>NC_137771.1:166276364-167770017 GCF_963455305.1 Plecotus auritus | reverse complement strand
GCCTTCCGTAAGGTATCACCCACTTACGATGGTAGGGTCAGAGCCAGAAGCCAGGGCCTGGGCCTGCTCTCCACCCCATGCTAGCATACAAGACTTATCATTCAGAGATTCTGCCTACTCACCCCTTGTCTCTTGACATCTAGTCAGATGTGTTTGTTATCCACCTCATCTCTTCTTTCTCATCTTTTCCTACAGGCGTTTATGTTTGAGTCTTCTCTAAGCATGGCCGTCACCAAGTGGGGGCTCAAGACCTCTCACTGTTTGGATGACAACTACTACAAGTGCTGGGAGCCTCTCAAGAGCCACTTTACCCCCAATTCCAGGAGCCCAGGAGGACCTAAGTGAGACTGGAGCATTGCTGCCTAGTTGAGAATGGATTTGTTTCCCTTAGAATCTGGTGACTTCTGGCAGTGTTGGGAGAGGGGCGGGTTAAAATGAGAACTCACATTTTGATAGTCAAGTGACTGAGACATTGGTAGAAATGTATTTAGAAAGTTCTGGGGCTGTCAGCTTAATTACTCAATAAATACTTCCTGGTATTGTGTGAAAGTGGTACTTGGTCCTAATCAGCACTTGATGGAGCAGACCTGTGGCGGCCAGGACTGGAGTTCACGCCATCGAACTGAGACCCCTTCGCATGCACTTAGCCTGAGACCTTTTATTCCAGAAGCACGAGTCCAGGGCATCTGCCACAGACCACAAGACCAAGTCACAAGGAAGGGCAGGCCAACATAAGGACCAGGAGTTCAGGCTGAAGCCAAGGCCAAGGTCCCAGGAGTCAGCTCAAGCATAGGGAAGCAAAGGGGGTCAGCAGAGCTTTAAGCATCTAGTGTCATCCTTAAACAAATGGGCAGCCAGGGTAGCCACTGTCTAATCTTAGTCACATAGCAGCCAGTACAGTGATAATGGACAAGAAGCTCAGCCACTGAGAGTGAGCATCGTTCACTGAGGGTTCTAATTGCCCTGATTTTCACACTGAAAGCCCCACATCCCAGAAAACCCCTCAGTCTTGGTCCAAGGGGGACAGTTAGTCACCCTACTATTCACTCACCTATCAGCCCATTTGCTAACCATGCTCTGAGTCCTTACTATGTGCCAGCTACAGAGTGAGACGCTGGGGATGAATGATTGAAAAGGAAGAAGTGAGCTCATAGTCTGGGGCAGTGGTCGGCAAACTGCGGCTCGCGAGCCACATGTGGCTCTTTGGCCCCTTCAGTGTGGCTCTTCCACAAAATACCACGGCCTGGGCGAGTCTATTTTGAAGAAGTGACATTAGAAGAGGTTTAAGTTTAAAAAATTTGGCTCTCAAAAGAAATTTCAATCATTGTACTGTTGATATTTGGCTCTGTTGACTAATGAATGAGTTTGCCGACCACTGGTCTGGGGAGATCTGGGCCGAAGACGATCAAGGGCCGCTCTGCTCAGACCACAACAAAACAGGCAGTGCTATGTGGGAAAGCTGCTCCTAACGCTCCCTTCCCATGGCCAGCATTCCCCCAGAGTACTGGGCTGCCCAGAACTGTGAGTTGATTAGATTCTCCTGGAACGAGGAGACATGCACATCAGAACAGAAAGGAATGGGAAATGGCATTTAGTTCTGTAGTTTTAGCACATTTCCCCCACTTTGTTGCCATAGTAGCAATGTTCATATGCTGCTACCAGATTTTTGTCCAACGATGTGTAGTGAGAGTCAGCCATGTGTCAGGGTCTAGGAACTAGGGTTGCCAGATAAAATACAAGATGCCCCGTTAAATTGGAATTTCAAGTAAACCCTGAGTAATTGAATATGTGCTTTAGACATACTTGTACTAAAAAATTATTTATCTGAAATTTAAATTTCACTGGGAAGGCTGTATTTTTATTTGCTCAATCTGGCAATCCAGTGAAGGATATGGTGGTCAAGCAGATAGACACGTCCCTTAGCCTTACAGAGGTTATGTTCTAGAGAGGGAGACAGAAGAAATAACATAAATACAAGCTGTGAAACATGCCAAGAAGAAAACAAACAGGAACTGAGTTGGGAGTAACAGCTGGGATGGGGAGATCTTTCTTAAGAGAGGAAAGTCTTCAAATGAAGAAGTGACATTTAGCCAGACCTAAAGGATAGGAAGGAACAAGTCATGGGAGGAGGAGGGTTGGGCTGGAGTGGGGTCAGGAGGAGGAGCATTCTAAGAAAAGAAGGCCTTGTGGGTTCAAGAAACTGAAAGAAAAGTGGGTGTGGGGCACCCAGAAGTGACCATTGTGATGGTGCAGGAAAAAGGCAACATTGTCCTGGACCAATGAGGTTGCAGCAGAGACCAAAATTGATAAGTCCCGAATGTTAAGTGAGGACTTAATGTTGCTACATGTGCTACATGTGTCCATGGTGGCAATTCTGCTAATCACCCCCTATTAGCTTCCTTCCCTCCCACTTCCCCACTCTCCCTGGGTTCATCTCCCAAATAACCTAAACTAAGACAACCACTGAAATATTTTATTCCCAAACTCAGCCTTTTCATAATGAGCTCTATCTAACCCTACCTTTATACATACCTAAACCCTCACCTATTTTAGGTGCATTTGTCTTCTAGCCTTCAATTAGATATTATCAACTTCATAGAATTGCAGCAAAGCCTTCCTAGAGCTAAGGCAATGTTCTGGGTTTGCATCCATTTAGCATCGAAGCCCATGTACTTTCTCCCCGCTGCTGGCAGCAGCTCGTCAGCTGGAGACAATATTTCACCCAAGCCAGGCTGTTCACACTAATTTAAAAAAGATTTAGTTTTCTCCTGTTGTGCTTCAGATCAGCTAGAAAGATCTGTATCGTTTCCTTAATTCCCTATTCTCAAATATCATCATTTCGTTTGCTGTTTCATTATAACGATGAGATGCTGCAGGAACCTAACTCTTGTTTATATCAGTGAGCCTCTGGTAACATTCATTTCATTATTTGTCGTTTCACTTCAAGTCACAGAACCTATTGACAACATTAAGTGAGGACTTACTGTACCTTTCCCTACTAGGCTCCCCAAGAAACATTATCTTTTTGCTTAGAAATAGAAAATCTCTTTTATAAAAAGGCACCCTAGTTAGGTTTCCTATGAGAGGATGGTTTCTGCCAGATCCCCTTGGCATCTTTATATATTTTCCTGTTGGAGAGGGTGTGATAGGAGCCACCCTTCTCTTTTTTCTTTTTGAGAGACTCCTCTCACAGCCAGGATACTAGTAATGGCTGTAGACCAGTGGTTCTCAACATGGAGGAATTTGCACCTCCCACCCCGAAATCTGGCAAAGTCTAGAGACATTTTTGGTTGTCACAACTGGGGAGGGTACTACTGGCATCTAATAGGTAAAGGCTAGAGATGCAGGTAAACATTCTACAATGGAATGATCTGGAATAATTCATTCTACTATAGTTGAGTGTCCATAGTGCCAACGTTGAGAAAGCCTGCTCTGGATACAGTGGTTATCAACTTGAGCTGTTCACTGGATCCCCTGGCGGCATCTAAAACTCCAAGTGCCCAGGCTATACCTCAGATCAACTAAATTAGAAACACTGGACATGGAACCCAAATGAGAAATTTTTTTGGAAACTGCTCAGGTGATCCCAATCGCACAGGCAAGGCTGAGGACCAGGGTTATTTGGCGGGGACGGGTGATTTTGATCTTGACACGCTTGTTTTTAAGCATAATTATTAAATATTTACTAATATAATAGCCATTACATATGAATTTAATTTGTTTGGGAGAATAGTAACTAAGGAATCCAGACCGTGCTTTCATAGCTGAATGAAGTAGTTTAGAAACTACTTTAAAATCAGTATACAAAACACCCTCTGTTCCAACCTCAAATCCTGGTCCAAACCAGGCTTTCCTAGAGTCTACAGAAAGGAGGTGAAGAAAGCTCCCTAAACCTCCCAATGTTCCAGTAAACATGGAACAGGTTGGAATGTGTAGTGAGGGATTACCCAGGAGGAAAAGCAGGCTACAAGGCAGCGGGGAGGGGCTCAGTGAGGAGCGTGGGGAGAAGGAAGAAGTTAGGAAACCTAAGGCCTAGATGTAAACTGCTTAGAAGTTATAAGTTCATGTGCAGTTTCTGGGTTGCGATTTCCCAGAGTGATGACAGAGTTATCACTTCTGGGGTTTTGTCCTTCTGGGAAGATATTTTACTACTAAGATGAAAAAAAAAAAAAAAAGACTTGAGAACTGACATTTAGATGTCTTCTATTTATTTATCAGCTAGCCTTCAATTAGATATTATCAGCTTCATATAATTGCATCACTAATCTGAGGTATGTCCAAATTTATTTGTGTGTTGGGGAGCCATGGGTCACTAATGTGGTACATAGTTAAGAGCATAAATTCTAGAGCCACACTGCCTGCGTTCAAATCCAGGCTCTATCCCATCTTAATTGCGTGACCCTGAGCAAGTTACTTAACCTCTCTTAGTCTCTGTTTCCTCAGCTGTAAAATGTGGATAATGATAGTACCTACCTCATAGTGTTAGTGTGAGTATAAAATGACCCAATATAGATAAACTAGAGGCCTGGTGCATGACATTCATGCACTGGGGGGAGGAGGGTTCCTCAGCCCGGCTTGTGCCCTTTAGGGGATGTCTGACTGACAGCTTAGGCAGTGTGGGGAGTGGGACTAAGCCATCAGTCGTACATCCTTAGTGCTGCCACCACTGCCGCTGCGCTTGCCAGCCATGAGCCTGGCTTTTAGTGCACTGACCACCAGGGGACAGCTCCTGCATTGAGCGTCTGCCCCCTGGTGGTCAGTGCACATCATAGTGACCAGTCATTCCGCCATTCGGTCAATTTGCATATTAGCCTTTTATTATATAGGATTGCTTAGAATAGTACCTGTCACATAATGAGCATGAAAAGCAAGGAGCTATTATTCAGGGTTATTGGTTGGGGAGGGGGGTATTTTGATCTTCACATGCTTGTTTTAAAGTATAATTATTAGATACTTATTAATATAAGCCATTGTATATGAATTTAATTTGTTTGGAATAATAGTAACTAAGGAATCCAGACCGTGCTTCCATAGCTAAATGAGTTGGAGCAAGTGACTTCACCTCTCTAAGCCTGACTTTCCTCATTTGAAAGAAGGAAATGATTTCTTTCACAGGGATTTGGTGGGGGTGAGGAGTGGGGAGTGTGAGACCAGGCATTAAAGGCACCCACACTGCTTTCTGCGCAGTGAGCATAGACATATACAAGCTATTGTTATTGTTAGTTGTTGCTATTGTGACTCAGTGAATACTTATTAGTTCCTGCCTCCCAGAGGCTATTGTGCCACCTACTGTAGGAGACATGGGAATGAGTAAGCAAAGTTCCTTGTCCCCAAATAAACTAGCATTGAGTGAAGATTAAGGTATGTATGTACCCTTCTAATGCAATAAGTAACAGAAGTTAAAAGTCTGGAAAATTTAGAAGTACTGCCTCTTTTTCATCATCTTTTAGGTCTTTAAACAAGAAAACCATACTGAGATCAATGGCACATAGTAGGTATTATACTGCCCCCTCAAAAGGGTATATTGTTTAAGATTTAATTTTATATAAATTCTGAGATCCATGAAAAAAGAGAAAATCATATTGAAGTTCAATTTAAGATCACAACAATGCATATTAATAGTTCAATTAAAGTGAAAGTTAAGCTAGAACCTAAAGTGGCTTTGATACAAGCCCAGTAAGTGCTCACTTCATTAATAGGTTCTTGGAAACTGACTTTGAGTGAAACAACGTATAAAGAAACAATTTTACCATAGGCTAACTGACATAAACAACAGTTTACAGCACATTTCTGGTCACAAAAATAACACTAAACTTCTAAATAAAGACCCAAAACATTTTGTTGTTGTTGTTGTTGTTGTTTTGTTTTTTTGTTTTTTGTTTTTTTTAGAGAGAGTGGAAGGAGGGGGAGAGATAGAGAGAAACATCGATATGAAAGAGACACATTGATTGGTTGCCTCCCGTATGTGCCCCATCCAGGGCTGGGGATGGAGCCTGCAACCGAGGTACATGCCCTGACCAGAATCAAACCCAGGACCCTTCAGCCCACAGACCGACGCTCTATCCACTGAGCCAAACCAGCCAGGGCCCAAAACATTTTTAATAGTAAACATTGAAGTTAATGTGAGCTAAACATGCATTTAATAAATATTAATAAAAATAAGATCACTATTTTTCAGTTCAGGGTCTCCAGTGGCTGGAGCCTATGCAGGCAGCTCAGGGCGCAAGGTGGACTCAGCCCTGGACAGGACACGATTCCATTGCAGGGTGATAAAGGGATTTCCACCAGTCTCCTGAAAAAAGCGGGTTCTATCAGAAGGAAAGAAAGGGGAGGTGGATATCAGTGGGCAACAGCCAGTGTCCACTATGAATGCCTTCTTGTGAGAATTTGGCAAGAATAATATGGGAAGTATTAGGTTTGAATCCAGTATCTTTACTCTCACAACCCCCAAAGGACAAATCTGCTAATAATTGCTTTACACAGAAAATGCTCCCTGGTTTCTCTCTAAATCTATGCCCATTGAAATGACTTTTCAAGTCCTCTGTTTGTATAAGGGAAGGAGGTTAGCTGGCAAAGGTCTCAGTTGTCCCAGCAGTCTCATTTCTAATCACAAACACGTGACATGGGCCATCAGGGCAGTAGGTCTTAATCACATCCTGCACTCCTAATCCTTAAATAGACAGGGTTTCTTAAAGAATTGAACATGTCATGTTTCCTATCCAAACCTTTCCTATAGCATTAGGCTGTGAGACTGGCAGTTCTTTAAAGATCCTTCCAGCTCTAATATTCTTTACTAGAGGCTCAGTGCACGAAATTCGTGCACGAGGGATGGGGAGGGTGTCCCTCAGCCCAGCCTGCACCCTCTCCAATCTGGGACCCCATGAGGGATGTTCGACTGCCCGTTAGGCTTGATCCTGGTGGGATCAGGCCTAAACGGGGCAGTCAGACATCCCTCTCACAATCAAGGACTGCTAGCTCCCAACTGCTTGCCTTCCTGCCTTCCTGATTGCCCCTAACCACTTCTGCCTCCCAGCCTGATCACCCCCTAACCACTCCCCTGCCAGCCTGATTGATGCCTAACTGTTCCCCTGCCAGCCTGATTGCCCCTAACTGCCCTCCCCTGGAGGCCGGGTCACCCCTAACTGCTCTCCCCTGCAGGCCTGGTTCCCCCCAACTGCTCTCCCCTGCAGGCCTGGGTCCCCCCTAATTGCCCTTCCCTGCAGGCCCGGTCACCCCCAACTTCCCTCCTCTGCCGGCCTGGTCACCCCTAACTGCCCTCCCCTGCAGGCTTGATCACCCCCAACTGCCCTCCCTTGCAGGCCTGGTCCCTCCCTACTGCCCTCCCCTGCTGGCCTGATCACCCACAACTGCCCTCCCTTGCAGGCCTGGTCCCTCCCAACTGCCCTCCCCTGCTGGCCATCTTGTGGTGGCCATCTTGTGTCCACATGGGGGCAGAATCTTTGACCACATGGGGGCAGCCATCTTGTGTGTTGGAGTTATGGTCAATTTGCATATTACTCTTTTATTAGATAGGATAGAGGCCTGGTGCATGGGTGGGGGCCAGCTGGTTTGCCCTGAAGGGTGTCCCGGATCAGGGTGAGGGTTCCCTTGGGCATGGGGTGGCCTGGTTGAGGGGCCGGTGGTAGTTTGCAGGCCGGCCATGCCCCTGGCGACCCAAGCGGAGGCCCTGGCATCTGGGATTTATTTATCTTCTACAATTGAAACTTTGTAGCCTGGAGCAGAGCCAAGCCTCCTGCTCACTTCGAGGCGGCAGCCATTTTTGTTGGGATTTATGTATCTTCTATAATTGAAACTTTCTAGCAGAGGCCAAGGCAGGCCAGGGCTTCAGAAGTTTGGCTTCCTCCATCACTGGGGGCAACCCTAGCCTCCGGATGTCTCCAGCTTCGTGGCTGCTGCCATTTTTGTTGGGATTTATTTATTTTCTATAATTGAAACTTTGTAGCCTGGAGTGGGCCGGCCAGGGTGTGCGGAAAGCTTGGCTTCCTCCATCACCAGGGAAACCCAAGCCTCCCTCCTGCTCTCTCCGTGGCTGCAGCCATCTTGGTTGGGTTAATTTGCATACTCACCCCTGATTGGCTGGTGGGCGTGGCTGGTGGGCATGGCTTGTGGGTGTAGCAGAGTGGTGGTTAATTTGCATATTGCTCTTTTATTAGATAGGATACTTATGAATGTGCAGAAAATCTAAAGGTGCAAGTAGGCATCCCTGCTCTTGAAGGTGTTATCTATTTATCTTTTTATTTTTCAATTACAGTTCGCATTTCAGACTATTTTGTATTAGTTTCAGGTATACAGCACAGCAGATAGACATTTATATACTTTACAAAGCGTTCCCTCCAATAATTCAAGTGCCCACTTGGCACCAGTTATTACAATATTGTTGACTGTATTCCCTATGCTGTACTTTACATCTCTGTGCCTGTTTTGTAAGTGCCAATTAGTACTTCTTAAGGCGTTATCACTTAAGCCCTCCAGGCTGAGTCAGATGTTTTCTCAGTACTGGACTCCCCACAGCGTTGGTCTTTATCCCTTACAAAGAATGGTTAAAGACATGCCCTTTCTTAGAGTCAGGCTGCCCAGATTTAAGTTCTATCTCAGCCCTTATTAGAGAAAGGACTCAAGCAAATTATTTAACCTCACTAAATCTTGCCTGCATAATGGGGATCTTTAAGGTATGCTGGGAGGTGTGTAAAGCTCTCACTTTAGTTTAGTGCCTGGAACACAAGTAAAAGCATAATAAATATTGACTGCTATAATTGTTTTTCATCATTATGTTCCTCCAAAGAGCTGTATCTTCTTCATATTAGTATCCTCAGTGCTTAATAAATAATCAGGGCTCAGTGAGTGTTCTATCAATGCAGAGAAGACCTAATGGCCAGTGTTCTACTAGAATTCTGTGGGACACAGGCTCCTCCTCCCCAGTGGCTCCAGGAAATCAACCATCCCCAGTTCCTGCAGGCCAACAGCAGCTCATTCTCCTTGCAACCTGCACTGGCGTCTCCTCCCAAGCACCCTGATGGAACCAAATCACTTCTGTGTCATCCCTTCTGCAGAGCATGATTTTGGAGAAGCTGCCTATCAACATCTAACAGATGGCTTCAGGTAAATTGATCACTCCCATCTCCATCTTCCCTCTCTCAAGCCACTCCATGCAAAACAAGAATACTCTTCAATGGTGTCTCCATCTTTTATAAATATGAATAAAACCCTCTTTAGAAAACTTTGTGTTCTTAATTGATATGAAACATCCTATATAATAAAGATGTAATATGCAAATGGTCATTATGCTGTGAAGCTTAATGGCCAGATCACGGATCAGCAGAGGGTGGGGCAGAGAGCTACAGGAGGGGGCAGGGCAGCAAGCTATGGGGGAGAAGGGGTAGGGAGGGCGGGAGTTGGGGGGGTAGGGAGGGCGGGGACAGCTATAGGAGGGTGGGGCAGCAGGCGGAGAGCTACTGGGGGCAGCAGCGAGCTACTGGGGGCAGCAGCGAGCTACTGGCACACGGATTCGTGCGCAGGGCTACTAGTATACTGTAAGTTCTTAAAAGTGCTTAATTATGCAAATGTAATTTTAATAGGAGTCCCCTACCACCTTCTTCTCCTACCCATGATAATTTCATATCGTATTACAGCCCCCGAATCCCTCTTATTGATTTCTGGAGCAGCCTCAGCCAGTTGCCTCCTTCCCTACCTACAAGATTGTTTCAGAGCCTAATTATTAAATAAGAGATGAATGATTTAAATGTAATTGGTGATAGAAGTAAAGAATTGACTCAAAACTAATAAGGTAATAGTTCTTGTGATTATGGGGGAAATGAACTTGAACTTTAGTGACAAGTTTGCTCCAGAAATCTCAGATGTTTCACCAGCCATCCACCTCCAGGGACATTCAGAGGTCATATGTCAGACTCTTCTAAATCCTGAAGCTTGGCAATGAGTTCGACACACACTGAATTTTCTTGGGATGATGGTGTCCAAGTAGATGCTGCTGCTCAGTGTCTCTCCAGGCCACCATAGGCATCAGCAAAAGGAGTCTCTATCTCAGCTACAGAAATGGTATTAAACAAGGCAAACCAGAGGGGAAACTATTGAAGCATCACAATCGTAGTTATAGGTACAAATGGGTCCTCTAATAGAACACAAAATTATATTTTTTAGGAAGCTTTGAAAATTCAGAATCTTTGAAAATACTTTATAGCAGTATATTTTTATTAATTTTAAAGTGTTGTCAAGGCAGTTTCTTGTACAGATTCTAATTTCTAAAAATACCCCATTAATGATCCTGAAGAATGTACATAATCAGTACTCTCTATCTCCCCCAAAGTTATTAGAAGACTGTGTCAGATGCCACCAGGAATGAGAAAAAAAATAAAAATAAACCTGGACTGAACATGACAGGATTTCAATCAGAGCATGAATGCAATCTTTTTCTCTAGGCAGGATCCACAATAAAAGGTAAAAGATAACATAGTATTGAAACAAACCAGCCTGTTAGAGATGCAATTTTGTTTCATAGAGGAAGGGATGTCATACAAGATAAGGACTTATTAAGAAGGCTGGCTCCTCATAGACATGCATAAAGGGGAATAAATAGATACTATATTTGGACTTTCATAAAGTTTTCAACAAGCTCACATCCCAATGAGTCATCCTGCGATTGGCAGAGATCCTCAGGGATCCAGAATGACCTTCCAGGAATGCAAGTTCAATCAGCTTACTCCTGCTTGCTACCTTCAATGGCTCCCATTGCTGTCTGAAGTCTAAACTTCTTAACTGTGATAAGGGCCTTATGATCTGGTCCCTGGTTACCTCCCTCAGTACATATTTGTCACTTTGTTAGAAGCTCAGCATTTGAACCACTTTCTTATGTTTGAGAATTCCTTACCTGCCTCACATTTTAGAGATGAACATGCCATGTGCTTGCTTTTTCAGCCTTCCTTGCAGCGAGGACTCAAGCACATGACCTAGGCTTGGCCAATCATATTCTCCTGGACTCAGAGCAGGTGATGGAAGATGAGTTCTTGACCCAACAGAGGCAGGATAACCAGTGTGGGATCCTGTGCCCAGTGCCCAAAGCTAGTCAGACACATAGCAGCATTGACTGCTCAGATGAGAAGGCCATTGCTGTCCTCACCAGACCACCTTTGGGTATGTTATGGGTCATTGTTTGTGATTTTAAAAATCTTTTAAAATTAAACTCTTAAGAACATATTGCTCAATAATTCTCAGTGTTAAAATGTTTTAAAAATTCTGACTATGTCTCTCTGGGTACTGTTTTTCTTTCAATTAGGCACCAAAGATATACTGTAAATGTTTTTTCTTTTACTAAGGTGTACTACAGTAACTCCAGATGGAAGAAGACTGGTATGATCAAGGACTAATATCTTTATCTTGTTTATGCCTTAAAATCTTTAAGAAAAAAGACATATTACATCAGAAAAATTGGGCAGTGGATTTGAGCAAGCAAAAAACAAATATAAATGAACAAAAATATGTTTTAAAAAAATGAGGCCTCAATAATAAAATGCAAATTAAAATTTTCTTCAATTGGGTTTAAAATAATGTAAACACTCATTGAGATCTGAATGTGTGCTTCTATTCTAAATACTTTCATTAATTCACTAATGAGTTAAATAACAATATAACTATTATTCCTGTATTGTTTTAAAGATAAGGAAACTGAGACAAGAATTCAGATACTTTCCAGCTCAGCAGGGATACAAAGCCAAGGAGATAGGGGGTGGGACTGAAAAGTTTCAACCCTCTAACCACAGGGCTGGTTCTCCTGGCAACCTGCCCTCATCCTCAGGTAGGGTCCGAAAGTCACCTAATTAACATAACAAAAGTTACCTTTATCTCATCACTTAGGAAATCCCAAGGGTTTTAGAAGCTCCATGCCAGAAACAGGGACAAAAACAAAATATATGTATTTATTAACAATCATAGTTATCACAGGATTTGGCTTTAATCTGAAGTTATAATTATCGCCTGATCATTTTGAGTTCTTGCACCTGGGAAAAAGTAGACAAAAAAAACCAACAGACCACCAGTTTTCAGAGTTGCTGTTACACACTGAGAGCAGGAGGGGATATGCCTGGAACCCAGGGGACTCACTAGTGCATCTTGGTGCTTCCATGTCCAGTGAAAACTATAAACAGGCAACTGCTTCAACAATGGCCTGATGATGCTAAAGTAATTATTGTTCTGGCTTATAGTAGGCACATATTTGTTGAATGAGTAAACGAATGAGCATGCATCTGTTTCTCCATTAAACTATGAATGCTCACAAAGTTCTACAATGTTCGGTAAACGTTTGTTGAATCAAGGTAACATTAAGAATGAGAAACTATTTCATGATTCATAGATTTATTAAACAATAATATATATAGTCATCATTGTCAGCCTTAATAGGAGATGTTATATTTTCGGTCCAATTTTCCTTCCTGGATAAGTTTTTCTTTCCTATCCTGAGTAAACAGAAAAAAACAAACAAGCAAACATTAAGAACAATGCATTCTGGCACAACCCATGATACAACTCCAAAAAAATAGGAATGAAATGCTTCAAACCTAATTCCAACTCCCTCCTTTTAAAACCTATGGAGCATGAGTGAGGAAACAGTAGTCTGAAAAAAATAAAGGAACAAGAAAAAACTACTGCTATTGGAAAACATCTTACCTACATTTTAGTAAGTAAAATTGTATTACTCCACTAAAAAGCATATATCGCAAGCAAAATGCAAATACCTGCTGGGTAAGTGTGGCCTACCTTCCTGTTAAGCAATATTTATCAGATAATCAAAAAATATTCACTCTAATAGGAGAGTGGATTGGCTGGTTTAAGGCAGAGCTAGATAGGTGGGTACCAGGTCTAGATGGCAATGTGAGGCCTAGAAGCTGGGACAGGGGTTCCAGCATTAGAGTGATCTAGTGTCAGAGATAAGCGTGGCTTTCCCTGCAATCAGATACCCAAGCCTCTGATGGCAGTGATGCCCAGCACAGGCTGCTTTTGCTTTCTGGTGTTAGGGTATTAATAAGTTTTAACATTAATTTGCAACGTGTAACCAATATAACTAGAATTCACACAAATAGGGAACACACTAAATGATTTGCGTATTTTGTTAATAACCCAAAAAACATGTCTTTGTAAAATAAATGAATTAAGAAAACTAAATACAAAAATTTGCAAAGATGATATCTAAAGGTGAATCAGAATAAGTAAGTTTAACTTCTACACATCTTCTAATGAGAAAAAAAAGACATTAAACTTCATAAAAGTTATTTTTGTATTATCTTGTGTAATACTCACAGTATAATTTCCTTACATCATCTAAAATACACCAGGAAAACTCTTTCATGAGTAAATTCCAGTCTTAGAAATTTAAATTGACCAATTTATTACTTTAAATTCTAGAGCAACTGTTAAACTTGAAAGACCCAGAGATTAGTGATTTTTAACAAAGCATATTTCTATGAGTTGAAATGATAAAGAAATAAAACCAAACATATAACTCAATTACGTTTTATCTCGTGCTGGAAAAGAATAAAGATAAAAGAGCACAAAAACTAAACTTCAGGTCCTGATACTTACTCTGTCAGTTTTGAAAACGTAATACAAGAAGACGAGGGGCC
Organism: Plecotus auritus; assembly: GCF_963455305.1. Lineage (NCBI taxonomy): Eukaryota > Metazoa > Chordata > Mammalia > Chiroptera > Vespertilionidae > Plecotus > Plecotus auritus. The sequence continues at coordinate 167,756,368 of NC_137771.1, read as the reverse complement.
CAATTCCAATCACAGCTCCTAGGAGTGAGTTCTTGGGAGTGGGTCTGAAACTGGGATAGACATTTGCTGTTCTTGCGTAGGTCCAACGAGCCAAGGCAGGATCTTCCTAGAATTAATAACAAAAAGTTACAGGAGCCTTAGCTGGTTTGGCTCAGTGGATAGAGTGTTGGCCTGCAGACTGAAGGGTCCCAGGTTCGATTCCGGCCAAGGGCACATGCCTGGATTGCGGGCTTGATCCCCAATAGGGGACATGCTGGAGGCAGCAGATCAATGATTCTCATCATTGATGTTTCTCTCTCTATCTCCCTCTCCCTTTCTCTCTGAAATCAATAAAGAAATATTAAAAAAAAAAAAAAGTTACAGCAACGTAAGCAGGGCCACACTAGGAAAAAACCTCATCAGGACTGTTGTGGAGGAGCATAGGAGATGCTTTCCTTTTGTTTTATAACTACACTTAAGGGTACACTCTGAATATTCCTAAATAGCTTCAGGGAAGATCTATTTCTATTGGCTGAATAATTCTCTGATGATCGTGTTCAAATCCTTCAAAATTTAAAAGCACTTTTATAACAACCTTCAGCTTTCTATTTACTTAAGATTTAAGAATCCTAATTTTTTTCTTTTCTTTTTAAATATATTTTTATTGATTTCAGAAAGGAAGGGAGAAGGAGAGAGAGAAACATCAATGACAATAGAATCATTGATTAGCTGCCTTCTGCATGTCCCACACTGGGGATTGAGCCTGCAACCCAGGCATATGCCCTGACCAGGAATCGAACCGTGAGCTTCTGGTTCATAGGTTGATGCTCAACCACTGAGCCACACCAGATGGGCAAGAATCATAATCTTTTTAAAGCTGTCAGAGAAGCTACCTTCTCTTTGATCATTTTGATCTATTCTTTTTTGGATTGTTTTTAGCATCATCATCTTTCTTGAATGTGACCAACAAAACCACATAGTATTCCCAATGACGACCAATAGATTTCATATGCTCTGTCATGCTTTGTACTTTGTTACCAGCCCTTTATAATGTTACCCCCACATTGGTCTTTCCAGGCTACAAATAAGTTGCAGGAAGGTGAAGACTGAGGTAGGCTAACTATGAGCTTTAAGTTTTTTAAGCTGACTTGGCTGATATTTTTAAGAGCAAAATATTATATTTCACACTATTAAAATGGTTTTGTAGCAAGGACAAGGCTGTTGTTAAAAAAATAATCATTGACTTTCTTAAGAAAAAATTAACTGTCCATTTCAATATGTTTATACTAGAATAACTATGTAATAACCAATGTACCCCAAATACATAATTAAATTTAATTAGCTAAATCCCCAAATGATTTTACAAAATTATTCACTCCAATTAACTGATTGATAAAAATAAGCACACGAAATGAGCTTTAAAATCTTAATACTAAGCAGTAAGGAGAACATTCAAGGTCCTAATCAATACCAAGAAGTCATAATTGGTAGGACTAAATTACTTAAACTGGATCTTTCACAGGAACATTTTACAAACAAACTGTCTGCAGAAACAGCAAAAGTGAAGACATAAGATATAAATTCCAGGGGAAATTTGAGCTCAATCCATCTATTCTTTTACCTATCCCTTCTGCTATTAATGTATTTGAATGACTCTCCCATGAATTATCAAATGCCAGTCACCTCTCTACACTTTGATATGTGACAGATCTGCCTTCTAGAAACACATTTCATTTAAGAAAAATGAAATACCCCATGACTGTAGTTCATTGACCCCAGTACTGTTGTTAAGAGATGTTCCAATACACACAACATGGGGGACAGTTCTCCTTTACCACCACTCCACATCTGGACTACCAGCAGCATGTGACATGGTGAACAATCCTTCCTGAAATCATGGCTTTCCATGACATACACCAGCTTAGTTTTCCTTTGTTCTGATCACTCCCTCTTAGTCTCTTTTGCTCTTCTTCCTTACTCGCCAATCTTATATAATAAAAGGCTAATATGCAAATAGACCGAATGGAGGAACAACCAAACAACCGGTCGCTATGATGTGCACTGACCACCAAGGGGCGCATGCAGAATATGGTGGGAGCATGTGCGCAGGGGTGCCAGTCCAAGGCAGGGCACCAGTCACTGTCATCAGGGCGAGCCTCTGGTGGTTACTGAAAATTCTTTGCTCCTGTGTGCGGCGGTCCTGCCCGGTGCTTGCACCTGCTGCCAGTGCTGGTCCAGATCACTCGGCGTCGTCAGTGGGTGCGAATGGCAGCTGCCAGTCCCAATCGCCCCTGAGGGCTTCTCCACCTCCCCCTGCTCCTGAGGGGTGATCAGGGCAGCAGCTGCCGCTCGCACCCACTAACAGCGCCAGCCCCACTTACACCCGCTGCTGGTGCCGGCCCCAATCGCTCTGCACCGTCAGTGGGTATGAGCGGCGGGAGCAGGGCTGCTGACAGACAGGGGACCGGGGGCCGCAGCAGGAGGGGCCGGGTGGGGGCACGGAGGCTGGGCCGAGACCTGCCCCTGTGCCCACCGCAGCCTCGCAGCCCACAGTTCCTTTCAAGGTGCACGAATTTGTGCACTGGGCCCCTAGTCTCTTAATATTGGACCTCAAAATTTGTTGGCCGTTCCTATTTACATTCACTCTATTAGTGATGTCCTCCAGTCACATGGCTTCTAACATCCATCTGTAGGCTGATGACTCGCAAAATTATACCTGTGGCCCTCGATCTCTACCCTAAACTCCAGACATAATATCCAACTACCATGCTGTCTAACAGACATGTCAAATGTGATGTCTCATCCCCAAGTGATTTCCCAGCATCCACTCCACCACTATCCCTGCTCCTCTCATTCTTCTCTATCTTTAAAAAGCAAGTTCATTCTTCCCATCGGTTAGGTCAAAAACCTTGGAGTCATCCTTGACCCCCCTCCATCTTTTATACTTTCTCTCCAATCTGCCAATGACTTACAAGGCCTGGTCTGATCTAGGCCAGGTATCCTTCTGACCTCATTTCTTCCTACTCTGCCCTCATCTTTCTCCATATTAGCCACAATGATCTCTTTAGTATTTTTGCAATTAAGTAAGCACACTACAGACAGTCCTCGGGTTATGTTGGACTCGACGTACGTCGCTTTGTGGTTACGTCACCAATCTCCCATTTATTTATATTAAAAAAAGAAAGTTCTGTCATTTTGACGTATGTACATATGTACTTTATGTTTTTTATTATTTATTTACCACAAGTAAAGGTCAGGAATTGTTATCTTTCTTTTAAATTTTTTTTTACTGTTTCACTTCATTACTGCTGTGTATGTGCTCCATGTGAGTGACATAGGTGCTTATGTAGGTGGGTTCCAATTTACGGCGAAAATCGCGTTACATTGCGCCATGGGAACGGATCTCCAACGTAACCCGAGGACCTACTGTACTATCTAAGGACCCTTGTACTTGCTGCCCCCTCTGCCTAAAATGCTACTTTCCCAGCTCCCTCCCCTCTCATCTTTCAGATCTTCACTCAAATGTCACTTTATAAGCAAGGCCTTCCCTGGCCCATCTAAAACTGCAGCTGCTCTCTCTTCCTACACACACTCCTAATCCCCTTCCTTGCTTTATTTTTCTTATCATGATCAATATATAATATGCTAAATGATTAGTTTTTTAACTTACTACCTGTCTCCCCGACTAGGAAGAAATCTCTATATGAACAGGCGTCTCTGCCTGTTTCGTTCTCCACTGTTACCGCAACATCTAAAACAGGGCCTGGCCTATAACAGATCCTGAATAATTATTCACTGAGTCAATCATTCTTAAAGATTAGGCAAGTAATTTTCATGTATTGATCAGTATATGATGAAGTATGAGACAATGAACAGAACAACCAATGAGGTAGGTATTACTACCTTTGTTCTACATGACAAAATTGAAATTGCCCTAGGTCACAGAACTGGAAAAGAGAAACTCTGTGGAGCTTAAACCTCAACTCTGGTTCAAGTCCTTACCATTTTTAATGACATCATACTATCTGGCACATCAAACCTAATTGTGTATGTATATAATAAATGTCTCACTCTGTACCTTCTTCACAAATAAACAAGTTTTGGCAAGAGATGGTACAGCCAACTGGTTCAGCAGATGCTCTGTGTTACTTAGACCAAAGTTCAAATTCTGCTCAAACACTTGCTAAAAGTATCTATACTAATAAAAGGGTAATATGCTAATTAGGGTGGACGTTTTCTGGACGACCTTCCAGAGGTCCTTCCAGACAAAGCCGCAGCCGCTGCGAGGGCTGAGGCTCAGGCAGCCGCGGGCAGCTGCAAAGGGCCAAGGCATGGCTGCGAAGGGCTTAGCCTTAGGCTGGCAGAGGCAGCAGCAGCGAGGTAATGGGGGCGGCACCTTCCCCTGATCCGCCAGGTTGCCTTCCCACAGAGGGAGGCCAGACTGTGGCTTAGGCTGGGGCCGAGGCAGAGGCAGTTAGGGGCGATCAGGCCTGCCGGAGGGGGAGGGGGGAAGGTAGGGGCAATAAGGCAGGCAGGCAGGCAGGCAGGCGAGCTGTTAGGAGCCAGTGGTCCTGGATTGCGAGAGGGATGCCCTGTGGGACTGGGCCTAAACTGGCAGTCAGACATCCCTCGAGGGGTCCCAGATTGGAGAGGGTGCAGGCCAGGCTGAGGGACACGCCCCCCCCCCCACCCTGTGCATGAATATTGTGCACCAGGCCTCTAGTCACTCTATAAACCACTTGTCCTTCCCATGTTGTCTTCTCTTCTGTAAAACAGGAATAGTAATAGAGCTGAACTCTCTAAATAGTTGTGATATTTGAATAATATTCAGGAAAGTTTAGTCTCTGGGACCATGCAAATTTCCTTCAATTCTCACAACTTCCAAAAATTCCTACAGAATACCAATGCAACTTTTGGGAAAAGTATTTTTTAAAATCATATTTGATATCATATTTCAGCTCTTGTACAGAAAATTATCAAAAAGCACCCCTGTTAAATAATAGTAACTATCAGTTTGATGGGCATATATTATGTGCCATGAATTTTACACAAACTACCTCATTTAATCTCACACCGACTCTATAAAAAAGTTAATACCGTTCCCATGAAGATCAGAAAACAAAGGTTCAGAATGGTTAGGCAAATTGTCCAAAGTCATACACAGCGTGGGGCAAAAGTGGGTTTCAGTTGTTCTTATGGAAGATAAATCAATAATTAATACATAGGCCCTGGCTGGGTAACTCCTCCCCCCATACATCAAGGATGTGGGTTGGGTCTCCTCTTAGGGCACATACAAGAATCAACCAATGAATGCATAAGTAAGCGGAACAACAAGTCGATGTTCCTCTCTCTCTAAAAATCAATAAATAAAAATTAAAAAACAAAAATAATAATACAAGAATAAACTTGTGTTTGCGTGCTCACAACAGTAAACCTACTTTTGCCCCACCCTGTAGTTTGCTAATAGGAGGCGCCTTGGAGTCTGACTCCAAAGCTTCAACAAGCTGCAGGGTCTTTGGGTCTTTAAAAAAACAAAGTGAAGAATCATTGTTTCCCATCAGGAGAGAGCAGCATTACTATGAACTGTGAGCTGAAAGGTGGGAAACAGCTTTAAAACACACACACACACACACAAACACACTCATTACAAGCCCAGCATTGTATAGGCCCGTCACGTGCTTTATCTCATTTAATCCTCCTAAGACAGGAGGACTGCTCCCATTTTTCCGGTAGGAAAACTGAGCGTAAGCGACAGTTGAGTAACTTTCTAAAGATCCTCAGGTGGGAAGCGATCCAGCCAGAACTCAGCCCAGCCAGGTGTGTGAGTGCCGCCCCTTCCTCCACTTGACCACCAAACTCTCTGCCCAAGGTTAAAGGGCTGGTGAGCAGTCCTGTTCTCTGGGCCTGGACCAGGGCCAAAGTCTAAGATACGGATCCGGAACGGCGGCCGCCCCGCTGCGAGGCCCCCTGGGCGGGTCTGGGCTGCCCCGCCGGAGCGGAGCGTCCCAACTCTGGCCCGCGATTCCCGCCCAGCGACCCCCACTCACGATGAGCCCGTGGCGGTTGGGGTCGTTGTACTGAAGCAGGTACTCCCTTTTAAGCCGGGATCTTATGGCCAACCGCTCGGCTTGCGCCTTCCGGGTTTCCGGAGATATGTCATATTCAGCCGGGTCAAGGGTAGGGGGCAAAGTGGCCAGACGCGCCGGCTTGTACTTAGGGTTCGACATCTTGGGACCCTGGCGCGCGACTGCGCCTGCGCGGCCCCCGTCTTTCTCCTGACCTTAAGCCTGAGGAAGTGCGCCTGCGCGTTAAACGGAGGTGGAGTTTAGCTAGGAGTTTAGCTAAGTTCCTCCCTCGCTGTCCTGGCCCGCTAATAACGATCTGCGCGTGCGCAGTGCTTTCTTCACCTAATGACCCCCGCCTCCACTTCCCTCCTATACCCTTCCGCCCTTTCTCTATCGCTTGTTGTTTCTTTCTAGCAGCCTTCTCTACTGATCTGACAGACCTTAGTATGCGAAGTTGAGCTGTGTGGGACTTGCCCAAACAGGAAATGGGACTGGTTGTGTCAATGTGGACCCGTCCAAGCAAGCTGTGTGACCTTGGACAAGTCACTTAAAGTCTCCTAGTTTCCTTGTCGGGAGATAATGTCCCCTAGCCTGTCCACCTAGCAAAGTTGTGAGGATTAAGTGAGATAATGAATAGATGCCAAAGTGCTTTGCAAAATTTAATTACCTAGCCGAAAGACAATAAGCTTTTCTCTACGTTGCAACATTAGACCCATATAACATAAGAGAGTATTCTTCATAGGCACGAAATAATGTTTAGTAGGAGAATGATGTTATAAGATAAGTGTTGCCTGCCTGACTACAGTAGACAGACAAAAATTGAATAAAGCTCGTGAAGAAACAATGATGCTTAAAATACCAAAACCTCTTACCTAAAATCCTTAGCACTGTTCAGGTGCTAAGAATGAGAAACATCCTTAGAGATATGAAAATATGCAGTGGGGCATTGTATCTTACTGGGAAAGATGATTTAGGGAGAAAAGGAAAGTAACCTAAAATAAAGCCTTCTCCATCCCTATTGTCATTCTCCCACCCCTACTATGGAAGGGAAAAAAGCAACTTCAGATAGCATGGCAGAATCTTTAGGTGCCAATCAGATATTCCTCAGGGGAAAAGAAGTAAACAGTATTCCCATAACTCAGGCAAGGAGAGCTGGATCAAAAGAGCTTCAGCTTGGATGTACTGTCTGGGGACATGCAGGTATGTTGGGAAAATGGTTGCTAGGCAGAGAAGGGACCTAGAAAGTGTTGGCACTTGAAGTGATGAAGAGCAGCATTGCTGTCAAATTTATTCAACATTTTAATACTGTTTTAAAATATTTATTAAGCCCTCACGGCGTGAAGCATACTGCAACACTAGTCAGTCAATCTCCTAGGCTCAGTGGGGGAAATACAGAAGAAATGAAGGATCTGATGTTTGTCTTTGAGGAGCTGACAATCAGGCAGTAGAGAAAGAACAGACAGAATATGATAATATTTGCAAGACAGTTTAATGTCCAAATGATTAGAGAGCAAAATGGGCTCCTGAGAATGCAGGCTAGGGGAATGCAGAAAAAAAAGGAATTTGAGACAAATCACTTACACTCGACTTTAAAGGAGAAAAGAGAAGTTCTGTTTTTTTCAAAGTTGTTTTCAAATATTAAAAGTATAAAATAAAATGAAAAGCAGGAGCAGGTTGTAAATTCTAAAAATTCTAAAGGCTACATTAATAAAGTTTCAAAAAAACATCTGTTTATAGATTAGACACTGACCTAGGAAGAAGGGCATGTCAAAAGAATGAAAGAAAAAAGAAAGGAGTGCAATGAGTATAAGCCAGCTGACAAAGATAAAAGTGACCTTTAAGGTTTAGAGAGAGGGAGACAGTGAGAAAATAAACATCATTTTGCTTTAAGTTAAGGTGGTTACTCCCACATTTGCTTAATTATCATAAGGATCTCTTAAGATGTTAAAAATATGGAATCCTAGGTTGTTTTTTGCTCTTGGAAATTCAGATATGGACTGGCAGGGGAACCCAGGAGTCTATTATTTTACAATTTCTTGGGGGGATTCTAACAATATTTAGTGTTTGAGAAACATAGAGATAGGTATAAGAGGTCTTCTTTCTATCTTCCTTTTCCCAGAAAAGGCACTCTTAGAATCTATTGAAGATGGAGACCTAGATTCCAGAATGAAAGCAAAAGACTTGATTGGGATGTTATCTTGCAATAATGCAACCAAAAAATATGAAAATGAATTAATTTTTTCTTTATTGATTAAGGTATTACATATGTGTCTTTATCCCCTCCATTGCCCCCTCAAGTCCCCCCCACACACTCATGCCCTCACCCCCCTGGTGTCTGTGTCCATTGGTTAGGCTTATATGCATGCATACAAGTCCTTTGGAATTAATCTTATATTTAACACATTTTAGGTTACAATTACAACTGTATGCTAAGCTCATTATTCTTTCCTTTGCATTTGATTTTTGCAGTAGGGTCATATTTTTATAAGTTTTGAAGGGCTTTATCCAGTTTCCCCAAAGCCCTCTCTTAATCCTTTAAAACAAAATTATTTCCTTTACAAGCATTGGTGTAATTATCATTCTTATTGATTTTCCCCCCATTTGTTATCTGGTCTGACTCTGTGAGATCTCCTTTATTAATGACTTTGCATCAGGCAATTCACCAGCATTACTTTCATCAATTTCATGAACTTTCACATCTTTTGCAAGATTTTTAATATACTTACTTGTATTGTATTTGAGGGCTGGATATTCCCAAATGGATGACCAAGACTTTGATAGAGGTGGGTGTAGGCACTCGGGTTAGTAGATAGAATAGTTTAAGTGGGCAGCAATTTTACAAGTGGTCAGTACATCAATGAATATTTCATGTTTTGAAGACTCTTACTTCTCTAAGAAATCTCCTAGTAGAATTTATCAGAATTTATTGGAACATGGGTTAGAAAGACTAAGTATATTTACCTGCATTTGGCTGGGAGAGGGGGGAGGTATTGGAGGAGGAGAGAAGTGCAGATGTGCAGGGGTGGTCAAGCTATGTGAGTGGGGCAGAGTTTCAGGGAACAGAGATGGACAGGTGAGTGCAGAAACTGTAAGAAGTAGGCAACTCCCAGTTTGCAACTCCCAGTTTGCAACAATATGAAGAGCATTTCTTCTTTTAATTGGTAGGATCACGAGGTAAATTTGTGAGTAAATTCCTAACTTTGGGTTGAGAAAATGTAAATGCCAAAATAGGTAGAAGCCCTTTATCAAGTTAAGAAAATTCCCTTATATTCCCTGCCAAAAGTTTTTTTTTAAATCATGAACGAGAGATAATTGATCAAATGCTATTTTTACATTTTTGATCTGTCATCACATGTTTTTTCTCTGCTAATATGATAAAGAAAGATGGAAAACCTTGGTAAGTTGTTCTGATGTGGAGTTATTTCACATTCTAGAATTAACTCTACTTTATGGTCACAGTATATTTTTTAATGTACTAATGAATTAAACATATTAGCATTTTATTTAAAACTTTATCATTAATATCATAGGTAAATAAACTCTACAATTTTCTTCTTCTTCTTCTTATTTTGTTCTTGTATAGTTTGGGTAATACATTTACATGAAATGAGTAGGATAGATCTCCTTTTTTTCCCCCTCAAACTCTCCAAAACAGTTTGTAGAACACAGGGACTATAGTCCCTGAAGGCTTGGTAAATTATCTTATAAAATTATCTGGGTCTTCCATCTTTTTTCAGGGGAGACTTTTGGCTATCAATTCAATTTTTGTGATGGCTGTTGGTTTGTTCAGGTTTTCTGTTTCTTCTGGAGTTAATATTGGTAATTTACATTTTGTAAAACATCTTGTTTATAACTTACTAGAGGACCCGTGCACGAAATTCGTGCACAGGGGGGGGGTGGTGTCCTTCAGCCCAGCCTGCACCCTCTCCAATCTGGGACCCCTCGAGGGATGTTCAACTGCCCTCTCACAATCCAGGACTGCTGGCTCCCAACTGCTCGCCTGCCTGCCTTCCTGATTGCCCCTAACCACTCCCCTGCCAGCCTGATTGATGCCTAACTGCTCCCCTGCCAGCCTGTTTGCCCCTAACTGCCCTCCCCTGCAGGCCTGGTCACCCCTAACAACCCTCCCCTGCAGGCCTGGTCCCCCCCCAACTGCTCTCCCCTGCAGGCCTGGGTCCCCCCCAACTGCCCTCCCCTGCAGGCCTGATCCCCCCACAACTGCTCTCCCCTGCAGGCCTGGGTCCCTCCCAACTGCCTTTCCCTGCAGGCCTGGTCGCCCCCAACTTCCCTCCTCTGCCAGCTTGGTCACCCCTAAATGCCTCCCCTGCAGGCTTGATCGCCCCCAACTGCCCTCCCTTGCAGGCCTGGTCCCTCCCAACTACCCTCCCCTGCTGGCCTGATCACCCACAACTGCCCTCCCTTGCAGGCCTGGTCCCTCCCAGCTTCCCTCCCTTGCTGGCCATCTTGTGGTGGCCATCTTGTGTCCACATGGGGGCAGAATCTTTGACCACAAGGGGGCAGCCATCTTGTGTGTTGGAGTGATGGTCAGTTTGCTTATTACTCTTTTATTAGATAGGATAGAGGCCTGGTGCATGGGTGGGGGCCAGCTGGTTTGCCCTGAAGGGTGTCCTGGATCAGGGTGGGGGTTCCCTTGGGGTGTGGGGCAGCCTGGGCGAGGGGCCTGTGGTGGTTTGCAGGCCGGCCACACCCCCTGGCCACCCAAGCGGAGGCCCTGGTATCTGGGGTTTATTTATCTTCTACAATTGAAACTTTGTAGCCTGGAGTGGAGCCAAGCCTTCTGCTTGCTCTGTGGTGGCAGCCATTTCTGTTGGGATTTATGTATCTTCTATAATTGAAACTTTGTAGCCTTAAGCAAGGCCTGGGCCATCCAGGCCTGCAGAAGCTTGGCTTCCTCCATCACCACAGGCAACCCTAGCCTCCTGCTCTTTCCAGCTCCATGGCTGCCGCCATTTCTGTTTGGGTTTATGTATCTTCTATCATTGAAACTTTGTAGCCTTGAGTGGAGGCCTAGGCCGGCAAGGGCAGGTGGAAAGCTTGGCTTCCTCCATTGCCAGGGAAACCCAAGCCTCCCTCCTGCTCTCTGTGGCTGTAGCCATCTTGGTTGGGTTTATTTGCATATTTGCTCCTGATTGGCTGGTGGGCGTGGCTTGTGGGTGTAACGGAGGTATGGTCAATCTGCATATTACTCTTTTATTAGATAGGATTGCCATAGAGTTTCTAATATCACCTTATGAAATTTTCTATATCTACTGTCTTCATAATGATGGTCTTCTATTTTGTCTAATATTGTTTATTTGTTGCTTCATTTTTTTTCATTCTACTCGAGTTTTGTCTACCTTGTTTTTGCAGAAAATCTATTTTTGTTTTGTTAATCATCTCTAATCAATCATTTGTCCTCTTATACTTATTCTATTTTTCTTGAGATTGCTCTAATGTTCTTTTTTAGCTTCTTATGCAGAATGTTTATCATTCATTTTTGTTTTATAATTATTTGTGGATATAATTCTGCATATTTCACTTTAGCTACATTTCCACAAGTTTTTATTAATATCATTGTCATATAGTTCTTAGTATTTCATAATTTTCATTGTTTTTTCCTTAGAAATGCATTTTTCACTTTCTGAGAAATTTTGTTTGATCTGTCTTTTTATTGTTAATATCTAATTTAATTGCACTATTGTCAGAGAACTTTGTATAATATTAGTCCTTTGAAATTCCCAGAGACTCTCTTTGGGGCTTCATTGTGGTCAGTTTTTTGTTTTTAACTAACTTTTTTTTAAAACATTTTTTATTTAATTTTTTAATATGTTTTTATTGATTTCAGAGAGGATGGGAGAGGGAGAGAGAGATAGAAACATCAATGATGAGAGAGAATCATTGATCAGCTGCCTCCTGTACGCCCCACACTGAAGATGTGCCCTTACAGGGAATCGAACCTCCTGGTTCATAGGTCAATGCTCAACCACTGAGCCATGCTGGCCGGGTTTTAACAAACTTTTTTTGAAAATTAACATAAATTTAGAAAAATGCACAACACAGCTGGGTTGGCTTAGTGGTTTAGCGTCGGCCCATGAACCAAGAGGTTGCAGGTTTGATTCCTGGTCAGGGCACATGCCTGGGTTGTGGGCTTGATCCCCAGTGGGGAGCATGCAGGAGGCAGCCGATTGATGTTTCTCTCTCATCAATGTTTCTATCTCTCTATCCTCTCTCTTTCCCTCTCTCTAAAAAAGTCAATGGAAACATATTTTAAAAAAAGAAAAATGCACAAGTCATACATATGCTGTTCAATGAATTATTACAAAGTGAACACACCCTTGAACTCATACATAGTCATTTTTATAATAGCTCCATCTGAACTTAAAAAGAATGTATATCCATAGTCATTCAGTAGTTTGGATATCTTATATCTTTATTCATCTTTGTCTACTTGATCTGTTTCCAATATAATGGTATATTATAATTTCCTGTGCCATTGTGGGTTGTTAATTTCTTGACCAAGATTAGAATACATGGGATAAATTGAATTGATATGGAAACATTTTAATCCCAGGCATCTGTGAATTGTTTTTACCACAAAGACAAAGCAATTCATACATAATGGCTGGTTCACTCCATCCATTTAGTGTGCTGTATACAAACCAAGCAAGCAAAAAAAAAAAAGAGAGAGAGAGAGAGAGAGAGAGAGAGAAAGAGACTTCTGCTTAAAATACACAGTACACTTAGAAACACATCTGTCATGTAGACATTTCCAAAAGCTTATGAATATTACATTTTGCATTCCTCTTCTTCAAAGACAGTTTTTTGTCTTAGTCTTAGCATAGATCTGTTCTTATTAGTAAAGTCACTTACATAAGCATGTATTTATACTTGAAAGGAAAAATAAATTCTCTACAAAGTGTAAGGTGATATTTTCTTGCAAACTGTCAATTTAACATAAAATTAATCCTCTTAGCTGAGGCTATGTCATGGCTTTGGGGCGGGGGAGGGATAAAGTACTACCTTATCTTTTACTTGGGGAGAGCAATAGCCTCCTAGCTGGTTTTCTTACATACATTCACACTTGCTATACTCCCACTTCTTTTCCATACAGCAACCAGAGTGACCTTTTAAAATAGACATGATCCTAGCATCCCTAATTAAACCTGTGCATGACTTCAAGACCCCGGCGAGGTCTGCTCCCTGCCTCTTCAGCCCCTCTTGGCTCCTTGCTCCCCATCACTGTCTGTGCTCCAGCCACACTGGCCTCTTTTCAGTTCCTTCCTTCCACAGGGCATTTGCATTTCCTCTCCATTCTGCCTTAAACATTACACGCTATATTCCTAGTCATCCTTCAGAACTCACTCATTTCTACAGGCCCTTCTCTAACCAACAAGGTCAAACCCCTTTATGAGCTGCCATAGCACTGTAGACCTCTCCTTCATAACACTAACTACAATGCTAATTTTGCATTTTTTATTATTTAGTTAATCCCTGCCATCCTCTCCCCGTCCCTTCCCACACACACACTAGAATGTAGACTCTGAGGACCAGGAACCCATTAGGCTTGCCTCACCCAGCATCCCAGTGCTAGCACAGTGCCTGGCACATCACAGCAGGGCTGAATGAATAAATGACCAGTTGTCTTTCTTCACTTCAAAGTGAGTATAGTAAACAGATATGACTACACACCTCTTGCAGCCTCTGCTTTCATCCCATGCTCACTTCCAGGCATTCTCCACACTCATCAATCCTCCCCCTTTCATCCCCTATCTCCCAAATTAAAAATTCAAGTCCAAAAACATTGTACAGTAATGTAGATTTTTCACTGAAGATTTTGTGTGGTTACAGAGAATGGGCTACATCACAAAGCAAAATGCCCTAACAATGCCCTTTAAAAATATATATTTTATTGATTTTTTACAGAGAGGAAGGGAGAGGGAGAGAGAGTTAGAAACATCAATCAGCTGCCTCCTACACACTCCCTACTGGGTATGTGCCCACAACCAAGGTACATGCCCTTGACGGGAATTGAACCTGGGACACTTGAGTCTGCAGGCCGATGCTCTATCCACTGAGCCGAACTGGTTAGGGCAACAATGACTTTTCAACATCTCTGCCTGTCCTCCTAGTCCAATCTCTGCAACAGCAGGGCCTCTCTTCTCCCTCTTTTGCCCCCTTACCAAGTCTGCTCTGGGAACATCCCCAGCCAATCTGCCTCTTCCTCCACCTGCTCCCAAGTCTATATTCAACAAAACAAATCGCAGCCATAAGCCATGCCATGATGCCTAGGGTCCTTAGTTCAAAAGGCCACTTGTATTTTTAAAAATTTGGAACAGAACCTGTTGTCCTTTTTTTCATTTTTTCTTTTCTTGGATGGTATTCTTCCCCCTATCAATGCCATCCTAAGCTCTCCCTGCTGTTTGTGGCCGATTGAAATCTTTTGTTCATCAAGGTCCACTTCAAATGCCCCATCGTCTGGAAACCTTTTCATAAAACCCTTAAGTAGAAGTGATTTTTTGCTTCCCTAAATATGCCAACTACTTTCTTTTCTTCTACTTTACAGTTAATGTTATGGTTGTTTTCTCTCTCTCCCTTAAGAGCAATTCTGTTTCTTACTCTGCATATCCCCTGACGAGTCTTGCTCCGGACCCTGTGCACACCACAGGCTCCAGTGATGGCTGTATGATCAAGAAACTTTTTGTATTTCTTTTGTTGTTGTTGTTAACCCTCCCCAGAGGACATTCTTTCCACTGATTTTCAGGAAGAGTGGAAGGGAGGTGAGGAGAAAGAGGAGAAAGAGAGAAAAAAAAATTGATGTGAGAGAGACACATCGATTGGCTGCCTTCCGCACACACCCCTGACTGGGAATTGCACCTGTGACCTTCCTGTGAATGGGCTGATGCTCCAACCACTGAGCCATGCTGGCCATGGCTATGTATTTCTTTTATTAGTTTTTGGTAAAAGTCTTTTCAAGAAAGCTATCTAATGTCATGTTTCTGAATGATAGATTTCTAATATTTCAACTTCAGAATTAGTCAGCAGAAACCACTCTCCCTTGTGAAGGAACTCGGTAGATATTGTGAGTGGATGTAGTATATTTGCTTCAATAATCTTGGAGAGTAGGTCTCTATCTAGGTAAAAGATACATTTGACATGTTTACCGGGTTCTGTGGTTGGCAGTTAAAAAACATGAGCAGAGCAAGGGCGGTAGGCCAGGTACAGAAGGTCACCAGGTTTGAAAGCCCCAGGTTCCTAGCAATGGGAAAAAAGCAGAAAACAAAGACCTCACCCCCAAGGTAACCTTTCCTCCCCTAGCATGTTACTGGTCATGCTTTCATATTGATGGTCATGGGGTTTGGACCCTCCCCTGACCTTTCCTCCCTTGGCATGTTGCTAGTCATTTGAGTTAAACCCCCTAGAGGGGAAATGAACAAGGCGGCCAGAGAATAGCCCTTACACATTAAGCCCCAGGACAATGACATTCTGAGCCACATCAAATACATCTCAGTTGTGCTTCAGCTCCAGGCCCAGAAAAGCAGCAAAACCAAGCAGTGCCATGGCTGACATCAGAACTAGCTGCATTGACTAAAGACCCCCGCCCTGGTGCTGACCGACCAGTGGAAACCACCGCCCTGAAAGGACACACCTGGAAAGCTGATGAATATTCTATTGAGATTTCCCCTCCCCCCCCCTCCACCCCCAAGACCTCCCATAAAATCCCCATCCTTAAAAATACTTAGGATGGAGGACCCAGGGCACTCTCCTCAGGAACACGCCTTCCCTCCGGGTGCATTACCTTTGCCCTTCCCTCCTAAGCTCCAAGAGCCCCATTTTTTTAATTTTTTTTTTTTTTTGCCTCTATAACTTGTTTCCTAAGCCCATTTCTTCTACAGCTCACTTCTTCTGCCTCGCTGACTTTCTAAATAAACTTTCTCTTATAGTTTGAGTCTTGACTCTACATTTTTTCTTAGCCAGAACTCAAGAACTGAAATTGCTGACCTGAGGTCTGGTCTGACTCCACTGATCTAATACCTAGTGCCATTATTGCTGCCTATAGTTTGACTGTGGCTTTCTAAAATGCAGCACCAGTCTGGTCCCTGAAAAACTATCAGGGCCCCTGAAAGAGTTACAGTCTAACTTTTGTGACTTGCTAAGGTTGCCAAGGAGATGGCTAACTAAAAATGTTGGATATGAATGTAACCTGCTGAGGTATATAGAGATCCCTATTGCTAGTGGCCTACGTTCTGTTCTCACTAGTGTGATCTTCAGGTGAACAGATCTCTCAGTGTTTCATGGTCATCTGATTAGTGAAGGGGGTGGAGGCCCAGTGATGAGGTGTGCTTCATGTATCTATGGCTCACTGAGGGCAGCTAAGATATAACTTACCATTGCTTTCTCAGATTTTCTACCAAATTATTTTATCTCCTCAATGTGAAACCATAAATACCTTAAACTTCTTTACCCTGGATTAAACAAAGATAAACACTAAGAGGAAGTTCTTTGGTTTATTTTTTAACATTTTTATAAGAAAATAAAGAATGGAATGAAAAATTTAAATATTAAAAAAAAATCTATATTTCTACAAGCTAAGGACAATCCCATGATTTTTGACAGTTTTTTAAATTTCCTTCCAATCGTTTTTTCCATGTAGAGGCTCTTATACCATACTCTGCTTTTTCGCTTAAGTTTTTAAATAAGCATTTCCTATAGTCTTCATTATAGATAATAATACCATAATATTATCCTACATAATAAAAGGCTAAAATGCAAATTGACCGAATGACAGAATGACTGGTCACTATGATGCGCACTGACCACCAGGGGCAGACGCTCAACACAAGAGCTACCTCCTGGTGGTCAGTGCACTCCCACAAGTGGAGTGCCGCTCAGCCAGAAGCTGGGCTCACAGCTGGCAAGCACAGTGCTGGTGGCGGGAGCCTCTCCCACCTCCACAGCAGCACTAAGCTGGCAGTCTGACATCCCCCGAGGGCTCCTGAACTAAGAGAGGGCTCAGGCCGGGCTGAGGGACCCCCGCCAAGTGCACGAATTCCGTGCACCAGGCCTCCAAAGGATACATAATATTCCAGCAAGAGGATATAATTATAAGTTACAATTTACTTAACTATCTTCTTTACTTGACCTTCAGGCTGGCTTTAAAATATTTATAAGAACTTAAATAAACACGGCTTTTATAAACATTTTACATTTACTCATGGAGTTATTTGCTTTTTTATAGTTCAATTTTTTCTTTGCTTCTTACCCCTGTTGGCTCTTCCAGGTGCTGCTCTCCAGTTTTAGCACCCCTTGTTGATCCCATGAGGTCCTGGGTAAACAGGCTCTGTGCTTCCTTGACACTCCTCACTTGTTCTATGGACTCTTACCACCCTATCATCCCTGCCCAAGAGGGCATACTCTCTTTTTTAATATATTTTATTGATTTCAGAGAGGAAGGGAGAGGGGAGAGAGAGATTGAAACATCAATGATGAGAGAAAATCATTGATTGGCTGCCTCTTGCACTCCCCCTACTGGGGACTGAACCTGTGACCGGAATGGAACCCCGGACCCTTCAGTCCACAGGCCGATGCTCTATCCACCGAGCCAAACTAGCTAGGGCAAGAGGGCATACTCTTAATTTCTCTTGGTTTAGGTTATCAATTCCCAAAAAATCAATTCAGTGGGAGCCCATTTGTAAATGACCTCTTCTCTGAATGGCAGGCTGATCTAGGGCCAACCACTGAGGTGAGCAAGTCTGAAAACTGCAACATAGTGGACTTTGGAGGCGGTCACATGGAACTCCAGACCCAGTCCCCTCTCCCAAGCCCCTGTTTACCAACCTGTGGTCTTTAGCCAGAAGACCTGACAATTCTAGGCCTCAGTTTCCTCACCTGTGAAATGGATCCCTAGACAGAGTTTTGAAGATACAATGAGATCATGCATACATAGTACCTAATGCAGGATAGCACCATCGTGGTGGAGCATGATCAAAAGTCATTAGATGCCTTCTTCTCTAGAGAGTGGTGGTAAGGATTAAACGGTTGGTGAAATGTATAATATTCTACATCTGAATCCTAGTTTCTTCTCTCCTTTAATATCCAGTTCCTAACAAGTCTGTTTCTTAAAAAGACTAGCCTTCCTTTTCTTGTAAATAGTCTAAAAATATAAATCCCAACCAATGTTTTAAAACACAGTTTTGTGGTTGTATTTCACAAGTGTTAAAGATAGTTGAATATGATATCCTCTCTGGAGCATTTTTAAAATATCAAGGTTACTTCTATCTTTTATTATGGAAAATTTCAATTACACAGAAAAGTAGATGGAATAGTATAATGAACCCTATGTACTCATCCCTGAGCTTTTACAATTTTAAATATTTTTATCTATTCCCCCAACATACACAGTTCACTTTTTTTCTTCCTGGATTATGTTAAAGCAATACCTAACACTGTTTCATTTCACCCATAAATACTTCAGCATGGATTTCTAACAGTTAAGGAGTTTTTTTTCCCTACATAACCACAATGCTATTATCACACATAACAAAATTATCAATAATCTCAGGAGCATTTTAAAAATAGAATTCTGGAAAAAGCCAGCCAAAGAAATGGGTAATATAGAATTTCAAGCACTATGGTAAGCAGTTTGGGAAGATGCTTTTGGCAAAGGCAGTACTTTCACTCTTGCAAATGACATCACAGAGCCAGATGCCACTTTCTCCTACTTATAGGAAACTAGAGGCCTGGTGCATGAAATTCGTGCACTGGGTGGGGGGTGGGCTCAGCTTGGCCTGTGCCCTCTCACAGTCCGGGAGCCCCGCAATTGATAGCCCCAAAAAGGTAGGCCCCACCCACCCAGCTAGGACTCCTTGATGGATCACTCCAAAGAGGTAGGCCCTGCCTACCCGCTGCAGCCCACGGGTCGGTGGCCTGGGCCTCCCTCTGCAGGGCAATCATGAGATCGATTGTGCCCCACAGAGGAAGACCCCGCCCACCTGCCACAGCCCGTTGGTCAGTGGCCTGGGCCTCCCTCCTTGGAGTGATCATGGAGCCCCCTGATTGATCGATCCCCCCACCAGCTGGTGGCCTGGGCCTCCCTCTGCAGGGCGATCATGGAACGATGGCTGGGCCCCGGACCAATCATATCACACCTGCCTTGGCTGGCCTGGTGCCAGTGGGTGTCATAGCATGGTCATCTGGAAGGTCTTCGGGAAGGACGTCCGGAAGGTCGTTAGGCTGTCCAGTCTAATTAGCATATTACACTTTTATTATTATAGATTAAATTTACTTCCTTACCCCCCAAACCTATTCCATAGTTCAATTCAAGGCATCAGCACCCACCCAGGAGTTCAAGGTCAAGACCCAGAATCCTTGTAGAGTCTTTCCCCCCTCTCCTCTCTCTGACATGCCATTTAACCAGTTTTGAAGTCTTAAATCTCAGCGTAAATACTGCTCCTATCATCTCCTCCTCCCCATTTCCATTTCTACTCCCTTCATCAAGGCACCCATTATCCATCTCTACACTGAGGTATTGAATGGTGTTTATTTTAGTTCCTCCAGAAATAGAACCTGAGACAAAGATTTGGGTAGAACAAATTGACTTGAGAGGCAATTCCAGGGGACTCTGGCAGCTGAGTTGGGGAGTGAGACAGGGAGATGAAAGAAGCCAATACATACAGCGTGTTATCAAGTCCTGCAGGATGCCGGAGCTCCATCCCACTGGGGAGTTTTGGGAGACAGTACAGAACACACCTTGGGATTATCTATCAACTCTCTACCCAACATTGTTTCATGGCTGCTCTCAGGGGCATTAACTCCCTAGTATTTCTGTGCTGTGTAGGGTTCAGCAAGCAGCCATAACAGAGGGGGTCACAGGCCTTCCGTGTGTAGTGGTGAGCACCGAGGGTACATGGGCAGGGCACAAACAGCACCCACCACATTGCCTCCCTGCTTGCTCTCTCCTCACACAGAGGCCAGGAATAACGTCTCAAATGATGCTGGTCAATATGATGCTGGCACTCCTATTCAACGATAAAGGCATGTGGATGGTGCTGAAGACCAAACTTGCTTACTGCTCCTGACAGAGGTGACTGTCTTGAGTGGTACTGAATCCTCTGATCCTGGGCACCTTTGGCATACCTTCCGCTGATGGCCGAAGTTTGGATTGGACTTTGAGTAACTACCTGTGAATTCAATGGATAGATAGCTTTATTCATGTTTATAATTAAAACCATGTTTATTTACAGAGAAAGTTGGGAGGGGAAGGGACAAATGACTATCTCATACAGATTTCATTGGGCAGGCCTTCGTTCCAACCGTTTTGCATAACCCTCCCCAGACAGTGGAGTGCCTCTTTCCACTAGTGCCGCTACACCAAAGCTATTGTGAATACTTTCTTCTTCTATTTAAAATGTTTTAAATATGTTTTTATTGATTTAGAGACAGAGGAAAGGAGAGGGGGAGAAAGAGGGTAAAACATCGATCTATCGACGGGGAATCAAATCGACAATCTGGGAATGTGCCCTGACCTAGGATCGAACCGGCGACCTTTCCGTTCACAGGACGATGCTCAACCAACTGAGACACAGTGGCCGGGGCTACTTTTTTCTTCCTTATGCAGTCGCATTATCTGGGAATGTCAATGTGATTTACAAGCTTACATAACTCCTCAAATGAGTCAGCATAGTGGAGTGGAAAGAACACGGCATTTGTGCCAGAGAGAACAAGTTCAACTCCTGCTTCTGCCACTCCCTAGCTGTGTGTTGTTAGACAAGTGACTCTCCTCTCAGAGCCTCAGTTTCTTCCTCTAACAAACAGGGGTCCGAGTCAGAGTACCACCTGGCATGGAAGGAGGTAAAGAACACTCAGTGTGATACATAAGAAGCCCCCACTCTGTTCACCTTCGCCATCCTGCATCCTGATTTTACACATCTAGGCAGCCAGTTCCTGGACCTAACTGACCTGCGGTGAGCAGAGAATGCTGATTTATTCTCTGTCTGAATTTAGATGCAAATCCAAATCAGTCCTTTGTCAAGGAAGAGTGCTCTTGCTCCACTCTGGGCAAAGCAGCCACATGCGTGTGAAATAAATCCGTCCCAGAAAGGGCCAGGCCCTCTAGGAAGGGCAGGGCTGGCACAGTCTGGCTCGGCTCCGACTGCAGTGGCAGCCAAAGATCACGGACATGGCATTCGAGGCGACTTTGCAGGCCCTGGCGGCCAGAAAAGCAAAATGCGCAGGAGAGGATGTGCGCTGCGATCCGGTCCGCAGGGCTGCTTTCCGCGAGCGGAGCAGCAGGGATGGCGCCGCAGAATGCCTTTCCCTAGCCTGACAAAGCCGCCGCATACCAATGAGGGTGCTGCTGCGCCAGCCCGGGCTGGGGACGATTCTGGAAGGGCTTTTGCAAAGTGGTTGGAACAAATGCCTGCGAGTTAAAAATAAATAAATAAATGAAATCCCTGGTCAGCAGATGGGCACTGCTGCAAATGTTCCTCCCTGCTGGTGGCAACGCTATTAGGGCAGGATTACCCGACAGGCTCATTTCCAGGATCTTTATAGCCAGTATAACACGTAGTTAGCAGTCAACTAGGTCCCCAGAGAAAGTATTTATAATTAAGGGGTGATCGGTGAGCGTGTCCTTAAGAGCAAAGACACCTCTAAAACAAAAACCAGGAGCCAACGTTCGAACGTAGAATTTGTATAATGTTAGAACAAGAAAGCCTCTTTCAGATCGTCTAGACGTTCTGGTGATTTTTAAATGAAGAAAAAAACAAACACAACAACAACAAAAAACACACACCACACAAACATACAGAAAACCACCACCACCACACAAAATCTTATTATAGCCCCTCCCCCCGCTCTGAGTAGGGGAGGAGAGGAGGACCAGTCTCCACCAGATCGCCAAGCATGGTCCCCATATGCCCTGAAAATCCTGAGGCCCCACTGAGCATGGTGCGAAACCTGTGACTAGTCCACCACACACGTTGTACAAATGAGGAGTTTAGGCTCAAAGAATAGAGGTGACTGGTCTAAGGTCACCCAGCAGAACCATGACTAGAGTCTAAACCTCTTAATTTTAAGTTTCTTGCTCTCTCCTAAAAACCATCTCCCCTTAAAAAAAAAGTCTTAAGAGAAAATAACCTCATGAAATCGCTTGTTAAAGTAAATGAGGAAGCCAGAGACATCCAAGTGCAAATACTGGCGTTGGAAAGGATTGGATTCTATCTTTCTGTCTGCTGGACCCAAGTGCAGCTTCCTATTGCATTTATTTTTAAGACTTTTAGCATGGCAGTCACAAAATCCAAGGAAATGTGCTAAATGAATGGTCTCTAGAGCCAGGATAAGGCTAACCAGTTCATGCCTCCTAGAAAACAACAACATGAAATAACTACAATAACTTAGCATCTTGACCATTTTTAAAACTATGCCAGCACAATAAGAAAGAAATCGGAAATGCATGGCAGGTGGAAATGGCCAAACCAAAGCTCTCACACTGTGGATGGAGCACAGTGCATTTCAGACTCCTGACTGCTTCCCACTGTGAGACCTTGGGCAAGTCACAAGCTCTCTAGATTTCAAATTTTAAAAAATCTATAAAATCATTAAATAAATCATCGAAGTCCTTGAAAGTCAATAGTCAACAAAACCCTGGCACAGGACTCCCCAGGGAGCTGAGTGAGTGAGCACTATTGCCTATGTCATGTAAACAGTCTCCGTCTCCAAGTGTGAAGAGCTGGCAGTGTGATTGCCAGAGAAAGAGAAGCAGCAAACGTGGAGACTGAGACGGCTGTGGGATAAAAGGAAGAGGGAGGGGGGAAGCAGATGGAGAGAAAAGCAAAGGCTCTCCTTTCATGCTTCAGAGGACTGGATTCTTGTCATTGATTTTGGTCAGCTTCCATCCTGTACATTTATGTAACACCTTTTACCCTGAAGTCCTCTAAATGGCAAGATAAATAGCACATGCCTACAAAGAAAAGTCTGTGAAAACATAAACAAAATACTGTTTTCTCTGTGTTGTATGATTATGAATGCCATACATTTCTTTCTTTCTGCCTCCTCCCTTCTTCCCTCCCTTCGTTTCTCCTTATATATGTTTCCTAAATTTTGTACCTTACCTATATGTTACTGCTTCCCCCACCAGAAGGTAAGCCCCATGAGTACAGAAATTTTTCTCTCTTTTATTCACTGCTGCATTCTCAGTGCCTCGAACAGTGCCTGGCATGTAATAGGCACTCAGTAAATATTTGTTGAATGAATGAATGTATAATTAAAAAGTGAGAAAAATCTTTAATTGCAGGCAACATGGAGCATATCTTAAAGCAGTAGCTTTCAATTATTTTGGACACAGCCCATGGGGAAAAAATATACACATGTTTTACAATTGTGACCTCACAGTACATAAATCAACACACACATATACCATATGTAACAAAGAATTACAAAATAATGCTTCTTAATACTACTTGTCAAGCACGCTGGTATTTCTAATTCTCCTCTATTTTATTTTTTAAAATGTTGAGCCACTAAACTTATTTCAAGACTCACTAATAGGTTATGATCCGCAGTTTGAAAATCGCTGCTGAGAGGGGTCAGGCCTGGTTGCCTTATCAGGGAGAGCATGGAGGAGAATCCTTTACCTGTTGGTCTAGTCATTTAAATAGAGCAGGAGCCTGACCTAAGGAAGGGCCAGGTGAAGTTTTTTATAGTTACCTGTGTTCTCTCACTTCTCTTCAAGAAGACAGCATGGCCCTGGCTGGTTTGGCTCAGTGAAGCGTCAGCCTGTGGACTGAAGGGTCCCGGGTTCGATTCCAGTCAAGGGCACATGCCCTGGTTGTGGGCTTGATCCCCAGTGGGGGGCATGCAGGAGGCAGCTGATCAATGAGTCTCTCTCATCATCAATGTTTCTTTCTCTCTCTCCCTCTGCATTCCTCTCTGAAATCAATAAAATATAGATAGATAGATAGATAGATAGATAGATAGATAGATACAGATATAGATATATAGATATATAGATATAGATATAGACGGTGTGTCTTAGAACCTTGAGTAGAATCCTTTAGCTAAGTCCATCAATGTACATAAAGACACTGAAGCCCTGAAGCCCTGGGAGGGAGGATGGCTTCCCACCACATCCCGCCTGTGTGAGCTTAATGTTCCCAAAAACCAATACTCTAGTCATATCCACCCCTGAACATGAAGTAGAGAAAAAGAACACTGGGGCAGGGATCAGAGGTTCCAATTCTGCCTCTAACCATCTGACTTGGCCAAACCACATTGAACTTCAATTTCTTCATATATAAAATGAGGAGCTGGGTGTGATGCTGTTCAAGACCGGTGTCAGCCTAAAAATTGATATTCTAAGAGTAAGACAAACAAATAACTTCCACCAAGCATCTATCATGTACCAGACACTGGGTTAAGTGTTTACATATAATAGCTTAAAGAATTTATCAACTCTTTAGAGAAGGAAATGAAAGCTTAGAGAGGTTCAATAACTTGCCCCAAATCACCAAGTGGCAGAGCTGATTTCTAATGAAGACCTCTCCGATGCCAAACCTGTTCCCAACTATAACACGTACTGTTTAATGGACTTACTTTGATGTTTCCATTCAAAACCCTGGCCCTTAGAAGGGGAAAGGAAGCAAGTTTTTTTTTTTTAATCCTCATCGGAGTATATGCTCTTTTCATTGATTTAGAGAGATGAAGAGAGGGAGGCAGGGGCAGAGGGAGAGAGAGAAAGAGAGAGAGAGAGAGATCAGTTGCCTCCAGGATGCACCCTGACCGGGAGATCCTGATCCAGAATTGAACCTGCCACCTTGCAGTGTACAGGACAACATCCCCAACCAACTGAACCACACCCGCCAGGGAAAGGTAGCACCATTTGCTTTTAAAAATTCAGTATCCTAGGCATTTTTAAAATGTTATTCAACTAATTTCTTACTACAACTTTCAAATTAGGTTTCACTTTTTTTTTTTTCCATTTTGCAGATCTAGATGTAGAGAGTTTAAGCAACTTTTTAAAGTTATAGGTGTTTTGTAAAGCTTGGAACTGTAAACTCCCTAAGGACAGAAGCTGACTTTCTCATGGTGCTTCTATTATCAGTGCCTAACACAATGCCTGATCCACAATAGGTGATCAATACATATACTGATGGAAAAATGGAAGGAGATGGCCAAGTGTTAAATGCAGACCTACCCAACTCCCGAATCCAATTCTTTCACTACTGAACTCATATAATTTGTTGCAAACCATTGGTGTTTGGACAGTTGTTTTTAACCCTTATTTACTGTATAACAGGATGTGTTTGAGCTCTGCCTGTCTCCAATGCCTATTTGAAGCTCTAGCTACATAATTAGCTTACTCAATTCCCATCTCTTGGTTGAATCTATAATTAAGCAGGTTTTGTAAGACAGGCACAGTCCCCAGTTCCTTAAAATGCGTAACATTCTCCCAGAGGACCCATCTGAGAG
Source organism: Plecotus auritus (assembly GCF_963455305.1). NCBI lineage: Eukaryota > Metazoa > Chordata > Mammalia > Chiroptera > Vespertilionidae > Plecotus > Plecotus auritus. Next base: position 167,730,860 of record NC_137771.1, on the reverse strand, counting down.
AAAAACACAGGAATGGAAAATGTTTTTATCATACTCCAGTATCATTGCTCTCCCTGATCACCATAAGCAATTACAGAATAGACAGGTGTGGTTTTTTAAAATCAGTAAACACAGATTTTAAAAGGCATTTTCATAGAGTTTTTTCACAATGCAGTTTATTTTTTAAAAAATATATTTTTATTGATTTCAGAGAGGAAGGGAGAGGAGAGAGAGAGAGATAGAAATATCAATGACGATGAGAGAATCATTGATTGGCTGCCTCCTGCACGCACCCTACTGGGAATCCAGCCCACAACCAGGGCATGTGCCCTTGACCAGAATCAAACCTGGGACCCTTTAGTCCACAGAGCCAAACCACTGAGCCAAACCAGTGCAGCCTTGGGCAAACTATAGCCCGCGGGCCGGATCCGGCTGTTCTATCCGGTTCTCTTGCTCTCCCCTCCGCTCCTTTACTTTGAATTTATATTAGTTCACACAAACACTCCATCCATGCTTTTGTTCCGGCCCTCCGGTCCAGTTTAAGAACCCATTGTGGCCCTCGAGTCGAAAAGTTTGCCCACCCCTGAGTTAGGGCCACAATGCAGTCTAGAAGTGAAGCCAATTATGATTAGATAGCACACAACGATATAAATGTATCATAGTTTCTGTCCAGGAATTGGATGAAGATAAGAAATGAAAGCTACGTCAAGCATGCTGTACTGGAAGAGCATGGTCAGGTGTGCCTGGGACCTTGCTCTGCTTAATGCTTCAGGACTCAACAAGGCAGGCCCCATGACTTGTGAATGGGCCGTTCTGATAAAGAGGGCATGAACAAAGTCATTCTTCCTTGTCTTTCTCACTCAGAGGTATTTCCTCTCTGATGTGTTGACCAATGCTGTACATGGCTCCCACCTTCCCAGAGTACTTCATTGGGCCTTTGCAGTTGTATGCTCATCTATTCCTTGTTCCTCCACTTTTCCAAGTATTTCCCAAGGGCTCTCATGAGCTCAGCCTCTGCAAGGTGCTATGGGGCTACTGGAGGAACAGAGTATGAGCTCTAGACTCTGGGCATTACTGATAACATACCTGGACCTCAGGTGTGACCATGAGGCCCCAGCCTCTGAGCTGGTGATATAACTGTTATCACCTCCCTTCCTCGACAGCTCTTAAGAGCTTAGGAAGTCTTTCTTGTTATGATGACCTGAGAAGTGTGATTCTCCCTTACTTCCCGCTCCATAGAAAGTCACTATGACATCAACACAAACATGCCCCTCTTTCCTTGAGTGAAAGAGCATCCATGTTACCATGGCTGTACAACCAGAGAAGTATAAACTTTTCACAAGTCAGTCAGTTGGAGAAAATGCAGGGTCAGTTCAGCTTCGTGGATAATTCTCCTCGCTTCCTACACTGAGTTTGGCTATCTCTATTTTCAGCCCGCACTAAATCTACTGAAATATATATATATATATATATATATATATATATATATATATATATATATGTGTGTGTGTGTGTGTGTGTGTGTGTGTGTATGATATATATATGGCTTGGAGCTAGGACAGGCTTTCCCAGAATTCAAATATTCTTTTTATTTCCTGCTCTGAGTTTCTTTCTATAACATCTGCCCTGGTCAAATTATTTTTTTAAATAGCAGTTATATTGAGATTATTCACCCTTTTAAAGTGTACAATTCAGTAATTTGGTGGTTTTTAGTATATTTGCAGAGTTGTGCACCAGAACATTTCACCCCCAAAGAAATCACTTATTTATGAACAGTCACCCTCCATTCCTCCCTTCCCCCAGCCCCTGGCAACCACTAATCTATTTTCTTTTTCCAAGGATTTGCCTATTCTGGATATTTTATATAAATGGAACCATACAATATGTAGTCCTTTGTGGCTATCTTCTCTCAATTAGCATGAAGTTTTCAAGGTTCATCCATGTTGTAACCTGTGTCAGTACTGCATCCTTTTTTTGACTGAATGCTATTCAGTTGCATGAATATGTCACATTTTATTTATCTTTTCATCCATCAATGGACACTTTCTACTTTTTGGCAGTGATGAATAATACTGCTATGAATATTCAGGTTTTGTGTAGACATATGTTTTCAATTTTCTTGGGTATATATGTAGAAGTGGAATTGTTAGGCTGGCTCAGATCTTTTTTTTAAAAAATATATTTTATTGATTTTTTACAGAGAGGAAGGGAGAGGAATAGAGAGTTAGAAACACCGATGAAAGAGAAACATCGATCAGCTGCCTCCTGCACACTCCCTTCTGGGGATGTGCCCGCAACCAAGGTACGTGCCTTTGACCGGAACCGAACCTGGGACCCTTCAGTCCATAGGCCAACACTCTATCCACTGAGCCAAACCGGTTAGGGCTGGCTCAGATCTTAAGGAAACATTTCTAATGTTCTTCATTCCTATCTCTGTTTCCCAGAGAAAAGGTTTCTCTATATTTATTAAACCAAAGGGAAGGACCAACAGCAGGAGCTTCTTCACCAAATCCTAGACACAGCACCTGCCTTTACAAGTCAGATACAAAGCCCAAGCATCTCCACTCCAAACAATATGTGTCTTTGAGTGACTGTGGCAGGCCCGGGATGGGGCCAAGTCACTGCAGTGGCTCACAGTAACCAGCAGCTCGCAGCACCCAGAGGAGGTGCGCAGAACCAGCCTTTTCTGGCTGGGTCTTCATCTTAGAAACCAAGGCACATTAACAGTCAAGCCATTCCCTGTTTAGAACTGATTCCTTGGAACCTAATCTCTTGTGTCCTGTCGGGCATCTTGGACTATGATCTCCGGGTATGCGTAAGCATAGACTAAGCAGTTACCAACCTTGGAATCCTCAGTTGCCCTTTTTCCACCATCCCCTCTGCAGCCTCTGTTTGTAACGGAAGCCTGCCCTCTGCTGGTCATGAGCAGCCCAGACCACCACGGAACAGCTGAGCAGTTTTCTTCTAAAATCAGCTCTTCTCCAGAAGCATTTTGGAAATAGCTACGATTTAATCAGCTGTAGCAATACAGAAAAACAGCATCTTCTATAGGGCGTTCCTCTTTTATTTTTTACATTTTGACGTTTGTGGGTTTTTCCCCTTTTATTCACAGAAGCAGAACTGGGCCAGTTTCAGTTATTTATGAGCCACTCTCATTTGTGATAAATACCCAGTATTTGTATCTAGGCAGTGCCTACCAGGGCCTTCTGCTCCTACCGACTCATGAGTTACTAAAATACTTCTCTATGGTAGAAGTGGACAGGGCTAGCTGGGATAGGAGGTAATATAATTTATGGGCTGTCTAGTAGTTGTCCAGAGGTGGTTTATAGGCTGAGTGTTGAGTAAAGAAAGACCCAGAGCCTGATTCTTCCAAGGTCTGTCACTGTCCATTTGCCGTATTAGTACTCTGCAGGGCATCAGACATTTAGGGACCCCAAGCAAGCCTGGCAACCCTTTCATCCCTTCCTTCCACAGCAGCACTCTGACCAGGCAAGCAGATCCAGGAGGGGCATGAGAGGTGAGCGGGGAAGGAAGCCAAAGCCTGGAGACCATGAGACAGTGTGAGCAAAAGACTGAACCAGCAATAAGAGAAGAGGAGAGAAGCTAGGGGAGGGGAGGCGGATAAAAGACAGAAACAGTGGTCAAGGGCGATCAGGGGACTAAAGAATAAATGCCTCTTGCCCAGAGAGCCATTACTGCTTTCTGCAATGCAAATAACTGTAACTAACAAAGGAAAGGGAAGCCTTTCACCCAGAGTCCTTGAAAAGAACCCTATGCCTCTGACCTACTGTTTTAGGAACATTTATACTTTCTGCCCTGAGAGAAACACGGCATTTTTATTAAAGGAAACTCAATTTTTAGAGAGATGATTGGAGTCTCTAACCTCTGCGGGGAAGGACTAGGATTCCTTTTTGCGAGCAGAATCCTAGTCAGAGGTCTGGAGATCTGTCCCTCCCCCCTAAGGTGATCCCCAGGCATTGCCAGAGTGGGGACCTACTGCTGACCCCAGGGCCAGCCCCGGCAGTCTGCTTGGGGCTGCAGAAGCCAGGGCTCAGGGTGCAACAGACATTCTGTGTCCTGCTCTTTCTCTTCCCCCTTTTCCCTCTTGCCTCCTCTCTCCCCTCCTTCTGCGATCCTCTGGATTTTTGTACTCTCCGGTCCCAATGCCCCTCTTCTGGCTTTGTAAATCAGAACTCAAACACTGTAGAAAAGCCAGGGCACACTGCCTTCCTATGACTGGGTGCTGTCCCTTTAAAATCAACCTTCAGCTGAGAGAGAGAGGGGAGAGGACCAGGTCTCCTGCCTTTCCTCCCAGAGAGAAAGGCTATTCTTAGCAGTAAAATCCACTTAGCATTCGGGGAGACTTGTGTCTCTCTCCTTCCTGCCCCAGGGGCTTTGCACATTGCAATTCCTCCCCTTCTTGCAGAGAAGATGAACGGGGTGAAAGAGAAGGAAATGGAAGAGGGAAGGGTGACCACACTGTCGATGCCCCTCAGGACTTAAGGCTCCTCTAGGACTTATTTTGGAAGGCTGGTCCAGTTGGTCAGTTCTGGATAGGGGAGTGCCCTCACCCCAACCCCAGAAGGCCAGTTTACTATTGTAGCAGCCACTTTTGAGGCAAGAAGACGAAAGGCCAAATGAGCTCCCTTCAGGCCTTTCCACAGTACTTTGTGTGTGGCACGTGTTCAATAAATGTTTACTCAGCCAGCCTCCTATTGGCACCCTCATTAGGATGGGTCTCTCAGGACTGTCCTCACTGGCAGATAGGACCAGGGCAATCTGTCAGGACATTCAAGCCCCAGAGCTAGACATCAGGCTTAGGAAAAAACACAAAACGGAAAAAAAACTTGGGAAATTAGAAAGCAAACAAACAAGCAATAAAGAAAAAAATGGGGAAAAATGGGTGGGCAAAATTCAAGACTTACGTAATTCCATTCCACTTTAGAACCAGATGGTGAAAATCTACGGAGCTGCCAGCAGGGGGCGCTCAGACAGTGTCTCAGAAAGCCAGAGCCAATGTTGCCTGGAGCCCAAACCGCTGGACAAACAAAACAATGAGCCTTTGTGGTTTCTCTTGAGTTTTTAATCCAGGATGCCCTGGTCTGGTCTTCATCCTGGGAGATCCAGCTAGCTTCTTGCAGGTCTCAATCTCTCCCTCCTTCCCTGCCTCCCTCCCCCGAATTGTTTCCTCTCTGTGTCCCTCTACCTCTAATCCCTTCTCTCAAGCTCTCTCAGTATCTCTTTGTGTGTATTTCTTTTTGTAATTCTGTTTTTCTCTGAATCTCGGTTTCTGTCTGCTTTTTGTTGTTGATATGTCTCTGTATCATCCTAGATTCACTAGTAAATGTTAATGAAAAATAAACGGAGAGAAACCCATCCACAGGCTGAGCTCTGAGAGATTTCAATATCTGGCAAAAACTAACACTTTGAAGAAAATTTAGACTATGCAGAATATTCTACACAGCAAAAGTGGCTAATTCTGCCACCACTTAGCTGTGCAGTCAAGCTTTTCATGTATATTTTCCCATCTCTGTCCTCCTGATCTGCAGCCCTTACCGGCCTACAGTCTCTCTCCTGCCAGGTGGCTGTCAGGCTGCTGCCCACTTCTCCCAAACCATTGACTGCCAGTGGGTGTCTCCCTCCCCAACTGGCAAGACAAGATCTTCCAGGTCTTTTAGAGAAGAATCCCACACTAGAAGAGTTGTACCTTTAATGACTCAGTATCTTGCTTCTTAAGAACCAGCCCCCTCCTTTCCAGGACAGACTGGAACTCTTAGGATTGGGGACTGAGGGGTCCAGGTGGAAAATGGAGAGACTCAGTCCTGCACTCTACCTGGGACCTCTTGTCCAACATTCAGGTGTGCCAACTGGATCTGGTCCACTCTGCCATGGTGACTCATGGTGACTCATGGTGACTTTTTTTTTGGGGGGGGGGGGTTCTTCCTTATGGTCTTTCTCTCCAGATTGACCTCTGGGGACCTCCAGCTCATTACACATTCTGTATATAACTAACCCCTTGGCGGGGACAGAGTTTACATTCTTTTTCTGGGCTTTCAGCCTTGGGGAATCAAGAAATGTAACCGACCATGTGTTTTAAGGTTCCAGACATTCCATGACAGTCACGAAGCATCCCCAGCATCTAATGGGAGGCTGCTTTACCTAGAGCCCACAAAAGCCAAATGAGGTCCCTGAGCATGTACAGCTTAGGACAGCTCTAGGGCAGTGCTACTCAGCAGGAGCTTGCCTCAGTTCCAGCCCCAAATACTATAGCTAAGGAAGTGATCGTGATGTATCCCACCATTTCTACATTTCATGGTCCCTACCTCCAAATCTATTCTGTTTTGTCCAGGTTCTCATTATTTTTCAGATCCTAATCATGTGTCTCCCTGAGGGACAGATGGTCACATAGACCTAGTTAGACACGATACTCTTCAATCTTAGCGCTTGAACTTTATTTAAGCCTTCTGGAGTCAAAGATGGTGGTTGAGGTATGATCTAATTACACCTGCCCCTGCTATACTCAATACTTGGTAACCATTATCGCTTCCAGTTCTAGAACATATTTGGACTAAATTTAAGAGCAAAGTAGGGGGCAGATAGGCAATACAATGCAATCCAACATGTAAAGGCGCTTACCCTTTGTTTACCCTTCCTAGGCCCTGGCCACACAGAGAGACTGAACAAGACATGGGCCCTGTCCTCACAGAGCAAATGCTTCCAGTAGGCTGATCCACTGTGTCTCTGAACGGGAATAAAAATGAAAGTGCTGCAGAAAAACCCAGTGCTGCCAAGTGCTAACATCATCAGGCAGGTGCCTCTGCAGTGCAATCCATAATCCCTGTGACTTCCAGAACCAAAAGAATTGTTATACAGCTTTCTATATTAAGCTTCACATTTCTCTGGAAACTTACAAAGCATTCCTTCCCACAGACACTGTTCTCGAATCAAACAGTTTGCGCTTGTACAGCTGTTCAAATGTTGGTGAATTGAAGATGAAAACGTTCTTGGGGAGAGAGGTGAGTGCCTAAAAAGGAGAGGGGGACACTGTGAAGGGGTGCTCTTTTGGGAGGGGGTTGAATAGCAGGGGGTCAGGTAGAAGAGATTATAAAACAGTTGGAGAATATTATAATCAAGTAAGTGAGTGTATTTTAAATTCTTAGGTCTAGATAAGTATAGGTTGAGGAGCCATTATGGTCAAGTATTTGAAAGCATACGTTTAAGTGGAAAACTTGGTGAGTGGCTATCACCCACTTTTAATTAGTAGGAGCCAGAGGAAATAAACAAATGGCTAAGGTGGTATCTAAGGTCATTGTGGGGCCCACTTTCCAAGATCTGACCACAGTTAACACTGGAATGGGTCACAGAGAACAGCTGGGCTCTCTGCTCAGGGGGCCTTTGCTGAGAGAACAGAGCTTGGGTTCTGCAATGCTGCAGGGAACATCCAGGGTAGAGACAGAGGCATGGCCTGGATGAGCCAGCTCCCCAGGTTCTCACCCAAATTGAGAAAGAAAAGAACTCATAGAGCATTAGACATCTTTAGCAGCGGCTGAGAGAAATGGACCCATGGAAGGCCCATGGTCCCTGGCCATGTCTCACCAACATGCCAGGGCCCCTTCAATCAAGCTGCCTCTTTCATTTGTTTCATGAACTTGTGCCTAGATGTTGCTTGAAGTTACGTGAGCCATCTTGGCAAAAGGTTCTTTAGAAAACTCTCACTCACAGAAATCTGTCTGCAATATTTGGATTGTACTGCAATATTTGCATTGGCTACCAGGTCTCTCACTTTTCCGCACAAGCTGTCCCCAACTTATCTCTGGATCTCTCCCAGAGGGGCATCAATTATTTGATGATGATGTAACATGAAACCCAGATTCCCCTTGGAAACAGTTTTCATAAGGGTTGGCTGGGTGGTAAAGAGTGGAAATGGGGGTTGAAGCAGAGTAGGGTGAAAAGGTAAATAAATCCAGGTTTAGCCAGATAGTATTTTCCATGCGGCTGAGGGAGCAAGAGGCTCTGCCTGCAGCAAACAGGGACCCCTACTCACAGAGGCTGTGAGCTGCTCTGGACATTGGCTGCCTGGCTCCCCACAGCAGAGCCTTAAGGAGGCTGTTCTCTGGTCTTGCCTCTGCCCCAGATTAGCTATTTATCTCTGAGCCACTTTTCCTCTGTCATAGTTTGTAAGAGGAAAATATTGGCATAAACATCTCTAAGTTCCTATAAACTCTATGTTCTGTCATTCAGTATGGCCTTGTGTTTAGGTTTTAAATATCAATGATACTTATTACCTATAGGGTGTTTTATGATTTGTAAAGCACTTTCACATATTTGTCTCATTTGATCCTCACAGCCACATTATGAAATAGGAAGGACAGACATTATCCCCTCACTTTAAAGATTAAGAAACTAAGGATCAGGGAGATTAGACAATGTGCTATCACACAGTTAGCAAATGGAAATCCAGGACTCCAGCCCAGGATTTCTAACTTGAGCTCAGTTCTTCATCCTTTCGGAGGCCATTGCACCTTTGAAATCTGACAATTATGAATCATTTCTCCAGAAAAATAAACTTGGAATTTTTAGATGCTTATGCTCAACATGGATGCCAGGTGAAATGCCCCCTCATGGCCATCCTTATAAAGTCTTGCAAACGTGTATAAGGATTTCTCTGACCAGACTGCAAGCTCCTTGGAGTTTAAGACCATGTATTTTCTCTCCCCTCCCACTCCCCTCCAGCAAGTGTCACAGAGTCAAGCACCCACCAGGGGCTGTGCATTGTCAGGAAGAGGGAAAGCAAAGTAAGAGCATGAAATAAGTAAGTGGGACAGATGTCTGTTCCCATGTTTGACCACTTGTCCTACAAGAACTGGTATCCTTGTTCTGCCCTAGACGGCCATCTGCCTGTCACACTGTTCCCCAAATTCTAGAACACAGCACAGTGTCCCATGGTGGCAGCAGCAATATCCTCCTCGGCATGATTTTCCAGGCATAAGATGGGCTCATAAGCACAGAAACATGGCCTCAGTGATCTCATGCCCCAGGAGCCTGATGTAAGTGAAGAAGGCAGACTGGCTGCCTTAGCTGGGGTGTGGGTTTGAATTAGTGGGGCAGGCTACTAAGAGCTTCATTTGAGAGGGAGAGGTGGTGCTGGAGCAGGATCTGTCAGGAGCATCTAAGGAAAGCTGCAGAGGGCATGGGGTGAAGGAGAGAGTGGGAGGGGCCGGCAGGCCTGGGTAATGCACCAATAAGACTGAGCCCATGGCCTGTGTGGTTCTCTGACCACTTGCGCTTACTTGGCACCAAGCTTCAGTGCAATCTTGCTTCATCTCGCTAGACCTCTATCTACCCTCATCTACATCTGTGACTTCAGTCCTTTCATCAGGACTGCAAAGAAGGAACACTCAGTGATAATTCAGAAGCAAGGACAATTGACTAGATAAACAGAGGTGGCTCTAGTTCAAGAGCGATGCCCCATTATTACCGTGCCACCTCTTCATGATCCTATATCCTAAGTCCTTGCTTTTTCAAATTTGATGGAGACAGAGAAGGATTCTAAGACTATTATAAGTAGGGCCACTTCCAATAAATGAGACCATCCCATACCCCAGGAACTGACTTACTTGAGCTTTACTGGCCAGAAGAAGAGTCTTAATTCTGGCCAAATGAGGTCTCTGTCTTTCCCCTTATAGATACCAATGACCCCCACTATGAGATGAATTTTAGGGTGGTAGAATATTAGAGACAGCAGGGACCCTAGAGGTTACGTATTGATCCAACAACCTCAATGATAGATGAGAAAACTTGAGAATATGGTAATAACATCAGTGTCCCAGGCCACTCAGAAAGTTAGTAAAAGAATCTGGACTACAACCTGGACATCTTGACCCAATACCACACTAGCTCCTCTCCTATCTTACCTGACCCTGGCTCTTTTAGATGCTAAAGGTTTCCACCCAGAGCCAAATCTGAGCCGCCAAGCATGAAGGTCTGAATTTTAAAAACTACTTTGTGGAAGCAACTGCTTTTTAAGAGACCTCTTTGTGTTACAACCAGCCCTGGACTCTCCCTGCCTCTCTGCCTCCTGCCAAATCGCTATTCTAAAAACCCATCTGGCTGCCAAGCCTGCCCCCTTCTGGCCAAACACAGTACCTGCTCAACCTAGTAGATCTCCAATAAACCAGTCCTGGTGCCTCCTCCTGGAGTGAGAAGAGTGCACTGACAGGAGCAAGGTGGAAGTGGAGCACCTTGCACAGACATTTTGTAAATGTTCTGCAAGTGAATGACCAAGGTTCCAACTCCTCCACACTCCCTTTAGCTCACCACTGCCATAAGCACTCAGCAAACTTGCATTCAACCTGTGGGTCAAATCAAGTCAAATAAACAGGTATTCATTGAGTTACTATTGGAAAGGCAATGTACCAAGTGCTGAGCACTATACAGAGATAAGCCTGAGTCCTGTCTTTAGAGAACTCACAGGCTAACTGGGGGAGACCAGGTGAAATCACATTTGAAGTTAATGTCACTAGGTGGCTATACAAGCAGTGTCATGAAGCAACAAATGAGCATTTGCACAATTATTGGGGTAGATAGTAAGAACCACTGGTACATACGAGAATGAGGGAATGGTCCAGTGGCATTGGGGAAAAGGAAAAATCTGATCAGGGCTTTAAAGGATAGGAAGAATTTAGAGGGGTGGAGAGAAGGGAAGAACATTCTAAAAATTGGTAACGGTGAGAAAAGGTATAAAAGCAGAAAATGAAAATGTTTAGAACATAGTGAGTAATCATAATCATAATAGTAGATGATGCTTACCATGTAGTAGACACTGTTCTCAGCAACTAACATTTATTAATCCTCTTGATTTTCACGCAATTCAAATTATTACTATTATCCCATTTTCACAGCTAAGGAAACTGAGGCAGAAAGAAATAACCTGAAGATTAAGCAACTTATAGCTTGTAAGTCACTGAGCTGGGATTTGAGTCCAGAGGCTATATTCTTAGACACTGCTTTTTACATCTTTTCTCATTTTGGCTGGAGGAGTTGATTTATTGGAAAGGTAGGTTGGAAGCACATCACAGAGGACCTTGAATACTATGCTAACAAACTTGGATGTAATTTTTGTGGGTGGTAGGGAATCACTAAAGGTTTCTGATCAGGAAGGTAGAGCTGGATTTAGGTGTTGTTGTTTTTTTTTAATTGAAATACACATGGGAAGAAAATCCTAAGGACACATTCCCATAGAAATAAGCACAGAGAAATATATTACACAGATCGATGCCCTTCCTCAGCATAGAGTGCCTTGTCCAGCGGAAGCCTCTCAGATCTCAGACAAACAGAAGATTGAATCCTTGGCGTGTGGCACTGAGGGAACACCAAAAAGTAAGCAGCCTTTTCATCTACCCAGGCACATGCTTAAAAGCAGAGACAGACTTGGAGGATGGTATGTCAGGGAGATAGGAGACATCAGGAGAGAGTGGGAAAGGCAGAGGGACTGAAGAGGCCAGCAAGTAAGAGGTCAGCAGAATGAGTCGGGACCTCGGGTGTGTAATTCAGCAGTATCTTAAACATGGTTAAAGCAAAGCTTCTGGAAAAAGAAAAAATATCTTCAGCTATTGCCTTGATTATTTTGTAATAGCAGATAATCTCTTTAGTTCCTTCCCTCTTTTCATCTACTAAAATGGAAAATGCTTTTCTTTCTCCCTCTGTTTTTTTTAAAGACTCAATTTTGCTAATACATTCCATCAAGGACTATAAAGTTGAACTTGTTCTCATGACCACTACCGTAATGAATGTGGGACAAATGAAGTAATGGGATCTCTGAAAGGGTGGTAATTGAAATAAGAGCATCTTTTTTACTTTTTTCCCCCAGGAACTGTATGCACAAAGGAGACTGCTCAACCCAATGGAGTAAAACCATTAGGTAATTTGAATCCTGAGCAGAGATTAGATAATTGTCTTAGATGGGATTTTGGGAATAGTCACAGGAGATGAGGCATCATCCTGTCAGGATGGTCTCCAGGGAATATTGGGTCTGTGAGAATGTTGTCCAGTTCCTGAGTCACAAAGCATGGGTTGTGGGGCTGCCTTAGTCCGGGTTCCAGGCGAAATGTACTTACCTTTGTAAACTGCAGTATTCAGTATAAGCATTGCCTCAAATTATGGCCATGCCTTCATGACCCCACTTTTTGGAATGGACTGACTGCAAATCTGAGTTCCAAGCAGCTGTTTTATGTCCATTCACAAGAAACCAATAGATAGATGTGTGGGTGGTAAGGAATTGTTTGTAAGTCCCCAAATCTTGTTCCCTTGAGCACGAATTTTTTGTTTGAAGAATTAGTTAATTAACGTGTTAAAATCATTCTAAGAAAATAAAATGTCATTGTATAGACATTCCCTCCACAACCACATGCACGGCCCTGATAAACACAGCCTGCTGGTCTCCTGCCTTTGCTTTCTTCTCCGCTGCTACTCTTTGAAAATACTTAAGTCCATGACACTGAATCATTTCTGGTTGGGGCTGTGCATAGGGGATTGGAAACAAGTCACATTCCCAGACCTAAGTTCTAGGAACCAACATACTGTTTCCAGGTTCCTGTATTGGCCCCAAATTTTCTTCCCTTTCAGCCAGATCTGGAAATATCTGGCACCAAGAACAAACCTGAGTACCTATGTGGCCCCAGAGCCACAGTTCACCAAGTCCCACAAGTGAACTGTTACCCTGGTTCCCCCTCCCGCGCCCCCCGCCCCCCATAAGCTCTGACTTATGGTCCTGTCTCAAACTCTGCGTCTCCTTCTAAACCTGGTTACCCTACCCACGTCTCATGCAGCCAGGCCCCTTCTTGCTGCCAGCCAGGGTTTTCTGTGATGCAGGTCATGGAGTGATTGCGTCATAGGACAGGGAACGTTTGCCCTATTGGACCTTCATATTGATTCCTGTTCATTTACTAGTGGTGTCTCTCAACAGGAGAAATACCACCCCCTAGGGGAAGTATTGGAAACTCGAGGGGGCATCTTTGATTGTCACAGTTGTTGGGAGGGGCACGAGTGGCATTGAATGAGAGGGGACAACTATCTAGGCATGGGTAGCACAGGCACCACAATCAAGAAGTACCATGTGTCCTGTGTAGCCTTCAAAAGTCACACTGGACATTTGTGCAGAAAAACCCATTTATAATTGTCTGGGTTGAAACTTAGTCTCATTTTACCTGAAAATAAAGTGATCCTTTATTACTATAAGTGCATAGTTTTAATATACACTGAATTTTTTCATAAATGCCCTGTAAGCATTTTTAAAAATCAGATTCCCCTTCCATTCCAGAGTTTGTTGTTGTTGTTGTCATTGTTGTTTTAGTGACTTCCTGAACTAATTCTGTAGAGTCTCATGTGACCACTGACATGTCTGCTGTTAGCTTAGTGGTCAGCTAATGACAGAACAGAGATTTTCTTAAATGCCTTACACCATAAGTTCTCCATTCCCGTAGCTTCTCCTGTTCCTCCCTTGCCCAAAGCCCCATTATCCAAGATTGTTGTGTTTATATGAGAGACTAGCTGAGACCAGCCAACAACCTAAAATTCAGTATGAGATATCACTGTTTGTAGATCCTTAGCCTTTGCTGCTACTAGACATTTCTCATTGGCTAGTTTCTCTGGATTCCTTTCAGTCCTCAAGGTTTCTGGGCTCTCTCCTTTCTTCTTAATACCCTCTCCACTTGCCTCTCTCCCAGAGTTCCAAGCCTTTTGAACAAGCCAGGATTGAACTGTAAAATCTAATAACTTAATGATCAAATAGAATAATTGTTATCTTTACCATAATCTTTTCCCATTTCAATGAGCCTAGGCATTGCTTTCACAATAAAACAGACACCTTGAGGTGTTTTTCTAAGTAAAAGAGCCACATAACCAGGAGATGAGATAATTATGCCACTCTTCCGAAGTCTGGATTTTTATTTATTTAAGTAATTTTGTTTGGTTTTGTGAGAAATTATTATGAAAACCTCATTTATTTCTATTTCCCTCTAAGCATTTTTAAAGCAAGAGAAGACTGTAATTGGTTTGGTTCACAGTCCAACAGTAGTTAGAAATTCAGAGGGGACTCACTGACAGCATATTGCTCTTGGTGTTGGGGTTGCCAACATACCTGTCCATCTATGTTTGTCTCTGTCACATTCCCTATGATCTCAAAACAACTGACTACTTCATGGTTTTTTTTTTAAAGATTTTTTTATTGCTTTTTAGAGAGAGGAAAGGAGAGGGAGAGAAACATTGATGTGCGAGTGAAACATTGACCACTGTCTCCTGCATGCCCCCTAGTGCGGATCCAGCCCACAACCCAGGCATGTGCCGGACCGGGAATTGAACCAGCAACCTTTTGGTGCACAGGATGATGCCCAACCAACTGCGCCACACTGGGCAGGGCTATTTCATTCTATCTTTTAGTTAGTTATTCCCAAGCATTAATTACTCCAATACATATTATTTTATTACAAATTATTCCTCTTCTATCAGTATTTCTTCTGTATTTTTATAGTTAAGATTATATTGAGGTATTGTGTTTTTTTAAAAAAAAATATGTGTGTAAAAGGTTTATTATTTGTGAATTTCTTTTCAGAATAAATGGGACCTAATAAAATATTCACTTAAAAAATAGGTCATTGAGTCCAATCAGGTTAAGAACTCTGATCCAGTTAAATGGATATTGTGGTACTGTCTGCTGAAGGCAGAAAGGGACTGAAGATGAGGTTAGTGCATCCACGGAGAAGGCTGTAGCTGCCTACTAAGAGACCTCATGGGTAGTAAGCCCTGAAGAACTGACTACTTTTCAAATTCCAGCATTCACTCTCATCAGGATCTCCGAAGTTTTCAGAATCTGGGGTCACCTGAGTCAGTCAAATACATGAAGTTTCTCATGGCATACTTATAAATTTATAGTGGGAGACATTTCTTCCCAGGGACTGAAAGCTCATGTCCACCACCCAGGGCAGCCAGTCCTAGAATCAGAATGCCCGGAGGCCAAGAACGGATGAACACAAATGCTGAGCAAAGGGCACATCGGTGCTGAAGAGAGATCAGAAGAGGCACTGCTGTCCCACCGGGGAGCGCACTTCAGCACCACCAAGCACGGGGCTCTCCTCTGCACACACTGCTCGGCTGGGCACTGCCACGTTAACATTCCTTGGGTTTTCATTTCGTGTGGCCCAAGCTAAACATTGCCCCCTCTGTCCACCCCCACCCACCTTTACGGAGTCTTCCTCCTGGCAATGTACAATTCAATTGATTAAATAACTTCTACTAAATGACATTCACATTTGGGACCTGCCTTCCTCTATTTACACCCAAATCACCTATCTTAATTGGAGTTTTGTGAGGTCCACACATGTCAGATCGTCTCTTGCTTTACTCCAACAGATGACTAATCACACTCATTGTCTGTGAATTTTACTAATTTCACTCAGAAGGTGACCTTATGTCCCCGATCTCCAAATTAATGGAGAGGGAGGCTTCCCACTGCAGCTTCCATATGCTGCCAAAACCGATGTCAGAAATGAGGGCTGAGCCGATCTCAGACTCCTTTCCTGCTCTGCACCAATCCCTATCGCTGGAACAGTTTTCCTGTTACTTCAATTTGATAAAGAATATTCCTCACTCCAACTCCCCACTGACCCCCCATACACCCACCCTGGGTGGCAAATTTCCAGTGTAGTTCAAATTATGACAGTAACTGATAATGGTACAGAGGAAATAAAGCAGGCATCAGGATATTTTGTTTGTTTGTTTATTTGTTGTTTTTGAATATATGGTGACTTTCACTTATATGGACTGGTTACAGAAGTAGTGATGAGCTGACTAACTTAGCAGTCATTAACATAGATGGACAATGATTTTCAAAGAATTATTAATGGCATGCAGTTCATTCAAACCCCGTATTATGTAGTTTAATGGCTTTTTCATGGTACAGAAGGGAAGAGTTCAGGGAGATGTGCTTGACCCTCTACACCTTTCATTATCACATTACAGACTGGAATAATGTTTCCTCAAGCTTTTCTTTTCAATAATTCAAATCCTCTCAGCCTTTATCAGTGTTCTCTATGCTCTTCCACTTCCCCAAACTGAAACTTTTACTATTATTTCTGCACCTGTAAAAAACCTTGTCACTTTAACCTCCTTGTGGTCCCAGCCCACTTTATCACTGTATCACTTTCATTGAGTTTATTGATTGTGAAGAAGCTCCACACCAAAGCGAAAACTCATGTCAGTGTATTTCCATAAGGCTTTCATCGAGGGCCGTCCATGCCTCTTCATTAGAAGATCCACTAAATAGAGCATGAGTTCATCATTTTCTCCAGGAACTTAAAAATATTGAATGAAGATTAAACTTAAATTTAAGTGTAAGAATTTTTTTTTAATTGTACCTTATTTGTTCACTCGTTTAACTGTTTATTACAAGAACATTTATGAAGCATCCATCACGTGGCAGACACTGTAGATGGCATTGGAGATACTAAGAAAGCATTTCATTGTCCCAGTTTTCAAGGAGCTCATAGTTGTGAAAAGGAGAGATAGACATGTAAAAATACAATTTCAACTCAGTGCAATGGGTGCTACTATGGAGGTTTGCTGAAAGCTCAGTGGTGGCACAAAGGAATTAAATGATCAACTCTACTTAAGGAATTGGGCTACAGAAGGTTCACAGAGGAAGATGCTCATACTAAGTCTTGAAGGAGAGGTAGAAATTTGCCCACTAGTCACAGCAAAGAGGAACTTTTCAGAAATATGGAGGAGCATTATGCCAATGTGCAGAGGTAAGTAATAATAATGAAGCTTTTGGCAACTGGAAGCAGTTGATGGGACTGGAACCGAAGACAAACGTTGTAGGAGATGGGGCTGGAAGGGCTGGATCCTAAATGGTCTTGAATGCCTTGCTAAAGGATTTGGACTTATTTCAATTGGCAGTGGGAAGTAATTGCTGAGTGCTAAATGGGGAAGAGACAGTTATATCTATGTTAGGAAAGATCACAGTTGATTCCATGTGGATGGATGTGTGGTAAGACAGAGGTAAAGAGTGTAGCTGAAATAGCAGACTGACCACGAAGATTGATGAGCCCCTTCTGTAGTATAGAGTTGACTTTGAGAAGTATTTGCTCAATGGGGCCAGCCTTTCCCACTCTCTAAGTGATGCCATATGACTAGCTCTGGCTACAGGAACGTGAGTGAAAGTGTGTAGGTCATTCTGGTACAAGGTGGTTCAGTGAATCCTATGCCATGCTGTCCTCCCTTCCACAAAAACCCCTGGAGAGCTCGTGTTGAAGATGCTTATGTCACAAAGTAAAAGGAATCTGGACCCCTGAGTCAGAGAAGGGGTGCCCAGAAGAGCTACCCAACCAAGAATACCTACATTGAATGTTGCATGAGTAAAAAAATAAATTTGTGTGTTAAGCCTCAGAGATCTAAATATTGTTAAAATTGCTAGATTGCCCTGGCTAATACAGCAGGAGTGTTAGGAGATGTTTATAATACTTGAAATAAGACAGAGACTTTACATGTTAGTAATATGTAGAAGTATAATACATGATAACAACAGCACAAACTGGGAAGATGGTAAATGCAGTTAAATTTTGCAAAGGTTCTTTCTTGCCTTATTTAGGAAATGGTAAAATCAAAAGTACTCATTTAAGGTAGACTATCATAAATGCTAGTGTAATCTCTAAGGTAACCACTAAAAGAAACATGTAAGAATATATAACTAAAAGGCAAATAAAGGAGAAAAATAAAATTTATAACTGTTTCTGTAATCCACAGAAGGCAAGAAGTGAGAAATAAGGGAACAAAGAATAATAGGACAAATAGAAAACAAATAGCAAGATGTTAGACTCAAATTAAACATTAATTATTTTAAATGTAAATGGTCTACAATCCAATTAAAAGACAAAGTTTGTCAGACTGATTTTTAAAAAAACAACAGCTATATGTTATTTAAACAAAAAGATAAAGAAAGGTTGAAGATAAAAGGATGAGAAAAGACACTACACAAATACTAATCAAAGTAAGTCTGGCGTAGTTAGATTAATATCAGACAAAGTGGACTTCGAGGGAAGAAGTATTGCTAGAAATTGAAAGGGAAATGTCTTGGTTATAGAAAGACATTTTTAAATACTACCTGTTTCTATCTTCCTTTCTTGTATTAAGTGCTATAATCTATATATATAAAAAGCCAGCGACCGGAACGCTGGAACGACCAGTAGCTATGACGCCCACTGCGGCCAGTGAACCGGCCCGATGCGGGGATGGGGTCGGCCAGACAACCTCCCCCACCCCTGATGGGCCCACCCCACCCTTATTTGCTTGCAGCCCCTCCCCCAACTGGCCCCGCCCCTGATTGCCCCCCCATTTGAATAGGGGGTTGAGCTGGCCAGCCAACCTCCTATGGCCCCTCCCCCTGGCCGGCCCAGCCCCCAATGGGCCCCCACCACTCAAATTGGCCCACAGCCCCTCCCCCAGCCATCTCTGCCCCCAATTGCCCTCCCACTTTGATCAGGGACAGGCCCGGCTGGCCAACCACCCATGGCCCCTCCCCTAGGCTGCTGGCCCCCAATCGGTCCCCCCAACTCCATTTGGGGGTGGCGCTGGCCAGCCCACTGCTCACAGCCCCTCCCCATGGCCAGCCCCACCCCTGATCAGCCCCACCACCCCTATCAGCCTGTGGTCCCTCCCCCCAGCCAGCTCCACCCCCAATCGGCCCCCCACACACCAATTGGGGATGGGGCTGGCCAGCCAACCTCCCACAGCCCCTCCCCAGGCCCCATTTTGGGACAGGGACGGCTGGCCCACTGCCCACAGCCCCTCCCCATGGCCATCCCTCCCCCAATTGGCCTCCCCACCCCAATCGGGGGCAGGGCCTGCAGCCAATTGCCGGTGGCCCCTTCCCTCAGCTGGCCAACCTCCTGCCGTCTCCTCCTCCCAACAGGCCAGGCCCAGATCTGCCAATTGGGACCAGGCCGGCTGGACCCCACCCATGCACGAATTCATGCACTGGGCCTCTAGTTATTTAATAATAGAATAATTACTTCAGGTAAGATGATGATTCCAGAATGCCTTGTCATTTCAAGCACAAAAATACAATTAAACCAATTTTTAAAAAGTATTGCCTGTCTATGACATTAGACTTTTAAGATTGACACCTTTGAAAATGTTAGGACCTGTTACATTTGCTGATCACCAAAGGTTTTATTTGTGCCTATAGCATCAACATACATAAAAACTACTCAGTGTACCTGTTTAATAGTGTGCTTCTATTCCCTCTTCATTCTTCTAAAACCATGGGTAATGACTTCACTTGGAAAACGAGTTAGCTAGCAGTGCCAAAACAGACCACTTCCATTAGCTTAATGAAATAGTTCAGGGACAAGACCTTCATCAGCTATTATGTGTCTGGATTGGAGTTCACTCATTACCTGTCTTTAAAAATGTAACTTTACTGTAGCTTCATGTTCAGCAATTTTTTCTGGCCACACATGTAGCTTCTAGTATATCCTTTCCTGGGAGCATATGAATGTAAGCTATGGAATTTCTTAGAAATGTCATGTTCTATCATTATTTTTCACCAAGCTCTGAGTGTCATCAATCAGAAACCAGATATGGCTTCATGAGGTGCTTTTTCTCATAAAAACTCTTTAGTCTTTCTGAGCTGGAGCCAGAGTAGAGACACTCTCCAAACATCGAACCAGGAGCTATTCACTGTAGGCTAAGCCGAATGTGTCCATCATTCAACGACTTCATTTGGATCAGAACCAACAACAAAACGGAGGGGCGGTCCTTTCTAAGCCTCGACGCCTTATCAACAGGCCAAGCTCAACTCGACGGTAACACTGGGAGATTTGAGATGTGGCCAGAGTGCAGGGCTCTCAGTGGAGGGAGAGGTTATCAAAACCCTGAGGAGGCACTCTATGCTGCGAGGAGCTCAGACTTTTGGTTGATGGAGCAGAAGAGGACTGGGGAGGGGAGCATAAAAACCTTGGCCTCCCTCTCCTCCCTCTTTCTCACCTCCTGGTAATACTCCCTATTGACTAGACACAACTGGAAAACAGAAGGCAAGCTGGGGCAGCCTCCTTGGGTGCAGAGTGAACTGGAGAAGGGGACAGAAGAGATCTGGAGGGGCGTAGGCAAGCTAGCTAGCACAGGGGGCTGCTGCAATAAGAGACCACCTACTGATCGGTTGTAAACTGTATGCCTGTGACTTTGTGGAAGCCAAGTCTCTGAGACACAGTGTCCTCTTCTGTTAAAATGAGGGCAATAATTTCTACCTACCTCACAGAGTTACTGTGAGGATAAAGCTAACATGTATAACATGTAGTACAGTGCCTGGCACACAGTAAGTACTAGATACATTGCTAGATACATGATGTTACCTTCCCTTCTCCATTAAACTTATCCTCTGCTTCTTTTAAGCCAAGCCTAGATGTTTACTTTCTTTTTCAATATTAGCATACTTTAGCAAAATCCTCTTATTCCTTAAGGCCCTGGGGAAGTGTCAGGATCATTCCTATGCCAGACACATTACAGTAGTAATTGCCTTGGGCCAGGATACTATTTAAGCAGAAAAGCATTTGTTTCGTTGTTCTTCAGAAATGCTGTGCACACTGCAAAGGACTAATTTGGCCCTTAGCAAATAATTCTACATAAATTACCCACTATTTATCAGAAGCAGCAGTTTATTTCCAAGACTGCTAGACCTAACATGAGCTCTACCCTATTTGTTGTGTCAGGTAATGAGATGCTGGGCATGCAGAACACTTTCACTGGATCATTATTTGGGGAAGCTCAGATTTGCTACAAGCCAATTGCTCGTTCCAAGGATCAGAGCATTTTTTTTTTTTATTGTAAACCACACACCAATTTGCAATGTCATTTCCAAGTTCTGATGGAAAGTCTATAATGTATTCCTATAACCATCTAATGTTTTTATATATGATCCTGCAGGCTGGAATGTTTTCTGCTATTTCATTCATCTGGAGTAATTCCAAAACAATGATGGCTGCCCTGCTGGCCAGGCTTCCAGAGGAGTCTGGACCATGCCCAGGCTGCAGGCTTTTCTTGTAGGGTACTCTGAAGACAAGGGGACAAGACAGGGTATTGAGTATAGTACTGAGAAAAGGTCACAAAATGATAATAATGTTTACATATGCCTCCACTTTCCACTTCACTAAGCAACTTCACAGCCATTATGTTGATTGAGATGGGGATAATTACATCCTTCCTCTTTACTGATGAGAAAATTGACTCTCAGAGATTTTAAGTAACTTGCCCAAAGCCTTCTAACTATTTGAAGTTGGCACAAGGATTAGAATATAGGCTTTCTGATTCTAAAGTACTTGTCCGGGGATGAAAAAGTAAATTGATATCCTAGAGTCATTTGCTGACTGCCTGCTCTCTGTAAAAGAATGAAACAAAGACCACCAGAACTTAACAGTAAAAGAAGCAGAGTTTAGAGTTTATTTATTTGCCTGGCAAGAGAATACTCATCAGTAAAAAGTGAAAAAGAAAAAAGAAAAATAAATTCACTGGCAAAGGGGGAAAAGTTAGAATGTTGTTAAGTGCCTTAGAAAGATGGAAGAGATTCAAGGTGGCTAAACCACGGAAGCACTGAAAACTAATGGTCTAGATCGAATGAAGCCAAACCATACATTTTATATGATTGGTTAAAGCAAGTCCATTGTTCATTGGTCTGGAGAATCTTCCAGTAAGCCCAGTCTGGGTCTGAATGAGGGGGTCACTAAAAGTTGATATTTCTTTTCCAGCTTCAGCTGGTTTGTAACAGGTAAGCACATCATTCAGTTTTGGCAACTTCTCAAACTCTCAAACTTTTCAAACATTCATCAGAATCACCTGGGGAACCTGCTAAAACGCAGATCACTGGGCTCAACCCCAGAGTTTCTGATTCAGAAGGTTTAGCATAAAGCCTTAGAATCTGCATTTCTAACAAGTTCCAAGTGAAGTTTTGTGGATGAGCATCACTATCCTAGACACAGTAGTTCTCAGAGGAGGAAACTATTCTTATTGGGGGTGGGAGGTGGGCAAAGAAATTGCTTCTGGAATCTAAAGTCAACACAACTTCATACAACAACTTTGACCTGTTCATTTTACTTCCTTAGGAGGAATCAGTACTGAATTATTTGACTTGTTTTTTAAAAAATAGCATTGCATGCATTGATTCAATCTCATTACATTTATAGTTTGCTTTTATTACCTTATCCTCCCTGATCAATAATCACATTTTCTTATGCCTATAACTTTCTCCCATCTAGTTTTTGGTCAGTGTAAAATCTGATTTATTGCTTCTGTGACTCAGCCTTATTGTTCTTCAAGCTTACAATTCTTCTTGTAAAAATCCAATGTTCTCCAATTATACCTTCTTTCTTCCTTTGTTGAGCACATATCCCCCTGCCCCATGGTAGTTTCTTGTGCACCTGTTTCTGTCTTCCAGTGGGATGGTGTCTGCAGAGAGAAGGAACTGATTATGAGGCTTTGTTTTCCTCATACCTACCAAACCAGGCCCTGCTCATAATAGGCACTCAATAAATATTGATTTGGATACTTTGGCCGTTTCAAATCAGATATGCCTTCACTGATTCTTTTTTTATTCACACAGGTGAAATTTTTATGCCTTTTGACACATAGTTATGACTCCTGACAGACACACAGAACCATGAAGCCACCACCACAATTAGGACAGAGAACAGTTCCATTGCCCTAAAAACCACCTCATACATGCTGCCCTTTTGTAGTAAAAACCTCCCCTTTCCTAAGTCCCTGGCAACACTGGTCAGTTCTGTCCCTGTAGTCTTCACCCTTTCTAAGTGTCATATAAAGGGGGTCGTGTGGGATATAGCCTTTGGATGCTGCTTGCTTACTTAGAAAAATGCCTTGGAGTGCCATCCATGTATCAATAATTCATTCTTTATTGCTGAGTACTATTCCATTGTGTGATGTATCCATTCACCAGCTGAAGGACATTTGGGTTGTTTCCAGTCTTTGGCAATTATGAATAAAGTTGTTGTAAAAATTTGTACACAGGTTTTTGGGTAAACACGAATTTTCATTTCTCTTGGATAAATACCTAAGAGTGGGATTGCAGGATGATATGATAAATCTATGTTTAACTTTATAAGAAACTACCAACATTTCTAATAAAGTAGCTGTACCAATTATATTCTTATCAGCAATGTATAAGAGTTCCAGTTGCTCCACATCCTCATTAGCTCTTGGAATTGTCAGTTTGTTTTGTTTTAGACATTATAATCGGTGTCTACTGTTATCTCCTTGTGGTATTAATCTGCATTTCCCTAATAAATCATAATATTGAGCTTCTTCCCATCCATGTATTATCTTCTCTGATGAAATATCTGTTCAAATTTTTGTCTATTTTTTAATTAGCTGTTTGCTGTTTCTTTTCTTACTGTTGAGAATATATATATATATATATATATATATATATATATATATATATATTAGAGGCCCGGTGCATGAATTCATGCATGGGGGGGTCTGGCCAACCTGGCCAGGGGGAGGGGACATGGGCAGTTGGCCAGCCTGCCTGCTGGTCGAACTCCTGGTTGAGGGGACAATTTGCATATTGGCCTTTTATTATATAGGATATACACTGAGTGGCCAGATTATTATGCTTTCAGAGATCATAATAATCTGGCCACTCAGTTTGTGTGTGTGTGTGTGTGTGTGTGTGTATGGTATAAAAGTCCTTTGTCAGATGTAATGTAAAATATTTTCATCCAGTTTGTAACTTATTTTTCATTCTCTTAAAAATGCCTGTGCAAAACAAAATTTTAAATTTTGATAAAATTCCATTTATCAGTTTTTTATTTTATTTTAGGGATCATGCTTTGCTATTCTAAGAACATTTTGCCTAACTTAAGCTCACAAGGATTTTCTCCTATGCTTTCTTTTAAAAGTTTTATAGTTTTACATTTTATATTTAGGTCCATGACCCATTTTGAGTTAATTTTTGCATAAAGTTTGGAGTATAGTTTGAGGTTCACTTTGATGCATATGAGTATTCAACTGTTCCTACATATTTTGTTAAAAAGAATGTCCTTTCTCCACTGAATTGCATTTGAACTTTTATAAAAATCTACTTGATCGTATTTGTGTGAGTCTATTTCTGGAGTCTGTATTCTGTACCCTTTATCCCCCTATACCACACAGTTTTGAATACTATACCGTTTTAGGAAGATAATATGAATCTTTCAAACTTATTCTTTCATAAAATTGTTTAGACTATTCTAATTCCTTTGCTTTTCTATATAAATTTTAAAGTAGATTGTGAATATCCACAATCTACCTCAGTTGATTCTTTTTTTTTTTTTTTTTAAATATATATTTTATTGATTTTTTTACAGAGAGGAAGAAAGAGGAATAGAGAGTTAGAAACATCAATGAGAGAGAAACATTGATCAGCTGCCTCCTGCACACCCTTCACTGGGGATGTGCCCGCAACCAAGGTACATGCCCTTGATCGGAATCGAACCTGGGACCCTTGAGTCCGCAGGCCGACGCTCTATCCACTGAGCCAAACTGGTTAGGGCCCTCAGTTGATTCTTAACTGACACTGTTTACTTTGGTAGCCTATGGTTCTCAAACGTCAATGTGTTTAAGAATATAAAAATGCAGGAGACTAGGCATTTGCATTTTAGCACTATCCCTGAGTTGAGTTAATGTAGGTGGTCATGCACAGTAATTTGAACATAGGAAATGCTCCACAGGCTTTGAAGAATCCTATATAATAAAAGGGTAATATGCAAATTGACCGAATGGCAGAACGACTGACCGCTATGATGCACACTGACCACCAGGGGACAGATGCTCAATGCAGAAGCTGCCCCCTGGTGGTCAGTGCACTCCCACAGGGGGAGTATCACTCAGCCACAAGCTGGGCTGACAGCTGTTGAACCTCTCCTGCCTCCCCTCCACCATCAGTCGGACATTCCCTGAGGGCTCCCGGACTGCTAAAGGGTGCTAGCCCGGCTGAGGGGACCCCCCACCTCAGTGCACGAATGTCGTGCACTGGGCCTCTAGTCATATATTTATTACATCCACAAACTTGGTAAAGGAGTGTGGCATTAAGTTAAATCTAATAGCTGATAATATAAGTCATACAATATTATGGCCAATCAGTATTGTCCAGTCAGTGCTGGAACACAAACCAGAACCTCTTAGATGTCTAACTGCTCTGCTTTAGGCAATGAGAATAGTGAGGTGGATTTCCATGTCTCATGAGCAGCTCCCCTGTGATATTTATCCCTTGGGCCAATTCCATGAACATTTTCTTATACTCAGGACAGAATTTTTAAAACATTCTCAAGCAAGGAATAACTAGATTGGAGAGATTCACAAGGTAAGTGAGAGTGTTACAAGGAAAAACATTAATCAAATAAATAGATTCTCTAGAGATAAATTAATGGCTGTAAATATTAACTTTGTTTTACATTGAAACACAGATTGACCAGCTTGCTTTGGGAATAGTACAATCTTATTAATTTCATTTTCTAGGTAATGGGAAATGGAAGGTTAACTGGAAAAACCTTCCATTAGTAAAATCTCTCTAAAATGAATTAGTGTACTTTTCACATCAATTTATTACTAAGCATTCATTGCTTTGCTTGTTTCCTAAGGGCAGAACATAACAATTTAGAAAAGACCAAAGTGAATTTAAGAGGCTTCTCACAGGTCTTAAATCTCAGTGAGTCCAAGAGGCTCACTGAATAGTCCTGGAAAGTAGGTGGGAAGAAATTTTAAAAATTATTATAGAATGCCACTGAGGAAGTAAACTCCTTTCCAGGTGTTAATAGACCAAGGCTGCTTAGAAAGGGGGAGCTGAGGGTAACAATTTAAAGGGAGATCAACCTTCACACTTAAGACAGCTTTCTCAGAGAAGCCCAGAATCAGCAGCCCTAGTGAAGAGGCCAGGCACGTGGGAGATACAAGTAGGAGATCCCACCCAGCACAGGACCCTTTTTTGGCTAAAATATTTTCAAGTAACAACCTCATTTTGAATCTTCCGATAACATTTCTCAAGACACCACTGGTAGGTTGATAAATCCATGGGTAGTGTATTCTAGGGATTTCTTGGTGGGCTTCAAGCCAGGCTGCTTTATTCTATACTCTGGCTTCATCGCCTGCTGGTGAGTTTGGAAAAGTCACTGCACTTCTCTATTCCTCAGTTTCACCATTTACAAAATGGGGGCAAAAACAGCACCTGTCTCAGAGAGCTGATTGTTATGAGAAGCAAATGGGTTAATGTATAATTATAAGATCCTCAGAACATCCCTGGATAGTAATTGCTAGCCATCACTACTAATACAGTTATTTGTTTATGAGAAAGGATTTAAGACAGAGAAAATATACTCTCTGAGGAAGATGGTGTAGGAATAGAAGGGTAGGTGTGGTTTCTCTTTTTGCTTGAGTTGCTCACCAAATATTTGTTATGTGTGTACAAGGTAGTCACTGTCTTAGGAGAGAGAATGCTAAGGTTTGATGAAGAGCCCTGTGGGAAATGTGCCATCCTCCAGGTTGACAGAAGAGGACATCCTGCTGAGGGTCACCTTGTCTTCAGGGTCTGCCCTTTTATACTGAGAACCTCCTTTTCAGAGGCTGTGATCAAAGCGTAGATGAATGATCCTTCACCTGAAAGCTGTAGCACAGCATCTATGAGGCAGATTGTTCAGATAAGGCTGAACTACACACTGGGGACTAACAAACGGGAAAATGAACACAAGGCACACCACCAAGCAAGACAATCTAAGTCACAAGTGTGGCTTGTTCTCCAGGCTTAAATCTCTCCCATTCCTTTCAATCTTACAATAAAAGGGCTCTTGCCTAGGTCCTTGTACTCAGACAATAACATCTTTAACCCCATCCAACCTACAGTCCACTCATAAAGAATGAGGCCGCTGGGGGTCTACCCAAGGACAGGCTAGGCCACCTCCAGCCTGCCTGCAGCCCACCCTCTCAGTTAAGTCATCCATGACTAATTTCCTGCCACTTAATTAGAAAATGGGTAACTGTCTTCAACTATTTCCATGCCTACCTGACATTTATGTTAGCAGCAAAAGTATTGCCTTTCAACCTCTTTGGTGCGATGGCTTACCAAATAATCTTAAACAAATTGTACTGGAAATAAATCAGAAATAAAAATATTCTGAGGAGGTGGAGATGACACAAAATACCTCTCAAGAGGTTGATAGTAGAAAAAGGTGCCTAGTGGAACCAGAGAACCCATGGGTTTTCCCCATGGAGGGAGATCCAGGAATGCAAAAGCATCAGCAGGGTATCCCACCTCACTGGGTACTGAAGAGCACATGTTTTTTTATCCTAGAAAGTTAGCTTCCCCACGAAGTGAATTGCTTTATTTTACAGACAAGGCCTTCTTCCCTTCACCTTCAAACTAGATTTCTAGGCCCCCTGACGCTGTGTCGCCTTGTAAAACCAGTGTTAAGTCAGGATCAGTGACTGTGCCATAAGAGGGCTGAAAATTAGTTTCCTAGTGCCGGGGACCCTGAGTCGGCATGCTTCAGCAAGGTGTGAGGGCATGGAGGTATGCTGCTCAGATCTTCCTTCAAGAAAGAACTTGCCTCTCAGCTGCAAAGATCCAGCTAGTCAAGGGCCTGCAGCTTCCATGCTAAGGCCACACTCTTCCCAGGTAGCCCCCAGTCAAGAGCTTAGCATGGCTGGGGCCAGGGCCTGGCCGTTTCTACTGAATGCAGGACTCCTCTAACAGACCATCTTTGATACGAGCTCCCCCACTGGGCTGGCTGAGACTGTCAGATCTGCATTGCAGCCTGACACTTGCTGCCCCCAGGCAATGAGGACCCATTGTGGATAGTATTGTAAGCAATGGGAGCTGCAGTTCTTCCCAATGATTCCCTCTTCTAAGTGTCCCCTCAGGAAGAAGGACCCACTGCAATCCCAGAGGGGCTACTCCCTGAATAACAGAGGAGTCTCTACTGGTGGAGGGAGTACTGGGGCAGCCAGGAAGCTCTCCACTTGGATCTCCCTTCGAGAATGAACTTGGCACTCAGCTGTGAGTAGTGCAGTTTCCTGACAGTCTCCTGATGCAGCACCATCGGGATCAAGCCCACGCCATGCTCTTCCCAGGTGCCCATTGCAAGACACCTCGAACGACAGTCTTTGCTCCAAATCTCCCCATTGGGTTGGCCAAGACTTATCTGCAGCTCAGTCTGAGGCTCTCCTTGCCCACTTCTGCTTCTTCCCAGCTTTCCTTTCACAGGCGTCAGATCTGCCTCACACTCTGAAATCCTTTCCTGCCCTAGCTTGCTTCCTCCCCCTTTATCTTGACTCTTGAATTCTTGACTCTGCCCTATCATGCTTTCCAGAGGGCCCAAACTGACATCCAGGGCTCACTGGCCCCTGAGAACTCCAGGATCTGAGCCCACTGAGCCCTCCCTCGAGAGGCAGTGCCCACACTGAATCCCCTCAGTGGGAGACACTCAGAAAGAGGCCCCTGAGCTGCCGGCAGGAGGGTAACAGGCGGAGGACTGATTCCATCAGCATTATCTCAGCTGTTCCAGTTGAAAGCTGTGCCTTTGGGGGGTTAAGAAGATTACTGGAATGGAAAAGGTGTCTCAGAAAATGGTGTCAATATTTTTCTCTTCAACTCTGATTTATAATACCGAAATGACAGACTCCTGGCAAGCAAGAAATGCATGTTTGGAAGATTTTTAAAAAATGTTTTAGAGGCAAAGGTTACTAGTCAAACAGCTTCACACGAAGTTTGAAGGAAAGGAAGAAAAAAGGCTCAGAAGAAATTTCTAAATCACATAAATGGAAGCTAACATGAATGGTATAGAAAGATTTACAGTGAGAGAAAAATAAGCCCTGTAATTCTAAGAAAATGCCAGAGAACCAGTACTGGGAATAATATTTAAGGCTCAATTATTCATATTTCAATGCACAAGATAACATAATATAACAAACTAAGATGAGCAGCCCGGCTGGTATGGCTCAGTGGTTGAGTGTGGGCTCATGAACCAGGAGGTCATGGTTTGATTCCCAGTCAGGGCATATGCCTAGGTTTCAGGCTCCATCCCCAGTAGGGAGCATGCAAGAGGCAGCTGGTCAATGTTTCTCTCTCATCGATGTTTCCATTTCTCTATCCCTCTCCCTTCCTCTAAGATCAATAAAAATACATTTTGAAAAGATTAGCAGATTGTCCCAGTTTGGGTTTCTCAGGAAATAGACCCTGAGGTGGAGATTGGCTTGCAGAAAGCTTATTAGGGATTGCTCTTGGGAAAGAGGGGAGGAGAAAGAAGCAGAACTGAGCAGAGGGAGAAGTGGAGCTTCAATGCCGTCAGTGGAATGCCTCAGTGGCCCTGCTGAGGAGTTCTGAGATGCCCTTCAGAGCTGTCCTGACTTGGGGTGAGGCCCTTTATCCACACATCAATCAATCATGGAACAAAGGCCACTCCGGAAGGGGATGGCCTTGGGAGATGAGGCTCTCTTTTCAGCCAAGGCAGTTCGGAAGAGACCAGCTTGGATGACACTCCCAGTTGCTGGAATAATAATTCCTTTACACCTGAAGGGGAACCGGTGGTACGCCATAGCCTCTGTTACACAGATAAACACAATTTCCTAGATGTTCCTTAGACTTGGGGAAATGGAATTGGTTTAAGCAATGAAATGGTATGTTTTCCAATATCAAACAAATCTGATAAAAATGGATATATAGTACCACCATGTGTCAAAACTGCAAATACGTGAACCCAAAAGTACAGCATACAGCATATGGAGAGGATTCAATGAGCGTGAGAGCATACACTATTTGTGGGAGCATGCTAAGACTGCCAGGCTAAATTAAAGAGCTGAAGGATGCTTTTCTAAATCACATGATAGAAACGTCACCGAGGCAAGATGTAATGTTTATGTGTCACTTCAACTACTTAGATATCTATTCAAAATCTCTAAACAACTTTATAATTTAATACATTCTTGATTTGCCTTCCTAATAGTTCATCTTTTTTTAAAAAAAATATATGTTTTTATTGATTTTCGAGAGAGTGAGAGAGAAAAACAACAACATCAAAACATTGATGAGAGAGAGAAACATCAATCAGTTGCCACGCATAGGGACCAAACCGGTGATCTTTTGGTACACAGGATGACGGTCAACCAACTGAGCCACACCGGCCAGGGCACAATTTTATTTTTCAAAAAGTACAAGAAGGCATGAAGGGAACTGCTACACTAGACTCAATTCTGACCAGCAAGGAAGGATTTTTTTGCTGATGTTTAAATGATAAAAATATTTCAACAAACATGAAATAAAATGCATCCCTTACCTTCCTGAAGATGAAAGGGATCCTGTCATCCCAGAACCTGTAAGAGAGAAAACAAAAAAAAAGACATGTAATTGAGGCTTTAGGAAAACAAACTTTAACAAGTTCACATAAATATAACCTCAGGGCGATGATAAGAAATATATTGGGGTTTTTTAAATTGTCAAACTGAGCAATTGTTAGAATAGTAACCATTATCTGGAGAAGCTGATTATGAGCCCACATGGTATTCTCTGATAAGTCTATATTCTGAAATGACACATCCAAAAGATGAGAGAAAGGACACAGACCAAGGTGAATAAGAGAGTTATACAAACCCTGAAAGAAAGTGACAGAAGGCAAAAATCTGGAATGAGCTTAGGAGTGCTAAATGACAAGGACCCCAGAAAGGGCTTTAAATACACACACATGGTTTGAAGCAAGAAGATGAAGGGAAGGAGAAGCTGACTGCTTAGAGAAGATTCTGTTAAATGATAACAGAGAAAAGGCAGAGTTACTCAATTGCTTCTTTCTTCCCCAGCAAGGAACATGATCTTCAAACCGAGAAGGGTATAATAGATACACAGGGAATAAATTGAAGCCCAGCCTAAATGAGGAGTGAGTCAGAGAGAACCGGTATACAGGCTTTGCAGACTGAACAAAAGATTATAAGTCTCAGAACCACTGCCTCTCATCTCAGAGAAATTGAAAATAGGACAAGTGCCAGAAATCTAAGGCAGGCAGAAATACAGATTTTCTAAAAAAAAAAAAAAAAGGGGGGGGTGGTGGGGGTTATGGAATCTATAGAGTGAGCAAGCTTAGCATTACTTTCTGCAATATTTTAGAATGCGTATCACATAAACACTTGTTAACTAACAATTAAAACAGGGTAAACTAATTTCATATAGAGCTAAAAGATAGATTTGAGCCTGGCCGGACAGCTCAGCTAGTTACCAGTAGAGCATTGTCCTGATATGCCAAAGTTTTGGGTTTGATCCCCAGTCAGGGCACATACAAGAAGCAACCAATCCTATATAATAAAAGCCTAATATGCAAATTGTCCAACTGGGAGTTTGAGCGCTTGTTATGACATGCGCTGACCACCAGGGGGTGGCGTGGAACATGACGGGCGTTGGTGATGCAGCACTGGCAGCAGGCGGCAATGGAGGCACTACCGGCCCCAATGGGCCCCAATGAGAGCAGGACTGCAGCAGGATGGTGGGGCAGATGACGAGGTAGCGCCAGGCCAAGGCGGGTGCGAGTGGAGGCCCCATGACCCTGCCGATCAATTGCCCTGCAGACGGCGACGAGGGGAGGCGGTTGGGGGGCGTGGCTGCTGCCCAGCTCCCAGGCACTGTAGGGCTGTGTGGCTGGGGGCACAGGCTGGGGCCAGATTCCCACGGGCCACCCTGAGGGACCCCACCCATGCACAAATTTGTGCACCAGGCCTCTACTGAATACATAAATAAGTGGAACGACAAATTGATGTTTCTCTCTCGCACTCGTTCATTACCTTCTTTTCTCTCTCTAAAATCAATCAATCAATGAATATTTTTTAAAAGATAGATTATAAAAATGCCAGGCACAATTAATCTTTTTTTCAGTATGATATTTTGCAAAGATGCTCATAACATTCATGTGAACAGGATGGAGGGATATTGCCCAGTTTGTAAATTAGAGGGACCCACTTCTACATTCAAATGCCTGTTAATGGATC
Source organism: Plecotus auritus (assembly GCF_963455305.1). NCBI lineage: Eukaryota > Metazoa > Chordata > Mammalia > Chiroptera > Vespertilionidae > Plecotus > Plecotus auritus. The sequence goes on along the minus strand of NC_137771.1, from coordinate 167,698,826 downwards.
CATGTCCATCACAGAGAAAGGCCTCTGAAGATGTTTATAGCTCTGTACCTGTTCTTGTTTTATTCAGTACTTTTTGGGGGAGGTTCATATGAAGACAATATCAAGTATAGTAGAGACAATATTATGAAAAGAATAAAAATAAACAACTCATAGAAGAAAAAATGTAAGATGCTGAAACTCAGTAATTAGAACAACTCAGATTAGTAAAAACTAAAGCAATTAGTACAAATCAGTATTACTAAAAGTACGGGAAATGCTACCCTTGTACACAGGAATATACTTGAGTAGGTCTTTTTGGAGGATAATTTTGGTACTTGTTATTAAGACTTTGAATGCATGTATCTTTCAAGTAGCATTTTCACTTCCAGGTATCTAGCCCAGAGAAATTCCCACATGTGTATTCAAACAATCATGCACAAGATATTTATTACAGTATTTTTTAAGTAACAAATTGAAAGCGATCTTCATGTCTATCAATAAGGGGGAAATTAATTAAGTTATACACATCCCTACAATGGAATAGTGTGCAGCAGATAAAAATATAAGTAATATATGTAAACACTGACATGGAAAGGTCTCTAAAATATATTGAGTGAAAAGGGCAAATTTCAGAAAAACAAGTACTCTATGAAACCTCCCCAAAATGAACTATTTCCAGGACGGAAGAAGTGCTTGGGAAAAGGTCTTATATTAAACATTTCAAGCCAAGATGGGTGAATACCTCTGGAGAGGGACATGGGCTTGGAGGAAGGCTCAAGGGGAATGTTCACTTAATCTGTTTTTATGCAATGTTGATGTTACTTAACATTATTACTTGTAAATGTTACAAATAAATAAAAAGACCTCTTTTTAAAAATATAGTGCTTTAAAGAAAAGAAAGGGCCCTAACCGGTTTGGCTCAGTGGATAGGGCCGAGGACTGAGAGTTCCCGGGTTCGATTCCAGTCAAGGGCATGTACCTTGGTTGCGGGCTTGATCCCTAGTAGGAGGCAGCTGATTGATGTTTCTCTCTCATCACTATTTTTTAAAATATATTTTTATTGATTTTTTTTTTTTTTTTTTTTTTTTTTTTTTTTTACAGAGAGGAAGGGAGAGGGATAGAGAGTTAGAAACATCGATGAGAGAGAAACATCGATCAGCTGCCTCCTGCACACTCCCTACTGGGTATGTGCCCGCAACCAAGGTACATGCCTTTGACCAGAATCGAACCTGGGACCCTTGAGTCTGCAGGCTGACGCTCTATACACTGAGCCAAACCGGCCAGGGCTCTCTCATCACTATTTCTAACTCTCTATCCCTCTCCCTTTCTCTCTATAAAATATTAATAAAAATATATTTTTAAGAAAAGAAGAAAAAAGGGAAAGGAAAGACAAGAAGGGAAGGGAAGGGAAGGGAAGGGAAGGGAAGGGAAGGGAAGGGAAGGGAAGGGAAGGGAAGGGAAGGGAAGGGAAGGGAAGGGAAGGGAAGGGAAGGGAAGGGAAGGGAAGGGAAGGGAAGGGAAGGGAAGGGAAGGGAAGGGAAGGAAAAAGAAAAGGCACCAGACACAAGTCTGAAAACATGTGTCCTGGTCCTGGAGCTGCACTTGCTGGCAGGTCCCCTTGCTGCTCTGAGCTTCGGTGGCCCGACCTGTAATAAATGGATGGTAAATGTAGTTAGAAGTAGTTATATATGTTGATGCCAAAAAAGGAACACAATTTCAAGCCATATTCAGAGAAGGCTTCGGAAGAAGGATGTGGTCACAGTTGCCAACTGGATCATCCACCAAGATAGACTGCTCCAAGCTGGTTGAGCAGTTAGAAACACTAAAATATGTATCATACAGAAACATACCAGATTCCTCTGAACCTCTTTCCATTGCATGCCACACAAAAAGCATTTAATATGGTTTCAATCATTTTCACTGTTGTTCCCATTATATTGGAAGCTCCTTGAGAGCAAGCACTGCATATTATATTTCTTAATCCCTATAAAACTTGGAGGACAGCTAAGCATATCAAAGGCATTGAGTGATGTATAGAGAGATTATTATAAAAAGGATAATAATATAATTATGAGAATATATATTATAGAGAATAAAACGTTTTTTAAGACTGAAGATAATGCAGTTTCCACATCCATCATTCTGAAGATCCGTGATGACATGCATGATCCCTAGACATAGGAGACTAGGTTGAACCTATACTGCCAGTTGATTCTTAAAAATGTGTTCCCTTTGTTTGACCTTGTTTCCTTGGGATGTTCTTTTTCTAAGCAGAGTGCAGTGGAAGCTTCCATTGATCTGTGGCTGTGTCACATTAGTACAGGTGTTATGTGCAAAGGATTGTGTGTTACAGGTGGCAGAAATGGCTGACATCTGTTAGAATGTGAGAGGAAATTACCCATCCATCAGAAACAACTGGGGAAAACAACTATTTAAGCAAGGAAGCCCTTTGTAGAGTTTTATGAGAATTCAGACACATATAATTTTTCTCCGTGTTAAAGAATTCACTCAGGGTACTACTTCAGCCTTCTCATGGTTGTCCTCTCGGAGGAGGCACTGTGTCCACTGCAGTGTGGGCGAGGCGGGAGCAGTGTGTACCACTGTGTGCTGCTTCTGGGACTCCTTCTCCTTAGCTTCTAGCAGCGGTTTGCCTCAGAACCAGCCAATACACATTTACAATATCTCTATATGGCCCGTCTCCCTCCTGTCCTGAACTGGGTCTCTAACTCATGATTTTTAGAGCTTTTAATGCCGCACTGCCAGGACTGGCTATAGCTGTAGACAACAAATTTCAAAACCCTGATGACAGAGGCCCCTGCTGTCATAATTTAAAATATTGTCTTCCTCTAACTCAGTCGGTAATTGGGTCTGAGAAGACAACAAAAGGAAATACATGACAGCACTCTGATTGGTGAGATGGGAAAGCAAGATGCAGGCATGTGCCCCAGTGGGGAGGGAGATGTTCTTTAGGATCCAGGCAGGGAGCTGACAGATGTAAATGGGACAGAAGAGTTTAAAAGAAGCTGTTTACAAGGCGTGGAGAGGGGTAAGGGAAGGCACAGGGTTGGATAAGTGCGCACAGCTAGCAATAGTGGGGATCCCTAGTCCTGAAGGGACAAGAGAAAGGAGTGGTAGCCAGACCCCCCTCTGCAAGAGAGGCCACCCAACAAGGGCCTTGAGGAGAGAAACAACCTGCAATCCAGCCAGGAGGGAACTGAGGGACTAAATGCCCAAACCTTGTCCTTCTACCTTCCCATCCCTGCCAGCCATTCCCACTGGCCAACCCAACTGGAGGCAGAGAGCAAAAAAGCTGGTCGGTGCAGTGCGTATGGTCAGCCTCCGGGGCACGGCACAGCGGGGAGAAGGGTGGAGAGTGCAATTAGAGGGGTAAGTGGAGAATATCTAGCACAATGGCTGGTCTTGCCCCATATGCAACCCCATGGGCACGTTGGCTCCTTTGTTTGCCCATTTACATTTATTAAATATAGAAAACATTGGCAAACTCTCTAGTTGCCTGATACCTGGACCTTGGTGCTATATTTGGGGAAGTTTCCACATTCAGAACCCTGGCTCTCCAAGAGGGAAGACAGCCCCTCCTCATTTGCAGCTAGCTTGTTAGCGTGTGAGCCAGAGTACATCAATTAGACATAGCCAGCATAGCAGTTCCTGCTCCAAGAAGGAAGCTCTGCATAGAACCCATTTTGCCGGCGAGGATGGTTGGAGAGGACACTGGCTTTCAGGACTAACAGGGTCTACAACTGAGCCCCCATGACTAGAGCAGTACAAATAAACTGCACAGTTCAGAGGGTGTCTGCTGGAGGCTAATTCCAGCATGTCAGAATAAATGCAAGAAGTCCTCAAAAGGTTGAAGGGCTTCTATATTCAGCAGGGCTGAATACATATTGTTGCCTGCTGGAATGGCTGAAAGCATTTCCCCAAACCTGAAAAAGATGCATATATTATTGCCTACTGCCAACAGCTGAGGGCATTTCAATCTACATGTTATTACCTGTACTGGAACAGCTGAGGGCAGTTTCCCCTACCTGACGATGCCTACTGTATACCAAACCTTAACCTTTGATATGTATATCTGCTTTGCTTTAGGGCAATTTGTGTTAATAAAAATCTAGGGGTCCAGAGATTCAGAGAACTTGGTTACTGAAGCTAGGTCTCCTCTGGCTCCCCAAATGCCTTCCAAATTTATATTTCACATCTAGCCTCTTTATTAATTTACACAAAGCCCTTCTCCAGATTCCTGAACCCTTCTAGATGCAGGGAGAAACACCCTGGCAGGTGTCATTCACAGAGCGGTGTGCTCTGCACAGAAATGGCTTTGCTGTGGTGGCAACTGTAGTTTCAGAAAAAGCCAAGTTCCTGTAAGTGTCTAGTTTGCTATAGCATCTAATGCTCAGTGCTTGCAGCAGGAGTGGTTTTCTCAGAAGGCTAGTTCTGAATTTTGAAGCCTATTCCTGGAAGCTTATCTTCAGGCCTGATTCTAGCCTTCCCAACAATTTTGTAAGCTACACAAAACCCTTGTAATAAGTTACATTTCTGCCGAATCAGCCAGAATCAGTTACCTGTAACCTGGACCCTGAAATGCAATATACTTCTATTTTCATCTCTACTCTTATTTTTTCAGTATGTTATGTTTGTCTAAATTATACACTTAGTAGGACATGGCCATATGCGAGAATAAGGAGCATACTGGCTACCTCTGCTTTCTATCCAGAGCAAGAAATGATGCTATGCACATATTTGCTTTTAAAAAAATCACATGGTAGATTGAAATTGAGAGCTTATGAAACCCGGATGTGATTTGTTCTGTGAAATGCCTCCACAAAATTAAGCGCTGCAGTAGAAACCATATATCAGCATCCTGGTTCTATCACTTCTAATATATACTATGGACAACTTTGTTGGAGAAATACAAACCTAGTTTAATCCACTTATTCAAGCTTTAGCTTTACTACCAGTATATCACGTAACCTTGAGCAAGACCTTTAATCTCTGTCTTTGTTTTCAAGTCCAGAAATGAGGGGCCAGCAATATATGATCCTTTGAGTTCTAAAATCCTGTGGCTACCAATCTTTTTAAAAAATCATTAGTATTTTCAGGATTTTAAGACTTGAGGGACTACAAACTTTGCTAATCAGTTCAGATACAATTTTTTGATCCAGTGAGAACCATTTGGCCCATGACAGGAAAAGTCATGCCCTATTATGTTATTATTTATTGAATTTATTGGGATAATATTGGTTTGCAAAACCATACAGGTTCCAAGCACACCTCAACAAAACATCATCTGCACATTGTATTGTGTGCCTGCTTCCCCAAGCAAAGTATCTTTCAGTCCTTTTTGTCCTCCTCCACCTATTCCTTCCCTCTGGCTATCACCACACTGTTGCCCCTATCTATGTGTTATATATAAACTAGAGGCCTAGTGCACGAAATTAGTGCAGGGGTGGGGGTCCTCAGCCTGGCCTGCAACCTCTCCAATCCAAGATCCCTCAGGGGATGTCCAACTGCCTCTCACAATCCAGGACACTCTCCTGCCTGCCTGCCTGATTGCCCCTAACTACCTCTGCCTGCCTGCCTGTTTGCCCCTAACTGCTCCCCTACCAGCCTGATTGCCCCTAACTGCTCCCCTGCTGGCCTGATCACCCCTAACTGACTCTGCCTCACCCCACACCCAGGACCCAGGATTTCCTTCCTCCAGCCAGTCGCAGGCACCCAGGACCCGGGCTTCCCTCCCTCTGGCTGGCCGCAGGCACCCAGGACCCAGGCTGGCTTTGCCTGGGCCGGCTGCAGCCACAGGGGACTGTGGGCAAGCGGCTTTGCCCAGGACGCAGCCCCAGACTCCAAGGACCATGGGGCAGGTGGCTTGTCCCTGTCCCAGGCCACAGGCGCAGGCCCAGCCGCTGGCGCCCAAGGCCACGGGGTAGGCAGCTTGTCCCTCTCCTGGGCCACAGCCTGGCTGGTCCCCATTCCTCTCTTGTGAGCTCATTTGTGCCTGGCTGGTCCCCATTCCTCTCTCCCCAGTGTTGAGTGTCTGAGTAGTTCCTGCTTGAGGGTGTGAGGGTGTGATGACCATTTGCATATTAGCTCTTTATTATATAGGATGTGGTATTTTTTTCTTAATCCCTTCACTTTCTTTTATCCAGTTCCCCAAACCCCTGCCCCTCTGATAGCTATCAGTCTGTTCCATGCCCTATTATTTTTATAACCAGAAAATCATTCTAACATTGCTAAATACAAAATTCTCATTTAATACTTAAATATACAACCCACAGCATGTGTACTAATTAATGGTCACTTGTCTGCCACAGAAAAATATATACCCCACAGCATGTATACTAGCTAATGGCTGGGTATATTTTTAAAACAGCTGCTGGACTTCTAATAAGATGGGATAAGAAGTTCACACTTGGGCATTTCTGTTCTTCCCTCAAATACATGGAAAAGATAGAGAAACTATTTTTAAAAAATAAAACAAAATGACATTGCAGAGTTGAAGGGAGAAAGAAAGATTGCTAACTGCACAAATAAAAGAAAGCAACAGAATGCCAAAGAGCTGAGCTAAAGCCATGGGCCTGTTGGTCTGTAGGTCCAGAATTAGGGGATAGTGGCTGCTTCACAGCCTACTCCACTTGAGACAAGGGACCTGAATTAGGATGACTTCCTTAGCCAAAAACTGCCTGAGCTATGACTTAGGAGAGGCCATGTACCTAAGGAGCTGAGAGGACACAGATCCAGCCTTGAAATCAAGACAAGACCCAAGCCACATGTTGGTCAGTGACTGGACCTGAGAGATCCCTGACATCACCATGACCAAGACCCTGAATTGCCTTTAGAGCATCTGATTCTGAAGTGCAATTCTAGGGGGCCAAGCAAAAAGATAACCACAAACCAATGGATTTAGAGAAATAGACATGGGAAGGAGAGGATAAAAGCAGACGGAAAACAAACAACAAAAACAACTCAATTCAAAATAAGCTTGCAAAGAAAAATCCCAAAATCCATAAAGTCCAATCCTAAAAAATGCAATCAATAAAATATGAAATCTGAACATAAATGTGCTCCAGAAAGAAATTTTGATGAACAGTATAACAAATTGGTTAAAACAAGCAAGTGCAAGGAGATAAATAAGAGTATAACTATAAAAAGAACTAGTCATTATGAAACAAAAACAGGAATGGGGCAAGAATAGATGGATATGCAAAATAACCAAATAGAATTCTTAGAAATTAAAAGGTAGCCTTTGAAATTTTAAAAATACTCAATAGGTAAAATGAACTTTATACCCAGTAAAGAACGTACTGATCCCTGGGAAGGTCAAACTGAGGAGTTTACCCAAAATTCAACAGAGACAAAGGGTAGTTGTATGCATATAACATGAGTACCAGGGGGAAAAAAAGGAAATGAAAAGAATGACAGAGAAGCAATGTAAGTTGCTTAACATAAAAATAAGGGCTGATAAAATTCTCCAGAGCAAAAGAAAGATGTAAGTCCTCAGATTGACAGTTTACCCTTGGTAACAAAAGGATAAATAAAAGTAAGTCCCCACCTAGGAACACTGTAATGAAACTTAAAACAGAAAGAATAAAAGGAAATCTTAAATGTGCCAGAAATAAAACCCAGGAAAAAAATGTATATATATATATGAAGAATAATGTCAGACTTCTCAGCAGCAACATTAAATGGTACAAACTATGAAGAAAGCAGTCTTCAAAGTGCTGAATGAACAAAACTCTCAACTTAGACTGTTATATCCAGCTCAATCACAACTTAAATGGGAGAAAATAAAGATATTTTCAGACACACAAAACTAAAACTATAATCTGCAGACTCGACTGAAAGAAACTCCTTTGCTAACCAGACTTCCTACCCACCCCTCCCTCAGCAGTTCTCCACTGCCAGACCACCCTTTCCTCACTCTTCCTTGCCTATGCCATGTGTGTGCCCTGTTCTTGCTCATGTTATTAACCCTTTCCTTCAGGTTTCTCACTACTCTTCTTCTCTAACCTGGATCTCCTTATCCCCATAGCATGGGCACCAAGCAACTGCATCCTCCTACATCTCACATCAGAAGCCAGGAGCCACACCTCTTGCAGCCTAGAGTTTCTGCTGTCTCCTTCCCTAGAGCATGCAAGACTGGAAGCATTATGCCTGGGAAGGATAATGCTGCCCCATTATCCTTCAAGCACCCGCTTTGTGCAGGGCATGGAGTAGAGTGCCAGGGAGAAAAGGAGAAGCTCCAGGTAATGGACAGAGATCTGTGACAGGAGGGAACACTGAAGATTCCTAGTACTGGTATAATGATAACTATATCTTTGCACTAGTGTGTGTGTGTGTGTGTGTGTGTGTGTGTGTGTGTGTGTGTGTGTGAGAGAGAGAGAGAGAGGGGGGGGGAAGGGAAAGGAAGGGAAGGGAAGGGAAGGGAAGGGAAAGGAAGGGAAGGGAAGGGAAGAGGAGAGGAGAGGAGAGGAGAAGAGAGGAGAGGAGAGAAGAGGAGAGGAGAGGAGAGAAGAGGAGATGGAGATTTTTGTAGTCCTTTAACACATGTGTCTCAAATCAGGAGCAGCTAATATAATAACTTTAGTTTCCTATCTTAGATAATGGGTTCATGGAATTTTCCATCTAACCAAAAGCCATTCTCAATTGTGGTGGACAGGGATCCTCCCACACAAGGATGTACTGACCTGATCTTTCTCCAGTGCTCAGTCTTACTGGTCAAAGCCTCAATTATCCATCTTCAATGAAGTAGCTTAATCTGTGCTCTGAATGCAGAAGCACTCTGGCTTAGCATGTGTGTCTTCTTTTCAGTTTCTTGGGCCTGCATGTTGCTTGGAGGGTGGGGTTTGTCCACGGAGGTATTTGTAATAATAAAGGACTGTTTTATTTCAGGTCTGGTGGACTCTTGACCAATTTAACAGCCTATTAACACCATCTAACAACTCTTAAAGAGGCTTCCCAGAAACAAAATAAAAGCCTTTTCTGATTACTTTGGCACAATCAAATTTTATTTCCCCTAAGCACCACATAAGTAAAGAACAGAAAACTTCCAAATACATTAGGAAGTGACAGATATTTTTTAAAAAGTGATGAGAACTATAAGCAGTAGATGCAGCTCTAAAAAGCCAAGTAATTTGAAAGCTCTAGTTTAAAAATAAGAAATTAAAATATGCACCATTTCTCAGCAGATTTTGCAAACAAAATGTTCTTTTGTGGCTTTTATTTCTCTTTTCTTTGATTACAAAGAACATATGGAAAAGGGCAGAGAGGGGAAAATGCAGATTTTTGGCACTGCCCTAGAGACAGCCATGATTAATGTTTGGAGTCTACTATTTTTTAACTTGCTATTTTCTCTTAATATATATGACTAGAGGCCCAGTGCACAGATTTGTGCACCGGTGGGGTCCCTCGGCCTGGCCTGCAGAGATCAGGCCGAAACCAGCTCTCTGACATCCCCTGAGGGGTCCCAGATTGTGAGGGGGAAGTTCTCAGGTGATGTACCCCAGAATCAGGCGCCCTCCTCTCTGGTTTCGGGTGCATCACCTGAGAACCACAGCTGCCAAGTCACCGCAGCTCGGCAGCTCCTGCATTGAGCGTCTGCCCTCTGGTGGTCAGTATATATCATAGCTACCTGTTGGCCAGTAGCTTAGGCTTTTATATATATAGACTAGTGGCCCAGTGCATGAAATTCATGCACGGGAGGGGGTTGTCCCTCAGCTTGGCCTGCACCCTCTCCAATCTGGGACCCCTCGGGGGATGTCCGACTGCTAGTTTAGGCCTGATCCCGAGACCACTGGCTCCTAACTGCTCGCCTGCCTGCCTGCCTGATTGCCCCTAGTGCTTCTGCCTGCCAGCCTGATCACCTCCTAACTGCTCACCTGCCGGCCTGATTGATGCCTAACTGCTCCCCTGCCAGCCCGATCGCCCCCAACTGCCCTCCCCTGCCACGACCTGCCTTCTCTGCTGGGACCCACCTCCTCCACATGAGTCGGTGGAGACACAGGGACTGGCCTCCTCCACGCCATGCAGAGCCGTGGGACCCCCAGGCCTCACCGCACAGAGCTGCCACCGGGCCCCGCCTCGACTGTGTGCATGGCCATCTTGTGGCAGCCATCTTGTGATGGGCATTTGTGGCGTCCATCTTGTGACAATGTTGTGCACGAGGGCCACCTACACCTTTATTAGTATAGATAATTAGCTTAACATATTATAAAATTTTCTTATGAACTCTAATCTATAATAATAAAAGTATAATATGCTAATTAGACTGGATGTCCTTCTGGACGTCCCTCCAGATGACCTTTTGGATGAAGCTGGGGCTGCAAGGGAAGCCTGGATCCCAGGTGCCTGCTGGTGGCCAGAGGGAAGCTTGGGTCCTGGGTGCCTGTTGGCAGCTAGAGGGAAGCCTGGGTCTCGGATACCAGAGGGAAGCTGGGCCGGCAGCCAAGGGAAGGAAGGCCTACTGTTGCACAAATTTCATGCATTGGTCCTCTAGTATTATTATAATACTAGAGGGGGCATGACCTGTGGGGATCGGCCCACTGCAGGAGCGCCACTCATCCCAGTCAGCTGAGTGGCTGTGGACAAGTGTTGCTGCCCTCTGAGTGGCTGCTGAATGAGGAAATTAGTCTGAGCTAATATTTCGGGGTAATGTCTTGGGTAAAGGCTTGGTCTGTGTCCTGAAGGAGAGCTTTGTACCCCAAAGCTCTTGATGTGTAATACCAGGTTGGTGACACCATCGGGGATGTTCAGGGCAGCCGTGCTCCAGGATCCTCAGCCATCAGGACAGCCTCCTCGGGAGGGTCCACATTCACGTCCCTTCTTGCTATCCGCCTATGCCAGCTCCCCATGCTCTTTCTAGAACACACCTTAGAGGGCCTGCATCAGCTGGTGGGGTCAGACCAGAGTCTGGATTGTCGCAGGTATTTAATAGGTGCAGAGACTTGGCCTCACCCTGGGCCTGCTAGCAGCTGCTCCCACTGTGGGAGCAGCCATTCATCCCAGTCAACTGAGCAGCTCTCCCACTGTGGGAGCACACTGACCATCAGGGGGCAGCTCCTGCATTGAGTGTCTGCCCCCTGGTGGTCAGTGAGCATCATAGCAACCGGTCGACCAGTCATTCTGGTCATTCTGCCATTCGGTCACTGGGCTTTTATATATGTAGATTATTTTTTATGATTGCAGAGTATCCCATTGTTTCAATGTATCATAATTTGTTTAACCAATCCTCTTTTTGGCTATTTGGCTGTTTCCAATTTCTCACTGTGATAAATAATGTTTCAATAGGCACCCTTTCACAAAAATCTTTTTTGCACATCTTGGATTATCTTTTAAGGTGACTTCTGAAACTCATTATTTTTTCTTCTTGGAGGTTGGAGTAACTGAGTTGAGAGAGAACTTTAAGTGCCAATTTTCTTCTAGAACAGGCTCTCCCAGGAGTGTTGACTTTCTGGTTCACAGTGATGCCAATTACCAGAAGGCTTAATGTTAGTAGCTAAGATGCCTGCATCATTCTTAATGGACAGGCTCATGACTAATAAACTCCTCATTTCCATCCTGAAACCCTAACATTTTTTTGCCCCCTTTCTATCCAAACCAATTAAAAACAAAACAAAATAAACCCTGGGACTGACTCACATGCCAACTTTTTGATGCAGCTGAAATTAATTTTGATGTGTTTAATATAAGGCTGAGAACTGTTCTCTGAGAACTGTTATTTTTAGAGTTTTAGTAACTGTTCCTATGCCTTCCCAATGCCAATTTTTTGTTAAGTTTCTCAGATCTGTAATGTACTTTTTAATTAATTCCATGGTTGAGCCAAGTAGAATTCTGCAAAACGTAATTGAAATTTTGGAGAAACTTGATGGGCATCTTAACACACAATTCAATCTTATTTAGCATGAGTCAGAAAAAAAAAGGAGACATCTTTGGCTCACGAAACCGCCGTCCTTACATTAGCAGTCTCTCTTAAATCCCAGCAGACAGAAAATGAAGTCACTTTGGACCAAAGCCTAAGAACACAATGACTTCAGAACACAAAATCTTTGCTTAGGGAGGCGTTTATAACAGTCATCCTAGAGAGAAGTAGAATTCAACTCTCCTGGATTTTAGTGACAGTTTATGTTCATAGCCAAAAAGATGGAGGAAGGGGAAAAGTGGATAGATGTTTCTCCTATTTATTTGTTTCATTTCATTTCTTCATTGGTGTTTTTTTGATAGCACAATATCTAAATGCATTATTATGAACTACAATAGTTCTCATGATTTCATCACCATTAAAGAGAAGAGGAAAATGCAGGTTTATCCCAGCTGACCTAATTACTGGTGAACTAAACCTTATTGATTAAAATAAAATATTTTTTTCTGAATATAAGTAATAATGTTCTGAAAATCTTAGATTTCCAAGATGCAGCAGCTGAAAATTAAGTTTATGGCTTAAGGCAAAAGCAACATATCCTAAAACGTCAGTTTTTTATGGCTGAAAACAAATAATTAGGGAAAATGGGCATAATAAAAGCACAGAATTTCCAAGTCAACTCCTAATATTTTTAGCAGTCCTGACCCCAGAAGAATTATAACCAGTTTTTAATAAAGGCCAATTCAAAAGCAGCAGTGTGGAACTTGATGTTCATGGCACCTTTCATAATCATGGCTTGTTTTCTTTTTATAGCCCTCTATCATTTGGTTTATAAAAATTGGAAAACACTGTCTGGCTCAATAATAGTTTACATGAGTTCAGACTAAAAGGATGCCAGAGAAAGAGAACCTTCAGAAGGGCTGGGAGAGGAATCCAGAGGAGAAACAGAGGCTGTGCTGAAACGTTGGGAGAGGGGAGACTTGGGACTCAATTCCAGCCACACCCTCCTCTCCCATTCCTGAGTCAGAGCAACATGTGGGAAGCACAAGAGTGACTTCAAGATTTAAAGCTCCCCCATGTTCCCTCTTTATAATCAAAATGAAGAAAATTATGTGCTCTTTCATCATCCATTTGTAACTCAAGGTGAATCAGAGTTGAGAAACTAGGGAAAATGCCTGAGGTCAATGAGTACAAGTGTTGCTGTGACTTTGGGGAGGAAGAGCAGAATCAGGATCTAACAAGATGAGTCTGGGCATATTGCCAAGCTGGCCAGGCCAGCAGGATGGGCTTGGGCTTCACCATGAGGAATATGATCATATAAATCACCTGATGACAGGGCTCCATTTCCTGACTGAACGCATATTAAATAGGAATCACTGAGGGGAGGGTCCATGAGGTTTTACACACCAACAACAATAATAAACAAGACTAGCACTTTAGAGTTTACAGAGTGCTTTTATCTTTGTTTCTCATCTCTATTCCATGGACTCCTCACATTCCCAACCAGGGGTAAACTCTTAAGAGAAATGATGCCCTAAATAGTGTGTAATTCCCAAGCCAGGGAAAGATTTGAGGGAATACTTGGCACACAACAGTGTGAAGTACTGGACTTGCTGGGCTGGTGGGCTCACTCAATAGGCTCAATTTTGTTCTGCTCCCCTAGGGTGTTCAGAGAGATAGAGTGTTCTGCTACTCATGGAGAAGAGCATGTTCAGACCATTCCTACCCAAACTGTGATAAAGAGCCACTAGATGGGACTGGGAAGACCTTGCTGCCTGTAAGCCTTTATTCTCCTCCCAGGTGGCCACATGACATTTCCAGAGGGAAAGAACACTATTCATCCTTTTTCCAATCTAGTGAGGCTGGCATCCCCAAATGGGTGAGTCAAGGACCAAGACCATACCCTATTCCACACTTCAGATTCCCAGTGCATGACTTGGTTCTGGGAAAGAAGGATCCATCCTATCTAACAAAAGAGTGATATGCAAATTAACCATCACTCCACCACGCCCACCAGCCAATCAGGAGCGAATATGCAAATAAAGCCAACCAAGATGGCTACAGCCACAGAGAGCAGGAGTGAGGCTTGGGTTTCCCGGGCAATGGAGGAAGCCAAGCTTTCTGCCTGCCCTTGCTGGCCTAGGCCTCCACTCAAGGCTACAAAGTTTCAATGATAGAAGATACATAAATCCAAACAGAAAAGGCGGCAGCCACAGAGCTGGAAAGAGCAGGAGGCTACAGTTGCCCCCGGCAATGGAGGATGCCAAGCTTCTGCAGCCCTGGCCTGCTTTGGCCTCCACTTAAAGCTACAAAGTTTCAATTATAGAAGATACATAAATCCCAACAGAAATGGCTGCCGCCGCGGAGCAAGCAGAAGGCTTGGCTCTGCTCCAGGCTACAAAGTTTCAATTGTAAAAGATAAATAAACCCCAGATACCAGGGCCTCTGCTTGGGTCGCCAGGGGGCGTGACCTGCCTGAAAACCACCACAGGCCCCTCGCCCAGGCCGCCCCACACCCCAAGGGAACCCCCACCCTGATCCAGGACACCCTTCAGGGCAAACCAGCTGGCCCCCACCCGTGCACCAGTACTCTATCCTATCTAATAAAAGAGTAATATGCAGATTGACCATCACTCCAACACACAAGGTGGCTGCTCCCCATGTGGTCAAAGATCCTGCCCCCATGTGGACACAAGATGGCCACCACAAGATGGCCAGCAAGGGAGGGCATTTGGGAGGGACCAGGCCTGCAAGGGAGGGCAGTTATGGGCGATCAGGCCTGCAAGGGATGGCAGTTGGGGGCGATCAAGCCTGCAGGGGAGGGCAGTTAAGGGTGACCAAGCCGGCAGAGGAGGGAAGTTGGGGGTGACCAGGCCTGCAGGGAAAGGCAGTTGGGAGGGACCCAGGCCTGCAGGGGAGGGCAGTTGGGGGGAACCCAGGCCTGCAGGGAAGAGCAGTTGGGGGGGGACCAGGCCTGCAGGGGAGGGCAGTTAGGGTGACCAGGCCTGCAGGAAAGGGCAGTTAGGGGTGACCAGGCCTGCAGGGGAGGGCAGTTAGGGGCAAACAGGCTGGCAGGGGAGCAGTTAGGCCTCAATCAGGCTGGCAGGGGCGTGGTTAGGGGGTGATCAGGCTGGCAGGCAAAAGCGGTTAGGGGCAATCAGGAAGGCAGGCAGGCGAGCAGTTGGGAGCCAGCAGTCCTGGATTGTGAGAGGGATGTCCGACTGCCTGTTTAGGCCCTGGTGGGATCGGGCTTAAACGGGCAGTTGGACATCCCTTGAGGGGTCCCACATTGGAGAGGGTGCAGGCTCGGCTGAGGGACACGTCCCCCCCCCCCCCCCCCCCCCCCCCGTGCACGAATTTCATGCACCGGGCCTCTAGTATTGATATAATAATGCTCATGAAGTTTTACAAGCAGCCTACAAATTCCAGTAGCAAGTCTTGCCTTCAGTGTCATAGCTATGTGTTGTTACCACACACCTACTTCATCTATGAGGGGTAGTAACTCATGGAGAACCACTTCAGGCAACAGCTCTTCAATGTTACCATTTGCCTTGACCCCTAAAGGGTCCTGGACCATGGATGTAGCAGCACCAACTATGGGTCCAGCAGGTTGAAGTATTTCAAGCATTAACAAATTCATGGAGCATAAGGGGACTCTTTGGCTTTAGGGGTTGGAGAAGGCATTCAATGGAGGTGCCTCATGTCTCTCTCTCCTCAAGCTTAAGTAAGTCCACATTCATCCTAGCAGCCCGGGGGTGCTGGAGATAGGTCAGAAATTCTCTAGGCCTTGGGGTTAGGCCTGCAAATTAGTCAATTTGGTGATAAGGGAACAATGACTGCTGGGGAATCTATAAAGCCAAGTGGTGGCATGCAGGACTTTAGAAGGCTCCCTCTCAGGTCCTGCTAAGCTTTTCACTATTCTAGGGGTTACGAAGTCATCCATGAGCACTAGTAAAGAACACACCCAGTGACAGTGACTCAGCAAGAGAGAAGTAGCAAGGGAGAAGAAATAAAGGCAAAGGGAAAGTTGAAGAATGAGAAATTTAAGGGACTGCAGGGAAGAATAGGATGGAAGATTGAGAAAGAGCAGTTACTATAGTTGCACTCACTCTGTGGCTCTCAGTGTCTGATACACACAATCTGCAGACTACTTTTTGACCAAGATTTTTGCAGTAACAGGTAGATGTAGACATGAAGGGTGGGGGCTGAAGTGTCCTTGCCCAAGAACACACAGTGAAACAGTCCGTGATTTCCCCAGCCCCTCGTTTGTCCTCTGACCTTTGGAGACTAAAAAGCATATCGATTAAGCCATAGCCTACATGTTCTCTCAACCCTTTTCCTCACTGAGTTACAACACACAATCTGCCACTGCTATTCTGTATACTTCTTGATCAGAGAGCAATGTATTGCTGTTTTTCCAGAACTGTACTGAAGCATCAGAATAAGGAAAATAATTTAGAGAATTTTTGAAAGATGGAAGCAACTTTTGAGATCACTGAGCTCATTTTCCTCATTTTCTGGATTAGAAACCCGAATGCAGTTCAGAGAGGTGAAGAGGTTTATCAAAATCACATGGCTACACAGGGAAATCTAGAGCTGCAATCTAGATACTTTGGTTTCTGGGAAGCTATCTGCCCAATTTGTTTCTTTTCTCATCCCAATTCAAAGTAGTTAGCATTCCAGGAGCATTCCAAATGGGTGAACAACAGCAAAGAACTCAGTGTGATCCAAAGCACTGATTTCTGGTGTTTCTTCAGGGGTATTTTTGGCTTTCAGCCTGTTAACCATAAGGAATATTGAATTTAGCAAAGTACATCAAAGTTTTCTATGCAATATGTTAAGAACAGCTGAAACCAATTAAATGCTAATCAATTTTACCCTGTCTGATGCAGAGTGGAAAAAATGTTCCAAAGGTCTCTCCACCCTGAGATGTTCTTGGCAATGGGTCTCTGTCCTGGAGGCCCCCTCCCGTCTCTCTTAGTCTTGTACACTCAGGAAGAGGAGACTTGGCCAACTCCCTTCAGATCTGAGAGGAAAGAAGAACCCAGCCCAGACTTTTACCTTGAAATAAAAACTCATCCTTGGAGGCGAAGGCTGCAGACTCAAGCACAAAGCACAGCACAATTGTGAGAATAGGAGAGACTGAGGAAAGCAGTGTAGTCCAGCTACATCTATCAATCCTCTATGGCCACCTCAAGGAGTTACCAAGCATCTCTAATGCTACTTCTCCCAAGACCCACCTATTTCCTGCAAAACAGATTTTCATTACTGACAAATTGGGGTTTGAATTTGTGTTCTGCAATGATTAGATTAGGCAAGTTATTTAACCTCTATAGGTCTCTGTATATTTATTTTTCTTAATTTTTATTTTATTGTTTAAAGTATTACAAATAGTAGTACATATCTCTCAGTTTTTCCCCCATTGACCTCCCCCAGGTCTCCCCTACCCTCCAGCACATGCCCTCACCGCCCCTCCACCCCCAGTGTCTTGCATCCATTGGTTATGCTTATATGCATGCATACAAGTCTTTGGTTGATCTCTTACCTCCACCCTAAACCTCTCCGGCCTTCCTGCTGTAGTTTGACAGTCTGTTTGATGCTTCTTTGCTTCTGTATCTATTTTTGTTCATCAGTTTATAATGTTTTGTATATTCCACAAATGAGTGAGATCATGTGGCATTTTTCTTTCACTGACTGGCTTATTTCACTTAGCATAATGCTCTCCAGGTCCATCCATGCCTTTGCAAATGGTAAGAATTCCTTCTTCTTTACAGCAGCAGAGTATTCCATTGTGTAGATGTACCACAGTTTTCTAATCCACTCATCTGCTGATGGGCATTTAGGCAGATGAGTGGATTAGAAAAATCAAATCTTAGCTATGGTAAATTGGGCTGCTATGAACATAGGGGTGCATATATCTTTTCTGATTGGTGTTTCTGTTTTCTTGGGATATATTCCTAGAAGTGGTATTACTGTGTCAAATGGCAGTTCCATTTATACATTTTTAAAAATATATATTTTATTGTTTTTTTACAGAGGGGAAGGGAGAAGAAGAGGGAGAAGGATAGAGAGTTAGAAACATCGATGAGAGAGAAACATTGATCAGTTGCCTCCTGCACACTCCCTACTGGGGATATGCCTGCAACCAAGGTACATGCCCTTGACCGGAATCGAACCTGGGACCCTTCAGTCCACAAGCCGGTGCTCTATCCGCTGAGCCAAACTGGTTAGGGCCATTTTTAATTTTTTGAGGAAACTCCATACTGTTTTCCACAGTGGCTGCACCAGTCTGCATTCCCATCAGCAGTGAAGGAGGGGTCCTTTTTCTCCGCATCCTTGCCAGCACTTGTCTTGTGTTGATTTGTAGATGATGTTTTCTTATCCATTCTGGCAGGTGTGAGATGGTACCTCATTGTTGTTTTGATTTGCATCTCTCAGATGATTAGTGACTTTGAGCATGTTTTCTTATGTCTCTTGGCTTTCTGTATGTCCTCGTTCTAAAAGTGTCTATTTAGGTCCTTTGCCCATTTTTTGATTGGATTGTTTATCTTTCTTTTGTTAAGTTATATGAGTTCCCTGTAAATGTTGGAGATTAAACCCTTATCAGTGATAACATTGGCAAATAGGGTCTCCCATGCAGTGGGCTTTCTTGTTGTTTTGTTGATGGTTTCTTTTGCTGTACAGAAGCTTTATATTTTTATCTAGTCCCATTTGTTTGTTTTCTCCTTAGTTTCCATTGCCCTAGGAGCTGTATCTGTAAAGATATTGCTACGACTAATGTCTGCTATTTTGGTGCCATTGGCTTCTACTAAGATTTTTATGGTTTCCCATTTTATGTTTAAGTCCTTTATCCACTTTGAGTTTATTTTTGTGTATGGGGTAAGTTGGTGGTCTAGTTTCATTTTTTTTTTTTTGCATGTATATGTCCAATTTTCCCAACATCACTTATTGAAGAGACTGTCTTGACTCCATTGTATGCTCTTGCCTCCTTTGTCAAATATTAATTGAGCATAATGGCTTGTGTCAATTTCTGGGTTCTCTATTATATTCCATTGGTCTATATGTCTGTTCTTGTGTCAGTACTAGGCAGTTTTGAGAACAGTGGCTTTGTAGTATAGCTTGATATCTGGTATTGTGATCCCTCCATCATTGTTCTTCTTTTTCAAGATTGCTGCAGCTATTCAGGGTTGTTGTTTTTTCTTTTTATTTCAGATGAATTTTTGGAGAGTTTGTTCTAGGTCTTTGAAGTATGCCATTGGTATTTTAATGGGGATTGCATTGAATTTAT
Source organism: Plecotus auritus (assembly GCF_963455305.1). Classification (NCBI taxonomy): domain Eukaryota; kingdom Metazoa; phylum Chordata; class Mammalia; order Chiroptera; family Vespertilionidae; genus Plecotus; species Plecotus auritus. The sequence goes on along the minus strand of NC_137771.1, from coordinate 167,679,690 downwards.
AGATTGCTTTGGGCAGTATGGACATTTACTGATGTTGATTCTACCAATCCATGAACATGGTATATTCTTCCATTTGTTTATGTCTTCCTCTATCTTTTTTTCCAGTGTCCCAAAATTTTCTGAGTACAGGTCCTTTATCTCCTTGGTATCTAAATTTATTCCTAGGTATCTTAATTTTTTTGTTGCAATGGTAAATGGGATTGCTTTTTTAGTTTCTCTTTCTGTGAGTTCATTATTGGTGTATAGAAAAGCCATAGACTTCTGGGTGTTAATTTTGTATCCTGCTACATTGCCAATTCATTTATTAAGTCTAGTAGTTTTTTGATGGAGTCTTTGGGGTTTTCTAGGTACAATATCATGTCATCTGCGAATAAGGACAGTTTTACTTCTTCTTTTCCAATTTGGATGCCTTTTATTTCTTCTTCTTGTCTGATCGCAATGGCTAGTACTTCCAGTACTATGTCAAACAGGAGTGGTGAGAGTGGGCATCCCTGTCTTGTTCTTGTTCTTAGGGAAAATGGTTTTACTTTTTGCCCATTGAGTATGATGTTGGCTGTGGGTTTGTCATATATGGCTTTTATTATGTTGAGGTATGATCCTTCTATTCCCACCTTGCTGAGAGTTTTTATCAAGAAAGGGTGTTGGATTTTGTCAAATGATTTTTCTGCATCAATGGATATGGTTATATGGTTTTTATCTCTCAGTTTGTTTATGTGGTGTATCATGTCTTTTGATTTGCAGATATTGTACCATCCTTGCATCCCCAGAATAAATCCCACTTGGTCATGGTGTATGATCTTTCTAATGTAATTAGATTTGCTAGAATTTTGTTGAGAATTTTAGCATCTATGTTTCATGAGGGATATTGGCCTGTAATTCTCTTTGTATTGTCTTTATCTGATTTTGGGATTATGGTATTGCTGACTTCATAGAAAGAGCTTGGAAGAGTTCCTTCCTCTTAAATTTTTTGGAATAGTCTGAGGAAGATAAGTTGTTTTTTTTGTTTTTTGGTTTTTTTTTTTTTGAATGTTTGATAAAACTCCACTGTGAAGCCATCTGGTCCAGGGCTTTTGTTTGTTGGAAGTTTTTTTTTTATTACTGCTTCAATTTCCTGCATAGATATCAGCCTATTCAGATATTTTTATTCCTCCTGGTTGAGTTTTGGAAAGTCGTATTTTTCTAGGAATATGTCCATTTCTTCTAGGTTGACCAGTTTGTTGGAATAGAGTTGTTCATAGTATTTTTTTAAGAATCCTTTATATTTCTGTGGGGTTTGTTGTTATTTCACCTCTTTCATTTCTGATTTTGTTTATTTGGGCCCTCTCTCTTTGCTTCTTGGTGAGCCTGGCTCATCAATCTTTTTTAGTATCCTTTCAAAGAACCAGTTCTTGGTTTCATTGATCTTTTGTATTGTGTTTTTTTGTTTTGTTTTGTTTTGGTCTCTATATCATTTATTTCCGCTCTCATCTTTATTATTTCCTTCCTTCTGCTCACTCTGGGCTTTTCTTGCTGCTCTCTTTATAATTCTTCAAGTTGCAGAGTTAGATGGTTTCTTACCAGTTTTTCTTGTTTTTTGAGGTAGGCCTGTAATGCTATGAACTTCCTTCTTAGGACTGCTTTCACTGTGTCGCAAAGATTTTGGATTGCTGTGTTTTCATTGTTGTTTGTTTCCAGGATGTTTTTTATTTCTTTTTTGATCTCTTTGGTAACCCACTCATCCTATCTAATAAAAGAGTAATATGCAAATTGACCATCACTCCAACACACAAGATGGCTGCCCCCATGTGGACACAAGATGGCCACCACAAGATGGCCAGCAGGGGAGGGCAGTTGGGAGGGAACAGGCCTGCAAGGGAGGGCAGTTGGGGGCGATCAAGCCTCCAGGGGAGGGCAGTTAGGGGTGACCAGGCTGACAGAGGAGGGAAGTTGGGGGCGACCGGGCCTGCAGGGAAGGGCAGTTGGGGGGGACCAGACCAGCAGGGGAGGGCAGTTAGGGGCAAACAGGCTGACAGGGGAGTGGTTAGGGCTGCCGTGGGCAAACTATGGCCCACGGGCCGGATCCGGCTGTTCTATCCGGTTCTCTTGCTCTCCCCTCTGCTCCTTTACTTTGAATTTATATTAGTTCACACAAACACTCCATCCATGCTTTTGTTCCGGCCCTCCGGTGCAGTTTAAGAACCCATTGTGGCCCTCGAGTCAAAAAGTTTGCCCACCCCTGGGTTAGGGGGTGATCAGGTTGGCAGGCAGAAGTGGTTAGGGGCAATAAGGAAGGCAGGCAGGCGAGCAGTTGGGAGCCAGCAGTCCTGGATTGTGAGAGGGATGTCCGACTGCCTGTTTAGGCCCAATCCCATTGGATCGGGCAGTCGGACATCCCTTGAGGGGTCCCAGATTGGAGAGGGTGCAGGCTGGGCTGAGGGACACACACACCCCCTCATGCACGAATTTTGTGCACCAGGCCTCTAGTTGTTTAATAATATGCTATTGAGCCTCCAAGTCTTTGAATTTTTGTGATTGTTTTTATTGTAGTTGATTTCTAATTTTATGCCATTGTGATCTGAGAAGATGCTGGATATGATTTCAATCTTCTTGAATTTGGAGAGACTTTGCCTGTGTCCCAATATGTGATCTATCTTTGAAAATGTCCCATGTGCACTTGAGAAGAATGTATACTCTGTAGTTTGGGGGTGGAATGTTCTAAAGACGTTGATTAAGTCCATCTGATCTAGTGAGTCATTTAGGATTGCTGTTTCTTTGCTAATTTTTTGTCTAGAGGATTTATCCAGTGATGTTAATGGGGTGTTAAAGTCTCATACTATGATTGTATTACTGTCAATCCCTCCCCTGATATCTTCCAGAAGTTTTATATATTTGGGTGCTCCTGCATTGGGTGCATATATGTTTACCAGAATTATATCCTCTTGTTGTATCGATCCCTTTAGAATTATGAAGTGGCCTTCCTTGTCTCTTGTTATTGTCTTCACTTTGAGGTCTATTTTGTCAGATATAAGTATTGCTACCCCAGCTTTTTTTTTTTTTTTTTTTTTTTAATTTCCATTTGCCCGGTAGATATTTTTCCATACCTTCACTTTCAGTCTGTGTGAGTCCCTTGTTCTGAGGTAGGTCTCCTTGTAGACAGCATATATATGCATCATGTTTTCTTATCCATTCAGTCACTCAATGTCTTTTGATTGGAGCATTTAATCCATTTATGTTTAATGTTATTATTGATAGGTACTTGTTTGTAGCCATTTCTTTACTTTATGCCTGTGTTCCTTCCTCCCTTTCTATTTCTTCTTTTTACAGCATTCCCTTTACAGTCACATGGGCTCTGTGACTCACAGAATTCTGCGGCCGGGATGTCTGGAGTCTTGGTGTCCGTGGGTCTGCATTGCTGGCTTGGTAGTGATAAACTCCCTTAGCATTTTTTTTGTCTGAGAAGCCCCTGATTTCCCCTTCAATTTTGATTGATAGTCTTGCTGGATAGAGTATTCTTGGATTCAGTCCTTTGCTTTGCATCACTTTGTATACTTCATTCCATTCCCTTCTAGCTTGGTGTGTTTCTGTTGAGAAATCATTTTATAATCTGATAGGGGATCCTTTATAAGTCACTCTCTGTCTCTCTCTTGTGTCCTTTAAGATTCTGTCTTTGTTGTTAACATTTGCCATGTAATTATGACATGTCTTGGTGTGGGTCTTTTGAGATTTATCTTGCTTGGGACTCTGTACTTGTGTGACTTTTTTCTTCCCTATATTAGGGAAGTTTTCTGTTATTATTTCTTCAAATAGATTCTCTAATCCTTGCTCCTTTTCTTGTCCTTCTGGCAGCCCTATTATATGTATGTTACTTCATTTCATGTTGTCCCAAAGCTCCCTTAGGCTCTCCTCCTGCTTTTTAATTTTTTTCTCCAGTTGGTGTTCAGATTGGGCTTGTTTCTCTACCTTATCTTCTAACTCACTAATTCAGTCCTCCACTTCTTCTAGTCTACTGTTGAAACCTTCCATAGCATTTTTTATTGTAGCTATATCACGTTTGATTTCTTCCTGATTTTTGCATAGGTTGTTGATGAACTGTATGACCATTACTCCGAATTCTTTTTCTGTCATATTGCATGCCTCCATTTCACTTATTTCCTTTCTTGGCAATTCCTCTTTTTCTTTCCTCTGGGGATTGTTTCATTGTCTCCCCATTCTAACTATCACCAGAAGGTCCAAATGCCGAGTTGCAGGGGTCTGAACGATGTGCAGTGGGAGTGTTGTGCCACTCAAGTGTCACTGAAGAGCTCTGACACTGAGATGTGTGGCTGCAGTGGGTCAGTGGGAGCCATGCAGGCGGAGAATCAGTCACCAGTGCTCAGTGTGGCCTCATGCCCTGAGGGACCCCGCATGCCCTTCACTGAAAAACAGTCCCCGCGAGCATGCTCTGACAATCAGAGTCCCCTACTGCGCACCAGGAGTCAGAGACCCCATGCGCACAAGCTGAGAATCAAGTATCGGAGTCTCTGTGGCTTGGTGCAGTCTCGCGCCAAGAATCAGGGTCCCTATGTGCACCTGTGCCAAAAATTGGAGTCACAGGCGTTCAGTGTGCATGAACTGAGAATCAGAGATCCCATGCGCGCATAATGAGAAACAGAGTCCCCATGTGTGCACACCAAGAGTCAAGTCACTGATGCTCAGTGCTGCCTTTCGCACAGAGAATCAGGGTCCCCAGTCTGCTTGGGGGGCCGAGTTGCACAGCTGCCCTGTGTTGGCAGGAGGCTTGCTCACACGGGACGTGTCTGACAGGTCCTATGCCACCACAGTGTGCCAGTGGGGAGGGGGATGGGCTCTGTGACTCACAGAAATCTGCGGCCGGGATGTCTGGAGTCTTGGTGTCCGTGAGTCTGCAGCTGTGGTTGCAGGCCTTTGTCCCAAGTGGTTGTAGGGTCCCGGCTTGTGTCTGAGACCAGATTGGGTGGTGGTGAGGCTAGGATCCTAGTCGCAAGCAGCTCTGTTTACTTATTGTTAAAAGGGAGTAATAAGATCAACCTTTAAGAATTAAATGGGGGAAAAAAAGAATTAAATGAAATGTTTAAAAGAATCTGATACATAGTGGATGGTCAATAATTGTTAGTTTTATCCTACACCATGTCTCCTAATTAATTTTTCATGTAATCTTTTTCCTAGAGTCAGACCATTTCAGTCACTTTTTATTAGCGTAATTTGTCACAGTGTGTCTGTCTGAAGGTCTGACTATCCTGCTATATCTGTCCTAGAGTACAGATGAATGAGAATATGTGCATTAGGAAGCCACAAGCTAAAGTGGCCTGATTCACTGCCAGTGTGCAGAATACGGAACATATTACTCTTGATTCTGCCCAGAGCTTTGTGTCTAGGGTAACTATCACTTTCTATCCTTAAGATTTCAATTCTGAGAGCCTCTGGAAAATACCAACAGTTCACCAATATGTGGTACCAGTATGTGTATATGTATTTTTTAATCTACTAACTTTCATGTACTTATGTGTATATAAATATCTACATAAGTAGATAGACATGTATCTTAAATTATATCTTTATTGTATTTACTTAATTTGTCTTTATAAACCAACTCACTTTTTGATTAATTAAATTTATTTATATTATTAATTAATTAATTTAAAATATATTACTAATTTGGTGTATTTATTCTTTTGTATTTATGTGAAGGGTAGGAGTAGGAAGCTAAGAAATAATGTACCAGAGTAAAATCACCAAGTGTTTATTAAGACTTAAAAGAGCAAGAGGGTTCCTTTTTCTCTGCATCCTCACCAGCACTTGTCATTTGTTGAATTGTTGATGATAGCCATTCTGACAGGTGTGAGATGGTACCTCATTGTTATTTTGATTTGCATCTCTTGGATGATTAGTGACTTTGAGCATATTTTCATATGTCTCTTGGCCTTCTTTATGTCCTCTTTCGAAAAGTGTCTATACCTTCTTGCACTACTGGTGAGAATGCAGCCTGGTGCAGCCACTGTGGAAAACAGTATGGAGTTTCCTCAAAAAACTAAAAATGGAACTGCCATTTGACCCAGTGATCCCACTTCTAGGAATATATCCCAAGAAAACAGAAACACCAATCAGAAAGGATATATGCACCCCTATGTTCATAGCAACACAATTTACAATAGCTAAGATTTGAAAACAGCCTAAGTGTCCATCAGCAGATGAGTGGATTAGAAAACTGTGGTACATCTACACAATGGAATACTATGCTGCTGTAACAAAGAAGACATTCTTACCATTTGCAAAAGCATGGATGGAACTGGAGAGCATTATGCTAAGTGAATTAAGCCAGTCAGAGAAAGATAAATATCACATGATCTCACTCATTTGTGGAATATAATGAACAACACAAACTGATGAACAAAAATAGAACCAGGGACATAGAAACATCAAACAGACTGTCCAACCTATGAGGGAAGGCATGGGGTGAGGGGGTAAGAGATCAACCAAAGGACTTGTATGCATGCATATGAGCCTAACCAATGGACACAGACAGTAGTGGGGTGAGGGCATGTGCTGGGGGATGGAAGCGGCCAGGGAGAGGTAAATGGGGGAAAAAGGAGACACATGTGATACTTTAAACAACAAAGAATTTATATTTTAAAAAAAGAAAGAGACCCAGTTACTTCTGGGTCCAGGAAGATGGGGAAGACATATGATTGCTTCCACCAAGCACACTGAAAACCCTGGACATAAAATATACAACAAATATAAGAACATTATGAAAGGTGGAGAGAAGACAGGACTTTAGGACCCAAGGAAGGCATGGTGGTATATTCCCTGGGTTCTTTTGGCCTCACAGATCTGAGACCTGGAGCTGAAGAGCATACAACTCAGAAATGCCAACAGATGCAGACAAAAGAAACACTCAACAAATGCCCCCTCTCTCTATCCAAAGGACCAGAAAATAGGTATTGAGACAAGACCGAAAACTTTTAGACAAAAACAACTCTACTCCAGTTTCATAAAGGAAAAACCATGCTTCAACCTCTCCACACCAGCAAAGTCCTAGTGGAGAGCTTAGTCTTCTACCCTTGGAAGCCTGTAATGAGACACCCCAACACTTCTGCTGGAGTGGTGCAACAGTGTCAGTGAAGACCATGTGGAGAGCTGGGACTTTCATCCCCACCCAGCAGTAATGAGACATTGCTCAACTCCCCTGCTGGGATGATATCAGATGCGGCCTAGTGAAGGGTCAGGACTTTTACCATCATGCTGTGGAAACCAGGCCACCTCCATATGGAGAACCAGAATTCCCAATCCTGCTCCACAGTCACAAGAGGCTTCCCATATTGTGTATCAAATGACCAAGTAGCAATCAAAAATCATTCATCATACAAGAACCAGGAATATCTCAAACTGAGTGGAAAAAAGACCATCAATAGAAGCCAACACTGAGATAACAGAGGTATTAAAATCATCTGACAAATATTTTATAGCAGCCATGATAAAAATGCTTCAATGAGCAATTATAAACATATTTGAAACCAATAAAAAGCAGAAAGTCTCAGCAAAGAAATAGATGACATAAAAAAGAAACAAATGCAAAGTTTAGAACTGAAAATACAAAAACCAAAATTAAAATCTCAGTCAACAGTAGAATGGAGAAGACAGAGGAAGTAGTACAATTAATAATAGAAATTACCCAATCTGAACAACAGAGAAAAAGTAGACTGAAAAAAATGAACAGCACCTCAGACTTTGGGATCATAACAAAAGATCTAGCAATTGTGTCATGAGATCCCTTGAAGAAGAGAAAGAGGGTGGGACTGAGAAATTATTTAAAACTTCCCAAATTTGGCAAGAAGTTATATACTTCCAGAGTCAAGAAGTTTAGCAAACTCCAAACAGAATAAAAAAAATTAAAAATTAAAAAAAAACTCATGTCAAGACACATTATAATTCACCTTCTGAAAATTAAAGACAAAGAAAAATTCTTGAAAGCCAGAGAAAAATAACACCTTCCTGATAGTAGAGAAATAATTTGTATGATGGTATATTTCTCATCAGAAATTATGAATGGCAAAAGGAAGTGGCACAATATTTTTCAAGTGCTGGAAGAAAAGGTCTTTGATCCAGACTCCTATATCCAACAAAAATATTCTTCAGGGATGATGAGGAAGTCAAGACATTCTCATGTGAAAAAAAAAAAACCTAAAAGAGTTTGTCACCAGTAGAGCTACACTGTAAGAATGGCTAAATGAAGCTCTCTAAGCAGAAAGAAAACAATAAAAAATGGAACCTTGGGACATCAGCAAAGAAAAGTTGCAGGAAGCAAAAATATGGGTAAATACATAGAATTTTCTTGTCCTCTTGAGTTTTCAAAACTATATTTGACAATTAAAGATAAGTTTCTAACACTGTCTGATGTGGTTCTAAATATAAAATATTTAAGACAATTGTACTATAAATGGGAGAGGGTAAAAGTATATAAAGAGAAATAAGCCTTCTCTAACATTACCTAAACTGGAAAATAACATCAAAAGACTGACAGTTACGTATATATAATGTATTATTTAGAGCAACTACTAAAATAGCTATGCAAAGATACATACTCAAAAACATCACAAATAAAGGAAAAATCTAAAAAATACTCAAGTAACCCACAGGAAGGCAAGAAACAAAAGAACAGAAAAATAAAAACAGAAAACTAAAAATAAAATGAAAATATTTAGTGCTCAGGAGCTTAGGCAGGGCACAGATGAGTGTGCAAACCAGCAGAAAAATATCAGGACTAAGCCAGAACTAAGCCACCACAGAAAAATATCAGGACTAAGCCAGAACTAAGCCACCATCTGCCCATTGGCCAAGTCTTGCCACTGCCACACTCATGGGTCTGCCCCTTGTCTGCATCCTGTCACCATCCGCCACTGACAGGGAGGAGGAGAGGCAAACCCTACAACTAAGCTTGATTGTGCACAAGACTACCAGTATCCACTCACCTTTTACTTTTTTTTTTAAATGAAGGCCGTAGTTTTTATTCAAATTCTTTTTTTTTTTTTTTATCCTCACCTGAGGATATTTTTCCATTGATTTTCAGAGAGAGGGAAAGACAGAGAGAAATATCAATGTGAGACAAACACATCAATTGGTTGCCTCCTGCACTTGCTCTGACCAGGACCCAGGCTGGAGAGGAGCCTACAACTGAGATACATGCCCTTGACCAGAATCGAACCTGGGACACTGCGGTCCACAGGCTGACGCTCTATCCACTGAGCCAAACTGGCTAGGGCTCACATTTTACTTTCATGGCAATGTCCTCACAGTACTGCTAGCTGCTGAGTGACTCTGGGCCACTATCACTAGGCTATACCCAGGGAACTGGGGACAGCCAGGTGCCCCAAAACGACATGCTGAGCTGCTGACCATCATAGAAGGGTTGGAGAAAGTGATTAGACCCACCTGCCCTGAGGCATCATTAATGCTAGAGGACTGGTTAGGAAGTACTTGCTGAAATAGAACAGAATACCAGATCCTAGCCACCTTGTTAGCTTTGAAAGGTTTTCCTTTTTTTTTTTTTTTTTTTTTTTACAAGATGATAAGTTACAACTCATCTCCTCTGCTTAGATGAAACATGTTTTTAAATGCTAACAGCTGGGTGTTTCTGCCCTTTTCTCTTCCATGGTTCTCAATAGGCTCTGTCTGACTACAGGGAAGATTTTGCAGTTGATTGGGATTTGCTTTTAAGTAGTTTGGAACTATTCGATTATTTTAAAGTGTTGATTAAAAAGATGCACATAACAGTACTCTAACTTATAGCGAAGTGTAATTTGCCTCTGAGATACCATGTCTCACTATAATCTTCTCTATGAAATACATTATGTATCCCAGATTGTTCCTTGTTCCTTTTCATAAGCCAACACAACTCCGAGGGTTTTGTTTTTAATGAATCCTGACAGCACATTTTACTTAGTAGCCAGTTCCTGTTTGCCATACATTATAAATTCTGCATAATGGAATTTCTTTATTGCTTAAGTATATGCATGACTATTAATGCTTTGATGTCCATTTAAAAAGGCACAAGTTATTGAAAGAAGGTGAAGGGATCAGCCAAAGAACATACATTCATAACCTATAGACATAGTGTGGTGATGGCCAGAGGGAAGGGGGGTTGGGTGGAGGTGGGCAAAGTGTGTGTGTGTGGGGGGGTGGAATAGGGACATCTGTAATAGTGTCAACAATAAAAATAAAGTTAAAGAAATAAATAAGTAAAAGGCATAGGTTATAAATACAAAAGAGCAACCAACCAAATAGAACTTTTTTTCTAAGACTATATAGATTTTAGTTCTGTGTTTACTTATAAGTCAATCAAAACATCTGGAAAAAAATGACTAAAACTTTTATCTTTGTATGTATTTATTACTTGATATAATAATACTTATTATCATTAACAAAAAATTAAAGTTAAAGCCAAAACCGGTTTGGCTCAATGGATAGAGCGTCAGCCTGCGAACTGAGAGGTCCCAGGTTCGATTCTGGTCAAGGGCACGTGACTTGGTTGCGGGCACATCCCCAGTGGGAGGTGTGCAGGAGGCAGCTGATCGATGTTTCTCTCTCATCAATGTTTCTGACTCTCTATCCCTCTTCCTTCCTCTCTGTAAAAAAATCAATAAAATATATTAAAAAAAAATTAAAGTTAAAAGGAAGACTTAGGCCCTAATATATTAATAACTACATTAAATGCAAATGGCCAAAATACAACAATTAAAAGAGGGAAATTGGTAGGTTGAATTGAAAAACATGACCCAATGATCTATGGTGTCTATAAGAGACTCACTTCAAATATGATGATATGGGCAGGTTGAAAGTAAAAGTGTAGAAAAAGATATCTCAAACAAATATTAAACAAAGGAAAGCAGGAATTACTATATTAATAACAAAAAAAGCAGATGTCAGAGCAAAGAAACTTACCACAGACAGAGAGGAACATTATCTATATATATAAAAGCCTAAATGACTGTTAGGACCAAATGACTGGAATGATTGGGATGACTGGTCGACCAGTCGCTATGACACGCACTGAACACTAGGGGACAGATGCTCAATGCAGGAGCTGCCCCCTAGTGGTCAGTGCGATCCTACAGCCAACATCCTGCGGACCCTCCCCCTGGTCGGCCAGCCCTGATTGCCCCATCAGAACCTCCCATAGCCCCTACCTTCCCCCCTCCCCCCCCCCGCCCTAATCACCCTGATTGGAACCTCCTGTGGCCTGATTGGGTCTGGGCAAGACACTCCCATCAGCCCCAATTGCTGGCCAGGCCAAGGGACCCCACCTGTGCATGAATTTGTGCACTGGGCCTCTAGTATAATAATAAGAGTCAATCCTCCAGGAGGAGATAGCAATCATAAATGTCTCTAGTGATACATCCAATAAAGGGTTAACTTTCAAAACATATAAAGAACTTGCCCAGCCAGTGTGGCTCAGTGATTGAGTATTGACCTATGAACCAGGAGGTCCCAGTTCAATTCAATTTTCCATCAGGGCACATGCCCAGGTTGTGGGCTCAATTCCCAGTGTGGCATGGGCAGGAAGCAGCTGATCAATGGTTCTCTCTCATCATTAATGTTTCTATCTCTCCCTCTCCCTTCCTCTCTGAAATCAATAAAAAATATATATTAAGGAAGTAAAAATGGAACTGCCTAATGACCCAGCGATTCCACTTCTGGGAATTTATCAGAAAAAAATCCAAAACTCTAATTCAAAAATATATATGCACCCCTATGTTCATTGCAGTATTATTCACAACAGCCAAGATATGGAGGTAACCAAGGTGTCCATCGATAGACAACTGGATAAAGTATATGTGGTACGTATACTCAGCCCTAAAAAAGAAAGAAATCTTGCCATTTGGGACAACATGGGTGGACCTAGAGGGTATTACGCTAAGGGAAAGACAAAGACGGACAAGTACCATATGAATTCACTTATATATGAAATCTAAAAAGTAAAATAAGTGATTAACAAAACAAACAGAGAACAAATTGATGATTGCCAGTTGGGAGGGGGTTGAAAGATGGTTGGAAAGGTGAAGGAATTAAGAAGTACAAATTAGCAGTTACAAAAATAGTCACAGGACTATAAAGAACAGCATAGAGAATATAGTCAATAACATTGTAATAACTATATATGGTGTCAGATTGGTACTAGACTTACCAGGGTGATCACTTCATAAGGTATATGTCTAATCACTATGTTACACACCTGAAACTAATATGATATTGTATGTCAACTCTAATTGAAAAATAAATTTTAAAAATAAATACTCCAACAGCTCTTACACCCTTCCAGTCCTTATTGTTTTTATTCAATTATCAGTATCTATAAGGCCCAGAGAAGGGAGTGACTTGCTCAGAATCACACAGCAAATTATTGTGCATTAGGTCTAGAATCCAGGGGTTTTAAATTTGACTTCACTACCCACACCAATCAATCAATCAACATTTGCTGTGTTAGTGCCTTGCACACAGTCTTAGTTTAGTCATTTGAATGTCAAGTATTAGATACTAGTCCCCCCTTCAATATCCCCGTCCTCTCCTGGGCAAGGCCTCTGCTTGATCACTGCCTGCCTTCCAGAGAGGGAGTGTGGTTGGTTTCTGATTTCTCCACTCACATTGTCCTTCACTTGTTAGCTGTTATTTACTTCTTTCCAGGGTTAGAAAAGGAGAGAAGTAAAGGTGTAAGGACAGTATTTCCTGGTTGGTGGCTGAGATCCTTGTGGGCCAATAGGGCAAACTTGACTTCCTCGTGCCTGGGCACTCATGAAGATTTCAATCACTCCCTGTGGAAGGGCAACTGACGACTCTGCCACAGCCCTTAGGAAGCCAGCAGTCCCCTGTAGCTTCCTGCTGGAGTTCCTCGGCCACTCAATTGGAAGGACCCAAGATGCTCTGACCAGAAGCCAGTTCCTTTTCTCCCAAGTGGCCCACATCTGGCCTACAGGAAATAGTCACTCCTCCTTTATCCCAAAAACTCTTGGTATGTAGTCCAATCCTAACACAGCCACTTCCATCCTTTCTTAGGTGGGAGTCACTTGCCATTGCATATCCCCTCTATCCCAACTGCAGGGAATACTTTCCTTAGCTCTCCATGTGATCCCAAGGAAGCTTGTCACACGGGTCTGAGGCCTCCCTTGGGCCTCTGGCATATCATCAGATCCCTCCAAAGAGACTTTCCATGAGTCCTCTCCCTCCACAGGCTGACTCATTGTAAATATCATTGATCTGGCTAAGGGGTGCAAGCACCATGGAACCAGTTCTCCACAATTTGCTTTGTGAACTTGCATGTGAGGAGTCCATTGTACACCAGCTTCTGTTATAGGCATATTGCATATTGTATCTTGTATAACGTATTTGGAGCCTCCGTCAAAACCATGCTTGGAAACCACACTCTAATATCCTGCTACATTTATCTGAATAATTATCTTCAATTTAAGGGAAGTGATAACAGTTTTTTTATTTATAGGAGAAAGAGTTTATTTTTTTTTAATTAGTGCATTTAATTATAGAGTGAATTAACTTAAAAATATATCAATTAATAAAATGCAGGAGATACAGAAGTAAGGCTAAAAACACAGAGTTAGCATATGAGTAATAGTCATGATAGATAATAAATCAAAGGTATTTTACAGAGATCAGTTTGGTAGGAGTGAGAAGAATGCTCTGGAGGAAGGAGAAACTGTAGTTTTACTGTGATTCCTGAAACTACACACAAAAACATAATTATGAAGACGTAGTAGGTGGCACAGGGGATGTTTGGAAATAGAATGTCTTCTGGGAATTAAGGACAACACAGCCTGCACTTAACATTATGTCCTTTGTTTGCCATATTCTCCAACTTGTGAGAACACTGACCTATCCCTCCCAAATGAATATAAAACAAGCACCGCCCATTCAAAGGGGACTCATTCCCTGGCCACAGCCCATTGCTCCAGGGTGGGAAATTGACTCCAGTTTAACTAATTACATTCCTTCCTTTAGAGTTTGAAATTAGGACCAAGAGATCATAACTCAGTTTGATTGCCCCTTCATGGATGGATTCACTATTACTGTGCTGGCAAATTATATATCTGAGCTTGTAAAATGGACAGACCTCATTTCAGAGCCTGATGTGTTACCTAAACTCATAAAAACTAATGGACAATAAAACAGAATTCTGATTTTTACATTTACGATGAGAATGTAATGATCCAACAAACAATACTTTTGTGTGCAAATCAGCATATTCTGTCACTGTAGGTTAATCTACATAAGCAGCCAAATTATCAGAAAAATTCCTTATGATCACTCAGATAGCATCCAGAACAAGGGAAGGACCACAACAACACAGGAATATGCCATCCATGAGAGCCAGATCTGGTGTTCTTTGGGTCTAGATGCCTCTTATTCAACCCGGTGCTGCAAACACTCATTGGTTCTACCCTTCTTTACCATTTCATTGCCAGCTAATACCCTTTTAAATTGGCATTTTGTTTATCCCAAATGTGGTAGGCTCAATCAGCTCTCTCCTCCCCCGACCCTGGAATCTGTGAATGGTAGCTTATATAGCAAAGGGGTCTTTGCAGACAGGATTATATTAAATATCTTGAGATGGGCTATTATCCTGGATTAACTGGCAGGCCTCCGATATAATCACAAGTGTCCTTATAAGAGTAGGGAGATCGGGGGCACAGACAGAAGATGAGAAGGCTACATGACACCAAGGGCAGAGATTGCAGAGACCTGAGATCAAGGAATGATGCAGCCATGAGAAGAGGAAGAGACAAGAAACAGTTTCTCTCCTAGAGCCTCTGGAAGGAGCATGGCCCTGCCTACACCTTGATTTCCGCTCAGTGACACAGATTTTAGACTTCTGGCCTCCAGAACAGTGAGACAATAAATGTCTGTTGTTTTAAGCCACCACGTTTGTGGTCATTTTTTACAGCAGCCCTGAGAAATGAATAGACCAGGACTTACAGTTTCAGCTGTAGAGTCACCCTTTCTGTTCCAGGTGGTTTTGTGTGTGTTGCATACCGTTGAGTCAGCTCCAGCTCTGGAGACTATCTGAAGGAGCAATGTCCACATGCTCTGTCCTCAGCTATCCTGTTCAGCTCCTATAGATTCAGACCTATGGCTTTTTTTTTTTTTAATCCTCACCCAATGATATGTTTTTTATTGATTTTAGAGAGAGAGGAAGGAGAGAGAGAAAAAAAATTAATGTGAGAGAGAAACATCAATAGTTGCCTCCTGTATGTGCCCCGAACAGGAAATAAACCCACAATCTAAATATGTGGCCTGATGGGGAATCGAACCCGCAAACTTTTGGTGTACAGGACGGCACTCCGACCAACTAAGGTAGCCAACCATGGTGCCTATGGCTTCTTTTATGGAGTCAATCCATATTTGTTCTTTCTGTTTTCCTGCTGCCTTCTATTTTATCCCAGCATTATGGGCTTTTCCAAAGAACCCTGCCTTCTCACGATGTGCCCTAAGTAAGACAGTTTCAGTTTTGTCATTTTTGCTTCAGGAAATGTTTCACGCTTCATTTGTTCTTAGACCCACTTGTTTGTCTTTCTTAGGGCCCAGGGTATTCATAGAGCACTCCTCCAACACTGTGAATTTGCATGTGTGAATTCTGATTTATTATGTGTGTGAAGTAAGAGCCACATATATATTGGAAACTGACTTTAGCTACCATCAGCAGAAAAGGGAAATTGTAATTAGGGACCAGGGAAGACTCGTGGAGCATGAAGGTGGGAATACAGATGAACCCCAAGAACAGATAAAACCAGGAAACCTGGGGATCCTCTTTTGCAGTCTCTGATCTCTGCTCTTTTCTGAGCATCCCTGTGCTTCATGACCTCTCTGAGTGCAGCCAGGCTTTCTCTGTTACTCAGCCCACATAGCAGTTAATGGCTTCCTCCATCAGCTCTCCACGGTAAATTGTGTTTCCTCAGCTGTAAAATGAAGTTGGATATTATGCTCTGCAAGCTCCCTCTGGCTCTGAAATTTGATGGAATACTATTAGGAGTCCCAGGTGCGGGTAATGGGAGGATCGCAAGGAGTGGACAGCTGACCTTGGTAGGTGTGAGGGAGCAGGGGTGCTACAGGAAAGGCAGTTACAGGGTGAGGCTCAGAGTACTGAACCCAGGTCTCTTAGCGGGCCAGTGAGATCATGGGCATGTCCAACCGGAGGAAAAATTTGGATAGGTGGCATGGAGGAGGTTTTTCCGTGGCAATGTCCCTTGAGGCTAGCATTTACCCATTTATGCTCTGACAGAGCAGCTAAGCTGTTGCTCACCTCTAATAAACATCAATTATTTGTAAATTTCTTCTCCTCCTTTGATGGGTTGATACTTTTGTTTTTTACATGGAAATGAACCATACTGCCCAGCTCTACATTCTTTCAGAGCACTTGCTACTAGCCCTGGAGGAAAGTTCAGGCTGGCCCTGAAACGACAGTGTGACAACACGTGATCACATATGCAATGAACACGTACATGTACAGTAAGATCTCACTTAACGTCATCAACAGGTTCTTGGAAACTTCGACTTTTAGTGAAAGGACATAGAAGGAAACCAGTTTTACCATTGGCTAACTGATATAAAGAAGGGTTCCGATCCTATGGCGTATTTCTAGTCCCATGTTCTGAAACCCTGTCTTCTGTTGGACTAGTGAGCGCTTCCCACTCAATATTATAGTTGCCTGTTTGGCTGCTTGGATCCACCACAAATCAGAGTTTTTAAGATGGCAGAAACTCTATCTTCTTTACGCCTATATTTTCATCACCAGTACAGTGCCCGTCACATAATAAGTGTTTGATTATGTTTGCTGAATGATTGGGAATGAAGGTGAGTTTTTGACATGTTGGGCCTTTGAGACCTCTAGGGAGAGATACCTGCTAAGATGTTGATTGTCTAAGGCAGACACTCAGGTGGTTGTTCTGGGCTGGAGTTAGGGAAGGTGGTTGATGCCATGAACAGAAATGAGGTGACTAAGTCAAAGTATCTAGACCAAGGCATTATCGACACTTTGGGCTGGATAATTCTCTGTGGGGACTGTCCTGTGCATTGTAGAATGTTTAGCAGCATTCCTAAACTCTATTTCCTAGATGCCAATCGCACTCTTACAGAAACACCCAAAATAATGTTTGACCAAATATCTGGGCACCCTGTGACCCAGTCAGGTTGATATATACAATTAACCATCACACCACTCTAAAAACTCCATTTCTTTTTAAAATAGTACATAATACAGGCTTTGCTGAGGTCTCTCATTGTATCCCTTCAAGGAAGAAAACTATTCAAATTCTTGTTTAAACAACGCTCTTCTATTTGAAAATACTGCATTTTGCATAACTATATTTAGCTGTGCTGTTCATAGGTAACCATTACTTTTTAAGCAACTCACAGCTTGTTAGCTTCCAGGACAAGGATTTTGAAACAAAGTCTGGTGTGGAAAAGCACTCTCCCCTGAGAGGCAGGGGTGTGGTTAGCAGCCAGAAACTTGGCCAAGACTTATTTGGGAAAGTGGGGTCTCTAACAGAGGCACACCCAGACCTTGCCAAAGGAAGCAGAGAAATGAGTTAGAGAGCGAAGGGAGGCTGGGCGGAAGCCCTACTGACACCGCTTGGGTGAGGTTTGCAGAGCTGTTAGTGGAGGGTGAATTTCCAGTGGTCAGCACAGCCCTTGTCAGTCAAGTCTCAGAGCCAGTTGTGAACAAACAAACTCCTTTCTTTTCTTTTCTTTCTTTCTTTTTTTCAAATCGAAGCAGGATAAGAATAATAGAATTAGCAATAGAAGAAGGAGCAACATGTTTATCTTCCAGACAATACAGAGAACAAAGAAAGAAAGAGAGGAGAATTGGAATTTCTTTTTATTTTATTATCTAATTTAATTTTTGCAATAAGAACTATTTCACATAGTATAAAAATTGAAGTTTTGAGAGATGAAGCTACTTGCCCAAGGACATAAAGCTAGAAGTGGACTAACCAAAACTTAAACACACACTTCTCTCTAATTGCTGTTTATTATGCTGAAGGCGACTGTGAATTGTGTCTTCTACCATCCCTGCCATATTCATATGTTGACGTCCTAACCCCCCAGTACCTCAGACTGTGACCTTATTTGGAGAGAGGATCTTTACAGAGGTAATCAGGTTAAGGTGAAGTCATTAGGATGGGCTCAGATCCATTATGACTAGTGTCCTTATAAAAAGGAGAAATTTGATGACAGATACACATAGAGGGAAGACAGTGTAAGGAGACCACTTATGACTTTCCCTTGTGGCTCTCAGAACGAACCAACCCTGCCAACACTTTGATTGCAGACTTCTCACCTCCTGCAAAACTATGAAACAAACTTTTATTGTTTAAACCACCCAGTTTTGGGTTATTTGTTATAGCAACCCTAGCCAACTAATATTGTGACTCTTATAATAAGGATTTAATCAAGAAAACAAAAACCACTCAAGTGATTTTCCACAAATAGAATTTAACTGCAGAAACTGGTTAAGCAGGTATTGGGGGCTGAAAGGCAAAGAGGGAACACTGAGGTAGCAGAATTGCAGGAAGCAGCTACCATCCTCAGGGCTGGAGGAAAAGGGAAGAGGTTCCGTTATCAAAATCTGGAAGCTCAGAGAAGAGGCCCTGCTGAGCTGGGGCCCAGGCTTAGAGGCTGCCTGTCAGTGCTGGTGTCTCTGGGAGCCCAGAGAAGGGACTCAAACTGGGACTCAGATCTCTGAGGAGAGGAGGCCGGCAGGCTGGCGCCGGCACTTCCGAGGGGATGCTATGAGGTGGCTTACAAGTATGGAAACCAGAGCCAGTTGTCATCCAAAGGGTGAAGAACCTTTTCTGGGGTGACAGAATAGTTCCAAGAATCTTTCCAGGCGTCCAGTCTCTCTATAGCATCCCCAATTGTCCTGTCAGAGGGAGCTAACTGGCCAAGGAGAAATGTGGTCTGATGATATCTCCCTTATTTTAAGAGTCTAGGCTCTAGATGATCTTCCTTCAAAAGGACTCTGCTCACCATCCCTTCTTCGACCTTATTACCGGTCACCCTAAAATTTGGCCAAGTTCACTTGCACCATCTGGTATACCAGCACTTCAAAAATTTCCTGAAATACATTTGTTACCATATTACTCCTCTCCTTTAGTAACTCTCACTTGTCTCTATAACCCTATTTTCTCTCAACCCTGACCAGGCCCTCATCCCTGACCAGCAATGATTTTCCTTGTGCCTATTAAATGCCCTTTCTCATCCTCTGTGTTGATAACACACACTCTCCATGAGCCCCTTTTCCAGCCTATCCCCCTCAATCTCAGCAACTGAGATCATTTATCACAAAGAAAATGGGCTGTCAGACAGGAACCATCAACTTCTCTTCCCCCTTTCTCTAACCTTACCCATCAGGGCCCTAACTTTCCTCCTTCCTACCTGTCCCAGGCTAACCTCCTTACTGTGTGGCCTCAAACCCAATCCCTCTAACTTCCTCCAGGCCTTTCTCTCTTTCTATATTTGTATAACCTCTCCCTCTCCTAGAGTTACTTCCTCCACCTATAAATACATCCAAGTGTTCCTCCACCTAAAAAAAAGCTTTCTCCAAACCCAGTTCCATTTTCACACTCACATCGCCTGTGTCTTTACTTCCTCACTCTCCAGTCACTCCTCCACCCTTGCACTCTGGCATCTGTCACTCTCACTCTTTTAAACACCTTCCATTATAGTCAGAATGACAAAATGACTGAATTCATTGTGCACTCTCTCACCTAACCACCTGGTAGATTTTATGATGTTTTTTCTTGGTTTAAAGTTAATACACAGTCATTTTAGACATTTTTGAAAATCAGAAAAAAAATACATTTTTTAAAAGTTCTGAGGGCTTCAGCATATGAGTTTGGCGGGGAAGTGCACAAGTTAGCCGATAATAATCTTTGTAAAAAAAAAAAAAAGTTTTGAAATCTAAAAACTTGGCTTTTAGTTATCAAAAGCCAATGCCCAAAAAAGACTAAGGGCATAAAATCATGTTACACTATTGTTATTATGTTTTATTATTAAACTAGAGGCCCAGTGCATGAAATTAGTGCACGGGGCGGGGGGTGGGGGGAGTATGTGTGTGTGTGTCCCTCAGCCCAGCTTGCACCCTCTCCAATCTGGGACCCCTCAAGGGATGTCCGACAGCCCGTTTAGGCCCGGTGGGATCGGGCCTAAACGGGCAGTCGGACATCCCTCTCACAATCCAGGACTGCTGGATCCCAACCGCTCACCTGCCTGCCTGCCTGATTGCCCCTAACCGCTTCTGCCTGCCAGCCTGATCACCCCCTAACCACTCCCCTGCCAGCCTGATTGACACCTAACTGCTCCCCTGCCCGCCCAATTGCCCTTAACTGCCCTCCCCTGCTGGCCTGGTTGCCCCTAATGTCCTCCCCTGCAGGCCTGGTTGTCCCCAATTACCCCCCCCCCCTGCAGGCCTGGTCCCTCCCAACTGCCCTCCCCTGCCAGCCTGGGGGCAGCCATCTTGTGTGTTGGAGTGATGGTCAATTTGCATATTACCTCTTTATTATATAGGATTATGAATCCAATATATCTTACTTGGATTAGATTTCTCTGAATTTCCTCTAAGGTGTTGATCAATTACAGTACTGGTTATAGAAACAAATGTGAAATTTAAGACATGTTATCTTTACACTAAAGTTCCTAGACAGCCTTGATGTTTTAAATGCTTACACCTGTTATATTTGTTGTTGTGCTGACTCCTCCATTGTTATCTAATGTGATCAACAGTTTTTCTTGCTGTTTGCAGTATACAATATTATCTTTTTGTCTCTTACTAACCCCAATCCAACCTTAGAAACTTGATAACTGAGTATCTATAATAATAAAAGTGTAATATGCTAATTAGACCAGTCCTCCTTCCGGAAGAAAAGGGCTGCGAGGGAAGCCCGGATCCCGGGTGCCAGAGGGAAGCTGTTGCCAGCAGCCAGGGGAAGGAAGGCCTACTCTTGCACGAATTTCATGCATCGGTAGTTGAATGGTCTGTCCCTAGAGGAGGTGTAGGCCAAGAGGCCAGAAGCTGACTCAGAGAGTCCTTGTGTAGCCAGGCTGCAGGGGACTTGATCAGAGTCCACTTGTTCACAAGGACCAGAACCATTAAAGCTATCATAAGCAAAAATTTTTTTAAATAATTTATTGGAAGAATATCAGGGTAACTCAGGGGTAGAAAGAATGATGCAGATATTCCAAGGGTCCTGGGACCCAAGAGTTCACCATCCACTATGGGTTCTTGGAGTTGTGTGAGAAAGAATTCAAACATGAGCCAGCATAGAGTTTACTGGGAAAGTGAGTTTATTAGTGAAGCAGTGAGAAAGAGAGTAGGCTATTCCAGACAGAGCAGCCTCCCTTAGCAGGATGTGCTTCCTTTATTGAGGTTCATTTCATCGGGGAATAGAGTTTTCATTAAGGGGGAGAAATATTCAGGATCTTCCCAAGAAAGGGGTGGAGATTTCTCAGAGGAGCTCTGAGGCTATTGTGTGTCCTTATATGGGCTTTCCATTTGCTCAACATGCTAATGTGTTACAATGACCATATGATGAGGCTAGGGGTTACTGTTGGGTGAAATTAGTCACCATGTTGGATCGATCTTGTCTCTGACAGTTTTAAGCCACAAATACAGTGTGGGGTAGTCTTACTTTTTGTTAGTGGTTCCTGTAGCTTTTATCAATTGCAGCTGTTTCGCTGCATACCCTATCTCCCAGGCTTTGCATCAGAACTAGGCCTCCGGGGCCAGAACGAGGAGGTCAGAAATACAGCCTACATTCCCCATATCCTAGGAATGTCAGGCTCTCTCCCTTCTGCGTGTTTCTGCACCTCTGCTTCTCTAGTCTCTCCCCGAAGTACAGCTTTCTCTCCTGTGTGTGCTTGGTTCCTTCACCCAAGATTAACATGCAGTCTCTCAGCTCAAGGCCTAGCAGAGATGGCTAGAGACTCTGGAACTAATTTCTAACTCAAGAAGTATTCTATTGTTTAATCTTTTCAAGGGGGATTTGTACTTTCCATCAAAACATTTTTCCAACTTTAAAAATTTTAGACCAAATAAGAATGGAAAGAATGGAAACAATGAGCACTTGTATGCCCTTTAGTTAGATTTACCAATTGTTATGATTCTGCGATGTTTGCTTTCACTCTCTGTGTGTATTATAGCCATTTTTTTTTTCTGAACCATTTGAACACACCTTGTAGCTAACATGAGATGTGATCACCAATTTCTTCTTCATGTATGTACTGAAAATTGGGTTGACTCAAACCCCAAATTGGCTTTTGCTTAGTAAGTGTCCAATGAGTTATGGTCAGGGGTCATGAGGTACAATACCAGCTTTGGGGTCCATCTCTCTTCAGGGTTGGGTGGAGGGAGGGGAGGGAAAGTTCTCAGGGAAGGACAGGGCTGGGTGGGTACTCAAAATGATTCTCTTGCATCCTGACTACTTTTTATCTCTTTTAGATTAAGGTGACATATATCTAAATAGAGTATACCATGTCATGGACCCTTGAGGTTGTCTAAAAATAGCAGAAACCACAAAACTGAAATCCAAAGGTCTACTGCCTTTGACAGTAAATCTACCCTTGTTCTGCTCTTGACCATTTCCAGGAATGGAATTCTAATCTGAAGGTTCAGGAATAAAGTAATCATATGCAGAATTCAGTACTTGTGGGGAAAAAAAATCCTATCTAATAAAGACAGAATGTACAACTTGACCATAACTCTGAGAAAAAGATGGCAGCGCCTACAGCCAATAAGGAGGGACTATGCAAATTGACACTACAAGGTGAGAGGTAGAAGGCAGCTCTGAGCCAAAGCAAAGGTGGTGCAGGTAGCCAGGAGAAGGAAGGCCTATTCTTGAATAAATCTTCATGCATCAGGCCTCTAGTAGTTAAATAAATAGCTAGTACGTAGTAATTGAGAGTTCACTCTATGCTGGGTGCTATGCTAAATGTTTTACATACATTATCCAATCTCATCCTCATAAAAAAAAACCACAAAAACCCTGTGTGATATTATTATTATTATTATTCACATTTACACAAGAAACAAAGGAGCAAAAAATTTAGGTAACTGGCCCAAGCAGCTAACTTGCAGGACTCTAACACTTCAGAACCTGTAGTCTTAACCACACTACTCTGTATTCAAAGCATAACCAAGCCCCGAATGCTTAAGAAAGCTTTTCAGTTTCCCCTCCCCCTATAGAGAAAGAAAGCTCCAAGCCCATTTTAAATAACAAAGGATGGAAATGCCCCAATACTAAAACCGGATAGTCTCTGACAACCCTTATCTCTTTTACTTCAGGAAGCTTGCTAGGGAACAATCAGCACAGAGTAAGTATTCTTGTGCCATTTAGCACTATCTTTGAACAGCCCCAAATACTTCAAGTTCAACTAAAAGGTCACATGCCAGATAAAGAGAGGTTATCCTTTCCTTTAGAAGGTGATGGCGGTGAAATGAAACCACCCTTTCTAATCACAGTCCTGCCTCAACCAAGGACATGTCAATGGGAGTCTCTGAGGTGCTTAGCCAGATGGCAGGTGGTGTGTCCCCCCACACTAACTGCGTGTCTGAGGGGCCTTTCACAAGGACATCCTGGGCTAACAGTGCCCATGGAGCACATTTCTGATTAGCCTCATCCTTGCAGAGTCCCAAAATCTTGACTCTCATGATATATTTAATCACAGACAAGTTGATAAATACACTATACTCATGCCCCTGAGCCAGCTTGGTGTGCAGAGGTTGAATAATTGCCTCCCACTGAGCCCATCAGGATGCTTCAGCTCACTGTTCGTCTGATTTGGGGATTCTGGGGCTCAAATCCTTAGAGTCTATTATCATCATCACAGCCCCTGCTGGCAGCCTCATCAAAGGGAACCCTTGCTCCAGACCATCCTGGGTTCCTCCTGCCTGGACTGTACAGTAGGTCCTCAGGTTACGTCCTGATGTAACGTGATTTTTGCCGTAAGTCAGAACCCACCTACATAAGCACCTATGTCACTCACATGGAGCACATACACAGCAGTAATGAAGTGAAACGGTAAAAAAAAATTTAAAAGAAAGATAACAATTCCTGACCTTTACTTGTGGCAAATAAATAATAAAAAACATAAAGCACATATGAACATACATTGAAATGACGGACCTTTTTTTTATATATATAAATAAATGGGAGATGATGTAACCATGAAACGACGTACGTCGAGTCCGAGGACTGCCTGTATTTGTCAAGGACACCAGAGTTATGTCACAAGAGATCATCACTCTCTTTCCTGGCTTTTGTCTCATAGGCGAGGAAATAGTCCCAACAAATTGAACTCCTTATGACTCAACCATGCAGATAATTTTTAAAGCTTTTCTTAAACCTATTTATGTTTTCGTTGTTATTGTTTTGAGGAAGTGGAATGTGTTCTGAAACTTCCATTTTGCAGTGTAAGGTGCTACTTTCTGTCATTGACCTAAACTATTCTCTTTCAAGTTTCCTCGGATGTCCTCTAGCACAACCATTCTCATTTTGGTTGCCAAATCCCTGTGGTTAGCTGGGCTCTTTCAGGCTACTTGGAAAAGACACACCTCTAATAGTGAGAGTAATGTGTTCATTGCAAGGATGCACAATGTGAGCTAGGAGGCATCATCTCTATCTTGACCATAGACTTCCAAGGCTGAGGAGCACACCAGGCTTCATGGAGACCTGGAACAATACCTCAACATTGTTCTCACTTAGTCTGAGCCCCAGTCACCCGCTTTCCCTTTCTCCATCTAGCATTTATTCTTCCCAATACTGTAGATTCGATCAGTTTGACACTCACCTCCTCTATGGAGCTCCCCTTATTGGTCCGACTCTGTGACTCTTGGTCTCAGTCATGTCCAACCATACCTTGTTCCATTATTAATGGCCAAACTAACAGGATAAGCACATGGCATGTAAGTACTGCTTGAAGTATGACAGACATTGGTGACTTCATGGTGTATCTCCTAGTTTATATTTACTAAGTTCTGTTTTATAACTTCAAGTTTTCCTTAATGCAGGAAATGCCATGGCCACCGGTAAGTTGCAGAGATGAAAGAGTTAACATAGCAGCCCTGAGATTGCCATCCTTAGAAAGCCCTGATTGCAATGTTGGTCCACAGCTGGCATCAGAAAACTTAGATTCCAGAAGAGTTCCCATCATTTCCAGAAATGATGAAAGTGGCTAACTGTACCTAACCTATGCAAACAGTATGGCTTATGCTGAACACTTGCTTTCCTTCTAAGAATCTGAAATTCTGGTATGTACTAGGCAGAGAGTGCCTGCATGAGCAGGCCCCAACAAAAACCCTAAGCATTGAGTCTCTAATGAGCTTCCCTGGTGGACATCATCTCCCAGATGTCCCAGCTTGTGGCTGGAAGAATTGAGTGCAGCCTGTGTGACTCTTAGAAGCTTGTACCTGGTTTCCTCTGGTCTTTGCCCCATGTGCCTTTTCCTTTGCCGATTTTGCTTTGTAACCTCTCATTGTAATAAATCACTGTTGTGAGCTCAACTCTGTGCCCAGTCCTGTGAATCCTCCTAGCTAATTGTGGAACCTGAAAATGGTGTTGGAGACCACCAACACAGAGTCAGTCTGGTCCATATAAATGAAAATTCATATTGGAATAGCACCACTTCCTCACATTAAAAAAAAAACAACACAAAAAAAACACCTATAAGTCTCTTTTTTTGCAGAGATATTACAACTCCCTCCCTCACACATCCATTACAGCTATTTAAAGCCATAACTTGAAAGAGTCAGCTTTCTTTGGAAGTAGCCATAAGCGACTACAAATTGAATGAGGGCAAAGAGAAGACATCAAGGGCAGAGCCAGCTGGAGGGGCTTCCAGGTGGCACCTCTGACAGGCTCCCTCTGAGTGGTATCCAGCAGGTGAATGGCAGCATTTCTATTTACTGTGAAAAGCCAGTAAAAATGAGCATTTCCTGCCATGTTCACACATTCTTAATGAGCCAAATTCTTCTACTGCATGACTTTCCTGTGCAGGTCAGTTCCTTTAACCAGCTGTATTTATTCACTTCCATTTTTAAGTTTTGCTGCTGCATTAAAAATAATAGCTGAGGGTCTGAAAGAAGCCCTGTCATTGCTCAGAATTGCCTGCTTTTCTCCCGGGGAGTAGCCCAGCCCCTGGGAGAATCTCGTCACTGAGGTTTATGATAATGCCAGTGATTATGCTGATAACAGTGTTCCACCAAAGCTAGGCAGGGGAAGGCATTTTCTCTTCAGCAAAGGGAAAAGCATCACCTGCTTTCTGCAAAGCCCATGTGGTGTGTCAGCATCCTGCGTCTTCTCCCAAGGTGGGAGTCTGGAGAGAAGAAGAGAGAAAGAAGACAAAGGGAGGGTCCTGGAGGGAGGGAGACTAAAACAGGGAGAGGGAGAGGGAAGGTGAAATAGCCACAGAATGAAGAAAGACTCTCTTGAGCCTTGGCTCTGGCCATGAAAACCTCTGTCCCCAGGGGTCATCTTAGGGGAGCCCCAATCCATCAACAACCTGATGCTGCCAATTAACGTCATGAAGCCATTGGGCCTGCCATAAAAAGTTATAAGCATCTTGCCCTGGACAGTGCTCAGTGGTTAGAGCATTGATCCACGGACAAAAGGGCCGCGGGTTTGATTTCCAGTCAAGAGCATGTACCTGGGTTGTATGTTCTCCAGCCCTGGTAAGAGTTCGTGAGGGAGGCAACAAGCCTCTGTGTCTCTCTCCCCCTCCTCCCTCCCTTCCACTCTCTCTGGAAATCAATGGGGGGAAAATATTCTTGAGAGAGGATTAAAAAAATATTACCATGATCTTGGTGACTTAGAACAACAGAAATCTATTCTCTCCCAGTTCTGCAGGCCAGAAGACTGAAATCAAGATGTCAGTAAGGCAGTGCTGGGGGGAGGATCTGTTCCCTGATTCTTCCTGCTCTGGTGGCTGCCAGTATTCCCTGGAGTCCCTTGGCTTGTGGCTGCAGCATTCCAATCTCTGCATCCATCTTCATGTTGACTTCTCTGCATGTTTCTCTTCTCCTCTATGTCTAATACCCCTCTGCCTCTCTTATAAGGATGCACATGATTACATCGAGGGCTCACCTGGATAATCCAGGATAGGCTGCTCCTCTCAAGATCCTTAGCTGACTCATCTTTGCCATGTGGGACAATATTCGCTCTTTCGCATATAAGGTAACATTTGCATGTTCCAGAGATTAAGATGTGAGTGAATCTTGGCAGGGATGGAGGGAGCATATTTTTTGGCCGACTACATACCGTCCCATTCAGATTCCTGAGACCTTAGTTCCTGCAGCTCTTCCTTCAAGCCCACATACCCTCACCAGCCAATAAGTCCCCTCTTGCCTTAGGGTAGTGTGAGTCCAGTTCAATCGCGTGCATTAAAGGTGTCTTTAAATAATACACATCCCCAAGTCTGAAGCAGGCTGGGAAATGGAGGAGGCAGCCTGGTGCAATGGGCAGAACATCTGCTCGTCTGCAAGTGTTTGAGAAAATCATTTCCTCTTTCCAGCTTTGATGTTTCATAGCTCTTACAAATATTAGGCTTAAAGAACTGTTGCATTTATTTATGCTAACTATTTTATTGTTTTAAGCACTCTGAAATTATATTGATGGCCTGATTATCAGTTGGAATTTTTTTCAATTGTGACCAAAAAAAAAAAAAAAAAAAAAAAAAAGGGCAACCTAAGAGTCTTGAGCAAAAACAAGTGACAACAAAGCTAAAAAGAACGGGGCTAACTAGGGAACTTATATGCATAGCCCATGAACACCAACAATGGTATGGTGAAGGCCTGGGAGGGATGGGTGCGGGGTGGAAAGGTCAATGGGAAAAAAAGGGGGAACGTCTGTAATACTTTCAACAATAAAGATAAATTTTTTAAAAAGTCTGGGGCTAACCAGATTCAGCTCAGTTTGAAGCTCTGATGATATTATTGAGCTCCACCTCTTGGCTCTGTAGAATTGGCAGTATCTCAGGCCCCTTACAGCCTCTGACTTATTAAATTATCTTATACCCAGGCCAGTGGAAGAAAGGGTGGGTTTCTCTAATGGGTAGAACAAAAAAATCTTGGACTTGGATCTCATTGCCCTATTGGCCTGACTTCTGTCCGATGGCTACTCCTGAAATGTGGCCAGAGGAATGAAATGCACTGATTGTCTTACCCTAGTTCATTGCTACTTCTAGAGTGGAGCAGAACGCACAGATGAGTGAAAGAGGAGTCATATTCTAGAGGGAGAGTAGATATGGTTACAGAAATGGAGTGAAAGAGTGCTGGCTGCAAAAGGAATAGGCTGAATATCGTGATGATTTCATGATATAAAATTCCTTTATTTATACCATTTAATAGGCCTGACAAGCTTGTGATAGTAGATTGATTATCACAAATCATAGTTCTGTGAATATAATATGAAAATTTATACAACTGATTTACAGAATTTGAGGAGATTGTGTGAAGCTAGCATCTTTAGATAGGGCCTCATAGGCATACATTTAAATTATATGTTGCTCTGTGTAAGTCAATAACCACATGAATATTTAGTAGATACTTTTTATTTCCCCAAAGTTGCTGATGAAAGCATCTTGTCACTGATGCTCTCAATGATTAAACAAAATGTCACAATAAATTTGATTAACAATAATAAATATTGTACTCAATTTTAGAAGTGGTTTTTGTTTTGTTTTGTTTTGTTTTTGCCTAAGTGTGAAATTTGCTCTTCTGTAGTGGTGGGCTTCAAACTTTATAGTGACATACTTCCAACAATAACTGGGCTGATATATTATGTACATTATAAAACACATACAAGATATAAAGTAACAGTATAAAATAAGTAACATTTTAAAAACACTTTATTTTATTTGTTAACCAGAGTGATGTTTTTATTTCATTTAGAAAACATTTGCTTAACATTTTGTGAGAGGGAGGGTTGAAGATCTGATTCTAAGTCTAGTTTATTTTGATACTTGGTTTTATGACTATCAGAAGTAAAACAGATAACTCACTGTTATAGATTGAATTATGTTTCTCCCAAATTCATGTTGAAGCCCTAACCCGCAATGAGGCTGTTTTTAGAAATAGGGTCTTTAAGGAAGTAAATAAGGTTAAATACGGTCAGAAGAATAGAGTCTTAATTTGATTGGACTTGTGTCCCTATAAGAAAAGAAAGAGAGAAAAGGCTGTGTGAGGACACAGAGAGGAGGTGGCCATCTGGAAGCCAAGGAGAGAGACCTCACCAGAAACCAACCCTGCCAGCACCTTGATCTTGGACTTCCAGCTTCCAGAACCATGAGAAAATAAAATGCTGGTGTGTAAGCCACCCAGTCTGTGGTATTCTGTTTTGGCAGCCCTAGCAGACTAATACACTCCAAACATACGCAGATCTAGATGGAAGATGTGCATCATTGACTCATTCACAAAATTACAACACTCATATTTAGTCGTATGAAATAATCATGCAAAAGTTTGGGTCAAAATTTAGCTAGTAAATTTCCATCTGCTCTAGAAACTATTTGTTCTTTAAATTAATTGAAAGTTGTTGCATTTTTATATTTTTCACTAATGAGTAAATAAATCATTGGCACTCTTGATTGGAAAATTTTTAAACAGGTTAGAAAATTTTGTTGATGTTTTACAATGTGTATATATGAGAGTTTTTCTAGGTACCACGCCTTTATTGTTTTGGACAACAAAATCACCTAATGATGAACATTTCCAAATATCCAATTTTAAAATATTTCCTCCATAGTACATAAAATATGTTTTTATTGATTTTCGAGAGAAAGGAAGGGAGATGGGGAGAGAGAGGAAAACACACACACATACATCAATGTGATAATATTGATCAGTTGCCTCCCACCCACACCCTGACCAGGGATTGAACCCACGACCTCGGCACGTGTCCTGACTGGGAATCAAACAGGCAAACTTTGGGTGCATGGGATGACACTCAACCAACGGAGCCACACTGGCCGGCACCATCGCATGTATTTTTAATCAATTACATGCTCACTCATTACGAGCATCACAAATTTTCCTTAAAGTGGTAAATTGTGTGTGGATTTTTTAGAACTGATAAGTAGCATTCTACTTGTTATCACATAAAAAGTCAACAAATTTGGAACTGTCTTTATGTCAAACAAATACTAAGTTTGACTTCAGTAGCCTCTGTCCTAGGTCGCTTTCCATACCATTACTAAGTGTTACAAATATTTTGTTAACTTATAAAATTAACAACATCAGTGACTTTTTGTACCATGCTGTGCATCTCTGGCCTCAATGTCTTTGCTCCAGTGGCTCACCTGTGAATGGGCAGCCAAGGATTCCACGTGTGAGGGTGGCTGTGGGACCTTACCCTGAATCCTTCTGCTCCATTCAAAGCAGCCTTTCCTCTGTGGCTTCACTTACACAGTTCTTCCAGAAAATATTTCATTAAAGACATAATTTATTATTTCCCAGTATAGCTTTTCTTAGTTGCTCACAAAGTACCTCTTTATGTCATTATTGAAACAGAATCCAGCCAATAAAATAAGTTGAGAAACACTGGAAACACTAATACCAATTTCAATGGGGTATTCTGACCAAAGAATGCATTTTAGCTTGTCATCATATTGTTTTCTATGTATTACTTCTACTATTCCTGATTAGAGCAGGAAGACAATTGTTTCCCCTAAAGGTATGTCTTTTGCCATTAAGTAAGAAATCTAAAAGAAAGTCTCTAAACATTTAATCTAAATTGAGTGCAATTTTCTAAAGTACTGAATTGAATATTGTGCATTTTCAAGCATCACCAAAATAAAAAAATAAAAAAAGAGAACGAGAAAAAGAAAAAGTAGTTCTGCATACCTGGTTTATGTTCTGCATGCCTGGTTTCTAAAATTCTTGCAAATCCTAAGTATTTTTAACTGATACCTAAAAGCATACTTGGGATGAGGATATCACTAATAATAATGAATGTGAATCCATATTTCAAACAGCTTTTTGTTACCTTTGAATTTGTTGACTGATTGAGTCATTGTTTTTACCTTGCTAATGTGGCAGACGGTGAGCGCTTTACAGAAGTAGGAAATATGTCAGCTCTGCCCTTTTCTTATCAATAGAAAAAAAAGCTTTATCCTCATTTTTTGGTTTCATAACCGAAGTGTTTTTTTTAACCTAGTTTAGTTTAAACTAGATAGTATGATATGTAATCCATTTAAGTGGGTACACTTCTGTACATCACAATGTGTTAAAGGGAACTAGCTGCTGTCAGCCCCTCTATGTGGGAGAGCGCCCACTCTCTCCTCATGGTACCTGGCAATGGGGTGCAACTCATGACTGACATATGGATGAAATATGGGCACCACAGTCTATCTACACATTTGCAAAGTCGATTTCTTATTTCTAGGTTGGAAATAAGTAAAAATATGTATTATTTTTCCCATGCCCTCTGGGACCTGCACCCCCCTTTGGAGAGCACTGGTTTCACAGTGAAGGTTGGTGATTCGCTGCTGCAGTGGACATTGGCCAGTCTCAGCATTCACTCCCTGCTTTCCCTGCCCATCATTAGCTAGCCTGATTTCCTCCCATTCCACCCCTCACGCCTGCGCCACCCTCCCTCTTTCCCGGTGACGAGCATAGGGAAATGGGGGTATCAAGAAACTCAATTTAGGCTTTTAGAAAAGTGAGTTCTAGGCGTTATGTAGCAGCTCTGGAAACAGGCTCTCTCCCTCACCAAGATGGTGTCGTCCAAGGGCACAATGAGCCCATCACTGCAGTCAGTTTACCATCCCGAGAGCATAGACAAGAATTCCCAGGAGCCACCCTGTGGAACCCAGGGATGAAATAAGATCGATAAAGATAAAGGCAAGAGATGGCATGAAATTGGATCCTTAGTGACCTTATTTGAGCCCCTGGATGAAGTCTTTCCTGAAGCCAGACCTATGGATCTCTTGACTGTATATATACAGTTAATGTACAAGCCAATAAATTCCATGTAACTGCATAATCCATTTATTTAAGTTAGCTTCTCTATCACCTACAACCAAAAAGTCCTCACTGGTATAACTGTCAACTCCCTCATGCAATTTGTTTTGTTGTTATTGTTGTTTGCTTGTTTTTCATTTATTGTAGAGTTAAAGTTAACCATACTCTATAGCACAGAATTATCATCAGTATCTGCAAGATCCTTCTATTGAATTATTTCTTAACTAGCACACATTAGTTATGAGCTTATGTTCCAGGCACTGTTCTAAGTAACTTACTTATATTAACCCATTTAATCTGCACAATAATGCTATGGAATCAGTACTATTTTTATCCCCATTTTGAAAACAAGGGAACTGAGACACAAAGAGCTTAAGTAACTTGCCCAAGGTTACACAATAAGAAGTAAAGCCAAGATTTACTCCCAAGGCACATCTGAACCGGCTCTGGCTCCTGAGCTAATGTTCTTAATCACTATAGTACACCAGAAACACTGCACTACTTACATACTAACATTTGGCATTGTCCAATTGTCTAATTTTTGCCACCATGATGAGTGTAAAGTAATATTTGCCACTTACTGTATAATCTTAGACAAATTTCTAAAATCTCAGTTTCTTTAACTGTAAAATAGAAATGATAAGATAATACCGATTTCACAGGGTTTTTGTGTAGTTTAAATACTTTGAGCATCTTTACTTGTTGGCCATTTGGGGAACATTTTTCTATTGGGCTTTCTGTCTTCTTCTTATTGATTTGCTAGAGTCACATATATGTATATCATATTTATGAGTTCCTTATTAGTTTTAGATATTGATTCTCTCCTTCTAATCATTTTTTTTTTTTTACTATGGTGCCCTTGTTTGAGCATGTATCTTTAATTGTAATGTGGTCAAATCCATCAATTGTACCCCCCAGATGTAGAGAGAATAAAAATATAAAAACATTGTTTATACCCTAAGCAACTTAAAAATCTAGCTGGAGAATCAAGAACAACAACTATGTGAACAGTATTAAAGTTTGTACCAGAATGGTATGCAATAAATGCCAAGTTGTAAGGCTGTATAACCAACTGTTAACCTTGGAAAAGTATCCACATTTTTCTGAGGTTCAGTTTCCTTATTTTGAAAATGGAAACAATAAAAAATATTTTTCAGTTTACTGTGATAATTAAATAAATAAGACAGTTTGATTGGCTCTGTAGTACTTGGCACATGGTATCCACTGTAATTCATTTGCAATGCAGATCAATGAAATAGTAATGGCTTCCATGTATGGAGATCTACCACCCATCAGATACCTTCTATAATATACCATACTTAAATTTCACAGCCCACTGCAAGGCATTATCTCTGCTAATTGTCAGATGCAGAAACCCATTTTGAGAGAGTTTAAATAATTTTATGAACTCTCAAATTATTTAAAGTGATAAAATCAAAAGCCAGATTTGTTTTGCTTCAAACCTCATGTGCTTTTTAAAAATATACATTTTTATTAATTTCAGAGAGGAAGAGAGAAAGACAGAAACATCAATGATGAGAGAGAATCATTGATCCGCGGCCTTCTGCACACCCCACACTGGGAATCGAGCCTGCAATCCCGGCATGTGCCCTGACCGGAATCCAACCGTGACCTCCTGGTTCATAGGTTGACATTCAACCACTGAGCCACGCAGGGCCCTCATGTGCTTTTCACTATGTCAAGTTATTGTCAGAAAAGGTGCTAGAGAAGCAATAAAACTTTACTTGAGTCCTGAAAAAACAAACAAAAAAAGAGCCAGAATTTGAATAGACAGAAGGAGGAAGAGAGAAAAGATCATGCCAGATTCCGTGGGTGGAAGGGGGGGGGGGAGTTACAGTGCATGTGTAAGAGATGAAAAGTATTGTAAATTATTAGAGGGCCGAAGCAAACCCTGTGCATCACAGCTGACCTTGGTCCTGGCATAGAGGTGAGGGACAGCTATTCCCACTTCTTTTATTTCCATATCAAAGAAGCAGGAGTGAGTTATCTGACTGGTGAGTTGGAAACCATATGTCACTCTGACCCCTGAGGTTTGGGGAGCGAGCCTGCCCTAGGAAGCTTGTATTTTCTGCCTTTCCAGAAACTGTAAAACTGCAATTTTACACAATCAGATTTTCACAAAATGGGTCTTTCTGCACCTCCAAACCTCTCTCTATCAGCCCTGGGTGGCTCCAGCTCCGCAATTTTATACATGCAGATTTTCCAACTTTGCGTGTGACAGCCAGGTACTAAGGGAGTCACTCAACATGTTTTATTTTATTCAATTCTGGGGTGAAGGATGAGCAGGTCCATTGTCCCTGCAAATCTAAAGCCATGGTCACCATTCCAGCTTTTACCGGTGACAAAGCTGACATTTTCCTCTCCAGCAGTCTGACTCTGGTGGCTATTTCAATGGCTTGTGAACACGCATGGGGAATACGGGTGTCATTTGAAGCCTCTGAAACCACAACATTAGGCACTCAGCAAACCATGGTAGTAGAGTGAACATGACAGGTTTGGAGGACAATGAGAAGACTGACCAGATGTGAGCATGGCGAGTAGGTTAAGTAGCTGAAATAAGGTTAGATGGTGGGCCGAGTAATAGAAGACTTAACAAGTAAGGTAGACAGTTAGGATTTGTTATGGGAAGAATGCTGAAAGTTTCCCAGCAGGGCAAATGCATGAGAAAGTGTTTAAATCAGGTAGTAAGATTATGACAATGAGTTGCGGTGGAGACTAGGGGAGGAGAGCCTGGAGCTGCAAGGCAGGCAACCAAGAGGTGGTTTCCAGAACGCCCAGAGAGCAGATGAATGTCGGCCTAGGGGAAATGGAAATTCGAAAGCTGGTGAAGAGATGCACAAGAGAGGTCAAAGGGAAGTTGCCAGGATATGGTGACAACCCAGGTCTGGGAAGTGGAGAGCATTTTCGTGGCTCTACTCTGAAAGAGGCAGAGGAGCAGGCCTCGGAGCTGGTGGGAAGTGGGGCTCAGCCTTGGGCATGTCAAATCTAAGGTGCCAAGTGGATTTGTTCTCTTAGGAACACCGCGGCTGGGAGTTTGGGGAGTCAATACAAAGAGGCAGCACAATTTGAAGGCCGCTGGAAGGAAGCTGGTGGAGATGGAAAGCATGAATGTGGAGGGTCCCTGGGATGACAGGATTAGGAACACAGAGGCACATGTGATGGGTGGGCAGAAGGGCGCGGGGGGGGGGGGGGGCACAGTTCCTGGATTGGAGGAAAGGATAGACGGGGTGAAGCTGGTAGCAAACGCTGGAGTTAGGATCTTTCCAGCAGAGCAGGGCTGCCGTCACTTTTCCCTTAGGAAACCCAGTTGAACCCAAAGCAACCTTCCCACTCTGACCGATCTTCCGGGGCCCTGCGCCCACTTCCTGGAGTCCTGGCTGCAGCGACCCCGGGCTGTGGGTGTCCCCGGGCACCTTCAGCTGTCTCTCTCTCACCGGTGGGAGGCGGCGGCGGCTCCCTGGGCTGCAGGGAGCCTTTTCCTTTAGGTTCCCATCCCACCCCGGCCGGACCCCCCCCGCCCCTCCCCAGCAGGACCGCCCACCTGGGCACCACTGCACCCTGAGCCGGCAGCCCGCCGGAGCTGCAGCGAGCCAGGCCCCTCCCGGGGGTGGGGTTTCGCCCTTCTTTCCCCCCCCCGCATTACACACACACACCCTCCGCTTTTGTTGCAGTGTCCCCTAGGACACCCCCTCCCTGCCTCCGCCTCCAGGTCCTGGGGGGCCCGGGGCGGGGGGTGAGGTTCGGGCGGCGCCAGGACGCACGCGGCTCCGGAGAGCCAGGGGCGGGGAGGGGTGAGCGGAGCCGGAGCCGTGGGGGCCGCCGCTGCAGAAGGGGAGGAGAATGGGGAGGAGCTGGGGGGCAGCGGCGGGGAAGGAGGGGTCTTAAGGGGCGGCAAGCCCAGGTCGGATTTCCTTCTAGGCTGGCAATCGGCAAAGCTCCCACCTAGAGCTCGCTGCAGCCGCCCTGCCCAGCGCCTCCGGAGACCGGGACGGGACCATGGTGAGAGCCCGGCGCGGCGCGCAGTGGCCGGCCTGGCGGGGCCACCGAGGGTGGCGGGGCGGAGCGGGCGAGCCTACGGGACCCGAGGAAGTTTCCGGGGTCGGCGCGGGCCCGGTGCCTTCAATCTCGCTCTGTCTCTTCCGCAGATGTGGACTCGCTGGCTCGCGCTCGCGCTGGTGGCGGTCTCCTGGGTCCGCGCCGAGGTAGGTGAGAGGCGAAGGGGTCCCCGCTCGGGCGCTGGGCCGCTGGGGTCTGCGCGCGGGGTGGGCGGTGCACCCTGGGGATGCTCTCCCGGGTGGGACTGGGAGTTTCTGAACGTGGGGAGAGGGGCGCTCGGGTCGGGAATGCTACTCCGAAACTTAAACCTCAAAATCAGGAAGAGAAGTTTGGGCCAGCAGCGGGAGCCCCACCGAGGCGAATATGGAGGGAGCGTGGGGAGGGGGAGAGAGGACGGGTGGGTGGTTTGGGACGGAGGCGGCGACCAGGGCAGCAGCCGAGTTCAGAAAGGCGCCTTGAGTTCTTTCCTTCACTTAAGAGGAATTTGAGAAGACTTGGGGATTTGTCCTTTCTAGTCTGTCTCCTGTGGGGATTGAGGGGTGGGGGGCGGGGGGAGATAACAGAAACTCCCAAAAACCCCAAGAGATTCTTCTTTTTGGGCGGAATAAATGTTTTCTCTTTTATAAAGTAAGTTTATAATTCTCTGATTTTTTTTCTTCCTTTGTAAAGTGTCCTCGGATTTTGTGTGATTGTCAGGTCAGGACCGTATAACGGCCTTTTAAAATCTCAAGTTTTCCCTTAAACTAGCATTACGCAAGTGTGAGCCATCCATTGCTCAGCTCTTGGAGAGCTCGGTTTTTCCAAAGTATTTCAGCACTTTTTTGGTAATGTGTGTTTTTTTTCAACTCCAGTGACCTTCCTGAGACACTACAAACAGACCAACAAACCCTTCACTCACCAGCCCTTCCATTAACTCAAAGGTTTATGGACAGAAAATAAACAATTCTAAATTCCCTGGGCTCTAGTCTCCAGAAAAGTGAGGTCAGAAACCAAACATTTGATAATTATGGCAGGAAATGTGGAAGGAATTAAAAAGCATGAGGGAGAAGAAATGGAATGTACATTACAAAAGGAATAGCTCCCTGGTGGGTGGTTATTCTCCCTCTCCGAGTTTTTTTCTTCATATTACAGTTTAGCCCCACCCTTCACACCACCACTGGACTCTGCCCAGAAAAAAATCATAAAAGCATGCAAGGTCTTTACATACACACGCACACACATTATATTGAACTCTCATTTAAATCACTACTACAGTCTTGGTTGAGCTAGAAGCAGGCTATTTTAACAAAGAATTTAAAAATAGCTAATGTTTATTGGCTATCTACTCTGTGTTGTAATAAAACTCCATTTTAATGATGAGGAAACTGAGTTCTAGAGGTTACACAATGTATCCGGTGCTCTAAAATGGTAGGGGTAGGATTTGTACCCAAACAGTCTAGAGACTCTAGTATCACACCCCATGCTCTTAACCACTACCCTATATAAGGACCTCATAACTGCCGTGTACTTGTACAGCAGACGTTGGGCTGCGTGCATCCTTTCTTTTAAAACTTCTCCAACCTTGTAAGGGCTGTTTTGTTATCCTGTTTTACAGAGGGAGAAACAGATTTGGGGAGATCAGGTAACCTGCCCAAGGTCACACAGCTAGTTGGTTCTGAAGAAGGCTCTGAACACAGCTCCTTCCATCTTTGGAATCCATCCTGAACTCCAAGTCAGCTTCTCGTGCATTGCTTTCCAGGGTTTGAATTTGAGGGAAGATCCCTCTTCACTGGCTGACTTAGGCCTGGCCAAGGAACACCCTTGCTGGGCCTTCAAAAGGCAGCCGCAGCCCTTTGATTGATGAGGTGGATCCCTGGTTTTATGGCAGGTTTAAGAATTGCCAGCTAGTGTGTGAAATCGCTCTGTGAACTGGAATGTTAGTATGAGGTGTGAGGAGACTGTGGGTTTTCTTTCCACAAGGCTGTGTGGCCCAGGGTCCAGGATCTATTCTAGGCAGCCTGTGTTACACCCCTTCCCCCCAGTGCATTGCTGGGAAAAGCTTAGTTCTCATAGGAAGTTCCCCCAGCAGCAATTTCCTGCTTCAGGTAGAAGAGCAGAGAGCACTCTCACAGAATTCCCAGAGAAAATCCATGGGGAATAAGGTAAAATCAAGAAGGCTGAGATATGAAAACGGAGGAAGTTGATGTACAAAGGAGGCTGTGAACTCAGGGTATGTGAGGAATGGGGAGTAGGTTTGATCTAGGATTATCTTTTAACCAATCCAATCTCTTTTTTATATATATTTATTTTTATTGATTTCAGAGAGGAAGGGAGAGGGAGAGAGAGATAGAAACATCATTGATGAGAGAGGATCATTGATTGGCTGCCCCCTTGCATGCCCATACCGGGAATCAAGCCCATAACCCAGGCATGTGCCCTTGACCGGAATTGAACCTAGGACCCTTCAGTCCGAAGGCCGATGCTCTATCCACATAGCCAAACTGGCTTAGGCCCAATCCAGTCTCTTGGTGTCTGGTCTTAGTAACATTCAGCAATTTTTAAATCCATGTTTTATTAATATACCTTAATTATTAATACAAAGGTAAATTAACTCTAGCAATTTGGATGTTATTTTAAGCATTTTATCATGCAGTTAACAGTGCTTGCAGTAGAAATTTTTTTCTTTGTTAGCTATAACAACATAAACAAAGCCAAGTGATGATATTTGCAGTCTTCATTGACATGACTCCACTTTAGCAGACGTTAGAGTTCAAATTGTACAAATATTGTTGAACCTTTTAAAACTGAAATTTAGAAAATAAACTCAAGTTTTCTTGGTGCCTTTTGGTTGAATACAAGCACAAAGACTCAATTCAACATAATTTTTAAAAATGTGATTACCATGTTCTGGCTCAGTTGGTTGGAGCCTTGTCTTGTACACCAAAAGGTTGTGGGTTCGATCCTTGGTAGGGGCACATATCTAGGTTGAGGGTTCAATCCCAGTTTGGGGTGCATATGGGAGACACTAATCGATGTTTCTCACATCAATGCTTCTCTCTCTCTCTCAAAATCAATAAAAACATACCCTGGAGTGAAGATAAATACATAAATATGATTGCCTGACAAATTACATTGCTATTTGAAGAAGTCAAGCCTTTGGAATAGTAGAGGTGTCCCAAGCTTGGGGAAAGGTGGTTGTCATCATTCTTAATGCCAGGCTATAAATCCTGTTTGGTTAGATTCAAGAATCTATTAGCAAATCTCATTAAGGAAATTGATACTTGCTTGGCACCTTAGGGTTGCTTGCTTCCTCTTTCTTGCATTATCTTTGTCTTCATTCAGTACCACCAATGTGTTCCTTCTGGCAGCCTCCATCAACATTCTGCCCCAGCCACCTGAGCTCCCACCCAGGCCCTCTTGAGAGTCTGTGCTTGAAAGGGGGGTGGGGGTGGGGCACATCTCTGGATGAGCATATATTAGCATCACATATGGGTGAAGAATGGGGGTGGCAACAGCCGAGGGAGTGCTTCAACTAACAACTGCACAACTAACAATCTTCTAGATTCTGTTAGGAGGGGGCTGTGTGGGCCTGCTCGCTCTGCCTTAACTTTCTCAGTCCCACTGAGAATGACTGCAGTTGACTGAAAGGCTGGGAAAGGTTGAGGACCCAGGTGCCAGCACATATGTCCATGAGTCTCAGTTTTATTGGCTGATGTGGGAACTCCTCCATATTCTTTAGGATT
Source organism: Plecotus auritus (assembly GCF_963455305.1). Taxonomy (NCBI): domain Eukaryota; kingdom Metazoa; phylum Chordata; class Mammalia; order Chiroptera; family Vespertilionidae; genus Plecotus; species Plecotus auritus. Next base: position 167,639,883 of record NC_137771.1, on the reverse strand, counting down.
ATTCTAATGGTGGGTTCAGGCAGGCTTAGAGTCTAACCCACATCCTCTGACTTTTTGGAGCTGTAGCAAAACTAGGATTTTAATATCCATCTTGTACATTAACCACTAAAATAATCTCTTGTTTGTTAATCCTTTGGCAAATAAACTACTTGCAGTGATTTCAAAGACCGTTGTTGGAAACTGGGATGTTAAAACAGCAGGGACTCTGCTGAACAGCCAAAACAGATGGGCGAGTGACCTGCACATTGAAGCCCTGGCCATTGAAAATGTCTTTAGAAAGGCAACATGCTACAATTCCCATAGAATTCTCTGGATTGGGTGCTGGAAAGCTGGAGTTGGATCCCAGGCTTAGAGGAATGAGTTGGGGAGGAGCTGTGAGGTGAAGATTGGGAGGCATGGGCCGCAGTGGATGCAGTGTCTTGAAGAAGGAAATAAAGTCAGTGAGGCAGAAAAATGTGTGTTTCCAGGAGAATGGAGAAAGTAAAGGATGGCCTGTAAATACCAGGGGTTACACATGGAGAATTGGAAATGTCACCATGGCTTTTTCCCAGCCCTCTTCAAAAAATTGGACATTTGGACATAAAATTTCTAGCAGCCACAAAAGGTGTTAGCTTAACAACACCAGATATTACAGGAGTGAAAAAATACTTACTACACTTAGGTAGGTTCATTTTGTAAGTCAGGTGATTAATGTCCTGCAGGTCAAATGCATACTTTTCTCTAAAGTGCTGTATTCTGACATCTGTGACTGATGCTGGGTCCTTTCTCTGGGGGTGAGTCATTAACAGCATGGGCCTTCCCTTCACTAGCCATCAATCAGTCAGTATTCCCTCTGCAGGCAGAGCAAACCTTACACACAGAGTCATGGATGAAGTAGAAGACTTGGTCTCTGCTCTCAGGTTACTTATAACCTAATGGTGGGCCAGATGCTTTAAAGTGGCAGATCCAACATATCTCTATATATAAAACCCTAAAATGCAAATAGAACAAACAGTGGAACAATGGAACAACCAATCACTATGACATGCGCTGACCACCAGGGGGCGCGTGGGGAGCATGGCGAGTGTCGGCAGCAGGCAGCAGAGCACGGAACATGGCAGGTGTCAGCCGCGGCGGGATGGTGGAGCAGGTGAGCAGGGGCACCAGACCAAGGCGGGGTGCCGGTCGCTGTCATTGGGGTGAGACTCTGGTGGTTACTGAAAACTCTTTGCTCCTGCGTGCTGCGGTCCCGCCAGGCACTCGCACCTGCTGCCAGCGCCAGCCCCGCTCACACCCGCTGCTGGCACCCGGAACCGGCCCCGATCGCTTGGCGCCATCAGCAGGTGCAAGCAGTGGCTGCCAGCCCCAGTTGCCCCTCAGGGCTTCTCCACCTCCCCCTGCTCCTGAGGTGCGATCAGGGCTGGCAGCCACCTCTCGCACCCACTGCTGGCGCCAGCCCTGCTCTCACCTACTGCCGGCATTGGAGCCGCTGCTCGCATCCGCTTCTGGCACCCGGTGCTGGCCCTAATCGCCCCTGAGGGCTTCTCCACCTCCCCCTGCTCCTGAGGGGTGATCAGGGCAGCAGCCCCACTTGCACTCACTGACGGCACCAGCCCCGCTTGCACCCACTGCTGGCACTTGCCCCAATCGCTCCGCGCCTTCAGTGTGTGCGAGTGGGGCTGGCGCCATCAGCATGTGGGAGCGCCAGCGGTGGGAACGGGGCTGCTGGCAGACAGGGGGCCAGGGTGGGGGGGCCATGGTGGGAGGGACCAGGAAGGAGGGCGGAGGATGGGCCGAGACCCGCCCCTGTGCCCACTGCAGCCTCTCGGCCCACAGTTCCTTCAAGGTGCATGAATTTATGCACTGTTATTTTCTGACAAAATTATAACTAGATGGTGTACAAATATCTTTGCGAGTAGTATTATTTTTGCTTCTTTACATCAACATAAGGCTTCTCTTGCTTTTTAGAGTTCTTTTACATTAGTACAATGCACAAATTTGTAATGTATAGCTTAATGAACTTTTACATATGGATACACCCATGTAGCCACCACCCAACCAAGACTGAGGGAGTCCAGGTGTATAGAAACAGTTACAGTGAAAAAAGTGAGTAGATATGATCAAGGTTACATTTCATTACTCAAGGATTATTATGGTTTAATTAGTCCAGTCTCTTGATGTCTGGCCCTAGCAACATTTGTTTAATTCATGTTATAAACCTTTAATAATTAATGAAAAGGTAAATTAATCTTATTGATAATGAGACTTGCAATTTGGATGTTATTGTAAGCATTTTAATATGTACTTAACTGCTTGCACTATAAAGTTGTTTTTCTTGTTAGCTATAAGACATATAGTAAATTCAGTTAATATAGTCTTCATTAACATGAATTCATTTTAGCAAACTTTGAATCAGCTTTGGGGGAGCTGACTTTATTGCTTTGCAGGGGGATATTTCAAAACTCAATATAATCTATACTGAGAAACTAAATCAAAGAAAGAAACTAAAACAATTAGATTTGACTACTTTGTCCTGGTCATTATTACTTTTAAAAGGATGCTATATAAGATGCCTGTCACAGCGTTTATGATAGCTAAGAACTTAAAACCTATTACACATGCAATTTAAGAGTTAACAACAATATGTGCCACTAAAAGTTACATTTACAAAAATTTTTAAGGCTCTGGCAAATGATTATGATTTCATTTAAAAAGCAGTACACCCCTCACCAATGCGTTATCCTCACAACTATGTAAAAATTTACGGAGAAGTGTTAGAAAATTCTTGAACTCCATCATGAAGATTCTTTTTTTTTAAAACATATTTTTATTGATTTCAGAGAACAAGGGAGAGAAAGAGAGATAGAAACATCAATGATGAGAGAGAACCATTGATCGGCTATCCCCTGCACACCCCCTGCTGGGGATCTAGCCCGCAACCGGGCATGTGCCCTTGACCAGAATTGAACCCGGGACCTTCAGTCCCCAGGCTGATGCTCTATCCACCGAGCCAAACCAACTAGGGCGTGAAGATTCATGTGACCTCTCTCCTTTTTCAAGAGGCATTTACCCTCCTAATATATGCTGTTTTATTTAAATAAAAGTCAATGTGTTATTTTCTGACAAAATCCTATATGATAAAGAGGTAATATGCAAATTGACCATCACTCCAACACACAAGATGGCCACCTCATGTGGTCAAAGATGGCTGCCCCCATGTGGACACAACATGGCCGGCAGGGGAGAGCAGCTGTGGACGATCAGGCCAGCAGGGAGGGCAGTTGGGAGGGACCAGGCCGGCAGGGCAGGGCAGTTAGGGGTGACCAGGCTGGCAGGGCAGGGCAGTTAGGGGCGACCAGGCCAGCAGGGGAGGGCAGTTAGGGGCAACTGGGCCAGCAGGGGAGGACAGTTAAGGGTCACCGGGCTGGCAGGGGAGGACAGTTGGGGGGACCAGGCCTGCAGGGGAGGGCAGTTGGGGGGACCAGGCCTGCAGGGGAGGGCAGTTAGGGGGACCGGGCCTGCAGGGGAGGGCAGTTGGGGGGGATCAGGCCTACAGGGGAGGGCAGCTGGGGGGGACCGGGCCGGCAGAGAAGGGCAGTTAGGTGTGACTGGGCCAGCAGGGGAGGGCAGTTGGGGGGGACCGGGCCTGCAGGAGAGGGCAGTTAGGGTGACCAGGCCTGCAAGGTGAGGGCATTTGGGGGCGACCAGGCTGGCAGGGGAGGGCAGTTGGGGATGATTGGGCTGGCAGGGGAGGGCAGTTGGGGGCAATCTGGCTAGCAGGGGAGACATTAGGCATCGATCAGGCTGGCAGGGGAGTGGTTAGGGGGTGATCAGGCTGACATGCAGGCGAGCAGTTGGGAGCCAGCAGTCCTGGATTGTGAGAGGGATGTCTGACTACCGGTTTAGGCCCAATCCCTGTAGGGTCCCAGATTGGAGAGGGTGCAAGTTGGGCTGAGGTTCACCCCCCCAGTGCACAAATTTTGTGCACCGGGCCTCTAGTAGGAAAATAACATTCTATGTAATAAATGGCTAATATGCAAATGCAAATTGCCTCCTCGACCGGGAGTTCTACCAGGGGGCAGGGTCAGCTGGCCAACCACCCACAGCCCCTCCCCCTGGCTGGCCCCGCCCTCAATTGCCCCCCAACTCCTATTGGGGCTGGCTGGCCGCACCCCACCCGTGCATGAATTCATGCACCGGGCCTCTACTATGTTCATAAAAGCTTAGAGAATATAGAAAAAACTAGAGCAAAGAATGAAATTACCCATAATTCCACCACCTACAGATAAACCAGTTCTTCATCCTTCCTTTCAGAGAAATTATCAAAATCAATCAGCAGATGTATGTGATGTGCCTACCAGACACTGTAGGCAATAAAAATAAGTACCTCTTAATACTATGAGATAAATGGCCTGCAGAGATAGCACAAACATGACATGCATGTCACTACTACCCTCTCCCTTTCCCCTGACAGACATTGTTAATCAATCATAGAACTCTGTCCTTATGAGCCTAGAGGAAGTTTGAAAGTCTTTCTCAGCACTAATCTAAGTAGCCATTAGCAAGTTTTATCTCACATCAGTTAACCTGTATGTGAGAGAAAAGGTGTAATGGCCACCACAATGAGAAAGTATCTTCAGACCAAAAAATGAAGCAGGCAACACCATAGATTATGACCACATTTATTAAAGGGTAATTTACTTATGGAAAGATTGGGTCGGAGTGGAAAAGACGATCCAGCAATCTGCAGATTATTCCCCACTAAATAAGACAAGGGACACCAGGGGCCCTACCTCCTTGTGGTCTTGTGATAGATGATTGTTTATAATCCATACTATTATCAGTTTTATATTTATCTTGAATGTCATGCCATTCTGGCTGTTACTGACAAAAATATTCATGGCTACATTTTTAAGGAACACTTAATCATCAACTAGAAAGATTTAATATGCTTGGTAAAGATCATGATGTTGTTCAAAGGTCACAGTATGAAACTTAAAACTGAAATGAAATTCGGGACACAGAGATGGAGTTGGTTTTGTTCACATCTGCATCTGTACACATATATTTGCCATCCCTGCTAGAAAAGTCAATCCAATTTGACAGCCTTGCTATATCTTTAGCCAAAATGAAGGTACTTAGAAGGCAGAGTTTGGGACTATGTGACCTGGGGTAATAGGTGTTTAGGACCAGAGTAGCAAATGGATGAAAATGTTAATAAAACAGCACTTTGTTCTTGGCCCAAGCTTCTAAGTTCTTTAAATGATTTTGATTCGAACACCTTAAAGTAAGGCAAACCCTCTAATGTTAGCCATCAACAAAAATATGATAATGATAACTTCCTTGGCTGTTCTGATGGGGTAAAGCGTGGCTTTCGCAGGGGCTCTAAGAGCTGCTGCTGTCATAGATAACAGCTCCTGCATTAGCAGCCGCCTGGCAATAACCTGCTAATAGAAAGCTCTTTGGGTAGTTGGAGTACAAAATGGATTCTATAAATCAGCATTTTCTGCTGTGGTTGGAGGATTTCCATGTAATCTCTTCACAGACATTTTATATGCTCATTTAGAAGCCATCACCTATGAGCTATTCCCAGGGTTAAGTTTGAATGTCAAACTTAAATAATGTCAAAATGTCCCCTAAATAATCCTGGGTACTATTTGTGACCAACTAAACTGTTGTCAAAACAAGTCATGTGACACATGTCAAAAGCCATGACGTGTTGCAGGCCCAGATTTATATATGTGTGCGTCCTGGGATATTGGCTTGAATTGATGTAGGGAAAATGCCTCCTTGTCTTTACTTGTTACTGTGTTCAAGATTTAAAACCCTGTGTCTGAAGCGAAGTTTGTCTTTTTCCTCACAGTCTTTCCTTCTATCCTCCAACCACAGTAAATGAGTGTAATTTATTAATGTCCCACGAAAGTGCCAGCCCTTAATGCTAGTTACTTTGCACCAATGCTGCTATGAAGAGTAGTGTGGGACTGGAAGGCACACCACATAGGTCCCTGTTCTGAAGGAGCTGCTACCGCCATACCTACTGTGCAGCTCGAATGGACCTGGCTGTCAAGGGGCCAACTCGATGGTGCTTTGAAGAAATTGCCATACCCTTCCTCACCGCCTACTGCTGGTTCGGAAAACGAAAGGCGGCAGTGGATGGACGCCTTCTCAGAATTGGAGAGGCTCCACTGACCACTTGGCCAGTCTGTCCAGTAGGTGGCAGTTTTTGTGTGTGGAACTTCATCTGAAATTGTGTCTGTCCCTGGAGTGCTGGTGCTCTTCTCTGATTGCCCATGTTCATGTCACCTCAGCTTTCCACTGAGTTCCTTCCTTCATTTTCTTCTCTCAGTCTCATATCTGGGTGTTTCCAACTTTTATCTTTGACATGGACCCTGTTACAGAACCTTCTCATTTTTAAGCAGGACATTATAAAATAATGAAAGAGTCCTTGACTTAGGAAGCCTGCTCTACTTCTTTCTGGCTGATGTTACCTTTCTAAAGCCACCTGATGCCTCACTGCAGCCTCAGTTAAGAGCAAGGGGTAGTGGAGCAGGTTACAATTCTGGTGTCATCTGGCTGTGAGACCTTGTGTGAGTTACTTAATCTCCATGACTTCACTTTCCCCATCTGTGAAATGGGAATAATGGCTATCTCCCTGCCTATCTATCCAATTCAATAATGGAAAAGGTTTCCTCTACTCATGGCTTTTACTCAACACCAAACATCTGCAAGAGATGAAGTGCCTCTCACCATTCCCTAATAGGCCTGACAATATTGTTGACTTTGTCGTGATTTCAGCAAGAGAATTCTCAAGTTACACATTAGCATTTATTTGGTATTGTCTGTATTTGTCTGACCTGTGTGCTGGCTCAGGTTGTTACTCTGTTTATGATTTATCCTTGAGGGAAAGTATGCATAATGGTTTGACACTCAGGCCTTAAAGCTGGATTATCCAAATTTAAAGCACTGCCCTTATAGCCCTGTGCTCTTGGGGAAGTTAGTTAGCCTCTCTGGGCCTATTCCCTCATCTATAAAATGGGCTTACCACAGAGTATTTCACCCATAGGTTGCTTGTGAAAATTAAACAAGCTATTTATTACATGTAAAGCAATTAGGAAAGTAGTTTGGCACATAGAGTGCAGTAAGCGTTAGCTATTATTATCATTCTTGTAGCATCCCTATCTATTGGAAGAGCTCCAAAGCCATGGTGTGTGTGTGTGTGTGTGTGTGTGTGTATGTGTATGTGTGTGTTTGTGCGCACGTGCACACATGCCTGTGCTCATGGCTTGCAGAACTCCTCTTGCCTCTTTTACTCTCTCTAGAGATTAGCGATCACCTTCTTTTAAAAATGCAACTAGGGTATTTTTTTCAGTGGATGCTTTAACGCCCAGAATTCATATCAGAACCCTTGCTTCTATGAGCCAATCTTGCCTTCACATTCCTAGATAGTGTTTCCTCTGTGAAGCCAGAGCCCTATCATTACTCCAAGGGAAGAATAAAGTCCTCATTGAGCACCTCCCGTGCACAGCAGTGATCGGTGCAAGCCAGCATAGGTTCTTCCTAGAGACAGAGAACGAGGGAGAGACTTGGAGAGGGAAGCAGAGTGAGAAAAAGCACAGAAGAGAGATAATCAAACCAGTCGGGAATTTTTCCACATTTGGCTTTTCTCTCTTTTATGTCCCTCTTTAAATATGGAGGAAGCCATGAGATATCTTGGATTTTTTGTGGAATGCTCATTTGCACATTTTCTTTCTGTAGTCCCCTTAGTATATCTATTATTGGGCCACAAATCCTAAATTTGGGGTTTGGAAAAATTTGATCAGGCAAAGGAATAGAACCTTTTGCTTTCATTGTTTGAAAAATAAATAACCTCCTCTCAAGACAGGGTAGGAAGTATTCCTGGAGCAGGCCGGATTTGTCCCTTTGGGAGCCACGGCAACGCCTCGGGTGCTTTGCACACAAACCTTGAGTCGGGCACTGCTGTATCTGGCGGCCAGCCCTGACTGCAGCCTCACGTGACCACCCATTCCCGGCCCCAGAGCCGGGTCTCCATTGCTGCCTGTGTGGCTGTCTGCTCTCCTGTTCATGTTTCCCCACTTCCTTCTCACTTCTCCTTCTCTATCTCATCTTCCTCCTCCACCATTACAGAGAGGTCACCCTGGGGTGTGTGGGCTGCATTAGGAGCTATCAGAACATCTCAGGCACCAGGCTCACATTTAATCCAGAGAGAAAGCAGTACGAGTATTGATGCATTATGTGCTTCACACTTCTGGAACAAAGTCAACTTTTTAAAGTAACTCTAGAAAGGAAAGTAAAAAGCATCACAAGCCTGTGCTCTGCCAGGCACTGAGTTAGTGCTGGTGACGAGGACGAAGACCCTGTTCCCAAGGTGCTTGCAGTCCTTGGGGGCGGCCGTCAGGGTCAGGCTCAGATCGACCTAGTGTGGTAAGTGCTAGGACCCGGCAGCAGCCAGTCTTCCGGGAAGTCCTCCAAGAGGGGGCGCCCCACAAGCCGAGTGCTGGTTAGCAGGACAACAGTTGGAGGAGAGGGAAAAGCCTTACCTAATTAAATTCTCACAACCTGATAATGAAGTGATTATCATCTTAATTTTATCCAGGAAGAAACTGTGACTCAGCGGATTCCATTAGTGACTCAAAATCAGCTACCCAATACATAGTAAAGCCAGGGTACTTGGACTCGCACGGCAAATGCCCTGTTCTTGACCCTCTGTGTCTTAACTTCTGAAAGTGACTTTGAAAGCAAACCAAAACGGTTTTTCTAGGTAACAGGGACTCAAACACACACACGCACACGCACACACACGCACACACACACTGTACATCCTCTTCCATTATGTCAGCTAAGCGCCTCGATCGACACTTCAGGCTGGTCATTCTGGCCACACAGACACGGGCATAGTCTAGTACCGACTTGGTTCAGGCAGCTGCTTCTCTGACCCCCACAAAGTGTAGTTATTCCATCAGAGCCCTTGTAGCATAATGGTCAGGGGCTCAGGTGATGTTTTAAGGCAGTCCCTTTGTCCTTCCGATATATTCACAACTCCTCCACATTGAAGAGGACCAAATTGCAAGACATGTCTAAGACTCAGCTGAGTTGCTAAGTGGGGTTGTTCAGACCGTCTGCTGCACCAGTGCAGCTGCCTCAGGGGGCAAATGAGGCCGACTCCATCCTGCACTCTGCTTACCAGGCTGTTCACCCTGGCACAGGGCTTGTGTGCCCAACTAGAAGAAGAGACACTTTTTTTCTAACTGATGTGCAAAACTCCCAAACTCAACATTTTTTCTCAGCTATATGATGCTTTTTGGACTATGCTGGGCCATTTCTCCATCTGTACATTTTATAAATTGACATAATTCAGTCTTACAAAATTTTCATTCCAGGCCTCCATCAAAAGCAGTTTTGTATTTTTTGCCAATTTTCCTCCTGGATTCATTAAGGTGATACACGTTGAAATTTAAAAATCTGCTTTTGCCCAGCCGGCGTGGCTCGGTGGTTGAGCATCGAGCTATGAACCAGGAGGTCATGGTTCAATTCCCAGTCAGGGCACGTGCCAAGGTTGTGGGCTCAATCCCTAGTGGCAGGCGAGCAGGAAGCAGCCGATCAAGGATTCTCTCTCATCTGATTCTGATGTTTCTATCTGTCACTCCTTCTCCCTTCTTCTCTGACATCAATAAAAATATATTTTTTTAAAAATCTGCTTTTTTTTTTTTTTTTTTTTGTACCCACCAATGTGCTACTTTTAGCTGTTGCCCAACTCAATCTAGTTTGGGAACTGTGATTCCCCAGGAATTAAGAAAAGTATTCCCAGCTTCTCTCTGATTGCTGGATTAGCACAAATTCCCTCAGCCCACAGCGGAATTCCAGCCCGGAAGAAAAAATGTCTTAGGCAGTGAACTCCCAGCCCGGAGCCTGTCAGAGGTTGTGTCATGTGTTGCATTAGCTGAACAAAAAGCAAGCAGGCTTTCTGGCCTTGTTCCCCCTCCTCCCCGCACCCTCCTGGAGAGGCTAGTGAACGTCTAGACAGTGTCTGCTTGGCACTGAGCCTTCTCGGCACGATCTGCACAGCTCTGCGGCGCTGACTTGGGTTCCTCTCTTCCCTCGTTTCCCCAGTTTTCTTAACCTTAAACTTGTCTTGGGGACTGGCCTGACCCCACGTATAAGAAGCAGGTCAGTAAATTTATGAGACTGTCAGGATTCCATGGTCTGGAGAGGTTCAGAGTTGGGAAGATACCAGCAGTGCTGCCTGAAGCTGGGCCTGAGTTTACAGAGAGCCCTGATGCGAGCTGGCCTCAGACAAGCCTCCATTGATTGGCCGGGCAGAGATGGGCTGGAGTGCGTGACTCAGGGAGACCGCGGCACCCAGCTGATGAGCCTCCTGCCTTCCATGGGAAGTGTGAACTTGGGCAAGTCACTGGACCCCTCATCTGCAAAACATGGGGGTTAGAGTAGGGGAGCTCTAAAACCCAGCTCTGCAGTCCTACACATACAAAAGCAGGCAGACAATTTAGGTTGAATTATCAAAATATCCTACTTAATATAGTTAGGATATTTGATTAACTCTTGTCTGGGAGGGGCAGTTTGAAAGAGAAACTGGTGCAGGCATGGAAAAAGAGAATGAGTAAAAGCAGGAGGCATTTTGTGTCCCTTACTGCCTCCCGCCTACATTGAGTGTAATATAAACAGTACAGCATGTGGCACCAGACAGTCCTCGTGCCCAGGAAGTTCAAATGCTGTTGGTCCCCTTGGGGTTGAGCAAGGAATTTTTTTTTTAAAGAAGACAACACAAAATTCCAAAGTTTGCATCTTCAGCTTTTATATGACTTTCTTCTGACCTTTTAAAATGTTCACACTTTCTTTTTAAAATGTTGCCTGACCCCTAATTTTAATTTCTGGAGCCCTTATTGCTTTCCCACCATGTTACCTGCCCGGGATCCTGGGTTTTCTGGGCGGGTATTGATGAAGTTGCTCCTCTAGTCCCCATGCCCTTCTCTCTAAATCAGTCCAGGGCTTTTGTTTACAGCTGAGAACACTGCTCTTCGGCCTTTACCTCATGGGTTAAATTAAGTGACTTACTGGGGTGAAGGCAGTAAGGAAACAGAGGCCCGAGCAGATGTTTTCATCCTGCCTAAATGCTTGCTACCTTAACTGCATTCCAGTTCCCGAATCCCACTAGATAATCCCAGTATGCTAAATTGTGCAGACTGTTGGTCCTAAGTAGGGGCCCGCCCAATGTTGCTTGGTACAGTGTCAGAATTGAATTAAAATTGGCTGTGCTCCAAGGTAGATTACATGCACAGACACAAACATAAATTTCACTCCTTAATTGACTTAAATTTCACTACTTGGAGAACATGACTATCTGCCTATAGCTCAAATGCACTCCCCTCACAAAAACAAGTTTCTATGGGAACTAATGGAGAGAAGTATATATATTATTAAATTTCCCTTAATTTGACTGCTTAGTTCAGTGTTTGACTGGCGTTATGCTGTCCTGATTCCTTTCTGAGCCTGGGCATATAGAAAATAATGATGAGGAGTGCTTATTTTTTTGTGGTTGTGAGGTTTACTTGCTAATGAACATTAACTTAATGTATGTTATTTATTCATTCTTTCATTCATTCATTTCCTACCTCATTCCAAAAACCAGAGGTATACTTTTCCTCTCAAAACCCAGGGCTAGCAAGTCCCACTAGCTTCTCTGTTAGCATCAGACCAACTAAACCAATTTGCAGTTATGGAGAAGGACCCAAGTTTGTGGCATAACATTTGCAACCAAAAAAAAAAAAAAAAAAAAAAAAAGATGAAGAACTCAAAAAAACAGTTCAGAAAAATTTCTGGTGACTGTCTCCAGGCTCATCTAAACTTAAGTGTGAACTTGGTATGTGTAAAATTTCTATTAAAGCAGCTAAAAGCTGTTGAACTGAGCAAATTCACACATACTTGCATTCCCTTCACTCTTAGGGTCCCTATCAGGAGGGCCCAGTCCAGCTCACAAAAACGTGCCTTTGGGATGGAGGCAGAATTTACAAATGCTCAGAACACTCAGCTTTTTGTCTCCAAGGGCATCCCCATCCTTGGGTTTTCGCTATATGTTATTATGATACTAGTGGCCCGGTGCACGGGGGTGGGGGGTGTCCCTCAGCCTGGCCCGCACCCTCTTCAATCTGTGACCCCTCGAAGGATGTCCTACTGCCGGTTTACAGGGATTGGGCCTAAACCGGCAGTCTGACATCCCTCTCGCAATCCGGGACTGCTGGCTCCAAACCGCTCACCTGCCTGCCTGATTGCCCCTAACCACTCTGCCGGCTTCCTCGCCCCCAACTGCCCCCCCCCACCGCTGTCCTGATCACCTCTAACTGACCCCCACTGACGTCCTGCTTGCCCCCAACAAAAAGCCCCTCTGCTGGTCTGCTTACCCACAACGACCCCGCCCCCCACCAGCCTGATCACTCACAACTGCCGTCCCATCCTGGCCTGATCACCCACAACTGCCCTCCCCTCCTGGCCTCTAACCGCCTCTACCTCGGCCCCGCCACCATGGCTTTGTCCAGAAGAACGTCCGGAAGGTCTCCTGGAAGGTCTCCCAGTCTAATTAGCATATTACCCTTTTATTAGTACAGATTACAATTAATTGGGCCCAGGCATAGGAGTACATCAGAAGCAGAAAAGTCACTTGGCTTCTCCTTAGAGTTCTAACATCTTTCAGGAGTATGTCCATTTCTGTTTTGTTCCCATGCCCTTCCTCTTGTCTTCCATCCTTGGCATTTTTCTTTTCTTTCCTCTCTTATCCTGTGTGGCCTTGGCCTTGCCAACAGCCACACACAGAGAAGCAGACTTCCTGATTTAGCTACTTATTTTAGGGTTAATACTCTCACTTTATGCATTAATTGCTGCCTGCGTCATGTTCAACAGAAGAGTAATTTTCTTCATGGCACCAAGGGCTGGCTAATGATCAAAGAAAACCCCAGCACAAGGACTCCCTCTTCAGGTGTGAGTTCTTTTAGGGTTTCTCAATTTCCTTTCTTGAGGGACGAGACTAGGAGGGAGAAAGAGATTGGGAAGTGTTTTGAGTCGAGGCCAGACATTCAAGTCTTTGCTAAATGTTGGGTATAATAAATTCAGTACTCACTACAGACTTCTTTTCTTAATAAAATTTCCTAAGGTACTTGTGGGCCATGTTGTTTAAAGGGCAGTTACCAAGTTAACAGCTTTATCTCTGGGAGATACAATTGGAAAAGAATTCTTGTGTTTTTCCTTGTTTCCTATAGAAGAACATGTATAATACAACTTGGATGATAATAAGAAACTATAAAACTTATTTTTGTGGGTGTTTGTTACATGACCTATTTAGGCACTCTTTTTTTTTTTTTTAAGACAAAAATAAAGGAACCATGAAGATGATATAAAATCCTATAAGAACAACCAATGCTTGAGGATTATTAACCCCATGGTATTGGCCATTTTACAGCTTAGTTAAATGGATTTCCCCTCTAAATTTTCTTTACACATTTGATCAAATAGAAGGCTGTTCATTTCCTGCTTAAGTTGCTTCAGTGAATTGCTGATGGATTAGTGAGCAAGCTGGGTTCCTCCTCAGTGGCTACATTTCAGTTGGTGATTGGGTTATTTTTCTAGGAAATGCTATCATTATTTTGCCTAGTGTAAATAGCATTGTCATTTAGTGACCATAATCACTCATATTACAGTGTCCTGGAACATGAAGACCTCCTAATTCCCCAGGGATCTGTTGTTTAACTCCAGGAAAAAGTGTTCGCTTTGCCCAGGTTGATGAATGTGTGTGTGTGTGTGTGTGTGTGTGTGTGTGTCCAGATAGCTGAGGGTTATTGTGGGCTCTAGGTTACCTATTGGTGGGTTTAGATGTGACAACAGCCATATTCAGAAAGTCATGACATTTTTTTGAGGGAGAAACAAAAATTAGGGATTCTAAGTCCAGGGGAGTTCAAAGCCTGTGAACCACCGAAAATGGTTCTTGTTGAGAAATGAATGGAGTAAATAGGAAGAAGGAAAATAGTGATGAGGAGGACTGGGGGAAGAGAAGAGAGGCAGTGGTGGGGGTGGGAAATTGTTACTATTAATTGTCATAGGGTAAGTACAGTAAATGAAGATGAGGTGATAAAGTAAGAGTTTCTGGTCTTTATCTTAGAGCTTCATGAGGAAATACTATGAGTGAACACTACTAATATATACGATCAGAAAAGATGTATGTCTGCTTTTTCTAAGTGAATAGATGGTCTGTAATTAAAACTCACAAGAACAAACAGTAACATTAAAGTTGTAAATTAAAGCATTACCTGTATATAGTATGTAGCAAGGGAGATAATGACCTAAAGCACCTTAGACAAGGTAAGTACTCAATTAATAGTGGTTGCTATTCTTCTTTTTGCTTTAATTCCAGGGGACAGCAGAACTACAGAGAGAGACATTCAGAACTTAGATCCGCATTTCTCAAGCTGTATGAATGATATCAGTATATGTGTTGGGTTAAATGGATTTTTAGTTGCAGGACTTTTCAGAGCTTTACAGTGTTCATGCATTAGGTATTTTCCTCTCTAGGAGGATAGTAGTATAAGCAGTGTTTTCCAGACATTCCATCACAGAACACCATTTCAAAAAATACCATAAATATGTCAAGGCTAGTATTCCATGGAGCAGTTTGGAAACATGGGTCAGTTCTGAATATATATCCATAAGCAGAGACTATTTACATTTGACCCCAGGTCTTAATGGGCTTTAGGTGAGTGAACTCACTTGCCTAAACTGATCCCATTTCATCAAGAAGGTATGGCACTTACCTGGACCCCAGGGCTAGTCCAGTTGTAGATCCTTAAGGGAATGACTCCATACTGGACCACTGGCATGGCTATGACCATACGTTGCCTAGAACTAGCTGGATTTTTTGTTTTGTTTTGTTTTCAACTTATACTCAGGAATCTTCTTAATTATTCATTCTCAACTCTCAGAATATATCATGTCTTTATTGACTTTTCTTGTTCTCCATTACACCACTCTAGTCCAAGCCTTGCAATAGCATCCTAGCTTCTCTCCCCTTTTTCCTCCTTACCTCTCTCCATCTACTTCTCTACCAAACAGCCCAAGTAGTACTCTTTTTAAAGAGTACGCCTAGTCACCTCACTCTCCTGTGTAAAACCCGCCAGTGGTCCCTGTGTATTTGAGAATAAAATACAATTTTTTCATCAGTGTTCATCAGTGCCTACCAGGCCTTGCATGCTCCAGCCTGGGGCCTACTCTTCCCAGTTTACCTCTCACGGCTCTCCCTGCTGGACCCTGTGTTGCAGCCACAAGTTTTCTGTTCCAGAAACATAATAAATTCCATCTTGCTTCAGAACATGGCCTTTTTTTTTTCCTCTATCTGAATTGCTCATTTCATTCTTCAGGTCTAAGCTCAAGAGAGGTTTCCTAACCACTCAATGTCAGTGTTGCCCTTTCACCCAGATGTCTCTGTCAAACATGTGCTGGCAAACTTATCTTCTAAATGTTCATCACAATCTGAAATGATCTTATTATTTGTGTTTATTCACTGTTCTCCCTTTATGATATGTACTCCTTCATGACAGAGTCCTTCTCTGTCTGGTTTAGCAGTGAATCCCTGTCACCTAGAAATGAGCTTAGCATATAGTAGGTGCTCAGTAAATATTTGTTAAAATAATTCACTGGCCAAATGGGTCAATTAATGAATCCAAATGTTTCCTATGTGATGAAAAAATGTATAATATCCTGCCTATAATCTCTGTACTCCAATCATCCCTGCGTTGGATTCTGCAAGTATATGTGCACCTGGGAAGATAGTTAACAGCACTTGCCCATCAGCACTTTACTTAACCTTGACATGATATTAGTGCTGAGTTAGCTTAGTCTGCCACCTAGATTTTGATTCTCTCAGCTCCAGGTGACGTAGAAATTTAAGCAGAGGCTAGCAGAATAGTAAATATTTTTATTCTTTCCTTCCATGATCAGCCATTATGATTTCACTGACCATTATTTCCAGAATAAGCTCATATCCCAAAGAACATAAAATAAAGCATTAAATTCTGTAGTTGGTGAATCTTTGCCCCAAAGTTTCTGGTCACTTTGTCTTCTGACCTTACCATTTGCTGAGACCTTTACCTTTGGGGATCCTTTCTGCTCTGTCTCCTATTTCATTTGAATGGCAACCGTGATGTCCCAGTATGGGTAAACAATGTCGCTGGATTTACACAGTGATCAGCAGTGGGTGGAGTCCCAGGGAGCCGGGCTCCCACTTGCCTGCAGCCCTCTCTCTTACAGTTGACTCACAGACCAAGTTTTCTGACTTATGTATCCTGTAGCTCCATTTCTTAGTGGAGTCCGGGTAACCCAAACCAGCTAACTATGTGGCATTTCTCCAGTGTTTAGTCAGTTTAAAGTAAAGAATAGAGCCCTGAGAACTATACTGATACATAATACTTGGGAGTGTTTTCACCCTGAATGATAACATAATCCATTACAGACTACTCACCACTAAGCTGGTAGGTTTTTGTGTAGGGTTTCTAATACAGTCCTCGGGGGAAAGGACAGAAAAGGAGGTCATTGTGCATTGTTGGTATAGTTTGAGGGTCTCACAGGTTTTTATCTCTGCAAAAATAAGGAGTTATGCTACAGTGGAGCAGAATACCTGGCAGCCTCTCATTGGGGGGCCTCCTGCCAGCTAAGGCCTGATTGGCCAGCACAAGTTGGTTTTACAGCTTCTTCCCCCAAGCTGTGACTTCCCAACTGCTCCAAGGAAAGAATGCAAGGCAGGAATGTCTCAAGAAGAATAGAATGTGCATGTTTTCATTGACTTTCATCTCAAGACACTAAAAGTGTGTGTGTCTGTGTGTGTGGCTGGCAGCAACAGAGAGTATCTGCCAAATTTGTCCATGAACTTTTGTGCAAAGGAAAAAATATATATATTTTAATAGTTAAGACAAGGCTTCAAATATGTAGTCTAATTAACCCCTTCTCATTGTTTGATGAGAGAAGCCATATAGAGTCTTAATGACAAGAGGTGGCAAACATTTTGCCTTTCTTAAAGGAGACCAGAGGAGACATTCCTTACAGTGTCCACGAGCATTGAAAGCAGAGCCAGAATTAGGCTTAAGTGCGCATGACATCTGTCCGTTTTCAGAGGACTGTGTATCCTGGTCCCAGATACAGCCCAGATGGTGCCTCACTCATGTGTTCAGATAATATCTGTTGACTTCAATTATATACACAACTTCTAAAATATTCCAAGTTAACGTCTTACTCTTTCTACCTAAAAATTCTCCTCTTCAGCTCTCAGTGATTTCTCAAAACTAGTTAAACTTGCTGTTTAGAGCTGTGCTACTCTGTGGGAAAAGCCACTAGCCACAAGTGGCTGTTGAGCTCTTGAAAGGTAGTTGGTCCCATTAAGACATGCTATAGCCGAAACCGGTTTGGCTCAGTGGATAGAGCGTCAGCCTGCGGACTCAGGGGTCCCGGGTTCGATTCCGGTCAGGGGCATGTACTGTGGTTGCGGGCACATCCCCAGTGGGGGGTGTGCAGGAGGCAGCTGATCGATGTTTCTCTCTCATCGATGTTTCTGGCTCTCTGTCCCTCTCCCTTCCTCTCTGTAAAATATCAATAAAATATATTTTTTAAAAAAAAAAAAGACATGCTGTAAATGTAAAATACATGCCAATTTCAAAGACTTATTATGAAAAAATGTGTAAACTGTCTCATTAATAATATCGATTACATACTGAAATGGTAATATTTTGGCTATGCTTAAAATAAATTACTAAAGTAATTTATCTGTTTCTTTTGACTTTTTAAAATGTGACTACTAGAAAATTTTAAATTATCTATAGACTGATATATTCCTACTGGACAGTGCTGCTCTAGACCAGCGATTTTCAACCTGTGTGCCATAAGAGTGTTTAAAACATGAAATACCTAACTATTTACTCAGGGGCACCGACCTTTCTTCCCTTAGATTGTCAAATTTAAAAATGACAACAGTAGCCATCTAGTGTGAATGAATCCAAATTATACATATTTTTTGTCGGATTGGCAAATATATATATTTTGGTGTGCCATAGAATTTTAGTAATTAGTTTATGGGTGCCATAAGATGAAAAAAGGTTGAAAATAACTGCTCTAGACACTTGTCGCTTCACCATACATTGCATTTAACCACACATTGTCTTGAGTTATCTTTTATTAGATTGAGTCCTGTTATTTGGAATTCTATGTATTTATGTCCCATTTCCCCATCTGAACTGTCAGCAGCTTGGGAGTGTGCACTGTGCTTTATTTCTCCCTGAGCCTGGCATTCAGCATGATGTTTGGTATTTTGTTGCTTGATTGTCCCATATATTGCTTACTTGCTTGGAAATAGGTTTTGTCCAATTCCACTTCGGGCAATGATAAGGAAATGCAAATTGATTTGTGTTTGGAGTATTGCTTTTTTTTCAAAGGGACTGATTTTATGTGGTTCTTAATTTGTCCCGAAAGGTTAACATTCCTCAAAAATGGATTCTTAACATCCAGAGGATCTACAAGTCAGTGTCAGAACTTCCTGACATGCATGCCCAGCAGAGAGCAATGGTGTTTGTTGATGATTACAGACTGTAAGGAGCCCCTCATTGCCAACCCCCAATCTTGGGGAAGCTCCACATTAAGCTCAGAGATATGTGCCCCACTTTCCAGGTTTAAGGGCAGGTAAATAAGTCAGGTGGGCCCATGACTGCCAACCAGGATTGAGAGTAGAAGACCACCACCAACCGTGGTTGCCAAGTAACTGGCAGGAATTCCTATTAAATGGCTGTGACTCCCAGAGGCCCTGAGAAAATACTAGGGATGCACCCTGGGTGGGCCTTACCCTTTAAACATCCTACAATTTTGTAACTGAGCTTGTGGCTGAACCACATGTTCATAATTTCTAGGCTGGCTACATGATGCCTAAAATGCAGTCATTTCTGCTGGTTCCCTGGGAGAGTCTGACCTTTCCACAGGTTTTGTGACCACAGGATCACTGAGCCACTGTTTTGGGTTCAGTTGTTCAGGAATGTGCAAGAATGCACTCCCGGAAGCCCCCTTCTTCAGGGGAGATTTAGTAGCACTCTCCGCTGTGAAATCATCCCACTCTATTGTCCACATTATTGCCTTAAACTCATAGAGAACCAGCTCCCTTTGTCAACAATGCATGAAATGAATGATTCTTTCTTTAGAGAAGCAGTTGGAAGGATTTGTAATGACCAAGATTTTGAAGCAGGTTCAAAATCTGCCCAGGTTCCCCAGCTTCCCAGCAGCAGAACCCCGTGCATACATATCCTCATGGGGTAGTTGAATCAATGGAGATAAAGGCTGCAAGAGGCAGTCCATGCTCAGAGTAGCACTTTCATTGGATTTCTCATCTTTCCTAGCTTATTCCCTAGAAAAATCGAGTTCCAAAATCTATCACTATGTTTCTGGGAGCTCATAGACACCAGGTTAGAATTCCTACTCTATAAAATAAAAATAATCACTTTTCCCTTGGGCAGCCTAATAATTAAGGTGACCATGTGTCACAGTTTGCCTATTTAAAAGGTCCCCCTTTAGTATGGAAAAAGTCCCAGTCTGGCTGATAAAATATATGTTCAGATCTTCTGCTCAAGCTCACAAACCCCTGTTTGCCCTGCAGCACCCATCTAGCATCCCCCATCCTGGAGAAACTGGGTCCCATGGTGACATGTAAAATAAGCTTGTAGTTTCCTTCACTGATCCTCAGACTCAGATTTAGAAAGCCCCTGGGACCAGAGGCCACCCAGAGAGCAACATCACAGGTACACACTCCTTCATCTGAAGGGAGCCCTTCATTTGCATTTGGAATTGTTCTGGATGTGTATCTGCGGGGGTGGGGGTGGCGTGGGGTGGGGGGATGCGGGGAAATTGGGAGGGTCCTTAAGAGTTGCTGGAGGCACAAGCCCTCCCTGTGGAGCCTGAGGGTGATGAACACCACCTGCCTCTGGCATTTCTTTGGAAAACTGTATTCCTCGGACTCCTGGTTTTCCCCACTTTTCTCCGGGCCAGCAGTTGCCATGGCAACACAGTGTCTGAGAACTTCTAATTGCATCTGTCTGCTTCTCCTAGAACCATACCGAGACACACATATGGAGACTTCATTTAGGCTGGAGTTCTTGCTGGGTTTTAACCCCTTCTGCATTCCTCAGGCTGGGAAATAATTGCCAAGTTGTTAGAAACTTGACGGCTGCTTTGCAGCCACACTGGCCCCAAAGGTTCCCAGGGCTTTGTCCCTGTTTTTAGAGTGGAGACTCACGCTGCTCGGCTGTGCTGGGTCTCTGGGTCTCTCTGCTCCATTGTGTTCCAATCTCCCCTGACCTCCATGCTAGCCTCACCCAACCATCTTGACCCCTTCATCTGTCAAATTATCTTAGCTCTTGGTGGGACATCACAGTTCCTTTTGAGGTGTCCAGCCCCAGAGGAAATAAACCACTTGGACACAACTAAAGCCTCACCCTTCCCTGGCAATCCACTGCAAGGATGAGCCAGAGGGGAGGGTTGGAGACCCTGAGACATTCTAGGGGTGGGGAGGGGTAGAACAAGGGAAGAAAGAAGCTTGTTTTTCTGGTCTAGGGAGACTGACCAACTGGCCTCCCTTCTACCTCATAGGACAGTGTAGGGGTGGGGTTCCTGGGAAGAGTTAACACAAAGCAGCTGCCTTGGATAACAAGCCCATTTCATGATTTCTCTTGGCCTCCTCTCACTTGGTTCTTTATTTCCACTTCTCCCTGTCTAGGCCAGCCCCTACACTCCGAAGTGTCACCCAATTTTCACATTCCCACATTACCTCATCTTCTACCCCCTTTCCCTCCACCAATTTCTCATTCCCTCAGCTGGTCAGCTAGGTGTTGCATTGCTGATGGACAAAAGAAATGACTGGAAGCCATTTCAGTACCCCCACTGCTCTCCTGTCCACTTTACAAACGTGTGCGCACGCGCACACACACACACATACACACACCAATGTCTTTCTATGGGTCTAAGACAACCTCTAGTTAGTGAATTTTCCAGCTGAATATTTATGGCCCGGTGGAGAAGGGTGGGGTCTGTAGGGTATTTCCCCCAAAAGACTGGTCCTGGAAGGGGGCAGCCCCAGAAGAGGAGTTGGCACAGGATGTCTTTCAGCCCCCCCTTCAAGGCCTCAGGGCCGTGTGATTCAGTAGCCCTTTCATGCTTTCAACAAAGGTTGATGAATGCCACAGGGTGCTATGCTGGGACCTATGAAAGAACTCTAAAATATAATCCTGTCCTCTAGGAACTTAGAGTTCAGCTGGGAAGACAAAATCTATACAATCAATTAAAATTTTAAAAAGTGATTAAAATGAGTTCAGACAAAGTTGAGTGAGAATTCAAGGAAGCAAGAAGGAATTCATATCAACCAAAAGGAAAGGTCACAGAGGATGGAGTGGTGTAACTTGAGCAAAGCCTTGAAGGACAGGAAGAATTTGTGCAATCCAGACAAAAAAAATCAGACTTTCCAGGTGGTGACATCTTTTTAGCTGGTCTCATAGGACATTCTCCTCCCATCTGAAGGTTAAAGGAGCATCTAACAATACCTACTGGTGCTGACATTTTCAAAGGGTAATGAGTTCCCATTTCAAAATATAGAACCTCAAGAGTCCTATGTCTTTTATTTTAGTCTGCTTGTGACTTAAATATGCCGTGGCTACCTGCTCTACCCATATGCACAGCTGAAGCTCCATGTAGCCAGAGAGTTCCTGGAGGTAAAGAGGCCAAGGATCTCAAGGCCATGTTAACAATGAAGTTACCCAGGGGAGAGAAGACTCTGAGCTTCATGCCAAAGACCTTGTTAAATGTGGCCAAGAAGATGCCAGTGGGTGACAGTGTCAGTCAGGCATTTGAATAAGTGCCAGCTCATGTGAGTCACCTTGGAGAAGCGGTAGCTTAGCCTTCAGGTTTAGGGGGAGCCATGCACAAATTGGGATAATGGAAAGGAGCCACAGAGGTGGGGGGACTATTCCCCAATTAGAGAAGGTACTCAAAGTACTCAATGTTAATAAATCAGTGGGTTTATTCCCTAGTAGGTATGTGTATCAGGAACTACCTAGGGGCCACCTAAATTCAGTTGACCCCTGGGACAAAAGGGTGGAGAGAACTCTAGCTCTTAGGCTATATCCATATCTCAGCTGCTTCCCACAGAAGCAGGGGCGTAAATATTACATTCTATTCAGAGGCCCATGAATGTGAATCCTATCTGTTTCTGAGCTGGGGAAGCTTGGGTAAATGGAAGGTTGGCTTGTAGGAATGTTGGTCCAGATGTGGCAGGCACTGCAGGGGACACTCTCCCACAGCTGCCCCGGAGCTGTCTCCCTCCTTTAGTTGAGGGTATTGGGATTTAGGTGTGAGGGTTTCTCTCTCTCTCTCTCTCTCTCTCTCTCTCTCTTTTTTTACTTTTAATCAACCATTCTCCTTGAACTACATGTGGAAATAATTAGATCATGAATGCTGAGTAAATGTGAGCCCTGGCAGTCCCAGACATACTTCAGTGACAGGTTCTTGGCAGGAATGAAGAACTGTGAATCTCATGTGAATTTCCTTTAACCATTCTCTCCCTTCTTCTCTTTCCTTTTTTCTTGCAAGGCAAACACAAGTAGAATAAAAAGGTTATTAATGGCATTCCAGGGGAGTAGAGGGTTCCAAGCAGTTAACTGGTTAGTCAAATAAGGCCACTCAATTGGGGTCCCATTACTGCTCCCTGATTTCCTCTGCCACGATCCAGGAGGGAATGAAAAGGCATTTCTTATGAAAATTCTTTGACTATGAAAGCCAGTTTTAATTCCTCAACCCAAACTCAGCAAAACCCCTGAAATACCCTCACGGGGCTCTATATGTAAACAGTCTCTTTAGTTTGGGCATTTGGGTTAGCTTCCTTGGGAAAATGAAGTTTGATATTCAAGAACATCTGAAATGGTAAATTCCTGTGCTTTCTAGTTAAGAGAATCCTAACAGTTTAAAGGACCTTGACATCATCTACAACCCCCCCCCTTTTTTTATGGATGGGGAAACTGAGGACCAGAGAGGTCAAGCATCTTGCCCTAAGCCACACAGTGTGTTACAGGCAGTTATATGTCAGGGCCTGTCTCTAGGCTTCTGCACCAGTTAGTTCTCTTTACATGGAATCTCACTGCCTCTGTCTGGTCTGTCCTCTGAGTTACTGGTTCCGGTTTAAGCAGTTTAAAGGCTTTTTGTGGGGAGGAGGAAGGGTCTCATCCCAACGTTTGCTAAATCATTTCTCATATAATGGCATTCATCATACATTTCTTGGAGCTTTCTAGATTTCCTGGTTTTGCTCCCAGTTTTCTGAATGTGCCTACTCTGCTTTCTTGGCTGCTTCACCTTCAGAGCCCTCATATGGATATGCAGGCTGTTCACTACATGAGAAGGCGAGGGAGGCTGAATTCCAACCTGCACGCTGTTTGCCAAGCCCTGTAACCTGGCCAGGTGTTGCATCTGCCCAGAGGAGACCCCAAGAGGGCTGGTGGCAGTCTGCTCTCCTTGCTCCTCTCTGTGCACATCCTGTCCCTTCCTCTCCTCAGGTGCCCTCATCCCTCCATTCCCACCCTTTCCTCCTGAGCTCATTTGTTCTCTTGGCTGCATTTCTCACTCTGACACGGATGATGTCCAGATGTGTATCTCTAGTCCTTTATTTTCAACTGTCAGTGGAATGTTTTACATCCCCGGAGACGTATGCCCATTACTGATGCATCATTGCTTGCCTCTCCCCCACGTGGCCCTTCCCAGGGCTCCATCTCTGAGATATAGCAACAACCTTCCAGGCCCTGGAAGCCAAAGATCTTGGCAGATTCCCCCATTCTCTCCTTCCCCACTTCTATCTGGTAGGTTACCAGATCTTGTTTTTAGAAATTTCTCTTGGATTCCTTCCTTCTCTGCCACGCCCTACATGAGATTCTCATCCCCAGGCTCTTTCTAGCTGATTTCCTTGTGCCTCCAATTAATTCCTCCTTGCCCATTTCTTCCCATGTACGCCTGCCAAACTATTCTTAAAACCCTCCTGCTCAAAACCTACAGGGTTTCTTTCCATCCCAATCCTACCATTCGTCGGGGCTCAGCTCAAGTCCCATTTCGTCCACCTCCTGGAGTCAGCCCCATCCCCTCAGGACTGCGTTGGCCTGTTAGTGCCATCGCCCTGCCGAGGTTAGGAACTTTTGCCAAGGCGGAGACCACTCCTTTCAAGTGTATGCCATAGAGCTTGCACCATGCTGGTCACAGACTTATTATTCTTGTTTTGTTGTTATAGGCACTCACCATAAGCATGCTTTCTGATGGGTTAAATTACCTGCCTTGTCCTTTCCTGAAGACTGGAGGACTCTCTCTAGCCCTACTTTGTCCTTCATAGTGGGCAAATCTTAGGCAGACAGCTGGAGAATGGAAAATGAATACTATGCTCAGACCTAACAGGCTAATTCAGGACAGAAAGTGGTCTGACCTAAAAGCCCCCGCCCTCTCCACCCCCACGCCACCAACCAGGTGTTCTGGAAAAACTAGGGGGTGAATTTGCGAAACTGGGGGACTCGCAAAAAGCAGTCTTTAGGGAGACTAGTGGAATATCTTGGGCACTCCCAGGGATAACTCTTAGGACAATAGACAGATCTTGGGGAACCGTTCAGTAAGAGTGGATTTGCTGGATGTGCCTGAGTTGAGGAAACAGCATGGCACTCCTGGGGAAACACCCTAGCTCATCACTGAGACCAGGATTTGAAGGCATGAGAGCAGAAACACCCTCCTCAGGTGCTGGAGACGATCCAGAGCCACAGTCTTCTCCCTGCCAATAGGGATGCATCCTCCGACCTCCTAGACCCGTGGTCGGCAAACTGCGGCTCTTTGGCCCCTTGAGTGTGGCTCTTCCACAAAATACCACGGCCTGGGCAAGTCTATTTTGAAGAAGTGGTGTTAGAAGAAGTTTAAGTTTAAAAAATTTGGCTCTCAAAAGAAATTTCAATCATTGTACTGTTGATATTTGGCTGTTGACTAATGAGTTTGCCGACCACTGTCCTAGACCCTTGTGAGATGGTTTTCAGTCCTGTATGAAGTGCCTAGCATAATTCTAACTCTGTAAGTGCTTACTAAATGCTGCTGTATACTTCTGCTAGGACTGGACAAGACCATTACAGACAACTGAACTTAGCGCTATGGAGAAGCCAAGCACCCAGGTTGCTGTGCTGGGTCTGGGCCACCTCAAGGAAGACCTAATCTATGGAGGAGAGGGATTGCAGAGAAAGGGCTTCTCTGTGGAGGTGGTAGTTTAGGTGCTTCAGTCTGACAAGGTGCTTCAGGCAGACACTTAGAAAATGTGACAGAATCTGTCAAGTCATAAAGACAATGGTTAAGGTAAGCAGCTTTGTCCCATTTGAAATTTGATAGCAATTTTCAGGCACATCATATATTATCACATGATAAAAAGAGTGAGGAGCATGTTATCCCATAAGCTGTAATAGAGGCTGAATGCAGACATCAACAGAAAGGAGAATTTGATAATTCTTGAGTGACAAGTCCATAATAGATATTTTTACCTTAAAGCAAATCCTCTAAGGTAATGCATCGCTTATTTTGATGTCATAAAACCCACACCTTCAAACATCCCAAATGCCATTGTCACTGGCCACTGACACTGACACTAATCTGAATGGACCCCAAATGACATTTAATGTAGGAAACGTTCATTAAGCATTCTCTGAGGCAGACAATGTGGTGGGTCTGTGGGAAGCCAAAATGTGCAAGCACTTAGTCTACTTGAGATAAGCTATATGTGCATAAAATATTAAACAAGGCTCTGACTAATAGACTACAGGTGCAGAGCTTTCTCGTTTAGGAAGAAAATGTAGGTTAAGTGGACAGTCCGATTTACCATGATGCTAATTAAGCTTCAGTTTCAGACCTGTTACTTACAAGGCCCACCCACAGCCCTGTGCCCAATTTTGCAGTCATCATTAAGCATTCTTTTGCTTTTTTCTGGTTTTTTGTTTTTTAAATATATTTTTATTGATTTCAGAGAGGAAGGGAGAGGGAGAAAGAGATAGAAACATCAATGATGAGAGAGAATCATTGATTGGCTGCCTCCGGCATGCCCCCTAATAGGGATCGAGCCTGCAACCTGGGCATGTACCTGACCAGGAATTAAACCTGGGACCCTTCAGTCCACAGACCAATGCTCAATCCACTGAGCCAAACCAGCTAGGGCTAGGGCAAGCATTCTTTTTCTTAAGGAGAGCCCCTCAAATTTTGTAAGCTTCAGACCCCACAAAACCTGGATCTGGCTCTGTGCATAAACTCGAGATTGAGGGATGGGTTGTTAACACATAGGGGGACAAGTCCCTGCAAATGCAGTGCCTGCTGCCAAGTGCATCAGGACATCTGCTAGAAATCACCACTCCTTCCTCT
Source organism: Plecotus auritus (assembly GCF_963455305.1). Classification (NCBI taxonomy): domain Eukaryota; kingdom Metazoa; phylum Chordata; class Mammalia; order Chiroptera; family Vespertilionidae; genus Plecotus; species Plecotus auritus. The sequence continues at coordinate 167,613,405 of NC_137771.1, read as the reverse complement.
TTACCTGGAATATGTAGCATGCGCCAACACATTCTTTTCAGGGAAAGGAATTAGAGAACTTGAGCAAGGCCCCATGGTGCTCCAGGTAGACTGTAAGGTCCTAAAGTGGTTTTGCTTTCTCCTTGGCTTTCTCAGGTCTGTGCTACTAGGTTCCATTCCAGAAGGGCCTCCCGGGGGCAGCCAGCATCCCACCCTACCCCCACCACACTCTCCTGTTCTCCCCAGTTCTGTGAGTTCCTTTGTCCCCAACTCCATGATGCTGTGCGAACCTGAGGGGCCCTGGTGTTCCTGTGAAGTTTCCATGACTAATTCTGGCAAAGCAAGGAGAGCCTTTCTCACGTCAACAAAGCCGCTCTGTCACAGAATAATGGCAAGTGGAGCCAAAATTCCACCTTGGCATATGTAAGGGCTGTTTTTATTTTTTTCAAAAAGAAAAGTTAAGAAGGAGGAAAAGGATGGAAGGCACAGAGCTGACCCAGTTCACGTCCGTGATTGATGGTATATTAAGATGTAGTTGTATGCCTTTGCTTATATGCTCCCTCCCTTACCAAAACACATTGTTCTTCCAGAAATTGTTTTACTTCAGAAGACTTTTTTAAACATTCAAAGTGTATTTCATGTTCAGACTTACTGCTAATGGGCCCAGAGACTCAGACACACTAGCACCTCTAGTGGTGGTTTAACAAATAACTTGCTTTTTCAGTTGCAAAAATAATTCCTGTTTTTTCAGACCGTGGATCCATTCTAGCTTTGATTTGTAAAGATGCAAAGTGGTGTAGTGGAAAGAGCTGGATTAAAGTCTGGAGGCCTCACGTGGAGCCCCATGAGGTCTTGGACCAATCACATATAGCTGTCCACAAGTCTTGATTTCTTCTTCATCATAGGATGTTACATCTGGAACAGCCAAAGAGATAACCCCTGCCTGCCTATCCTCGAAGGTTTTGAGAATAAAAAATGATAGTAAAAATTACAGACTAATCAATATTACGGTACAAATATAAAAGTATCATTTATTCCCATGCAGTGGCTGACAGTTGCTCAGAGGGGAGGTTTTTCCCTGTAAAAGTCAGCAATTTTCCTGTCAGCCTTTACCAAGAGAAGTCTGCCTTGTGAAACTTAACCATGGGACCAAATCCCCAGGGCATGGCTTGCAACACTTAATGAAAACAACATAGAGCCAGTCTGGGAGATGATGCGGATGGATAAAGCTAGAGATTTGATGTTTCGCATGCCTGTGAATGGGAGGAATTGGAAACAAGTATTTATTTACTTTTATCAATATATCAGGGTGTCTACACTTCCAGAATACGCCCCCTTTCCCTAATCAATTATACTCTCACAAGTGTATTCAGACCGACGGGTGTGTATATCCGTGACCTCTCCCTGTGCCTGCCCTTGGAGCTGTCCCCTGTCTCCAAGGCTCACTCCCTTGACTGCTCTTGGTAAAAGAATATCAAGGCTCTGGGATCAGGCTGACCTGTGTCCTAAGCCTGACTCAGCTCTCATTAGTCATATGGTCTCTGTACATCACAGAGCTTTTCTGAATCTTACTTTCCTTCCCATCTGTTATATGGAAACCTGCACAGACGTTGCGAGGACAGAGACATCTGTAAAGAGCCTCACTCTGGTGTAGGTGCTCTAATGAATATTAGCATCGGGCCCTAGTCCATTGTCACCCCCATAAGAGCTCTGCTTTATACCTGGCTGGTTCCCCTGCCCCCAACCTCTCTCCATCCAGGCTGCCCCGCACTTGGATTCAGAATTCCCAAGTTGGAAGGGACCAGACACAGTATTCCAAAACACCACATCATCATGTCACTGGCCCCATTCCAAACTTCCCAAGGTCCTCACTGCCCACCAGGTCAGCTGGCGAGACCTGCCGCCCTACCCCATCTCTCCCTTCCTCGCCACGCTCCTCTCTACCCATGAGCGTGTTCCTGCCATGAACATCTCAAGTGTTCTCCCTCACTTAGAATCAGTCAATCAGCAGATGGGTAAAACCACCTACCACCCTAAGGAACTTTCTAGAAGCTTTGGAAATGCTCGCGACAACCCTGCTCCCAGAGAAGATAGGGCTTGGGAAGGGCTTGTCTTTATTGTTGATTTCTGCATGAAAGCATGCCTGTGAATGGGGGGAGTTGGGGAGGACCATGAGGGCTTCAGGTAAGACATTTTCCCCCCAGTTCTTGGTTCCTGCTGCCTGTGCCTGCAGGGCATGAACCCCAATCTCCCACCTCCTCACCACATCTGGCAGCGAAGAGCTGGGAGGAGCTGCAGGAGCCAAGGCTGCACTCTGCATTGCGGCTCTTGGCTCTGTGAGACAAAGAGAGAGATTGCCACCTATTGATAGATGCGCCACCTGCATTTCTCTGTGGTCTTCAAACAGGGCAACAGGGTTGGTAGGCCCTTTGATTTTTCCATTTAGTTGGTCCTCCTGCTCTCAGTTTTGTCATTCCAGTGTAAGGGAGGCTGGGTGGGGATGTGACAGCCCAAAGTGGTAACAGCATCTCTGAAGGAAAATTGCCTGAGCATCAGCTTTGCACTGTCATGATGGCCACTTTCAGTTGTGTGGCAGGCTCTCTGCTGCATGTGGTACATGTAGTTTAATCTCACACAGCCCTCACAGGGATCAGTGTTATCACTGTGCAGAGGCACGACCAGGGCAACTGAGGAGCAGAAGTGGAACATAGGGATTCAAATCTAACTCTGACTCAGCGTTAAGCACTTTCTCCTGACATTTACTAATTATGCAAATCACACCCTCCTTATAATTTCCTTAACCTTAAATCTTCTGGGTATGAAAATAAATGTAAAAGAACTTTTCTTTTAGGTTGGGTAGAATATGCCACTTTCTAGTTATTTAACCTATAAGGCTCAGACCCCTCATCTGTAAAATAGGGATGATTATGGTGTCAAACTTATGGCATTGTCAGAGAGCTTAACTAAGATAATGTATAACAAAAATCTCATAGCAGGGTACCAGCTGTTTATAAATGGGAGCTTAATCATCTCTTGTCTGTGGATGTGGATTAGAATCCTAATTCCTCTCATTTTTCGCTTTGGGGCCCTGGGGAAGTTACTTGACCTTTCTGATCTTTAGTTTTCTTGTCTATAAAATGGGGTTAATAACATACATGTTCTTGCAGGGCTGTTCACAAAGATGAAATCTTATGTGTGTAAACACTTTGTAAATTTTAATTGTATTATTCAAGTATTAGTCTATATTTTAAATAAGAAGTATTTGTTTCTTTACCTGGATTTTCGAGATCTATGTCTGTTAAATGACTTGGGTTGAATTAAATCTATAACTAAAAGCTTTTTTTTTTTTTAGTACTCACTAAAAACAACAACATAAGATAAAAAAGGCTCCATAAATGCCACAGGCTATTATTCTGCAGTAAACTCTATAAGCATTAACATTAATAACACTTTACATAGGCACTTCGTTTTACAGTTTGTGATGCACTTCCAAATATGTTATTTCATTTCATCTTCACAGGCAGGATTGGTATTTATCCCTGTTATAGAGAGGAAAAAACTGAGGCTCAGAGTATTAAAGTGACTAGTTACAACACAGCTAATAATTGCTAACGGTTGTGGGTGTCTGCCATGGAGCTGTGTGTTGGTGTGCCTTTAAGTGTAGGCATATGTCTGAGCATGCTTTTTATGCATTAGTGTGTCTGTACCTCGTGTGACACACACACAGAGGATTATATGTTAGCTGATTGTTTCCTGAAAGGGAAAGGAGAAAATAGTCTTATCTGAGATTTTTTTTTTTTTACACTGCTCAGCGATAGCCTTTCCTCTTCTTGTTTAGAGCTGCTTTCTATTCCCAGGCACAGTTTCCAAGAGGGCTGCTCTGCCTGGAGAATATGTTTGATTTTATCGCTATTCCTGGTTTAGGAAACAACAGCTAGTCCTCCCAGCCTTCTGGGAATTACTTCTTCTTTTCTTCCCTGTCTGCCAGCTTTATTGAATTCGCCTTAGCAACATCCAAAAAAGAATGGGTGTGGCAACAGCCCGTGAACCAATGAGATGTGAACATGGCAAAGGTTTCCAGACCAATGGGAGCCTTGTATGACACGCAGGCTGGCTCAGGAGAGAAAACAATAACCTGAAGTTTGCAAAGCAGCCTCCGGGTGGCAGCAGACCAGCTGTATTGGACACAGCCCCTCAGCTCTCAATATCTACTTTGTTTTTTGCTTTCTGTGACCTATTCTTGGATATAAAACACCAGCTATAAGAATTTACTGTTAGAAGTGAGTCTGTGAGTGTGAGATCTCTGCATGACACAGTAGACATAGCCTGAAGGGCAGAATCTCAGGTTCCATCCCACCCTTACTACTGCCTGTCGCATGACCCCATCACAACTCCTGCCATCTTTGTTGGTTTTATCACAGCCAATGCCATCCTAGTGGGCAGGCCAGGGGCCTGTGGTGAGATTGCCTGTGCAGCCCGTCAGGAAGAGTGGCTGGAGGAATCCCATTCTCCTTCATTCAACCACTACTACTGCTGGCCTGAGTGGCAAATGAGGTGGGGCTGGCTTTTAGTCGCCAATTAACATGAGAGGAGTGTGTCACTGACAGATGAATAACTACAAACACCCACATTTTCAGAGGCATAGATTTGGAGCCGTTCCCTGCCTTTTCAGTTCTAGTGCATATGTCTATACAGGAATATCTGACCATAAGGGTTTTGAGGCTAGTTCTACTGCTTATCAGATGGTTTGGCCCTCTTGGTCTTGAAGCCAGAGGCAGACGTGGACAGGGGCTGAATTAGACCAAATAAAATAACAGCAGATCCATGTTTCAATAGCTTGGCTATTCTTCTTTTGCTTTGAACACTACTCAGTGAGATTTTGGTCTTTCAGATAGCCATATTGCTCTCAAATGTTTCCATTTATGCCCTAGCTGGTTTGGCTCAATGGATAGAGTGTCGGCCTGCAGACTGAAGGGTCCCAGGTTCCATTCCAGTCAAAGGCACATGCCCAGGTTGCCCGCTCGATCTCCAGTAGGGGGCGTGCAGGGGGCAGCTGACCAATGATTCTCTCCCATCATTGATGTTTCTATCTATATCTTCTCCCTTCCTCTCTCTGAAATCAATAAAAATATTTTTTAAAAGTTTTCATTTCTGCCTCGTCTATTCTTCTCATCCTTTAGAAATCAGTGAAGGCCTCCTATTTCAGAGTGTCTCATTTGATTCTTGCCCTCCATCTCTCCTCTAGCTCCCTGGTGCTTCCATATCATTTTCTAAAAATCTCTTGATCTGTATTTCCTCAGAGAGTCACAGAGCATCTTGAGGTCAGGGACTATGCCTTTATATCTCCATTCCTTAGTGTAGTGTTGGCATATAATGGATAATATTATATTAACCAATAAATGTTCTTAGAAGAATGGGAGCATGCAAGAAAGGAGCTCTTGTTCTTTAAGAAACAATCTTAAGGACTCATAGGTGGCCTGGGCTGGAGCAGTGCTGGCAAGGCTGGTGCTGGCTGCTGGGGACAGCTTGTGGCTAATCAGGACCCTTCAACCCGTGACTCCAGACCAAGCCCTGGGCTTGAACTATAATCACCACCATCGGTTCATCCCATCATGGGCTCGTTTCAGTGACATGGTGTTCTTTTATGATTTTGTGTTTTAGGAAGAACTAAGGAGCAAATCCAAGATCTGTGCCAATGTGTTTTGCGGAGCTGGCCGGGAATGTGCAGTCACAGAGAAGGGAGAGCCCACCTGCCTCTGCATTGAGGTAAGTCCTGAGGTCAGGAGCCAGAGGACAGTATGGCTGCCTCGTTGGAGCTGCCAGTCGGCACAGCAGTGCCAACAATGCCATCATCTTTATGAAAGCACACCTGGTCTATATGAAAAGAGTGGAATTTTCATCCCAGGAGTTAAAAATCAGATGTAAACACAGGGATTTTTTTTTTAAGTTTAGCTTTATAAGATTTTTAAATTACAAAATGAATAATTGCTTTATGTAAGTCAAATAAGTACAGGTATTTATGCAAACATAAAATTAATCTTCCGAATAACCTTCAAATCCCATTAGTCTGAGTTAACCAGTCTGAGTTAATCCAAAGTCCAGGTTAACAGATTGGCATATATTTGTTTCACTTTTTTTTTTTTTTGCCTTTGCTACTATAAACATGTAGAAAGATTCCTTCTATTTTATACAAAAATGGAATCATAACATATAGTTATAGATATGTATATACACAATTTGCATTTTGTACTCATGCATGTATCATGGAAAGCCCTGCAGGTCAGGATGTATAGTTGTAACTCACTTTTTAACAGATGCATGATCTTTAGTGGTATAAAAGCACCAGGTTTACACAATCATTTCCCTATAGATGGACACTTCCCACAAAACAACAACACCCTTGTGCAAATAGCCCTACATGCTGCTGCCTTTATTTCTGTAGGATTGATTTCCACTAGGATATGCAAATTTTAAAAAATAGACTGAATGCAGGTTTTTCAGATTTGCTTTGGTTTTGAATAAACCATAAAAAGCAAAGTGAGCTTTCTAGAAATACTTCTTTCATAAGCAGGATTCTGATCAGTTCTCACTCTTCAGGCAAACAACCCTGAATGTGTGCCCTTTTCCCCCTTTCTGTCAAATCAACCCAAGCCTGAAGTGCATCTGTCTTTGTGCAAATAAATACACCCAATTTAGTCCCCGGAAGACGGATCCTGACCCATTGCTCCAGAAAGGAAGTCCTCCAGTTTAGAAATTAGGAAAACAGATATGCTGGAGACCTGGCAGGGCCTCACTGGAGGTGCGCTGGCCACTGTGTGGTGGCTTATGCCCAGACTAAAGGTTCAGCAACCTGGCATCTAGTCTCAGCTCGGCCACATACAATTGTGTGATTTTGAGCAAGCTAGTGCCACAGGATACCATGAAGACAGAGACTGTATTTGAGGTCAGGGACTATGCCTTTATATCTCCATTCCTTAGTGTAATGTTGGCATATAATGTACAATATTATATTAACCAATACATGTTCTTAGAAGAATGGGGGCATGCAAGAAAGGAGCTCTTGTTCTTTAAGAAACAATCTTAAGGACTCATAGGTGGCCTGGGCTGGAGCAGTGCTGGCAAGGCTGGTGCTGGCACATGGAAGAACTCAGTAATTAAGTATTGGTTAAGTGCAATTTGTCTTTTTGGCTTTGGTATTCTTGTCTGTAAATTGGAAAGTCTGGCCTACCTCCCAGTTCCAGTGTCCTGTGTTTCTTTTCACTGCATCTGCTCTTTCTTGCTTTGGTGCCTTTATTACGTCTGAGCTGAACTTGCTTCCCCCTCTCTCCTTTCAGAAATCACAACAGTCTTAAGAAACTGATTTTGCCTGTGACCATGGCACTTTAAATAGCCAAAGTAGGGCCGAGTTGCCAAGTGAACTTTAGTCCACTTCCTTATTCACAATGATTCTCTGTAATACTTCACAAAGATCCAGGCACCCCAACCCCCAGCCTCACAACAAGCATTGTAAGATTGGGAGGAAAACAAAATGGCCCCACAGCACAAACAAAGCAAGAGAGCAAAGATCCCTAAGGTTCAGCCCCAGAAGAGTTGAAGAGGTGCGGAGTTTACCTGCCTTTCAGTCTCCACATTTCCAGCTCTCAGCTCTGGCTGTTTTGTGTCATAGAATGCTGGAAGTTTAAAGGATCTTAGATCAGCCAAAGACATTGAGTAACTTACTACAAAATGACGAAGTGATGAAAATTCCAAACTCCTGACTTCTAATAAAATGCCCTTTTGGCTCGTTTGGTAGGGAGGGGTGTGGCAGGGAGGGGGGGCAGTCTGTCTCTTCACTGAATAGCAGAGAGGACCCTGACCCAGGATCAGCACACAGTCATATGGGGTTGCAAGGTGATAAGGTGCCTCCAACACTAAGTGGGGTATGGTCACAGATGCCAAGGCTGAGGCTCCCGCTGCTGAGGCCATCGCGCTGGTGGGGAGTCCTCAGGAGATGGCTCTGTGTGCTCGTGTGTGCATGCTCTGTGTGTGTGCGGCACCCTTGATTGCACCAACATCCAGCTCTGTTTCAGCAATGCAAACCTCACAAGAGGCCTGTGTGTGGCAGCAACGGCAAGACCTACCTCAACCACTGTGAGCTGCATCGAGATGCCTGCCTCACAGGATCCAAAATCCAGGTTGACTACGATGGACACTGCAAAGGTAAGGCGTGCCCTCACTGCAGCCATGGGGAGCCAGGAAGGCAGAGCAGTATAGCAGGGATACCCGGAGTCCTATCCACCCTGACCACGGCACCCAAAGCCGTGGCAAGCACCCAGGTTCTTGGAGGCCTAGCCTCTTGGCACCCATGAGCCTGCTGGGTTCCTCCTGGATGGCCCAGAATTCTGCCCAGGCTTTCCTGTGTCAGACCCCCAGGGGGCTTCCAGCTCTGTCTGCAGCTGAATAGTGGATAGGCAACCACATCAGTAATCAATAACGATAAGGAAGTGTTTAAATGAATTCTGTATCTTTTTTAAAAGCAGGTAAATTTCACTTTTCCCATGCTTTTAAAATTTGGGTACCTCTCAGCCCTGGTGTTATTATGTTTCCTCTATTTTATCTATACTCAAACCATTATCATAAGGATAAAAGGGAAGGGGTCCCATGCTTGTTGCTAATTAGACATTCCCCCCCTGCCTAACCATTGCTCTGCCTAACCTGTCTCAGCCTCGAACTTCCCTGAAGAAACAAGAAGCCGTTTCCCACATGTTGGTCTCCACGCTGTTTCCACAGTGATTCCATATGAGTTCTCAAAGTCCCAGTGACCTCCCCCATCCCTCAATCTAGCAGGACAAGGTGTGAGATCAGGAGGGAACTCAGTGGCCCCAAAATGTCAAACAAAGCAGGAAAGAAAAGATCCCCAAACTTGGGTCTTGGGAGAAGGAAAGGAGACAGGACTAAAGACAAAATGATGAAAAGGTTACAAGTGGCCACTTAATGTGGGGCCATTTTAATCCTAGTAAACATAGAAATTTTATTTTTTCTTGACTTCTTTTGTCTTTCAGAAAAGAAATTTGTAAGTCCATCTGCCAGCCCAGGTGAGTGCCTGTTTTTCCACAGTGTGCATCTTTTTTAAAATTTTTTTATTAAATTTATTGGGGTGACATTAGTCAACATGGACATACAGGTTTCAGGTGTGGGTTTCTATGTTACAATATCTGTATATTGCACTGTGTGCTCACCACCCAAAGTCAGATCTTCTCCTGTCACCATATATTGGGACCTCCTTGACCCCCAAGCACCCTCCCTCTGGCAACTACCACACCATTGTTTGTGTTCAGGAGTTTCAGTTTTATATCCCACATACAAGTGAAATCATATGGTCCTTAGCTTTTTCTGACTGACTTATTTCACTCAACATAATGTTCTCAAGGTCCATCCATGCAGTGTACATCGTAGGGAGGAAACTCTTTTCATGATGGAAATTTCATGTTCTACAATCCCTGCTGAAGACCTCCAGAGCTCTGTGTCAGCCCTGTGACCCACAGCTGGTCGCTCTTCAGCATCACTCAGAAAAGCTGCAAAACTGCATTTTTTTGTGTGTTTGTCATTTGAAGCACCGGGTTGGGTCAGAATGTTGACTGCGTTTTGCATTTTTGCTGAGTAGTGATTGACCGTAAGGACGAGGAAGTCACTGAGTCCTTCCTTTAGTGATCTACAAGATATCTTGTTGTCAGGGGATGAGCAGAATCAGAGGCACAACTTTTTAAGAAAGGTGGGGGTTGGGGGAGGGGTAATCTGTAATGCCAGTAAGATTTCTTCTGTGATTTTCTATGAATAAAAAGTAAAATTTCATCGTCATTTATAAATACAGACCCCTTTAGCATATAGGTTTCCTTAAATCTTCACAATAACCTTGTGAGGTAGATTTTATTGTAATTACCTTACAGATGAGGAGATTGAGGCTCAGAGAGGCCAGGTGAATTTCCCTGAATCCCACAGCTAAAAAGTGGCAGAGTGGGGAGAGGTGCACAGATTTTCATTCACTGGCTCAGTGCCTCTTACACATCCTAACATGTATTATCTTCCAGGAATTCCCTTTTGCCAAGTCTTTTCCCTTCCCTGCTTCCCCATCCACCCAACTCTCAGCCCCACCTGTTGTTCCCATGTGGCTTACACAGCTGTCCAGAGCCTGGCTTCAGTGTGGCCCTTTGTTTGCTTCTTTTTCTGTTGTGTATAATAAAGTATAATGCAGGCAGTGTAAAAGTTTTGATAGACCCAGTTGGTGAGAGAAGGAAAAGCTATACAGAGAGAATCAGAAATCCAGTGCCATAAAGAAATGCAATGCTCTCCTTTATTCGTTTATTATTTTTACCTTATCTTTGGGCCAAGAGAGCTGTTCTGTTGATTGATTGATTTCTCCCACCCCCTCAGCTTCCTAAAGTTAATGAAAATGTCCTTTATTTTGCTGCTCTACTTTTTTCCCCCTCACCTATGCAACTTAGGCTTTCTGTTTCAATATTCTTGATCTTCATAAATTTTTTAGAGAAGCGAATCCTGGGTTCGACACTTTCCAGTATGTGCCCAGGGTTGACTCCTCTGTAGCATGTGCGTGGTCATCCTGTTTCCCTACTTGCTGTGGGACTGCAGTGAGATGATGCACTCACATAGTGGGTGTTGGGTGACATTGGGGTCCTCACTGTCAGTTGACCTCCCCACTTTCCTGCAGTCGTTTGCTATCAGTCCAACCGTGATGAGCTCCGGCACCGCATCATCCAGTGGCTGGAAGCAGAGATCATTCCAGATGGCTGGTTCTCTAAAGGCAGCAACTACAGTGAAATCCTGGACAAGTATTTCAAGGTAATCCAAAGTTGGAGTCAAAGACTGGTCGCCCATGGCCAGACCACGAGGAAATACAAACCAGCAGAGAGTCCTTGAGTGTTTCCTCACCATAGGTCATTCCATGCAGCAGCAACAGTTGCCTTCTGACCAGCTTGATCAGAGGGAGTCCAGTAGCACAGTCTTTATGATCTAACATATATGTGTTGCTCTGTTAGTGCAGTTAAACCAACAAAGGTGTCGGAAAGCTTATGTATGAAAACTATCGCTCCATGCCCCCGTCCCGTATGACACCTTATAGAACTGGCTGCCAATACCAAAATACGTTCTGATCTCAGTCAGACCCAGGCCTCCTCAGCCTCTTTCCCAGCTGGTTTGATATTTCTCTAAGTCATTAACTGACTACCCATGGCCCATAGAGCAACTCTCATCTGAGAAGAGTCGATGGATTGGCATTTCATGGCTCCAGGATCCTTCATGAACCTAGATATTGCTACTCTTTTAAGAGAAAGATTATTCCCATTGGGAACAGGAGAGATGCTACTTCAAAAAGGGAAATGAGGGTAGAAATAGTACTTAGCAATGAGCAAGGCCACCATGTCAAGGAGATCTTTCTGGGAGCTTGAGATAGTTGTTGGAAGAAGCACTTAAGGGTGCTCTTCCAGCTGATGGACAAGAACACAGACGCACATAAATGTATGTCCCTGTTAGAGATAAACGAACTACATGCAAAAGCAAGTGCATGTGCGCACAGCAACAAACACCCCACTTACAGAGATGCACACGCTACACAGAGACACATCCTACCCACAGACACATGCACTCAGTTACCCACATACACACAAAAGCCCCTTCACTTACAGACACACATCTCTGGGCAGATGCCCTGGAATGCTCATCCCCAGACAACATGCCCTCACATGCCTCAGGGCATCCTATCCCAGAACCTAACCAGGCAGGACTCAGGAGCAACCTCAGACACACGAGGAACTTCTTGCCAGCTCTGCGGTCACCAAATGTGGTCAGCACCAGCCCCGTCTATGGATTCCTCTTTCTAACTGACATTCTGGACCCTATGTACTGTGTTGGCTTGAAATAGGATATCTGGTCATTTAAGAGTCTGCTTGTGTTATTGTCTTTAGATAGCAAGTTCTCTCTTCTATGGCAGAACAAGTATATCTTTCTGGATTCCAAGTGTTTGAGATCACACCTGGATGTTAAAGCACAGCCCTTCTCACTGTGTCCTCTGTCTCAACCTCTCCCACACAGTGGAGCCCTTGGGAAGCTCTTTATCTGTACTTCAGCATCTGCTTTTTGATGATTATCTGAGACCTGTACTAGTATGTGGAGTCTTCAAAGGGAAACTCCCGCCCACTAGGCAAACAGCTGCTTGTTTCTAAGCGATCTGATGTCTCACAGAGACTGTTTCTGAACCAACGAATCACCCTTAGCCCAGCTGGCATTCCTTATAGAAAAAATTAGTTGAAAAGCAAATCTAATCAGAATGCAGAAAAGACCAAAATCAGGCTCTCACCTCAACTGGGGATTCAGTCACTCTTTCTTAGGTGAAAGCGTGAAAAGAAGTAAAGAAAGAGGCTTTCATGGCCATGTCACACATACCACCCGGACTCTGGGTGGCAGACTCCTTGTGGCCAGGCTGAAACTGGATCCAGCCTTCCGATCTCCCTTACCCCAGTATTACATTTCCCATCAGCCCAGCTGCTGTACATGACTGAGTGCCTGGCCGAGCCCATCTCCTTTCAACAATCTCCAAACTTGCAGTAAGCCCAAACGTGGGTCTCAGAGCACACTTTCCTGCCTTGCACAACCCTATGGTTACATAGAAGAAAAGGGCTGTTATCTCGAGTGTAGATCTGGGAAATGCTGGTGTAAAGAAGTACTGTGCCTTTGTAACTGATTGGTTGAACAGAGACCCAGTGAATTAGGTAGGTTCTTGGTCCAAGTCTTGACCCGACCTCCCCCTTACCCCTGCAGGCCCCCTAGGGATTTCAGCATTCCAGGCTGTTTCAGGGCTGGTTTCAAACCTCTGTTTTCCTGTGGCTGCCACATTCAGACCTGGCCTGGAGTAGGCTAGTTGGGTCCTCATGAGATGAGTGCAGGCAGGTTGGCCCCTCCCTCAGCTTCAGGCCTGGACTCTGGTCCCACTGAATGTGCAGGGAGTGCACTCAGCACTGCCCTTTGAGAGCTGCCTGGGCTGTAGTTGCCAGGCTCCGGGTGCCCCTAGTGCCCTCTGGGTCCACAGCCATTGCTGGACTGTTCTTCTCCCCACACTCAGCCTGTACTCAGGCCCTGATGGGGTTGGGTCTGTAAAAGCTGCTCCGGTCTGTCCAGCTCTTGCAGCATTTGGACTCAAGAAAGTCCTAGGCTGCTAAGAATGGCACCTGACCAACCTTACTTTATTTCTTTATGTTAATTAATCAAGACCTCACAAGGTGAACACTTAGGGAAGGTTCCTCAGGTGAACATATGGTGACTACAGAACATCTGAGACCTCTTAGGAATTAGGACAAGAATGATGAACAGGTAATAAACAAGGGCCGTCATAGTTGTCTCATACAATGCTGTCATACATACCCTGGAGAGGTTTACAGCCTTAGAGTGGAATACACGCAACTGTGACAATTATGGAAGGACAGTTGGTAGCTGTGTCTTTACCTTCTACCTAGAAACCTGGACAGACTTTTCTTCCAGAATTCCTTACATCATCTGGGAATCCACCTTGAAGGTAACATGAGGGTGCTGATTACTCCCAGGGCAGCAGTAAGTGGCAAGCTAAGGGAAGAATTTTGAAAGACAAAATTTTTTCCATTGGAACTATTTAGGAAAACAAGTGTCCAGCTTGGAATTTAAACCAAGCCTTTGAAACTGACAACCTCTTCCTGTAGCTAGGGCCTGAGTATAAGGTCTTGGTCTAGCATCTTGACAAATTGGGGACAATGCCTGAGCTCAATACACCCTCACCCTGTGCTCATGGGATGTCAGCTGGGCCATAAGGACAGCCTGGACAGCTGAGGACCTGTGCTCATGTCTGTAGTGGGGCCCACACACAGGGCAAGGCTTTGCACCACCTCTGCCTGCAGGTTCTCAATGCAAGCCCTTTGCGTCTGACTCCTCACTGATGAAGGGTACTAGTGTGAAAGTTAAGCACTAAGCAGGCCAGGGAAGCTGGAAATCAAGCATTAAAAAATGGTCCTGTGAGCTCTGAGTGCCATCTGTGTCATTGTTCCCAAGTAGTGTGTTAGAAATACACTTCCTGGCTCTGCCACAGAAATTCTGGCTCACAGTGTTGTTATCCCATGTTTCTTAGGGTTTAAGGATGTGGTGTGGTGGCTGGCCTGAACTCAGGACTGCCATCAAGGTTGTCTGCAGAGTCCCTGAAGCCCCCTAGGCTTTCTGGGTTCCGCAGGCCATGCTCAGGCTGCCCTCCCAGGCAGGGTCTGGGTTTGAAAGGCCCTCAGCGGCCTCTGCCCAGGCACTTTCACTCTCTCATCTCGAGGCTCAGACACCTTCTCTGGGTGCCCAGGGATCTGAGCCTTTGGTGCTGTATCTCTCTGAGGCTAAGCCAGGGCAGGGTTGGTTGGAACATGTCAAGAACAATATAAACCAGAGGTGGGTCCAGCCCAGTGGGGGAATGCTGGAACTGGGTTCTACAAACTGTTCATGAAAGATGTCTTCATCCCCTTTCTAGAATTTTGATAATGGTGACTCTCGCTTGGACTCCAGTGAGTTCCTGAAATTTGTGGAGCAGAATGAAACCGCCATCAACATCACCACCTATGCAGACCAGGAGAACAACAAGCTGCTTAGGTGAGTGGAGTGAGAGCCACAGGGAGGGGTCCATGAGAGGAAGGCTGGATAGGAGAAGGGATCTGAACTCCTTCCTACTACAAAGGAGCCACCAGTGTTAATGAGAAATAAAAAGCTAAATAGGAATTCTGTCCAGGTCTAATCTGTGAACATTATAAACTAATATACTGAGCACCACTAGTATCTGATCAAACGGTTATTGTTTTTGGCTAGAACTTGCAAGGAATAGGAGCATGTAATTTTAAGTAAATGATCAAGGTTGCATCAGAACAAAGTTGTTTCTGAGTGTTGTGGGTAATGTTTTAATGGTTAATTTTCTGAAGGAATTACTTTAATGCATTATTTAACTGTAGCTTAGATCTGATTTTTATGATAATCGGTGCTATTTCATGTAGAGAACTCTAATGGTTACAAATGTGAGTACATCCCTCTCCTTTTCTGGTATCATTCCAAAGCAAATAGTAATAAAAATGAATCCCTAAGAAACCTCTGGTGTAGTTCCAGTACATTGGTAAGAATTAAGAATAGTGTAAGCACCACTTTGTTCAAAAGAAGTACAAGCATGAAAGCCCAGACTCTAGAAAGATTCCTTCTTAATAGTCCATGGTCTAAGTATAATATCTGAAAAGTCTTCATATTTTGATAAACTGAAATTAGGCAATATTTTACAAGTTCAACGTTTGATCCTCATACCATCTCAGTGAAGGAGGAATCCTGTCTCCATTTTACAGATGAGAAAACAGGCACAGAAAGGTTGAATAACTAGCTCAAGGCCATTTGGGCAGTAAGTGATTGAGCCAGGGCTCAAATCCAGGCCACAGGGAGAGTAAGAGAGCTGAGATTCTGTGAAACTTCTGGAAGGTCTTGTTCTAGAATGGTGACGCTTGCTTGAACTCCACATTCTTTCAAATCACACATTGCTTTCATATTGTCTACTAGTGGTCCGGTGCATGAAATTCATGCATGGGGGGGCGGGTGTCCCTCAGTTCAGCCTGCATCCTCTCCAATCTGGGATCCCTCGGGGGATGTCTGACTGCCAGTTTGGGCCCAATCTCTGTGGCAGTCGGACATCCCTCTCACAATCCAGGACCGCTGGCTCCTAACCGCTCACCTGCCTGCCTGCCTGATTGCCCCTAACCAGTCTGCTGGCCGGCCTGCTCGCCCCCAACTGCCCTCCCCTCCTGGCTTGATCGCCCCTAACTGCCTTTGCCTCGGCCCCACCACCGTGGCTTTGTCTGGAAGGATGTCCAGAAGGTCTCCCTGAAGGTCTCCTGGTCTAATTAGCATATTACCCTTTTATTAGTATAGATTTTTCTCACTTCTGTTTTGATTTTCCTTGTTTGGTCGACTTGAGACTTACACCATAGGGAAAGGCAATTACTGGTGGAAGGTGTGCAGGTAGTGAAACATTTGTCAATCCAAACTGGACAAAACAATACAGGAAGTTTTAGTTGTCTGGGGAGGAACATTTGAGTGATCTGACATTCGGTGTAACAGACTGAAGATTGGGTGCTTACAGGAGTCAGGATGGTTGATGGTTGTGGGAGGTCAGTGTAGAGAGAAACTTTATCAATTAACAGTCACCTTCTTGGCCTCCTCCGAGGCCCCAGGTGTGTGTGGTCCTAACACTTATTTTCTTTCTTCAGGAGTGAAGCTGAGGTGTGGCTGACACATTTCTCCTGTGTTTTGTTTCAGAGGACTCTGTGTTGATGCTCTCATTGAGCTGTCTGATGAAAATGCTGACTGGAAACTCAGCTTCCAAGAGTTCCTCAAGTGCCTCAATCCGTCCTTCAACCCTCCAGAGAAGAGTATGCTTCACCTAAGAAACAGGGAGTGAGGGGGAGTGGGAGCATTTTGAGGGACTAAAATTGATGGCCCTCTCCAGAGCTTGCTAAGAAAATTCCCTTCCATGATTCTCGGTGGGCTCCAGCCCATCATCTCTATAGTGATGTTCAGGTCCAAAACCTTTGGCTGATGGTAACTTTTGCTCAGATATAGTGCCTCTGAGGGACAGGCAGGTCTTGTCCGGGGAAAGGGTAAGGTGCACAGACTATAGTCAGGACTCTGTGTTCCACCTTCAGCCTAAACTATTGTCCCTTATTTTGGGTCCCAACAGAGTGTGCCCTGGAGGATGAAATGTACGCCGATGGAGCTGAGACCGAGGTGGACTGTAACCGCTGCGTCTGTGCCTGTGGAAACTGGGTCTGCACAGCCATGACCTGTGACGGTAAGCTGTGGCTCAGGCAGAAGAAGGAACAACAGGGCAGAGCTCCCTTCATGAAATCACCATGAGAGAAGTCAGGGTGGGGATGATGGAAAAGAGGACGGTGGTAGCTGGGAGCAAGGAACCTGGGCAGCAAGTGACAGACTCAAACTTGTCATATTGGAGCTCCCAGAAGGCAGCATTAAGGACAAAGCACTTATCCCAGACTCAGAAAGTTTGAAAATCACTCCAGAGGCTTGGAACAAAAGAGGTTGGAATGGTGATAATAATAATGAAAGCAAACACTTATTTAGTGAGAACAATGTTCCAGGCACTTTACATATTAACCCACTTAATCCTTATGATAGCTTAGAAAATCCTATATGTAAAAGATTTGGGTGTTTGGAAGATAAAATGATTCCTCCTCACCACCCATTCTCAGCAGAAAAAGGAAGAATGTAGACCTTCTGTGAACTAACAGAATTAGATATTTCTTTAAAATAAAAAAGTTGAGGTACTTGAGACATGGGCAGGGTGAGTTGGGGATATAGAGATGTCAGAGAGAGTTTGGGAGGCCAGTGCAAAACCACTAGGGTCCCATTAGGATCTTGGACTACAATGATGCCAAAGATTAAAGCCAAGCCCTGGGAAAAACTAGGCACCAGTCAGAGTGGAGGCAAGACAGACAAGGGTGAAGCCAGGTCACATATGCTCTGGGAAGAAAGATCAGTTGGAAGGAATCAAGCCCAAAATTTACACCAGATGGAGTGAACTTAAAATTATATCTTAAAAAGCCAACTGAGCCCGGCCGATTTGGTTCAGTGGTTGATCGTTGATCTATGAACCAGGAGGTCATGGTTCTATTCCAGGTGAGGGCACATGTCCAGGATGTGGGCTCAATCCCTAAAGGGGGGTGTGCAGGAGGCAGCCCATCAATGATTCTCCCTCATCATTGATGTTTCTATCATTCTCTTCCTTTCCCTTCCTCTCTGAAATCAATAAAAACATATTTAAAAAAAAAAAAAAGCAAACTGAGACAAGAAAAAGTAGGCTGGTCCTAGGATCATGTTCAAGGTCAGGTAATCTGATAATTGTAGACAAAGGTCACGGACCCAGGCAGAGCTTCTTCTAGATCAGTGGTTCTCAACCTTTCGAATGCCGCGACCTTTTAATACAGTTCCTCATGTTGGGATGACCCCCAACCATAAAATTATTTTCGTTGCTACTTCATAACTGTAATTTTGCTACTGTTATGAATCGTAAATATCTGTGTTTTCCGATGGTCTTAGGTGACCCTGCTAGCGGTTCTCAACCTGTGGGTCACGACCCACAGGTTGAGAACCGCTGGGACCATGCCCATTTCCACAGCAACGAGGCTGTTTGTCCTCTGATGGCCCATGTTCAGAGCCCTATGTGGTTATGTATAAAGAGCGCTCTCCATTGTCGTGCCCCGGGGCCTTAGCACATCTTGGTGTGCAGGCCATGGACCTGAGAGGACATTGTAGAGATGGCATCTAAGGCATTTTCAGGTCAATACCTGAAAGTTAGATCCTAAATCCCAATGGCGTAGAAAGGAAGGGGCACTGAGACTAGAAGCCAGCTGGAGCCAGAGCCGAGGGAAGTTGCCATGGGGGGCAGCTTGATGCTGAAGTCTGGAAGCGGGGTGAAGCAGTATTTCCTAACAACAGTGCTATTCTCGATAAAGGTACAGATTCCTGGGCTCCATCCCAAACCTACTGAATCAGAATCCACAAAAGAGCAGCTTGGAAACCTGTGTACTAAAGATGTATTCTGTGATTTTTTTTTTTTCACTGTGAAAGTTTGGTAGACACTGTAGGTGTGGTGGGATCAACCCTGGCTGCACATCAGAACCACCTTGAGAGCTTTAGAGAATCCTGTGCCCAGGCCCTGCCTCATGACAATTAAATCAGAGTCTCTGGAGGTGCAGTCTAAGCATTTGTATTTGAAATGTTCTCCAGGGCCTGTGAAAGGTAGAGAATCAATGCCCCAGAAGAATTCCTGAGTCAGGGTCCAGATTTTCTCCGTAGTTCTTTCTGCAAGGCCAGCTCCTGGGATGGATGGACTGGAGCAGTTAAAGTCACTAGGGACAGAGGCCAGAGAAGGGTGGCGGTAGGTTGCTTTATTTGCAGTGTGTTAATTTGAAGGTGTCAGAGGAATGTGGATAATTCATCTCTTCTACTGATTAAATGGGAGATGAAATTAAGAACCTAGAAAGTAGATACCTGTTGGACGCCAAACTGGCTTCCCTCAGCCACCTCTGAGCCTTGGTTCTTCTTGCAGGAAAGAATCAGAAGAGGGCCCAGACCCAGACAGAGGAGGAGATGACCAGATATGTCCAAGAGCTCCAAAAGCACCAGGTGAGTTGCAGCCTCTGTGCTGATTCGGGTATCTCTGCCACCACCAGGCCCTTCCACCACTCAGATGTAGCCTAATGTCCCGGGAGACCAAGAAGGTGTACTCTGTTTAATACAGTAGGTCCTGAATGATACATCTATAGTATCAAACTGATACAGGTCCCTGATGGGGTCCTTGCAGGGTCCCGCAGGTCCTAGCAGATATAGATTACAACTTGGCAAATTGCTTAATAAGTAAGATTCAGCCAGTTGGTGATTTGCAAGTGGTTTGCAAATGAGCATGGGCTAAATAAGTTAACTGTTTTCTGTCACAACCAGTGCCCAGACCCGAAGACCATAGATTCTTGAAGGCCAGGCTCCATAGCTTGCTCATCATTGCAGCCCTGTATTAGCACAGGGCTTGGTATATAGTTGGCTCTCAGTGAGCATGAAATTAGTGGATTTGGACTGCAACAGTAAGGATTTAAGTTAAATGTTGAGCTGCCTAGAAAACAGCCTGTGATGACAAACACAGGAAACTTTGAGGTTCTGCTTCCTGGAGACTTGAGATGATAAGAATTCTGTTCAGGTTCTATGTCAAGTTGAAGGCCTTCTTGGGTAAAGGGTTCTTAGCAGAATTGTGATCCACTGACATATTTTGCTAAGGACCTAGGGAGAAAACATGGGTATGCTGGACTCCCAGGCCTGTCTTCCACTCGTTTACCATAGTCTTAACAAAGGATATTGCACCTTAGACCACCTGTCTGTAGACTGGGTCTGGTCATTCAAGCCCTCTCTCTCTTACAGAAGTTTTTAAGGAATATAAATGTCATAAGAACTGCTAAACTATTGAGATGAAATATTTGACTTGAAAATAAAGAATTGTTAATATTAATAGTAGTTGTTCATATTTATTAATTTTATATGCATTTTGTCATTATCACTAATAGTGTAGAAACCTCATGCCAGTTTTTTGAGCCAATGCAGAATCTCCCATCTTCTGTTTTTCCATATTTCAGCAGTCTTGAGTTTCCAGAGGAGTACAACTCCATAAAAGAAAGAAAGAAGTCCATAGGAATTCCTTGCATTTAGGATGGAGAGATGTTCAGGGTAGAGAGTGGGGAGTGAATTAGAATAGCTCTCATTTTTAAGTGTCTCTGTCTATGTGAGTTCCCTCAGGAGCAGATGCTAAGGCAAGGACTCAAATACAAATAGTTTATTTCGGAGGCAATCCCAGGCAACACCAGAAGGGAAATTGGGAAATGAGCTCTGGATGGGAAGGAAGCAACAGAGTGCGTATCCAGCAGTTATCACTGTAGGCAAGTGGAGCTTAATCCTCGTGAGGAAGTCTGGGAGCAGAGTTTCCATGCCTGAGGGTATTCTTACCAGAACTCCTGTCAGCCACTGGCAAGGTTCCCTCCAGCAAACATAAATTACCTGGCATTTCTGGCCTGCCAACCAGGGAAAGAGGTGCAGGAACTGGCAGTCAGAAGCCATGTCAGTGAACTGAGAGGCTAAAGACCAGGGCTATGGACGGGGCACCAACAGTGTGTCTGTTAGATACCAGTCACTGTTGTTTTTATTTCCTATTAAAGTTTTTGTTGAGATATAATTCACATACAAAATTCACACCTTTAAAGTGTGCAATCCAATGGTTTTTAGTATATTTACAAGATTGTCAGCCACCATCACTATCTATCCAGAACATTTTCATCAGCCCCAAAAGAAACCTCATACCCATTAGAAGTCACTCTACATTCGCTCTTCCCTGGCAATCATTAACCTATTTTATAACTATAGATTTTCCTGTTCTGGACATATGTAAATGGAATTATACAAAACATAGTGTTTTCTATTTGTCTTTTTTCATTTAGCATAATGTTTTCAAGGTTTATCCTTATAGCATGAATCAGTGCTTCATTCTTTCTTTTTATTAAAGATTTTTCAATTACTGTTGAAATATATGCTTTATTCTTTTTTTATGTCTAAGAACCCTGGTGCACAGATTGAAAGGAAATTAATTAGAAGGTGGACAGAGGGGCGGGACTGGGCTAGCTGGCCGGACGTGCCCTGGAGCCACCTCCTGGGGCCCCTCCCCGGCATGCCGCACCTGGGACAGCAACGGGGCTCAAAGGGCGTCTGCAGAGTGAGCGGGGTCCCTCTGGCAAGTGGGGTCCTTCGGCATGGCCTGCAGGATTTGGGCTGAAACCAGCAGTCTGACATCCCCTGAGGTCTCGGAGTGCAAGAGAGCACTCTGCAAAGTTGCTATCGCTCAGCAGCTCCTGCGTTAAGCGTCTGCCCCCTGGTGGTCATTGTGCGTCATAGCTGTTGGCAGGTCAGCTGGTCACTTAGTCTTTTACATGTATAGATAACATTCCATGATATGAATATACCACATATTGTGTATCCATTCATAGGCTGGTGTATATTTAGGTTTTTGCTTTTTGGCTATGATGAATAATGCTGTTATGAACATTCTTATAAAAGTTTTGTGTTTTAGTTCTCTTGTGTATATAGTTAGAAATGGAATTGCTAGATCATATGGTAATCCTGTTAATCTTTTGAAGGAGTGCCAGGCTGTTTCAATTTCTTCACAAATTTGCCAACATATGTCATTGTCCGTTATTTTTTATTTTAGCCATCCCTGGGTAGTGGCATCTCATTGTAATTTTTTGATTTGCATTTCCCTAATGATTGACATTGAATGTCTCCTCATGCGTTTATTGGCTGTAAGAAAAATGTCTCCTTTGAAGAAATGTATCCTTGCTGTAAGAGATGGTACTTTATTACCCTCATTTTGTAGTTGAAGACATTGAGGCATGGAAAGCTTCGTAGTATGCCCCAAATCTCCCAGAAAATAGCACAGCCACGATTGAAGCCCAAGTATTGTGCCTCCAGGGCCTGTCGCTCTTCACACCTCTCAGGACATCTTGTAGCACTTACATTTTGTAGCCTTCTCTTCATCTTTAAGACAGGCATCATAATGTCTGACCCGATTGTTTCATAGGAATTCAAATAGGGTCAGCTCTTAATTCCGTGACAGCCCCTACATGACCATATTGTGAATAAAACATGCTCCTTGTCCTCAAGTTGTTTGCCATCCATGCAGGAGACAGACAAATAACCAGAACTAAAATTCAGCATAAGCATGTAACTGTCAATGCTAAAGTACTGAGGACGAGATAAATGCCACTGATTTTTTTTAAATGACATTTATTTTTTCTCTTGCTTCTCAAAGGAAACAGCTGAAAAGACTAAGAGAGTGCGCACCAAAGAGATCTAGTGAGGAGGCACCTGGGAAGGGTGTCTAGAGCCCGGCACCTTCTCCTCCACTTCAGCGCTGAATTCAGTATACACAAGTGTCTGCTACAATCGCCAAATCACCAGTATTTGCTTGTATAGCAACAAGTTTTATTTCGTCTATTTGTTTTGCAATAAAGGAAACGGGGGTGGCTGGCTAGGAGGGGAAGGGCCATAGCCTTCGTTTCTAGGAGTGATTTAAGAGAAACTGTATAAATGGGGCTTGGGGCTGGGGGCAAGTAAGGAAACTGCATCAGGGTTGGGAGAGGAGCGGACCCAGATCGGAACCACTTCTGAGTCTACCACAGCTATAAACATGCTGCAGGGAGGCAAGCAGTGCCAGAGAGAACCTAGCAGACTACCCCTAGAGGAGAGACTTGGGAAGCTCAGTGGAGAAGAACGCGTTCTGCTTCCAGCCCTTTCCAGTCGGCATAAGACTCCAGCGTCTTTGCTTCTCATGGCCCCAACCACTGCCTCTAGATACACAGCCATTTGGCTAATTACCCAGTGTCCCTCAGACTTGATGGAGTTTATGGGAGGGTGCACCCAAATGATGCAGATACTTGTGGACTTTCAGCCCCTTAGAGACCCAACCAAATTTTAAAAAAACTTTTTACCAAAGGTGCTATTTTTCTGTAAAGCTTTTTTGGCAAGTTGACTTCATTTTTCAGTTATTATCATTATATTATTGTTGTTCTTTTATATTTTGTTTTCTTGACTAGAAATTAAGCTTTTGTAATTATTTTTCAGTAGTCCTACCATTTCAGAGGTGGGGGAGTTTGGGTTCTTTCTGGTGCAGGGACTGCTATAACCCAGACTTCCCACCCTGCCCCATACTAGCTGTAGCCTAGAGACCGCCCCCTGGCTCCCAGTGGGTCAGCAGTCTGCCCCAGGGGCAGTGGGCGCCTCAGCCAGAAGCCAGGGGAAGAGAAGGGTCTCCATACACGCTTTCAAGATCCAACAGCTCATTTGTTTCAGTTATTCTAAGTTCATGCAAATAGTATTTCAAAGGATGGGGAGACAAGTGCAGCCAAAGCAAGACTTAGATATCCCAGCCTATCGATATGCTCGTTGATCCACCACTAGCTAGGAGAGTGACGTTGGCCCTGGCTCTTCCTATTTCTGGGCCTCCGTTTCCTCAGTGAGCAGGTAGGAATGCATTAACCTTTCGATTTCATAAGTTGTAAAGTCTGTGGTTCTGATCATTGGCCTGGAGGAGACAGGTTCCTGTGATTTTCCCTCTTCTTAGGACCAATGAAAACGTCTTGTTATGAGAAGATTCAGATAGCCAACAACAAGCTGACCAAGTCTGACCTCAGTGAATGGCCCCACAGGCTGTGCTGTGTGTGACACAGAGCCCTCAGGGTAAACCCTGCCCTGGAAAAGAGTGGGAAGAGAACCAGTGCAGTTGGTCCTCGCTTTTGCATTTCCTCTTAAGCCTTCTTGAAAACAGAAGTGGCTTTCCATTTAGAGATGAGGACAAAAGGAAGTTTCACATTTCAAGAGAGGAAAAGTGGAAATTTAATGTTAACATGGTTATTGGTGGGTAGTCAGTCTTTCCTGTCTCTTTTGGCCTGTGTCCTTATTAACCCCACTCAATACCATACTTAACAAGTATTTGGAATAACAAAGATTTAAAACTTGACATAAGATCTCATTTTCAGACAATTAGAGGGAAATTATGTAGATAGTACTGCACAGGCAACTCTGAGGAAGTTGTACTGAAAATGGAATTTCTTCTAAACAATGTCCTTATTCTCCTTGGAAAGGAGAACATTCCACTTTGTTTAGAATTCTGAGCATTTATCTACATCCCACTTAAAAGCTCCCTTGGAACCCCACTTGTGCAGTCTGAAAGGCACCTCCCGGCCCAAGTGCTTTGGAGAACCCCGGCAGCACCGCCTGATCGAGTTTGCCAACACTCGGACACTATGGGAATGAGAGCAGGAATACCAGTTTGTTTAAAGCAAGAAACCAGAGCGTCTTCTCACCTGTTACATTTAGGACAATGGTTGCCATCCAAGACTTAACCTACCCTACAACACTGAATTCCTCAGAGCAATCTGCATTCCTCCTATAAATAGGGAAGCTATTATCTGCACCACAGAATCGTGTGATCTGATGACCATTCATGGAAAGCTGCTAAGTAGCCTCATTTGGGGAGTCTTACATGGAGCAAATAAACAGGATTAAATTGGGTTCAGTTCCTCCAGCTCTCTAAAAGCACAAGGCTTAGTTTGCAAGCTTCCTTGGGCTTTCTCTGTGTGTATACTGTTCTATAAACATAATAATTACAGCATCTGTTATTATAGACATGTACTCCCCACCGGTGTCCATGGAGACCTCACAGGCCATGACTCTGGACTCCATCACTGATTTTGGAAAGCAGGGGTCCTCCACCTGCCAGTAAGTCCATGTGAACCAGACTGAATGTCTTTCCTTTACACTTATGTTTTTAAATAGTCAAATTTCAAAAAGCAATTTAAACAGGTTTCTGTTGCCTATGTGTTTGTGAAATGTATTTGTATTTAGTATGCTTCCATATTGCATTTAACTTGTTTTTGTAACTCCTGAGTTTTTTTTTTTTTCCCTTTGGATATTCTTGATAAATAAAGAAATTAAAATAACTGTCGTATTGGTCTCCTTTCTTCCCCCTCCGCCCTAAATAAAGTTAGGAGAACATATTTGCCTGATGTAAGTGGATCTGGGCTTCAGAAACCTTAAAAGAGGCCTGAAAAGTTTTCTCCTAATAAAATCTTGGAACTGCAGCTGGGAGAGAAAATTTACTCAGGGGTAGAACAAGTTTATTTAAAAGAATGATGGATGGTGGTCTGGCATAGGAAATGATAAGAAGTCAGGGAGCATTCCTGTATTGAGAAGAGGTTAATCTAGACTCCTAAAGCCCTCAGGTCTTATGAGACTGGAATGGCATCAGGTGAGGCTGGCTGCAGGGAAACTATGAGAACCAGATAAACCTGGGCAGGTGGCACAGGGAGTATGCCAGGGTCTGCCCGGAAAACCTTCATGGCTTTTACCTGATATACACACATTATCTGTAAGAACAAATATTCCCAAGTGGATTGATGTTGGCTGGTTAAGACCCTCTGTTCTACTCTGTCTTGGAGACACATGACCAACACTTGCTTTCCTCTTCCATGTCCCAGTGATTATTATAGACATGTAATCCCCACCCCAATAATACTATCTTCTAAAAGAGCTCATTATGGTTGATGAGGTTTATGCTTTCTCAATTTTAGTCGTATGTGTAGAAGTCTTGCTTCTCTAAAATTATAGCCAGGACACCTTGATTGGATTTGGGGTATTACTCAAATGCTTATCAAATATTAAAAGGCTAACTCAGTTACGTTATTATTATAGATTACTGATCTCATTAATCATAGTTTGATTATTCGAATTTTCATTCACAGAAGGAAATCTTAAAACAAATTTGAAGAGTATCTTGTCCACAACCACTTTTATTTTTTTCAATTAACAGGTTTTTAACAGGCTGTGGTGCAATTCATTATTTTTAATTTTTATTTATTTATTTTTATTGTTTAAAGTGTTAATGTCTCCTTTTTACCCCAATTAACACCCCTGAGGGCAAGCCCCCACCGCCCCAGTGTCTGTGTCCATTGGTCATGCTAATATGCATGCATACAAGTCCTTTGGTTGATCTCTAATCCTCCCCTCCCCTGCCTTCTCCCCGAAGTTGGATGGTCTGCTCAGTGCCACCTTGTCTCTGGATCCATTTTTGTTCATCAGCTTATGTTGATCATTATATCCCACATGTCAGTGAGATCATCTGATATTTATCTTTTAAATACTGGTTGGCCTCTCCTAACTTTCTCCATGCTCTTACAGTATGTATGTGTTCAGGAAGTAAAAATAAATTCTCTCAATTTCAGGCATTGAAACTCTCCAAACATTACCTTCTATCCTCCATCTACTATCTTTAGTACCCAACTCCAAAAATTTTTTGGCAGCCATCAGGATAAAAAAACAAATAATCCTACCACCTTTTCACTGTCCTTTCTTCCCTTGGCATCCTTCATCCTTTCTAACCCAGCTTAGATCCCATGATTGATTATTCTCATCACTGTCTAGCATGCATTTGTCTTCCTTTGTCATACCTGCATGGCAAAACCTCCACATCTGGTTAACCCGACTCTCCTCCTATTCTCTATCCACACACGAGCAGCTGAATGTGGCTGGAGAAAAATACACAATCATGCTGAGGGGTTTCATTTTAAATTCATGACCATAAACCTCAAAAGTGCCTTTAGTACTGCCCAGGAAGCCTGTTATGTTTCTTTCTTTCTTTTTTAATTTTTACCAGAGGATATGTCTGTTGATTTTAGAGAAAGAGGAATGGAGAGAGAGAGAGAAAGATAAAGGGAGAGGGGGAGGGGGGGAGAGAGAGAAAGAGAGAGAGAGAGAGAGAGAGAGAGATTGGTTGCCTCCCATATGCACCCCAACCGAGGATCAAACCTGCAACCTAGGTATGTGCCCTGATCAGGAATCGAACCTGCATGTTTTGGTGTACAGGATGACACTCCAACTAACTGAACCACCAACCAGGGCCCTGTTATGTTTCTTTAATTATTCTCACCTACTCTCCAAGGTGGCTATTTCATTCTTTCTCCTCAAATCTTCCACATCACCATCCCAGCCTTACACTCAGCTGATAATTTGCCTCCCGTTTCACTAAGAAAATTAGAAGCAAGCAGAAAAGAATTTCCACAAGCACCACACTACTCACCTTTCTGCATCTGTGCCCATATACTCTGTGTAACCACCTTTTACATAATCTTATTTACAGTAAATCCTTCTGCCTGTGCATCAACCCCATTCCCTCTGCCTAGTGAAAGACATTACTGAGTAATTTTCGCCCTCTCCCCAACATCAACTTTACACTCTCCATTTGTTCATTATCAACATTCAAACACTATTATTTATCCCATCTAAATAAAAGGAAAAAAGAAAAATAAAACCCTGTAACTTTCTCAGTTAATACACATTTTTCTACTGCTCCCCTTTGAAAAAGAAACTGTCCTCTGTGTTAACTGTCCAGTAATCTATTCTCAGATTCCACAAGTAGTCCATGTTCCTCCCCTGAAATGATCTATTCTCAACCATCAGCAGCTTTTGACACAGGTCACCACACAACTTCCTCCCTGAAACATTTTCTTCATTTGGTTTCCAGGTCATGGTGCTTTCCTAGTTTCCCTTCCATTTAAATGTCTACTCCTTCTCTTTCCCCTCTCCTGATTTCTCTTCACCTTCCTGACCTACAAATGTTGGAGGGTCCCAGGACTCAGTGTTTGAACCTCTACTCGTCTCCATCTATAACGACTCCATTGGTGAGTACATCTAGTCTCATAATTTGAAATGCCATCTATAGGTTGACAACACCCATATTTATGTTTCAAGCCTGGACCTCTCTCCTAAACTCTAATTTCATATCCAACCATCTACTGTACATTGTCCCTCACATATCTGACATTGGCATCTCTAACTTAACACATCCCAAACCAAACTCTAGGTCTTTCTGATCAGAATAAATGTTGACTCTATTCTTCCAGTTGCTCCAGCAAAGCCTTGGTCATCACTGACCCTCTCCTTCTTTTACTTTATCATCTAATCTCTCAGCAAATCCTATTTGCTCTATCTTAAAATACTAGTATATGTACATAATCCAATTTCTCCTCATTACTTTCACTAATACCACCTTGAACCAAGTCCCCATCCTCTCTTACCTGGATTATTGTAACAATCTCCTAAACCTGTTCCCACACTTGGCCTTTCTTGGGTCTTTTCTCAAAAGTAGCTGGGAAGATATTTTTAAAATATAAGTCAGATCATTTCACTCCTCTGTTAAAAACCCTCTAATAGCTTTCCATCTCTTCCCATACTATTAGCAAAAGCCAAACCCTTATAATGGCCTGTAAGTGCCATTCAGTCCAGCCTCCTGTTATCTTTCTATATTGTCTCTTACACTCTCCTACACATTCTCTTTATTCCAGCCACTGGTCTTCTTAATGTTCCTCAAACCCACCTCAAGGCTTGGCTTCCTCACTTCCTACAAATCTTTCTTAAAATTTAAACACTCAGTGAGGCTTTCTCTGGAAATTGCAGCCTATTTAAAATTATAACCCTCCGTCCCCCAACTCCCTCTTTCCAATCTGCCTGCCATGCTTTATTTTTCTCTATACAACTTCACCATCTGATATTCTACATTAATGTTTTACTTTATATTAAAATATAATATATATACAGAAAAGTTCATGTAAGTGTCCAGCTCAAAATTTTCACAAACTGAACACAGCCATGAAACTGGCACCCAGATAAAACAACAACAAAGCAAAACAAACAAACAAAAAAAAACCCACACAGAATATTACCAACACCTCTGGAATCCCCTCATGCTCTCTTCTAGCCATTATCCCCTTCCTGCTCCAAAGTAACCAATATCCTGACTTCTAACAGCAAAGATTAATTTTGCTTGTTTTTGTATTTCATATTAAATGGATTCATTCAGTAACATACTACATATTTTAATGATCTGTTTATTTCCTGTCTACTTCTTCCCACTACTAGCACGTAAGCTTCACAAGGGTAGGGATTTGTTTTATTTCTTGTTGCATCCCCAATGCCTAAAAGAGAACATGGCACAGAGTTGTAGCCCAACAAATATTTCATGAATGAATGAAATATTGAACAAATGGAAATGAGAGTAAGAGAATTAAAAAGGGCTTAGAATCTGAGCCAAATCTTGAAGGATGATCAGGAGTCCATCAGGCAATTCAAGGAAAGAAATGCATTCCAAGCATAGGAAGAATCTCTTAAAAGGCTTGACAAAATGAAAAAATAAACATAATCTAGAAACCACAAGGAGTTGGTAAACTGAGAACAATAAGCAATAGCCGTGTGTTGAAATACAGCTTTGAGGCTAGAAAAATGGGCATATGTTAGATCTCAAAGGACCTTATACGAATAAGTACATGAAAGAAGGTGAATAGAAGTAAAATATATGGGCCTTTTAGGCATTTCCAGGATCTTTTTAGGTGTTGAAATTTAGTGGGACATAAGACAGGGATTTCCTTGAACTCATCTCATTAATAACTTATCCTAGCATCTCGAAAGAGAGTCTGTGGCCAACTGCAATGGTCAAAGACCTCTAACTTACTCCTCAGTGTGTGGGAAAGCCTTCATAGTCTGGAGAATAAGTAACCCCACTCTTCTTTCCTTTAAAAGAAAAGACAACTCAAAATAGGACATTTAAATCTTGTAGTCTGTCTAATTAATCCTATTTTACTGGGATGAGGCAAGGAGTCAGAGGCTCTGCTTTCCTTGCCTGCTGTTCATAACTTTGAGGAGATGGCATCCTTTCCTCATAGGAAAGGGATAGGCCAGGGTTTCTGGGGATGTCTTTACCACCCCAAAGGACCAACACCCTGTATCAGTGGTTCTTGAATTTGACTGGGTCAAAATCACCTGGAGGCCTTGTTAAAACACCGATTATTAGGCCTACCCCCAGAATTTTTTATTCAGTATGTCTTGGGTGGGGCATGGAAATCTGCATTTCCAGCAGGCTGCCAGGTGGTGCCAACATTGCTGATCTAGGGTTGCTTCTTATAGAACCACTACTATCTCTAATGCTCACACTTCAAAGTTTATTAAAGGTTATTAAAATGGAATGAAATTAGAACTCAATAACAGAATAAAATTTAGGAAATAAAATTTATATGAAAATTAAACAACATAGTTCTAAGTAATGGGTCAAAGAAGAAATCTCAAGGGAAATTAGAAAATACTTTGAGATGAATGAAATGAAAACACAACATAACAAAACTTATGGGATGCAGCTAAATCAGCACTCAGAGGAATATTCACTGCTATAAATGCCTATATTAAAAAATATCTCTACCTGTCTGCCGCCATTATGGATTGCATGCATGTTCCCAGGAAAGGCTTGTCCCAATCAGCTCTGCCCTACTACCACAGTGACCAAACTTAGCTAAAGCTGATATCTGACAATGTGAAGGAGCAGATCTATAAACTGGCCAAGAGGGTCTGACTTTCTCACAAATCGGTGTGATCCTGAGATATTCACATGGCATTGCACAAGTACATTTTGTGACAGGAAATAAAATCTTGAGAATTCTTAAGTCCAAAGTACCTGCTGCTGATCTCATTGGGGATTTCTACCATTTAATTAAGAAGCTATTGCTGTTCAAAAGCATCTTGAGAAGAATAGAAAAGATAAGGCTGCTAAATTCTTTCTGATTCTGATTGAGAGCTGTATGCACCAGTTGGCTTGATATTAGAAGACCAAATGAGTTCTCCCCCTGCCTCCGCCCCCCCCGCCCACCCAATTGGAAATATGAGATTTCCACAGTCTCTGCCATGGTTGCATAAAATGTCTATGTACTCAAGCAATAAAATAATTGTTTAACTAGAAGAAAAAAAATCTCAGATCAATAACCTAATCTTGTACCTTAAGTTACTAGGAAAAGAAAATCAAACTAAACTTAAAGCAAGCAGAAAGAAGGAAATAATAAAGACTAGAGTTGAAGTAAATGAAATAGAGAATAGAAAAACAACAGATAAAATAAAAAAATCCAAACGTTGAAGAATTAACACCAATCCTTCACATACTCTTCCAAAAAATCACAAAATAAGGGAACACATTTCAACGTATTCCATGAGGCCAGTAATATCCTGATACCAAAACTGGATAAAGCCATAACAAAGAGAGAAAGCTACAGACAATATCACTCATGAATAGGCATACAAAAGTCCTCAACAAAATACCTGCAAACAGAATCCAGTCACATATGAAAAGGATTATATACCACTAGAGGCCCGGTGCATGAAATTCATGCATGGGGGTTGGTGTGTGTGGGGGGGTTCCCTTAGCCCAGCCTGCACCCTCTCACAATGTGGGACATCGCTCTCACGATCCAGGACCACTGGCTCCTAACCACTCACCTGCCTGCCTAATCGCCCCTAACCACTTGCCTGCCTGCCTGATCACCCCTAACCACTTGCCTGCCTGCCTGATCGCCCCTAACCCCTCACCTGCCTGCCTCTCTGATCGCCCCTAACCACTCTGCCTGCCTGCCTAATCACCCCTAACTGCTCGCCTGCCTGCCTGATCACCCCTAACTGCCTCTGCCTTGGCCCCTACTGCCGTGGCTTTGTCTGGAAGGACGCCCGGAAGATCGTTCAGCTGTCCGGTCTAATTAGCATATTACACTTTTATTATTATAGATGATCAAGTGTGATACATTCCAGGAATACACAGGGTTAGTTCAATATATAAAAATCAATCAGTGTGCCAAAACCGGTTTGGCTCAGTGGATAGAGCGTCGGCCTGCGGACTGAAAGGTCCCGGGTTCGATTCCGGTCAAGGGCATGTACCTTGGTTGCGGGCACATCCCCAGTGGGAGGTGTGCAGGAGGCAGCTGATCGATGTTTCTCTCTCATCGATGTTTCTAGCTCTCTATCCCTCTCCCTTCCTCTCTGTGAAATATCAATAAAATACATTTTAAAAAATCTTTTAAAAATCAATCAGTGTGATATACCATATTAATAAATGACAAAGACTGCATGATTATTTCAATAGATTCAGAAAAAGCATTAGGCAAAACCCTAAATTCATGCATGATAATAACACTCAGCAAACTAGCAATAGAAGACAATATTTTCAACCTGCTAAAGTCCATCTACAATAAGCTCACAGCTAACCTCATACTTAACAATGAAAGACTGAATGTTTTATCCTTAAGATCAGGAACAAAACAAGAATGTTTAACCCCACATCTTCTCTTAGCATTGAACTAGAGGTTCTAGTCAGGGCAGTTAATCATGAAAATGAAATATAAGTAATCAAGATTGGAAAGGAAGAAGTAAAACTGTCTCTCATAAATAACATGATCTTGTATATGGAAAATACTAAAGAATCCACAAAACACTACTACAATTAACAAATTCAACAAGGTTGCAAGATACAAAATCAGTGTACAGAAATCAATTGTATTTCTTTATACTAGCTAAAAACATTTCAAAAATAAAATTAAGCAAACAATTTTATCTACAAAACATAAAAAGAATAAAATACTTAGGAATAAATTTAACAAAATAAGTGGAAGGCTTATACATTGAAACCTACAAAACAACAGTGAAAGAAATTAAAGAAGCCCTAAATAAGTGGAAACACATCCCTAGATTGGA
Organism: Plecotus auritus; assembly: GCF_963455305.1. Lineage (NCBI taxonomy): Eukaryota > Metazoa > Chordata > Mammalia > Chiroptera > Vespertilionidae > Plecotus > Plecotus auritus. Next base: position 167,580,687 of record NC_137771.1, on the reverse strand, counting down.
AGACAATATTGTTAATATGGTAGTACTCCAAAAATTGATCTATAAATTCAACACATTCCATATCAAAATCCCAGGTGCCTTTTTGAAGAAATTAATAAGCTGATCCTAAAGTTTATATGTAAATATCAAAACAAAAATAGCCCAAACAATCCTGAAATAAAAGAATAAAGCTGGAGGATTCACACTTCCCTGTATCAAAACTTACTAAAAAGCTACAGTAATCAAGACAGTGTAGTACTGGCATAAGGTTAAATAGTTCAAAGGAATGTAATTGAGAGTCCAGAAATAAACCCTACATTTATAGTCAGTTTTGTGGTGGTTTTTTTTTTTTTTTTAGAAGGATGTCAAGAGAATTCGATGGGGAAAGAATAGTCTTTTCAATAAGTGGTCCTGAGAAGACTGAATATCTATACCCAAAAGAATGACATTGGACCCCTATCTTATATCAGATACAAGATTCACTTAAAATGGATCATAGACCTGAATGTAGGAGCTAAAATCATAAAACTCTTAGAAGAAAATATAAGGGTAAATATTTGTGATCTTGGATTAGGCAAATAAAAACTTTTCTGCTTCAAAGGACATCATCAAGAAGTGAAAATATAACCCACAGAAGGGGAGAGAGTATTTGTATATCATATATTAGATAAGGGACTGGAATCCAAAATATATAAAGTCTTACAACTCAGTAATAAAAAAAAAAAAGTAGCCCATTTTTTAAAATGGGAAAATGATTTAAATGAATATATTTCCAAAGAAGATATACAAATCACTAATAAGCACATGGAAAGAGGCTCAACATCACTAGCCATCAGGAAAATGCAAATCAAAACCACAATGAGATACCATTCACATCCACTAGGATGATTAAAGTTTAAAAAGGCAGATAATAATGAATGCTGACAATAATATTGAGAAATGAAACACACACACTCTTGGTGGGAATGTAAAATGGTACAGCCACATTGGAAAACAGTCTGTAAGTTCTGCAAAAGGTTAAAAAATTAGAATTAGCACATGACCAAGCAATTCTCCTAAGTGTATATCTAAGAAAACTGAAAACATGTCCACATAAAAACTTATACACCAATATTCAGAGCAGCACCATTCATCCTAGCCAAAAAGTGAAAATAATCCAATTTTTCATCAACTGATGAATGGATAAAATGTGGTATATCCATACAGTGGAATGTGTTATCCTATCTAATAAAGAGGTAATATGCAAATTGACCGTCACTCGAACACACAAGATGGCCGCCCCATGTGGTCAAAGATGGCCATCCCCATGTGGACACAAGATGGCTGACACAAGATGGCCGGCAGGGGAGGGCAGTTGGGAGGGACCAGGCCTACAAGGGAGGGCAGTTGGTGGTGATCAGGCCTGCAGGGGAGGGCAGTTGTGGGTGATCAGGCCAGCAGGGGAGGGCAGTTGGGAGGGACCAGGCCTGCAGGGGAGGGCAGTAGGAGGGGACCAGGCCAGCAGGGGAGGGCAGTTAGGGGCAATCGGGCCAGCAGGGGAGCAGTTAGGCATCAATCAGGCTGGCAGGGGAGTGGTTAGGGGGTGATCAGGCTGGCAGGCAAAAGCGGTTAAGGGCCATCAGGCAGGCAGGTGAGCAGTTGGGAGCCAGCAGTGCTGGATTGTGAGAGGGATGTCCCAGATTGGAGAGGATGCAGGCTGGGCTGAGGGACCCCCCCCCCCACGCACGAATTTCATGCACTGGGCCTTTAGTTTAGCAATAAAAATAAATGAAGTGTTGATACATGCTATAACATGAACCTTGAAAGTATTATAATTCTGAGTGAAAGAAGCCAATTATCACATATTGTATTATTCCATTTATATAAAAGGTCCAAATAGGCAAATCTATTGTCTAGAAAGCAGATTAGTGTTTGCCTAGGACTGAAGCGGTACTGGGAGGAATGGAGTGACTGCTAATGAATATGGGATTTCTTTTTGGGGTAATAAATATGTTCTAAAATTAGAGAGTGATAATGATTGCACAACTCTGTGAATATATTAAAACAATTGAATTGCACACTTCAAATGGATGAATTTTATGGCATGTGAATTATATTTCATAAAGGTGTTTAAACAGATTTTTAAAGTATAGCTCTCTTAAATTATAAAAATAATGCATATGCATTATAGAATGTTGCATAAGACAGACAAGTAAAAAGAAGATAAAAATTAATCCAATTATGTAGAAATAACTAGTGATTGTCATTAATAATAATAGTTAGTATTATTATACATCTTAACTTTTTAATATGCGTACAGTTAAACAACTTGGGCTCATATGATACATATTACATCTTGCTTTTTTAATTTAACATTATGTTGTGAGCCTTTCCCTATGTCATTAAAAATTTTAGGGAATAATTTTAACAGTTGTAAAATATTCACAGCAAGTTACTGGGAGATCCAGTATTGCAAAAGGGTCTTGAATGCTTAATTAACTGCCATGCCCATATTTACCAAACCTGAAAGGTGACCAATCAACCTTTGCATGAAGTCAGACTTCCTTCAAACTTCTCAGGTAGAGTCTGTACAACCTTGGGCCACTATTTCACCTCTCTGGACTTGTTTCCTCACTCCTACACGCTGTGGTTAGTAGAAGATGATGGGTAAAGTCCCTGCCAGATCTAACCCTCCAAGGAGCCCTTCTTAAGGATCTCAGTCAGGGGCACGGGAAAGTAGAAGGAATTCGCTTATGGTGCAAGTTTAATCATCACCATCACCTTCCTCCTGAAAGGAGACGCAGGGGGGCCACCTGTGGCAGCATACCTCAATGACACTGCCTGAGGCTCTGGATGCTATAACAAGGAACTTACTGCCCCTGAGTCAACTATGTTATTGTGGAAAGTACACAGGCCTTTGTTAACATTTAGGCCTGGGTTCAATCCTAGGATCTAATAGTTTCAGCTCTGTGGCCTTTAGAACTTTACCTTCACTCCCTGTTTCCTTCACTGCTAAATGGGGTAGTAATATTACCTCAGAGATCACTGTGGGGTTAAATGTGGCATGTGAAGGTACCTAGGTCCACCCTAACATACCATGTATATTCAATAAATACATGATCCTTTTCTTACATGCTTTTTCAAGTCCTTGAATCCTTCCTTGCAGGACGGGAAACAGTTTGAAAGTAACAGAACTGACAGAGCTGGAAGGTCCCCAGAATGCAGCTAGATAGCAACATTAAGACTGCCCAGGATTCACAAATGAGGCAGAAACTTCATTTCTGGTCTCATTATTTATCACACAGGGGCTCCCCTTCTCCAGATTTAGACCCATTCACGCAGTCTGTGGTCTTAGGTATATAAATGCTGTGTGGCACAAGAAAACAAGGTGCATGAAGTTTGGATTCAGAAAGAATGGGTTTGAATCCTAACTCTTGTGCTTATTAGCTATGTCCTTAGTCTATTTAACTTCTTGGATTCCTCATAAAGGAGGGGGACAACAATAACAATTACCTTGCAAGGTGGAGGCAAGGACTTAGAATGAAATATATAATGTGCCAGGCATGTGGTGAGAGGCTGATAAATGGCCTGTCACATCATAAAGTTGATGCACTTAACAGGGGAACAGACGCCTCATCAATAGTAACTGCCACATCAATCAGGATAAACTTTGTCAGACTCTGAAGTGTGGTCTCTTTTCAAACCCAAAGAGACTCCACTTAACCACCTTCTCTTGCTCCAAGCTACAAGCTTATGTTCCTGATGTTTCTTTAAATCTCCAAAGAGCCCAGAAGTACCTGATACATTTGGCATTCAGTAAATAATAATGACTGATAACTTCTCCATGGTGAAATACAACCTGCTTTCACTCACTCGGGTACTTGCAGATGATTCTGAAGGGCTGGTTGTTCACATCTGACTCTGTTATGTGGGCAGACATATTTCTCATTCAACTTGACAGAGTATTTCAGGATGGAGAACACCCTGTAGAGGCCATTTATCTGCTCCTCCAGGACCTCCACGGTACTGTGGTTGCTCAAGTCCCTCTCTGCCCAGTCCAACCAGGTCACGTTGGGCAATAGGTACCAGCCCTTGGAGATGCACATGGCCATGTCCTCATCATCAATCCTATCAAATATACCTGGGGCATTTCAGAGTCTGGTTGAAAAACAAACAAAACAATTAGTTCCTTTATTATTTCAGCCCCAGGAGGACTGGGCTAGCAGAAATCTTGCCCTGAGTCTTTACATTAATGTTTATGTAGGCAACATATCTTGAGATTCACTGTAGTTAAAATTTTGATCCAGGCACAGTGAGAGAAAATCAGGAGAAATGTACGCTCCTGCCCTCTGGGTCTCAAGTACTACTGCTGTACGGATTTATTTTTGGAATCTTCCCCTTTTGGGGGATTCGTTTCGAACTTTCCACTGACCTCATATGCTCTACTGAGAAATACAGATGATAACAAATAATTCTCACCATCACCTTCCCACTCTTTCAGCTCCTACCCTGGAGGAATTCTGCCATATGCCTCCCTCCAGGACCCTGTGAGATCTCCAAGTAATCCCTAGAAAGGTGAGGATCCCTGAGGCACTATGGAGATCACTGGTCCGGTCCATTCCTACATTTTAATAATGAAGAAATGAAGCCTAGAAAAACTAAAGGAGTTATCCAAAATTAGAACTTGGGCCTCCTGATTCCCAATGCAGGGCTCTTCTCACTGAACCATACATCAGATCTGAGTACTCATGTGGGAGTACTGTTATTTAACATTTTGGTATTTCAGTGTTAAAATTTGTTTGGTGAGTTTGGGATAAGACCAGTGTTTTTCTTTTTCTATGCTTTGTTTGCTTACTAGAATAATAGGCACAGATACAGCAACATTGGTTCAGAGCAATATTTTTAGCTAAGATGAACTGAGAGTTTAAATACCTGACCCTCATTATAGGAATGAGAAGAGCCTATAATAATTGGAATAGAAGAGAAAAAGTGAGACTAATGGAAGAGAAAACTTACAATTTATCCCTATCAATAGAGCTTGAAACCAAGTTCATCCAATAAATTTCCTCACCTTCTACTATTGGCTTAATTGTACTTTCCATTCTTCCATATGCTGTGATGGCTGAGCACTTGTAGATAGCTTCATCCATGAAACCCACATTTCTTAGTAAAAGTGATAGAGTCCCCTCAGAAATTTCAGCCTGATCCATGAAGAATCTTCCCTCATACAAAGAGTTTTGTTTCTCTAGTTGCTCTGTGTTATTGTGAAATTGGTAAACCAACTTAGGAAAAACTTAAAAGAAAATCATAGTACCCAAAGAAGTGGAAATATTCTTTATAATTTTTACCTCATAATCCTCTGGGATGTCTTCACTTTCCCAAGAAAACTTAAGATTTTCTGTGCCCTCCACAAAGGAGAAATGGCAGGAGAGGGTAACATCACTGAAAGGTTAAAGAAGCAATGAACTTAATAAAGCACTTATAAAGACCAGTGAATACTGCCCAAGCAGGCATGGTTCAGTTAGTTGGAGCATCACTCCATACACCACAGGTTGCAGATTTGATTCCAGGTCAGTGCACATACCCAGGTTGCAGGTTTGATTCCTGGTCAGGGTGAGTATTGGAGGTAATCAATGGATGTTTCTCTGTCACATTTATGTTTCTCTCTCTAATTTAATTTAAAATTTTTTAGATTAAAAAATAATAAAACAAGACCAGTGCCTACTGTATCATGTAGGACTTAATAACAGGTAAAGGAAATCACTGTAGCTGTTTCAAGCAGATAGAAATTTAGTACAGAAATTTGGCATTTACAAAATCATTGGAAGACTGAAAGAATGAGCCCAAAGATGGGAATGGAAGGTGAGATTTGCTATGTGTGTGTTTTGTCTGTCCCCGCATTATGCTAGGTTCAGAATGCTCTTTCCTTAGTTCCTACCTCAGTGTTAGAAAAAAGATTAGATGAATTAATTCAGGAAAAGCTTTTAGAACAAATCTAGCTTATTGAAAACACTTAATAAGTGTTACCTGATATATTAGGATTCTCCAGAGAAATAGAACAAACAAAACCTATAGAAAAAGATCACGTTATTATGGAGGTGAGAAGGCCCAAGATCTGCAGTGGGCAAAGTGGAGATGCAAGAATTCAGTGTTATATGATTTCACTTACATGTGGAATCTAAAGAACAAAATAAACAAACAAAATAGAAACAGGGAACAGGCTGACAATTGTCAGAGGGGCAGGGGTTAGGGGACTCGGTGAAAAAGGTGAAGGAATTAGCAGTACAAATTGGTAGTTACAGAGATGTGGATTGCAGCATGGGGAATATGGTCAATAATGTCATGATGACTGAGTATGGGGCCAGGTGGGTGCTAATGCAGAATGTCAACCATGGTTGAAAAAAAATATCTTGAAAAACACAGAAGAGAAATTATGAAGGAAATAGAATGCATTTAACGTATCCCTATTGCTGGACATTTTGCTTCAATTTGTGATATGGTTATCCCCATATATCTTTGTGTGTTTGTATGCTTAAAAAGAAAAGGAGCCCTAACCAGTCTGGCTCAGTGGATAGAGCGTCAGCCTGTGGACTCAAGGGTCCCAGGTTCGATTCCGGTCAAGGGCATGTACCTTGGTTGTGGGCACATCCCCAGTGGGGAGTGTGCAGGAGGCAGCTGACTGATGTTTCTCTCTCATTGATGTTTCTAACTCTCTATCCCTCTCCCTTCCTCTCTGTAAAAAATCAATAAAATATATTTTTTAAAAAAAGATTGGCTTCTTTGTGGCCGCCATTTAAAAAAAAAAAAAAAAAGGAGTACAATGGTATATTCCAGTTGGACTTTGAAGGCTCAAGATGAGGGGGCCTATGTTTCAGTTCAAGTCTTGCTCAAATTGCTGCTATTTGTCTAATGTGGTTATAATCAAGAAGCAATAGATTACAGTTATAAATAAATCTTAGTCTGAAGATGTGTAAATTCAAGTTCTAATTCTAAGTCTCCCCAATGCCTAAGTCATTTCACATTGGGCAAGTCACTTAATCTCTTTGAGTTATAGGTTCCTTATATATAACTAGAGGCCTGATGCACGAAGATTTGTGCAAAACTGGGCCTTCCTTCCCCTGGCTGCTAGCATTGCCTTTGCTCCGGCCCAGAGCCGCCTTCCACCTTCCCACGCTTCCCAGAGGCCCGGAGTGGCTGGGGCAGTGCGGAATGCCTGCGTCCCACCTGCAGCCGCTCACCACTCAGCGCCTGCATATGCAAATTAACCCGCCATCTTTGTTGGGTTAATTTGCATACTCACTCCTGATTGGCTGGTGGGTGTCACAAAGGTACAGTCAATTTGCATCTTTCTCTTTTATTAGTGTAGATTAGGATGAGAACACCTGCCCCAGGTTGTTATGAAATACTTTGGGATCCTACAGACATGGCTTAGTCATTTTTCAGATGGACAGAGGAGTGAACCAAATGGATGTATACCTTAGTAAGTTGCCCCTTTTCCCAATCTCTCTCATAAGAATATGTAGCTTACTCATGAAGGGTCCTTAATTCAAGACTCAGGAATCCAAAGGTTCTAGCCAGTAAATCATGGAACACGAACTACTGGTGATGTAATCGGTAATATAAAAGCTAACTTCTGATGTGTCTGCAGATGGTCCTACTTGAGCCTGAATAACTCTTCTTTTGTTTCAATCTGTACTCTTTCTTTTCTTTTAAGTATATTTTTACTGATTTCAGAGAGGAAGGGAGAGGGAGAGGGAGGTAGAAATATCAATGAAGAGAGAGAATCATTGATCAGCTGTCTCCTGCACACCCCACAATGGGGATCAAGCCCATAACCCAGACAAGTGCCCTAACTGGGAATCAAATCGTGACCTTCTGGTTCATAGGTCGATGTTCAACCACTGAGCCATGCTGGCTAAGCTGTATTATTTCTAGACCATGTGTCTTTAGCTTCCCAAGGCCTAACAAGCTGAGGTAAAAACTCAGCAAAAAGCTAGTAATATGGGAAAACACTTTAAAAACTGCAGAAAGACACTATTTCTGAAGCACCTGCTATAGTACCTAGCACATAGTATTAAGCTGTCAAAAGTTGCGATAAAATGTAAGATATTATTGGAACAAACATACCTTTCTCTTTCTCACCTACACACACACCCATTCCTTTATAATTTATTTGTTTGGGTTGTTCCTGACCATGAGTGAATTATCATCTTACTTTGACCTGGTGCTCCCCTCTACACACACACACACACACACACACACACTACCCAGTTACAGTAACCTGGGTGGACCAGGTCTTGCACTAACTCCTGAGTAAATCTCTGGAGCCTGAGACCTGTTGCCTTCAAGCTGTTGTTAGCATTAAGAGACCAGCAGGACTGCTATAGGTCCCTGAGAGATAGCATGTGCCTGAAAACTCTAAATGTGTTTCATCACTTTTCAGAGTAGTTATATTGCAGATTTTGGATACATGCTTTTTAAAAAGAAATTGTTGTATATATACTTGGAGTTAGCTGAATTATGTTAATATTTCAACATGTATGTACTGTGCATCCCAACATTTTTGAAGAATTGAGTAGAGTTATAAAAAAAACAACACAAAAAACACCGTGTTAACTGCCCATCCAGATTTTTCAGGACAGATTTCATTTCAAATATCCTGTGATACTATACTATAAATCAGCACATGTCAGAGTCACCTAAAGTGCAGTGATGAGAAGGAAATCTAGATTTCTTTTATTTTTTTATTTTTTAGTTGGGGGAGTTAAAATCATAGGTGTAAATAAGTATAGTTATCCAGATATGGCCTCAAAGAGACAAACCAAATTGGGGGTGTGGGAGGCTTTTCTCATTAAAAAATGAAATTAGAGTAAACAATAATGCTTTACAATTTGTGTCTATTTTCCCATCTGTTCTTTACTATTTCCTGTGAAACAAATACAGCATTGTTATCCCCATAAAACAAATGAAAAGACTGATGTTTAGAGAGATTAAATCACTTGCTTTAAAAAAAAAACTCCAAATCACTATTTTCTTCACTATCTCCAAAGCTGTCTTAGAAATATCCACAAAGTCGTTTTTGAAAAGCAACTCAGCGGCATCATAAACAAGCAGAAGTATGTTGACAGTCAACAAAAAGAAAGACATTCTGTAAGGAACAAAAAGAAAGGTAGAAAATTTGCCTCAGCCAAAAAAAGAGTGTGGGTTAGCATAGCCTAGCTCCACCCTCCCCGCCACTAGATCTGAGGAAGGTCCCCCAGACATCTCCCGCAGACTCCACACCCACCAGATACATCCTTAGCAAAGGTGCTAAGTCCCTTAGCAGAGACTTTCAGCACCTCAGCATTCCTTATGGGATGTCCACTGAATCAAGTTCACTCAGGTTGATCCTATGCAGATGTGTTTGAACCTGGAATTCTATTTATCTAATATACAAAGCTATTTCTCTAGGGGAGTCACATTTAAATTAATTTGGATGAGTCTGCCCTGAGATGATATTTGAGAGATCAGTGACAACTTCACAAGCCAACTGTCATGGGCCTTTCCCAGCATTGCTGGGGAAAAGTCAACAATGGAGGAGGTATGACTAGAAGATATACAGGTGTATCTGGGAAGTTATGGAGTGATCCCTCCCAAATAAATAAAAATAGGTGTGGGGAAGGAAAAATAATTTTCCTTCTACTCTAAGTTATTCTGGCTGATCTAGTAATCAAATTGACATGACAGAGATTAACAGGAGGGAATAATCAAATTTATTACATATGTACATTCATAAGAATAGGGGACCCATGGACAATTCAGGCAGCTGAGACTTATATGCCATCTTCATTGTTGTTGTTTAGAATTGCTGAAGATGGTAATAAGCAGACTGATTTTAATAGGTTTTATTATTGTTCATAGATATACTATATACCATGTACTCCTTTTATTTTCTACTTCCAGGGAAGACTATGCCCATCAAACCCATCCTTGGTGCCCAATACTCTGATGCATGTACTTCCAGAGTTTCTACTATGTGTACACTTACATAAACATTTTCTTTTTCCCTCCCTCCACAAAAACGAGACCATACTACACATACTGAGCAATAGGTGGTGTATGTTTTCTATGTCAATAAATTTAGACTTATGTCATTCATATGTTCCATAATGGATCTATCTAATTTTCTTGGGTGGGTTTTTAGAAGGTATTTTATTTATAGATATTATAAAGTGAGTTTCAAAAATAATCTTGTATTTACATCTCTGTACACATATCCAATGTTATCCTTAAAGTATTGTTGTAGAGATATAGTTGCTATTCCAAAAGGATGCATAGTAACACAGATTCATTTTTTAAAAATTAAGTTTGAAAAAATAGAAAAGAATAATGAAGAATATTATAATCACTTTTAAGTCTGTCCCCAGAGAACTGTTGTCATTTTGGAATATTCTCTTTCAATCTTTTTAGGAGAACTCAGTTTGTATATACTGTTTAGTGTCCAGGTTAATTTTCCTCATGACACTATTTTATAAGCATTTCTCCATCATTAAAAACATTTTTATGACCTGGGCTACTTAGCTTTATAGTTTCTGTATGCAAAATCTTATTATCCATACTAGACTGTAATGTCCCAAAGGGCAGGTCTAAAGTCCTCTTTGTGTTTCATATGTCCATCATGGTATTCAACATGTTATAGGCACCCAATAAGTGTTTACTGCATTAACTAAATTAAATAGAATCTGATGCAATATTCTTACAAAGTTTTATTATTTAACAGGAAAAAAAAACACACAAAATAAACAGAAAAATAAACTCATACACTATGCTGAAACAGAAAATTCCAGCAATGCATCCTGGTATTGCCTCCTGGGCTTATGCCCTTCCCATCTCATTTTACAGGAAAACTATGAGAAGTCAATGAACTAGCTCTATGTAGACACATAAGTGTAAAGGGACCAGATACAGTTGGGGTGGATATCTAAACACTTCAGTCACATTATCAGTCATTTGGCTTTCCAGTTCACATTCATGGCCAACAATTTCTCCCAAATAAATACACTCTTTATTGAAAGAGCTTACCTGTATCACAGCTGGTCCCTCTGATCAGCCAGGTGAGAAGCAAGTGAGGTGGAGTCAAGCATCTCTTCAAAGGGACTGTTGTGTGGCAGTCCCCAGGGACTGCTCGGTGTTAGTGTTATTACCAAAGTGTTGCAGCAAAAGCTCACTAAGATGCTCCATGAAACCTGATATTTCTAATGGCTATATTTTTTTGGCCAAAAAAAAAAAAAAAAAGTATTTGCAAGGCAACCTACACAAGGTGGCTGAAGGAAAAAGTGCCCTTCATTTGATCTCCCTTCTTTATTCAATAACATTCTAGTCAGGAGAATGTTACATTATCCTATAATACAATCAGTTTGACCCATGAGTTGCTGAATGGTGTAGTTTTGATAAGGGCAGAAATAGAATATTGGGGACCAGCTGTAATTGTAAGAAATATTAATCGTGCTGTTAACTGTGATTGTTTTGTTAAAGAAGGTACATTCTAACCTGGCTGGGAGCTCACCTGGAAATGCAGCCCATCCTCCCCATCAGGGAGCTGAAAGATTAACAACCTTGTTGTAGAAACCAGAATCGCTAGCCCTTTGAAGATCCCCCAGCCCTTTGCATATCACTAGTCCTTTGAAGACCCCCAGCCTTTGCATGCCCACAGGCCTTTGCAAAACTCCAGCCCATATTACCTGTAAACTGCCCATTTGGCCTACCCATTGCCCACTTCCCCATGTAACCTTTGTCCCTCTACCAATAGAAGCAGCTGGCTTATGGTGGGGTGCAGAGCAGATTTTTGTGGATGACCTGCTGCTCTCCCATACTGCTGGCAGTATTGGAATAAACACTCATATATGATTCAACCCTGTCTCTGCTTAATTGACTCAAGTAATGCCAGGCAGCATGGACCCATTGATTGTTCAGTTACAGTTTGGGTAAGTGGACAAATATGCCATGTACTATCCCAAACCCTGGAAATCCAACCTTTTCCCTAGATAATGCATTACATTGCCTCCTTTTCCCTTCACACTCTCCAGTGGCCTCACTGCCTTTCTGGTATTTCCTTCTGCAAACCACAAGACAGACCCCATCATTGTGAAGGTCCACAAACTACCAAACCTCTTTCACTTCCCAGAGGGTTTTCAGAATTCTCCAGCCTGACTGGATAGGCTCAAAGCCACTGTAGTATTAGGGATGCTGCTTAATTGTGACCCATGTGGTAGCTGTAATTATAATGAGCAATAAAGGGATTCTCATTCATTTAAACATTTCTTCAAAACTTTCTATCAGGTAGCTTCATTTCCTATTTTTGAGACTATTTCCATCTTTTCCCTTTTAATTTCACTGATTTGAAATCTTAACTCTGTTAATGTAAGAAACATTCAAATCTGTAAAGCATTTTTGTGAATTTGTTTGAGCCAAACTATCAACAATTGCTAGGAAGCAGAATCTCAAGGTATTGAGATAATGTTCCAGAGAATGACAGCCTTCACCTTATTTTATAAATTACAATCAAAGGAGGAGACATAAGTGTGTTACATGAAATCCATTGGTGATAGATTAGGGAAGTGGGAGAAAGCAAAGGGTGGAGGGGAACCTCTGGGATTGGATAAAAAGTAAAATGATAGATACATGCTTCTTTTACATAGGTGGGTACAGTATAGTTAATAGTCAACAATCCTATATAATAAAAGGCTAATACGCAAATTGACTGAACAGTGAAACGATCGGTCGCTATGACATGCACTGACCACCAGGGAGCAGATGCTCAATGAAGGAGCTGCCCCCTGGTGGTCAGTGCACTCCCACAGCGGGTGTGCCGCTTGGCCACAAGCTGGGCTCATGGCTGGCCAGCGCAGGAGTGGTGGCGGGAGCCTCTCCCGCATCCACAGCAGCACTAAGGATGTCCAACTGGGCCTAAGCCATCAGGCGGACATCCCCAGAGGGGTGCAGGCTGGGCTGAGGGGACCCCCCCCCATGCCCTTGTGCACAAATTTCGTGCACTGGGCCTCTAGTTCATATCATAACAATAACATTGAGGTAATTTGTGGTCTACACTCTGGCGCCCTCGAGCAACAATACTTTGGGTAATTTCCTCTAAGCTATCTGTCTCCTTGAGTAGGTTGATATAAGCTGTTTATCTTCTGGTTAGAGAGAAAAAATGCAAATCATTTACTATTAAGTGTCCTTGGTTTAAGGAAAATAGGATTTACTAGATGGCTCCACACAGCTGTTAGAACCCACTTTCATTTTCCTTCAAAATGCATATCCATGCTTCATGCCTTCTATTACACCAAAGCCATGTAATGTCTTTCCAGTTAGAATTCTTAACCCTTAGAAACATTAATTTTTAGGTGACAAGTAAATAATTAACATGCCTCAGATTAGCAATACATTCACATTTTAAAGAGATATTTCAAACAAAATACAGAACTTATTCATCAACAGATTCAAATACCTCCTCTAGATTCTCTATAATAAGGAACTCAGATTAATTAATATTTCAATATCCTGTTATTTCAAAATACCTAGATATTTAATATTTATAATTTAACCTAGCAGAACTCCAAAATTTTAAGTTACCAAAGACTTTAACCTTTTTCTCTTTACGAAGTGGGAGTGGCCCCTCCAGGAGGGCTCCTCTTCCTTCTCCCACCCCTTACCCTGTCTGCCTAGTCCTGATCCTGAGGACCTTATAAAGGGCGGCTGACCAAACCCTGCCGGGTTGAGAAAGCAACGTGGCAGCCCACAGGTCTCTGCCTCCGCCCCCCGCACGCCACGTGCCATGTGAGACGCAGCCCGGCCCCAGAGCGGCGCGCCCCCGGCGCCCAGGTCGCGTGACTAGGCGGGGACGCGCGGGATTAAGGTCCGTGCCCGCCTCTTCCGAGAAAGCTCTTGTTTCAGGTTCCGGGGCCGCGAAGCTCCGGGCCTGGGGGTCGCGCGCGGCGCTCTCCGGGTTCCGGGGCCGCGCGCCCCGCGGCGGGCGGGATGGAGGAGGCCGGGGCGGCCGTGACCACGGCCGGGGAGGCCGAACTGAACTTGTCCCGCCTCAGCGTGTCCCCCGAGACACTGGAGTCCGAGCTGGAGTCGCGGGGTGAGGAGCGGCGCGGCGCGCGGGAGGCGCTGCTGCGGCTGCTGCTGCCGCACAACCGTCTGGCGTCGCTGCCGCGGGCCCTGGGCAGCGGCTTCCCGCACCTCCAGCTGCTGGACGTGAGCGGCAACGCGCTGACCGCGCTGGGACCCGAGCTGCTGACGCTGCGCTGCCTGCGCACGCTGCTGGCCAAGAACAACCGGCTCGGCGGGCCCGGCGCGCTGCCCAAGGGGCTGGCGCGGTCGCCGCTCTCGCGCAGCCTCCAAGTGCTCAACCTCAGCGGGAACTGCTTCCAGGAGGTGCCGGCCTCGGTGCTGGAGCTGCGCGCGCTGCAGACCCTCAGCCTGGGGGGCAACCAGCTGCAGACCATCCCGGCCGAGATCGAGAACTTGCGGAGGTGAGCGGGCCGCCGCCGAAGGGGAGGGGGCCGGGAGCGGTGTCCGCGGGCGCCGGGCCTAGTCCAGGCGCGGTTTAGTTGTCACGTAACCGCCTCTTTCCCTTTAACTCATCGGCGGTGAGCACTACCCCGCCGGCTCAGCGAATCTAGTAAGGTGGCCTGTGACCGCGTTTGGTGTGCAGATTTTCGAGGCAGTTTTTCTCCTTCTTGGATCTGAGGGAGTGATTCAAACTGATAGCTACTCAAACAAATGTAAATGTTGTCACTTTCTTGCTTTGTAGTCCTTGGCGGTTTTCCCCCTCTAGAGACCAGCGGTTTTCAACCTTGTTCATCGCCTGGCACACATAAACTAATGACCAAAATTCTGAGGGACACCAAAAAATGTATTGTTTTTTACTGATCTGACAAGAAAAAATACGTATAATTTTGATGCATTCACACCAGGCGGTTATTGTTGTGTTGGCTGTTACTTTATTTGACAATAAGGGAAAAGAGGTCAGTGCCCCTGACTAAATAGTCAGGTATTGCATGTTTTTAAAATTCTGGCGGTGCATCGGTTGAAAATCGTGCTATAGATCAAAGTTTGTGCCTTTTAGCCAGACATCCAATGTACTCTGATCTGACTCTTGCTTTTCTAGGACATTTACTGCTCCCTGTTCTCTAGTAACAGCAATACCAAAGTTCCCCATTGTAGGAGGCCGTGTTTTCAGATCCCTAGTGGATAATTTAAATCCTCAGATAGTACCTAACCCTATTTATACTATGTATTTTTCAATATGCACATACCTGTGATAACGTTTAATTTGTAAATTAGGCACAGTAAGAGATTAACAACAATAACGTAATAAAATAGAACAACTATAACTACATACTTGAAAGAAACATGTAGCCTTTGCTCACGTCTCCCACCCACAGACTTAATGCCTTTTTCATATTAATTAAGCACTTACAGGCAATGTGGTCATAACTTACTCATTTTGAGATGGGACAGAAAAACAAGCTGAAATTTCTGTTTCCTTCACAATTCCACAGATAGAAGATTTATCCTTACCTTAGATTTTAGCAAACTCAGCATACGATTTTTTCCTTTCCTGTAAGTAAAGAACTTTCACCTTTTTACTTAAAGAAAGTACTTTAAAGCTTTTCTTTGACATACCAGAATTGCCAGCATCGCTACTCTTGCACTTTGGAGCCATTATTAAGTAAACGTTACTTGAGCGTAAGCACTGTGATACCATGACAGTTGATCTGATTAACTGAGATGGCTACTAAGTGACTAATGAGTGGGTAGTGTATACAGCAGTATATGCTGGACAAAGGGATGATTCACAACCCAGGAGGGGTAGAACAGGATGATACTAGATTTCATCACACTAGTCCGTGCATAATTTAAAACTTATGAATAGTTTATTTCTGGAATTTTCCATTGAATAATTTTGGACCACAGGTAACTGAAACTGGGGAAACAAAACTGCAAATAAAAGGGAACTACTGTACTACTCGTGGAATTCAATGAGCCATGCATTTTACCAGCACCAATGGGCATACAATAAATATGCATAGAATGAATGCAGTAACTCTGTACATATCCTTTTCCTTTTGCCTGAAATGTTGCCTGTAAATTCCTATTCATCCTTCAAAACCCATCGCGAGGGTGTTACCTTTGTTTTCTTTAATACTTCATGGACCACAACTAATTTATGATCTATATTGTACTTCCTCTGTACCTCACTCATCCCACCATTGCATTTATCCTATTGATTATAATTTCTTGTATACATGACAGTTGATCTGATTATTCAGGTCTGCCTCATTATTCAATTAATGTATATTGAATTAAATGCAAGGAAGTAGTAGAGACACAGGTAGCAAAAGTCCCTTAAATGTGCTGTGCAGGAGAGTAAGAAATAGTGCAAGAACAAGTGGATTATCCAAAGTGAAAAAAAAAGTGTCTTTTGTCTGAAAATATTTTCACAGCTTTTATTTGAATTTTCTGAGATAACAGAATGTTAGAGATGGGAGGGACCTTAGAGCTAAATGTAGTGAAAAGAACATTGGCCTGAGAATAAGGACTCTTGATGTCCCAGCCTTAGACAAATCACTTAATATATCCTCACTACAGCCTCCTAATCTGTAAAAGAGGCATTTGGACAAGATATGTCTTCATACCCATCTCATCACGGATATTTATTTAGTACCTACCATGTGTCAGGTGCTGGGGATACTGTGGTGAACATGATCCTGCTGCCCTCATGGAGCTAACATACAAGAGACATTAAACCTCATTATTTCATTACAATTGTTGTAACTTCTGTGAAGACATACAGAGTGCCTTGAAATGAAATAACAGAGGGGCCTGCCTGACGTAGTTTGGTTCTTGAGCAAGTAACATTTGAACTGAATTTTGAAGGAAGAGTATGAATTAACTAGGAGAGGGTGGGGAGGGGTCAGTCCAAGTAGAAGGAACAGCACAGGTGAAAGCCCAGAGGCAAGAAGGACTGAAGGTCAAAATTTTGAAAGGAGGACATTGTATTAGAGCAGTGGTTCTCAACCTTTCTAATGCCGCGACCCTTTAATACAGTTCCTCATGTTGTGGTGACCCCTAACCATAAAGTGATTTTCATTGCTACTTCATAACTGTAATTTTGCTACTGTTAATGAATCGTAATGTAAATATCTGTGTTTTCCGATGGTCTTAGGCTCTAATGTAAATATCTGTGTTTTCCGATGGTCTTAGGCTCTAATGTAAATATCTGTGTTTTCCGATGGTCTCGACCCACAGGTTGAGAACCGCTAGCAGGGTCGCCTAAGACCATCGGAAAACACAGATATTTACATTAGAGCCTAAGACCATTGGAAAACACAGGTATTTACAGGGCATTAATATTTGGTACTTGCCCCAAACTAATAAAAAAAAATATTTTCTTTGACTTCTCATCTGTTGGATGTTAGGAAGATATCTATCCTCTTTTAACAGCAACTTAGAAAGTATTTCAGAGTATATAATCCATGTAATAGTCTCCTTTATCCCCAGCCTTCATTTCAGGAAAGAATAACAAATATGCACAATTAGCTTAATTGGTATAATTAACCTCTTCAGATTTGTAGGGTGTCTTCATGTATGTTTTTTGTACTTTGTTAATCCTTTTCCCTAGTGGCAAACTCTTTTGAAGAAATGGTTTCTGAAAGGTCAGTTTTGAAGTATCTATATATATAAAAGGCTAAGTGACCGACCATACTACGTCCAACTGTACATCTGTCTGGCCGTCCAACCAACCTACCGGCCAGTACATATGACGTGCACTGGCAGTTTAAAAATAAACATTGACTTGTGCATGTGCGATACATATAAAGCTCTCGCTGGCACCAATCTCATGCATGTATTAGTTTTATAATACTACTAGTGCCCCAGTGCATGGATTGGTGCACATTGAAAGGAAATTTTTAGAAGGCAGCCGGTGGGGCGGGTCAGGACTGGGCGAGACAGGCCAGACATGCCCTGGAGCCAACCTCCCGTGGTCCCTCCCTGGCCAGCCACACCTGGGGCAGCGCTGTGGTTCGAAGGTCGTCTGTGGGGTGAAGCGGGGTCCCTCCGGCAGGTGGGGTCTCTTGGCCTGGCCTGCGGGGATCGGGCTGAAAACGGCTCTCCATCATCCTCCGAGGGATTCCAGATTGCAAGAGGACGGTTCTTGGGTGATGCACCCCAGAATTGGGCTCCCTCCTCTGTCATTCTGGGTGCATCATCCGAGAACTGCAGCTGCTAAGTGTCTGCAGCTCAGCAGCTCCCGCGTTAAGCATCTGCCTCCTGGTGGTCATTGTATGTCATAGCAACCGGTTGGACGTATTTTCAGCATCTACTTATTTGTTACTAGTGGCCCAGTGTACAGTTTCATGCACATTGAAAGAAAATTAGAAGAAAGATTTGTGCAGTAATTATGATGCTGAAAATACTATATATGTATATTTTTATTTTTTGAAAAATCTTATGTTTATTATTAACTCATTCCCAGACAATATTTGAAAGACAAAAAAATAACATATTGGAATTAAACTTGTTTGTTTTTAAGCATTATAAACCTAAGAGATTTACACAGTCAGAAATAGAAAAAGAATATCATTAATATGTTTTTAAAATGACAAAACTTTGAATCACTACACATAAAGGAAGGCAAGATAATGAAGTAAAGATAAGAAATTCAACAAATGGAAGAAATTAAACCTAGAAGAAACATGTAATAAGGCTACCTACAAAAGACTTTACAATAAGCATGATTTCTAATGTCAGAGGTAAAGGAGGGAATGTCATCAATGAAACAAGAATAAGAAGTTTAAAAATGGACAGTTATGAAAACCCTAGTTAGAACTCTTAGAAATGAAAAAATGTAATTATGAATAGGCTGAAAGATAGCTTGTAGCACAAAAGTATGAAAGAAATGTTAAAAAACATGGAGAATTGATTCTGAAGTTCCACTGCCATTTAATAGAAATTCTAGAAGGAGAATAGAGAGCATGTAGGATAGGAATGTTTGAAATAATACTGGTTTAAAATTTCCCACAATTAAAAAGAGTACTTCAAACTGATCATGGTAAAACTTCAGAACAATCAGGTTAAATAAAAAAGATTCTAAAAGCTCCTAATAAAAAAAGAACACCAGATTACCTACAAAGGAGCAATATACTAATACTGGTTAAAATAAGATCATGGAGTAGTAACTTTCTAGTGCTAATAAAAGTAACTGTCAACCTAGAATTTAATGCCCAGCCAACCTATTCATTACTTAACAAGGAGGGGGGAAGATAAAAATGTCAGAGACGAAGGACTCAAAGATAAAAACTAAGGTGGGCTCTTGCTGAAAGAATTTCTAAAGGATGTACTTGAATTACACTCTAAAACAGTGAGTGTCAACCTTTTTTATCTCATGGCATACATAAACTAATTAGTAAAACTTTGCAGCACGCCAAAAAATATATTTCTTGCCAATCTGACAAAAAAAAAGGTATAATTTTGATTCATTCACACGGGATGGCTTATAAAAGCAACTGTTGTGTTGGCTGTTGTCATATTTTTATTTGACAGTCTAAGGGAAAAGAGGTCAGTGCCTCTGACAAAATAGTCAGGTATTGTATGTTTTTAAAATTCTTGTAGCAGACCTGTTGGAAATTGCTGCTGTAGAAGGATAGCTTGGCTGTTGTGTGGAAAATAGCTGCTGAAGTGAGAAGGGAGTTTGATGGGAAGAATGGAAGCACAAGACTGGAGGCTATTATAGTAGTCCAGATGTGAAATGGTAGAGATTTGCTTGGTATATCTTTTTTTATCCCTTCACTTTTAATGTACTGAGGTATTTCTATTATAAATGTAAGTTATAAAGAGTATAACTTCAAAGTCCTTACTGAGGTCTGAAGGACCTGATCTGCTCTTCCTAGACTACCTCTCTGACCTATGTGACTATCACTGTCCTGCCTTTGGCTCCCTGATCTACCCACACTGGCTCTATTATAACACAAGCATTTTTCTACCTCAGGGATTTCTACTCAGTCATTTCATTCTGACCTTTGTTCAAATGTCATCTCCTACAGGAAACCCTTTATGTCCCCCCTATCAAGAATATCACTCTCATCAACATCTGGTTACCTCCCTTTTTCTTTATAGTACTTAAAGCTGTCTGACAAAATATATACAAATTCATTGATTTATTGTCTGTCTCTCTCACTAGAATGTAAGCTACTTAAGGTCAAGTAATTGGTCTTATTTTCACTAAATTCCCTAGAATGGTGCATGGTAGGTATCTGGTTCATATTTGTTGGCCAGGCACTTAACATGATATATAATAACATTATTCCATTTTAAAGAAGAAACTGGAGCATAACAAGATTAAATAACTGGCCCAAAATCTTGCACTGGTAAGTGGTAGAGCTGGGATTCAATGAAATAAATACAAACAAAAATAAAACCAGTAGGTAGTATTGATAATATTGCCTAATATTGGTGTGTCTTGTCTGCTTACCTATAATATAAGCTCCCTGAAGATTGCATTACTTCTCTAGAGACTGTATGGCATATAGCAGATCCTAAGTAAAACATTTGCTGAATGAATAAATGAAATGTGTTCATTATAATAAAGGAAATGGAGTATCTTATCTAGCTTTGGTTTATTTACTTTTTATTTTTGTTTATCTTTGCAGTTTAGAGTGTTTATATCTTGGAGGAAACTTCATCAAAGAAATCCCGCCAGAATTAGCAAATCTGCCTTCTTTAAATTACTTAGTATTGTGTGACAACAGAATCCAAAGTGTACCTCCTCAGCTTTCACAGTGAGTAGTTTCAAGCATTTTATGTATACGCTAGAGGCCCAGTGCACAAAATTCATGCACAGGGGGTGGGGTGGGCGCCTCAGCCCGGCCTGCACCCTCTCGCAATCCGGGACCACTGGTTCCTAACCGCTCACTTGCCTGCCTGCCTCATAGCCCCTAACTGCTAGCCTGCCTGCCTCATCGCCCCTAACCTCCTCTGCCTTGGCCCCCACCACCATGGCTTTGTCCAGAAGGTCGTTCTGCTGTCTAGTCTAATTAGCATATTAGGCTTTTATTATTATAGATAGAAATACATGCTTAGGAATTACTGTTTTGGCATTCACCCACATGTTTTATAGGTAGAAAGAACTAGATGGTACATGAGAATTACCGTTACGTTTGCTGTGAATGGGGTTGCTTATTTTTAATGTTACTTTTTTTAAAGGCTGTGGTTTATTTCTAACAATATTTGTATATTGTAATAAAAAATAGAGTATTGATTTGACAGAGATTTCCCAGGTTTTTAAGGGAGTTGGTTAATTTTATATTTGATATGAAGCATTCCTATCCTAATGAGATAATGTGAAGGGTCTTGATTCCTGCTGCATTTAAAATCTTTACCTTTTTTGGTTATCTGAATGATAAAACATCCCCCAAAAATGTTTAAATCTAGCATTTATATTTCATCTAGTACATCAGAATATTCTCTTAAGTATTCTGTACTGTCTGAGATTCCATGAGCAAAAGCCCATCATGACATTTACAAATCTATGATCTAGTTTCAGCACTTTTAAATTTTATTTCCATTGACCTAATCTTAATTGCACATTCTTATGGGGAAATCAAGTTAAGTGAAGAACTTAACTTTCTTGGTAGTTACCTTGCTTACTGTCATTGATTTTTGTACTGCACTCATTCCAGGTTGCATTCGCTTCGATCCCTCAGTCTTCACAATAACTTGCTGACATACCTGCCTCGAGAGATCCTCAACCTTATTCAATTGGAAGAATTGAGTTTGCGAGGAAATCCGTTGGTTGTTCGTTTTGTTAGAGATTTAACCTATGATCCTCCGACTCTCCTGGAATTAGCTGCTCGGACTATTAAAATTCGAAATATTTCCTACACTCCCTGTGATCTTCCTGGGAATCTTCTTAGATACTTGAGTTTAGCCAGCAATTGCCCAAACCCAAAGTGTGGAGGTAAGCTAATTTAGTGTCCTTGTTTTCCATTCATTTAGCTATTTTTAAAATTGATGATCTCAGTGTTTTCATTAGCTGTCTTTCAGAGAAAGGCAATTAGTCTTTGTTTCTGTTTCCCTCATCCTTTTACCCTTTACCAGAAACTAAGACCCTCTCTGGATTTGATTCTTTTTCTTTTCTTTTCTTCCTATTTTCATAATCCTTTATGATTCACACACAAGGAAAACACCCAGAAAGTCTTATTCTGTTTTGAAACTGTCATAAGATTTGTAAAATGAGAGGAAATATAAAAGCATAACAGCCCTAGTCGGTTTGGTTCGGTGGATAGAGCATCAGCCTGCTGACTTAAGGGTCCCAGGTTCCATTCTGGCCAAGGGCACATGTGCGGGTTTCGGGCTTGATCCTCAGTAGGGGGTGTGCAGGAGGCAGCCGATCAATGATTCTCTTTCATCGTTAATGTTTCTATCTCGCTCTCCTTCTCCCTTCCTCTCTGAAATCAATAAAAATATTTTATTTTTTTTTTAAAAAGAAGTGTAACAATCCTAATTGCCTAGAAAGAATCTCTAAAATGTTTAGCTACTTAGAATCACCAGTCTGAGTATCAGTTACCTTTATAGAGTATGATTCAAGATATATGAGAATGGGCAGAATGTGTGTCAATTTCAGAATGTCCCTTGGAATTTTATATTCTTTTAAATCCATGGTTCAAAATTTCTTCGGTTTAGAGCAGTGGTCAGCAAACTGCGGCTCACGAGCCACAGTTTGCAGACCACTGGTTTAGAGTATATGGAGAGAATGAAACTAATGGTATAATGTAAGGCAGAGTGAAACAAGAATTCAGTGTAGTATTGGAAATCAAAAGAGGGAAAGAATACATTTAACTACATCTAGAAAAGATGAGATGATTCTTGACGTATGAGTTGGATTTTGATGGGTAAAATTAAGGATAAGAAACTTTTCAGAAGGATAGAATAAAATTGGAGATAAAAAAGCATTATGGAGCAGAAAGTTGAATAAGTAATTTGACTCAGATATACAATTAGGGGAATAACGAGAGAAAACAGTTTATAAAAGATTCATTGAGAACAGGTTATGAAGGGCATGGAGTGCCAGGGGATGTGGGTAGGAGTTGGTGACTGATAGCAGGTCATTTTATTTTGGCTCCCTCATAGAAGACTACTACTTAAAAAATTCAATTTGATGGGGGTACAGAAAGGTTTTTACTATTGTCGGATAAATGTAGGTGCTGAGGAAATGATATATATGATGATCAGAGATTTTTCTGGAAAGTCCCATCATGTCTTGAAACCATTATAAGGTTTATTAAAAAGGAGAAAATCATTTAAGTTTCTCAAAGAATATCAAGAGAAAAAAAGACACTATTGGTTCAAAAAGAAAAATATTCGAGCCTTTCTAGCCATTCTTACCAGGTATACTGGTTACTAATGCGGATTTTTTTCAATAGATGGAGTTACACATATGTTGATATACACTGAGTGGCCAGATTATTATGATCTCTGAACGCATAATAATCTGGCCACTCAGTGTATATATATGTATATTAGAAGCCCGGTGCATGAATTCGTGCATAGGTGGGGTCTGGCCAGCCTAGCCAGGGGGAGGGGACATGGGCGGTTGGCTGCTGGTTGAATTCCTGGTCAAGGGGACAATTTGCATATTAACCTTTTATTATATAGGATATACACTGAGTGGCCAGATTATTATGCGTTCAGAGATCATAATAATCTGGCCACTCAGTGTATATGCAATTTGATATGTATGCTATTTTGTTGTATTGACAGCAAGCTTCAAAACTTCATATGTCAAATTTTCTGAAGGTGTTAACATCATAGATATTTTTACATTTAAAAATGTCAAGTTTCGTGCCAAAAAAGAGCATTTGCAGGAAGTTTTAATTCTTTATTTTGAAGAAAAGCGCTGCTGAAAGTTATCGTATACTTTGGGAAGCTTATGGTGAACATGCTCCATCTCAAGATACTTGTGAATGCTGGTTTAAACGCTTTAAAAGTGATGATTTCGATGTGAAAGACAACATCCAAGTCAACTGAAAAAGTTTGAATAACAGCAATTACAAGCATTATTGGATGAAGATGCGTGTCAAACTCAAAAACAACTTGCAGAAAGATTAAACGTTGCTCAGCAAATAATTTCCGATCATTTATAAGCAATGGGAAAGATTTTAAAGGAAGGAAAATGGGTGGCACATCAACTGAATGAAAGATAAATGGAAAACCGAAAAGTCATCAGTAAAATGTTGCTGCAATGGCATGAAAGTCTTTTTTGCATGGAATTGTGACTGGCGATGAAAAGTGGATTTATTTTGAGAATCCCAAATGCACAAAATCATGGGTTGATCCAGGTCAACCATCAACATTGACTGCAAGGCCAAATCGCTTCAGAAAGAAGACAATGCTCTGCGTTTGGTAGGATCAGGAAGGTATGGTGTATTATGAGCTTCTAAAACCAGGTGGAAACGTTGATACTGATCGCTACCGACAACAAATAATCAATTTGAACCACACTTTGATCGTGAAACCACCAGAATGTGCCAGAAGACAAGGCGAAGTAATTTTGCTTCATGATGACGCACCATCACACACTTCAAAACCAGTTAAAGACACGTTAAAAGATCTTGCCTGGGAAGTATTAACCCACCCGCTGTATTCACCAGACCTTGCTCCTTCAGATTACCACTTGTTCCAATCAATGGCACACGCACTTTCTGAGTAGCACTTCAAAAAGTACTAAGTATTGGAAAATTCGGTCTCTGAATGGTTTGCCTCAAAACAAGAAAAGTTCTATTCGGACAGTATCCACAAATTACCTGAAAGATGGGGAAATATGTAGCTAGCGATGGACATTACTTTGAATAAAGCACTTTTGATGTTTCTCTTGAAATTACCGTGTTTTCTTTGATTACAAAATCTGCTTTATTAACCGGTACACCTGGTAGAAGTATAGATTGCTGTGCTGTGCCAAATTAGAAGTGCTTACGCTTTTCTCTGGTTCTCTTTCCTAAGTTGGCTTTAACAATGACAAGGGACAACATTCACACCAGGCCTTCAGACTCAGTAGTCTCTGTCTAATCTCTTCTTTAAACCTATCCTTTTCTGGAAATGGACCTCTACAAGAATTCACTTTTTCTCTTATTTGTTTTTGAATTACTTCTTCAATATACTGATTTGCTACTTATTTTAGGAACAAAAATGCATTTTAAATTATTAGTTTAAAATTTGAGATAATATATAAAATGAACCATTGACATTTTTCCCTCTCAGACTCATTAGTTATTGGACTCTAAGCCAAAGTAATTGTATATTTTGTGATATATTTTCTCGGTATAGTCTGAGATCTTATGAATGACAAGATAATATTGTACTATTTTAGCTCATGGTAACTCTATAATGCTTTATTTTGTTACTTCCTTAGGAAGCTAACATATTTTGAGGGTATATAAATACTGATTGACCAGTTTATTGCATATATCTATTTTTCTAAATTGTTCAAAGTAATATACCTTGAATTGCCTTTATTAAACTACTAGGCTCAGTGCACAACAGTTGTGCACTGGGGGTGAGGGTCGGGGTGGGGGGGAGTCCCTCAGCCCAGCCTGTGCCCTGTTGCAGTCCGGGACCCCTCGGGGTCCTTAGCGCTGCTACGGAGGTGGGAGAGGCTCCTGCCATCGCCCTGCACCCGGCTTCTGGCTGAGTGGCACTCCCCCTGTGGGAGCACCCTGAGCACTAGGGGGCAGCTCCTGCATTGAGCACCTGCCCCCTGGTGGTTGGTGCATGTCATAGCGACCAATCGTTCCCATTCGGTCGATTTGCATATTAGCCTTTTATTATATAGAATGAGTTATACTTATAGAATCAAAAAAATTAGGAAGTTAATGGGGGAGTGTTAGGGAAAAATAAATAGAAATTGTTATTTCTTCTTTGTTTGGACCACATCTTGTTATTTTGGTTCTTTATGTGACACACACAGAGTTGTTGGTGCCAGAGGAGATTTAGGTAAGGTATAGAGGTTGAGATTCCTCTCTAGAGAGGCAATTTGACCCAGAATTCTAGATGTTCCAGTTATACTGCAATCATTGTGATAGCCTATGTTAGACATGTGCGGTATCTTCAAGGAGTGGCTAGAACCCTGAGATACAGCATCCTCTGCTCTTCTCTCAGCTCTGAATGTATTTTTACTTAGCTGAAGGGCCACAGTTCAGGAGCACTGTGGAATCAAAATTAGGAATCAAAAGAGCTGAATAACCCTAGTCAGTTTGGCTCAGTGGATAGAGTGTTGGCCTGCGGACCGAAGGCTCCCGGGTTCGATTCTGGTCAAGGGCATACTCCTTCCCGGCTTGGGCCCTGGTCAGGGCACGTGCAGGAGGCAACCAGTTTTGGTGTTTTGCTCTGTTTTGCCCTCTCTCTTCCACTCTAAAAATCAAAGGAAAAATATTCTTAGGTGAGGATATCAAAGTACTAGTTTCAGTCTAGTCATATATTTGTGTGAAAACCCTATGAGACCATTCATGAAACAGCTTGGAAGTGTGTAGATTTAGAACCTGTGGAAATGTAAGGTATCATCTTGTTTCTTTTCATTTTGCTTCTCAAAACATAAGAACAAGGATACCAAAAGTTGTTTCCTTTCTGCAAATTTTGAAGTTTTGTGGGCTTTTTAAGTTTCTTGACAATAGGGTAGTACTATCAGGCACTGTCTACCAAATCACCCAGAGAAAACAAGCTAAATAAACAGTGTCCTTTTAATACCATCTCCCTTTTAGGTAACTCTGGCCACCCCTGTGCAGCCAAATCACTATAAATAGCTATAAACAGCTATAGAAACATCTACTAGTTATGCTTAAGATTCAGAACAGAGAAGACTGTACATGACATTGCTTCAGAATGCTGGAGAAATGGTTGCAAAAGAAACTGTGATTCATTGCTTTGTAATGATTACTTTATACTTTTTCCTCCTTCTCTCCAGGAGTCTACTTCGACTGCTGTGTCAGACAGATAAAATTTGTGGACTTCTGTGGGAAGTACCGCCTCCCCCTGATGCACTACTTGTGTTCACCAGAATGCTCTTCGCCTTGCAGTTCCACATCCCAGAGCGAATCTGACTCGGAGGACGAAGCTAGTGTTGCCGCACACAGAATGCAGAAAGTTCTTCTTGGTTGAGGAGTGCAGAGTGGAGTGAAATACTAAAAGACTGAGAAAAGGTTGTTAGAAAAGAAAGTAGACTTTGAGGTTCACTAGAAACATTATCTTCATCTTGAATGTCCATGAAAGAGTCAGAGGTGATATAAATAAAAGATTTTATGTATCATCTACCCATTTAGCAGGAATGAGTCCATTTCCATGTTTGGATTTTTTAAATGTAATTCACTCTGAATGGCCGTTTTATATTTGGCTGATTGTTTGCAATCTTCGCTCAAGTTTTGCATAACTCCCACAGCAGACTAGAACATTCTGAAGAGCAGTGCTATAATAAACCATCAGTGGTAACAATTGAGATGAAGAAAGAAATGATCAAAGCTGTAATTATTACCAGAGTTGTCCTTGGGTTTAGGTTGAACCCTATACAATAGTAGAATTACCCCTCTTTTCATATATTGCCCATATGTCTAAATTACAGAGCTATTCAGATAAGCTCACAGATGGTTACATAGGCCCTAAACCTTTCTGACCCACTATCTGGTAAAGTAAGGGATATAACCTTATGTGGGATTTTAAAACTCTTCAGTTCTCCTTTATTTTATATGATTATTACCCTTAGGTAATCCAGCAATGACTGATGTAGTGCCTTAAATCCTAGCTAGGATTTGGAAGTTTATGCAAGAGATGATGCCAGAGTAGCCTATAGCCTGCCATACTATGCAGAATGCTGAAATACGCTTTAACAGAACTAGGTAAACAATTATATATCTGACACCTGAGCTCATGACCACTTTACCTTCATTTTTTGCTTAAACATGAAGTATACCCCTCGCAAATCACTTTTACACTTAATGGGAGGCCACACTCTTGATCATACAGTTTTTGATTGAAAAAAATCTGTCAGATTTCTTTGGACAGAATAGAGATTTACGTTAGCTTCTTTATATCTTGCATAAAGGAGTGGGAAAATGACTTAAAAATTTTAAGTCAGTTATGACTATTGCCTGTGTGTACTGAACTATAACTTTCTCTAGATTTTAAAAAGGCACTAGACAAACATCACAACAAACCAAATAAAATTTGGGCAGCAGTCATGTTTGTACACAATAGAACAATTTTCAAAACCAGTTTAACCATGGAATATTTTTTTAATATTTTTTATATTGATAACATAAAAAAGTATTAGATAATCCTTAAAGTATAGAAGAAAAATGCTTTTACAGATTACTTGCTATTAGAAATGACCAAATTTTTATTAATCAGCTTAATATGCAATAAAAATTGAGTAACAGTTCAGTAACAAGTTGGTATTATAAAATAAGATACATAACACATACTAGCAATCTTAGGTCATTAATCTATAATAGCATGATGTTTGGTAAATGTTACCTATACAGTAATACGCAGATCAGAAATGCATTGCAAACAGGAGGTGGCCTCCCTTCTGACTTGGCTGGCATTCATGAAAGGGCACATCATTTCTTAAAGCAGATTGTTTTACAGTAATGATATGTATATGTATTAGGTTTTTGTCATATGTAGTATTTTTTTATTTTAGAAGAAAATATACTGTAAGATAGTTTAGAGTTTGTCTGTTTATTATATGTTAATTCATGAAACAACATGAAAGTTTCATGACTGCAGTTGTGAAACGCTGCTATAAAGTAAATCCCTTCCCCTTGTTATAATGTAGTAAGATTCTTTTTTCCTTTCTATTCAGAAACTTTCTATGTCTATGGATGTGATCTAGTATATTTCTACTGCCTAGCAAAGTATACCTGGGTGTTTATATCTTACAATGGAAGTAATAACAAGTCTTGTTTACTTATCCACTTGAACCACAGCAAGTTTTATACTATAAACTTATGAATAGTAAAGATGACTTAGGTAGTACTTAAGTGGCAAGCTCAAAATGTTTTGTAAGGGACTTTGTTTAGATATATAAAATACTTCCATAGAAAATAAATAATGTATTCATAGTAACATACTCAAATGAATAGGACCAAATTTTTTTGGCTTAAATGCCTCACTTTACTTTCAAATTCATTACCAGCTTCACCTAAGTAACAGCTTGGGTAATCTTCTAAGAGTTAATCTTTGTAAAAAAAAATGGATAGGTATGTAAATACGGTGTTCAACCTTACATACCTCTTTCCAGCTTCCCAGAGAG
Source organism: Plecotus auritus (assembly GCF_963455305.1). Classification (NCBI taxonomy): domain Eukaryota; kingdom Metazoa; phylum Chordata; class Mammalia; order Chiroptera; family Vespertilionidae; genus Plecotus; species Plecotus auritus. The sequence continues at coordinate 167,551,382 of NC_137771.1, read as the reverse complement.
AAGATGCACTGATTGAGCTTTTACAGATGTGTAGATAGGTCTAACCAGAAACACTTTCTAGCTTTGCTATGTAATGTAGATGTATACAGCAAACTGTCAACAAAATGTTTGCTATGGTCTCTATATGTGCATTTGAAAACCTAAGATCAGTGTCCAGCTGTCTTTGGTGACTTTTACTGAAATCTACATAATAGCTGTTTTATCTTTTTAAAAAATCTTTTGCAAGAGCTTTTTACCTTTTAACCTTTTATAAGAGCTGCTAATAATTCCCAAGATTTTCCCCCTGTTTTTCCCCCTACCTTCCCTTTCTCGGTTACTAGAAATTAAACCAGAAGGTGAGATATAAGGGACTTGATATTCTAGAAACCAGATAATCAGCTCCCGAATCATATAGCTCACTCTGTATTTAAAATGATAGTCTATATCTCTTTAGTTAAGTCACATATTTGTGTTTAAACTATAATTAATAAACTTTAACTGTATCTTTTGAGATGTATAGAATATGCACTAATTTTCATAATGAAATAAGTATGTTTATCTCTACTTTGATAATTTTAGTGACCAAAACTTATGTGGATAAAACTATTTAGCCAAAACATTAAAGTGTTTGGAATGAAATTCTTCAGTGCTAATATTTAAAATTGAAATGGATACATTGAACATTCTTAGTAATCTCTATCCTTAGAATCCAGTTCTCAGTGTCATGAAACTGAGAGGTGAAATAGTCTGAGGATTTTAGGAACTAGGAAAATTAGCTAGTACTATATTTTGCTTTACGGTGCCAGAGAATGGCTGACCTAGGGACAAGCTAGTCAGGGTTGTCTGTATTTGAGTAGGGGAAATAGGTCTGGGGGGTTACCGTTGATATTTTACTTCTAAATATATGCCAGAGGAGTCTCTTATTCTAAAATTCTTGATACCTGGAACTTTAGGCTATGAAATTTGAAAGAAAAGACTTGCATTGTAAATTGTAACTCAAATTTGAGAAATTTTTGTATTGATATAAATAAAAGTTAAAGACAGTTCACACTAGTGCAGTGTAACACTGCAGACCAATTCCAAACAAACATTGTGAATATCGGTTTTAAACAAGAAAGAGAGGGAAAAGGCTCATTGCTGGAGTGTGAAATGAAAGAAATCTTTTAAAGCAACAAAGGGCAGGGAAATAGAAGTTACCAGGGATATCCCTGAGCAAAGAAAGTTGTTTAATAGTGAATTGTTTTAAAATTAAGTTGCCAGACTACCATCTGAAAGCCTTTCTCATTGATTTCTTTAGTTTCTGCTATTGGGATATTGCCCACATCCCTCCATAATGAAGGGCCAGCAAGTAATAAGATTTTCCTATAGCCAACCTTGCTCTTTCCAAAGGGAGTAATACCTCATTAACCTGGAATTTGTGGTACAGTCTTGGTTAATGTTTACCTTTGCACTATGGAAAAAACACACACCCACAAAACAGATAATTTCTGCAAATATAGTTTGATCTTTTAAAGCATTTTATATAAAAAGTTATTCTAAATAAGACCTTTTGTAGGCTAACCTATATCAGTTATAGTATGAGTATATAAAATTAAGCTGCATTTATAAATACCTAATTTTTAATGACCCCCTTCTTATCGAAAACAGATTTAATTGTATATATAGTAATTTAACTATTACTACCCATTTAGTTCAAAATAGCTTTTAAGAGTGAGATGAGCGTTCAACAACAGTAAAAGCTACTGTATAGGTTTTTAGGCAGCATGACCTGCAATACATAGTTCTGGTTTCCTCTGTATAGTAAAGAAGCACTTGACCTTCACTGTCTGTATTAAACACTATACTCTGTAACATTAATGTGATGAATTTAATAGCATCCAATTTTGCGTTTTCATTAGTCATGATCTTTTTAAAGGTAGCAGTGTCTTCAGCTCAGAAAAGTATGTGCCTTAAATCCTCCAGTCTACATCCAAATTTTGGGGGGAACTATGTCATTTAATAAGTTGTTTATGATAGTCTTGTCACCCTTTGCACTTAACTTGAGGGAGAAAAACTGTGATCCTGAGGGATTCCTTTCGCTAAACAGGGCCTAATGTCTATGAGTTTAGGGCTTCTGGAAAGGTAATCCCAGGCATGCATCCTCTCAGGAGGTCAAAGCCATAAATAAAATCAGTGCAAAGGTATGTTCTCTTTTATATTACTTTATAAAGAAAATATATCTGCTACCACTAAGGGGTGATAGCAGTTCCTAACCAACTTCATATTAATAATATGTAAAGATATTATTGCCATGAGGCCTATATTTTGTGAGTGGCTTATCTATAATACTAGGTTGAAGGTGAGGGGGTATATGTTTTAATATTTTTGCATGTATATATCCTCTTTCTTTTTCTCTATCCTTGGTCCATATTTGCCAAGAATGATGTAGAAAATAACAGTTCATTAATAACACATGTTACACATTATTGAGCATTTTCAGGGTAATACTGATTTGGGTGCTACTAGACTTACCTAGTATTGCTCTGTCTCACTTTATCACAAGAGATAGTATTCAATCCTGTAAATATTAAAATGCATTTAGCTTAATGAAAGTTTTTTTTATATACTGTCATACCAGAAAATGGTTCCTGGAGAAATTGCATTCAACAGAAGTTATTTCTTCCTTTGGTTGAAAATAAATTGGATAAAATTGTTTTATTCCAAATCTCCGGGGAAGAAAATAGGATAAGATTGATATCTCTATTGCTGGTACTATAAAAACATTACTAAATTGGTTAGTATTTCTGTCTGTAACTGATGTTTTAAGAGAATCTTTTCACTAACTTAAATGGTTGACGTTGATGTATTATTGGAAAGGAATATTAAACTCAGCAATCACTTTACAGCAATCATGGAGAGACCTGTGTGCCTACAATTGGTGTATTTCTAAGCCCACTTTGTATTCGTGAGAAACAACATAATGGGAGAAATATTTTAAATAATCAGTATTTTAACTTTTTATAAAGTTTGGGACTTTAAAGTATAAACAAAGGATGTTGAAAATTCATGTACTTTTAGTCAAATTACTTTTTATCTGATTTTTAAATTTCCTGTATTCGAAATCTTGTGAATTAGGAATATCTATGTAGGTATATATAGATATTTAAAACTGAATGGTAACAATAAATGTAATTTAGCAACATGATTCAATAATTACACTTTATTTTCAGAACAAGATACAGTTTATTGCATCAAATTTCTATATTACCTTGTAATGGTAAATGCTCTAAAAAGAATATTTTAAGCTACTTAAATTCTTTACCTCCTTTATTCCCCCAGGACACACAAAAGAATGTGATCTTACATTAACTAACCCTCTGTGAATTTTGCCATATCAAACATTTTGCTGTATTGTATCAAAAGTGTGTTGTTGGAATTTAATTCTATACTTTGGGAAAGTAATTGTATTTTAGTTTTAATTGACAAGCATTTATTTTTTTAAAAAACTAAAATCCTTATAATGTTGGTATTTGCCTGGATTACTTGCTATATCATTGGTCATCTGTTTATTGAATTGTCTCAGTACATGAATACATATATTAAGTGTATAGTAACATTTACTCTATGCTAAATGCAAGGGATAAAACATGATGAATTATACCAGATCTCTTTCTACTCAAGTTCCTTCTGCTTCCACAGTCTTAACAGATTTACGGATGCATGCTCTAATTAGAAATGAGGTCATTTTGCTAACTAAGGTCAGTACCTTCTTGCATTTAGTCCAGAATCCAACAATTTTAATACTAAGTAGCATAGTACTAACTGAACAGCGTTAATATTATAGTATTTAGTATTGTTCTTTAGTGCCATTAATTTAGTGACTATGGAAACCTGACATTTTTCTAGATTACAAAATTTGAAAGAGTATTTTGTGGTTGGTTATGAGTTGAGGTAAAATAGAGTGGGTAGGAAAGACGTACTCTTTGCAAAAAACAGCTAATGTTTTAAATTTGCTGAAGTGGAAAAAGCTCAACACTTTCCTGGTTAGTGTATAGGAAGGCTTCTTAGTGAAGATAGGCCCAGAAATTTGAGGGCACAAGAGAGAAAAACATTGGGTGTAACTGATCTCCTTGCTTTCTTGAGGATAAAACTGCTCTAATCTGTCCATTTGGGATGTTCTCTTTAGAACAAGTGTCAGAAGAACATTTTTTTCTTTAATGCCTTGTCTACTTCTGTAGGAAGCCACACTTTCCAGGGGATATGTGAGACTTGAGTGTGTCCCTTCACATCAGTCACTGCCAGCATTCCCTATAATGTTAGAGCTAAAAGAAACTTTAAAGGTCTGGAATTGAGTCACTCGTTTGTGAGATGAAAAAATTTAAGCCCAAGGAGACTTGTCTTAAGACTTCACATGGCTTAATCTTAAATCCAAGCCTCTGGATTCTTACTTCAATGCTGTTTGCATGATAGTATGCCCCTTTCTTTACTCCTCTGGTCTGTTACAGGAGATCAGTAACAGTATTGGTACTGCAATATAATAGGTCAACTGGCATCAAAGTGATGTCTGCATACATCTCAGTGTATTAAAAATTTTAGAAGTTGGGAAACCTTAGGTAAGAGTAAACATCTTGGGGCCTTAATACTGTTTCAAAGCACATTCAAAAACCTACCTTATTTAATCCTCATGACACTGAGGCAGGACTAGATTTAGTAGTTTGTTGGTGTGGTTTATCATACTCTTTTTCCTCCTCTGAATTTGAAATCAATTAAGAAATTGACATAGACTAGAGAAAGGAATCTAAATATCAGCTTTATCGTATCAGAATTGAGCTTCTTACCTTTTTAAATTGAATGTAACCAACCAAGTCACAGACTCCCCTGCAGAGGCTGTGTATCCCTAAATAAGCATTCCACAAGTCTGACCAGAATGCACTACAGATCCAATGGAAGTCAGGTCAAATCTTAAACCCTGGAGCATTGCCCAATAGAGAAACCTGGAACAATGATCAGATTTTGGCCACCTAAGCAGATGAATTAGTCTTTCACAGGGAGGAAAAAGAGACTAGAAAGGTTACTTCTGGGCAGCTGTTCTCAACCCTAGTGCAATAGAATCACCATGGGAACTTTCAAAATATTCAAATGCCTGGGCCTCATCCCCAGACCAATTGAAACCTGATCTCTAGAAGTGGAGTCAGCATCAGCAGTTGTAGAAGCTCCCCCCTACAGTTGCCCAACAAGGGTGATAATTATTTAAGGAAGGTCTCAGTAACTTGAAGTCAGTGGACTAAGGTTTTTTAAAAAATATATTTTATTGCTTTTTTACAGAGAGGAAGGGAGAGGGATTTTAAAATTTTAAAAATTTTAAATTTTTACCCTTATTGTTAATTTTAAGCTTTGTAACCTTGACAATGACTCCCAAAGTTCTTCCTAACATTAAGAGTCTACAATTATCTGTGCTTAAAACTCCTTTCTATTTTTGTAGCTCTAAAATATTTCTAAGTTCTTGCATCACTCACCACACCCTTTTTAGTCAACTCTTGTGAATGACCCACGTCCCGCATGGTTCAGGGTTCGGGATCTGGAGAAGGGGCCACACGCAAATGAAAGAGACGAGACAAGAAATGATAACTTGGAAATATTGGGGGCCAGGCGGGCAAGCCCAACTCAAGGGGAAGGACTTCCCCTGGTGCCCAGGCCTCGCCAACCTTTTATTCAAATTTGGATATACATCTAGCTCTTAGGCAGGTAATTGTGGTAACAGACTATCTTAAAGGTCAGTAAATATGAGAAAGATTTACTCTGAGACTATTTGGTCAGGAAATAGCTTGAGCCCCCATTGTCTGGACCAGTGGTTGGCAAACCGCGGCTCGCAAGCCACATGCGGCTCTTTGGCCCCTTGAGTGTTCTAATGCCACTTCTTCAAAATAGGCTCGCCCAGGCCGAAAACCGACTTCTGCGCATGGGCCACGAAGTTTCAATCACACTGTGCGTGTGCGCCCGCACGTGGTATTCTGTGGAAGAGCCACACTAAACAATCGGTGCATAGCTCTGGTTCTTGCCAGGGGTTCAAGGGTCACCAGCATTCAGGGATCCTTGTTTACACTTCTCTGATAGTGAAGACAATGGGTGGCTTCCTGCAAACTCTGTTTAGGTGTTTTAATATTTCCTCCAAAGCTAATGCACGTGCAGCCAGGGGCAGAGTTAGTGGAGTAGTGAGAACTTTGCCCCTGAATCTGCAATTAAAATTCTACCCTTTATATCCTTCCCAGGGTTTGTTATAGTGGATGACACGTCAATGGCAGTTTTGAAACAATCTGCTTTTTATTTCTGCTGAGGACAGCGTCTCATAAAAGAAAGGCATGTGTGTAAATGACCAATGAATAAGAATGACTCAGATGATTACTAGATGCCTCTGACTTTTGCTGTGGTGTAACTATAATTACATTTTCACCCTGGCCTGCTGTTGGGATTTTTCTCTGGTTCTAAGTGATCTCAGAATCAAATATTTAGCAGCAAGAGTTTGAGAAGTCATTATCACACCACTTTATGTAACAGGACAACTCAACCATTGGTAAGACCTATTCTATTTTCAAATACGTCAAAGAAGATTTTTTACTTCTTTAGCAATTCTGAAATTTAACAATTGCCACTAGAGAGAATAGTTCTTAAGGTTCTTGTGATTTTGCTAGACAGATTGGATATGGAGGCAACTTTTAGATTATTGATGTCAGCAGAGAGGCACAGTGACACTAGTAAGAGAGTGCATGCGTGTGCATGTGCACACACACACATGCACATATGCACTACCCATTATATGGTTTTTGTACCTTCGGCTTCAAAGTGTTACTGCTCCCTTCCTCTCGGTACTTTGTCCTTTCTCCCAACCCCAAACTTCTGCCACTATAAAAGTCAATATACACGGGAGTCACAGTTTCTACCTTGTGTTTGTGCCACACCTATTAGGAAGAGAAAAATGAGAGAACAATAGGGTCACAGCTCTATACAGTTGAGACATAAATAATATAAGAAGTGGTTATCAAGATGTGATAAGCTGAGAAAAGAGAATTCTTGACAGTGAAGCTTTCAAATTTATCACAAATAAGCAGACAGATGGGTACAGATACAGGAGTTGATGTGTCCAGGAGGAGGAAAGGACAAGATGCTTCCCAGCCACTCTTGGCTGAGTGTTTCATGGATGCCCCAGTGAGGAGACTGGCAATTGATACCTGAACTACCGTGCAGTTATATATGCATATTATTTGTACATTTCTACATACATGTATGTACTTGTTAATTGTTGTAAATTTCTCCCAAAGAGAAGATTCACTCTTTGACTTATTTTTGGTTTTCCTTATGAACTCTCAGGCAACATAATCTCGTCAGGGTACTATTAAGGAAAGGAACTTGAACTGCGTCAAATATTTACATTCACACAAGCCCAAATCCTTATGCAATCCCACATACCTATATACACACAGATACCCCATGCAAGTATACACATATGCACACCCAAAGGTTAAAGTCTGATCATTGAGTACAGAGAGCAGACTGTGCCTGTCACTCTCACCTGAGCATGTGGCCCAGAGAGGAATAAATGAGCTGCTAGGTGACACTGAAGGCAGAGCTAGGCTCTGTTATTGGATGGATTTTTTCTCCTTTGAGAAATATAGTGCCAAAGCCATCTTAGAGCAAAGGTCAAGTAGTTAATCTGACATAAAGCAAATGTCTCATTTCTCAAATCAATATTTGGAAGGATTTGTCCAACCGGCATGGTTCAGTGGTTGAGTGTCAATCTGTGAACCAGGAGGTCATGGTTCGATTCCCAATCAGGGCACATGCCCGGGTTGCGGACTCAATCCCCAGTGTGGGGCACGCAGGAAGCAGCCGACCAATGATTCTCTCTCATCATTGGTGTTTCTATCTCTTTCTCTCTCTCTCCCTTCATCTCTGAAATCAATAAAAATATATTTTAAAACAAGATTTGGAAGGATCTGCTTATCATTAATGAGCCTATTGCCCTAATGAGGGTGGTTTTTCTTTTTTTAAAAAAATATATTTTTATTGATTTCAGAGAGGAAGGGAGAGGGAGAGAGAGAGAGAAACATCAATGATGAGAGAGAATCATTGATTGGCTGCCTCCTGCACGCCCCCTACTGGGGTTAGAGCCCACAACCAGGGCATGCACCCTTGACCAGAATCAAACCTGGGACCCTTCAGTCTGCAGGCCGGCACTCTATCCACTGAACTAAATGGGCTAGGGCTGGTTTTTCTATATGTGTCCTTCAGGCCCAGGTAGCCAGCATCTAATCTCTTCTTTGTGCAATCGTGAGCACTAAAACAAAATTAGGCAACCATTCATACACTAACAGATCCAGAAATACAGGCCCCATGGGTGTACACGCTTGTAAAAGTGGGCAGTTGGGAAAGTGAGAAGGTCATGTTAGATGTAGATGCTGATTTAAGGAAATTCCTTGGTACTAAGAACTAATCTTCAAAGGACAGCTGTTTCACTGAAGATTGTTGGCACCGGTGTCCTGCTTTCCTTCCTAATTCTCTTACTCTCCTCACCCTCCTTTCTTTCTCTTTTTCTTTCCCTTCCTTCTGTTTCTTTTTTTCCATTTTAACATATTTTTATTGATTTCAAAGAGGAAGGGAGAGGAAGAGAGAGATAGAAACATCAATGATGAGCGAGAATCATTGATCGGCTTCCTCCTGCACACCCCACACTGGAGCCTGCAAACTGGGCATATGCCCTTGACCAAAATCGAACCTGGGACCCTTCAGTCTGGGGACCGATGCTCTATCCACTGAGCCAAACCAGCTAGGGCCCTTCCTTCTTTTTCTTAGTCTTCACTATAAGAATGATGTGTAGGTCACAGGATTAGATATGTAGGACAAAGGGGTAGTCAGTCATACCTCCCAAGGGCTTAGTAAGGTAGTTGAGAACTAAAACACTGAAGATGGCAATTTGAATTCAGTTGCCTCCTCTCCAACTAGCAACTCCAAACTTTGGTCAAATGGTAGCTAAAGCCTATGGGAATATGAATGAAAATGAGACTATGGCCCTAACCGGTTTGGCTCAGTGGATAGAGCGTCGGCCTGCGGACTGAAAGGTCCCAGGTTCGATTCTGGTCAAGGGCATGTACCTTGGTTGCGGGCACATCCCCAGTAAGGGGTGTGCAGGAGGCAGCTGATCAATGTTTCTCTCTCATCGATGTTTCTAACTCTCTCTCCCTCTCCCTTCCTCTCTGTAAAAAATCAATAAAATATATTTTTTTTAAAAAAGAAAGCAAGTGAGACTGTGGGCTCTGTACATGACCTAGAGAGAAGAAAGGGTGCCAGGATCCCCCTACCAAAGACTACAAGAGAAAGCATTATTGGAAATGCCCTGGGCAAGAACAAACCAAAAAACTCAGGGAAAACCTGGCTTTCAGGGAACTTGTGGGAGCTAAGAATAAAGGCTGATTTCAACCCTACATGAATGTGTGGCATTTTTCTGGTCCCAAGAAGACAGAAAGGAACTGAATGGTGGGTTGTGTTCTCCCTGCCTCTGAGGCTGAGAGAATCTACAAAAACTGGGGAGCAGGGTATCTTCCTCCCTGCTTCAAAAGAAGTCTTGTGGACAACTTATCTTCATACAATGAGCCCAAGGAAGAGATCATCTTGCCTTCCACCATGTCTATTACTACTGCCTCTAGGATACTCCACAAGCCCCACTGAGTCAACAAAGGAAATCACATATCCAAACGGGCTCAGAAGCAGAAAGGAAGGTCAATCAGAATAGATAAAACATATGCCAAGAATAGATAAAAGTGCAGGGAAAACAGAAAGACCTCTGTAGCTAAGAAAAAAGAATGGAAGAAAGGGAAGGAAAAGAAGGGGAAAAAAGATTTTCCAATTTAATTTCTGTGCATGAACAAAAAGAGAGAATGATCATGGTTGAAACCTAAATTAGTGGGCTAGGAGATCAAATGGAGAAAATATCTCAAAGCACACAGCAAAGATATAAAGCTAATGAAATGATGAAAAAAAAAAAAAAAAGGACAAGATACTTGACGAAAGATCCAAGAGGCTTAGAATACCATATTAAGAGTCCTGGACTCTAAGGAAAAAATAAATTTTATAAGTTTCCATATGGAAAGAATAGTTGCATTTTAAAAAAAAATTCCCCTTGATTTCAGAGAGGAAGGGCGAGGGAGAGATTCTGTGTTTCCCCGAAAATAAGACAGTGTCTTATATTAATTTTTGCCCCCAAAGACACGCTAGGTCTTATTTTCAGGGGATGTCTTATTTTTCCATGAAGAAGAATACGGTACACATTTATTGTTAAATGAAAATAAAGGAAATTTATTACCTGTATACGGTATGGTAGTACGGTAGTTGTCAACACAAACCAGACAAACTGTGAATCCTACAGTATCAAGAATTTACTCATTTATTCAATGACAATCATGTCATCATCTTCTGGAACATCATCATAACAATCCAATTCCTGAATTTCCTGGTGAATTTCTTGTGACTCCATTTCTTTCAGAGTCAGTGGACCAAATCTCTCATGTTTAGCAATAGCACTGTCTTTAAATGAGTACTTCTTGTCAAGGTAGCCTGCTCACAGTGCATTTGCAATGCAACTGTCAGTGATTTTCTCCCATGAATTCTTCACCCAAGTCACAACTTCTTGCAGTTTAGGTTTCACAAAGTTTCCACGCTGATTTCTCTCCATTCTATTTTCAATGTAGTCATTAATTTCCATGCGCAAATTGTCTTTGAATGGCTTGTTTATTGCAATATCAAGAGTCTGGAGATAGGCCGTCATTCCTGCGGGAATCATTATCTGATCTATTTTTCTTTTGTGAAGAAATGTCTTCATGTCTTTAGCGCAGTGAGTGCTGGCTGCATCCCAGACTAGCAGACCTCTTTGGCTCCCTCGCATAACAAGTGGCAGCATTAAATCGACCCACTTCCTTATAACTGCTTGTGTGGCCCAGGCTTTTTCAGTTTCAAGAATAAAAACACCCAAAACACGTTCAATCTTTTCCTTCTTGCCCTTAGAAATGATTAAAGGTGGGATTTTAGTGCCATCCAGACGAATTGCCAAAATACAGGAAACACGTGCACTTTTGTAAGCAGTGGAGGGAATGTACGCTAAGGAGGCACCCCGCTGTTCAATTGTTGTTTGAGATGGTTGGCCCATAAACACTGCAGTTTCATCCATAGCAATCATGTTGGAAAGATTGTATTTAGAGAAGTCAGCATCATCAATAAAGGACTTGAATGCAAGTGCTCGCTTAATAACTTGAGTATCTTCCAACCTAAACAATGCTGTAGATCTTCTTAAAGACAGTTCACTTCGCTGAAGGAAATTATCCAGCCAGTGTTGTGATGCTTTGAAGTCTTTGGGGGCTATGTCAAACTGGTGCCATTGCAAGCGCAAATTCTTGAATCTGAGCCCTATTCACAACCAAAGCCTTTGCTCTCCTGTCAACAACCCATTCACAGATCAGGTCTTCCAGCTCAGAAAATAATGGTTGCCGACCTGATCCACACTTGCGCTTTTTAGCATTTCCCTTGTCCACTTGTTCAATGAGCTTACCATACTCTGCTCGCCATTTTCGGACCAATTAGATACTCAACATCTTCTCTTTGCAGAAAGCAGTAAGATTTTGGCCCCAAGAGTCGTCCACAATTCCTTTCTTGTACTCCACGGAGTAGCTTTTTCTTTTTGCGCTCATTTCTAGGGGTAAAAAAAAAAGGAATTGGAGTATCAAGGTGGGGGGAGGGGGATCACTCAAAATGACACAGGGGGGATCAGAGGGGGGAATCCAAATGGCACAGGAGAATCAGAGGGGGGATTACCATTTTAGTAACCCCTTTTGATCCTCCTGTGTCAGTTTGATTGCCCCCTCTGATCCTCCTGTGTCATTTTAAGTGATCCCCCTTCCCCCACCCCTGTGCCACTGAACACCTTCACCAGACATCCCCCCTACCCCTTTATCAGACATTTACCCCCTGGGGCCTGCCTGGGGACTGTCACTGGGCTTGCTGGGGCCTGAATCTGGGCTGGAGCAGGGTCTGCCACTGACTGAGAACCTTCAGTCATCATGAAGGCGGCCGCGAGCATCAGGTAGTGTCACCAGAGACAGACCAGCACTCACCACCTTCGCTGCGTCCCGTCCGCTCTAATCCTCCTGTTATTCTATATGCATCTGCGAAAGTCTCCTTCTCTCTCCCGCCCCGCGCTCACTGCTCACTCCTACCTCCGCTCCGCCTCCACACAGCAGTGATGTCAGGACTCTGCGTAACGTCACTGGTTGCTAGACGCCAGTTGGGGCGGCCCTAGCGACCAGTTTACGGTAAATTAATTTTCATTCTGAGACAGAGCCTGGGGGCCTTATTTTCGGGGGATGCCTTATATTTCACTCAGAAGGAAACCTGTAAGCAGGTCTTATTTTCGGAGGATGTCTTATTTTTGGGGAAACACAGTAGATAGAAACATCAGTGATGAGAAAGAATCATTGATTGGTTGCCTCCTGCATGCCCCCTACTGGGGATTAAACCCACAACCCATGCATGTGTCCTGACTGGGAATTGAACCGTGACCTCCTGGTTCATAGGTCAATGCTCAACCACTGAGCCATGCTGGCCAGGAAAATAGTTGCATTTTTTAAATCTTTTTATTTCTCTTTTTTATAAATCTTTATTGTTCAGATTATTACAATTGTTCCTCCTTTTTCTCCCCATAGCTCCCCTCCACCCGGTTCCCACCCCACCCTTTGCCCTTACCCCTGCCCCACTGTCCACATCCATAGGTATACGATTTTTCTCCAGTCTCTTCCTGCACCCCCCACACCCCTTTCCCCCCAAGAATTGTCAGTCCACTCCCTTTCTGTGCCCCTGATTCTATTATATTCACTAGTTTATTCTGTTCATCAGATTTTTTATTCACTTGATTTTTAGATTCGCTTGTTGATAGATATGTATTTGTTGTTCATAATTTTTTATCATTTAAAAGTTTTATTATTTGAATCTCTTTTACACTTATTTACTTATGTGAATCTTTTTTTTAGTTTTTACCAATTTTTCTTTTTTTCTTTTATTTTTTTAAATAAATCTTTATTCAGATTATTACAATTGTTTCTCCTTTTTCCCCCCATAGCTCCCCTCCACCTGGTTCCCACCCCACCTTCTGCACTTACCTCCCCCCCACTGTCCTCATCCATAGGTGTATGATTTTTGTCTAGTCTCTTGCTGAACCCCCCCATACCCCTTTCCCCCTGAGAATTATCAATCCACTCCCTTTCTACGCCCCTGATTCTATTATATTCACCAGTTTATTCTATTCCTCAGGTTTTTAATTCACTTGATTTTTAGGTTCACTTGTTGATAGATATGTATTTGTTGTTCATAATTTTTATCTTTACTTTTTTCTTCTTCCTCTTCTTTAAGAATACCTTTCAGCATTTTATATAATACTGGTTTGGTGGTGATGAACTCCTTTAGCTTTTTCTTATCTGTGAAGCTCTTTATCTGACCTTCCATTCTGAATGATAGCTTTGCTGGGTAGAGTAATCTTGGTTGTAGGTTCTTGCTATTCATCACTTTGAAAATTTCTTGCCACTCCCGTCTGGCCTGCATAGTTTCTGTTGAGAAATCAGCTGACCATCGTATGGGTGCTCCCTTGTATGTAATTAACTGTTTTTCTCTTGCTGCTTTTAATATTCTCTCTTTGTCTTTTGCTCTTGGCATAGACCAATGTATAAGAAACTCAAAATGGTACTTAAAAACCTTGCATGGGAAAAGATCTCAGGATGACTTGGGTTCACAGCTAGTATTAGTTGATCTTTAGTTAACTCTGATGTTACTTTATTTTTATTTTATTTTTAATTCTTACCCAAGGATATTTTTCCGATTGATTTTATTTTTATTACCCTCCTATTTAATTTATTTCAATGTTCTGCTCACTGGGTCCTCAAACAATGCCAGGTAATAGATACTTTTTCATGCATAAGTATGTATGAAGATAATCACTAGATAATGAGAAAAGTGAATAGTATCATCAAAACTAAGATGCAAAAAGATATATAGAATAAGTTTTTGGAAATTAAGTGATGGTGGAGTTTTAAAAATATTTTCTTAAGAGCTACAAAAGAAATGCTATTTCCTTCCATTTTGGGCAGTAACTCAGAAATTAGCTTGAAATTTATCATATTGTAGGTACTTTTTAATAAGAAAAAAAACAATTGCCCTAACTGGTTTGGCTCAGTGGATAGAGCGTCAGCCTGTGGACTGAAGGGTCCCAGGTTCCATTCTGGTCAAGGACATGTACCTTGGTTGTGGGCACATCCCCAGTAGGGGGTGTGCAGGAGGCAGCTGATCAATGTTTCTCTCTCATTGATGTTTCTCTCTCATTGATGTTTCTAACTCTCTATCCCTCTCCCTTCCTCTCTGTAAAATTCAATAAAACATATTTTTTTAAAAAGAAAATAATTTTTTAAAAAAGAAAAAAGTAATTGTATTAGTTTCTGTAGTGACATTAAATGAAATTGTCATGTAAAATACCTGCACAAGTAGATCCAATTCCTGTGGTGAGCACAGATCTTGGTGTAATCTTTGCTGCATATTTGAGGAATTGAGATTTCCCTGGGCCAGGATCCCCAACCAATAAAAGATGAGATTCACCTCTGACTCCTGTTCTTGCAGCATCAGTCCTTTGAATCCCACCAGCCAGTACATGGCCACAACAAGCTCTACTAGATACTTCCTGAAAACTTGAGGGCATAAACTGGCCAATATTTCATTCCTTCCTGCAAAGGTTTATTTTAAAAGAAGATATTCTATTACTCTTGTGCATTCATATGCCACAAAAGCATTAAGAATACTGCTTTTCCTGAAAGCAGCGTCTATTATTGTTTGTAGGGGTGTTTTGTTTTTATCCAAACCGCTGATGTTCACACAGTAAATTTTGATGCCGTAGCTTCCTTGCTCTTTGGCAGGTGTCAGTGGAAGGTTTCAGACAGTTTTAACAGGCACAGGCTACAACAGCTACAGTGCTACTCAGGCCTGGCTGACAGCAGTTGTCAGTTGCATCATGATTGCAAAGATACTGAAACATAAAAAAATAGGTATCACTGAATTGGTGAAAAATAGTAGTACATAAACAGAAAACTATAGCCTAATCTCATATAAGAAATACTAGAGGCCCGGTGCACAACGTTCAGGCACTGTGTGTGGGGGTGACCCTCAGCCCGGCCTGCACCCTCTCACAGTCCGGGACTCCTTGGGGGGATGTCCGCCTGCCGGCTTAGGCCCGCTTGGGCCTAAGCCGGCTGGCGGACATCCCCCCAAGGGGTCTTAGTGCTGCCACGGAGGCAGGAGAGGCTCCTGGCACTGCCGCTGCACTTGCCAGCAGTGAGCCCGGCTTCTGGCTGAGCAGTGCTCCCCCTGTGGGAGTGCACTGACCACCAGGGGGCAGCTCCTGCATTGAGCGTCTGCCCCCTGGTGGTCAGTGCACGTCATAGCAACTAATCGTTCCACTGTTCGGTGGATTTGCATGTTAACCTTTTATTATGTAGACTCTAGTGTTAGCAAACATTCTAGATAGTGTGTTAGCAACCACAATCTGGCAATGTATCAGGGAAAACTCATGACCAAACACCAGACCTTCAATTCTGAGGCTCAGTTGGGCAAATTACAGGAAGAAAAATTGAATGAAGATAGTCAAGCCATTACTAAAATAGTCTGGTATCACCTTTTTAGAAAAACAGTACTTGATCCGGGTGCCCATAGACCTGAATTACACTCCTAATTCAGTCCCTTAGCATCTGTCACTCCTGGGTCTCAATGTCCTCAAGTAAAAGGAGCACATACTCAATGTCCTTTTCTGCTCTGTTAGAATGGGGTCCATGAGTCATCCACTAAGAATCCAGCCCGGGTTTTGTATAGGATTTTGTGCAAGTCAAACCCTGGGTTACTCAGGTAGAAAACTGGTCGCACTACCCAATAAATCTGTCTGCGCTTTAATTTCACACAACAGTGCAGAGTCTAAACACAATTCGAATGGAAATAAAAAATTACCAGGTTCCCCTCCCCAACTTATTCCAGACAAATATGCATGTCCTGGCTCCTTTCTAACCCCCATAAAAGCCCCTGTAGGCTTCCTATGCAATAGCCTTCAGAGAGGGTCACAAGACAAGGTTTTAAACTTGTTTTTACTGCCACCTTGGAGCCTTCTCACACACACATTCACTCTGCATTCTTCTCTTGAACTCCTTTAACTTAAAATGAATTTACATATATTTATTTAATGTTTTATTGTGGAAAAATATGCATAACACAAAATTTTAGCTGCTTTAAGTGTACAGGCAAGGAGCATTAAGTATATTCATGTTGTTGTACAACCTACTTTACTTTTAACATTAAAAAAAATAACCATATGCCCTAAGTAACAAATTCAAAAAGCACTTAAATGTATCAAATGAAAATCTTCCTATCATTCATGTCATAGGAAATGGCTCTTAAATTTCTTGTAAATTCTTCCATAAAATTTAAAATTCATATATTGGTATACACAGTAAATACTCAAAAATACTTATACAAGCAGGTTTTTTTTTATTTTTAAAGAATTATGCACTTTGTGCTGCCCCTTGCTTTTTTCATATAACAAAACATTGTGGAGCTGTCTCTAAGTCAACGATACATCCCTCCCTCCGTCTTTCTGTTGTGTGATTCTGAGGTAATTATGTGATCAACCAGTATCCTATTAATAGCATCATGTTGTTTCTAGTTTTTTGTTCTTATTATTTTGTTGTTACTATAGTTTTGCTAATACAAATGGTATTACAATGACTATCCTTGAATATATAACTTGTCATACTTTAGCTACTACATTTGAAGTCTCAATTCCTCACTGGGGAATTGTAGGATCAAAGCAGATGTGCATGAAACTGGTTTATTTTTAAAGATTCTCTTGGTAAAGAATAAGCAATGTGAAGTGGTATTGTTTTTCTAGTCATCGCTTTCAACTATGTTATATTAAATACCCTTTGGGCTCTTAAGCATGTCTTGAGCAAATTCCATAACTTGCCAGTCATTTTAAAACGGCAAAGCTGATTCAAAGCTTCCCCCTTCCCTGGAGAGACTTGGAAGGGCTCCTTCACTGATAGAAACGGAGGAGGAATGGAGATGACGGGAAAGCCAAACATCTTGAGTGGAAACATCTCTTGTGGGCCACTCTGCTTCTCTGGCTAATTCGGGCAGATGATTGATGTTATTTGCTGGCAGACATCACGATTTTGAGTTCTTCGTGAGGCCTCCCTCTCTGTCGCAGTTCCCCCACGTGGATGGTGCAGTTCTGACTCAGCCTCTTACACTCTGCACCATTGGACAGCTGGGGTCCTTCCCTTCACAGTTGCTGCTCCTTGAGTGGGTAGCCCTCTTGGATGGAGTACTGCAAGATAATTCAAGCCCAGACACCTTCCGGAGGGTCCTCTCAATCCATAGGACAACCAAGTAGTCCTTGCCACACAAGGTCATGGAAAGCTAGCCACTGTGTACTTTATCCAACGCTTTCCCCCATGTCAGGTAGGCACAGGAGAAGATAAACCTGTCCATGCCTGAGCAGACCTCTCTTAGGTGTTATCTCCCTTTTTTGCTGGCAGCCCTAATCTTTGTTAATGATTCTCTTGCCCACCCCTCTCCCCGCCGCCATTCACTTGGATTCAAGGACAGGAAAGCATCCCTCATTCTCTCCCCCAAAGGAGAAGAGAAAAGCCTCTCAGAGTGATGACTGTTGTCTTTTCTCACTGGACCACCGCTGAGCGTTCCTCCTGTTCCTCCCAGTCTTCTTAAATTAACTCGGCATTTTGGTTGGGTGGTCTTGCTAGTAGCAGTGCCAGTTTTGTTTCCTTCAAGGTGACCAGTTGATGGCTCTCTTGGAAATGTACACATATCTAGTTTAAAAAAAAAAATATGTAATTGATTTTTTTACAGAGTGGAAGAGAGAGGAAGAGAGTTAGAAACATCGGTGAGAGAGACACATCGATCAGCTGCTTCCTGCACACCTTCTACTGGGGATGTGCCCGCAACCAAGGTACATGCCCTTGACCAGAATCGAACCTGGGAACTTTCAGTCTGCAGGCCGACACTCTATCCACTGAGCCTAACTGGTTAGGGCTAGTTTTTTATTTTTATTTTTTTACCTAGTGTCTTGTGGATCACCTTTGGGTTTAAATGCAATTTAGAAACAGAAAATGTCCCTCTCAATTTCTTGTTATATGCATTTAGCTACTTACAAATTACACCCCGAAAAGTAATACCACATACAGCATATGGAAATTCCTGGTTTGCCTAAGTCCTTCATAGCATTCCTTGCAATAGTTCTGAAAGGAGACGTGATAAAAGTTTATGAAATAATGAAAAGTGTGGATGAGGTAACCAGAGAGTGCCGACTCTCCATTAAATTGCAAAGTATGTAAATTGTGAAGCAGGAAAATTTAATAAGCAAGCAGTATACACAGTAGGTAAAGGACTGAGAGAATCCATTCCTCAATGAAACAGTGCAAGTTGAAAAAGGATTTAGAGAAAATCGAAGAGGGATGAACCAAAATAGATTATTTCTTAGGGAAAAATAAAAATTCAGAGGATTTATCATATCTTTCTGAGGTCATGGAGAACAGCTAAACATTCACAATATGTGCTTAGGTTTCACTCTAATAGTAGAGCTCTCAGCTGAGTGGATAATGGAGATGATGCAGTCTCATCTCACAAAAGTGGGGGGCCCAGTACATCAGACCCTGCTTAGGGTTCTCTGGGGCTCATTCAGTTGCCCAGCCACGCTGGGACTCTTTGTCCTGAACTCAGATGTCAGTCTATACACTTCAAAGGAAATCATTCCAGTCCTCTCTACTGGGTCGCTGACAAACTTCTATTTCTACTGGCACTCTCACATACTTGGGTGGAAAGGGGCACTGTACAAGTTTAGGAAGTTTGTCATTATTTATTGAAGAGTCCAGCTCCAGGCCAATATCCTATGTGTAATATTTCAGACCTGGTCATCCTATCTAATAAAAGAGTAATATGCAAATTGACCGTCACACCAAGACACCAGATGGCCGCCCCCATGTGGTCAAAGATGGCTGCCCCCATGTGGACACAAGATGGCCACCACAAGATGGCCTGCAGGGAAGGGAAGTTGTGAGAAGTTAGGGGTGACCAGGCCAGCAGAGGAGGACAGTTGGAGGAGACCAGACCAGCAAGGGAGGGCAGTTGGGGAGGACCCAGGCCAGCAGGGGAGGGCAGTTGGGGGGGGACCCAGGCCTGCAGGGGAGAGCAGTTGGGGGGGGGGACCAGGCCTGCAGGGGAGGGCAGTTGGGGGGACCAGGCCTGCAGGGGAGGGCAGTTGGGGGGGACCAGGCCTGCAGGGAAGGGCAGTTGGGGGGGGACCAGGCCTGCAGGGGAGGGCAGTTGGGGGAGGACCAGGCCTGCAGGGGAGGGCAGTTGGGGGGGGACCCAGGCCTGCAGGGGAGGGCAGTTGGGGGGGGACCAGGCCTGCAGGGGAGGGCAGTTGGGAGCCAGCAGCCCTGGATTGTGAGAGGGATGTCTGGGACCCCTTGAGGGATGGCGGTCGGACATCCCTCAAAGGGTCCCAGATTGGAGAGGGTGCAGGCTGGGCTGAGGGACACCCCAACCCCCGTGCATGAATTTTGTGCACCGGGCCTCTAGTAAGAAATTATAAGGTTTTGTCTGGCAGGCCTCATGGGGAGAAGCACCCCTTCCCACACCAGACTTGCACTGCTAATGCATTACAATTTCTTGGAGGGAGTTGCAGTCAAGGACTTAGCCCTCCTTCTCCTCACACCAACCAGCCCAGCTCATACACATTTCTATATTCCTAACCTAGTTGCCTCCACTCAGATCCCTCCTTATTGGGGGCCTTGGCGGAGGCCCTTCTCTACTTTCACTCAGTACTTTTCTACTACTCACCCTTCTTCCTCTCTCCCTCCTCCTGGCCCACGGGTCCATAAAGAGGCAGGCGCCTTTTGTTCAGGGCTCTTTGACTGATGATTTCCCCTATATGTACTACATCCACCTGAAAAGTTTTCAAAATATGTACATTAACAACCTAAATGCCCAGCAATGAGGATTTGTATCAGTAAATTTTGCATTTATAAGATAAAATAATTTTAGATATTAAAAATGACAGTGGAGCCCTAACCGGTTTGGCTCAGTGGATAGAGCATTGGCCTGCGGACTGAAGGGTCCCAGGTTCGATTCCGGTCAAGGGCATGTACCTTAGTTTCGGGCACATCCCCAGTAGGAAGTGTGCAGAAGGCAGCTGAATCGATGTTTCTCTCTCATCAATGTTTCTAACTCTCTATTCCTCTCCCTCTCCCTTCATCTCTGTTAAAAAAAAAAAATCAATAAAAAATGACAGTGGATATAAATGAATAGATGCCCATTATAGATAGTTCAAAGCAGAATGTTCTCTATATTTGCATTCATGTAAAAAAAAAAAAAAGTATGCAAACAAAATAGTTACCAGCTGTTACCTCCACAACATTACCAAGGGTTACCTCTGCGTGGTGAGGTTATGTATTAATTTTCATGCCTATCTGTATTTTCTAATCTAGGATGAACAGGTATTATTTCTGTAATAAGAAAAAAAATGAAAGTTATTTTTAATGTGTATGAGCACATTGAATGAGCAATTCTATATCTTAACATTTTAAGCATGCATGCAACAATTTAGCTAAAGTAATGTTTATCAAAAAGTTTTTCATAATAGAGAAAAATGTAGAAATAACTCAATTTCTAATGGTAAGACATTGGGAAAATAAATTTTAATACATTAATAGATTATAAAATTAGGCTAAATGTTTAATGACTTGAAAAGAAGTTCATAATATATTAATAGGTTATTGTTTTTTAAAGGCAGGTTACACAATAGTGTATTTCCATACCCTTTGACCCAAAAACTCAACTTTTAGGAAATATTGGCACAAAGAAACAAGTATAAATATCCTGATTGTATCATTTCAGTGACATTTTAGAAGTTACACTAAATTTATCAATGGAGAATGACAAACAAAATAATGGCACAATCATATAGGCTACTAAGCAACTTTTTAAAAAAATGAAATAAATCTCTATGTGCTAACATGAAAAATGTCATGATCTATTCTTAAAAGAAAATATACACGTATAGAAGGGGTTATAAAATACATTCTAAATTATATATTTCTATGCTGGTTTGATAGCTATATCAAAGCATCTATACCTTTTATAAACAGAAAAAAAGATTTTAAAAGCACATTTAATATATGTGTATATGAGAATGTAATATGCATAGCAAAAAGTGTGAAAGAATATTTCTCAAAATGTTGACAGTCGTTATTTCTGGGTGGTGAGATTAGAGCTGTATTTTATTTTGTTATTTTTGCTAGTCAATATTCTTTGAGATTTTTAAAATAAATATATTACTTCAAAATAAGAAAAATTAAAATTGCTTTAAATGTTAGGACTTTCATTTAGTTTTCATTCCTAATAATCCCATTTGCTCTGCCCAGCATTGCCTGCAGCCCCTATGTTCCCACTGTGGAAATGCAGCTTCTCACAGGCAGAGGCAGCTTAGTTCAAAGCAAAAAAGACAAAGAAGTCCATTCACAAAAGATCACAGATTATATGATTGTATTTATATGAAAACCCAGAATAGGTAATCTACATGTAGAGAAAGTAGATTAGCGGTTGTTTAGGGTGGTAGTAGGAAGGGGGAATGAGTACTGGGGGGAGGGGTGATAGCTAAAGAATATGGAGTTTCCTTTTTTTTTAAACTTATATACATATTTTTATGTTTCATGCCGTTTTATGTTGAAGAATATACTCTACAGTGGTTTAACAGAATGTTAGATTTCAAGAAAGCTCCACAATATCTGAGCCATGCTGCTTTATTATTTCCATTTTCCAAATAAGGAAACAGAGAACAAGTAAAGTGTGTTGGTCATATGGCTTGCAAGTGGAGGCAAGAAGCCGGTCCACCTCCCCAGTCCATACCCTTTCTGCACTGTGACCTTCAGTTGTGTTGGAGATAGGCAAGAAAGGATCTTTCCTCC
The DNA here is from genome assembly GCF_963455305.1 of Plecotus auritus. Lineage (NCBI taxonomy): Eukaryota > Metazoa > Chordata > Mammalia > Chiroptera > Vespertilionidae > Plecotus > Plecotus auritus. The sequence goes on along the minus strand of NC_137771.1, from coordinate 167,529,318 downwards.
CAAGGGCCTAAAAATGATACCCCCTCTTTCAAAAAAAGTATGGTGCCCTAACTGGTTTGGCTCAGTGGATAGAGCGTCAGCCTGTGGACTGAAGGGTCCTGGGTTTGATTCCAGTCAATAAAAATATTTTTTTTAAATATGGTAAAATATATGTAACAAAATGTACTAATTGAACCATTATTAAGTGAACAGTTCTGTAGCATTAAGCACATTCACATTTTTAAAAAATACATTATTATTGATTTCAGAGAGGAAGGAAGAGGGAAAAAGAGTTAGAAACATCATTGATGAGAAAGAATCATTGATCAGCTGCCTCCTGCACATCCCACACTGAGGATGGAGCCCAACTTAGGCCTGTGTCCTGACTAGGAATTGAACCATGACCCTCTCGTTCATAGGTTGACACTCAACCACTAAAACACACCAGCTAGGCACTTTCACATTTCTTGTGCAACCATCATCACTATCCTTCTCCAGAACTTTTTCATCTTCCCCCACTGAAACTCTGCACCCATTAAAAAATAACTCCCATTTTTCCCACCACTCCCTCCAACCCCGGGTAACCACCATTCTACTTTTCTCAGTATGAATTTGACTACTCTAGGTCCCTTATATAAATGGAATTATATAATATTTGTCATTGGGACTCCACTTAGCATAATGTTTTCAAGGTTCATCCATGAGTTAGACTTTCATTCCTTTTTAAGACTGGATAATTAATATTTCATTACATGTATATACCATATTTTGTTTTTCCATTCATCCAGTGATAGACACTTTGATTGTTTCCACCTTTTTGTTTGTTTGTTTGTTTTGTTTTGTTTTTGCCTGCTGCAGATAATGCTGGTACAGACACAAGTATACAAATATGTTTGAGTCCCTGCTTTCAATTTGTTATGGTATATACACAAGATTGGAATTGCTGGATCATTCTACATTTCATTCTCACCAGCTGAGGTTTCTTGAGGAAATAAAAATTACCTTAAAATTGACTGTGGTGATGGTTGCAGATATCTGTGAAAGTACTGAAAACTGCTGAGTTTAAATGGGTGAATTGTATACTAGTAGTACTTGAATAAATAAACCTGGTTGTTTTTTTTAAAGCAAAAAAGACATTTGCTTAAGAGCACTATAGGCTAAGCCCATCTCAACTTTCACAGTAAGAAGGTCTAGACAACCAGCAAGCTTCCCAACCTCAAAGGACTGGCAATTTGCATCAACTGTGTTGGATTCTGGACACCTAGTTTCGGGGTGTCTGGTGCTCATTAAAACTCTCCCTCTGGCCACATTGCATTATATATTCAGTGATGAAGTGGGTTGGAGAATGTCCATTTTATTAATTTAATTATTCTTAATATAATGTTTACTTCTGTTTCCCACAGGTGTTCCCCTCTGTATCTTGTTCCTGCCTGTCCCGGGGAACTCGCTGTCTGACAAGTGAGGCCTAGGAGGCAGGTTCTCTACTAAGACTCATAATGGTAACCCTTTCCAATGACCTCCCGTCATCTTCGCAGGCACCAACAAAAGATGTCTCTTACCTTTTAAAGGCTTGCTGAAGGTTGAAAGGTAACCTTTGAGTCATTTTGGTGCATGACTGTAACATGAAAAGAATATATAACCTAACAATAATCTACTAATTATTGTGACTCAGTCCCTCTGGTTCACAAAGACCAGTGTCCACACATGTAAGGACTAGGAATCTTCCCACTCACTTTGTAAGATATTGTTTAGTTTGTGTTTCTGAAACAGTTCATTACCTATTGTGTTACTGTAATTCTAGAGTACATCTGCCCTTCTCAAAGATGATGCTATTTCTGCTTTTATTTCTTGGAATGAATTTTCCACATTAACATTATTTTTGTTGTTTGTTAATCCTCACCTGAGGGTATATTTCCATTGATTTTAGATAGAGTAGAAAGGAAGGAGAGATGAAGGGAGGGAGGGTAAGAGAGAGAGAGAGAGAGAGAGAGAGAGAGAGAGAGAGAGAGAGACTTTGATGTGAGAGAGATACATTGATTGGTTGCCTCCTGCACGCACCCTATGCAGGATCAAATCTGCAACCCAATTACGTGCCCTTAACCAGGAATCAAACCCGTGACCCTACAGGTATGTGGGCCAATGCTCTAACCACTGAGACACTGGCCAGGACATATTGACATCATTTTTAAGTTTTTCAGATATGCTCCTAGTGTTCATATGAATATTCACTTCATCTCTATGAGCTTCTTTCTTCATTTTTAAAATGAAAAGATTAAAGTAGAATATCTCTAAGGTCTTTGTCAGTCAGTAATTGAATACTGAGTAAGTTTACAGAGGAAAGTATATATTTTGGGAATATTTTCCTTCTCTTAAGGAGTTTAGCCTCTATTGAAAACCCTCCCTCCCCCCGCCCTTTCTCCCCCCGCCCTTTCTCCCCCCGCCCCAGTGTCACTGACTCTTAACCATCAGGCACCACTGCCTCTGATTAGGCCAGCAATGAAGAAAACACACAATCTAGCTCCAATATATCTATCTAGTTATTTCCCATTGCTCTCCTGAAAGATGCATCCAGCTCTATCAATATGGACTGCTTGCTTTGATTCCTGCCTCCAAGCTTATGCTCATGCTATTTCCTCTACCTGGAATATCTTCCTAACTCTGCCCTTTGAGATGCTAGCCTTTAAAGTCTAGGTCAAGTTCCCTTTTCTCTGTGAAGATTTTACTGTATAGTCCATAAAAACAGAAACCATAACATATTTCTGTATCCTCAGAGTCTGTCATAAAACCTTAAGCCAAGTCCCATCAGTAGATGAGTGGATTAAAAAACTGTGGTTCATTTACACAATGGAATACTATGCTGCTATAAAAAGGAAGGAACTCCTACCATTTGCAACAGCATGGACGGAGCTGGAGAGTATTATGCTAAGAGAAATCAGTCAGAGAAAGATAAATATCACATGATCTCACTCATTTGTGGATTATAATGCACAACATAAACTGATGAACCAAAACAGATCCAGAGACAGAGAAGCATCGATCAGATGCTCAAACCTCAGAGGGAAAGTAAAGGAGGGTGGGAGGGAAGGGGAGAGATCAACCAAAGGACTTGTATGCATGCATATAAGCCTAACCAATGGACACAGACAGTAGGGGGGATAAAGGCATGAACATGAACGGGGTTGGGGGGCAATAGGGGATAAGGACACATATGTAATACCTTAATCAAGAAAGAAAGAAAGAAAGAAAAAAGACCTTAAGCCAAAAAATGATATCAAAATATTTGTGGTAATATCCTCATTTGAATTGTCATCTATGTAAATGTATTATTTCCACTACAAAGCTACAAATTTCTTTTTTCTTTTTAAAAAATATATTTTATTGATTTTTTTACAGAAAGGAAAGGAGAGGGATAGAGAACCAGAAACATCGATGGGAGAGAGACATCGATCAGCTGCCTCCTGCACACTCCCTACTGGGGATGTGCCCACAACCAAAGTAAATGTCCTTGGCCAGAATCGAACCTGGAACCCTTGAGTCCACAGGCCGACACTCTATCCACTGAGCCAAACCAGGTAGGGCAAGCTACAAATTTCTTGAAGTCAGTGGCTATGTGTATAATTCTTTAACTTTCTAACAATGAAGAACACCAAAAATTGAAGTTTGAGAATGAGAATCACATACCTATTACCTCTGAGTTCCGGACTGTAGAAATATCAATCCAGGAATCAGATAATAATACAAAAACTAGCTTTTTATAGTAATGCTAGATTGGAGAACATAGCCTGTATTAGAGGTCAAAGTCACTTTCACACTCCCTCTTCCCAAATTGAAGTTAATTACAGGCAGAACTTGTACAACCACAAGCAGGGTCTGCTCCAGCTAATCTACAATTCAAAGAAGAAAAGAATGCACATCTCCTGTGGGCAATATCATTCCAAAAGAAAATCAAGGAGGGACTGGGCCAAATGAATGCAATAATTCTTTTTCTAAAATAGCAATCATATAAACCATTCTACCTCCCATAAGAAACAACAAATGGGAGGTGAAAGTAAAAAGGATTGCAGCTTTTCCCCTAATACTTCAGAGAAAGCAGAAAAACTGTATTTTGGAGCAAGGAAGAAAATAGAGAGGAAGAGGTTGGTATATCCTATACTTGATAAATTTTTGTGAAAATGTAATATTAAAAGAATGAATGCCATCTGACAGTAGTCCATTTTTAAAATGCACCATTCATAAACTACCTGCAGCCTTCTAGGTACCAGTAGAAGTTGGAGCCAACCTTTGGAGGTCATTTTGAGACCAGGCAGGGAGCATCTCAGGATTCTGATGTGGGTGCTGAGTCTCAATGCCTGATGCGGCTAGTTGGTTAGTGAGTGGGAGGCCTGGGAATTCTAGTGGCTTGTAGGTCAATTTCAAGGCAAACATTCTGGAATTTTATTTTAAACTCCAAATGTAACAAAATGAAAAGGGAATCAAGATGAGGAGCCAAGAGGGTAAAGAATAGAGGTTACCTTTTTCATGAGAAGGTTTAGCATGGGTTACAGGAAGGGGGCACCTTTAGGAATTAAGAGTTTAAGTGCTAACGCAATTCCATTAATTGAGTGTCCTGGGTTTCAGATAACACATGAGAGACTCTACAGCAAGAATAATAGCTCTCCCTATCCCAGAACATCACACTTGCCAGTCTCACACAGGGATTCCCTTCCTTGTCATATGCCTTGGGTTCCCTACCTCACTTAAGTAGAGGCATTAATGTCACAAACAATCCAGGTAAAAATTTTACCTTCAGAAAGTTTCTGTTAAAACATGCATGGGTATATTCTCTAGGCTTCTTCAAGTTCCCTATAGTAATATCTTAATTTATAATTAATCTGACTGCCTAAGTAATTCAAAGTTATGAAACACTTCACAAGTTACCTTCAAGTAATAGCCCAGAGTAATGTTAAGACCTAAATTTAAAAGCTTCACAAAACTTTGTGAACTAGAAGCTCAATTCAATTCAACATTCATTGTTGAAAAAAATTAAATGTAATAAAATTATTTAATTAGAAGCAACATAAATTATTCTAAACATGGAAACAATTAGGCCATTGCTGTTAAAATCAGTCATAAAACAGAAAATTTTCCACATCATTGTTGTTGACCATTGTTTTGTAGATTCTGGAAAATGTAATAAAATAAGAAAAATGTAATTGTTATAAATACTGGAAAAATTATTTATTTTTAATAATATGATTATTTATCTAGATTTAAAAAAAAACTATTAAAAACAATGAAAATAAATTGGATAAGGTGGCTCTGTATAAGAGTTTTTTCTATATAAGTCAACTCCGTATGGGGAAAATATTCCCCTCAAAATAGTGACAAAACAATAAAAATACTTAATTAACTAGAAAGGAAATAGCAGAGTAAGGACCTTCCAGAATAGCAGAGCAAGTATCTCCAAAATCCACACCTCTATAAAAGCAACAAGAACACCAGGGGGAAAAAATCAAAATCAACTTTTTCAGAACTGTGGAAATGGATCAAAAGCCCGTAGCAATTTGAGGAGCATTTACTCAAATGAAGTGGCTGAATCTCAATAAAAACAGCAAGCTTTGTGGCATTTTAGCATGCCCTATTTATATCCGCTTTACCCCAGTTCTGCAGTAGTCTAAAAAACCAACAGCTTCATAACTATGATAGCTGTGGAAAACAGTAAACTAGCAGCCACTGGAGGGAGCATAATGGATTTGGAGCCTCCAAAAAAGTCTCAAGAGAATTGTCACTATTTGACCATCTGGCAACTCCCTAGAAAAGTCCTATTCAAGAGGTTTATCTTTACTTAACCTCAGAACTTGGTCACTGAGAAAACCTCTATCCCTAGGGTGTTTGTCAAAACCAATCAGTGACAATTTTTTAACATCACAGCTGCCTGAGGCAGCAATACCAGTTGGGCAAACAAGAGGCTTTCAAGCATACACACACACACACACACACACACACACACACACACACACAAAACACAAAACAAACAAACAAACAAACAAAAAACTTAAATGAAAGCTCCAAAATGTTCCTGGAGATATAGAAAGCAAGGTGCACATGCAGTGCTTTGTTCATACCCAGAAATCTCTAAACTCTCTCTGATCTGGAGGCTTTGAAAAGCAGGATGTGAAGTATTGCCCCAATACACACACACACACACACACACACACACACCTTCTTGGCAAAGGATAAGAAACCTATTGGTTCAAGGCAGTTAAGGAAATCTCTGTTCAATGATTAGCTGACTACTAAGCAAACTTAGCAGACACTTCAGTGCTGCATAGAACAAAGAACACAGACTTCACAAAATAATTCCAGGAAAGTCACTAAACAAGCAAACAATAGCAGATAAAACAACAAAAATAACAAAAAGAAACAACAAATCTTGAGGTTGGTGGGGGAAATCTGATTTACAGAGTTGTTACATTATATAATTTAAAGTTCCCTGTTTTTCAACAAAAATCTATGAGATACACACAAAGAAATAGGAAAGAATGGCCGCTACATAGGGAGAAACAAAAGCAGTCAATAGAAATTGTCTCTGAGGAAACCTAGATTTTGGACTTGCTAGATTAAGTGTTCAAGTCAGGAAATATAAATATCTTCAAATAATTAAGGGGAATCATATGTAAGGAACTAAAAAAAAAAAAAAAGAATGAGAAGGATGTCTCACAAAATACAGAATATCAATAAAGGGACAGAAGTTATAAAAATGGACCAAATATAAATTCTGGGGTTGAAAATTACAATGACTGAAATGACAGATTCACTAGAGGAGCTTTAACATGTAGAAGAAAGAACCAGCAAACTTCAAGATAGGTCAATTAAGATAATCTAGTCTAAAAAACAGAAAGAAGAAAAAATAAAATGAACAAAACTTCAACAATTTGTGTGACAACATCAAGTGTACCAACATAAATACAATGTGATCTCAGAAGGAGACAACAGAGAGAAAAGAGTAAAAATAATATTTGAAGTAATAATGGCTAAAAATGTCCCAAATTTGATGAAAAGCATTTATTTACACATATAAGAAGCTCCAAACATTTTAAATACAATAAGCACCGAGATCCATACCTGAACAAATCATAGTCAAACTATAGAAACCCAAAGACAGAGCCTTTAAGTTAGAAAGAGAAAAATGGCTCTTCACATACAAGGAATCCTCAATAAGATTAATGGCTGACTTTCCATTAGAAACTATGGAGTTCAAAAGACAGTGGGATGACATATTCAAAGTGCTGAAAGGAAAAAAAACTATCAACCAAGAATTCTATATCTACTGGACTGTTCTTCAAAAATGGAGAAATTCAGTTATTACAAGAAAACAGAAAAGAGAGAGTATGTGGCTAGCAGACATGGCAAAGGGAGTCTTTCAGGCTGAAATAAAAGGATGCTAGACAGTAGCTGGAATCCACATAAAGAAACATAACTACATAGGTAAATATATGACAGTATAAATGTATTTTTCATTTGTAACTCTTCTATCTGATTTCAAAGACAACTGCATTAAACAGTAATCAATTATAAAACTGTTCATGGGCTTATAATGTATAAAATAATACAAGATATATATATATATATTAGTATATGTGAAAATAATAGCACAAAAGACAGAGGATGGAATGGAGCTATTTTGAAGCAAAAATTTCATATGCTATACAAATTAAGTTGATATTACTTTAAATTATATTATTTTAAGTTTAGATGTTAATTATAATACCCAGAGCAATCACTTAAAAAATGTGTGAAAATATGTAAAAGAAACAGGTTAGATCTTAAGGATTTTAGAGGCTGGCATTCAGGATAATTATTTAAGACACTGCTAACCTAAAATTCAAGATTTAAGTTCCTGGGACAGGAATTTGTCCCTAGTATGGGTCATGCCCACTATTGTGGTCAGAGGAGTGGGGTTTCATGACTGGCAGAACTCTAGAATTGCATGAGAAAGACAATAGCAGGCATTTTCCCAAGGTAACCAGAATTTTGATTCAAAAAGAAAAATTAACTACGTATCCAAATAGGCAATTTGTAGAACAGAAATGCCAAAAGAGAAAGAGAGAAAACATGAGCAGCTTCAATAGTAGTAAGTGAGATACAAATTAAAGGAACAACAAACTACCACTATTTACTTATCAAAACAGCTAAAATTATGCAGAGCAAATTGTTACAGCCTTTTAGAAGGCAATCTATTAATGTTGTAAATAAATCAATTTCATATCTAAAAATTAATCCCTCAGAAATTAAGTACCAGGGCATTTGGATACACATATAAGGATGTTTACTCAAATGTTAATGGCAGTGGCAATTTTAAAAAAATAACCTGAATGTCATGAATAGGGAAACTCTTGATACATCCAAAACATTATACAGCCTCTAAAATAAAAGAATGAATTAGAGAAATACCAGTTAGATTGAAAGTATTTTTATGACTTATTATTAATGAGAAAAGCAAGAAGTAGACAAGTGTATATACTATGAATCCTTGTTTTGCAAAATAAATAAAGACTATATATATATATATACACATATATATACATATATATACATATATATATATATCCTATATAATAAAAGCCTAATATGCTAAGTGTCCAGTTGATCAGTCGGCCATTCAACCAATCAAAGCATAATATGCTAATGATATGCTAAGGCCACTCAACTGCTTGCTATGATGTGTACTGACCACCAGGAGGCAGACAGTCCACCAGTCGATCAGTCACTATGATGTGCACTGACCACCAGGGGGCAGACACTCCAACCAGTAGGTTAGCTTGCTACTGGGGTCTGGCTGATCCGGACCGAGTGAGACGGGCTGGACACACCCTGGAGCCCTCCTGCAGTCCCTCCCCAGCTTGCCAACCTTCTGCATCCCTCCCTGGCCCTGTTCATGCACCAGTGGGGTCCCTTGGCCTGGCCTGCACCCTCTCACAACCCAGGACCCCTCGGGGGATGTCAGAGAGCCAGTTTGGCCCAATTCCACAGGCCAGGCCAAGGGACCCCACTTGTGCACAAATTCATGCACCAGGCCTCTATCCTATCTAATAAAAGAGTAATATGCAAATTGACCATCACTCCAACACACAAGATGGCTGCCCCCATGTGGTCAAAGATGGCTGCCCCCATGTGGACACAAGATGGCCACCACAAGATGGCCAGCAGGGGAGGGCAGTTGGGAGGGACCAGGCCTGCAAGGGAGGGCAGTTGTGGGCGATCAAGCCTACAGGGGAGGGCAGTTAGGGGTGACCAGGCCGGCAGAGGAGGGAAGTTGGGGGTAACTGGGCCTGCAGGGGAGAGCAGTTGGGGGGGACCAGGCCTGCAGGGGAGGGCAGTTAGGGGTGACTAGGCCTGCAGGGGAGGGCAGTTAGGGGTGACCAGGCCAGCAGGGGAGGGCAGTTAGGGGGGACCAGGCCTGCAGAGGAGGGTAGTTGGGGGCAATTGGGCCAGCAGGGGAGCAGTTAGGCATCGATCAGGCTGGCAGGGGAGTGTTTAAGGGGTGATCAGGCTGGCAGGCAGGCGAGCAGTTGGGAGCCAGCAGTCTCGGATTGTGAGAGGGATGTCTGACTGCCAGTTTAGGCCTGATCTGTAGGTCCAAGATCGGAGAGTGTGCAGGCTGGGCTGAGGGACACCCCCCCAGTGGACAAATTTTGTGCACTGGGCCTCTAGTGTGTGCATGCACACACACACACACACACACATATATACATGCTTAACTTTTTAAATAGTGAGAGGGAGAATAGAAAGGGTAAAATGAGGTAAGAAAAGACAAGACTAGAAAAGAGGGTTCCAAAAGAAAACAGCATGCATGAGTGCATGTGTGCATATATGGATGGGCATGTGCATAAAGAGATGTGAGAAAATATGATTGCTAAAACATTTACAGTGGCTATTTCAGGTGTGGGGATTTACTTTCTTCCTTATACTTTGCCCAGGGGGGATGAAGATCAGTCAGAAACACACCCTGCTTTGCAGGCTCTCACAGTTAGTGGGAGACAAGAGGAGACAGCCAGCTGTAACATATACCCAAATGTAGTGAGTGTAGTAACAGAAACACAGAGTGCTGGGAAAGAGGTATTAATTGATCTCACAGATCTCACTCAGAAGATCTGGAAGAATTTCACTAAAGAAGACATTTGAGTTGGGTTTTGCAGGCTTGGGAGCAATTCAACAGGTAAAGATTGGGATAAAGAGAAATCCAGGATAAGGGAACAGAGTGAGCAAAATAAACAAGGGCATTAGAAAGCCAAGGTGTATTCGACGAACAGCAATTGGCCTGGCCCGGTATAATTGGAACACAAATGTTGAACAGACAGATGGTGGGACAGGTAAGCTGTTTCCCCACTGTGAAAGTGGTTTAGACTGTATTCTAATTGCCGAGGGGAGCTCCACAGGTTTATGTGCAGCGGGTAGAGGGAATGTTTTGTTGGTTTTGTCAGGAGAGTGACATTCGTAGGTCTGTGTTGGGGGTGGGGAGAGACAAGAAAACCAGTTAGGAAACTATTAAAATGGTTCTGCTGAGGGTAATCAAAGTCTAACAAGAGCAGCAATGTGGGAATGCAGAGGGGAAAGATTCCAGAAACACTGCTAAGGTAAATAGGGCATGCCTTAGTGGAAGATGGAAAACTTCCTGTGCCTGGCAACTGAAGTTGGGGATACTCCAATCTGAGAACGAGAACACTGGGATTGGAGGTGAGAACCACACTAAATGAAAGATTCCACTATCTTGCAGAATATAGAGGGAATGGTGTGAATAATGGGCTAAGAATCTGTAGAGAAATTCTGAGGGATCAGAAGATCACAGATATCAAAAGGACAAATCCTAAATCCAGAACCACAGAACTGAAGATCTGAAGTCAGAATCTTGACTTGAGTTTCTCTGTAGTATGGAGTTTGGTTGTTAACATTTCATCCTAAGGAAGAGATGAACCCACAATCCTTCTGAAGGAGAAAAAGCCTAGGAGGAGGATTAAATCCGCCCCCTTGGCTTTCCAAATGAAAGGGTTTGCCTAGATAGATTGAGAGCTCTGCAAAGAGTCGTGGACATAATTCTTGCTCTTGGAAGAGCTAGCTTTTTGTTCACTGCCTTGAGGCAACCCCAGGCTGTCCTTTCTTCCTCTTATTTTCCCCCTCAGTTGAACCTCTGAGAAGAATTCTTTTGGGTAACATTCTGCCTAAAACATCTAATATTACTACTGTCCCGTTGGACTGTGAGTGGCCCCACCTGGCTTTCCTCCCTTACCCACTCACAGGCCAAGAGTTTCCTCAAGACAGTAGTAAAAAGTGGGATTTCCCAACCAGCATAAAATAAGTGAAAATACACAAGTCTAAATAGGTTCCCAAGACCCTGTCCAGATCTCTCACCCTATATAACTTCTTCAGGGTGTCTTAAACAAAGGTTCAGGCAAACTTTTAATGGGTGGACATCTGTTTGTGGCTGCCTGTTAGCATTCCTGGGAAAAGTAACGTGCTTGTCTTTCTGATTATAAAAGTACAAACTCAACGTAAAGAATTTGGAAAACCCAGACAGTATAAAAATAAAAACGCTAATTGGTAACCTCCCTCCTTCGCCCCCCCCCCCCGAAATAAAAAATGAATATTGGCATGGAATCCTTCCAGTTTTGTTACTGGCCTATTGGGGACCCGAGCCTGAGGCTCCCGGGCCGCAGGACCAGCTCCAGAGGCAGCCGCTGGCCAGAGGCCCAGGAAGGGACGCCGCCGGGAGGCGCGGGCCGGGCTGGGTTGGAGCAGGGCGCCCGGAGGCGGGGCTGCCCCCGGGGACTCGGCGGGCGGCGGAGCGCGGAGAAAGAGCGCGCGGTTGGATGCGAGCCTGGCGCGTCGTCCCCTGGAGCCTTGCAGGTGGTGCCAGCGCTCCCCGGCCGGCCGAGAGCGGGGTCTGGACGCGCCAAGCGGAGAGGAGCCCCGGAGAAGAGGCGGGAGGCGCGGCCCCGCCAGGGACGGGCCAGAGGCTTCCCCGCGGGGCACCGCACGCTCGCGCAGACCGCAGGGGCCGGCGCCGCAGTCTCTCCGCCTCCACGCCCGGCTGCCGGCGAGGCGATGGGTACGGCTCCCGCCCCTGGCCCTGCCCACGCCCTTGCCGGTCCCTTTCAGCCCCACGAGCCCACGAGAGACCCAGGCAGTGTGAGTTTGACGCTTCTCGGCGGTCGGGGACCTGGCGAGGTGAGCAGCGCGCCCTTGAACTTGTCCCCAATCTGCCTTGCAGGGGCGCGTTAACCCCAAGGTGCAGGGGGCAGATAGGAGGGGCTCCCTCTCCGGGCTGTGAAGTCCTGACAGCAGAAAGTTTTTTTGCACTGTGGTCTGTGGAACTGCCTTGTTCTGGGCTGAGGAGAATCGCTGCTGCATCCTTGGACCCTGGCAAGCACCAGTTGCCAACTTAGCTCTCTCAGCAACTAGGGGCCACCTGTTAGAACTCGATGTCTGAATGGTGTATAGCTAGGTATGCATGCACTCACGAGGAATACGACCTTGAGGTTTCTCTGTAGTATCGAGTTCTGTTGTTAACATTTCAGAATTGAAATCTGTGGTGAGTGAAGTCATGGCATGATGCTCTTTGTTGGTTTTGTAGGTAAGTGCGTGCATGAATAATAGGTAAATTATGCCCTACCCTATAATGAAATGTCTTTCCTGATGGAGTCCTTTAAACCAGGATGCGGAGGATAACATTAAAGGATCGCATCCCTACATAAAAGTGAAAGATGTTCAGGATTAAAAGATGGAAAAATGGTTGAGACAGATGTATTAGGCAGCAAGGCCTGCAGAGGAAAATGAAGTTTTCTGAACCACTGGTGAAATGCAGCACAGAAGGCTTCCCTGAAGGCTGGGCAGGAGCCGGGCTTGCAAAACAGTAGCTTCTTCCTTTGCTGCAGCTGGAGTAGCCGGGTGTGTGCAGATAAGTGGCAGAGGAAGTGATTGTGTATAGTGTAAGGCAGTTTGCATCTGGAGAATAAAATGCCTTGGCAGGTTTTGCTTGAGTTAGGGATCTCTTGGGGGTGGCAGTGGCTCTCTGGTCCCCATTTTGCCAGCCTAATTCCACTTCAGGGCCACTACTGTCTCTGAAGTGCTGCCTGTATTGCCCCCTTCTCTTCTACCACCAGCTTTTAGCTTCCCCCTGTTCCTCAATCAAGTCTAGAGCTGAGCCTGGTCAGAGGCAGAGTTACGGTAGCTTGGGGATAGAGAATTAGTGAAAGCAGAATTGTGGTCTAGGAGAGACCCAGAGGTGCAGTGGGATAAACCACTGACTTCCAGTCTAGAAAGCTCCCTAAAGAGTGTGAGAACAATGGTTAAGGGGCAGAAATTCTCTAGGAAGGACAATAGGTGGTGCTTAGCAGTTTGTTTCTTGCTGAAGGTTTTAAGATTTTGTTGCTGTTGTTTGACCATACGGGCATTTCCAGGTGGGGTTGAGGGAGTGTGGGGACTTCTCTCAAAAGTGCCCTCCCATTCACATTTTATTCCACTCCCTTACAGGTTTTCAAAAAGTAATTGGGGGCAAAGGGAGAGAGGAAAGAAGCACTGAGGCTCTGCCATGCCATAGAGACATGGAACGTGGACTGTCTTGGGCAGAGAAGTTGGATATGAAAGCTAAAAGGAATGTTCTTCCTTTAGTTACAAATTCCAGCCTCTATTTTGCACAAAGGTGTTGAGAACCACAGCATTCATATTTAGTTGCTGATAACTTTTGCCTGATAAAACCCTACCTCTTTTTATCTACATTTTATTATGAAAAATTGTAGACATACAGAAAAGTAACCTACTTCTCTTTTTATAAACTACTAACTCTCTCAAGACATAACCTTGTTAATTAAAATCAGAGTTTAGAACTCAGACATATGTGATCTGGCCCTGATAGAGCTTGTATCCAAAGATGACTAAGGAATAGATGTGTGAAGAATACTAAGATAGTGAGGGGGGAAATAGGGACCTATTCTTCTGACTCTTTCCTAAGAATCTTAGACAAATCTCTTAATTGCCTTCTTTTTCTCATTCTTAAAACATCAGTTGGATTATATCACTCCCCTGCTTAACACTTTCCAAGAGCTTTCCTTCACACTTTGAATGAAATCGAAGGCTTACCAAAGCCCTATATGACCTGGCCTGTTTGACCTCATATGCTATCACTCTTCACTCCCTTACTCTTCCCTCTGCCTGAATACTGTTCCCTTAGTTACTTGCTTCTTTCCTCAATTTATTCAGGTCTCTTCTCAAATATGACCTCTTCGATCAGGCCTCCCCTGATCACCTGATCCAGAATAGCCCTTTGTCACTCCCTGTTCTCTGACCTGCTTTATTGCACTTACTACTTGGCATTCTATAGTATATATGTTTTTTTTGTTAATTGTCTATATATCCCCCACTTGAATATAAGCTCTGTAATGACAAGAAATTTTGTTGTATTCATGGCTATGCTCCTGTTTGGCATATTGTAAGCAATTAATAAATAATTGTTGAATTAATTAGATAAATGACACAAATAAGGCATTGACTCCCATAAGGGTTGCAGAACCCTTAGCAAAATGCTAGAAGTCCTTTTAGGTAATTCAAGTCAATCAATATTTTATAGGTAAATGATGATCCTGGAGATCAGTGGCCTCTTTTATCTTCACAGCACTTCTAAGCTGAATCCTTTGCTAGAAGCTGGGCCAGTTTTGACAAATTCACATCCCAAACAAGATATTAAAAATTTCAATCTCATAAATTTCCCTATGCCCCTTCCTAGTCACTCCCATCATCCAGAAGCAACTTTTGTTATGATGCCTGTTATCATAGATTAGTTTTACATTCCTGAACATCATGGAAAGAATTTACACATGGTACGTACTTTTGTATCTGGCTTCTTTTTGCTCAACATAATGTCTGTGAGATTCATCCATGTTATTGAGTATATCAGTTCATTTTTTTTTTTTCATTCCAAGATGAATATCCACCATGTGTTTATCCATTTTCTTATTGATGGAAACTTGTGTTGTTTCCATTTGGGGCCTATTTTGAATAAAGCTGCCCTGAACATTCTTCCGGGATCTGCCTCATGTTGAGTCCTATGTACTTTATTTGAAAATCTGCTATTGTCCCCGTGCTGAGAGAAGTACGGCAAGGTTATGGGGGCTGTCACTGATGTGGCAGCCTGCCTGCATCCCAGCGAGTGCCTTTCCTAGATGGCTCTGTGGGTGCTGACCTGCCTCCCACTCTAGAAAATGAGTGTCCCTGCAAATTTGAGAGCCCTTAGGTGCACTTTCAGTGTTTTTAGATCCATAAAAGAGACTGCAGAATGCCTGCTGCCATTGCTGTTGTATTCCCCTCCTCCTCTCAGCTTCCCCCCGCCCCTTATACAAGTTGACTCTTATCAGCTACTGAGCATTATGCTATTGAGTTTAAATATTTATGAGTAAGAGTCTTGTTCAGAGACTGATAAAATATTTATGTGTTTCCATGGGGCACTGGTTTCCAACTAGACTTCTCAAGGTGTTTTCTGAGATACTTGTCATAACCATGAGGTACCCAGACAGAGGGAGACGATGTGGTCTAAGAATATCCCATGTTTTTGAACCTCACCTTGCAGAGCACCTTG
The DNA here is from genome assembly GCF_963455305.1 of Plecotus auritus. Taxonomy (NCBI): domain Eukaryota; kingdom Metazoa; phylum Chordata; class Mammalia; order Chiroptera; family Vespertilionidae; genus Plecotus; species Plecotus auritus. Next base: position 167,513,732 of record NC_137771.1, on the reverse strand, counting down.
CTTTCTAGGGACAAGGAAGAATGAACACACAGAAGAATGTGCATTCATAGTGTCTGGACCAGGAGAAAGACTGCATATGCTGTTGGAAATGGATTGAAAAAAAAAAGGGGGGGGGCTGTTTACTAGTATATTGTGTTCCTAAAGGTGTGAATCCAGAGGGGATAGTGGGGAAGAACTTGTTAGAAGGAGGAGAGACTAATTAAGCAGGATGCATTCATTCCAAATAGAAGAATGACGGAATCAGTCTTGTAAAAGACACCGTTTTTTTTGACACTGATATAGACAAGGTCTATCTAAGACAACTATGCTGAGTGCTATGATTAAGTTATCACACCTGCTATGAAAATATGGGGAAAGGATTGGAGGCTAGCCAGGGTTTCTAGGTGGGGGGTAGAGAGCTAACTATTTCAAGAGGAATTGTTATTTTCCTCAAAGGTAGAGGTTCCTTTTGAGTCAAGTTCTGAAGGAGGTGTGGCTCTTTGGCAGCTGTAGTGCGGAAGGGCATTTCATGAAAGACAGAATAACTTGAGCAGATATTTGAGTCATAGTCAAAGTGCTGGTGTGGCTTGAATAAGGTGAAGAGGTGAGGAGGTCCAGGGGAGGGCAGGTTTGCAATATGAGATAAAGGCCAACTTGTCAAGGACACAACAGTGTGAACGAACTTTAGTCTGTTTGTTGTAGAGAACCACGTAACTTTTGACCAGAGATTGGGTCAGATTTTGAGCAATTCTTGGGAGGTGCATCCAGCTCAGGCAAGGCCTTGAGGTCTGCTTATGTCCAAGGCGCTTTCAGAATATTCTCCTGTATTCAGTGTAGTCTAGAAACATTGTACAGTCTACTCTAAAGGAGGTAATCAAGAGGGGGGTCAGATTCATTCATTATATTCCTGGAATTGGCCAGAAACAGATCTTACCAGTCACCTTCCTGCACCCCATAGCGATGTATGTCACTCAGAATGCTCCAAGTCAAACTGAATTCATAGGCAGTACGCTCCATCCTCCAATCTCTGTCATGGCCACTTTGCCTCGGTGGAGGGAGTTAAGAGAGTCTAAATACTCCTCTAACACCTGAACCCCAAACTGAGTCAGTATACTTTACACGTGGGTTGCTAAACAACAGAGGACTAAGAGATAAGGCTGGCAGACCATCCCTGTAAAACTCAGACCCCCTTTGACTAAAGAGGGTTAAGGCCACGCAGACTGATAACATAGATAGGACTCACAAGCTACTTTCCACATATGTTCTCCTTTCAGATTATAGGTTCCTATTCAAAAGTGCCCCCCAGGATGTTTACTTTTTGACTCATAATGAAAATAGGGAGGCAGTGGGGAGGGGTGTTAAGCCTGTCAGTCATCTATACTTCATGAACTTTGCAATACGGAAGAGATCATTGTGGGAGTGATGGCTCTGGGAAGTCAGTCTTCAGTGCTGCAGTGAGGCGCTTTGCATGTGTATAGATTAGCCAGAAAGCCCTGGAGTTCTGATGGGAAGAAGGGATTTCTTGCTGTGAGGACAGGAAAGGGTACGGGAGGGCCTCTATGAGAAACTTCATTATTCTGCCCAGGGCTTTGCTGGTTGGAATTACTCTCTTACTGCTGTGGGTACCTATTCCAGAGTGACCGTGGGTACCCAGGAAAGAATGTTCTGGACCTTCCCATTGCCATATGTCTAGGCTGGAAAGCCAAACTATCAGTCAGCCCTGGCAGCTCTCCATCCTGATTTTCTAAGGGTAATGGGGGAGACCTGGAAGTGAATACCCTAACTAGGGAAATAGTCAGGGCCTGAAGGGGTGGTCTGAACGGAAGGCATGGTGAAGGCCTAAAGTGCTGGTCTGACAAGACTCCAGACCACCGTGGTCCTTCTTGGTTCTAATCTAAGATATTCCTAATTTTCTGTGTGAAGTGGAATCTGCCAGGGGCTGTAGTATTTCCTCTGAACAGGTGAACAGAATGCATGATTAATTGAGCATCTTTTCCAAATGGACACTTTGATGATTCTGGTGATGGCTGCCTGCTTTTGGGTATTGTAAGGATAAATCCAGAAAATCAAGTAAAGATGAAGCAGCATAAGACAGCAAAGGATAGAGAGTTTTGACCAACTGGGATCCTAGGTACCCAATTATCTGCAAGTGAAAAACAGGATGAAAGAAGATCAAATAACTACCCATGGGAATCTTTACCTGCAAATATTGCTGACTTCCAAGACAGCTGGGAGGAGAAAAGAAGGGTGGAGACATAAAGGCTGCTGTCACTGTCAGTCTGAGGAATGTTAATACAGGCTTGATACACCAGAACATGTAGCCACATTAGAGCCATGCAGATGATAGCAGTTATATGCTGAACAAACCCCTTTCACGTCCATACACTTTCTCATATTCATTCATAATATTAAGTATGTATCTGAGACATTCATCTAGCTACACAAATACAGACCTACTTACAAAAGTAAGTATATGCCCTGGCCAGGTAACTTAGTTGGTTGGAGTGTCGTCCCATACACCAAAATGTTGCAGGTTCGATTCCCCGGTCAGAGCATATACCCAGGTTGTGGTTCGATCCCTGTACATCTGGGAGGCAACCAATCTCTCTCTCATTCTCAAATCAATAAGAAAAAAAAAGGTAAATGTAAAGACAAGAAGAAGCTATTTCAAAGTATTACCAGCAGTGGGATTAGATTCCCAATCACTACTTGTCTTTATTAAACTTATCTATATTTTCCGTGATTGCTATAGCAAGTGTTTCTGTGATAAACAAGAAAATGTTAAGTAAAACATCTATTAAAGAGGTTAATTAGGGTTAGAGAAGAGGAATGGGTCAAGGAGAGTAGGATTGTACAGGAAGAAAAATATGTTGGAAGATGAATTAATGATCAAAAATGTAAATTCTTCACAAAGTGCTAGTTTTTGCATATTATTTTTAGACTAGAGGCCCAGTGCATGAAATCCATGCACTTGCGGCGGGGAGGGGGGGGTGTCCCTCAGCCTGGCCTGCTCCCTCTCACAGTCTGGGAACCCTCAGGGGATGTCCGACTGACGGTTTAGGCCGGCTCCCCACCACCACTGCTGCGCTTGCCAGCCATGAGCCCAGCTTCTGGCTGAGCGGTGCTCCCTGTGGGAGCACACTGACCACCAGAGGGCAGCTCCTGCATTGAGTGTCTGCCCCCTGGTGGTCAGTGCATGTCATAGTGACCAGTCATTTCATCATTCAGTTGATTTGCATATTAGCCTTTTATTATATAGGATATCAAAACCTACTTTTTATTTTTATTGAATTTATTGGGGTGACATTGGTTAATCAAATTATATAGGTTTCAGGTGTACAATTCTATAATACATTATCTATCTGTTGTATTATGTGTTTACCACCATTTATTCCCACTTTACTCTCTCCTACCTCCTCCCACCCCCTTTTCCCTCTGGTAATAACCATAGTGTTGTCTGTGTCAATGAATTCAGGTTTTTGTTGTTGTTTTTGCTTAATGCACTAACCTTTTTCACCTAGCTCCCCAAATCCTCTCACCTCTGATAGCTGTCAGTCTGTCCTCTGTATATATGAAGCTGTTTCTACTTTGTTAATTTATTTTGTTCATTAAATTCCACATATAAGTAAAATTATATAGTACTTTTCTTTCTCTGACTGGCTTATTTTGCTTAGCATAATAATCTCCAGATCCATCCATGCTGTCACAAAGGGTAAGAGTTCCTTCTTTTTTAACAGCTGCATAGTATTCCATTGTGTAAACATAGCACAGCTTTTTTATTCACTCACTCACTGGTGGACGATTATGTTGCTTCCATAGCTTGGCTATTGTAAATAACACTCCAATGAACACAGGGGTGCATATATTCATTTGAATTAGGGTTTGGGGTTTCTTTGGATATGTACCCAGAAGTGAAATTGCTGGGTCATAAGGTAGTTCCATTTTTAATTTTTTGCAGTAACTCCATACTGCTTTCCACAGTGGCTGTACCAATCTGCATTCCCACCACAGTGCAGGAGGGTTCCCTTTTCTTCACATCCTTGCCAACACTTGTTGTTTGTTGATTTGTTGTTGATAGCCAATCTGACAGGTATGAGGTGATATCTCATTGTGGTCTTAATTTGCATTTCTTTGATGATTAGTGATGTTGAGGTTCTTTTCATATGCCTATCGGCCACATGTATGTCCTCTTTGGAGAAGTGTCTATTCAGATCCTTTGCCCATTTTTAAATTGGATTGTTTGGGGGGTTTTGGTGTTGAGTTTTATAAGTTCTTTATTATAAATTTTGGATATTAACCTCTTATCAGGTGTACCTTTGGCAAATATATTCTCCCATTCAATGGGTTGTCTTTTCATTTAGTTGATAATTTCCTTTGCTGTGCAAAAACTTTTCCGTTTAATATAGTTGCATTTGTTTATTTTTTCTTTTGTTTCTCTTGCCCAAGGAGATACATCAGAAAAATGATAGCCACAAGAAATGTCCAAGATTTTACTATATTTTCTTCCAGGATTTTTATGGTTTTGAGGCTATCATTTAAGTCTGTAATCCATGTTGAGTTTATTCTTGTGTATAGTTCTATATAGCTCAATGGAACAGAAGGGAGAGCCCAGAAATAAATCCATGCCCTTATAGTCAATTAATATTTGACAAAGGAGGAAAGAACATGCAATGAGGTATAGATAGTTTATTGAATAAATGGTGTTGGGAAAATTGGACAGATAGTTTATGCATATTATTTTTATTATTATTGAATATCATATATCTCTTGCCCTGCATAAGATTTGGAAACTTTTATTAGCATGAAACAAATTTGAAATACTGAGTCAAGTGTCACACCTCCAAGGTCTAAGTGCCATCCATGGACAACTGGAGTGCCCACAGCTAGCTTCCAGTGGTCCTAGAGTCTCCCACCAACATGCTAACACAGAGCACATCAAACCTGTACAGCAACATCTTTCCTGCAGAGTTTGATGTTTACTCCTGCAATAGCCGGGCCAGCCTTGTGCATCTTATCTCTGAAGCGTGGAACAGGAGCCAAAAAAGGCTGTCAGTAGCTGGAGTAATGGGATTTTCCCAGACAAAAGCCTGTTCTAGTTTTTTTGTTTTGTTTTGTTTTTTAAATGAATTTTATTGATTTTTTTACAGAGAGGAAGAGAAAGGGATAGAGAGTTAGAAACATCGATGAGAGAGAGACATCGATCAGCTGCCTCCTGCACACCTCCTACTGGGGATGTGCCCGCAACCAAGGTACATGCCCTTAACCGAAATCGAACCTGGGACCCTTGAGTTCGCAGGCCGACGCTCTATCCACTGAGCCAAACCAGTTAGGGCACCTGTTCTAGTTTTATCCATGCCTCTCCTGGCTGCTCACTGGCTTAGGAGGCCCCTGGGGAAGCTCTGTGGCTGAGGCTATGGAGAGGCAAGTGTAGTTTTCATTTCACAACCACCAGCCTTTTCCAGAGGTACTGTCAAGTCTGTGCTTTAATTGGCTTCTGTTGAGGGACCCAAGGTAGGACCTCTCTCCCAGAGCAGAAGTTGCTATTTACCTTTACCCACCAGGATCAATTTAAAGCAAATGCCAGAGAACTGCACACCCACTGAGCTCCGGGGCCTGGCATTACTTGTAATGTTAGTTGTAATTATTAAAGTTTCAAATTCTTTTTATATCTTAAATTTATGACATTTTTAAATTATGAAAATAAAACACACTCATTGTAGCAAGTCTAAAGAAACATGTTATTAATCTCGACCTTCTGTTCCTTCCATCTTCCTGACAAGACCACTATCAAATTTCAGTGTGAATTCCTTCACTCCTTTTCTGTGTTGAAACAGACATATGTAGGTATTTTTTAAAGTATATTTTTATTGATTTCAGAGAGGAAAGGAGAGGGAGAGAGAGATAGAAACATAAATGATATTGAGAACCATTGATAGTCTGCCTTTTGCATGCCCCCTACTGGAGATTAAGCCCGCAACCTGGGCATGTGCCCTTGATGGGAATTGAACCTGGGACCCTTCAGTCTGCAGGCCAATGCTCTATCCACTGAGCAAAACTGGCTAGGGCAAATGTAGTTATTTTTTATTTCATATGTAGATGGGGTCATATAATACCAGTTACTCTATTATTTGTTTCATTTTATTTATTTACTAGAGGCCTGGTGCATGAAATTTGTGCACTTGGGGGGGGGTCCCTCAGCCTGGCCTACTCCCTCTTGCAGTCTGGGAGCCCTCAGGGGGTGTCTGACTGACGGCTTAAGCCCGCTCCCCATGGGGGCCATCTCTAGGACATCCTTAGCGCTGCCCCAAAGGCGGGAGAGGCTCCCACCACCACCACTGCGCTCGTCAGCCGTGAGCTTGGCTTCTGGCTGAGCGGCACTCCCGCTGTGGGAGCGCACTGACCACCAGGAGGCAGCTCCTGCATTGAGTGTCTGCCCCCTGGTGATCAGTGTGTGTCATAGTGACCGGTCATTCCACCATTCAGTTGATTTGCATATTAGCCTTTTATTATTTAGGATTTTTTATTTATTGGGGTGACATTGGTCAACATGAACATATAGGTTTCAGATGTGGGTTTGTTTCACTTGATTTATTATATTATGTACATTGTTCTAAATATATATACACCTATAATTGTTCAATTTATTATTTTTAATAGTTACCTTATATTCCTTTGTAGGATGTTCCTTAATTTTCCACATTATTTCTGTATTTATAGATATTTTAGGTTTTCTTCCAGGTTTCTTAGAACTACAAATAATGCCACAATAAACATTCTACATTTACCTGTACACTGTGGTTTTTACTTTCATAGGAAGATTCCCAAAATTGGCATTTCTGGATCAAAGGGAATACTTACAATTTTAATTCTCACCATGGGTCTCCCCTACAGCAGTTGTTTCTCTCTCTCCTTTTGTCATTCTCTCCCCTCTCCCACTGCCTTTCTCCAGGGGAGTCTGCCTATTTAGGCAGCAGAGCCCTGCAGTGAGAACTCATCCTTGCCAAGTGTGGATTATATCAGCTCAGTGGGGAACAGGGCCTGCATATCTTGATAGCATTGTGTCTTTATTGCTTCTGGTTGGCCAGACTGTTTACAATTCCCCTTGCTCATTTATTCCATGCTGTGGAATTATACATGGTCTTCATCTATAGCAGGAGCAGTGTGATCATTGTGGGGGCTGGGCGAGGGGCGAGGGTCAGGGACAACAGGCTGGCTGTTACAATGCTTTCTCACAAAGCCATATCTGCTATGTTTTCCGTTATGCCCTTTCTTTAATAGTTGGATTGAGAAAAGTTCTTCAATTCCATCTCAGTGTTCTGCTTGTATTTTGAGGGATTTGGGATTTGGGGACTTTTATGAGTCTATACTCAATCAACTCCAACTGATTACTTGACATGAGGATAATTAGTTAAGAAGGTAGGGGTCTTGGAGCTTAAGGATCAGTGCCAAGCAACAGATGCGAACATCTTTAAACAAATGATTTTAACAAACCCGGTATTAGTGAGCTTCCCAGGACTACTTGGCTTTCATTTTTAGCTTTGCTCTTGTTTGAATGTAAAACTTCTGTCTAGTCCACCAGACTAGAGGAGAGGGACTCGCCAACACTCCAGGGCTGGAGAACATATCAGAGAAGCCTTAAGGGAAGCAGGTGAGTACAGCAAGTGAAATATAAACAGTGAACTGACAAAATAGCAAGAAGTAGATGAGATTTTAAAATCCTCAGCTGAAGGCTGCTGTGTGACCAGTGGGCCTGTGAGCTCGTGGACATTAATGGAAATCTGTGATCTCCAAGCCACACTAGAAACGCCATTATGAGTCTGTGTTCAGAATACAAACATTAGCTAAGCAGAGGAAAAGAAATTATGAAGTCCTGGACAGACATTTTGCTATTGTCTTCTATAATACAGGCTGCAGTTTTCACTCAGTAGCTTTGAAATGGATTTCATGTCCTAGATTGAAAACTAAAGGAAGAAAAGAAAGCCAGAATAGAAGTTATTGCAATTAGTTTCTAAGGAGAAACTTTATAGTTTGAACATGTATAAATGTGCAGAATAAGCATTAGTCTTTGTGTTAATACAGACTTTTACATAAACTTTCTTTTTCAAATATGCACTGACCAGTAATAATAATAGTAACCAGTCCCTATAATAGGTTTCTCTTTTATAACTTAGAGATTCTATAATGTATCTTAATTGGTGTCATAAGTTAATAGTAAGGATAGTTATATCTCATACTGTTTGCACTGCCATTTGTGTCCATAAACTAAAGATTATCTTTAAAGAGCTTGATTTGACAGTAAAAATATTTCAAGGTTAAAATATATCACAAGACATTAAGCATATGCTTCTATCTATAATGGACTACCCAATAGTAGACCATTGCTCCCTTAGGGGACATCTAGAAAAGCTACATTTTAAAAAAATCTATTTGAAGGCGTAAAAGACTTAACTAAGATAGCTAGGACTGAGAGCTAAGACCTTAGAAAGAACAGAACCTCAAGTGTCCCACATTCTAGGTTACTTTTTCCCTTGAGACAGTTAATTACCATTTTTTAAGTAGCACCTGAGAAGCTAAGATCCCCCAAGTGAAGAGTAGCTGCTAAGAGTCCGAAAAACTGAGCACACCATTCTGATAGGGCTGGGAAGGGGAAGAGGAATTCAAGGATACTAAATGAGCCAGGACATGAGGGGCCATGAACATGGAAAGAAAGAGGCACACAGAAATCAGCCCAATAATCTCAGCAATTTTCCTTCCAAGTCATTCACTAATTTATAAGTAGCACAGATCGAGAGGTAAAAGAGCCAAACAGAAAACAGGTGCTAAATAGCCAAGAAGCTAATCAGAGCCTCTTGCAGTCTTACTGTGATGGAGAGAGAGAAATTGGAGTGTAGAGTCCACCAAGGTGAAAAGGGCTGAAAAACACTGTGATGGTTAATTTTATGTGTTGAGTGTGCCATAGGGTATCCAGATATCTGGTTAAACATTATTTGAGGGTGTATCTGTGAGGCTGTTTCTGGAAGAGATTGGAATTGGTGAGCTGAGTAAAGCAGTTGGCCCTTCCCAATGTGGGTGCTCATGATCCAATCTGTTGAGGGCCTGAACAGAACAAAGAGGCAGGGGAGGTTGAAATTCTCTCTGCCTGAGTGTTGAGCTGGGACCTTGACTTTCTCCTGTCCTTGGTGCTCTTGGTTCTCAGGCCTTCAGATTCAGCCTGGCATCTACTCCATCAGCTGTCTGGTTGTTGGGCCTCTGAACTAAACGATTGTTTTCTTGAGTCTGTAGTTTGGGATTTCTCAGCCTCCATAATTACATGAGCCAAAACCTTATAATAAATCTCTTTATATAAAAAATCAGTGGTGTTTCTCTGGAGGACCCAGACTAATACAAACATCCCAAGCTTTCATCTGGGACTCTGAAAGGACTATACCTGAGGAGTTAGTGCAGAAATAGACCTGGTCTTATAAAATGTTGAAATCTACCCCCTAATCAGATGAGTCACTGATTGGACTAAATTGCTTGTTTTTATCCTAACACCTTAGCAGAAGCTAAAGAACATATTCACTGGAGAAAATAAAATGATCCAGAGCCTTTATATTTTTAATACATGGTTTCAGATATTCAGTGAAACAAAAGTAAAGCAGGTATACCAGGGTTCAATTTTCAGAATATGGTGCAAAAAGAAAGAGTTCAAACTCCCTGAGTTAAGAAGACAGTTTCAAGTCTAGGGAGGCCAAGACAGTTGGAGTTTGTAGGACAGAGTATTAAAGAGAGCTGCATCAGACATGGTAACTACATGAGAAAATATATAAGATTTTTCTTATTATTTAAGCCTCTTTTAAATATAATTGACCATTTAAAGAAAAATGAAAACATGTATTGTGGGATTTATAACATAGGTAAAGGAAATGGACAATGATAACAACACAAAGGCTGGGAGTGGAGACATGCAAATACATTCTTATAAGGTTCTTATATTACATGTGAAGTGATATGATATCACTTGGGAGTAGACTGTGATAAGTTAAAGATGTATCTATAAACATAAACATAGCACAACTAAGGATAGCCAATAAGCCAACAAAGAGATAAAATGAAATAATAGAAATACCTAATTCACCTAAGAGAAGGGAGAAAAGAAGGGAGAAAATAAGAGATGAGACCAATTACAAATCTATCTATATAGATTTGAGTGGCCAGATTATTATGATCTCTGAACACATAATAATCTGGCCACTCAGTGTATATCCTATATAATAAAAGGCTAATATGCAAATTGTCCCCTCGACCAGGAGTTCGACCAGCAGGCAGGCCGGCCAACCGCCTATGTCCCCTCCCCCTGGCCAGGCTGGCTGGATCCCACCCATGCATGAATTCACGCACCGGGTCTCTAATATATATATATATATATATATACACACACACACACACACATACACACACACACACACACACACACACACACACACACACACACTGAGTGGCCAGATTATTATGCATTCAGAGATCATAATAATCTGGCCACTCAGTGTATATAAAAGGCTAAGTGACCGACTGTACGTCCATCTGACCATCCGACCGACCGACTGGCACTGGCAATTTAAAAGTAAACATTGACTCACACATGCACGATACATATAAAGCTCTCACTGGCACCAATCGCACACGTGTTTTAATTTTATCTATAATAATAAAAGCATAATATGCTAATTAGACTGGATGTCCTTCTGGACGAAGCAGGGGTTGTGAGGGAAGCCCAGATCCCAGCTGCCAGAGGGAATCCGGTGCCAGCAGCTGAGGGAAGGAAGGCCTCTGGTAATACTATCTATATATATATAAAAGGCTAATATGCTAAGTGTCCAACTGTTTGACCATTTGACCGATAGCTATGACACACACTGACCACCAGGGGGCAGACACTCAATGCACAGGCATGGAAACATGGAACAGACTGATGAATCTCAGAGGGAAGAGGGAAGGTGGGAAGGCGGGAAGAGATTAACCAAAGATTTTATATGCATACTAGAGGCCTGGTGCACGGATTCATGCACCGATGGGGTTCCTCGGCCTGGCCTGTGCCCTCTTGCAATCCAGGGCCCCTTGGGGGATGTTGGACTGCCAGTTTCAGCTCGATCCCCACAGCCCAGGTTGAGGGACCCCACCAGCGCACAAATCCGTGCACCGGGCCTCTAGTATTATATATACTATTTGACGTGTAATTTTTTGCAGTAACGTAATTACTGCATGAATCTTTCTTCTAATTACTTTCCTTTCAATGTGTATGAATCTGTGCACTGGGCCACTAGTAGCAATATAATACACTTAAAACTAAATATACCAATAACTACTTTATATGTAAATGATCTCAATACTTCAGCTAAAAGGCAGGAATTGCCAGATAGGAGAAAAAAGCAAAACCAACTACATACTATGTAAAAGAAGCACACTTTACATATTAAGATTTAAAAATATATACATATACATATACATATACATATACATATACATATACATGTATCCCAGCCGGGTGGCTCAGTTGGTTAGAGCATTGTCCCATACACCAAAAAGGTTGCAGGTTCAATTTCCAGTCAGGTCACATAAATGGTTTTGGGTTCAATCCCCGGTCAGGGTGCATATGAGAGGCAACTGTTAGATGTTTCTCTCTCATATATATCTCTCTCTCATCAATAAATATATCCTTGGGTGGGGATTTTTAAAAAGATACAAATAGATTAAAAGAAAAGGATGGAAAAGATTTTTCATGCTAACACTGATAATTAAAATATAGCTGAATAGCAATATTAGATAAGGTAGATTGCAGAGCAAAGGATATTACTATGGATAAAGAAGATAATAATGATAAAGTAGTCAATTTATCAGAAAGACATAACAATATTAAACATATGTGCACCTAATAACAGAAGTTCAAAATGCATAAAGTAGAAATGACATAACTTCAGGGAGAAATAGACAAATCCATAATTGTAGTCCACAATTTTATTAGATTTTTCTCTATAATAGATATAATAACACAGAAAATAATTAAGGATATAGAAGAAGAAACCAACACAATCAATTAGCTTGAGCTCATTGATCTTCTTAGAGCACCAAACCCAACAGCAACAAACTATGCATTCCTTTTTATTGCACATGGAACAGTGATTTATCAAGGTAGACCATTTTTTTGAACCATAAAACAATTCTCAATACATTTAAAAGGATTCGAGTCATACAAAAAAATGTTATTGACCACAAAGGAATCAATGAAGGAATCAATAACAGAAATATTCAAATATTTGGAAACTAAACACTGTACTTCACAGTAGCTCATGAGTTGAAGAGGAAATGAAAAGGGAAATAAGAAATTATTTTGGACTGAATGAAAATGAAAAGTTATGTATCAAAAGCAGTACTTAGGCGGAAATTTATAGTCCTAAAAGCTTATAAGAAAAAAAGTCTCAAATCAATATCCTGAGCTTCCATCCTAACAAACTAGAAAAAAAAAAAAAAAAATGAGACCCAAAGCAAGCAGAAGACAGGAATACCGAATATCAGCAGAAATCAATAAAACAGATAACAAAAACACAGTAGAGAGGATTAATGAAAGCAATTTCTGACTGATTAAGAATATCAAAAAAATCAATAAACCTCTAGCCAGACTGGTCTGGGTAAAACACAGGGCAGACCCTCCTCCCTAGCTACTTGAAATGAGGCATTGGTTACTTATGCCTTTGGACTCAGACTGAAACATTGGCTCTTCTTGGATCTTGAGCCTTTTGACTTTCAGGCTGCACTTACACCATCAGCACTCATGGAACTTAGATACTGTATCACGGGCTCTCCTAAATCTCAAGTTTGCTGGCTGCAAATGTTGCGACTTAGCCTCCATAAGCACATGAACCAATTCCTTATAATAAATCAATCTGTCTCCTTCCCTATCTATTTATCTATCTAGTATATAACACACATCCTACTGGTTTTATTTCTTTAGAGAACCCTGACTAATACAGAAAGTATTAATATAAGCATGGACTTAAGAAACTCAGGGATTGAAATATATAGTAAAAAAACAGGGCAGATACATACTAATATCATGAATTAAAGAGATGACATACTTACAAATTCTACAGATATTATAAATAGCTTTATTATAGTAATTCCATCAAATTAGATGAAATGAACAAATTCCTTGAAGGACAAAAACTACCAAACTCATTCAAGAATATTAGATAATGTAAAGGCCCAGATCCCTTAAAGAAAAAAATAGTAATAAAAGAAAATGTCCTTAACCTGATAACAGGAATCTATGGAAAATCTGCATCTAACATTATATTTAATATTGGAAGACCTTGCCCTCCTAGCCAGTTTGGCTCAGTGGATAGAGTGTCAGCCTGTGGACTGAAGGGTCCTGGGTTTGATTCTGGTCAAGGGCACATGCCTGGTTTACAGGCTTTATCCCCAGTAGGGGACGTGCAGGAGGCAGCTAATCAATGATTCTCCCTCATCACTGATATTTTTATCTCTCTCCCTTCCTCTCTGAAATCAATAAAAATATGTATTTTAAAAAAATAGTGAAAGACCAAACACTTGCCCCCTAAGATTAAGAACAAGACAAGGTTGTTCACTCTCACTAATTCTATTCAACATTGTCCTGGAGGTCCTAGCCAATGCAATAAGGTAAGAAAAAAAAAAAATGAAATGCATCCATTTTGAAAAGGAAGAAGTAAAACTGTCTTTATTTTAAAGTCAGCTAATAATCTATATAGAATATTCAATGGAATCTACAGAAAAGCTATTAGAACTAATGAATGAGTGTAGCAAGGTTTCAAAATACAGTATCTATATACAAACATCAATTGTGCATATTGATTATTCAACATTCAAAATTGAAAATAAAAATATTTATAATAGCATAACAAATATTAAATACTTAGGGATAATTTGATTAAAAATTATGCAAGACCCATACACTAAAAACTATAAAACCTTTCTGAGAGAAATTAACAAAGACCTAAAAAAAGGGAGAGATGTACATTGTTCGTGGGTGCTGTGAAGTGAATGTTTGCATCCACCCCCAAATTCATATGTTGAAATTTAGTCTATAGTGAGATGGTGTTTGGAGACAGGGCCTTTGGGAGGTACTAGGTCATGAGGGTGGTGCCCTCATGAATGGGGTGAGTGCCCTTATAAGAAGAGGCCAGAGAGTTTAGTAGCACTCTTTCCATTATGTGAGGGTACAACAAGTTAGCCATCTGAAAACTGGAAGAGGGCTCTCACAAGAACTCAACCATGCTGGCACCATGATCTTGCACTTCCAGCTTCCAGAACTGTGAGAAATAAATTTATTTTGTTTATAAGCTACCTAGTCTTTGGCATTTGCTTATAGACAACTAGAGGCCCGGTGCACGAAATTCGTGCATGGGGATTGCCCACAACTGCCCTCCCCTGCCAGCCTGATCGCCCACATCTGCCCTCCCCTGCTGCAACCTGCCTCCTCCGCCGGGACTGGCCGCGGGACCCCCAGGCCTCACCATGTGGAGCAGCCACTGGGCCCCACCTCTGCTGTGTGTGCAGCCATCTTGTGGCAGCCATCTTGTGGTGTCCATCTTGTGGCGGCCATCTTGGGATGACGTCGCACGAGGGCATCGCATGAGGACATGATGCTACTAGGCTTTTATTATATAGGATGACTTACAGGATTCAGTATTAAGATGTCAATTCTCCCCTAATTGATCTACAGATTCAATGCAATCTCAAAATTCCAGGTGACCTTCTTATAGAAATTGATAACCTCATTCTAAAATTCATGGGAAAATGTGCAGGAATAAAGTTAGAGGACTATCAATACCTGTTCATTATTTTGAGTGGAAGAATGATTTTACAGGTATATACATATATTAAAACTTACCATATTGACACTTTAAATATATGCAGTTCATCACATGTAATTTATACCTCAATAGAGCTGTTTTAAAAATGCGAGTAGGTAGGAAAATGAGAGTAAAAATACAAGAAAAGGAACATAGAACAGGCTGGAAAAATAAAACAAACAGTAGCATATTAGATTTTTAACTCATTTATGTCAGTAATTATCTTAATAAATATACTATTCCAATTAAAAGACATTGAGCTAAAGCGTAAACATTAAAATATGAAAATATTTGTATTCTTTAAAAATCCCTTTATTTTTAATTAAAAATATTTTTCAATTGCAGTTTACATTCAATATTATTATTATTTTTAAAATATATTTTTGTTTATTTCAGAGAGGAAGGGAGAGGGGGAGAGAGAGAGAGAGAGAGATCAATGATGAGAGAAAATCACTGATTGGCTGCCTCCTGCACAATCCCCACTGGGGATAGAGCCGCAACCCAGGCATATGCCCCAACTGGGGAATCAAACCATGACCTCCTAGTTCATATGTCGATGCTCAACCACTGAGGCACGCTAGCTGGGCTACATTAAATATTATTTTTTATTTGTTTTAGTTGTATAGCATATGGGTTAGACCATCATATACCTTACAAAGGGTGCCCCTGATGTTTTCAGTACCCAACTGGCACCATACATACTATTATTGACTATTCCAGTATTATTGAGTATCTATAGATTGCTTTTGGTAGTATGGATATTTTAGAAATGTTAATTCTTCCTATCCATGAGCACAGTATATGCTTCTATTTATCTGTAGTTTTTCAATTTCTTCAATGCTTATAATTTTCCGAATGCAGATCTTTTACCTCCTAGTTAAATTTATTTCTAGGTGTATGGATTTTTTTGGGTGCAATTTTAAATGGGATTCTTTTCTTAATTTCCCTTTCTGATACTTCATTGTTGGTGAATAAAAAATGCAACTGATTTCTAGATATTTATTTTGTATCCTGCTACTTTACTGAATTCATTTATCAGTTCCTGTAGTTTCTTGGTGGAATCTTTAGGGTCTCTATATATAGTATCTTGTCATCTGTAAATAAGGACAGTTTTACTTCTTTTCCAATTTGGATGCTTTTTACATCTTCTTCTTGTCTAATTGCTATGGTTAGGACTTTCAGTACTATGTTAAATAAGAGTGTTGAAAGTAGACATCCATGCCTTGTTTCTGATCTTAAGGGAAATGCTTTTAGTTTATCTTCCTTGAGTATGATGTTTGCTGTGGGTTTGTCTATATGGCCTTTATTATCTTGAGATATGTTCCCTCTAGTCCCACTTTGCTGAGAGAGTTTATTATAAATAGGTGCTGGATTTTGTCAAAGCTTTCTCTGCACCTGTTGATAAGATCGTATGGTTTTTATCCTTCACTTATTCATGTGATGTATCACATTAATTGATTTGCGATAGTATACCAACTTTGCATCCCCGGAATAAATTCCACTTGATCATGGAATATGATCTTTTTCATGTATTGCTGGATTCTATTTGCTATTATTTTGTTGAGGATTTTTGCATTTATGTTTATCTGGGAATTAGTCTATCATATTCTTTCTTTGTAGTGTCTTTATCTGGTTTTGGAGTTAGGATAATGCTGACTTCATAAAAGGAGCTTGGGAGTCTTCCCTCCTCTGAATTTTTTTGAATCGTTTGAGGAGGATAGGTGTTAGTTCTTTAAAGGTTTGGTAAAATTAACCTGTGAAGCCATCCAGTCTAGGACTTTGTTTGCTGGGAGGTTTTGGTTACCTCTTCAGTTTCATCAGTTGTAATCTGTCTGTTCAGAATTTCTGATTCTTCTTGATTCCGTTTTGGGAGAGTTTATGTTTCTTGGAATTCATGCATTTCTTCCAGATTGTTCAATTTGTTGACATATAGTTGTTCATATTTCCTCATAATCCTTTGTATTTCTGGGGTGTTAGTTGTTACTTCTACTCTTTCATTTCTGATTTATTTTTTATGTGGGTCCTCTCTCTTTTTTTTTCCTTGATGGGTCTGATTAAAGATTTGTCAATCTTGTTTATTTTTTCAGAGAACCAGCTCTTGGTTTCATTGATCTTTTATAATTTTTTAGACTCTATTATTTTCTTCCCTCTACTCACTTTGGGCTTTGTTTGCTGTTCTCTTTTAGTTCCTTTAACTGTAAGGTTAGATTGTTTATGTGAGACTTTTCTTGTTTCTTGAGGTAGGCCTATGAATACTATGAATTCATAGTATGAGGTAAGACTATGAATTTTCCTGTTAGAACTGCTTTTGCTGTGTCCCATCGATTTTGGGTTGTAGTGTTCTCATTGTAAGTTGTTTCACAGTGTCTTTTGATTTCTTCATTATCTCATTGTTAACCCATTCATTGTTTAGTAATATGTTATTTAGCCTCCATGTCTTTGTGTTTTTCTTTGTTTTTCTTTTTGTGATTAATTTCAAGTTTCATACCACTATGGTCAGAGAAGGTGTTTGATATACTAGTATTTTTAATCTTCTTAACTTATTGAACTGTGTTTTGTGTCCTAACATGTGGCCTATATGTCCCATGTGTACTAGAAAAGAATTTATATTCTGCTGCTTTGAGATGAAATGCTCTGAAGACATCAATTAAATCCATCTGATCTAGTGTGTCAAATTAGGCCACTGTTTCCTTATTGATTTTCTTTCTGAAAGTACTATTCAATAATGTCAATGGGATGTTAGAATCACCTACTATGACTCTGTTGTTTTTTCCTTTCTTCTTTAGTTTTTTCTTGTCTTTTCTCCTTCAGTTTTAAATGCTAGCCTTTCTTGGTAAAGTAGTCTTGGTTGTAGGTCTTGCTTTTTATCATTTTGAATATTTCATGCCAGTTTCTTCTGTCCTGAAATGTTTCTTTTGAGAAATCAGCTGACAGTCTTATGGGAGCTTTCTTGTAGGTAACTAACTGCCTTTCTCTTGCTGCTTTTAATATTCTCTCTTTGTCTTTAACCTGTGCTATTTTAATTATGATGTGACTTGGTATGGGCTTCTTTGGGTTCTTCTTGTTTGGGACTCTCTATGCTCTCTGCAATCCACAGTTTGTGGCCTCCTCTGTTGGGACTAATTGTGTGTGGGAAGGACCAAGCTATGCACCAAGTCCAGCTTCCACCAGCACCGAGCCTGAGGGCAGGTCAGCAAAAGACCAAAGGCACCTAGATATCCACTTCTGCCTGCCTCCACCTGCCTCCATCTGCCACTGCCTACTAGTCTCAGTCACTGAAAGAACCTCTGGTGGTACTTGAGTTGCATGAAGTATATTCTCAGTGATTCACCAGGGAGGGGTGAGTGTTCACCAGACTGATACAAGCTCAAAGTCAATGTCAGTGCTGGGTTCAGACTGAGGCCACTTAGTAAAAGTCTCAGAGTACACCAAGGCTAGCTTCCACCTGCTGGCTGCCTGCAGATCTTTGTAGTAGGGAAGAGTCTCAGGGAGTCATGAAGGTGAGGTCAGCAGAGTTTATTGGACCCTAACAGACCAAGATGTGGTCGTGTGAAGGGAGGGCTCTGCACTGGCTTGTGAGGGAGAAATGGCCTCAGTCCTAAGGCCACACAACTTAGTCTGTCCCATATTTTACCTGGACCTCCTGGAGAGTCCAAGCTTGGCAGGGCAGGGCTGCCAGGATTTAGAAGGATGGGGCTAGACGGTCTCCCATGAGGGAGAGGCACAGGTCAGGTTCACAGGAAGAAGAGATGGCCCCTGTCACAGAGCCACAAATCTCCATCACTGACCTTCCCCACCCTCAGTCTGCCTGGACCTCTATGCCCCAGGACCAGGCAGCTGACTCCTCTTCAGGGTATGAACTCCACAGGGTATAAAATAGGAAGTTGAGAAGGTTCATTTGTACGGGAGTGCTCCACCCAAGAAAGATGACGCCTGCTGTGTAGGAGAGGGACTCAGCATAGGGACCCTGGAAGCTGTCCCGTCAACTCTCTCCCCAGAGCCACAAACCCCAGTCTATCCTAACATGACTCTAGTCCAGCCGTGGGCAAACTATGGCCCACGGGCCGGATCCGGCCCGTTCGGCTGTTCTATTCGGCCCGCGGAGCCGAAAGAGCGGAGGGTTCTCTTGCTCTCCCCTCTGCTCCTTTACTTTGAATTTATATTAGTTCACACAAACACTCCATCCATGCTTTTGTTCCGGCCCTCCGGTCCAGTTTAAGAACCCATTGTGGCCCTCGAGTCAAAAAGTTTGCCCACCCCTGCTCTAGTCTGTTCCTCCCTCCCTTGGCCAGAGCTGAGGGTGAGTGGTTGTAAATGAGATTTTGTGTGTTGGCCCTTTAAGAGAGTACCTGGGGAGGATCCAAGATGGCGGCGTAGGTAAACACTTAAACTGCTGCCTCACACAACAATTTCAAAACTACAACTAAAAAACAAAACGTCTATCACCCAGAACCACGGGAAAGCTGGCTGAGTGGAAGTTCTACAACTAGAAGGAAAGAGAAAACAGCATTGAGAGGTGCACAAGCACTGGAAAGCTGAGGTACAGAGGCGCACGAATCGGGCTGGCGACGGGCGACTGGGAGCGCTATTTTTTTCAACCCGAAGGGAGACAAGCTCCCGATTACTCTGAACTCCAGTTTTTGGGGAGACACGGGGGACCCAAACTCCTACGGGGAGAAGCTGGACTGTTTGCCATCGGGTCGGAAAGTGAGTGAGGCTTGCTTGCAGGGCTGCGCGCAGGAATAATTGTTTACTGTGCTGGGGTGCGGGACGCGGAGATGCAGTCGGAGATGCAGAGCCACCTTACTGGCAGCCATCCTGTTTGCCACGCCCTAGCCTAGTGACGCCCTGAGACCCTGCCCCGCACAATCTACAAACCCACCCAAGCTCCAAGCAGCGGCTTTAGCATATGAATGGCCTGCCCTATCGCAGCTTAACCTAGCAAACTTGCAGCCTGGGTCAGACAGCTCCAAAACCTCCAAACCCCAAGCAAAGAGGAGAAAACTGTAGTTCTCACTGTAGCTCCTGCTGTGTGGCCTCAGACAGTAGCTGACCTGTACCCCACTGGAGATCCAGAAGCCAGTGTACCTAGTGGTCAGTGTGAGACACCAGATTTCAACTCCTCACATCCATAAGTGACACATTCAAGAGGCAGACTCAGTGGGCACCAAAGCCCCACTGAAACAAGTCCTGCACCATAAGCGTGTCTCCAGCGCAGCAGTTCTTCCATTATAGACACAGCGGGTCCTCACAGCCAATTGGCCTGGAGGTCAGTTCCTCCCAGTGTACCAACAGCAATCAAGGCTTAACTACACCAAGACTTTGCACTCAGCCCACAAAGGGGTGTACCAAGAGTGTCCACCTCAGGTGATTGGGGAGGCTGAGCTACTGGCCCCTATAGGTCACCTACCACACAAAGCCACTCCATCAACACAGGGAAGCAGCAAAATGCCGAGACAAAGAAACATGTCACAAATGAAAGAAGTGGAGGAAAGCAAACTACTGGACGACATAGAGTTCAGAACCACATTTATAAGGTTACTCAAGAATCTTCTAAAAACCGCCGAGAAACTTGATGAGACCTTCAAGGACCTTAATGAGAATAACAAAAAAATGGAAAAGGACCAGTCAGAAATTAAGCATACACTGTCTGAAATAAAGAATATACAGAAACTCAACTGTATATCAACGTACCCCAAGAATCAAACCAAAGATCTGAAATATGAGAAAACAAAAAACACCCAACCGGAAAAACAAAAAGAAAAAGAATCCAAAAATATGAAGATAGTGTAAGGAGCCTCTGGGACAACTTGAAGCGTACCAACATCCGAATTTTTGGGGTGCCAGAAGAAGACAGAGAGCAAAATATTGAAAACCTATTAGAAGAAATAATGACAGAAAACTTTCCCTACCTTGTGAAAGAAATAGACTTACAAGTTCAGGAAGCACACAGAACCCCATACAAGAGGAATCCAAAGAGGACCACACCAAGACACATCATAATTAAAATGCCAAGGGCAAAAGACAAAGAGAATCTTGAAAGCAGCAAGAGAAAAACGGTTAGTTACCTACAAGGGAGCACCCATACGACTGTCAGCTGATTTCTCAACAGAAACTATGCAGGCCAGAAGGGAGTGGCAAGAAATATTCAAAGTGATGAGCAGCAAGAACCTACAACCAAGATTACTCTACCCAGCAAAGCTATCATTCAGAATTGAAGGTCAGATAAAGAGCTTCACAGACAAGAAAAAGCTAAAGGAGTTCATTACCACCAATCCAGTATTATATGAAATGCTGAAGGGTATTCTTTAAGAAGAGGAAGAAGAAGAAAAAGGCAAAGATAAAAATTATGAACAACAAAATGACAACAAATACATACCTACCAACAAGTGAATCTAAAAATCAAGTGAATAAAAAATCTGATGAGCAGAATAGACTGATGAATATAATAGAATCAGGGACATAGAAAGGGAGTGGATTGACAATTCTCAGGGGGAAGGGGGTGTGAGGGGTGCGGGAAGAGATTGGACAAAAATCTTACACCTATGGATGAAGACAGTGGTGGGGGGTAAGGGCATGGGGTGGGGTGGGGAATCAGGTGGAGTGGAGCTATTGGGGGAAAAAAGAGGAACACCTGTAATAATCTGAACAATAAAGATTTATTTAAAAAAATGAGTTTGGGTCAAATACAAAAAAAAAAAAAAAAAAAGACAGAGAGTACCTGGGTCGAGACTCCCACTTCTCCCTGGCAGACAGAATCCAGGGCTGATTTTCACAGCCAGATATTTGGGTGCCTCTTCCCAGTTCCGGAGCCCTATGTGGGGTTGAGACCCTTCATTCCTCAGGGGGAATCTTTGCAGCCTTCTGGATTTTCAGCCTCCACCTGTGAGAGCAGGACCAAAACTTTTTGCGTATGCACTTCTCCCACCAGTCTCCGTGTGGCTTCTTCTGTAAATCCTTGCTTATAAGATTTATATCCAAGTCTTCAGTTGGTTATTCAGGTTGATTGTTCTATATTTTAGTTGTAATTGCAGTTTGGTGGGAGG
The DNA here is from genome assembly GCF_963455305.1 of Plecotus auritus. NCBI lineage: Eukaryota > Metazoa > Chordata > Mammalia > Chiroptera > Vespertilionidae > Plecotus > Plecotus auritus. Next base: position 167,491,840 of record NC_137771.1, on the reverse strand, counting down.
AAGTGAGTGTAATTTCCACCTATTCTGCCACCATCTTGGATCTCTCTGCCAAAATGATTATTAAAGTGATTTAATTGGTGACAGAGTTGGTCATAGTGTTTATCATCTTACCATCTTTACCATTATTTATTAGTGGGTAGCCATGAAGAAATATTTGATTTAAGAGAAAAACTTAATTAAAAAATATTTAAATCCCTGGTTTAAGCTGAGTTGTGGTTTGAAATGAACCTCTTCCCTTGGGATTGGATTTATAGGGAGGTGTTGATGGGTAGCCTGTGATTCCCCCCTCTTGTTTTTGTATGTCAAATATTACATATGTATATATGTTATTCAGGATAGGATCTATAACTTCCATCAGTATCTCATGTCCAAAAAACAATACTTACGCATCATGGTTTCAAGAGTGGAAAAAAATTGGGTGATGTTCTTAAGTGTCCAATTTCTCAAGAGTATTTCTCTGAAATTAATTTCTAATGAATAATTCAAATGATCTGGCCTATAAGCATGTGCATGAGCCTCATCACAGCAGCTTGGAATAAAAAGTAGTATTCCAATGGTTTGTGTGGCTTAAACTTTGATGAAAGCCCTATATTTCATTTAGCTGGACTGGGGTGCTCATGGTATGATTCCTAGATCAGCAGCTGCAGCATCACCTAGGGACTTACTAGAAATGCAAATTCTCAGGCCCTACTGAATCAGAACTCTGGAAGTGATTCTGATGTGCAATAAAGTTTGATAGCCACTGTGTTAAACTATACTTAGAAAAGCCTATTCTCTACCCGTTGCTTCCAGAGCAAGTTTAGGACAGTTTGGTAAGGACAATATTGATAGCTGATATTTTTTCATCTTTATCTTCAAAGAGCCTGAATTGCTCTCACACAAGTGTCTTGGGTTGCACAGCAACGGTGAGCAACAGTTTAGAGAAATCCTATGTCCAACTAAAATTAGAATTTAGAGACACAGCATGTAAGTTCACTTTTAAAAATTCTGACCAGGAGCCCCCATAATTCCAAGGGCCTTGGATCTCTGCTTCCTTTGAAGAGTAGAGCATTCAGTCTCCTGAACAGACTGACCCTCAGGAACTAAGTTTTATTTACCTTTTCCCAGTGGTGTGGCACTCTCACAAATGTCCTTTAAAAGATTTCTCAGTATCATCATGGATCTGTTTGTAAGAGAGATGTTAATGAATTCACTCAGCCTGTGTTCTGAGTACCCTACAGGACAGAGGTCTCAGCTGTAGCAGCATAGAACTTGAGCTGTCCAAACCAGCCTCTCAAACCTTCAAATGATCATTCTCTCTGGTCCTTCTAGTGCCTGGAGCTTGATTTGTCGTGACACCTTACTGTTTCACGGAATAACAGCATAGAGCTCTTCACAGCAGTTCTCATCAAAGAAGGGCAGCCAAGTGGAATTATTCTTGGCTCTTAATAGTTTTCAAATTAGAATTTTATTGCATATTAATGAGCATTAATTGACATTTGTGACTGGTTTTTATGGAAATCAATTTGAATAATAGTAGTACCTAAGTGCTTTTAGGTAACAATGCAACTCTGGGAAGTTGGTAAGGGTTTTGGTATGTTGCTGTTTTGTTTTGTTTTTAAATTCCCAACTCCAATCCCTAGCAACAATGTAGAATACTAACAGATCTCTAGGATCCGTCTATAAGGAAGTAGACAGCCCAGTTTGTGTGGTTGTGTGAACTTACACCTGAGAGTCAGCAAAACACATCAGTGTAGGGCTCAGAAAGCAGGAGATGCTCTCGGTTTATCAGAGGAAGATGATCCAGCCCTACTTCATGGATTAAACCTCCAGTTTCTCCTGAGTGATAAGAGTATTAGACAATCTTGAGGATCATTCCTAGGAGTCTAGGACTCCTATTCTATATGTCTTCTAAATGTCTCTGAGTCCACTTCAACAAATAGGTATTGATCACCTACTTCGTGTCAGGCATTGTGCTAGGTACTAGGCAACGCCATGTTGACTTGTTCCCTGCTGCATCCCTAGCTCTTAGCATAGTGATTGGCACGTAATAGTTGATCAATCAATATTTATTGAATTAATGAACATGGTCTCTACCATTGGGGATTTATAATTCATTATTCTTAGAAAATCTGATTTTGAATATAGTATAGAGAACATTGTTCTTCATGTTAAAAGATACATTAATGACTCAGAACTTGAGATTCTGTTAGGAAATTTAAGGAAACAAGATGGATAATCTCAGTTATGTGCCCCAAGTCTCCTGTACAGATGACCCTTCTATAGCACAGAAATGAAAGAAGCTGATACTTATTAATGATCTAGTATGTATAGATTACATTTGCATACATCCTATACATACTATGATTTAATCACCAACAAAACCTATGAGATGTGGGCAGTATTATCTTGACTTCATTGAGGAGACACCTAAGAAATGGAGAAGTTAAGTAACTAACCAAAGCCACAGAAAATTAAGTCTCTGAGATTTACATTCAGCCTCAGCTTTGTCCCTTTCAGTGCCGCTCTTTACACCCGATGGTTCTAGGATATGAGAGGTGAAGCCAAATTCCAAGAATGGGGATGGAAGGCTGAATTAGCCCTGTATTCAGGATGGGCTCTGTATTCAGTTGACTACTGTTCATGGTTAAACTTATTATTTACACTGCTTCTCAGATTCCATGGGGGACCCAATCCAGTAGCCAATCTGATTCAGTATAATTCTACCAAGCAACCAGAAAAGTTTAAACACTTATAGCAAAGGAAGAAGTCAGGTTTAGTAGAAGAAAAGCTACAATATGAAGCTAAGAGGTTGTGTACAGCCTTGTATAATGTTGAGTAAAATGTTCCCCAGATTGTGGGAAGATCACTAACAGTATGCTGGAAAGCGTAGGAGGAGAGAGGCTTTGGAACACGGGGATTAGGAAAGAATGGTGGTATAGTTCAAGAATTCATACAAAACTCAACGATCTCAAAGCCTAAGGGAGTGCATGAAGTCTACTCTCCTTCCCCCCACCCCACTCACCTCCCACCCCTGCCAAGGGACAACAATGACTCCATTCTGCTTCTAAAGTTCGTGAAGGATGTGTTTAGAGCAGCCACCTTTCCTCCCCTGCTCTTCCCTTTGGTGAATCAAGAATCCCTGAGGGGGCCCTGTTCCAGGGTCCTTGGGATGGTTATTCAGAAACCTTGAAAGTGTGCAGAGACCTCAATTGGAGGCACTTCAAAGGTTTTAGAAGGAAACTTTTATCATCTCCCCCTCTTTTATAAGGCAAATCTGAAGTTCTGAGAAACAGATAAATTCAGTCTACTTTACATTGTTAGGAAGAAAATGTACAAGTTCCAAAGCTTAAACTCTCCCAAGAGAATATTCTTTCCCCTTCCACTGTGTTTCTTGTCTCCCTGGGACCTCCTCCACAGACTACTAACCAAGCTCTAAGCTGTTACCCTTATGACCCTGCCTGCTTTCCCAAGCCCAGGCCTCTGCCCCACCTGTCCCAAATGTGTGAAAGACCAACCATAATTTCCTTTAAAGGTCTTTTAAAGTATTATAGAAAAAACACTGAACTTGGAAGACCCAGGTTTTATTCCTACACTCACTGTGTGATCCTGAGCCTCTCAACCTCTGTGGGAGTATTTTCTGATCCATAAAATGAAGAGATTAGACTTCATAATATCTGAGGTTTCTTCCAACTCTACCATATCTGTAACTTCACCTTCTTTGCCTGGCTGAACTAGCTCTTCCTAGATATGCAATATTTTCCCGCCCTACTCTCATGCCCATGCTCTCTTAGAAAGTATTTACTACTGTGGCCCATCTTCTGGACTGAGGATCTTTGAGGCAGATGGTCTTAGGGAGACTGAATCCCCTCTGCCCTGCTTGCACCTGCTTGCACCTGCTTGCTGCCCCCATGAAAAGCGGTGTATGCACAGAGAATAGAAGTGAATTTACTATTAGTATAAGTGACCCATATTCAGGATGTTTGTAAATCTGCTACCAGAACATAACACAATGCATTCAAAGGTAATTAAAAATGCATTTCAGATTCCCTGTTGTTTATAATTATCCATGTATCTGCTGCCTACATTAGTATAGTTAGCAGAGAACTATTACCTCAGACAATATTGGTGCCAGAAGGAACCTTAGTGAACATCTAGTACGATGTTGTTGTTGGTGGTGGTTTGAATAGATACATTTTTTTTTATGCATTTGCCTATGGCTCAGTCTTATCTTTCTTACTGGGTAACCTGAGGTTGTGGGACTTCAAATAATGTATCTTTTTGCTCACATTGGGTGGAAACATCCCTATTATTCCAACTGTACTCCTTCCTTCTGCTTTTAATATAAAATATGTAGTGGGAAGACAAAGACATAAGGAGATCTTCCCAGCAAGCGAAAGAAAGAAAGAAAGAAAGAAAAAAAGAAAGGAAGAAAGAAAGAAAGAAAGAAAGAAAGAAAGAAAGAAAGAAAGGAAGAGAAAAGGGAGAAACATAGTATGCATGAGATAAAAATGTTCCAGAAAAAAGCTAACTTTTCCTGATATTTGAGAGGAAGAGAAGTTATACCATGTGTCCTCCTGGAGAAGCCACTAAGTCAGTGTTGTAGATCACACCCTCAATAATAGCCTATTAATACCTACAATGCTAAATTCACTCTTTCATTCAATAAGCATTTATTGAGTGCCTACTATGTGCCATGTATGTTCTAGTGTACTACAGTTATTATTAGTTTTGATGCTGAAATTATCCTGTCATTAGCTGGTGAGAGGCAGTTGACACCTGTATCATTTTGACATGACTTTGCTCTGATACTCTTTTATTTTCTCACTAGAGGCCCGGTGCACAAAATTCGTGCATGGGGGGGTGTCCTTCAGCCCAGCCTGCACCCTCTCCAATCTGGGACCCCTCAGGGGATGTCTGACTGCAGGTTTAGGCCCGAGGGATCGGGCCTAAACCTGCAGTCGGACATCCCTCTCACAATCCAGGACTGCTGGCTCCTAACCACTTGCTGCCTGCCTGCCTGATTGCCCCTAACCGCTTCTGCCTGCCAGCCTGATCACCCCCTAACCACTCCTCTGCCAGCCTGATCAACGCCTAACTGCTCCCCTGCCAGCCTGATTACCCCCAACTGCCCTCCCCTGCTGGCCCGATCGCCCCCACTGCCCTCCCCTGTCAGCCCAATCATCCCCCACTACCCTCCCCTGCCGGCCCGATCATCCGCAACTGCCCTCCCCTGCTAGCCTGGTCACCCCTAACTGCCCTCCCCTGCCGGCCCAGTTGCCCCCAACTGTCCTTCCCTGCCGGCCTGGTTGCCCCTAACTGTCCTCCCCTGCCGGCCTGGTCGCCCCCAACTGCCCTCCCCTGCTGGTCATCTTGTGGTGGCCATCTTGTGATGACACAGGGGCAGCCATCTTGTCTGTGAGGGTGTGACAGTCAATTTGCATATTACCTCTTTATTATATAGGATATGACAAGATGTCCCAGGTTCATGTTGTTTATTTCCAGCTCCATAAATTGTCCATTTTGCTAAAGAAAGCAGATTTATTTTAGTGAAAAGTGGCTTTAAAGACCATGATCTGAACATCTTTATTGTTACTGGGTTATAATTATTTCCAAGCCACAGCTAACAGACTGGGAAATATGAATGTTGTGTTTTTTTTTTTAAATTCTGAGTTCATACTGCTATTCCCCACTGATATTAAAGGTTGAGCTTTTTTTTTTTTAACTTTTTTTATTTTATGTGTGTATCTCTTTTCTCTGACTTTGAAAATCTTAGTTCCCAATGACATAAATATAATTACTTATTTGCTTTGTCTAGTAGATACTTATATGTGTGTATTCATATATATAAATTAGGAACAGTACCCACTTAATGCAGTTTAAGATTTCTTTGTGGGTATTTTTTGTCCTTAGGATACATAATCAAGTTATTGTTACTAAAAATAATTTTTCTCTATGTGGTTATACCATCAACTTGATATAGTTTGGTTCATTTTTTAAATTTATTTTTAATTCTTAAAGATTGATTTTCTTCTTTTTTTGAATCATCCAACTCTCTCTTCTCATTACTGAACCATTCACTGTTTCACCAGCTCCTCATGTGTGAATCTCTGTGAATGTGTGCTAACATTGAAGTTGATTGCCTACCCATGGGGGAGCCCAGGATCATGATATGTAATGTCTCTACACTGGATATCCATGGACTGGAGGGGAACCTGGCATGCAAAGTCCCATGCCAGTGAGTTCAGTCTGTCCAAGGGGGCCTTTGCAATGTACTCAGAAACTTATCCCCTAGGGCAGTGGTCGGCAAACTCATTAGTCAACAGAGCCAAATATCAACAGTACAATGATTGAAATTTCTTTTGAGAGCCAAATTTTTTAAACTTAAACTTCTTCTAACGCCACTTCTTCAAAATAGACTCGCCCAGGCCATGGTATTTTGTGGAAGAGCCACACTCGAGGGGCCAAAGAGCCACATGTGGCTCGCGAGCCGCAGTTTGCCGATCACAGCCCTAGGGAATTTATGTCTAGATGGACAACCCCATCGTATTCATAGAATCTCCCAAGGATGATTTGGGCTTAAAATTGTCAGCTCTCTAGGATCCAGTGCTGATCAGGGTTTCTCAACCTTAGTATTATTGACATTCGGGGCCTGAGAATTCTTTGTTCTTTGGACCATCCTGTTAATTGAAGGATATTCAGCAGTATCCCTGGCCTCTACCTACTAGATGTCAGAAGCACCCTCCTCTCAATTTGTGTGTTGTTTTTTTGTTTTGTTAATCCTCACCCGAGGATATTTTTTGCCAATGATTTTTTATTATTATTATTATTATTTTTTTTTTTAGAGAGAGAGGAAGGTGAGGGGCGGGGGAGAGAAACATTGATATGAGAGAGACAGATTGGTTGCCTCCCACACACACCCTGACACGGGCCAGGGAATGACCCTGCAACATAGGGATGTGCCCTTGATGGGGAATCAAACCTCAGACCCTTCAGTGCACAGGCCAACGCTCTAACCACTTAACACAGTGGCCAGGGCTCCTCTCAGTTTTGACAACCACAATATCTCCAGACATTGCCAGATGTTCTCTGGGGATAAAAAGTCACTCCAGTTGAGAAATACTGGTTTAGACAGACTATTGTGTGCCACACTGCAGGGAACCCATAGTTGTGAACTAAACATGAAAACACCCACCAGACCATTTGATGTCTTCTCAGGAGAAGTCAGTCCAGAGTGTCTGCCCACTGAAGGGTGTGTGCCAGGAGGACATCGGTTTGGATTGTAAACTCCTGGATTCAAGTCCAGCCTTTACAGATTTGGAGCAAGTTTCCTCACTTCTCTGCTCTTACGTTTCTTTATTTGAAAACAAGGGATTGATGTTGTTTACCTGGCATGACACTGTTGCAGTGAGGACAAAATGAAGTTCTACACACACACACTGATATATACTTCAATCTGATTTAAGGATACATAAACATGGACTTGATAATGGTTCAAATATAAGTGTATTTATTTGCCAGTATGATTAAAAGGGAAGTCCAGCCAGTGCTGCTCAGTGGTTGAGCATCAACCCATGAACCAGGAGGTCATGGTTCGATTCCTGGTCAGGGCATGCACCCGGGTTGCAGGCTCAATCCCCAGTAGGGGGCGTGCAGGAGGCAGCCAATCAATGATTCTCTTTTATCATTGTTGTTTCTATCTCTCTTTCCACCTCCCTTCCTCTCTCTGAAATCAATAAAAAACATTTTAAAAATTTAAAAAGGGAAATATAGGAAAAATATACCTTCAAATCCATCATGATGTACATGTAGTACATCAAGTAATAAAGCTTACAATATTACTCTTATGCTATAAGGCACAATAGGAGATGTCTAACTTTAAATAGAAGAAAAAGAACAAAAGGTCTTTTCAACAATATCAATTAGATTAGGATGTAAATAGTAATTTTTTTATATTTACTTATTAATTTTGCATTCAGTAATCTGACTGGACTGCACAAGAATTTAAATGTCTTGACAGGAGATAGTGGCTTTTAGTTCTCTTGGGATTTCATTATAATGAACCTGGTAAATAATTCAGGGCCATAGGAGAGGCCAATGAGTAGGCAGCACCTGGTGCTATATTGTTCATGCTTAAGCACGCAGAATCCAAAGATGGCATTCTACACCTGTCACTATTGTTATGGCTTAAACAGAAATTCTATGTTCTGTGGCAATTGAAATAATAATTGATATTTTTTTCCTCTTCCAATTTTTCTCCACAATAAAAGAAAGTTGTGCTAAGCTGTTTTAAAAACAGAAGTGATATCCTCTTATAAATTTCCACTGGTAAAATTTCAAATCTGTTTTCTCTATTAAGTGATAGATTGCTTTAAAGGGACCTACATACCTTTTCTGCTGGGGCTAAACTGAGTCATTCTGTATTTCTACTTTTGTTCTGCAAGGTAGAGCTTCTCTTTATCACCGTATTCACATTGTGAGCATCTTCTGAGGGAAGTAACACCATCCTCTGTCCAGTTGCTCACTCTGAGGACATTCCTAAAGTCCTCAGTTTCTCCCCTTATTATCCAAGTAGCCTATCCCACTTCTTCTAGTAGTCTAACAATTTAAAAACAAGCAGAAAACTATTGGCAAAGGGCTCATATATCCTCCTGTGTCCCCAGCTGAGTGGACATAGAAAGTCCCTCCATCCCCCCAGAGAAGAGTAGCCAGAGTGACCGGCAGACATTGCATGCAGACAGCAGGGGCACCATAGCCCCCCATCCCCCAGGATCAGACAGAACTTAAGCCATGAGTTGCGTGGAAAGATCTTGGAAGGGCAGAGGATTTCTCAGTAGGGAAAAAAGGAAGATGTGCTTCACATCTCTGAACTAAAGTTTTTACAGTGCAGGGCCATAAAAGGATCTGAAGAAAGACTGTAGGGCTTTATATCTCTAAAGCTTTATATCTAATTGTCAGATGTGCTTTGTCTTTGTTTTAAATGATTGCTTATTAAAGAGGTTTACAATATATTTTAAGTATACTATTTTAAACCTTTGTTATATATAATAAAGTATATAACTGTGTATAATAAAAATATAACTATCTAGTTAAAATATATAAAATATTTTAAACCTCTAATAGACCATTTACATATACATAAATGTATAATTTATTTGTTAACAGGTTTGATTGCTTTCCTTCGGGACCTGTGTGAGAGAGAGTACTTGGAGCAGTGACTGCCATCTGGTGGCAAGCCAGAATCATCACTTTGTGGTTACTAAGATGCCCACTCCTGACTCACATGGTATGCACTGGCAACAGGGCACCCAGAGAGCCTGGAGGGTGGCTGATGAAGAAGCTTAGTGAAATAACCCTTCGCTTCCACCTGAATGAGTTGTCCATCCCAGATTTTGAGCCAGGAGCCAGCCCCAAAATGGCACCTCTGAAGACAAGATTTGAGATGCTCTTATGTTTTAGACAAAGATCTGCTGGTACCCTACCAGCGGGTAGTCAAGACTGAATACGCACACACCAAGAGGGGCATATGATGACATGGAGCCTGAAATAAACTGCTCTGACTTGTGTGACAGTTTACCTGGCCAGGAGCTGGATCGGAGACCCATTCATGATCTCTGCAAGACAACAATTGTAAGTAAGCAGCCCTGGGGTGTCAGGGCTGCTCAGAAATACATGTGTTGCGGGGAGGGGGTGGAGGAGGAGGAGGAAATGTTAATGAAGGACCTGTATTTCCAGGCTTTGGTTTATGGGGTAGTTCATGTTTGATCTACAGAAGAGCCTCATTCCTGAAAGCTTCTCTTTATTCTGTTCTCAGACCTCTTCCCCCGACAGTAAGACCATTTCTTCATTGTCTCCTGCCCTCGTGGGTATTGTTTGGACTTTTCTCAGCTGTGGACTTCTTCTGATAGTCTTCTTTCTTGGCTTCACAATTCGTTGCAGAAAGAACAGGTAAGCAACCCATGCCTAGTTTCTCACCTCCCACTGCCTGGATCATGAAACCCAGAATGTTAGTATCTTTTTGGTACTATAAACTGCCAGCTGGTATCAGTAGATATTGTCTCCTTCTGTGGCATTAAGCTATGTAAGAACTCCCCCTCCCTCCCCAACCCCCCCCCCCCCCCCCGCCCCAAATGGTCCTGGCCTTGGGGTAGAATTCCTTCTGGAGGAGAAAGCTTTAGCCCAGTGTTGTGCTACCTAATACAAGAATAACCCCCCTCCCCCAAAGAGCATGGAGATTCTCTCCTCATAAAGAAGGTCGCAACTCTTCTAAGAAGATGAGGTGTTTATATTAAAATGGAGATCATGTAGAGAAATCTTCTGAAGCAATACTAAGTTTATGGCAGCACAATTGGAACCAATCTGGTTGGGTTAAGGTTTCTGCAAAAATACCTGGTTTTTCTGCTAGATAATTCTGACTGGTTGGAAGATCACTGGCTCATTAGGGTAAGTATCTATGGCTCCTAGGGCTGACAAAAGGAAAAAACGATGACTGTCTTCTGAAGGGACTTGCAGAATCTTGTCTTCACTGCTGTTCGATCCTTTCCTCAGGGACCAATCCCTCTATCCCTTCCCCTCCAGCACCCTGCACCCTCATCCTGCCCCAGCTGTCCCAGGCGGCCTCCAGTCCTCTCTTCCTGCCACACAGCTGTGTTTTTTTTGTTGTTGTTTTGTTTTTGTTTTTTTCCTGGATGGAGCCCACATCAGATTTCAACAACTCCCTCAGAAAAGCCAAACTTGTTTGTCCCACTCCAGCCTTAAACTTGGTGGTGATCAAGTGTATCATGCTCCATTATCTGGTTTGGCACTCAGAGGAGGATCAGTCAGTAGAATTTGTCTAGCGGGAATTTTGGGGTGCCATTGGCCACTGGAGGCATGGAGGACATGGAATTATTAAGTAGCAGTGACTTGGTCTGCGGGGCCAACCTCAACATGGCAGTGATATGTGGTACTCTGTCCTGAGTATACCCCTACCGCTGCTCCAGACACTTTCATTCTGTTCCTCAAATACACTAAACCTACTCCCATCTCAAGGCCTTTGACTTACAGCCCCCTACTATTCCCACTACCTAACACTCTTCTCCATATCTTTCCATGACTAGTTACTTCTCATCATGTAGGTCTTGGCTCAAATTTCACATCTTCAGAGAAGTCTTCCCTGACTATCTTATCTAAAGTAACCTCTTTACCCAATGGCTACCCAGTCCTCATCTCATTCCATAGCCCATCACTGTTTTATTTACTTCATAGTAAGTATAACTCTCTGATATGACCATACTTATTGATTTACCTTTTTGTTGTCTGTATCCCCACCAGAATATAAAGACTGTAAACACCGGGACCTTGTCTTTCATGCTCACTACTGTCTCCAACACTTAGAACAGACTCTGGAATACAATAGGTGCTTAGTAAACATGTTGTGGCTGCTGCCAAGAAAATGACTAAGAAAGTCACACATTTCAAGGTTAGAGAACTATGAACTAGTCTTTTTAGCTGTAACACATTTTTATAATGCAAATTAATACCTGATTGGCAAATAAGAAAATAATATTATTGGTTCTTACGTAATTTTCCCCCAGAAAAATAAATGGTTTAAGGAATTCAGGAGCAAGCTTTCTACAGTTAAAGAAGGAAGCCTTAAGTTAAGAATACTAGGATACTGCTTTCCCATATAATAATATTAGGCTGGTTTACTGGCTTTAAGAATTGGGTGTCCTTCCTACAACATGAAGCTATTCGGTGAAGCTATAGCAATAGATGAAGAAGCAGAAAACACATTTCCCTTGTGTTTAAAAAGAATTGATTGTTGAAGAAATCACAGATCCAGAGCAAATTTGGATGATAATGTCATTTATGGGAGCCAAATACCCTCGAGGATTTAAGCTACAAAAATCAGCTATGATCCTGGGTACAAATAATAGTGGAAATTTATTGAGTGCTAGTATTTTAATAGAATAATTATTATTTTTATTAGCATTCTGGTTACAAAATAAAATATGTTTCAAGTGTTATGGCCATACTATTCCCCCCCCCAAACACATTATTTTTATATACAGTTGTAGAATACAAGGTTTTAAAATCATTTATATATCTGGTTAAAATAGAAACACTGTTGTAGTAGAACAACTGTGTTTGCTGCCTGTCTTGCTTGCAGTGGGAGCATGACTTGGCATGAAAAATAAAATACCTTAATCAATAAAGAAAAAAAAAAGAAACCATAAAAAATAAATAAAAAGTAGTAAGAGGCTACGTGAATAAAAACACATTTTGCAATTAAGTGGCTTACAAGGTTAGATAAGGGAAGATAAGATAACCCAGTTTCAAAAGTGCTTTCTTAAATAATAACATTTATTCAAAGGTGCAGTATCACAATTAGATGCTTCATTTCATTCCAGTTCTGTGGTCTCTAAATTTGTGATTGTATGTGTATACGTGCACGCATGTATGTGCCAGAGGAAAGGAAAATATTGTAATAAAATAAAAAAACACAACAATGTTTGAGTTCAGTTGCAGATATTGCATTTTTTTATAAAATTTAAAAAATATAGTCTACAAGAGAAAAATCAGTAAAGATATAGAATAACACTATCAACCAACATGACCTAATTGACATTTATATAATCCTATACCCAACATCTGTAGAAGATACATTCTTTTCAAGTATACATGGAATGTTTACTAAGGTAGATCATATTCTGGGACATGGAAAAAGTCTCATTAAATATAAAAGGATTCAAGTCATATAGAATATGTTCTCTGACGACATTGGAATTAAATTAGAAATCAATTACAGAAAGATCTTTGGAAAATCCTGAGATATTTGGAAACCTAATAGAACACTTTAAAATAATTCATGGCCAAGGAAGAAATCAAAAGAGAAATGATAAAGCATTTTCAACTGAATGAAAATGAAAATATAAAGTATCAGAATTTGTTGAATGCCATTAAAGCAGTAGTTGGTGGCAGAAAAGAGGAAAACTCTGCTTTAAAAAGCAAGAAAAAAAGCATAGTCCCCAAAGTAAACAAAAGAAAGAAAATAATAAAGATCAGAATAGAAGTTGATCAAATAAAAACAGAAAACAACAGGGGAAAATAGTGAAACCAAAGTTCTTTATGAAGATTGATAAAGTTGACCAACCTCTAGTTCAAGTGATCAAGAGAAAAAGAGAGAAGATATAATTACCCAAATAAGGAATGGATAAGTGATAGCACCTAAGATTCTACAGGTATTAGAAGGAGAGTAAGGAAATGTTAAGAACAACTATGGTAGGCAGTCTCTAATATGTTCTTCAATGATTTCTACCTGCTGATAGTTATATTCTTGTGAAATCCTCTTCCCTTGAGTATGACCTGAACTTATTGACTTGGATATCAATGAGATGTCACTTTGGGGACAAGGTTACAAAAGGACTATATCTTTCATCTTGGATCTCACTCTTTGAGTCATTCACTCTGAGGGAAGCCACCTGCCACGTTGTGAGCTGCCCTATGGAGAGACCCACATAGCAAGGAACTGATGTTTCCAGTCTGCAGTTAGCAAGGACCTGAGGCTTCCTAACAGCCATGTCAGTCTTCTGAGGCCTAGAAGTGAATGAGCCTAGAAGCAGATTTCCCCCCCAGTCAAGCCTTGAAAAACTGCAGCCATAGCTGGCCGGTTGACTGCATTCCTGTGAGAATGCACCAGAGGCACCCGGTTAATCTACCTGTATTGTTGCAGTTTTACTCAAAGTCTTCTAAAAATACTGAAAATAATGGAGCATTTCCTAACTCATTATATGAGGACAGCATTACCCTAACATGAAAACCTAACATCAACAAAAAACCTATAAACTAATATCCCTCACTAACATAAATTCAAAATTCTAAACCAAATTTTAACAAATTGAGTCCTGCCAAATATCAAAAGGATAATGCTCCATGACAAAGGAATGCAAGGTTGGTTTGACATTCAAAGCTCAACCAATATAATTCACCATATTTACCAACTTAAAAAAAAACCACCATAGGATTATCTGAATAGAGAAAAAGCATTTGACATGAATCAACATCCATTCCTGATAAAATATCAACAAACTAGGCATAGAAGAGAACTTTCTCAACTTCTGAAAGTACATCTATGAAAAACCTTTAACTAACACCATTTTTAATGGTAAAAGACTAATTATTTTCCCTTTAAGATCAGAAAGAAAACAAGATGTTTGCTCTCACCACTTTTATTCAGCATTGGAGATTTTAGCCAGTGTAAGAAGATAAGATAAGTAGAAGGCACCTATTTTAGAAAGAAAAAAACTAAAATAGCTTAACCCTCAGGTGACTTGAAAAAATGAACTTTGATCTACATCTTTCACCATATTCTGAAATTAACTCAAAATAAACCATAGACCTAACTGTAAAACCTAGTACTAAATTTTTCCCAAAGAAAACTTAAGAGAAAAATGTTGTGACCTTGGAATAAACAAAGATTTCTTAGATACAATACTAAAAGCCACTTAGGGTACATGGCAGATTGTCTCTCCCAACACTGGGAACTGCATACAGGCACCTGCCACCTCTGTCTGCACCATGGGCTGGAGGGGAAGCCAAAGAACCAGATGTTGGTAAATGGCTGAAATGTGTCCATCCCTGTGGCCTTCTCCCTTTATCGCAACTTCCTAGATAGGTCCTTATGCAGGTCTCTGGCAGATACATCAGAGTTGACTTACTTACTTCATGTACCCTGCTATATTTGTTCTCTCTGCCTTCAGGAAATCCAACACACTGTATGATTCTCAAGCATGTTATTGTTGTAGCCTTCTGAGATCTCTCTGACTACCCAGGTTTCACATTATTTTCTATTATAATAAAAGGCCTAAAGATCTCCACACTTTTGAGAAAGACTAGACTCATCCTCATCTTCATTCTTTCCATTCCTTTAAGTCTTATAGTATCACCTGAATGAGGTTTTTCAATATCAACTGTAAATACTTCCTGAGCTAAACCCCTACAGTGCTCAGGAGACTATATAAAAATGTGATTTTAAGGGTTCCTTGGAGCTTCAAATGTATCATCGGGGTGGAAAAACATGAGCAAGTCCTCCCCCAAAAAATACATTCTGTTTTTTAAAAATAGCTTTTCAAAAAAATATGCCTTGCTCCAGGGAATGGCTCTGTGTTCCTTTCATATGGATTGTTTCAGGTTTGTCTGCTTTGTGGTTTGGGTATTTGGAGCTAAAGGGAAGGTGACCAGGAAGAAAGGAAAGCAGTTCTGATCTTGTTGGCTACGGGAAAGTTTGTACTCATATTGTGCCATACAAAGATATATGGGATCTTCTATATAATTTTTGGTTTGATGGTTATTGCTGATTGCCTGTGACAAATTCATATATCTCCTACTGGTTCCATTTCTGTGATTGAGCCCTGACTAATACAGTAGGGAAAAAATATGCAGTATCTATACATAGAAAATCATAAAACATTTTTGAGAGAGATTAAATAAGTTCTAAACAAATCAATGATATATTTATACATTAAAAGACTCAATATTTTAAAGATATAATTTCTCTCCAGATTGATGTATGGATTCAATGTAATTGTAATAAAAGTTCCAACATTTATTTTCTGGTAAATTCAACAAGCTGATTCTCAAATTTATATGGAAAGTCAAAGGGCCAAAAATAGCCTGGAAAAATGGACAAGATGAAGGGGTTTCCTCTTTTGAATATTAAGATTCATTATAAAGCTAGGAATTAAGATATGCTAAGTATACAATTGGTGCAAGGGATGGATAAATAGACCAATGGAATGCAAGCCTGGGTGACAAAAAGGCCTATCCAGGCTCTATCCTTAAACCACAATAAAAATCCCAAATTGCCAACCCCTTCCTTACTATGTTTCACTCTAGACAAAATTTAAGTCCTGCTTCTTGGTGAATCCTTTTGCTATTTACTATGTGGGTAATAAACTTAATTTCACATCCAAAAAAATATACCAATGGAACAGAATATAGAGAGAATCCAGAAACAGAGCCAAGCATGTTTGGACACTTTTTAATAAATGTTGCTGGGTCAGTTGACTATTTATGGGGGAAGAATGTAACTGGAATCTTACCTAACAAAATCATCCACAAGTAGACTGTAGATCTAAAGGCAAAAGTCAAACAATAAAGCTTCAAGAAGGTAATATAGGAAAATATATTCATGAACTTGGGACAGGAAAAAATGTCTTAAATAGGACACAAAACTATTATTCATAAAAGAAAAGATTGTTAAATTGTTCTCGATAATACTGAGAACATCTTTTTGTTCACTAAAAGATACCACTAAAGCAAGCCATGGAATGGGAAAATATATTCACAATGCATGTATTATCAAAGGATTTTTATCCAGAATAAAGAACTATAAATTGATAAGAAAAACAGAGAACACATTTTTTAAATGGACAGAAGATAAGAACAGCTACTTCACAAAAGAATATGTCCAGGTAGCCAATAAACAAATGGAAAAGTGCTCAACTTCATTAGTCATCTGGGAAATGCAAAGTAAAGCCACAATGAGAGAACACTGCATTCTCATGTGAATATCTACAATTTTTAAAAAAGTAGACAAAACCAAGTGTTGGAAAGGATGGGGAACATTTGGAATTCTTATGCATTGTTATAGGAGTATATCCTATATAATAAAAGCCTAATATGTTAAGTGTCTGACCATTTGACCAGGCACTATGACATGCACTGACCACCAGGGGGCAGGCTCTCTGACCGGTAGGTTAGCTTGATTGGGTCTGGGTGAGATGGGCCAGACATGCCCTGGAGCCTTCCTGTGGTCCCTCCCCAGCCCTGATCATGCACTGGTGTGGTGCTTCGGCCTGGCCTGTGCCCTCTCGCAATCCAGAACCCCTCAGCCAATGTTGGAGAGCCAGTTTCTGCCCAATTCCTGCAGGCCAGGCCGAGGGACCCCACCAGTGCACAAATCTGTGCACCGGGCCTCTGGTATTGTTATAGTCAGTTTAGAAAACTGTCCAACATAACCTTCTAAACCCAAACATATGCATATGCCATATCAGAAATTCCCACAAAATTGCATATATATATTCACCAAAATAGATGTACTAGAATGTCCATAACAGCATTATTCATAATAGACCCACACTGGAAACTCCTTAACTGTCCATCAATAGTAATATCTTAACAAATCACAGTATATTCGATGATTGGCTACTATACAACCATGAGAATAAATAGTCTACAATTCTATGGTCAACAATATGGATGACACTCACAAAAATAATACTGAGCAAAAGAAGGCAGGCATGGGGGGATATGGGGGGATAAAGATACATATGTAATACCTTAATCAATAAAGAAATTTAAAAAATAAAAATAAATTAGTAAGTGAAACAACAAAAATAAAAAAATTATGAATTTGATTGACACTTCTATTATGGAGAAAAGGCGAATAGCGATATTAAAATATTTCTTCTAATTAATTTCCTTTCAATGTGCACGAATTCATGCACCAGGCCACTGGTTTGTAATAATCTCAAATGCCCTCCAGTAGTAGAAGGAATAAATAAATCATGGTGTAGTCTTACAATGGAATACTATTCAGCAATGAAAACGATCGAGTTACAGTTACATATAGAAACATGGAAGACTCTCACAAAAGTCAAATTAAAAAGCCAGCCACCAAAAAGCATGTTCTATGATTTTCCTTATATAAAGTTCAAAACCAAACATAGCTAATCTATTGTGTTAAAAGTCAAAATAGTGGCTTACCTTTGGGGAGGAAGGAAAGGAAGATAATTCAGAATGGAGATTCTGAGGTGTTGTAATGTTTTCTTTCTTGACTCAGGTGGTAGTTACATCAATACCTTCTTTGTGATTATTCACTGAGCTAAATATTTGTAATTTGTGCACTCAAAAATACCTTTTCTAGCCCAAGATTCTTTTAAAATTTTATTTCTTTTAATATATTTTTAATGAAATCAGAGAGGAAGGGAGAGAGAGGGAGAGATAGAAACATCAGTGATGAGAGAGAATCATTGAATGGTTGCCTTCTGCATGGCCAACACTGGGGACCAAGCCTACAACTCAGCCATATGCCCTGACTGGGGATCAAACCGTGACCTCCTGGTTCATAGATCAATGCTCTACCACTGAGCCACACTGGCCAGGCCAAGAATCTTTCTTTTTAAGGTCAACCTGTCAAGGATCTACAGTTATAGGAGTCATGAAAAGGAAGTGGCAATGTCTTCAGGGGACTGTTGAACATGAGGACAGCATCAACTTCCAAATACCTTCTTTACATAATATCAAATGCCCACATGTGTTCAACTGTTTCACCCTAATAAGCTTTCTTACTTTGATCAAATTACTGCATCAAGATTTACTCTTAAATTTCCTGTTCCCTTGGCTTTCATTAATGTAGCTGAGCATCAGAATTTTACTTAATTTGGATGCTAACAAGATTAGACAGTAATCTGACATTAACTGTTTTTTTTTTATCCTATTCTATGCCTTATTTCATCTCACTTCCACTAAAGAGCTTGCTTTGAGGGAGGTAGGTGTCAGATAGTAAACATTTTTAAGCATTTTGAATTTTGCTGTTATCAATGGTGAAAGATACTATTCTCTCTCTCTCTCTGTGTGTGTGTGTGTGTGTGTGTGTGTGTGTGTGTGTGTGTGTGTGTGTGTGTTTTGAGAGGAGGCGGTGATCAGGATGTTAATCTATGCACAGTGACCTTTGTTTCTATCTGACCGAGCAGATGTAGGAATTAATCATTGTCACTCCTGGATGCTGCGGCTGCAGCTGCCTCCCACTGCCTTTCTGCCCCTGATAGATTTATTCATGCATTTTGTTTGCTGGAAAACATGCCTCAGCACAGAAAAACTGGCAAATTATCTGTGAATGTAATTATCTATAAACCTATTTTTTCTGCACATCTATACCTATATATTATGAACTCTTTAAAAGAAGACAAAGAAAAAGAAAAGCAAGCTGGAAATATTGCTTATATAACATCTGAACCATTATTTCCTATCCTGAGAAATTTCACATTGGACCAGTGTCCTGGGTTGCAAAGAGCTGACTGTCTTCTAACCTCTATACCCTTTTTATTTTTGTAACTGTTCCCAGCCCACCCCTGCCTCCCAGTTATCAATTTAGTCCCAGTCCCAGAATCTGGGCATACTTTGGTTCCAGGCGCAAGAAAATAAGTGTTCTAAACTAGAAATGAATTCATTTTAGAGCAGACCCCCACCACAACCTTCAGACCGTAACTAACATTTTCTGAACCCCAAGCATCCCCATTATGTAGATATCCCTGCAGCCTCACCAAATCCAACCCCTGGTGACACTGATACCAGCCTGGAGATCAAAGCCACACCCTTTGGGATATTGGGAGTCAGCTCCAAAATCATCCAGTATAAATGTTCTGGGCCTGGTTTATCCATGTTCATCTTCCTCCCTCTCTTTATCAGGTCAGCATACCCTGAGGCAGAGGCTAAAGAGGAGCAGCCAGTGCCTATTCAGAGTCTGTTCCTTCCTTTCCAGTGGCCCTCTCCTGCCAGAATCCTAGACCTTTGCTGTAGCTATCTATGCTAGCCCGGGCCTTTCTGCTACCACCCCTCACTCACTGGGACCTCTGCTCATTTTCTGCACTCCCTGACCCTGCTTGATTCTCACTCACAGTTTACTCCTTTGTTGACTCTTTCTGCATTTCTCTTCCTCAGAATGATCTATCTGGTTTTAAACACCCTTGCAGATTGCATCCCTAGATTACCACGGCTTGTCCTTACTTTCCTGCTCTGGTTTATGTGTCTTAATCTTATGAGTCTGCCTAGACTCCTGAATTCAAACTATTTTGGTCTAAGCTCTTCACCTACCATTTGAGCCCCAACTCTGACAGTCTTCCTGTTTCTGATAGTTTTACCAAGCACCTTATTAGGAAAAGACAGGTTAATCTCCTGATGTCACCCTTAGTGATTGGGCCCGTCTCCCAGAAAGAGAAGCAAGCAAACCAAGTGTCCATTTGACAGATGAGTGGATAAATAAAGGGTATTATATATTCAATGGAATATAATCCAACCTGAAAGAAGATTCTGATGCATTCTACAGCATGGATGAACCTTGAGGACATTATGCTAAGTTTAATAAGCCAACCACAAAAAAATAAATACTGTTGAATCCACTTATATGAATTATCTATCATAATCAAACTCATGGAAATAGAAACTAGAATGGTGGTTGCCAGGGGCTGGGGGAGGCAGAAATGGGGAATTGTTGTTTAATGGGTACAGAGTTTCTGTTAATGTTCATTTAATTGTTGTTTAATGGGTATAGGGTTTCAGTTTTGCAGGATGAAAAAACTCTGGAGACTGGTTGAACAACAATCCTATATAATAAAAGCCTAATATGCAAATTGTCCCCTCAACTGAGAGTTTGACCACTTGCTATGATGTGTGCTGACCACCAGGGGGAGGCACGGAACATGGTGGGTATCGGCGACACTGTGTTGGCAGCGGGCGGCAGTGGAGGCGCTGCCAGCCCTGATGGGCCCCGAAAAGAGTGGGACCGCAGTGGGATGGTGGAGCAGGTGAGCGGGTGGCGCCAGGCCAAGGCAGGTACAAGTGGGGGCCCGATCGCCCCACCGATCACCCCACAAACAGCGACCAGCGGTGGTGGCAGGGGGCGGGAGGTGGGGCCACCGCTCCACTCCCAGGCGCTGAGGGAGCCAGGCGGGGGGCCTGGCCCCGATCAATCGCCCCACAGGCGGGATTGTGGAGCAGGTGAGAGGGTGGCACCAGACCACCCCGCAGGCCACCCCAAGGGACCCCACCTGTGCATGAATTTGTGCACCGGGTCTCTATTGGGAATATAATTAACACGACTGAACTATACACTTAAAAATGGTTAAAATGGAAATATTTGTGTTATTTTATTGACTCTTACCACAATTTAAAACTTTTTAAATGTTTTAAAGATAAAGCAACAGAAACTCTTATTGGTAAGTAACTCCTTTTGGTCAAAAAATCTATTACGGGGCCATTTTCTTAAAACTATATTTCAGCTATTATCAACCTGTGTGCCACAAGAATTTTTAAAACATGCAATACCTGACTAATCACGGGCACTGACCTCTTTTTTCTTAGATTGTCAACAATAAAAGAATGACAACAGTCAATACAACAATAGCTATCTGGTGTGAATGAATCAAAATATACCTTTTTTTTGTCAGATTGGCAAAAAATATATTTTTTGGTATACCCGCAGAATTTTAGTAATTGGTTTACGTGTGCCATGAAATGAAAAAAGCTGAAAATCACTGCTATATTTTATTACCTACCCAATTTCTTAGGAGATAATGATCATCCTTAAATCACTACCTGTTTTGTGAAGTTGTTACTTTGTTTTTCTTTTTTTATTGCATTTATCTGGGTGACATTGGTTAATAAAATTATATAGGTTTCAGGTGTACAATTTCATAATATATCAACTGTATATTGTATTGTGTGTTCACCATCCCAAGTCAAGTCTCCTGTCACCATTTACCCCCCCTTTACTCTTTAGTACCTCCACTCACTCCCCTTTCTCTCTGGTAATCACCATACTATTGTCTGTGTCCATGAGGTCTTATTTGGTTTTGTTTTGTTTGTTTGTTTTTTCTTAATCCCTTGTTACTTTATTTTTCATATCCTAAATTTTCATATCTGAACTTTGAAGTGGTATCCTCTCTTTCAACTATTCCAGAATTTCATTCTACCATTCTCAAGATCTCTTAGTGATTTAATAGGTTTCTATCACATCCCCATTGACCTTCCTCTTTCAAGGCTGCATAACAGTCTGTCTTCATTTAATAGAGATCCTGACATGCTAGTTTTCCTTCTCTGAAATTTATTTTCCTTTTATAACCAAAGCCAGATGTTTCATTCTAGCACACTATGAGACTTTACCCTGGATTTTAGAGTCTCAGAAGAAGAAGGAGGAGATAGCCTAGCTTTGTGTGAGATGTACAACAAGCAACAGTAAAATAGAAATGTTATTGGCGGAGAAACCAAGATGGCGGCATAGGTAAACACCTAAACTGCTGCCTCGCACAACAATTTCAAAACTACAACTAAAAGACAGAAAGGACACCATCCAGAACCACAGGAAAGCTGGCTGAGTGAAAATTCTACAACTAGAAGGAAAGAGAAAAGCTCACAGAGAATTGGAGGTACGGCAAAGGGTCTTTGTGCGCGCAGAGAGGAAGGGCGGCTGAGAGCCTGGCTGACTTTCTCTGGCGGAAGGGGGAAGGAAGCCCCCGAATGCACTGAACCCCAGTTCTGACTGCACTGAACCCCAGTTCCGGGCGAGCCCCTGGGGACCCACGCTCTTGTGGGGGGAGTCTGGACTCTCGGGCGGAGACTCGGGAGCCGGGGAAGGCGGAGGACTGAAAGTGCGCGCGCGCCAGTGCGCACAAAGGCTGCGGAGGTTGCCACAGGCTTTCCCTAGTGGAAGGGAGTCAGAGGCTCCTGAATGCACTGAGCCCCAGTTCTGACTGCAGTGAACCCCAGTTCCAGGCGAGCCCCTGGGGACCCACGCTCTTGTGGGGGGAGTCTGGACTCTCAGGCGGAGACTCGGGAGCCGGGGAAGGCGGAGGACTGAAAGTGCGCGTGCGCCAGTGCGCACAAAGGCTGCGGAGGTTGCCACAGGCTTTCCCTAGTGGAAGGGAGTCAGAGGCTCCTGAATGCACTGAGCCCCAGTCTGACTGCAGTGAACCCCAGTTCCAGGCGAGCCCCTGGGGACCCACGCTCTTGTGGGGGGAGTCTGGACTCTCGGGCGGAGACTCGGGAGCCGGGGAAGGCTGAGGACTGAAAGCGCGCACGCGCCAGTGTGCACAAAGGATGTGGAGGTTGCCACAGGCTTTCCCTAGTGGAAGGGAGTCAGAGGCTCCTGACTTCACTGAGCCCCAGTTCTGACTGCACTGAACCCCAGTTCCAGGCGAGCCCCTGGGGACCCACGCTCTTGTGGGGGGAGTCTGGACTCTCAGGCGGAGACTCGGGAGCTGGGAAGGCAGAGGTCTGAAGGCACGCACGTGCGCGCAAGGGCAAGGCTGACGGGAAGCCAAGACTGAGACTCCACCCCATCCAAGCTGAGCACAGAGGCTATTGCAATTTGGCAAGTCTAATCCTATAAGGCTGTCTCCAGCACCGAACTTCGCCCAGCATAGACACAGCTGATCCTTACAGCCAACTGGCCTGGAGGTCAATTCTTCCCAGTGATACCAACAACAATAAAGACTTAATTACAACAAGGCTGTACACACAGTCCACAAAGGGGTGCACCAAGAGTGTCCACCTCAGGTTAACTGGGGAGGCAGACCCACTGGGCCATATTGGAAACCTAGCACACAAATCTACCTTACCAACTCAGGGAAGCAGTGAAAATGCGGCGTCAAAGAATCAGATCACAAACGAAAGAAATGGAGGAAAACAAACGACTGGATATAGAATTCAAAACCACGGTTATAAGGCTTTTTAAGAATATCCTAGAAAAGGCCGATAAATATAATGAGACCCTCGAAGATATGAAAAAGGACCAACTAGAAATTAAACATACACTGACTGAAATAAAAAATATTATACAGAGACCCAAAAACAGACAAGAGGAACACAAAAATCAAGTCAAAGAATTGAATTACAAAGAAGCAAAAAACACTCAACCGAAAAAGCAAAAAGCAAAAAAAAAAATCCAAAAAGTTGAAGATAATGTAAGAAGACTCTGGGACAACTTCAAGAGTACCAACATCAGAATTATGGGGGTGCCAGAAGAAGAGAGAGAGCAAGATACTGAAAACCTATTTGAAGAAATAATGACCGAAAACTTCCCCCATCTGGTGAAAGAAATAGACTTACAAGTCTAGGAAGCCCACAGAACCCCAAACAAAAGGAATCCAAAGAGGACCACACCAAGACACATCATAATTAAAATGCCAAGAGCAAAAGACAAAGAGAGAATATTAAAAGCAGCAAGAGAAAAACAGTTAGTTACCTACAAGGGAGCACCCATACGACTGTCAGCTGACTTTTCAACAGAAACTATGCAGGCCAGACGGGAGTGGCAAGAAATTTTCAAAGTGATGAATAGCAAGAACCTACAACCAAGATTACTCTACCCAGCAAAGCTATCATTCAGATAAAGAGTTTCACAGACAAGAAAAAGCTAAAGGAGTTCATCACCACCAAACCAGTATTATATGAAATGCTGAAAGGTATTCTTAAAGAAGAGGAAGAAGAAAAAAGTAAAGATAAAAATTATGAACAACAAATACATATCTATCAACAAGTGAACCTAAAAATCAAGTGAATTAAAAACCTGAGGGACAGAATAATCTGGTGAATATAATAGAATCAGGGGCATAGAAAGGGAGTGGACTGATAATTCTCAGGGGGAAAGGGGTATGGGGGTTTCAGGAAGAGACTGGACAAAAATCATACACCTATGGATGAGGACAGTGCGGGGGAGGTAAGGGCAGAAGGTGGGGTGGGAAATGGGTGGAGGGGAGATATGGGGGGGAAAAGGAGAAATAATTGTAATAATCTGAATAAAGATTTATTAAAAAAAAAAAAGAAAAGAAATGTTATTGGCAAAGGGAGTCTTTCTCAAATCTCCATTGGTGAACAATTTTCATACACATAAGATATCAATAGGAATATACTTATTCTTTTTTTCTTTTGAGTTATAATTCATGTACAATTAAATTTACCTTTGTAAAGTGTACAGTTCTGTAGTTTTTAGTATATCCACAAAGTTGGGCAATCATCAGCACTGTCTGATTCCAGAACTTTTTTAATACCCCAAAAAAACCTTATACTCATTTGCAGTCTCCTTTCATTCCTCCCTCCCTTCAGCTGCTGGCAACTACTAGTCTATTTTCTGTCCCTATAGATTTGCCTAATCTGATCAATGCACATAAGTCTTATACAATAAAAGCCTAATATGCAAATTTCCCCCTCCACCGGGAGTTTAACCTAGAGTTCAACCAGGAGTTCGACCAGGGAAGGGAGGCCCAGCCAGCAGCTGGCAATCACTACCGTGCACGATTTCATGCACTGGGCCTCTAGTGGAATCATAAAAGCATGTGGCCCATTGTGTCTGGCTTCTTTCACTTAGCACAATGTTAGCATAATGATTATAGGGTTTATCCATGTTGTAGTAGAAAGCAGTACTTCATTTCTTTTTATTGATGAATAATGTTCTGTTTTATGCATATTCCACATTTTGTTTTTCCATTCATCACTTGGTAAGTATTTGATTGTTTCCACTTTTTGGCTATAAAAAAATAATATGTTGCTCTGACCATTCATGTGCAAGTTTTTGTGTAGTAATGTGTTTTTGTTTAGCTTGGGTATATACTAGTACGTAGGAGTGGAATTGCTAGGTCATATTCTGTATTTACATGCAAATCTGTTTTCTAAAGTGACTGTACCGTATTAGGCTTTTATTGTATAAGACTTATGTGCATTGATCAGATCAGGCAAATCTATAGGGACAGAAAATAGACTAGTAGTTGCCAGCAGCTGAAGGGAGGGAGGAATGGAAGGAGACTGCAAATGAGTATAAGGTTTTTTGGGGGTAATAAAAAAGTTCTGGAATCAGACAGTGCTGATGATTGCCCAACTTTGTGGATATACTAAAAACTACAGAACTGTACACTTTACAAAGGTAAATTTCATTGTACATGAATTATAACTCAAAAGAAAAAAAGAATAAGTATATTCCTGCAATGTATGGGGGGTGGGGTTCCAGTTTCTCCACATCATTATCAACACTTGCTGTCATCTGTCTTTTTTTATTTTAGCCAACAAAGTGGTTTTGTGATTTTGATTTTATTCAAATCATTGTGATTTTGATTTGTACTTCCCTGGTGGTTAATAACATTGAGCATCTTTTTGGCCATTTATATATGTTCTTTGGAGAAATTTCTATTCAAATCCTTTGACAATTTTTAAAGTAGATTATTTATCTTTTAATATACTTAAACCAGTGATGTCTCAAATTTGGTTCATGTTAAAATCTTCTAGGGAGCTTTTAAGAAATCTTGATACCCAGGCTTCATGGTAAACCAGTTAAATTAGAGTATCTGGGGGTAGTACACTAGTAGCATTTAAAAAACAAAATCTGCAGGCAATTCCAATGTTTGAGAACAAGTGCTCTAGACTAGATGACCAAGCTGATGATATCAATATAGAAACATTAAAGATTTAGGAACTTAGAAATCATACCATGTATTAAAAATAATTGAACTAAATGTGAATTATAAAAAGCCTAATCAGTTCAAGAGGTAGAGATGAACTTTTTAAAAAGAATTTTTTAATAGGATGAACTTCTCCATAACAAGAAGTTTCAAACCACTTACAATGAGAGAAAATGTCTTGGCTGTGGTTTTTGCCTAGTGACTAAAGCAGGGGTGGGCAAACTTTTTGACTCGAGGGCCACAATGGGTTCTTAAACTGGACCGGAGGGCCGGAACAAAAGCATGGATGGAGTGTTTGTGTGAACTAATATAAATTCAAAGTAAAGGAGCGGAGGGGAGAGCAAGAAAATCGGATAGAACAGCCGGATCGGGCCCGCGGGCCGTAGTTTGCCCACGGCTGGACTAAAGGTTGGTCTTAGGAGGCAACTGTGGGTGAGCCAATAAATGTGAGTAATCATGATACAGTTGAATCCCAAAAAATTTATCTCAATTATTCAGTGTTCAGAAAGAAACTGACAAAATGTGACTGTTGACCAGGAGAAAACTGAAAGGTAGGCTTTTGAAGTCATAGGAAGATTAGAGACACAGTGTAGGGAAAACGACATCTCTTTAAGAATGTAAAAAAACTTCCCAGAGAGCATAGAACCCACAGTTTGCCAGGTTAGGTACAAAATAGGAAAAAGGACTTTGAGAAGCACCTTTGAAGAGAGTTCAAAACACATAAAGGGATTATTTAAATCTTTTAAAAGGAAAAAGCTCGAATAACAGTGGGATCTTTTGCTGGTAATAATGGGCACAAGAAGTGCTCAGAAGCCAAAAGACAATAAGACTAAGCTAATTATGTGCCTCTAAATTTATTGAATGATTACCACACACAAATTGCCCCCTATGGGTGGATGGATCAGTAGTTGTTGATTAAATAGCTTTTTTGTGTTTTGCATATTTTGAGACAGGTAGACAAATAAACAGATTCATCACTAGAACCCATTGGCATTCCTCTTGAGACAAGGCTTCTGGAAGAAATGTGTCTCTTGGTCATAACTCTCCCTGAAGCTACTGCCCCAGCCCTCTGGCTTCCTAGTAACACCAAGCGACATAAAAGGGTGATTTCAGTAGCCACCTCCACTTCCTCGTTTCCAATTCATTCTTCACCCCATGCCCTGATTCCACTAACATGTCCTTTGCCGAAGTCATTAAATCAACAGAGCTTTTAGCCTCCATCCTGTTTAGCCTCAAGCCATATAATACTGAACCATTTTCTCTGTTCCTCCTTTCTGAAACCTCTTTTCTCCACCTTACCATATACAAATGCCCTAGTTTTACCTCTCTGTTTCTTACCAGCTACTTTCACTGGCTCCTGAACTCCACCTATCCATGTAATATTGATATCACCCTGGGTTCCAGTCTTGATTCACTTCTTACACGATATCCCTCACATAGCCTTAATCTCCAAGCCCTGCCTCTTTCAAATCCCATTTCCTAACTTCCTAGTTGATATTGTCAGATGGATGTTCCTCGGTCAATTCACATTCGGTGATCAAAAAACCAGATTCACAGCGTACCTTAATCTTTCTCTACTTCTGTGTCTTCCCTATCTCAGTTAATAGCATTATCAGCTATCTATTCCTCATGTGTAATTCCTCTATTACACATCCAGTTAGTCACCAAATTGCAAATATAAAACCTCTGAAACATCTCCCAAACTATCTCCTGTTGTCCATGTCCATTGCCCAAGTGTAGCCCTGACCTACTTTTCATCTGAGCAATTGCATTAGCTCCCTAACTGCTCTTTTCCATTTCCAATTTAGCTACTGTCGTCCTCTTGCCAGCATTTTTCTTTTTCAAACACAGACCTTTTTTTTCAACATAGACTTTTACTGCCTACACAACTCCTTAGGTGATGAGCATTGAAGATCTTTTATAATCTGGTCTTCATCTGCAATTTCTGCTTATTCTCTTTAAATTAAGTTGTGCTTTCCTCATACAAGGTAATGGCCATTCCTCAAGCATGCCATGCACTTGCATCACCAAGCCTTTGTTCACACTTTTTCTTATTTCATGACTCTCCTCATTTTTCACCTGACAAACTCCTATTCATCCTGTAAAACAAACTCATAGCCATCAAAATGTGTTCCCTGGACCAACAGCATCAGTATCATCTTGGAACTTGGGAGAAATACAAATTCGTGGAGCCCTACCCTAGACCCTACTGAATCTGAAACTTGGGGATGATGAGCAGATCTGTATTTTAACAAGATTTTTAGGTGATTTGTATCAATTCTGAAATTTGAGAGCTACTGTCCTAAGGCACAGTTCCTTTATCAATGCCCATAGCACTTGCCATGTACCTATATTACTTACCACATATTTACCTATTCAGTCTTTTGTAATCATATTTAGCTATTCACTTATTATTCTCCTCTGCTACATATTGAGTCCTCAACATCAAATACAATATTTTTGTGTGTTTCCTGGCACCTGCCACCGTGTCTGGCACATAGGAGGTGCTTGATTAGAATTCAGAGCCTAAAATATACTTCACATCCCTCAAGGATCCAGTCTAGTCAGAATGCATACAAACACACAGGGCTGATAATCAATGATGTCCAAGGTTTTCACTCTTAAAGACTGACATGTGCCACACAAGCCAAAAGCACACATCCTGACAATACCTTGTGTCAGCAAGAATGCAGAGAAACTGGATCTCTCATACATGACTGGCAGGTATGTGAAATGTTACTGCTGTCGTGGAAGACAGTTTGGCAGATTGATACAAAAATGAAAAATACACTCATTGGGTAATTCAGCAATGGGTATTTGCCCTAGAGAAATGAAAACTATGTTTACACAAAAACCTGAACACAAACACAGAAACTTTCTTTGTAATAATCAAAAACTAGAACCAACCTAAACCTCCTTCAACAGGTGAATGGGTACCGAACTATGGAATGTCCATACACTACCCAACAATAAAAAGAAACAATCTTTTCATACATGCCACAACTTGGATTAATCTCAAGGGCATTATGCTGAGTTGGGGGGGAAAGCTAATCTCCAGTGGTTAACACTGTATGATTCTATTTATTTTGAATTTTCAGGAGATGAATTTATAGTGATGAAGAATAGATCAGAGGTTGCCAGGGTTTACATTTGGGGAAATATATGACTACTAGAGGCCCGGTGCACAAATTTGTGCATGGGTGGGGTCCCTATTGGGGGGCCGGCCAGCCAGGGAGAGGAACTGCGGGAGGTTGGCTGGCCAGCCCCTAAATCGGGGCCTATGGGGGGGCAGCCAAGGGGAGGGGCTGTGGGGGCTGGCCAGGGGGAGGGGTTGGGGGAGGTTGGCCGGCTGGGGGGAGGGGCCACAGGAGGTTGGCTGTGGCAGTGCACTGACCACCAGGGGGCAGCTCCTGCATTGAGCGTCTGCCCCCTGGTGGTCAGTGCGCATCATAGCGACTGGTCAACCGGTGGTTCCAGTCATTCCGGTCATTCAGTCATAACGGTCGCTTAGGCTTATATATATATATATATATACACACACACATATATATATGAGGGTAGTTTGAGGGATGTCTTATTTTTTTTGCATGATGGAACAGTTCAGTATCCTGATTGTGGTGATAGTTATGTTAATCCATATATGTGATAAATTTCATAGAACTCCACACACACACACACGCACATATGCACACACACAGAGCACATGTAAAAAAATGTGAAATGTAAATCGGATGTAGAGTTAATAGTATTGTGCCCATGTCAGTTTCCTGGATTGATAGTGTGCTTTCGTTATGTAAGATGTTATCTTTGGAGAAAGCTGGGTGAAAGTCTCTTTTCTGTTTTGCAACTTCTTGTGAGCTTTAAATAATTTCAAAATAAAAAGTTTTCTGAGAAAAAGAAAGCTCAGGGATTTCTGGTAAAAGCTGGATTAGGAAGCACTTCTAGACATAAAGCTAAAATAGGGTCCGGGGAGTGGAGGCGCGCTCCCTGCCTGGCAGAGGTGGGAAAGGAAGAAAGAGGAGTGGAGAGTCCTGCCTGGGAGACCATTTGGTAGAACTTGGCCCAGACCTGCTAGCCTCCCTCCAGTCCCAGCTCATGCCTTCTGGGTTGGGGTGAAGAGGAAAATGAAAGCCTTTCCTCAATAGGTACAACTGGGAAAACGGAGAGGGGGATAGGGTTTCTTCTTTTTTTTTAAATATATTTTATTGATTTTTTACAGAGAGGAGGGAGAGGGATAGAGAGTTAGAAACATCGATGAGAGAGAAACATCGACCAGCTGCCTCCTGCACACCTCCTACTGGGGATATGCCCGCAACCAAGGTACATGCCCTTGACCGGAATCGAACCTGGGACCTCTCAGATTGCAGGCCGACGCTCCATCCACTGAGCCAAACCAGTCAGGACAAGGGTTCATTCTTAACAATGTTAACAAAGGGTTAAGTGTGAGGAAAGCAAAAGATTACTAGTAAACAGCATAAGCACTCAGGCTCTGGAATCAAACTCCACCTCAAATCTCAGCTCCGCCATTTACTAGTCGTGTGACTTGATCTCTGTATTGAACTTTGCTGAATCCCATTTCCCTACTGAAAAAGAGTCACGACACTGCTTAGCTCAGAATGCTGTGAAGACTGCGTTAGATCGGACATGTAGAGCAACTGCCCAGCACATACTAAATACGTAACCAATCTTGGCTACTCTTTTTTTTTTAATCTTCACCGAGGATATTTTTCCTTTGATTTTAAGGAGAGTGGAAGAGAGAGGGAAAGACAGACAGAAACATCGATGTGAGAGAAACACATCGATTGGTTGCCTCCTGCAGGGCCCTGACTAGGGCCTGGGACAGGGAGGAGCCTGCAACTGAGATATGTACCCTAGACCAGAATTGAACCCGGGACCCTTCAGCCGCAGGCCAATGCTCTAGTCACTGAGCCAAACCAGCTAGGGCTGGGCTACTCTTTTTAATATTATTAATATCATTACCAATATTCTAAGAGATAGAAAAAGCATGTAGTCAGATTCATCTGTAATATATATTTTGGATGAGTCAAAAATACTTCAGAGAACTCTTAAAAATCTCTTTTTGTGTTTTATAAAATCAAGCTTTAAATGATAATGATAAAGTGAAATATTTATATCTATATCTATATCTGTAGATATAGATATAGATATATTTCAGGATCCTTCAGTATTTGAATTCTTCATAAAATCAGGACTTAGTCCCTATATGTGTAAATACAGATAATGTAACTTAAAATTGATAGTTGTTTCTTTCTATAACAGGCCTTTTATGTGCTTTCACTTAAGATCTCTAACCTTTATAGCACTCAGCAAGATAAATATTATCTTCCACGTTTTCAGGTGAAAAACCTGCCATAAACAGCTAGTAAATGTAGTCAGTCTGATTTCAAAGCCCATGCTTTTTCCACTACATCACGTTACCTCAGTATGAATCCGTGAAAGCTGCTTAAACACGCACAGAGTGAGTGTCTAACAGTTGTTCCTTTCACGTCAGATTACAGGACAGAACATACAACTCCTCTCACAGCCCAGTGCAGGCTCTTCCAGGCCGTTGCTGGGGCCAAAACTTGGAGCCACTAGACAATGATGGAAACCAAGAGCCCAAAGCCGATTGTAGCAAGAACTCAGTCTGGGGTTCCAGCCAGCAGGTAAAGCCAGGACTCAGAAAGGCAGCCCTGCCAAGGTCCGCGGTCCAGGCCAGCAATCAGAATCAGAAGGCACTCCAGGGCTCTCAGGACTTCCCCTCTGCCTCCGCTTGGTAAATGCCAGCTAAATGGGGCCTTTGAGGAGGCTCAGCTGAGGGGCAGGTGAAAACCCTCGGCCTACCAGCACTACTGATGGACGTTAGAAACTGGGGTAGGGAAAGCCCCTCACAGAAATTCATTAATCAGGAGTATGGATCCTGGACCCAGGCGGCTGGGGTAAACTAGGGGGGAAGTGAGAAAACGCTGGAGGGAACCAGGAGTCAGGACATCTGGATTACAATGTGGTCCCTAGATGGCTGTAAAACTGTATGCAGGTCCTTTCATCTTAAAATGAGGGTGTCAGGTCAGATCAGTGGTTAAAGCTATGTTTCTTAGAACCCTAAGGCTCAAATGCTGTCCTAGGCAACTTACAGGGGCAGAGTGGTGGGAGCAAGCCGGTCCTGCCTTTCTGGCCGTCTCCCTTTTATCTCTTCTAAGTATTAAACCTCTAAGAGCCCTTCTAAATCTCACAAGTTACCTAGGATAGCAAACATTTAACAAGTTTCCACGAGGTTCCGGGCCCTGTGGAAGGTGCTGATGGGGACACGGCTAAGTAACACCCAGTCCCCCATCAGCAATTCCTAGATTCTAGCCCAGTGAGGAATGATTCCAGCAGCTGTAGCTGTTCAGGATTCCTCTCAAGTTCACCAAGGCCCAAAGTTCTGCTGCTGCAAACCCGAGGAAGAGAAAGTATGGAAGAGGGAAAGGAAACCTCCTCAGTCTGGCCGCCGAATCCTTGGTGCCTCAAAGAGATGAATTTACAGAAGGATAATGTCTGCTTCACAGCAGACTCCCTGTGAGTGGGTGTTCCGTGGGGCCAATTGTGCTTGTGCTCTGTGCTCCACTTGAAATCAGGGCATCTGCTCTGCCCTCTGGGAGGTACGACAAGTCTCCTGCCGGGAATTGCCCAAGGCCCTCTCCCACAGCTAAGGGAGACGGGAGGTTGAAACCGCTGCTTCATAAATGACAGCACTGCTGACTCTAGGGTCTGAGTTTATGAGAGAAGAGGACTTTTTTGTTTCTGGTGTTTTTCCCCCGGCATTTAAAAACAAATTAAAATAGATTACAATTGCATGAGACATAACAAAAATACATTTGAAAACTAATTTTTTATAAAATTGATAGGGAGTGTGGCCATAAAACTCCCAATTAAAGCCACACAAGCTCCTTTCTACTAAGGGTACGCTTTGGGGCTTTTTCTCCTCTCATCTCCAGCTTGTCTCGAATCTGTCGGTATGTTTTTCACTACTGTCCTAGGCTTGAGCTGGTATAATGAAGTAATGGCATTTGGCATTATATCAAAATTCCCACATTTCAGCTTTAAAAATATTTTGAAGGAGGCATTTTTAAATTGGTCCGTAGGTCTGTTCATAGTCTAGGAGGGTTATGTGTTCTGAAATTTTACATAGGAAGTTCATATGCATATTCACATATAAACATCTATAATAAACATACCTTCATAGGCATAGATTTTGTTAAACAGCCCAGTGAATACTGAGGAAACAACTGCTTACATTATCTTAAAACTTTGTTTTATTTTAAAAGATGGAAAGACAGAATAAGAAAATTGTCTTTGCCATGAAAAGGTTAGAAATCAGGGAGGTGGTGCCCTAATGAGCTGAGGACAGAAATTACACCATTTGCCTTCTAGCCTCCAGTTCTTACCTTGCCAAGCAGGTACTTAGGAGTTGTTTAATTAATGTTTGCCACAAGAAGATCATTAAAACATGGAGACACTGAGGTCATCTGCTAAATGAGAATTTGAGGTCAGGATATTTAGCAGGTTTTCTTTTGCATTTAAAAGCTAAATATTTTGCTTGATTGATTGGGAAATAATCCTAATGCATGTCTGGTAACCAGGTCAGTCTGTTGTTCCTGCTTAATGTAGAAAAGCAGAAATGGAAATAAGCCAGTGACAGGGAAAAGAAATTTGCCTCTGGAATAAGTTAAGGGAAGAGCTGGAAGGGACCTTGGATTTCATCAGGTCCAACCACTGCTAACCATTTAGGCCATTGTGCAGGCAGAACGTCTTTGTTCTTTCAGTTCCTTTCCAGCTTCAGCAACTGTGGGCCTGAACTGACAGAAGAGTAGGTAAGGAGCTTGCTCTCCTCCCAAGTACTTATGACTATGGGAAAGCAGGCGGATTTTAGAGAGGCCGAGACAAGAAGCAGGGCTGAATGGGTTAGCTCTTGAAAAAAACATAATTTACTGGCTACAAGGATGCAAGCAGCAAATCAGTCCAAAATCAGCAGATTTTCTGAAGCCATGGAATGGGATGCAGTTGTTAACCTCCGAGCAGATGTAAGCTGAGAGACTAATCTGTGTGGTCGTGAAGATGAGGTCTCATCCATCAATTGCTGGACAAGGGCTGTCCTCATATCACTGGGCCTGCATGGCCCTAGACACATGATGTAAGAGACATACTGGACAAAAGCATTGCCTGGGGGAATTCTCCCGGAAGAACTCAGCCAATAAAAAGGAATCTTTCAAGTGGCCTGATTTCATTGGAGACAAGTAAATATGTGAGTGTGTATATGTGAATGCACCCCCCCCTCCTCCCCCCTCCCCGGGAAGATGCTGCACTTTGCTAGAAACAAAGAAAATGGGAGAGCAGAAGGTCCATAAGCACAGTGATCCTTTCTCTAGTTTATTTTTAGACCCGTCAGCATCATGCTGATGGGGAATCAAAGGAGGGGCTCACCCAGATGAGGTTTTCAGTGAGGGTTTGGAGTAGGGGGATTTGCCAAGTGGTCAAAACCCAATGTCTGCGGAAGGCCACGGAACTCAGAGCCCCCAAAATATATCTGGCCCTTTTGTGTTCAGTGGGAGTTCTCAGCTTTTCCAGGAGGGACCAAAGAGATCCCCCTGAAACTCCTACCAATACCCCTCTTGTCTTAACACGGAGTCACTGGACCAGCTCTTCGATTTCCCTCTGACTATCAGGGATCTCTGCTGCTTTACAGCCATTCGCCATCTATCAGAGACCATTGCCAAGGAAAAATGAGATCAGGGAAGAGGAGAAAGAAAGAAAGAAAGAAAAGATTGGCCTTCCATAGCCATTAATGAATTCACTTACTCACTAACTAATGGTTATGGAATGCTTGCCATTTTCCAAAGACTGTGCTGAAGCCTGAGATACAGATGAATAAGAAACAGCCTGGATTTTGAGAAATAGAAACTGTTTAGTGGGACAAACATAAAAAGCTGGGAATATAACATGACAATTGTATTGATGCTCATATACCCTGGGGTGTTATTAGGAGATAGAGGAGGGCACCAAACCTAGACTTAGTCATCAACCAGGCAGATACATGCTCTTATTTCTTTGACTCCAATGACATGAGTCACTTACAAAGAAAATGTTAAGAAATGCCCCATAGAAAAAATAAAAATATTGACTGATAGCACAATGAACTTGGTTGATTGATGTTGGAGGCCATTGATTTTGGTGACAGCAATCTTCAAGGTCATATAATTTTATCCCCCAGCTGCCTGGAGGTAAAAGCAGACAATGGATTTTAATTTTGACGAGAGTTTTGTGGGACAGATGCAGCAAAAGGGCTTGTTTGCAGCGGGAACTGGGTGTTGTTGAGACAACATTTCCGATCACCAACCAGAGGTTAGAAATTGGGTAGAGAAAGAAAGAGAGGCTGATAGACTGTGAAAAAGCAGAAGAACCAAGGAACAGGCTGTCAGTGAGAAAGGGTGTTAGAGGCAAGCAAATGAGGGGGCTGGGAGATAGGAGATTCATTCATTCATTCATCAAGTATTTATTGAGTTCCTTTGATGTTTGAGGTAGAGTTCTAGTGCTGGGAGTACATCATGAAAAATTCTAATTGGGAGAAGCAATAAACAACAACAATAATAAATATGTAAATTGTGTAATAAATTAGAAGTTAATAAGTACCAAGGTGGGATGGGGATGGAGAGAACAGAGCAGGATCAGAAGGATTTGGAATTATGGGCAAAGGGTGTGACTTTATATGGGTTGTCATCATAGCTTTAGTTGAGATGGTAACATTTGAACAAAGATATGAAGGGAGAGAGGGAATAAACTATACAGACGTGTGAATTAAAGAGTCCAGGCATGGGGAATAGTCACTTCAAAGCCTTGAAGTGTATGAGTGCCTGGTATTTCCAGGAACGATAAGGAGGCCTATGTCGAGTGAAGTGGGCAGGGAACAAAGTAGGAAATGAGGTAGAGAGCTAATGGAGACCAACTGTGTAAGCCTTGTGGATGGGCTTTCCCTCGGAGTGAATGTAGTGCCATTGCAGGGTTCTGAGCAAAGTAGTGACATGATCTGATTCACCTTCGCTGTGGCTGCTGTGTTGAAAACAGACATAGGGAGAGCTCAGTATAGAAGCAGGGAGACCAGTTAGGAGGCTATTGCAATAATCCAAATGAGAAATGCAAAGTAAGACTGATCAGGGAGGTGGCAGCAGAGGTGGTGAGAAGTAGTTGGATTCTGGATGTATTTCTGGGATGGGACTAATAGGATTTCATGACAGATTGGATATGGTGGTGAGCAAGAGTCAAGGATGACTCCAAGATTTTTGGTCCAAGCAAATAGAAAGAAGGAGTTGCCATTATCTAAACTGGTAAAGAATTTGAGAGGAACAGGTTATGGAAGTGGGGAGGGGGGGGGCGGGGGGGGGCAAGACTAGGAGTTAAAATTCAACAAGATATATGCACCCCTATGTTTATTGCAGCATTATTTATAATAGCCAAGATATGGAAGCACCCGATGCCATCAGTAGTCGAGTGGATAAAAAAATTGTGTACATATACACAATGAAATATTACTTGGTCATAAAAAAAATGAAATCTTACCTTTTGCAAAAACATGAATGGAGCTAGAGGGTATTATGCTAAGTGAAATAAGTCAGAGAAATACAAATACCATATCATTTCACTTATATGTGGAATCTAAAGAACAAAATAAATGAACAAACAAAACAGAATCAGACTCATAGATGCAGAGACCAGGCTAATGGTTGCCAGAGGGCGGGGCAGCGGGGAGTTTAAAAAAGGTGAAGGGGTTAAGAAGTACAGATTGGTAGAAACAAAATAGTCACAGGGATATACAGTAAAGTATAGCATAAGAAATAAGTCAATAATATTATAATAACTAAGTATGGTGCCAGGTGGGTACTTGAATTATCAGAGGATCACTTCGTAAATTGTGATAATTGTCTAACCACTATGCTGTACACCTGAAACTAATATAAAATAATATTGAATGTCAACTGTAATTGAAAAATAATTTTTTAAAGAGTAGGAGTTAAATTTTGGGTGGATTGTGATCAGAGAGTAGGATATTGATGTTAAAATTTTTGAAGTGGTACCATTCTAAATAATCATAAGACCCAGGGTATGACCTGGGTCTGGGTGTCTGAAAGTGGAATAAAGTGAAAGTTATTATGATTAAAGAATTTAGAACTTCGGAGGTTTAAAGATTAATGAAGTCTCCTAAGATGGTGGTCCAGGCAGGAGAGGAAGGAGCGGGGCCAGGCTATTGTTACCCTTATGATACAAAGTTTTCATATAAATGGCTAGAGGTTACAGAAATATTAGTTTGATGTGTACAGAATTTGAATTGGGTTCAGATTTAGAACCTAATAGATTAGAAATAAGCAAGAGAGAAAAATGATCACATTTGCTGAAATGTACCAGATAACATTACAATAAAGCTGTTTAGAACATATCCAGATGAGATATATTTATAATCTCATTGTGGCACAGATAGAAAACAGTGGATTGAAAAAGAAATTCAATAAATCTTCACAATTTATTCTTCTTTGTTTTATTATAATGCCTTTTGAAAAAACATTCATATTTAGTTATAGATATGTTTAAAACTCAATGATACCATTTATATCAATTCATGTAGCATTTTAGAAAGCATGGTCCTGTGACATCTTAGGAAAGTCTTCTAATAGTCACAGCAAGGCAAGAAGTAGCCTTCACCCCATTTTCACGCCCAGTTTCCAAACTCAGTGCTTACCCATCATCAAAAAGAAACAATAGCATGACCAGTCAGTCCTCCATGACTCTAAGGATAATTAACCTCCAAATTCAGAAACCAATATTTGAAAAGATTTTTAAGTCATTATACCTATAAGCTGGTGGATGTCACTTATGCATCTGAATTCATTATAGACTATTGAGATGATAATCCAGGTCCATACAAATTCTGCAGATGGATATTTTTCTCTTATGTATTGAGAACTTACTTGAGGATAAAAAAAAGTCAAGAAAGTTCTTGCCTCATATTGCCAATCAATAAATGAAGGAAAATTGATGAGATCACTATGTAATCCTTTAAAAAAGAAAACCCACCTTGTTTTTCACTGCCAGTAACCCTGTCCGGGCTTTATTCTCTTTGTAAAATCAACACAAGTAATCTAGATGTGACTCGCTCTTTATAATTAAGTATATAATATTTCAGTCTTCTTGCTTTGTGGAAATTATGGGTTTGTGGTTGATTAAAATATTCAGCAAATGTAGTTTCATCTTTTAGTTTAAGAGAAAATTATAAATGACATTGCTGGTTGAATTTCCATCAAAGTAGCAAAGACATTCCCCAGACATACATTATTCACCTGCTGAATTGGAGATGATTCACTTTTCAGTGTCTTCACAGGTGTTAACTTGGCCAAACAAAACAGGTAAATCACATTCCATTCATTTTTTTCTGAGGCAAGTTTCCAGTAAAATTGTTTTACCATGAAATATACATATATAAGTCCATGTCATGCCCGTTTGAAAAATGAATTTGCATCAACTTCTGAGATGTGAAGACTATGCCATTTATATTTTGTCCAAAGAGACAAAATTGAGTTCCTCCTAACTAAAGCAGGAGGTGGGGAGTTCTAAATAAGGATTTCATGCAGTACTGAATTACACGAAAGGAGATCTGGTTGTACAGTAGGTTCACATAAAAGGGGTCCAGAAAAGAATGCAGAAAGAAACCTACCTACAGTGATCTAGACAACACAGATGTGTGGCTGTGAAACCCAGAATGTTGCTGATGAGGAGGTCACCGGATATTTATTGCTCATGCCCAGGAGCTTGTGGGTGGCTACGGGAAAGAATGGCCTCCGTTACTGGTCTTGCAGGAGCCCACCCAGGGGTAGTGTCACTGCCCAAGCTTCTGACTGCACTGAGTGGCCCGTCCCGGGTCAGCGGTGCTCTCCTCTCTGACTCTGTGTCAGCACTGGTCTCTCAGATGTATGATTCTTCTTAACAAATGCTTTGTGGAGCTGCTGGTTAGCATTGTTCTCATTTTGCTAATCAATATTCACCACATATTCCCCCTTCTTATGGGAACAGATAAAGAAACTAGGGAAGATTACACTCTGCAAGCCTATGATTTGAAGATGTGGTGACTGAGGATGTTAGGGCTAGATCTTAAATTTGGATATAGGAGACATAAGGCAAACAATAGGAAAATGTTCTTTATACATGTAATGCCCTTGTTAAGTGATGAATGTGGTATTTTAAAAAAAAATAAATCTGAAAGTAATGTACAGGAGGTATTAGGATGGGAAAACCGGTGTTACAGAGAGCTAAAGATTACACTAAAAATCTAAAA
This sequence comes from Plecotus auritus, assembly GCF_963455305.1. Lineage (NCBI taxonomy): Eukaryota > Metazoa > Chordata > Mammalia > Chiroptera > Vespertilionidae > Plecotus > Plecotus auritus. The sequence goes on along the minus strand of NC_137771.1, from coordinate 167,452,294 downwards.
ATAAATATTTTTGCATCACCCTAGAGTTTTCAAAGAGTTTTGCACATGCCTCATTTGATCTTTGCATTACTTGGAGGGTGGATCTGAAAGATGATATTATCTTCATTTCACACATGAGGAAACGGGAACCTAGGAGTAGTTGAATGACTTGCCCAGAGTCACACGAAGCCAGGATTTCCATTTGTCACACCTGCCTCCGGTTGATCCTAACATGATTGTATCTTAGATAAATGTGGTAGCAGGAATGGAGAGGGAGGGACAACTTGGAGAGATTTTGAAATAACAAGTGAAAGAAATTGGCCATTGATAGTGTATCTATCTATATAAATCTGTCTGTATAAAAGGCTAATATGGTAAGTGTCCGACCATCCGGGTAATGACATCAAGTAGCAACACCTGGCTTCCTCTCCCTAGCAATGACTAGCCTCAGGTGGAAATATTTTACACTGTAACCAAATATCTATGAAGCGTTTTCCCATGCCTCATCTCATTTCATCCTCACAGAAGTCCTGGAGTAGGTAGACAGGAGACTCAGTGGAATCCTATTTTCTTTTCATTAGCCAGAAAATGGAGATTTAGAAAGCTTAGAAACTTGACTCGACTGAAAAGGAATAAGAAATGGTGGATCTTGAAAATGACTTCAGGTTTTCTCACTGTGCAGAATATAGTCAAATACTGCTGCAGTTAAATATTTTACCCTTTGTTCTCCCTGCATGATCTACAATAATAATGTGCTTCATGTTGATATTTCCTGCTGTGTTGCTGAAAATTACCTGAAAGAGAAATTGCGATGTTTCACTGGGCTGGAAAAAGTTTAGCTATATCAGAAAGCAGGTCTAATTAAGCAAGTTTGTTCTATATCTATAAAAGGCTAAGGTTACTCACCCATGCGCGATACATATAAAGCTCTCACTGGCATGAATCACATGTGTGTGTTTCGATCTGTCATTGTCGATCGTGAATTTGGTTGTTTTTGTTGACATTCTGAAGCTGAAAGAAGGCAGCGGCACAGGGAAGTAACAATGGTGATTAAATATGATCGTAATAGTGATCTGGGTAGATATAATTATCCCCGTGTAACTGAAGTTGCCATCATATTCAGAAATGAAGATGGAGGACCTCCTTTTGAAAGGGACTTGCTCATTCATTGTAAACAAGATCCCAATAATCCAAATGCCACTAAAATGAAACAAATCAGTATCCTGTTTCCTACATTACATGCACTGATGTATCCTATTCTTTTCCTACATGGTGAAAAGGCTGGGGGAAGGATATTGCATTAAGACTCAGAGATGACAGTGTAATCGACAATAATACTAGATTCAATGGATGATGCCGAAAAGGAAAATTTTCCCATCGAATTTCTTAAAAGTATTACTCCTTCTGGAATGCTGTGTCATAAATTAGAATTGAAAGTAGGTGCAATCATCATGCTACTGAGAAATCTTAATAGTAAATGGAGTCTTTGTAATGGTACTAGATTTATTATCAAAAGATTGCAACCTGACATAATTGGAAGCGGAAGTATTAACAGGATCTGCAGAGGAGAGGTTGTTCTGATTTCAAGAATTGATTTGTCCCCATCTGACACTGGCCTCAGTGTTAGAATAAGTTTAATCAATTTGTCAGTCATTGTTTTTATCAATGTTGTTTTTATATCATGTCTTTGTTGTTTTTATATCATGTCTTTGTTGTTATATCACGTTATTGTTTATTTATTAATCAATTTATATATTATTTTCATATACATTTTACTAATTTTCTTTCATTTCTGACACTTCTATTATAGAGAAAGGGCGAATAGCAATATTAAAATATTTCTTCTAATTAATTTCCTTTCAATATGCACAAATCCGTGCACCAGGCCACTAGTAGATGATAAACAAACAGGAGAAGGAAATGTGATTCCGAGGTTTCTGAAGCCTGGATGGTGTTGAGATTAATAATATCACCAGCTGATGTTGGCAGCATGCTTACTACGTGCCAGGTCCTATGCCACACATTTGGCTATATTGCCTCATTGACTCCTCACAGCTCTGAGGGGAAGGGGTATTATTATCCCTATTTCATAAGGGGAATACATGAAAGTTGTTTTTGTTTTCAAAGGGTGGGGGGAAAAAATCAAGGGTTTTACTCCAAGACAAAGGAAAGTTCAGCTGAACTCTGGCTTATAGTGACCATACGTGGGGCCTGCGTCCTGGGGCAGTGCTTTGGTGTTCCTACATGTGTGGACGTAATCACGCTACCAGCCACAAAGTAATGGAACTGAGCCACAGGTGGTTATGATGTTTGCACATCCAGCTCCAGCAAACTGTCTGTTTAATGCCTCCTGGATATTTTGCTGCCGTTAAAATACACTGCACTAAGCAGATGGCTCTGCCTTGGCTCTGGACTTTAAGGCTGTCAGCCAGGTAATCCAGGTATATAGATAGCAATGCTTTCCTCCTCAAATATTATCAAAAATAAAAAATATAACTAAGTATAATTATCATATGATTCAGTATAAATATTGCATTTATGTAAAATACACTATTTAGACTAAAATCTTAAATACAACTATACATTCCTCCTTAATTATTACTAGTTACTTTCACTTCTTGTTATCGATAACAAAAACAAAGAAACAAAAACAGGTTAAGCCTGGTTTTTCCTTAAGCTTAACCAAGTCACACATTTATACCTTGTCCTGAGCCTCTATTGAGTCCAGGGTTTGTCTGAGACCTCCCTTTCATCTTTGAATTGCTCCCCATCTGACACTGGCCTCAGTGTTAGAATAAGTTTAATCAATTTGTCAGTCACTGTATTTAAAACCCCTCGAGAAAAGACCCTTGCCATATTCCCTGCTTGCAATCCCTGCTTCCTTGTTCCCTCTTGGTCAGGGAGAGACAGGAAAACAGTTTATTTATCAAATAAAGTAATAGCATATGGAAAAAAATCCCAAGCCTTTTTTCCAAATAGCATTTTACTTTACAGCTCATTTCTAAAGGTTTTCAACTGTATCTCTTTAGGTATCTACCTGCTAGATTATTCACTAGGCTGCATGCAGCAGTCTCTTAGCAACCATAAACTTCATGGAAAACGCCTAACTCTTTTAGAAGTTGGCCTTCTCTTAAAAGACTTGGAGTTACACAAGCAAGAAGTGCCAGAATTCAGTTCTCTTTTAAAATAAATAAATTATAACAATATTTTAGAGGGCTACCCAGTGGTTTCTTGCCATTGGTCCTTCCCTCTGAGGCTGCATTGGAGATGATGCTGGTGAGGAAGCTGTGTCCTCTCCCAGGGAAGGGGTCATATACTGTGTGTGTCTTTTATCCTGACTCCCTCCAGGATTGTGAAGATGTCCAGTCCGAATCTGAACATTGTGACCTTACTGGGCAGTTGTCTGACTTACAGTAGCGCTTACCTCTTTGGGATTCAAGGTCAAGATGCTTCAGTGGGAAGCTCAATGGAAACTCTCATTCAGGTAGGTGAAGCCTTAATTTTTGTTTTAAATATAATGCCAAAGTTTTCATAGGTTTTTAATCAGCTTACTCCTGTAGGTGGTAGTTATCTGTGTCTTTGATGTGGGCACTGTCAGAGGCAATCCCTGGAATGCTGAGTCAGTGAGGTCCACTTTCTGTCCCATGCCCTCTGTGGACTGAGGCTTTGTGGACCAGAATGTGTGGAGAATGACAATGGTTTCTCTCATGCCTCTTGCTCCTGTCCCTTTCCACCTGTAGGTAAGACTGTCCATGCTGTGCATTGGGACCTCCCTTGTGTTTGGACCCATTCTGGGGAAGAGCTGGCGACTCTACAAGGTATTTACTCAGAGGGTTCCGGACAAGAGAGTGGTGAGTAGCAACAAGTACACAGTGCTTGACTGCAGATGGCAGCTTCACTATTGATTAAAAGCTAGAGAAGCTTTGCCAGATTACAGGTCTGGCCCTTTTACAATAGTCTGAAGTTCCTACCCTCACTCCAAACCTTGGAGTCGTGTGGCCTCCTACGTCCCCAAGCCTGGAAGGCTGTGTGTTACTACTATTGGAGAGAGAGGTCTTTGAACATAGGTTCTGCTTCATATGCACCCAAGATCCTGGTATTGTTCTGGGGATGTGAGCTGGCCAAGAAGAGGCACCAGCGTGAGGTGACCAGAGAGAGCATTGCTTGGCACAGGTGTGAGCTGAAAGTGGAGGGAGAGTGAGTACAGAGAAGCTCTAGCAAGTGTAAGCAGTTATTTCCCTCAGTGGAGCCCAGTTCTTTTCCATGTAGGAGGCCACTCTCTGCACTAAGAAGGATGGCCCTAGAACAGAGAGTAAAGGAGAAGACACCCATTCAGCAGATAGAAGCTATGTGGCAGCAGATCACCTACATGTCTCTTATCAGATGTCATCCTAACCACATCCCCCCATTTTATCAGGTTCCCTGATAGAGCTGCCAAAACCTCAAGCCTGATCATCCAACTCTTTTTCTATAGGCTCTGCCCAGTCCCAATATATCTTTTAGTGGGAGTTTACTTTTCTGGAATGATGCTTTTTATTTTTATTTTTTAATTATTGAATAATGGTGAATATTTATCAAAAGCTTAGCTGTGAGTACCCATACATATGAAAAACATTGCCTAAACATGGACAAGGAATATATCTATCCCTCTAGAATATTGATTTAAAAAAATAGTTTTATTGAGGCATAGTTGACATGCAATGAACTGCACATATTCAAAGTGTATGATTTCATAAGTTTTGGCATGTGTATATTCATTAAACATGGTGTATAAGCCACAAAAACTTTCTCATACACCTACCTTTATCTCCCTTTCCTGTCCAATCCTTATATCCCCTGTCCCTGTCCCTAAGCAACTATTGATCTGCTTCCTGTCACTATAGATGACTTTGCATGTCCCAGAATTTTACATAAATGGAATCATACAGTATGTACTTTTTTTCCATCTTCTTTCACTTGGCATAATTATTTTGAAATTCATCCATGTTGTGGTGTGCTTCAGTGGTTCTTTCCTTGTTATTGTTGAGTAGTATTCCAGTGTGTAGACACATTGCAGTTTTTCTCCATTCACTGATTGATGGATGCTTGGGTTTGTTTCCAGCTTGTGGCTATTAAAAATAAAACTGCTATGAATATTCAATTACAAGTCTTTATGTAAGCATATCCTTTCATTTATCCTATCTAATAAAAGAGCAATATGCAAATTAACCATCGCTCCACTACACCCACAAGCCACGCCCACCAGCCAATCAGGAGTGAGTGTGCAAATTAACCCAACCAAGATGGCTGCGGCCACGGAGCTGCAGCAAGCAGGAGGCTTGGGTTTCCCTGGCAATGGAGGAAGCCAAGCTTCCCTGCCGCTCTGGCCTGCCCAGGCCTACATTCAAGGCCACAAACTTTCAATTATAGAAGATAAATAAATCCCAACAAAAATGGCAGCAGCCACGGAGCTGGAGAGAGCAGGAAGCTTGAGTTGCCCCTGGCGACGGAGGAAGCCAAGCTCCCGCAGCCCTGGCCTGCCTTGGCCTCTGCTGCAAAGTTTCAATTATAGAAGATAAATCCCAACAAAAATGGCTGCAGCCACGGAGTGAGCAGGAGGCTTGGCTCCGCTCAAGGCTACAAAGTTTCAATTATAGAAGATAAACAAACCCCAGATACCAGGGCCTCCGCTTGGGTTGCCAGGGGGCGTGGCCAGCCTGCAAACCACCACAGGCCCCTTGCCCAGGCCGCCCCACGCCCCAAGGGAACCCCCACCCTGATCCGGGACACCCTTCAGGGCAAACCAGCTGGCATCCACCCATGCACCAGGCCCCTATCCTATCTAATAAAAGAGTAATATGCAAATTGACCATCACTCCAACACACAAGATGGCTGCTCCCATGTGGACACAAGATGGCTGCGACAAGATGGCCTTCAGGGGAGGGCAGTTAGGGGTGACCAGGCCAGCAGAGGAGGGAAGTTGGGGGTGACTGGGCCAGCAGAGGAGGGCAGTTGGGGGGGACCCAGGCCTGCAGGGGAGAGCAGTTGGGGAGAACCAAGCCTGCTGGGGAGGGCAGTTAGGGGTGACCAGGCCTGCAGGGGAGGGCAGTTAGGGGCAATCAGGCTGGCAGGGGAGCAGTTAGGCATCAATCAGGGTGGCAGGGGAGTGGTTAGGGGGTGATCAGGCTGGCAGGCAGAAGTGGTTAGGGGCAATCAGGAAGGCAAGCAGGCAAGCAGTTGGGAGCCAGCAGTCCTGGATTGTGAGAGGGATGTCCAACTGCCCATTTAGGCCCGATCCTACCTGGATTGGGCCTAAACGGGCAGTCGGACTTCCCTTGAGGGGTCCCAGATTGGAGAGGGTGTAGGCTGGGCTGAGGGATCACCCCCCCCCCCCGGTGCCCTGTGCACGAATTTTGTGAACTGGTCCTCTAGTCTTAGATAAAAACCCAAGTGTAGCCCTAGCTGGTTTTGCTCAGTGGATAGAGCATTGGCCTGCAGACTGTAGGGTCCCAGGTTGGATTCCCATCAAGGGCATGTGCCTAGGTTGTGGGCTCAATCCCCAGTAGGGGGCATGCAGGAGGCAGCTGATCAATGATTCTCTCTCATCATTGATGTTTCTAGCTCACTCTCCCTCTCCTTTCCTCTCTGAAATCAATAAAAATATATTAAACAAAGGGGTGGAGACATCTTAAAAAAGACACCACCCACATGTAGAATGGTTAGATCATGTGGTAGGTGAATGTTTAACTTTTTAAGAAATTGCCTGACTGTTTTCCAAAGTGATTGTACCATATTACATTATCACCAGCAGTCTTAGAGTCCCTTGCCTCCACATCCTCTGAAACATTTGACTTGATTGGTCTTTTATATTTTAGCCATTCTAATTAGTGTGTGTAATAGTATCTTGTTGCAACTTAATTTGCATTTTCCTAATGCAATGTTGAGCATCTTTTCACATATACACAGAATCGGGACAAAAGTAGGTTTACAGTTGTTTATATGGAAAATCTTACCTAATAATATACAAACATGTAAATTGACTGTACCTTTGCTACACCCACAGCCAATCAGGAGTGAGTATGCAAATTAACCCACCAATAGCGAGTTAATTTGCATACGCAGGCGCTGAGCAGCCGGGAGGGGCAGGATGCCTGCTATGAGGGGGAGGGAGGCCGGCAGAGGGAGCTACAGGAGCAGTGCTCTGGCCAGGAGCGAGGACTTGCAGACTCCCGGGCAGCCAGGAGCAAAGCCAGGGGAAGGAAGGCCTATTCTTGCACAAATATCATGCAACGGGCCTCTAGTAATACAATAATTAATAAAAAAATACAAGAAGAAACTCTGTTTCACATACTCACAACTGTAAGCCTACTTTTGCCCCACCCTGTACTAGTATATCTTCTTTGGTGAAGTATCTGCTCATTTCTCACACATTTTTAAATTTAGTTGTTTGTTTTCTTATTACTGAGTTTTGAGAGTTCTTTTTTAAAAAATTCAGGATATAAGTCCTTTATCAGATATATGATTTGCAAATATTTTCTTCCAATTTGTGGCTTTTCTTTTTATTTGCTGAAGAGTGTCTTTCAAAAAGAAGAAGTTTCTAATTTTGATGTTCAATTTACCTAATTTTTTTATGAATTGTATTTTTGGTATCAAATCTAAAAATCATTTGCCTGACTCAAGGCCCCAAAAGGTTTTCTCCTGTGTTTACTTGTAGTTTTAAGAGTTTTAGTTTTTACAGTTAGGCCTATCATCATTTTTTAGTTAATTTTGAAATATGGTATGCTACATGGATCAAAGTTCATTTTTTTTACATATGGATATCCAGTTGTTCCAGCAACAATTGCTGAAAAGATTGTCCTTTCTTCACTGAATTACCTTTGTTGAAAATCATTCGTCCATAGATGTCTTGATCTATTTCTGAATTCTACTCTGTCTCATGGATGTAGTTTATTTTAACACAAATACCATATTACCTTGATTTCTGTAGCTTTATATTAAATCTTGAATTAGGTATTGTTAGCTCTCCAACTGTATTCTTCTCTTTCAGTGTTGTTTTTGCTATTCTAGATCCTTTCAATTGTCATTTGGGTTTTTGAATCAGTTTGCAAATTTCTACAAAAATCCTATGGAGATTTTGATTGAGATTGTGTTGAATTTATAGATCAAATTGTAGAGCATTGACTTCTTAACAATGTTGTGTCTTTTAACCCATGAACAGAGTATATTTCTCCATTTATTTAGGTCTTCTTTAATTTTTACCAACATTTTTTTTATATTTTTCAGTGGAAGTCTTTTACACCTTTTATTAGATTTATAACTAAGTATTTTATATTTTTGTGCTACTATACATTGTTTTTGTGCTACTATACATTGTTATTGTTTTTTATTTCACTTTCCAATTTTTTCTTGCTAATATGTAGAAGTACGATTGATTTTTGTATGCTGACCTTGTTTGCTGCAAATCTTACTAACCTACTTATTAATTCTAGTAGCTTTTTAAATAGATTCCATCAAATTTTCTACATGGATTATCATATCATATGTGAATAAAGACAATTTCTGTCCAATCTCTTGTATGATGGCACTAGCTAGAAACAATAGTATAATGTTCAATAGAAGTGCTGAGAGCAGACATTCTTTTTTTTTTTTTAAATATATTTTATTGATTTTTTACAGAGAGGAAGGGAGAGGGATAGAGAGGTAGAACATCGATGAGAGAGAAACATTGATCATCTGCCTCCTGCACACCTCCTACTGGGGATGTGCCCGCAACCAAGGTACATGCCCTTGACCAGAATCGAACCTGGGACCTTTCAGTCGGTAGGCCGATGCTCTATCCACTGAGCCAAACCGGTTAGGGTGAGAGCAGACATTCTTAAGTTGTTCTTTATTTTATGGGGAAAGCATTCAGTCTTTCAAAGCTAAGTAAGATGTTAGCTGTCGTTTCATGGCAGATACCTTTTGTTTGGTTGGGGAAGCCCCTCTATTCCTATTTTTCTGAGAATTTTTATAAAGAATTGATGTTGGGTTTTGTAAAATGCATTTTCGATGTTTGTTGACATGTTTTTGTTTTTTTTAGTTGTTCACATGTTGGATTACATTAAATGATTTTAGAATCACAAACCAACCTTGAATTCCAGACAAACTGCACTTGGTCATGATGTATTATCCTCTTCTTATATTGTTGGATTTATTTTGTTTATAATGTGAATTATTGTTCATAAGGGATATTGCTCTGTAACTTTCTTTTCTTATAAAATCTTCCTCTGGCTTTCGTATCAGAGTAATGCCAGCCTTCTGGGATGAATTGGGAAGTATTCCCTCCTCTTCAGTTTCTGGAAGAGTTTTTGTATGATTGGCAATCACCTAGTATAAGTACTTTACAATAGTATGCTTCTATTTCTCCCCCTCTCAATCTTTGTTCTATTGTTTTTACTTTTACATGTTATTTTGTTGTTGTTGTTCAAAATTAGTTATCTTTTTAAAAATCAAATATCTGGAGGAGAAAGAACTTATTTTTAAAAAATAATTTTTTTTGTTGATTTCAGAGAGGAAGGGAGAGAGAGATAGAAACATCGATGATGACAGAGAATCATTGATTAGCTGTCTCCTGCATGCTCCCTGCTGGGGATGAGCCCACAACCCAGCATGTGCCCTGACCAGGAATCATACCATGACCTTATGGTGACACTCAACACTGAGCCACAATGGCTGGGCTAAAATTAGTTTTCTTTTAAAGATATATTTAAAAATAAAAATCTATCACATATTTTTCCATGAAGTTAACATTTCCAGAGCTTTTACTCTTCTTGTATGGGTATTCTTTTGATATTATTTTCCTTTTTTCTGAAGGATCTCTAACATTCTCATGCAAGTGTGCTAGTGCTGAATTTTTTCAGCTTTTGTTTATCTGCAAAGGTCTTTATTCCATCTTTGTTTCGGAAAGATATTTTTTGTTGGATCTAGAATTCTAGTTCGAGGTTTTACTTTTTACTCTTAGTACTTTAAAGTACTTTTCTCCACTGTCTTCTCAGTTGGCCTTCTACCTGATGAGATATCTGGTCTTCCTTATCTTTGTTTCTCTATATATAATGTATCTTTGTTTACTGGTTGCTTTAAAGATTTACTCTATATCACTGATTTTGAGCAGTTTGATTAACAACTGACTGTTTTTATCTTACAAACACCAGGAATCATGTAACTGGTTGTGCTTTCTTCTTTCCTCTGGTTGACAAAAACTCAGTCTCACATTTCTGCCCCAATTCATGAATGTTATGTACGCTACTCACCTGAGTTTTTATCATAATTCTTTTTCATTTTCTCTTTTTTTAATGTGTTTCAATTTTTTTATCCTGTTGCAAGATATATATTTTCTTAATTTTATTTTTGTAGTCACAAAAGTAAGACTTTTTTGTGTATGAAGTCAAGTGATTCATATAAGTATAAAGAGTTAGCAACCCCTCAGCTCTCAATCCCATCCACCAGGTTAATGGTTTTAATAGTTTTATGTGAAAACTCCCACATCTCTCTATCTGTTCATATACACATATCTAGAAATAATGGAGTATTTACTTTATAGAACTCTTGAATCTTTTGTGGAAAAAGCCAGGATATGGGAAATACAAACAAATGGAAAAGTTTAATGGTGATGATGATATAGACACAGAAATCATTGTAAATATTTAATATCTGTTCCACCTTTGATGGCTGGATTTGAAGCTTTTTGGGATAACTAACCCTGGAGTCTATAGCTCAGAGCATGTAGGACACTCTAGCCCCTGTGTAGCTGGTGAGCTAAGGAAAATTATGAACTTGACTCTTTTTCAGATCATCAAAGACCTGCAGCTACTGGGGCTGGTGGCAGCCCTGGTGATAGCTGATGTGATCCTGCTCATGACGTGGGTATTGACTGATCCCATCCAATGCCTCCAGATTCTCGGTGTCAGTATGACGGTGAGGGGCCCAATACCTGGAGAATTTACTTCCTGAACTGGGGGGACTGGCTTCTGTGGGCACACAGGGGTCACTCAGCCAACAAGAAGATAAGTGACACAAAGAGGAGGGAGAGTGAGGAGCTGTGGCTGCTGTGAATGCCCTGCTCCTTGTCTGCAAGGTGTGCTCCCACTCCTCCTGCCCCAGGTGTCCTCTACCTGCATCCACTAAGATGTCAACACACCGGAATCTGCCTGGCAGTTATCTCTGCTTCCACATTATCAATAATGAGAACTCTGAGCAACAGGAAGTTGCCTTCCCCTAATGGTTGGAAAGTAAAAGTAGGAATTTGACGTTATCTTTGGAGTCAGTCAATCCTGGTTCAAATCCTAGCTCTACTACCTTCTAGCCAGGTGACCTTGGGAAAGTCATTAAACGTCTCTAAGTCTCTAGTTCCTCAAAAGTAAAATGGAGATAATAATGCTACCTGTTTCTTAGGGCTTTTGTGCTAAGTAAGTAAAAGAGTGCAGGTAAAGAACTCAACTGTGCCTGGTACATAGTATTCATTAATAGGAAATCCTATGGTCCCAGCTTCACAGGAGCTGAGGAATACAGTGGAATCTTGACATTGCAGATTTAATATTTAAGGTTTCAACTGTTAACAAATGGTAGGAATTTATAATTCTGCTGGTGCACTAATGTGAATCATTATGGTAGCAAAGCACACAACAGAGGGTAAGCCCTGCTGCCACCAAACATCCAACTTTAGTGTCTTTCCCTCCAGTTAATAGTCACTCTCATTTATCTAATGGAGTGAACTAAATTTTAGCTTTTACACATTAAGGGGGGAAATAGATGCTGTAAAGGAGTTCATACTCCAGGACCTTCACGGGGATCTGCTGTGTGCTCCTGGTAATTGTGGGTGCCCTCAGTACTGACTCTGTGTCCCTCCTAGGTGACAGGGAGAGAAGTGGCCTGCTCGCTGACCAGCACACACTTCTGCGCTTCCCGGTACTCTGATGTCTGGATTGTTCTTGTTTTGGGATGCAAGGTTGGTATCCACATCTCTTGGGGTACAGTCTGTCTGTCACCAACAAAATGGACATATATGAAGAAGGAATTGATGAGTTGATTCCTGCAAAGAATCTTGAAATCAGGAAGACCTCTGTTGATACATAACTCTCAAAGTCATGACCCTTATTATTTCTTTACATTTGGGAGGAGGGGGGCACTTTTTCAACTCTTTGGACTTCCTCATTTTGTTCTCCCCAAATCATGTGGAATTCACCTACTGTTTCTCCCATTTCTTGGCTTGGTTTTAAATTTATTTGTAAATATCAGTTTTCTTCCCAAATCCCTGCAAGGAAGACTGTGTTCAGGTATCCTGCTGCCGTTCACCCACCTCACTCTCTCACTCTGGTTGGAAGCCAGGCTGGCTCTAAGACAGATGACAACGTCCAGGGTGTCCTTTGAGTGATTCCAGCTGCCTCAAGTGTCTCCCACCCTGAATCTCCCATCATTAGACTCATTTGTCTCTTGTTAGATGGTAAAAGTAGGATATTCTTTCCAGAGGGTGCAGGATACCTACTGAGGGAGGTCCCTAGAATCAACTGTCCTGTTAGCTGGTTTTCAGCTTGTAGGGACAGAGAATCTGGCTGTGAGTGCATAGGGCAGGCCTGTTTTAATGAATAGGGTGAGCCCTGTGCGGCAGGAGCCTGTCTGTCGGATTATCAGGGCAAAAAGGCCTGGTTGACTGATTGCTGGCAGAATGGGAGTTTTTCTCCAAAGGTAAACTTTCACGTGGGTGCTTCAGAGAAATAGCCCTGGGGATGGGCAGGGATGGGACAGGGAAATGTTGCTTTATAATTATGTGCATATGTTATTACTTTGATTGAAATATTTTCAAAAGAAAATACTAGGAAGTGAACAGCTCTTTTCCGGTTTCTTGCTAATGGTTAAGAAAATGAACTTCAGAACATGACAGAGCAGGGTTTGAATTCTGGCTCAGCCCCTTCCTAGCTGACCCTGAACCTCATTTAACCTCTCTGAACCATAGCTCCCTTACATAGAATGGGGGTGATGATAATATCCACTCAGAACTGTTTTGAGTTTCAAAGGAGTTAATGGCAAGAGTTTTCAACCACTCCTGCCCCATAGTAAGAGCTCAGTAAATTTTAGTTATTATTATTAACCTTCTACTGCTCCCCTAGACAGTTCTGAAAATCACAGCCACTCCCTCCCCCTCCCTCAAGCCCTGAAGAAGAGCATGTCCTTCCAGTAGCAACTCAGCACGTCCCCCATAGCAACTCACTTTGCGACTCAACTTGATTAATTTTCTCCATTGCCTTTTATATAAATCCCATTTCTATTTTATTTCACTGTAATATCTTTCTGAAGGACAAAGAAAGAAAAGGGGGAAAGAGTGCTGAGCATCAGGAAAATGAGCCAGACGCCCATGGGCTCCCTGGTCCATGAGCAGTCCCTGGGGAAGACCCAAATCTCTGCATAAAGTTCCAGGAGCCCCCACCTGCACCTGTCTACTGCCCACTACCCCACACTTCTCAGCAGTGAAGGCAAATGACCTACAAGTATATGTGGTTCATTTAAGCACCAGTCATGGATGTATAGGGGCTCTATTAATACCTAGTTCCCATTGCAAGAATTGTAATGGAATTGAATTTTTTTGTTGTTGTTGTTAATCCTCAACCGAGGATATTTTTTCCATTGCTTTTTAGAGAGAGTGGGAGAGAGGGAGGCAGGGAGGGGGAGGAAGACAGAGAGAGAGAGAGAGAGAGAGAAATATGGATGTGAGAGAAACACTTTGATTGATTGCCTCCTGCACGACTCCTGCATGATTCCCCACCAGGGCCAGGTATCGAACAGCAACCCAGGTATGTGCCCTTGACTGGGAACCAACCCCCCCACACCCCCTCGGTGTGCACAGGGCCCACGCTCTAACCACTGATCGACACCAGCCAGGGCTGAAATTTTTAAATAGAATCAGATTTCAACATTTTAAAAACAAAGAGTTACTTTTATTCACCTTTGATTAAATTACTCATAATCCAACTCTGCCAAATGTCACCTGATGGCATTAGTTCCCCAAAAGTCAGGCCCCTCTGGCCTCCTGACTGGTGTACCTTCTAACCGTTGAAGGTCTCAGGGCGGCACGTCAGGCCCCTCTTGGGACACTGGACATTGGGGGCACCCAGAAGGCATCTCTGCCACGCTGATCCTTTACTTTAGGCTGTCAGTCCTCCCAAAAATTATGGCCAGGGCTGTACCTGCAGGTGGAGCTAGTCAGGTCGGGCATTTGGGTCACTGGCAGGTGCCCTGCTGATACCTGACCTTATATTCATTGTTATTTCTTCCTCTGAGTCCCCTAGTTCCCACCCCACCTCACCCCCCGTGGCATCTTCAGGTTCAGTTATAAAACACGGACATTTGTGTCTTACCTTCAATCTCCCTAGCAGTTCGAGCTCCATGAAAGGACCATGGCTTAGCTCTCTTTGTAGCTCTGGTTCCTGCCCTACACCTAGCATGACACTTTGCACACAGTCAGGTGAACTTATGTTGCATCTATATGTTATGTATTATTGATTAAAGTTTTGATTTCTGGCCATAACCAGTCTGGCTCAGTGGATAGAGCGTCGGCCTGCGGACTAAAGGGTCCCAGGTTCTATTCCAGTCAAAGGCATGTACCTTGGTTGTGGGCACATCCCCAGTGGGGGGTGTGCAGGAGGCAGCTGATCGATGTTTCTCTCTCATCGATGTTTCTAACTCTCTGTCCCTCTCCCTTCCTCTCTGTAAAAAATCAATAAAATATATTTTAAAAAAATAAAGTCTTGATTTCTGTTTAAATGCAGCTCCTTCCAAGAGAGACAGCACTTTAAGGTGCTGGGAGTCGTTTTCTTCTTAGTACAAATGAGAACTTTGAGAGCAGGTTTCACGGGAAAGAGGAAAGAACAGCGCCCTAAGTTCCTGGTGGTGGGGGCCGGGAACGTCACAAAGCGGGTGAAGGGTGTAGATGGAGCCTTTACTGCCTGTGCCTGCCCCACAGGCTCATCGAGGTCCCAGCCTGCCTTTGTCCTCCTGTTTCCACTCTTCATCTCCCATAAACACCCACTGGCACAGAGCCTCTGCTAGCCTGGAGAGGTCTTTTGTGCAAATTAGAAAAGGCCTCCCTTTTAGGCAGATGCAATCCTGCAGGTGCAGGGCTTGGCAAGCAGATGGTGCCTGTGGGAAAATTAGAAAAAAAAAGAGCCCCTTCCTCAGGGCATTGCTCCTGCCGCTGCACATGGCTGGGCAGACAGACCACGGGGGTATTTCAGCTTCCATGTGCCCTCAGCTCCACTCAGTGCAAAACCACATAGTGGACGTGGCAGCCCTCACCACCAGCAGCACGATGTGCCCGCAGCCCTTTCCGTAGGGCTCCTGCCCGCCTATGCCGTCTGGTCCTTTGCCTCTATCCCAGCAGAGTCCCGCCTTGCTGACCTCTGACAAACCAATTCTCAGGGCAGGAGAGGAAAATAACATTTATTAAGCACCTACTAGGTGCCAGAGGCACCCTAAGGGTCCTCTCATGTCTGAATAAACCCTCATAGCAACCCTTTAAGGTGGGTATTATTACCCTTATTTTAAATGGTCCCAGCCCTCCTGCTCTTTAACCCTGAGTCTGCTATTCCACTTCCCCGAGCCTCTGGTTCTCCCTCCGCATCCAGGGCCTGCTGCTGCTGTATGGTGCCTACCTGGCTGGCCTGACCGACCACGTCAGCTCTCCTCCTGTGAATCAGTCTTTAACCATCATGGTTGGGGTCAACCTTGTGGTGCTGGCTGCTGGGCTTCTTCTTGTGGTCACCAGATACTTGCACACCTGGCCCAACCTGGTCTTTGGCCTCACATCCGGGGGAATCTTTGTTTGCACAACCACCATCAACTGCTTCATCTTCATTCCCCAGGTATGTTCTAAGGAGAATTTGGCAGGGCCGGTCCTCCAGAGCATTGGCTGAGCATGATAAACTGCTCACTGTGTTTTCTCTCAAAGCTTCTGGGTAACATTTATTGGAGAGTCAGAAGGAAGGTGGGTTCCTGGTGAGCTGGCTCCTTCTGTTCTTCCCTCCTCACTCTCCTGAAGGAAGACAGTTCGGCTCCCAGTCAGCAAAGAGGGCAGCCCAGAGTGGCTGAGTGCAGCGGTCCCACATTTCCACCCCTGGCAGCTGACTCGCAGACCTGCTTTTCCACCCATCCTCCAGTCTGTTTCACTTCTCCTCAATCCCTTCCTCATCTTGATAATGTCATTTTTTCCTAGCCTGGGAGTCAGGAGCCTTTATTTCCCGTTTAGAATTGCAGATTCACAAGGAAAACTCATTTGGAACTCTATGCAATTTTAAATGCTTTTCCTTTCTTTTTATTAGAGGAAAATATAAAGCATTCCTCTTCTTTTTACAATAAGGAGAAATCAAAACTCAATAAACACGTGTTTTATATTATAGGGATTAAAGAAAAAAATCAAACAAAGGAGGAAGATAGAAGCAGAAATGTCCAAACAGCAAAGGGGGAAAAAGGGATCTGGAGGGAAAGGGAAAGGAATCATAGTCTCTGGAAGGAAACTGATGTGAAATTATTTGGATTGGGCCCAGGGTACCACTGAGCCACACACATCTGAGTTAATGAACTTGACATTAAGCATTTTTCCTGTTTCCCTTCTAGTTCTATTTTTGTTCCCCCAAGACCTCCCTCATCCCACTATCCCCTCAGCACCCCATCTGGTTCCGAATGCAGCTTCCAGTTGACTATGAATGACTTTACCATGGGGCCCTAACCGATAAAATCGTGGATGGAGGGTCACAGGGTATTTATAAAAGGGAAGCGTGGACTTCGGGGCATGAAGGTATGACACAGGCATAGGCTTTTTACTCTTCTGCCTTTTCACAAGTTCTCATAAAAATACTCAAAAGAATAAACAAATATGAAAATATCTGTAGCAGTGGCACTAAAAATCAAGGATGAGTATTGCCTCTATGCCAGAAACTAGAGGAATTTTTGCTGAATCTTAATGTTATAAGACCTGTATTAATGGAAGCCATTGAGAGTTGAGTGTTATTTGTCTGGAATATAGCAGAAGAGGGCTTTGAAAAGCAAGGATTGCTCCTCTCTGGGAGATGGGGAAAAGGGAGTGGGGAGGGGCCTTTGGGGAAGCCCACCTTTAGGCCCTGTAGCCAGCATTGTTGATTGGTAACCCATCCACCTGTTGCCAAACCCTTTCTTCCTTGCTCCACCTCTACTATATAGTCTAAAAGAGCTAAACACTTGCTTTTTCAGCTTCTTTTACAGCTTGGGGTGCCCATATGACACAGTTGTTGTTTTTTATTTTTATTTGTTATTTCAAAGAGAGTAAGGGAGAGGGAGAGAGAGATAGAAACATCAGTGATGAGAGAAAATCATCAGTTGGCTCCTGCACACCCCCTACTGGGGATTGAGCCTACAACCTGGGCATATGCCCTGACCAAGAATCAAACCATGACTTCCTGATTCATGGGTCGATGATCAACTACTGATCTACATCAGCCAGGCTATGTGACACAGTTTTGAACGCTAAAAGTTTTCTGAGAGGCTTCTGAGAAAGTTTTTGCTTTGCTGAAAAAAGCTATGGGTGTGGCTGGCTTTACCTCTTGTACCTTCTTTCTGCCTTGAATGTTTGTTGTGCCTGGAGCTATGGCAGGCATCTTGTGACAATGAGGGAAAAGCCAAGAAATGCATTTACTATACCAGGAAACTATAGTTCTTCCCATGTAAAACTAAATTCAGAGGGAAAGGACCTATGAAGAGATTCTGCAGTTCATAAGAAGAGATGCACAAATTTCTGGAGATTTGGACAAGCTTCCTTCCTCTGAAGGAAAACAGAAGTTTTTAAAAGACAGCAAATTTGTTTTGTCAATAGGATTTAAAGGATATTGCCTGTCTTCAACCAAAGCAAACCATCATGAGAAGAACATAATCTTAGATCATGAAATATTAAGTAAGGATGAAAAATATTGTGTTAAATTCAAAGCCCCAGTAGAAACACTGAATAGGCGATTGGACATAGCAAAATACTGAATTAATGAACTAATTTAAAGCCACAGAACACAAGGAGACAGTTAAAAAATGAGAGACTAGGGCCTGGCGGGTGTGGCTCAGTGGTTGAGCATCGATCTATGAACCAGGAGGTCATGGTTTGATTCTAAGTGAGGGCACATGCTCGGGTTGCAAGCTCAATCCCCAGTGGGGATGCAGGAGGCGGCCAGTCAATGATTCTCTCTCATCATTGATGTTTCTATTTCTTTCTCCCTATCCCTTCCTCTCTGAAATAAATAAAAAAAATATATTTTTAAATGAGAGACTAGATCAAATATGGAGACCTTATCTAGGGATACAATTTAGAGCTAATAGGAATCTCTGAAAGATAAAAAATAATTTGGGGCATAAGTAATCACCAAGGAACTATTAGAGGAAGCCTTCCTGACCTAAATAAAACAAGACCTCTATCTGAAAATTGAGTGAATCAGCAACCTCCATGATGTGGCTCCACTTACATCTCCTCTCTGAGCACTCGCATCTGTCCCTTGGGCATCCCAAGTCTCAGACACAAGACTTCCACCTCAGCACCTAGGACAGTAGTCATATCTAGTTACACTCCCATCTACACACATAGACATAAAAAATGCAGGATGAAGTTCACCTTGAAATCTGGCTTCCAGGTTTGAACAGCGACAAGCACTTGATTTGTAAAGTGAGAGTGGCAGTGGAATTATTATGTGATACAGGAACAGGATGGGTGGACAGTGTTGGCCTTTCTGTTGCCTTCTCTCTGTTTCCCATTTTTCCTCCTAGCTGTCTTAAACTCCCTTTCTCTTACTTTATCTTTCCTTTTCTGATTTCTCTCTCATGCCTTTCTCCTGTTGAACTGACCATGATCCAAAACTTAAATATATATATATACACACACACACACACACACACACACACACACACACACACACTAGATGCCCAGTGCACGAATTTGTGCACTGGTGGGGTCCAGCCAGTCCACCCCAATGAGGGCTGATTGGGGGCAGGGCCAGCTGGTGGGAGGGGCCATGCCGTTCCAGTTGTTCTGCCATTTGGTTGATTTGCATATTACCCTTTTATTATATAGGATAATAATATATTCCATTATATTTTAGGTTTAGGAAGTAAATTCTTTTTTTTTTTTAATCTAAAAGTAACTAGAAGGTTTGTTTGTTTTTTGTGCGCCTTTTAATTGACTTTCCCCTCTGGCTCAGTGGCCGTTGGTAGAAGAAAGAGTCTCCCTGTGAGAGCTGCACTGTGCATTCCCAGGAGAGAAAAACAGCTGAGCAAAGTTGGAAAAGTATCTGAGGAGAGCTACATGGGGAAGGAAGAGAGCAAGGAGAGGGTACTTCCTCCTGCCACTGAGCCTTCAGACTGGACAGTGTGGGAGGGGTTTCTGAAAACAAAGGCACAGATGCCTCAAGGGCAGTTAGGTGGCTCCAGAGAGCTGAGTGAAATGGCACAAGTGGACCAAGTAGCATTCTACACAGGTCCTCAGGAAATGCCTGAGTGTTGATGCCAGACACTGAGGTCATCACCAGCCATGAGCAAGCCTCTGCTTTTGTTGATGGTATCCTGCATGTGAGCCATCTCCACACACATCTTCTCCTTCCCTCCCTTCACCTCTGAGAGACAGATAGGTCCTGAGATAGGACATTGTTTTCTCCTCTAATCCCCCGAAGTGTTTCATCTGCTCCTCCATGTAAGTACTTAGGACTTCCTACCCTGCTTTAGAGTTATCTGTGTATGTCTCAGTGTCCCTCTAGATAGGTGCGGGGTTTTTTTAAAGGAAAACTATTTGTTCATTTATTCATCCATTCATTTATTAACTGCTGGGAACATGCAGTTCAACACATGCCCCCATCTCTGGGTGTAGCTGGGAGCAGACATGAAAGGAATTATAATGCATGTTTTAAGTGTTTGGGGAAGGCAAGTTACAGGATGCTGAAGAAAGGGTGCCCCAGCCTGTCTAGGAACTCCATAACACCTTCTCAGAAAATGGGCCCAGTCTTGAAGGATGAGCAAGATTGGGGAAGGGCAGTGGGTAGCATTCAGATGGGGGAACAGCATGACAAGAGGTAGAGTGGTAGGAGAGAGAACAGGCTATGTATGGAGCACCACAAATCTGCACTTTTTGAAGCACAAATCAAAGGAAAGGAAGAGGAAGAGTGGCAGAAGGTTAAGAGGTGACATCCTCAAGGTCCTCATGTATCCTGTTAAAGACTGGAGATTGAATCCCACTGTATTAGTTTCCTGTGGCTGCTGTAACAAATGAACACAAATTGAGTGACTTAATTCAAATGTATTGTCTTATAGTTCCGGCAGTCATAAATCTGAAATGGGTCTTATTTACTTGGCTACAATCAAGACGTCAGTAGGTCTGCATCCCTTCTGGATGCTCCTGGGGAGAATCCACTTCCATGCTTTTTCAGCTGCCAGAGGCCACCTGCATTCTTTGACTCCTGCCTCTTTCTCTGTCTTTAGAGCCAGCAGTGTGGCATCTTCAAATCTCTCTTTCTGACCTCCATTTCCATGGCCACTTCTCTTTTTCTGACTCTGACCCTCCTGCCTCCCTCTCATAAGGACTCATGATTACATTGGGCCCACTGTACAATCCAGAATAATCTCCCCATCTCACATCCTTAACTTGAGCACATTTATAGAATCCCTTTTGCCACATAAGACAACATATTCACAAGTTCCAGGGCTTGGGGGCGGGGGCGGGGGCAGGGCGGTGGGGGGGGGGAGGAGGAATACCTTTGCGGGGGCATTATTTATCCTACCACACCCACATAGCTCAGAGGCTGAAAAACCAGGAATGTGCCTGGAGGAAGGGTCATGGAGAAGTCCTGAAATGGTGACCTGAGGTCATTTATTGCCATATTTCGGAAACTCCAACGGATCAAGTCTGAAGGATCAGGACCCTCACAGACACGGAACTAAGGCAGCGGAGGCTTTCATCAGGGGGCACCCTGGCTCCACCTGGTCAGCTTGGGGTGAGACAGACCCAAAGCCCTGGATGTGCCCTTACACCAGTGCTGAGCAGTTCCTCCAGAGAGGGCTGGGCCTGGGGTGCTGGGGAGAGAGGAGAAGCTCTACTGCTGAGGAACTGAGGAGCCCGAAAGGGAGCCCTGATACTGCAACACTGCTAGGTCAGTGCTAGGAGAACAACACTGGTGTCCGCTCCATCCACTCAGGACCCTATAGTGACCCTGTGGTGCCAGGCTCCAGTAACTCCCGAGTAGGGTGGGGAGCTGATGGCACCCGAGGTTTTGAGAAGGACATCTGAGGGGGAGGTTCCTGGCCTGATCCAGTACAGATCACACAGACTCCTGATAGCATGAGGAACATGCAGTTCAACACATGCTGAGTACACACAGGATGTGGCATTGAAATGGATGGAAAGATTTAGAATCCGATCTGAGCTTTACCAAATTGGGGTTAGGACATGTTTGATGAGTGAGCAAAGAAGTCCCAGGATCCCTGTGAGGCTCCCATAGCCACCAACATCGTTTCTAAGGTTCCACAGTGCCCAGTGGACTCTCAGCGCTGGGATTTCCTACAGGAAAAACAGACGCTTCCATCTCTGTGGCCTCCCCTGGCATCCGCTTACTGACGTGCGCCAGGTAAAGACAGTGTCCCAAAGGCTCAGGAGGATGGCCCCCATTGGTGGATGTTCTGTGTTCAGCTTCATCCCTATTAAGGTAAACTAGCCCATGTTCCCACAGATTATTTCTGAAAAACAGTTTCTCCCAAAAAACTTTCCTTAGGACCCACAGTTAACAGACTCTGTCTTCTCAGCTGTGTTGAGGTCGTGTGGGGTGGCACAGTGACTCTGTTACAGCTCTGGCTCTACTGCTAACCCCCTGCAAGGGCCTAGAGCAGTCATACTCCTTCTGAGTCTTCCCTCATTTGTCTAGGAAGAAAAGATGGTCAGATCGCAGACCTAATGTTCTGTCTTTTTTTATTGCTATTTATTGCCATTTGTGGTTTCCTATCTGAGCTTTGATTATTGACTTGGGTTAAGAGTCCTCTAGCAAGGAACTGGGTTTGCAATCGCTGTGAGCACACCATTACCCAACAAATGAGGATAATTAAGAACAGCTACATATAACTGAAAACAGTTTCACTTGAAACATACAGAGTTTAGATTGCTAAATCCTGTTATAGCTCATAAACTCTGGCTTTAGAATATGGCCCTAGGAGTATACTTCAATCTGGTTTTCTTTGACCAGTTCAACAATGGTTGGGTCAAGCTAAGATGGTTCTATATCATCTACCTATCATCTTCCTTTGGCATTTTGAAAACTATATCGCCTTAACATTCTCTGTGCCTTCTGTCATTTCCGTCCATTAGCTTTCCAGAGCACACTACATTCTGAGGAGAGAATAGTTTGTGCATTAGTGTATCCCCGTCATTCCTTGGTGTTTTGGAGAACTTGTGAGAGAATGTGTTCCTGGGTGTGTAATTAAATAAATGACATATGCTCTGTTATTTAACAGCTGAAGCAATGGAAGGCATTTGAAGAGGAAAACCAAACAATTAGATGCATGGCCAAATATTTCAGCACTCCCAACAAAAGCTGCCATGCCCAGTATGGTGAGGAACAGAATTGCCATGCCAGAGGAGAGAAAACCTCCATGGAAAGACTCCTCACAGAAGTAAGTGAGACCCCCGCCTGGTGGAGTCTTTATAAAGAACTCCAGTCATGCACCGGTGGGCCCCTGATGTCCTATTGCTAATGTTCTTTCTTCTCCTCCATTCCCCCACTTCCGTTGGCAGTGGGCAAAACCTTGACATTTCCCCAGTGACTCTCCCACTGCTGATCTTCACCCACTTATTCATTCATTGCACAGTTGTGTGCTGGGCATTGTGGTAAGTGCTGATGAATAAAACAAATATAGTCCCTACTCTCAGGGAGCTCACAGTCTAATGGAGGAAATAGATATTGATCAAGAGAATAATGAAGGGACAAATCAGGGTGGTAAGGCAGAATTATGGATGGTCAGGGCAAGGGAACCTAATTTAGAGCTGTCAGACAAGACTCTGTGAGCCGAGAGATGAAGGTTAAATACAAACTGGCCAGAAAAGATTGTGGGGAAAAGCATTCCAAGCAGGGGAACAGCATTGGAAAGGCCCAGAGTTGTAGTGGATGCTAGCTTCTTCTGTATGATACATTTTTTCCTTACATAGAGCAGTGCCCTCATTTACAAATCTTATAGGGCCCCTTAATGTATTTCCAGGTTCTAACTAGAGATCTCAATCATCCCACCACCCCAGAGAGGCAATCTATACTAATAAAAGGGTAATATGCAAATTGGTCAGGTAATATGCAAATTGGTCATCCCTCACAGTAACGACAGAACAGCAGGCTGCATGGGGTGACCAGGCCGGCAGGGGCGTTAGTGAGGGATGACCAAATGACTCAACAGCAGGCTGCGTGGGGCAACCAGGCCTGCAGGGGGGTTAGTGAGGGACGACCAAATGACTGAACAGCAGGCTACATGGGGCAACCAGGCCGGCAGGGGGGGGGCAGTTGGTGGCAACCAGGCTGGCAGGGGGGACAGTGAGGGGCAACCAGGCTGGCAGGGGGGGCAGTTGGTGGCAACCAGGCCAGCAGGGGGGGAGTGAGGGGCAACCAGGTCAGCAGGGGGGGAGTGAGGAGCAACCAGGCCAGCAGGGGGGGCAGTTGAGGGCGACCAGGCTGGCAGAGGGGGGCAGAGAGGGGTGACCAGGCCGGCAGAGGGGGGAATGAGGGGCGACCAAACAACCAAAGAACAGGCTGTGTGGGGCGACCAGGCCGGCAGGGGCGGCAGTTGGTGGCAACCAGGCCGGCAGAGGGGGGCAGTGATGGGCGACCAGGCCAGCAGGGGGGGGGGCAGTTGGGGGTGACCAGGCTTGCAGGGGGCACCGTGAGGGGCGACCAGGCCAGCAGGGGGGCAGTTGGGGGTGACCAGGCTGGCAGAGGGGGGCAGTGAGGGGTGACCAAGCTGGTCGGGAGGGGCACTTGGAGGCAACCACGCCAGCAGGGGGGGCAGTGAGGGGTGACTAGGCAGGCAGGCAGGTGAGCAGTTAGGAACCAGCGGTCCTGGATTGTGAGAGGGATCTCGGATTGGAGAGGTTGCAGGCTGGGCTGAGGGGACACCCCCCCCCCCATGCACGAATTCTGTGCACAAGGCCTCTAGTAAGTGCAATAAGTGTCTAAAGATGGGGGGAGGGCTAAATAGGGCCTCTGAGTACCATAGTAGCACCAACTCCTTCTTCTGTCTTGAGCCAGAGTTGGCACCTCTCCAAGAACTGGGCACTGGGGTGTGGGCTTGCAGAAAGCACATAGAGAAGCTGGAGGCTGCACTGCCTCAGAAGGAAGGCACAGGGCTCAGAAGAATTAGCCAATATTTTCACACTAACTACACTAGATTCCATGTTTTCTTCAGTACAGAACATACCAGAGTAGGTGCTATTTGGGAAACCATGTTTTTCTGTAATTGGACTGACATGTGGTTATCAGGAGTCCCTGTCTGAGAGGACGGTGAGGTGGGAACCTAAGAAACACAGCCCAGTGAGGGGGTGAACCTTCCCTGCACCCCCTGTTGGTGCCCCTCTAGTCTCCCACACCATACCCTCAGTCTGGACCTTTTTTAAAAAATCAGAGTAATACTTCTCTATTTCGGTACTATTTATAACACATTCAGGACCTATTTCAAAGCCAGATTTCTTCCCACCTGGCAAGGGAGTAGCATTGCCTTTGATACTCTGTGAAGTCTTCAAAGAAGCATTTTTTTTTTTTTTTTTTTTTTTAGCTCAACACAAGGCCAGAAACTTGGCGAGAACAGCCAAGATGGTTTTCATTCACAATCAGCTAATGTTGGAACAGCCAAGTGGCCTGACTCTTTAGCCTTATGGTAATTTATGACGTGCTGTTTGTACTTCTGCCACACTGACTACGCTGTTTCCCACGCAGTGACTGTATCTGCTCTATCCAAAAAGATGCCTTGAGTTTGCAGAGGAAGGGCCCTAATAGGGAGCAGATGCACAGGCAGGAAAAAGCTGGCCTCTCCCCAACACCCTACACCTGGTACATCTTTCCCAGAAAAGGCCTGGGAACCAGCCACTGCTGTAGCAGGCCTAGAGAGGTCCCAGCATCCAAGTGCTCAGCTCTGGCATTGCCTGGTGGGCAAACACGGCATCTTTCCTGCCTCATCTTGTGCACAAACCCTGACTCCAGCTTCCCTCCAATGCAGCCCCTCTGCCACCCTTACTTTGTCCTCCTCTTACTTTCCCAGGACCTGGGAAGTCCACCTTCTCATTCTTGCCCCCCTTGCCACTATGTTCAGGGGTGCCCCAGAGGCTGTCCAAGACAGCACCCATTACTGACTTCCCAGGCTGTGTGGAAGCCAGCAGGGAGAACCTTCCCAGAGCTGTAGAACCTCCCTTCTACACTCCGCAGCAGAGGAAACCCAACTATTGTTTTTCTTCCCTGAGCCATAACAACCAGAGGCTCATTCCATTTCTTCTTATAGCCTGTACCTTGTGAAACACATCTGTGGGTGTTTTGCTTCCCCAGATGTGCCAAAAGTAATAATTAATAAGCTCATTTAAATGCAGCTGCCATAGTAGGTCAGATTTTGGTCTCACAGTGGCAGTGACTCACACCACACCTCTAATTAGTATGCAGCCATGGTGAAAACAGAGTTCCACTTTTTTCTCTGAAAGGAGAGAAATTTACTGTTTACACTGACATTTCTCAATCCATCACCGGCCAATTTCAGATGTTTGGTCTGCTGGGAGAAGAGTATTCTTCCCAGCTCAGCATTTATCCTATTTTTCTACACGCAAAGAAACTTGTGGGTAAGGCACAAAAAGGCAGCATTCAGAATTTACTTGCCGGGTTAGTTGTCAGCAGTTGGTGGCTTCTTCCTAACTCCGTGAGGCAGTCAAGGCCTCCTGAAGCCAGCCTGAACCCTCCTTCATGAGGAGGGGCTGCTGAGGAGGAAGAGGGGTGGGGTCCCTCCTGGGCAACCAGCACAGTGACCACTATGAGATGCTCAAGAGCTTTCTGGCACCACCCAGGTATCATGAAGAGCCTGAATGACTGTCTCCCGGTTACTCATCCACTCTGCTCCTGGTGAGTCCCAAGTCATCCACACCTCCCCGGCAACGCCCCGACCTCACCACTCTGGGGTGAGAAAGAGGAGAACAGGCAGGCAGGCTGGTGCTCAACTGCCAGTCCCTTCCGCTTATTCAGCAGTTACTCACTGGTCTGGGACTCTCCTGATGATAAAAGAAGTAGACTAAACCAGGACGTAACTGGGAGTCCCAGTATCAGAGAAATCACCTTCCTGCCTATAAATAGGGAGCAGTGATTTGCCTGGGAGTTGCTGCCAGAGACTATTGCTAGACTAGTTTATTCAAAGTACTGCTTTCTGAAAGGGTCATTTCTGGGCAAGTCTCCCATCTCAACTTTAGAAGGCACCGCAGGTTTGGTCCATAGGTGACTTGTGTCAAGTATCCTAAAGAAGGGAAACGACTTTTTATTTCTAGGGAATAATAAATGTATGTCCAAATGCTCATCCTCAGCTTTTTGAAGGTGATGGCAACAGAGAGGCAGTTTGGGTATTCAGACAGATAGTTCCTAGAACACAATGCTTGTGTTATTACCTTCCCTAAACACTTGACCTGGGTTGTCTGCCCCAAGACCATCAGTTCTCCAGGATGATCTCTTGTCTCCTCCAGTACCTTTGATCATCAGAAATTTCAGAAAGTTGACATAAGGTCTAAGTTAGAGAGGCAGCTGCTGTTATCACCAGAGGATGCTCAGGGCACACCCACCATCAGTATTCTTCCTCCTACTTCATGCCCACGATCCCAGTCAGTACGGACACACCTCTGCAGCTTGCACCTGCCAGGCCTCCTGGGCACAGCCTGTTTACCAACTAAAAGCTATGCAACAGGTAGGCAGCTCAACAGCAGAACTGCCCCAGCCTCATTCATCTTCTGGGCTCCATTCTAGATCTACTGAATCAAGTGTCAGAGACTTAGGCCCAACAATCCTATTTAAAAAAAAAAAAAAAGCAAAGCTTCCCCAATAATTCTGATGCCTGCATTACTTTAGGAGCCACCAATAACTGGCAGTGCCACCTGGAAGCTTTCACCTGCCACTCCGAGGTCCAGCCAAGGGAGGACATAACACCAATCTGAGATTCTCATTGGCCCCTCCTGGCTCCAGTCTTATCTCTTTGGCCCAGACATCTCCACCCTTCTTCTGGTTTTCCATTTTCTAGTCTGTTTAGCAAGAGGCAAAATACTTGTTTCCCCATTCAATCATCCTTTTGGGGTGTGACTCAAATTCGCCTGCATTTTGCAAAGATGTCATAAACCCAGAGTTGGGCCATTATTCAGACTTGTGTCCTGCAGAGCGACCTGACCCTCTCTGTTCTGAGAAGGGTGTGCACAGCCAGCAAGCAGCAAGCTGTCTCTCCTCCAACCTCCCATCTCACAGGCAATGCCACAGAGTGGGGACGTTAGGGGGAGATTAAGATCCTACAACAATAAATCATGGTTAACCTTTATTGAGCACCAGGTGTCAGCTATTGTACTCAGCACTGTGTGTGGGTCACATTTTTTCATTTTGCGGAGGTGCCTCCTCTGAGCCTAAGATCACCAGCTAATACACAGAGGACCTGAGATTTAAACCAACGTATCTGGTGCTACACTTCCTCTACCCTGGGAGACAGCGTGAAAACCCTCAGCGGCATCTTTTGTTGATGGTTTTGCTTTTGCCTTACAGAAAAATGCTGTGATTGAAAGCCTGCAGGAACAAGTAAACAACGCCAAAGAGAAGCTAGTGAGGCTGATGTCAGCTGAGTGTACCTATGACCCCCCGGAGTGCGCTGTCCTCCCTGCCTCTTCCCATAGCAAGGAGGGTCAGGCTGCAGCCCCTGCGCATGGCCTGACCACTCAGCGGCGTTCGGAATGCCTCTCTGACTCTCCGAATGCTACCAGTGCGGCGGCCCAGGACTCCCAGAGCGCCTCAGTGCCCTCCTCAAGTGCACAAAGCCTGGAGGGGCCTGGGAAGGACGCTGGCTCCCCAGGGCAGAAGGAGATGTCTGACTTGAGAGACTTTTCTGATCATTTAAATTTGGGCTGCAGCCAGAAGCAGCAGGCTGAGCCAAGCCAGGGGGCAGAAGGGAGAGACCAGGGACCTACAGTCCCCCGCTGGAGTCTCACACCAGGTGAGGAAGGCTCTGTTCCTGAGAGACAGGGGCAGCGGGAGAACTCAGGGGAGCCCCAGAAGCAGTCAAGGGTCAATTCCGTGATCAGGGAGAAGCTTCAGGAAGTCCTACAGGATCTGGGCCTGGGCTCTGAGGCTCCCGTCCCCTCTTCCCAGTCTTGTCCCCAGCAGCCCTGGAAGAGCAGCGCTGCCCACGGCCCCCAGAAGATGCCCCTCTCCAGGGAGCTGGGCTTCAGCCCACACATGGTGAGGAGAAGGCGGGCAGCGCAGCGGGCTCGCTCACACCTTCTGGGCTCTGTACCCTCACATGTGGGGCATCGGGCAAATAGGATGGTATCTGGCACAAAAAGTGGGTTAAATGTGCAGAACCGGGACAGCCTCTGCTTGGACCCTCAAACTGCTGATTCCAGGGTACCCTCTTCCAAGAAGCTTTCATTACTCTCAGATCCTCAAGGCAAGCCGGGCATCTTGGAGGACAGCAAACAGTGCCAGGCAGAGCCCCAGGGAGCTGGGAGAAGCTGCGCAGCCTTTCCTCACCAGCCTTCTGGTTCTGGCCGGGCACAGTGTCCCACTGGCCCACGCCTATCACCAGATCTGCGTGAGCAGCGCCAGCTGCATTCCCTGAGGTCCGCGGGCTGTCTCTCCCTTTCTTCTCCACACAACTACCTTGACACTGAGTCCAGCAGCTCGGACGAGTTCTTCTGCCACTGCCACCGGCCCTACTGTGAAATCTGCTTCCAGAGTTCCTCTGATTCCAGTGACAGTGGCTCTTCAGATTCTGACCCTGAGCATGCTGCGGGGCTGGCTTCCTGGGAAAAGCTGTGGGCCCGCTCAAAGCCTATCGTGAACTTCAAAGATGACTTGAAACCCACACTGGTGTGAAACGCAGCACAGCAGGCCTGGATAGAGAGGTCGGTCCAGGACAAGCCGTACCAAGGCCTACGGGGGGAAGGCCGGTTCTGGCCTCCGGGGAACACACCAGCACCCTGCATTTGACCAGTCCTTACTATGTTTCAGCTATGCTCACTTGAGTACTGTCATCTTGAGCACTTCTTGGGTATTTCCTGTCTTGTTACTACCTCACAATATTCCTGTAAAAGACTCCAGTTGAATGACCATAAAAGATACTCTTTGAAAAAAGGTGCTAAATGAGCACAGAAGCTTTCCTGTCCCGGTCAGCCTGCATTCCTCAAAACTCTTCATATATACCACATGGCTGGCTAGTGGACAGACAGGTGGAGAGATGGAGGAACTTTTCTGCAGAACCAGAGTGGTCGACTATGACCCATCAAACTGGCCTTAAGATAAGTTTCCTACATCCTTGGGTGTCCCGTTCTTGGCAGGGGGT
Source organism: Plecotus auritus (assembly GCF_963455305.1). NCBI lineage: Eukaryota > Metazoa > Chordata > Mammalia > Chiroptera > Vespertilionidae > Plecotus > Plecotus auritus. Next base: position 167,422,734 of record NC_137771.1, on the reverse strand, counting down.
GCGACTTGTTTCCGCTAAAGGTTATGAGCAGCACCACCCCTGGGTTCCAGCTTCTAGCCAGCCTCAGCTCACGGCCACCGCTACAGCACTCTTTGTTCATGTCTTCCCACTATTATGGCACCTCACCATCATCCCCGAGATAGTCAGGTCTCCATGTGGCCGCAGGCTACCCAGATCTCTCTCCTGGGCTTGGATGGCACCTGATGCCCAGACTGTCTACTGGTCCTGTGATCCATCCCTTTGACACTGCCCCTGGTGCCATTTTGGACTGAGGGGAAGCACACATTGGCAATCTCTGTTGGTCAAGGGGTGCTCTTGGTGCCATTGTGGTTACATGGCCACCAATGGATACATGAACCTAGAAATAGAAAACAGGGAAATGGAAAGGAAGAAATGGGGGAGAAGAGGGCAGGAATTTTACCTTGAGTCTGGCACAGAACATGGCAGCATCATAGTTCAGTAATTCCTTACGATAACCCTGGGAAGTAGACACTCTCATTCCCATTTTTACAGATGGGGCATGTGAGGCTCCGAGAACTGAGGTGACTTTTACAACTTCACACTGCAGGAGAGTGGTTCATATAGGACTTGCCCACAGCCCAAGGGACTCCAAGTTGGTAGATTCTCCAGGGGGTACATCTCTTGACTCATTCTTCTGGGAATGGCAAGCAGGCCAGACCATAAAGCGAGGGTGCTGTAGGAAACTGAGATGTGCTCACCCTGGAGTTCAGGACACCAGACCCAAGATAACAAAACTGGGTTCCTCACTTTAGGAAGCAGCCCTCACTGCCTAAGGGGCCCACTGCACCTCCCAAAGGAGCCAGGAAGTTGGTGAAGGATGAGTGCCAGGAACTCATCTGCTGCCAGACCCAGAGGGAGAGCACAGATGGGTCTACTTTGCTTGTTGCTAATCTGGTTGTGGTTTAGAGGCCGCCCTCTGGCCCCATCCGTGTGTGTGCACATGTTCACGTGCAGGAGTCTGAGCCTCATTTGATATGCCTGGGGGGAGTTGGGCTCTGAATGTCTCACAGAACATTTATCATGGACTCACAGGGCTGCCAATACTCATGAGTCTCCAGACACTGGATTGGGAGCCCCTCCTGGTAGCACAGCTTCTTCTGTTGCCTACTTTTGCATACAAATGTCATAATTTATTCTGTGTGTGGGTTTGTAGTGTCTGCTTGTGCTGTCCAAGTGATACCTTAATAAAAGAGAAGCAACTCCCAAGGCAAGTCTCTTCAGAAATTGTGGTCTCGGGTTGGGGAGTAGAGGCACAGAGAGTGGACACACTGCCACCACAGTTGCGTTGGGTTACCCTGGGTTCCAAGGGCATCTTCTGCCAAACTTCATTTGTAACAGAAACAACTGCCCCAGTGGATAGGGAAACTATGGAGACTCGGGACTCTTCCCACCCACGGGGGTCCTGTGGTTGGGCTTCACCTCCCTCAGCTCCTTCCCTCCCAGCATGTCACCACTAGCAGTCCGCTGTTCATGACTGTGGAATATGCAGGCTCTATACCTGGCCATCCTTCTACCCATCTCATTCTCTCTGCTTCTATATCCTCAGTCCCACCACCCCAGCCCTTCTTCATCTCCATTCCTCTTCTATCTAGAATTCCTTTTTGCACACATTGTGAATTACTCATCCTTCAAGACTCAGGTACAGCATGTGTTCTCTCTTGAGCCTTTCCTGAACAACCCAAAATAAAATTAACTGACCCCACAGTTAAATTAAAAAAAAAAAAAAAAAGATGTTTGGGGACCTGTGTTTCAAACTTAGTTATATAAAGGCTTCTACTATCCATTTTACCTGGAATGACTTTGTAACCCTGGCTAGACTTGGTTAGAAAGATGGAGAATATACTCCCAATTTTTCCTATCATTTGGTTCAAAAACTATGTGCCAAACACCATAACTGCCTGCCCAGTCCATTATACTGTTTCCAGTCTATTAATTACTCTTGCACCACCACTCCCCCACTCCTATTTCCCTAAATTTAGCTCTTTCCCTAAATTTTTTACCCAAGAACAGCTAATCCAGTGATGAAATTCTCAAAGGGAGGAGTATGCAGTGGCTTTTGGCATGCTCTTGATTGTTATGCTCTTGAGGAAAGGGCTATAACTTGTACAAAGGAACCATGGGGAAGTAAACATTGCCTTTGCTACTGTCATCTGGGTTGTGCATGTCTCTGTTGGCCCTAAGGTCTTGCATGGAGCCAGTCATGATTCTGACCCAAGCATATATTGCCCTGCTGATTGAAATCTTTGGGTTGGAGGTATCCAGCCTGAATCTAAGGTGGGTCCCTATCTCCTGGCCTTGAAGGATCAACTTGGCCTTCCTGGAGCTCATAGAAGAAGGAGGGGAAAGTATCAGATGTAGAAGGCATGCTTTTAAAGAAGCATATTACTTCCAAAATGGCAAAAAGAAGAGTCAGTTCAAGTTCCACAAAATCTCTTCTGTGTCTGTATTTATTTTGTTATATTTAAATATGTCATCACAGATTTCAAATTCCTGAAAGCATGGAGTATGTCTTCTGCATTTTTGTGTACTCTAGAGTAGACATTAGAGAACTTTGCACAAAGGATAAGTGTAATAAGTGTTTGATAGATAGATTTCTGAGCAGATAAATTAATGAAACAAAGGCGGCAAAAAACCTGTTCTGGGGCTAGCAAAGCAGCTGAAAGGGAGCCAGAGCCATCCAGTTTCACTGCTTGCTAATGAGTTAAGAGCAAGAAACAACATCACCCAGAAGTAACTGAATTCTGAAAACGATAGTGCTTTAAGTGGGGAGAAGTGGGCTAGAATGGAGTAAGTGGAAGAGAAGCAAGAAAGTTGTTGTGGTAAAGATTTTCTCTTAAAGATGCTTTCTTCACAGGCTTGTAACTAATAAGCATTATTGGCAGGAGGACATCTTTATCACCATCACCTTCCTGAGTCCCCTTTCTTGAAGCCCAAACAAAGCAGTTCCTCCTAGTAACATCATCTGGGCTTTGTTATGAGAGGTCTAATGCACAGATGGCATTTATGGGGCTCGAGGCAGGAAAGAGGCTACTGTTGTCCTCAGACTTTGCTCTGCCTCACCTCTGATATGTACTCTGATCTCTCGATCTCTCTCAAAATGTTCCTGATCTTAGCACCCTCAGCCAAACTGCATCTGAATAAGGGAACATCTTGGGATGTTCAGTTCACTATTGAGGTCACAAGAGACAGGAAATGCCTGTGTTGCAGGGAGAAATAATCTGATATGAGCTTAACAAGATCTCTGTCAATGTTTCCCAACTCTTTTCATTCTTTGACTTACCTTTGGATGTTTAAATACACTAGCAAGATGCATAGGCTCAGAGAATAAGTGATAACCGGAACGGTGAGCCGAGGTGTTTTTCCCAGGGTCTTGTCTCACGATGCCGAAGAATGAGCTCCATGGACCAGAAGATTCAAGTAAAGTGTGAAAAATTTATTACAAGCAGATTCAGACTCCCCACAAGGGGAGGGGGACCCAAAAATGGGCTGCCCATTCAAGCCTTGTAGTCCAGGGTTATATATTTGCTACAAGCCTGTTCTAAGTCTATCTGTGGTGTCACCTGATTGATTCCCTCAACTGTTTTTGCCCAGCAACGAACCTAAACTTTCCCTGTTTCTGTGTGTTCTTTCTCTGTTCCACTTGGGACAGGCCCTGGAAAGATCTTCAGGTGACTAAGAGAAAGGCAAAAGGACAGGTAAAAAAAAGAGAAGGAAGACAAGAAGTCTGAAGAACAGAGATGAGAGAAATGAAGGAGGAGGTGCAGAAAGGCATCCTGCTTAACTCTGTCAGTGGACAGATTGTGGCAATTACCTCTTTCATAAATGAGTTGGCTCTGGTTTTATTTTGAGAGAAATGAGGATCACTTTATCCTTGCAGAGCTCTTTCTTCAGTATTTATGTGACTGTTGGTTGATTTCTTGACTTTCCCCACTCAACTGTGAGCTTCTTGAGCCCACATGCCATAATTTCCTTAGTGTCCCCAGCACTGTGCCTGGCCCATGGTTGATGTTCAGCAGATGTTTGTCAAAAGAAATAAACCAAGAAAAGAAGTGTGGCCTACCTAGAATTGTCTCAAGAGGCAACTCATAATAGTAGAAGTCACCTGGGAGGCAGGGCTTATCATGAACAGCAGTGTTGTTGATCCACCTAAGTTTAAATCCTTTGTGATAATACCTAACCCTTTGTCAAAAGAAGGCATTTTAGATGGGCTCTCTTCTCCACTCATTTTTGTACAATAATTTTCTACCCCCACTGAAATGCCTGGGCTTAAAATCACCCCCATGTCTGGGTGCCTTTCAGCAAGTTGCATAACCTCGTCATGGCTTAGTTTTCCCAGCTATAAACTGGGACAACAACACCTACCTCATAAGGTTGTTATGAGGATTCAATGAATTAATATTTGTAAAGTGGTATGAACTATGCCTGGCACACAGTAAACATGATGTCAGTATTTGTCTTAGAAAGTTATTTGGGAAACATAAATTTATATTTAGAAATCCTCTTTATGTTTTCTTGCTTTATACCAAAATCCACCTTCTTTGTTTTCAATGTATTCTTTTTTTCTATGTTAATGAATCTTTCTTTATTTTCTTTGCTTAATCCCTTCACCCATCTCAGCCCTCCCCAAACCCCCTCCCCTCTGACAGCTCAGTCTGAGGGAAGGGTCTTCTAAATAGATCTGAAAAAATAAGGATTGTTTCAACCCACTTCTTGGGCAACAGAATTTTCTCCATGAACCCTAAGGTCAAGTTCACTTATTGCAGGAGCACCCTCACCTGCAGGACTCAAATGTTGGGGCTGGCCTAGAGGGAAAGGGCAGTTGGGAATCAGGAAATCTGATTTTTTTTAGAGTGGAGCCAAGAGACATAATTAATTTCCTTTGTAGAACCATTACACACTTGGTAATAGAAAAAATACATGGGATAAATAGTACATGTCACTTAATACTTGTCTCATTTAATACTTATAACCACCTCACAAAGTGGTGGTTATTTCATTTTTACAGATGAGGAAACTGTAACAGGGAGAGGTTAGGTAACTTGCCCGAGATCATACAACTGGTTTAGAGATAGACCCAGAGTTTGAACTGAAAATCTGACTTGATTCCAAAGCCCTTTTTAGACTCCCCAATGCTGGTTCCAGAGCATGTGCTACAGGCGTGCTACCAGAAGACAGAAGGAATTTCAACCCGGCAGGGCAGGGGCCCAGGCTGAGGTTTTTTTAGGACACCAAGGTTTCCTTGGGAAAAGCAATCTGGTCTGGTTCTGTAAACCTATTACAAAATCCTCCACTGCTGAGTCATTGACCAGCTTCCTAGAGGCTGGAAGGGAGCATTCTAAAGCTACCTGGTCACTCCTACCCTCTTTAGGAAGTTCAATGCCAAATACATATGATACTGAAAACAAGCAAGTCCCTTGTTTAAAAAGACCATGGTCAGTTCCCCAAGCTGGAAGTTACCCCCACCCCCACCCCTGGCCCTGGCCCAGGTATTGTGCCCTTTAAATGGCACAAAAACATGAAGCTGAGTAAGGGTTGCAGGAGATCCCATCAGGAGTGAAAACAGGTAACAGATCTGATGCTGAGATCAGGGATGGGCCATAGAATCTCTTCAACTCAAGTTTCTACTTTGCTGAAAGCCCTTCATTGCTCCCACTTCCTGCAGGATGAAGTCTCACTCTGGTTTTGGGTTTGAGGCCGTCCATTTTGGAACTCTATCCTCCCCCATTCTTAACTTACCTAAAACTCTTCACCTTGCTCCTGCCAAATGAGTTTACTGTCTGTTACTCATTTGCTACTGTCCGCCTCAGGGCTGGGGAGGAACAAACTTTCCTCTACCCTCAAGGTTCTTTGGCTGGTCTAATAATCAAATAGACATGACACAAATTAGCAAGAGTAAATAACCAAAATTAATACATACATATGCATGGGAACCCCACATACATGCGAGAGCCAGAGACTCCACATGCAGGAGAGCTTCAGAGACAGAAAGGGGGATAGAAATATATAAGACATCCTGAGCTAGGGATGAGGTAATACACCTTGGAGGCTTTGAAGGGTCATTGCAGAATGATAAGAAGAGCAGACATTTAGTAAATAGAAGTTTACCCTGCTCTATAGACAGGTCAAAAGAAGGTATCTCTGATAATAACTTTTTATGAGCAAGGCCACTTATTCAAACTCTTCTGGGTAGTTAAAAAGGGAGGAGCAGAAGTTTCTCCAGCCTGTAGCTAATGTTGCCTTTAGTTCAAAGTAATCTGCATACTACTGAGGCACATCTTGGGTTCGCTTATTCTGAACCCCCACAGGCTCTACACCTTTGCTCACACCAGCCCCTCTCTCCCTCATTCTAACCACCCCAGCCTGGAGTGACCTTTCTTCTGACCATTTCCAACTGGCCTCAGAATTTATTGGGCAATAAATCATATACTCCTGAAATGCCCCCCTGTCTTGATTGCTCTATAAATCCTTTATTGTTCACTTTTCACTTGTTCATTTTGTTGCTGTTGTTTTTGCTTTTTTTGCCTCTCCAACTAGATGGTCAGAGATGGGAGGACAAAAGCCATGTTTATAATCCCATTTTCACAACATTTTACACAGTGCTTAATGCCTTGTAGATCTTAATAAACATTTCCAGGTTTATTTTGAAGACTGGCCAAGTCTCTCTTTGCTTATACCTTTCTGTTTGTACCAAAAGTATCATGAGTAAATAAAAAGGAATGTGGCAGTACTTTTCTTTCAGACTGTACTGGAAGTTTAGCATTTCAGAGGTTCTCAGCTGACTCATTAGTTGAGAGTCCACTATATGCCAAGCATTATGATAGGGCTCTGCAGATCATTAGTAGAAATTAAGCTAACAGGATCCAAAAAGTAAGTCCTTGAAACTCTGAATCCAATTTCCCCAACATCCTCAGAACAAACAAACAAATAAAAACCAGCAACATCAAAACCTGCTTCTCTGGATGGTTCCTGACTACAGACCCCTACAGGAAGCTGAAAGTTCCTACAAAGAGAGAAAGCAGGTAGGACCCCACCATAAAATATAGTAAAGAATTGGAAACAGGATGTCACCTGTCAACACATTCTTCTGCTGTCACAAGTAGGCACTTTTACACTCAGGAAAAGGAAGCCATACCACTGGAATATGGACAGATGTCTTATTTCTAGTAGTTATCCCATCACTCCGGAACTACAGGCGTCTCATAACTGGGCCACAGTGGCCAGAGTCTTACAGCCAGAAGCCACTGCTATCAATCCACAACCTAAAAGGATGTCTGCCCTCTGAAGCCCTGCCTGCAGCTTCCAGGACATCCAGATTACAGTAGGGTCTTGGTATTAGAATTTGTTTTAAAGTTTCCAACATGTGCAGCCAAAGTTGAGAGTCCTTGGGCTTCGGCTCTGACCTCCCGGGATGCCACAATGAATCTTTTGGTTTATGTCCATCATCTCCATCCCCATGCTTTGCCCCACCCCTGGACTGGAGCAATTCTACTCCTTCCTAAATATAGGCCTCAAGTATCAGGGAAGGCGAATGGATTATGAACATTCTGTATTTTTCTGTAAACTCTCCTGTTACCTACTTTCATCTCAAGTGCAGGTTTCTCCTCCTCCACGAGCCTTTCCTGCACACCCTCAGTCCCTGTGCCTTCCCTCTGCAGCAACTATGAACTAACTTCTGTCCAGCACACACTCACCCACCACTTCACAGTGGAATGCAGCCTCTCTCACAGGCATGCTTTATCTCTCCTGAAATCACAAACTCCAAAAAGCCATTTTTTCAGACCTTTTTATGTTCTGACAGGGATGAGCATGGGATGCTGTGTACACAATAGACATAAGAGATACTTAAATATTGAATGGAGGGAGATAGGGAAGGGATCAAGGGAGGAAAAATTCTTATTCGACAGGTGTTTATTGTTCATCTAACAGGAAGCTAATGAAGAAATAGTGAAATAGTAAACAAAAGATAAAATAATTCCCCAGGCTGTGGTGAGTACAATTAAAAATAAGTAAATCAGGGTAAGGAGATAGGGAATAAATAAATAATTAAATAAATTTATCACATATCTAGTAGGTGAAAACTATGCAAACATTTTTAAATAATATTTTAGGCCCTGGCTGGATAGCCTGGTTGGTTAGAGCATTGTCCTGATACATCAAGGTTGTAGGTTTGATCCCATCAGGGCACATACAAGAATCAATAAGTAGAACAACAAATCTCTCTCTCTCTTTCCCTCAAATCAATCAATCAATAAAAATTTAAAAAAATTTTTCAATTACAGTTGGCATACATTATTATATTTGTTTTAAGTATGTAACAGTGATTAGACATTTATGTAGCATACAAAGTGATCACCTCAATAAATAAAAGTGTAGTACCCATCTGGCACCATACACATTTTTATAATATTATTTATTATATTACTTATGCTTTATTTTACATCCCCATGATTGTTTTTAGAGCTAGCAATAGTCACATCTTTATCCTTTCACATTTTTCATCCCCTTCCAAACCTCCTCCCATTTGGCAATCATTGAAAAGTTCTCTGTATCTATGAGTTTGTTTCTGTTTTGTTTGTTTTTTAGATTCCACATATAAGTGAAATCATATGGTATTTCTCTTTGTCTGACTTATTTCACTTAGTATAATGCTCTCTAGGTCTATCCATGTTGTTGCAGATGGCAAGATTTCATTTTTTTTTTTATAGCTGAGCAAATATTCCATTGTATATATGTACTATCTCATCCATTCTTCTATCAATGAATATTTAGATTGCTTCCATATCTTGGCTATTGTAAATAATGCTGCAATGAACATAGGAATGCATGTCTTTTCAAATTAATGTGTTTGGTTTTTGGGGGGTGAATATCCAGAGTGGAATTGCCGGGTCCTTCTTTGTCTCCTGTTATAGTCTTTGTTTTAAAGTCTATTTTGTCTAATATAAGTATTGATACCCCAGCATATTTTCATTTGTATTAAATATCTTTTTCTATCCTTTTACTTTCAGATCTGAAGTGGATCTCTTGTAGGCAGCATATGTATGGGTATTGTTTTTCTTATCCATTCAACCACCCTATGTCTTTTGATTAGAGCATTTAATCCATTTGCATTTAAAGTAATTATTGATAGGTACATAGTTATTGCCATTTTATTATTCATATTATTATCTTTCTTTTCTTAAAGAAGTCCTTTTAATATTCCTTCTAATAGTGGTTTGGTGGTGATGAACTCCTTTAGCTTTTTCTTGTCTGGGAAGCTCTTTATCTAACCCTTGATTCTAACTGATAACGTTGCTGGGTAGAGTAATCTTGGCTATAGTTCCTTACTTTTCATCACTTGGTATCCTTCGTGCAAATCCCTTCTTTCCAACAAAGTTTCTGTTGAGAAATTAGCTGACAGTTTTAGGGGCGCTCCCTTTTAGGAAACTAACTCCTTTTCTCTCGCTTTTAAGATTCTCTTTTTGTCTTTAACCTTTGCCATTTTAATTATGATGTGTCTTGGTGTAGACCTCTGGGTTCATCTTGGGGGAAAGCTGCTTCTCCAGCTCTTCCCCTGAAGCCAGACAATTCATTACTTCACTGTATGTTCCTCACACTTTCTGAGCTCCTGCTCCAGCACTGTAGCTTAGAGCAAGTGAGTCTTCAACAAGTAAGCCTATGCATGGGCCCTTTAAGAGAATGCCTGATACTTCAGCAGCTCTGTCTCACTCAGCCATAATACCAGCTGGTTTTCAAAGTCAGAAGTTATGGGGACTTCTCTCCTTGGCACTGGAGATTCCTGTGTTGGGAGAGCCCTGTATGGGGCTGGGACCCCTTGCTCCTCAGGGAGAACCTCCACAGCTGAGATAATCCCCCCTGATTTTTAACCTCCACACGTGTGTGGGATCAGCCTGTTCTAAGTCTCATCCCCTCCTACTAGTTTCAATATGGTTTCTTCTGTGCATCCTTAGTTATAGGACTTCTGTTCAGCTAGACTTCAGGCAGTTCTAAATAATGGTTGTTCTGTAGTTTACTTTTAATTTTGATGTGGTCATGGGAGAAGGTGAGCACAGTGTTAACCTACTCCACCCAAGGTTTTTCCCACCAGATTGTACAAGAGCAGAAGGAGGCCACTGAGTTTCTATATTAGTTTGCTAGGGCTGTTGTGACAAAGTACCACAGCCTGGATAGCTTAAACAATAGAAATTTATTGTTCCAGTTCTGAAGACTAAAAGTCTAACATCAAGGCATCAGAAGGATTGATCCCTTCTGAGGGCTGTGAGGGAAGGATCTGTTCCAGGCCTCTTTCCCTGATGTGCACCCTAATGACCTTACTTTTATTTAATTTCCTCTGTAAAGACCCTATCTCCAGATAAGGTCCCATTTGAGGTATAGGGCGTTAGGACTTAAACATATGGATTTTGGAAGAGAGCAATTCAACCTAAAACAGTGTCCAAAGTTTTCACCTAAAAAAAAAAAAAAAAGTCAGGATCCACATACCATTCAGGATTAACCACTTAAAGATTATTTTACTCAACTGTAGGAACCTGAGGGCAGGAACTCTGTCGTTGTTTACACCTAACAACCAAGACACTAGGCCCACACCTGGCCCATGGAAAAGATTGAATTCACTTTTGTTCAAGAAAACTTGGGGTAAAGCAGTTTAACCCAGGAAATCAAGAAAGCTTGATAGCCTGCAGCAATTCCTGGAATTCCTGAGTCAAAGGAAATTATGTTTCCATGACACAGAATCTGTCTCTGGATTTCTTAATTAGGGGTATTTGCGTGATGAGAGGAGACTTGTTTCTGAATAGTCATTGCTATCCTCCTATCAAATCAATGGCCTCTGCTCCTGACATCAGAATTATCTCTACAGCAACTACATGAGTCATAGAGAGGTTTGGTTCTCAGTAGGAAAATGAACAGTAGGAAAGAGGAAAAGCATCTTAAGATTGACCCCTTACCAGGATGTACTGGAGAAAAGAAGGGCCCATAGCTCAGCCTCTCAGTTACTAAATGCAACAGAAACAACAAAATAGCTTTTAACCAAGTGTCTCCCCACCTTCAGGATAGGCTAGCACAGTGGTCGGCAAACTGCGGCTCACGAGCCACATGCGGCTCACGAGCTGCGGTTTGCCTCTCTGTTGACTAATGAGTTTGCTGACCACTGACCTAGACTCTCGATTCCAATAATTACAGGCTATTGTTGTTCCTTGTGATTAAGCCCCTATCCCAGTGGTCAGCAAACTCATTAGTCAACAGAGCGGCAAACCGTGGCTCGCAGCCGCATGTGGCTTGCGAGCCACAGTTTGCCAACCACTGGGCTAGTACTTCTCTTCCAGCTGCTTCAGTTAAGGTCTCCTACACCAACTGGGCACCTCGCCCTCTATCCCAACAACATATAAAAAAGACACCATGGGGCCGAAACCGGTTTGGCTCAGTGGATAGAGCGTCAGCCTGCGGACTGAAGGGTCCCGGGTTCGATTCCGGTCAAGGGCATGTATCTTGATTGCAGGCACATCCCCAGTGGGAGGTGTGCAGGAGGCAGCTGTTCGATGTTTCTCTCTCATCGATGTTTCTAGCTCTCTATCCCTCTCCCTTCCTCTCTGTAAAATATCAATAAAATATATTTTTTTTAAAAAAGTAAAAGACACCATGGGTATGGAGGTATGGGCTATTACTACCATCCTACCTGACATTTGTTGACTCTTTGAGGTCTACTGTGTGCTTACAATGTCCCCTAAAGACTTTAGACGGGGTATCTCAATTCAACCACCACAGATTTTCTGAATGCTGGTATTCCATACATGAAGACATGCTTTACATGTCTTCTTTCATCACGAAAAGCACTGAATGAAGATCTCAGCAAGGCTTTGTCAGAGTGGGCCGCATTCTTAAGACCTATTTGTTCAGATAATCAAAAAAAAGAACCCAGATGGTTAAGCAGGAAAAAGTTTTCATACTTTTTCTTCTACCAACTGGCAGCCTACATCAGGTATGGACACCAAGGTTGTACACCAAGAAAAATCCTAAGAAAGTCTTTTGGAAGATGATCCACAAAGGTAAGGCATGTCAACCAGAAATCCAGACAATAATAAAGAAGATAATCTTTTTCTCACACAGATGTGAAGAGGCTGCTGAAGAGCCACAATGCAGCTGAAAGTGGTGAAAAGCAATTAGGGTCTGTTAGCAGTGTCTCTGAGGAGAAAGACACCGAGATGGCCAAGACCAAATTCTTGAACTACAGTTTCCCAGGGAGCTCTGGGGCGAGGACTCTTGCAGCAAGTACACACATCTTCTGATTATAAGACTTTGACCTTCACTCTGGGAAGTTGGACTGGACCATGTAAGGGCTGGGAGGAATCTGTTTGTCCCTCTGACCTAAGGCTGAGATAAGTATTTCTCAAATGCAGAAGATATTTTCAGAGAACTGCAAGATCTTTGAGATTTTTTTTAAATTTTGACTTTTTACTTTTTATAATAATTCTTAGCTTGTTCTAAATAATCTGGATGACTATTTTAGAATGCTCCATGAAATTTCAGTACGTAAGTTGTGTCTGTAAATGTTTTCACAATAAATGAAGCTCAAATGATGATAAGGCCTGCTGTACAAGTAAAGATTTTGAAATGGTTCGAATGTAAAAAGTAGTGATAGAATTGAATCATCACATGGCAGATGGTAAATATGGAAGGTTGTATTGTCCAAAATAGGCTCAGCAATATTCCTGGTCCTACATGCTCTTCCAGCGCCTTGTCACTATCTCACCAGCATCTGTATTTCTTCCTCTTCAACCACAGTGGACTTTGCAACTGCTTCTACAAAAAGAATGTGGTTCTCAGCCTAGGTAAAAAAAAAAAAAAAAAAAGATAGAGCTTCCTCCTGGCTCTTTTTCCCTGAACAACTGTTCTTGGAATATAGCTCTATGTTGTGAGAAAACTCAAGACCCATGCAGAGGCCACACGTAGATATTCTGGCTGGAAGACCCAGATAAGGTCCCAGTCAGCAGCCAGTGTCAACTGCCAGACATGTGAGGGAGCAAGCTTTTAAATCAAGGGTGGGCAGATTTTGACCAGTGGGCCAAATATGACCTATTGCCTATTTTTATAAATAAAGTTTTATTAGAATATGACCATGCCCATTTATTTGTCTGTGACTTCTTTTGCCCTACAATGGTGAGTTTTAGTAGTTTCAACAGAAATCATGTGGTCTACAAAGGCAAAAATAATTTACTAAATGGGCTTTTACAGAAAAAGTTTACTTCAGCCCTCAGCCTTCAAGCCACCCCAGTTAAGTCTAGTGGAGCAGAAACAAACTGTCCCCGCCAAGCCCTGCCCAAATCATAGATTTGTGAGAAAAAAAAAAAAAAGTTAATATTTTAAGCCACTAATATGGGGATGGCTGTGTCATAGCAATAGATAATTGGAACAGCTTTATAAACATGCTGGATTCAAGAGGTGATTCAAGGCCACAGGAGGTGATTTCACACCCAGATTCTATTGACCAGAACTTGTCTTTGTATGTATCAACTCATAACAATTCATTAAAAGCAAGTATAATAGGTAATTACAATAAAGTATTTTTCTGTTCCCAATTCTAATAAGAATTAGATTAGAGGCTTCCTTTAATCATATTTCAACAACATCACAATATCTTCAAAAAATAATTTCTGCATTATTTTCTAGTAACATTTCATTAATATTGGTCTTCAAGAATTGTTTGCTGGCATCATTATGGTTAAGTGTGTTGTCTTATTCTCCCGTACTATCAAACCAAGCTTTGATGTATTAGTGACATTTTCTATAACTTACTTATGCAAACAGTTATTCTCTGCATTAAAGTAAGTCATGTCAAAAAGCAGGCAAAAATTAAATATAGAACCAGAACCCAAACTCTTTCAATTATTAAAACAACTTTAGGGATCTGTTTTAGCAAAATATCATCTCTCACATTAAATTTAATTATATAAGATTATGTGGCTTTTTAGGTTTAGTTCGATCATTTTATTTTTCTAATTGTCTAAGCTGTAAATAGATCTGTAACATAGCATTCTATACGTATTTTTACACATATGTGTGTGTGCAACATCAGAATAGTCAGAAGAGTAATTCTGCACTATATAATAAACTAAGAATTATTATACAAAGTAAAAAGTCAGTAGAGTAATTCTGCACTATAATCATTGCATGATTCCCCTGATATGAAGTACCTAGAATAGTCAAATACATAGAGACAGAAAGTAGAATAGTGCTAGCAGAGGTTGGAGGGAAAGAGGACTAGGGAGTTATTAACCGGTACAAACTTTCAATGTGAGATGATGAAAAAGTTCTGGACACGGATGATGGTGATGATTGCACAATAGTATGAATGCACCTACTGCCACTGAATTTTAAATGTAAAAATGGTTAAAGTGATAGATTTTATTATTTATATTTTACCAAATAAAAAAAAGAGAGAGAACTGTACCTTACCCAAATAGGAGAACTCACAGCCCACGCATCAGGCCTAGATGCTTAACCTAGACCTTTGAGGTTTTAACACTCAGAAGATGAAAAGAGCCCCTTTGGAAAGGGCCACCAAAGAAGTAGTGCCCAGGGAAAGAGTGTCTCTCGCTCAGACTTGGAGCAGCACCAGCCTGAGCCGCCACCACCCCTGGACTTTTGGGTAAGGGGCCCTTTACAGCCCTGAGAAGAAAAGGAGGAAGGAATTCCAAAGAGGAGCCTGGGCCTTCTGAAAGGAGAAGGCCCCCAGCCCGAGAGACTCAGGAGCTCTGTCCTTAACATATCCTCTCTGTGGTTTTGTTCCCACCAGATGAGAACTCCTCCATCTAGAAAAGGGGGATCTTTGAGCAACACAGGAGACTGAGATACCCTCCCAACAGGAAGTGGGGAGGCACAGAGGAGGGAATGGGGTAATTAGAAGGGAGATTTGAGGGTAGTCATTGAAAGGTAATGACTGAGCACCTACTAGGAGCCAGACTCAGTGCTTTCCATTCTTTTTTTTTAAAAAAAATAAATCTTTATTCAGATTATTACAATTGTTTCTCCTTTTCCCCCCCATAGCTCCCCTCCACCCGGTTCCCACCCCACCTTCTGCCCTTACCTCCCCCCACTGTCCTCATCCATAGGTGTATGATTTTTGTCCAGTCTCTTCCTGAAACCCCCATACCCCTTTCCCCCTGAGAATTATCAGTCCACTCCCTTTCTATGCCCCCGATTCTATTATATTCACCAGATTACTCTGTTCCTCAGGTTTTTAATTCACTTGATTTTTAGGTTCACTTGTTGATAGATATGTATTTGTTGTTCATAATTTTTATCTTTACTTTTTTCTTCTACCTCTTCTTTAAGAATACCTTTCAGCATTTCATATAATTCTGGTTTGGTGGTGATGAACTCCTTTAGCTTTTTCTTATCTGTGAAGCTTTTTATCTGCCCTTCAATTCTGAATGATAGCTTTGCTGGGTAGAGTAATCTTGGTTGTAGGTTCTTGCTATTCATCACTTTGAAAATTTCTTGCCACTCCCATCTGGCCTGCATAGTTCCTGTTGAGAAATCAGCTGACAATCGTATGGGTGCTCCCTTGTAGGTAATTAACTGTTTTTCTCTTGTTGCTTTTAAGATTCTCTCTTTGTCTTTTGCTCTTGGCATTTTAATTATGATATGTCTTGGTGTGGTCCTCTTTGGATTCCTTTTGTTTGGGGTTCTGTGCGCTTCCTGGACTTGTAAGTCTATTTCTTTCACCAGGTGGGGGAAGTTTTCAGTCATTATTTCTTCAAATAGGTTTTCGGTATCTTGCTCTCTCTCTTCTTCTGGCACCCCCATAATTCTGATGTTGGTACGCTTGAAGTTGTCCCAGAGGCTTCTTACACAATCTTCAACTTTTTGGATTTTTTTTCTTTTTGCTTTTTCGGTTGAGTGTTTTTTGCTTCTTTGTATTTCAATTCTTTGACTTCATTCTTGTGTTCCTCTAGTCTGTTTTTGGGTCTCTGTATAATATTTTTTATTTCAGTAAGTGTATGTTTAATTTCTAGTTGGTCCTTTTTCATATTTTCAAAGGTCTTGTTATATTTATCGGCCTTTTCTAGGATATTCTTGAAAAGCCTTATAACCGTGGTTTTGAATTCTATATCCAGTCGTTGGTTTTCCTCCATTTCTTTCGTTTGTGATCTGATTCTTTGACCCCGCATTTTCACTGATTCCCTGAGTTGGTAAGGTAGATTTGTGTGCTAGGTTTCCAATATGGCCCAGTGGGTCTGCCTCCCCAGTTAACCTGAGGTGGACACTCTTGGTGCACCCCTTTGTGGACTGTGTGTACAGCCTTGTTGTAGTTAAGTCTTGATTGTTGTTGGTTTCACTGGGAGGAATTGACATCCAGGCCAGTTGGCTGTAAGGATCAACTGTGTCTACGCTGGGCGAAATTCGGTGCTGGAGACAGCCTTATAGGATTAGACTTGCCAAATTGCAATAGCCTCTGTGCTCAGCTTGGATGGGGTGGAGTCTAGGGCGGAGCAGACAGTCTTGGCTTCCAGTCAGCCTTGCCCTTGCGTGCGCGCACGCCTCCAAACCTCTGCCTTCCCCAGCTCCTGAGTCTCCGCCCGAGAGTCCAGATTCCCCCCACAAGAACGTGGCTCCCCAGGGGCTCGCCTGGAACTGGGGTTCAGTGCAGTCAGAACTGGGGTTCAGTGCAGTCAGGAGCTTCCGACTCCTTTTTGCTAGGGAAAGCCTGTGGCAACCTCCGCAGCCTTTGTGCACACTGACGCGTGCCTCCAGACCCCTGCCTGCTGGGGCTCCCCTGGGTCTCCCCCGGGTCTCCGAGTCTCCGGGTGCCTTTCTCTCTACCTGACAGTCCAGACTCCCCCTGTATGAGCCTGGGTCCACGGGGTTTCGCCCGGGACTGGGGTTCAGTGCAATCAGAACTGGGGTTCAGTGCGGTCGGGGGCTTCCTTCCCCCTTCCGCTAGAGAAAGTCAGCCAGGCTCTCAGCCGCCCTTCCTCTCTGCGTGCACAAAGACCCTTTGCCATATTTCCAATTCTCTGTGAGCTTTTCTCTTTCCTTCTAGTTGTAGAATTTTCACTCAGCCAGCTTTCCTGTGGTTCTGGATGGTGTCCGTTCTGTCTTTTAGTTGTAGTTTTGAAATTGTTGTGCGAGGCATTCGTTTAGGTGCTTACCTATGCCGCCATCTTGGTTTCTCCTTCAGTGCTTTCCATTCTTTATCTCTTTTAAATCTTCACAATAACACTAACTGTTTTGTTGTTGTTGTTGTTGTTGTTAATCCTCACCTGAGGATATTTTTTCCTTTGATTCCCAAAGACAGTGGGAGGGAGAGAGGGAGGGAGGAGGGGAGGGAGGGAGAGAGAGAAAAAAAACAAAACAAACATCAATGTGAAAGAGACATAGCATTGGTTGCCTCCATCAGTCAACCTGACCAAGAATCAAACCCATGAACCTTTGGTGCATGCGCCTACGCTCTAACCATTGAGCACACCGGCCAGGGCAACCCTAACTGTTTTTATCTCCATTTTCTAAAGGAGGAAACTGAGTCCAGCGAGCTGCCCTAACTTGTTAACTTTTGCAGAGCTCATAAGAAGCCAGGATGAGAACTGGATGTCTACTGCCAAACCCTTGGTCCCGGCCCCTCCACCTCCCTGTCGTACTCATTCTTACCTCGTTTCCGTCCTCATCAGCTCTGGAATGGCTCAGCCTCCTCATCCGAAAATACCTTTTTCACAGTCCCAAAGGAGTCCTTAGGTTCTCTCTGAGAAATGTAAAAATTTGGCAAATAGTAAGAGACCCTGGAGAAGCGGAGCACAGCAGGAAAACAGGAAAGCAAACCACCCCTCCCTCCCCCTGTCGGCACCAGAAGGCCATGCCAGGGCCCCTCATGGTGCCCGAGGAGCCACCCCACGTCATTCAGGAGGGATTTCTTTCTTCAGAGTGTGTTGTTTAGCTTGCTGATGCACCTAGGAAGAAAGCCTCTGTAAGAAAACCAGACGTGTTAAACATTCTTCATAGCCAAACAGCACCACAGCCGTGTCTAGCCACACTGTTTGAAAAAAGCTCTAAAAATAATATCATGAGCAGCTTCTATTTGCCCCTGCCCAGGAGAAGGTAAACAAGTAAAATCAAAGGCAGCTGCTGCTCCAGCCGCCTCTTCCTGTATTTGTTTCTCTTCAGGGACAACCCACTCCCCACCCCACCCCTGCTCTTCCTGCTCCCCGCGGTTCCTCCATCAATTGCTTTCCTCTATCGAATTAGACACAGGGGCAGCACCAGTCACTAACATTTTTTGAGTAATTATTTACACTTTAGTATGGCTTAATTTTTTGTGTAATACTGCCCATTTGACATTTTCATACTTGGATCAATATTCTCCAGTAACCAAACTAAGGGGCTAGGACCTGGAAGAAGACAGAGGAGGTTATACTACATGACTTGTAAAGGCCACGGTGACTCCATACCTGAAGAGACTATAGATGACTAAAATGGAGCTCACACTTGTGGGTTTGGGCCATTAGATGTCAATTATGCCCCTTTCAATGTGGCACCTGACTCTGACAGCAGGCCTGTCCCCGGAACACTGCGGTCTGACTTTGATGTTTTCTGGTGCAAAGATCTTTAAGAAGCTCATAAATACCCCCTTTCATTGTAGCAATCAACTCTTTCTTATTACTCAGAGAAATATTAATAGTGAGATGAGAAAACCCTCATAGCTCAGTGGGAGCTCCATCTGACCAAATATGTATCTAATTTTAATCCAGAGCCTTTGCTCCCCTTTCAATCACCTTCCCTACGTCGTGCGCTTTGGAAAACCATGGTCCTGGGCACTCATCTTTGGAGCTGCTCTCTCTTCCCAGCCTTTCCCTCAAGGAAGACTGTCAGGACACTGGTTTAGACTTCCTCTCATGCCTTCATCTCCACCTAGGAAAGTTCTAGCTCCCATGCCTCTGTTCTGTGAAGCTTTTTCTAAGTCCTTTCCCAAACCTTAGCCCCACCCTCTCAGTCAGCATGTTCAAAACAGATATTGTCATCAGACTACTAAAAAGTTAATACATTGTTCAATTGTTATTTGCTCACGTGTGGCTTCCTCACTAGACAAGAAGTGTCTAGAGAGCAGGAATAAGGTTTTCTTTGTTTATTTCTGATTTCCACAGTGAGCTGCCAACTACCACCTGGACAGCAGGTAGAGATGGAAAGAACCCTGTTACCTTTTATGAAAATCCCAGCTGTCCAGCACTAACCATTATCCAGTCACTGACCAATTTCCCATCATCTCTTCTGCCCTGTCCTAGGGACTAAAGACCTGAATCATAGTGGGTGGTGAAAAATGGGGTGTGTTTAGGTGAGTATTTGAGGGGGGTATATGTGGAGTGGGGAGGAAATATTGACATATGTCCGGGTTCCTCTAGAATACTAACCAGTTCTATTACCTCTGCTTGCTCACACCAAAATATCTGGGAGAAGATTACAAAGTGGATGAAGGCCATTCCCATTTGTCTTAAAGGTGACTTCCTTTCCAGCTGTAAGAAAATAATGTCCATAGAAGGACATAATTTGAAACTATGTCCTGGAATGTTTTCCATTTTCTCTGCTTCCTTCAGAATCTTGCCATTCAAAATGTGGTGCTCAGACCAGCTATATTAACAACACCTGGGAACTTGCTAGAAATGCAGAATCTCAGTCCCACCCAGATCTGCTGAATCAGAATCTACATTTTTACAAAATCTCCAGGTGATTCACATGCACATTAAAGTGTAAGAAGACTCATCTACAGCATCCCTTGAGGCCATAGCATTTAATAGTGTATGTGGTGTCTCTGTAAACTCTGGGGTGTTCTGTCTAGTCCCAACAAGTCAGGGTCATAGTGAGATTAATCAAATCCTGAATGCTTTAGGTGTTTAACAGGAAGCCATTTATTTTACAATGTTAGTGCATTCAACAGCCCTGACACTTCTTCTAGATACTGGGAGTTCACCATAAAGCCCCAGTTGGTGGAAACCTGGACTCCAGACTAAAGTCTCTGTCAGGCTCTCAAAAGATCCCTCAACATTAACCAGGCCGTAATACCTGCAGTCATCTGAGGTAGTATAAACCAGGGTTTCTCATAGGTTCTGAAGAACCACTGCAGTCACGGTGACATTTTCCTAGCAACCGCATCAGATAAGTCTGAAAATTAGCAAGCCACTTGGGGGTGGGAGTGAGGGAGTCATGTGACCTGTGGAGGGCTACAGCCTGAGCTTACTTGAATGATATTCATGAAGTCTGAAGAGGCCACTAACTAAACCATGTTAAATCCCAGCAAGGATGGCCTGGGCCTGACCTCAACCACACTCTGCTTTCTGTAATTGCGGCAGGACACTGTGTGTGTGTGTGTGTGTGTGTGTGTGTGTGTGTGTGTGTACTATATATATGTATAGTTTTACGGTAACAGTTTAAGAATGTTTTTATATTTATTAATTTCGTGGTAACAGTTTAATAATAACTATATATATTTGTTATTAAACTGTTACCGTGAAAGTTACAAATAATTCCTTCACCTAAGTACAACTATTTTAATCTATCATTCTTATGTGCCTTAAAATGACAAATAAACACATCTGAATATAACTCATGTTGTTGTCTCCGGCCACACCTGTCTGAAATAAAATAGAGTCACAGTAATGGTAAAAATGGCATTTCCCTGGCTCTGCTGTCACCTTCAATTTTGGGAAATCTGACCACTCTCAAATTCCACCCAACTATTTCTGGGAGTCCCTAAACAGTGGTGGGCTGGGGGTGGTCTCTTGTGTTTAACCAAACACGGATTGTTCAGTACAAAGTCATCTCTACCATCCCTCCACCCTCCCTGTTCTGGAAGGTTTGTTATTATCGCCTGCATGTTGCTACACCCTAATTGTAACTCCTTCTCCAACATCTCCACCCTATAGGTAACTGCTGAAGCTTACTAGGTCCATTATAGATACAGAGTCATCTCCAAGTTCCTCCCTTCCCTTTATCGCTGTAGGATGGCTCTCAGAGTCTTCCAAGCCTCTGGTTCTTCAACATGAGCCCTGTGTCCTAGGCTGATGGACAGACTGAGTTAATGATGAGGTGCTGCACTTGGAATCAGACAGTGGGGCACACTCCCAGGCAGACCCACAGTGATGGGTAATCGCCGCTGCTATCTGTAGAGGTTGCACCCCATCCAGAAAGCCCCTCAGGACTCAGGCAATGGATAGTAGTGTTAATGTGGGAGAATCTGAAGATTACTTTAATTAATTAGCTTAAAATTTACAATATCCAGCTTTAATGATTAGGGGTAACAAATTGTGACATGCCTCACACCCTGACATCATTGGTAAGAACCAGAAAGCTGGATGGCTTTTGCTATAGGAATTCAAAAGATTGATTCAGCTGGGCTGAGAGAAGACTTCCTACTTGAGATCTGAGCCCAAATTTTAGAGAAAAGTAAAATGGATATGCATAGGAAGAGCTGGTGAACGCTTTTTAGGTAGAGATCATATGAACATGGGCACAGAGGCAGACAAACACAAGATTGTTCAGTGACCCACTGGCCTTACCTACAGGTTCACGCAGTAACAGTGCGAGATGCAGCTGCAGATTTAGGGCTGCCACACTGAAGAGAAGTCTTAATACCAGCTCAGGAGGCTGTATTTTTCCTAAAGTCACAGAGAGGTATAGGAAGATTTTGTGCATGTAAATGACACAATAAAATCGGTGTTTTAGAGAAAATTGTTCTGGTGCTTGTACTCAGGAAATATAAGAAAGAAAATGTGAAAGATAAACACAAATACATTTAATTATCCCAGGTTTTTGGATTTTTTTGAATCTTACTCTAAATTGCTTGTGCAATTATAGTTGTTGCTAATTCTAGTAAAATGTATCATTGAGTACATATTATTCTTGACATTTTAAAAAATTCTATTTTTGATGGCAAAGAAATTTCACTGAGTAGAGAAGCACTCTTTGTTACTCTACTAACCATGCTTATAAAAAGCTGCTTAAAACATCAGACTAGATCTAATTTACTAGAATAGTAGACTACTAGAGGCCCAATGCACGAAATTTGTGCAAGAGTAGGGCTTCCTTCCCTCTAGCCTCCAGCAGGCATCCGGGACCCGGTTTCCCTTGTAGCTCCAGCCTTATCCGGAAGGTCATCCAGAAGGATGTACAGAAGGACGTCCAGTCTAATTAGCATATTATGCTTTTATTATTATAGATATCTAATTTACCTGTTGCTACATTAGAAGAAATAGCTTTCAGTATCAATAAATTCATCAGAGATATAGAAAAAATGGCAGGTATTCTGAATCAAACTTTTGGTTAGAAAACCAGAAAATATGAGGTGTGTGTTTCTAATATGTACATACATTTAGATAACTTCACATTTATATAACTTCCTAAAAATTGTTTTTCCCTCAGATGTGTCTAATATCTGCACATTCATTTTTCCTATTTAAAAAAATAGTGATCTTCCTTAAAGTAGTTACATTCATGTTAAGCTTTTTGTTTGGTTTGTTTTGATTTGGTTTGGAATTAATTGGTCAGGGTTTGGTTTGGTTTTGCCTTATTACTTTAAAAATATCCTACATAATAAAAGGCTAATATGCAAATTGTCCCCTCAGGAGTTTGACCAACCGGGAGTTCAACCATTCACTATGATGTGTGCTGACCACCAGGGGGTGGCACGGAATGAAGGAAGGCCCTGACTGGCAGCCGGAAGGCCATGATAGGCCCTGATTGCCGGCCAAGCCTAGGGACCTACCCATGCACGAATTTCGTGCACTGGGCCTCTAGTTATAAGTAAAAAGGAAGATTTAAAATTTTATTTTGACTTTCTATACTTGGAGAACTCCCCACCTGATGGGAGCAGATCTTCTCTACCACAATAGAAGCAGGAAGTTCAGATTCTCACTTTCCCAGTTCCTCTGTCCTTGGGTGTGGGGAAGTATCCCAAGCCCTGCCAAACAGACGTGAGCTCCCCGGGCTTTGAAGCAGGGGTTATTGCCACAAAGTGGCAAGTATCCATTTTGTGACAGGTGAAGGCAGAAGAGCTTCTGGGTCAGCAACGGTAGTGTCCAGCTTTTAAGGCGGGCAGGACTGTGAGCCATGGTGACCAGGGGTTAGTGGAAGCAATGGCAGTATCCTCACCAGACTGGTTCCAGGTACAATTTGGGGCTCACTGGTTACTGACTTCCTTCCAACCTGGTTTAGCAGACTGCCAGGTGTTTTTGTTAGTTTCCAATATCTTTACAATAAGTTCCTCTTCCATTGAAATCAGACTTGGTCAGTTTCTATTGCTTGCAAGAACCTTGGTTGGTATGACAAGTTCATTGTTTAAATTTAAAAATGTATATAGCCCCAGCCAGTTTGGCTCAGTGGATAGAGCGTTGGCCTGCGGACAAAAGGGTCCTGGGTTCAATTCTGGTCAAGGGCACGTACCTCGGTTTCGGGATCCTTCCCGGTCTGGGCCCTGGTCGGGCCGAGTGCGGGAGGCAACCAATCAATGTGTTTCTCTCACATTGATATTTTTCTCTCTCTTTCCCTCTCTCTTCCATTCTCTCTAAAAATCAATGGGAAAATATCTTCAGGTGATGATTAAAAAATAATAATAAAATAAATAAATAAAAAATGTATATAGACAAGGAAAACATCACTCATAACCTCCTTTATGATAATATCCTTTAACTTATGTTTATATAGCCTTTCAGAACTTGTCTTTTACATCTGTATAAAGCAGGTCCTCAAATAAAGTAATTTCGTTCAACATCGTTTTGTTATAATGTTGATGAGAGGCTGTAGGAGCTTAACAATTAACCTGTGTTAAAATTGGTTTTGTTATATATCACTTCCTGCAGTTCCAAGAACCTCTGGATAATAGTGGGGACTTACTGTACATTAAAATATAGCACACACACAAAATGGTTATTTAGGATATTTTTGGATGCAAGAAACAGAAAATTTAAATTGTCTATAGCATATCTTCTGTTCTTGGTATCCTGTCCTTTAACCTTATATAAGCCTCATAAACCAAAGAGTACAGACTGACCTCTTAGCCACCCTTGATGAGTCTGTCAATGTCATTTCATAGAGCCAGGAGGTCATGGACTCAGAAACTGCCTCCTGACTGAATGTGCTACCAGCAGTTGCCTACAAAGCTCTAGGCTTTGTGGACCAGCAGAGACCCAGCCAGAGGAGGCTCCTGAGGACCCCCAGGAGAGCTCTGCCGTGGCAAACACCTCCTGGGCCACATCATCTGGATCCATGACACCCTGGTCTCGTTGCAACCCTTCCTGCTCAGCTCTAAGTTTCCCAGGGGTTTTTCCCATGCTTGTCCTTTCCTGGGCCTGACATAGTCTATGGTTGTTCTTGAATTCTGTCCTTGAACCACCTTTAATTCCACCCTTTTCTCATGGACTTTCCTACCTTCAATTGCTCCATTGCCTTACTTCTGCCAGTTCCTGATTTGTGATTTGGTGACGTGGGTCCCACTGCGGGATCCAGGTCAGGATCCTTGGTCCCTGAGCCTGATGCCATTTTTCCTTGTGCCAATGGTTACCCTATAATTCTGGCAAGTCTTACAAAGAAAAGTAGTAAAAAGTAATAAAAATCTATATTAACAGAGATGATCTGGAAAAATTAAGGACTAATTTTTCTTTTCCTCTTGCAGTTGTCTATACTAAAACTTTATATTTGTTAAACAGTGTAATAACTGTGACTAAATGTAATCTATTGACTGCTAAATAGTTTATCTACATTAATAAATCCATGAGTATAATGATTTTTAAAGTGTATTTTAAACCCAACTGGCCTTTTTTTTTTTTTCCTTTTAAGGGTTGGCATGTATTGTTCCAATTGGTATAGGAAGGATAAAAAGAAATTGAAAGGTTGAAACATCTGCCAGTTACTGGTGCTCTATTAATTGCCGAAAGGGCCCCTTTGTTTTAGCTTTAAGGAGTCTAAATAAGCACCAACATCTCCCCTTTTCCAAAACTGAGAGCCAAGGGAGAGGAAGAAGGTATGCAGGATAAGCAATAGCTAATGTCCATCTAAACCTGCATTTTACCCCAAGCCTGCAGTGCAGTCTACTCCACTGCATACTCAGATGTCTCATGTGAGATCTGGGGAGATGGAAAACAGGAGGATCACACACACACACACACACACACACACACACACACACACACACGAGCTGAGGTTCATATTGGGTCAGACAGAACACCGGAAAGAAAGAGCTGCCAAGGGTGAGATGCAAATGAGATGCTGGAAACGAGAATTGGAGCCAAGTGACTATCCAACAACATGACCCTCCTGCCCGGTTCTCCCTGGATAGCAGAGGGCAACGCTGCCTCCTCAGAATGCAGGGGAAAGTAGATGAGAGGCCAGGTATTGCTCAAGTCCTGAAGGAAAAAATCACCTCTGCTGACATCGGGGTTCAGGTATTGAATATTTCACCTCCAACAATCTACTTTACTTTTTCAGGAGCTGGTCATTACCTCTGTCTCTATTTTGCTGCTCCACAGGGAGTTACCTACCCAGCAGAGAAAAAAACAATTAACAAACTTACTTCTCCTGTGGAACATTCTTGAGCACTTTCCATTAGTCTTCAGGGGCCCACTGATACTAATGTCAAACAATGTTACCTAAGAAATCTGCATATTTAAGTGGCACAAGTTCCTTAAACATGTCCATCTGCCCATGACACCCAAAGAGCCAGAGAAAATAGGAAAAAGTGTGCACATCTGACAACACAGGAGTGAATGAGAAAGCAGGTATCCATTAGCAAGTGTGTCCTACATAATAAATGAATTAATGGGTGGGCGAGTGAGTGAATGATAAACCCACCCTTCTGAAAATCATTTCCAAGAATAAAACATGTTTCTTTTTAAAAGTGTTTCCTTCTGCCTGTCCAGTGTTGCTCAGTGGTTGAGTGTCAACCCAAGCACCAAGAGGGTGGTAGGTTCTATTCTTGGTCACGGCACATGCCCAGGTTGTGGACTCGATCCCCAGTCAGGGGCATGCAGGAGGCAGCTGATTGATGTTGCTCTCTTATCGATGTTTCTACCTCTCTCTCCCTCTCCCTTCATCTCTCTCTAAAAATCAATAAATATATAAAAAACTATGTTGGAACAGACTGTCCAACCTCAGAGGGAAGGCAGGGAGGGGAGTGGGAAGAGATCAACCAATGAACTTGTATGCATACATGCAAAACCAGTGGACACAGACAAGGAGGTGGTGAGGGTCTGGGGTACGTGGGGTGGGAAGGGCTGGAAGAGATCACTGGGAGTAAAAAGGTAACTTACGTCATACTTTCAACAATAAAGATTTTTTAAATCCATGTATAAATGGAATATATATATATATATATATATATATATATATATATTAAATATTTCCTTCTTTTCCTAATTGAGAAAAATCTGCTTATCTGACCTGCTCTGCTCTTCAAATCCTTGTCACTTCATTTTGCATTTAAATTATTTACCTAACATGATCTTCTCACTGGTCCTGTCAAATACCAAGGAGAGGAGTTATGGTTTCAGTTGGATTTCATATAGGAATCATGGAATCTTTCTTCTTGATTATTTCCTTATTCCCTGCTTGCCCCTGCACTTTCAGCTATAGGTTGGATGCACCTAATCTATGTGCTTAAGGTTACCTTGTTCCTGAGTTGATCTTGACTAATGTAGGAGCCTAGCCCAACCAGCTGGTGGGGCCTCGACACAATCTTGTCATTTGTTGTGAGTCTCAGGTGGCCCTTAGCAACCCAAGTGTCACGATGCTATTGCACACTCCAATATACCATGGTTATCCATCTGTACTTGACCTCCTTCTGCTTGCCCAGAGTTCTGCCCTGAATTATGATCCATTTGGCCAGAGCCCCAACTCTTTACCTGGATCCTAGTGGCACTTTTCCATTTTCCCCTGCACCTCTAAACTCAGACTAGGCAGGGATTTGAATAAAGAAAACTTTGAAATGTATGATCCTGTCTCTTCCTGATGTTAAGTGCTAGCATTGCCTGGAAACGGTTCCCCTTCTACAGAGTGACCTCCCTGGAAGTATCAGCATGGAAATAGGCCAACAGTCTTAAAATGATATCCCTATTTATCTAGGCAGATGGGGTGTAAGTTGGGCTAATATCAATCCAGTGGACAAGACAATGCAGAGACAGTGACATTCAAAGTCAGATAGTTACCGTCTGCAGCAGAAGCTTGATTTGAGACCATCTGTTCATCCTTGGCAGGTATGAAGGCTGGGTCTCAACTCTTGGTAAAAAATGGATAAGAGACCTTACTTAATTGGGGCGGGTTCAAGGGAGATCTCCAGTTCCAATAGGCTAACAGCTGGCCAGACAGGAAAACACAAATGGGTGCATTCTTTTATAAACTAGTTCAACATACGATAAGGGAGAGGAGGGCAGAGCTTTTCAAACTGTGGGTCTCGATGAACTAGTGATTGTGAAATTAATTTAAAGGGTTTCTGCAAGCACTTTGAAATGAAATAAAATCAATAGAATAGAAAAGAACTGAAAGTATCAAAGGACATTGACTATAGTAAAGAGAAGTACATTTCATGAACATTTTTCTTCAGTCTCATCAGCTTGCATAGGCACTAATTATCTCTGAGGTGATATTTGAGAAACAACGGGAGCTGGGGGATGAAAAGGGAGTTTTATTTTTATTTTCAGTTTGAAGCTTTTACCACATACAGAAGATGAAAATGGAAGCAGTAGAAAAATAGTTGCAATAAATACATGAACAAAATCTTGATACCCAAAATAAATAAGTCTTACAAGAAAACCACAATTGCACAAAGATAGATATGTTGTTTGTTACAGCACTAGTGGCCCAGTGCACAAAATTCATGCATGGGGGGTGTCCCTCAGCACGGCCTGCACCCTCTCCAATCTGGGACCCCTCGGGGGATGTACAACTGCCGGTTTAGGCCTGATCCCGGCAGTCAGACATCCCTCTCACAATCCAGGACTGCTGGCTCCTAACTGCTCACCTGCCTGCCTGCCTGATTGCCCCTAACCACTCTGCTTGCCAGCCTGCTCGCCCCCAACTGCCCTCCCCTTGCCAGCCTGCTCACCCCAACTGCCCCCCCTGCCGGCCTGATCACCCCCAACTCCCCCCCCCTCACCGGCCTGATCACCCCCAACTGCCCTCCCCTCCTGGCCTGATCGCCCCTAACTGCCTCTGCTTCGGCCCCGCCACCATGGCTTTGTCCGGAAGGACATTTGGAAGGTCTCCCAGGAGGTCTCCCAGTCTAATTAGCATATTACCTTTTTATTAGTATAGATTGTTTGTGGTTGCAAGAAATTGAAAAAAATGTCTATTAATGAAAAACAAAATGGTCCATACTACTTTGAACAACTACACAGTTGTTAAAAAGAATGAAGAAGCTCTATACATACCTACATGAAAAAATACCTAAGCTGTATCCTTCAACTAGAAAGTAAGTCTCAGAATGATAGGTGTATCATAGTATCAATTCTGTATAAATGACGATTTACTTTTCAGTAAATACTTACTGAGGTCCTACTAAGTGCCTGACACTATTTTAACTATTGGGAGTCTAACAAACAATAAAATAGACAACACTCCTGACTCTGTGAGCTGTGTGTTTTAATGGTGGAGACTGAAAATTAACAAAATAAGTTTTCTAGTATAGAGGTGAAATGTACAGTGAAGAAAAATAAATTAGGGAAGGAGAGTAGAGAGTGCTGGCAATGAAGCTCACAGTTTTAAATAGAGCCACAGGGAAGACCTCCCGCAGAAGGTGACATCTGAGCGGCTTGAAGAAGCAGGGGGAACAAGCCATTTGGGAGAAGAGCTTTCCAGGCAGAGGGAACAGCTAATCAATGGCGCTGAAGAAGGAGCATGCCTCAGTTTTTCAAGGAACAGCAGAGGCCAGTGTGACTGGAACAGAATGAGCATTGCTTTTACAAACTGGAAAATATAAATACTAATATACACACATGCAATAAATACTTAGACTCCATGGGTAAGTGGATAATGGCTATGACTAAATAGTCTACATGAGAAGAAATATAACCTAAAATCAACATTTAGAGCATTTATGTAGCATCTCCAATGCAATCAAATATTCGTGTCAAGCATTCTTCCCAACATGTTCCCTTGTCACAAGTCTGCCATTCAATATTGAAGTGTCTGTATCCCTGACTCGTCTGTGAGCTTGGTGGTATAGGAACTGTGTCTGTGTCTGCTGTGTTTACTGTTCTCTCTCTGGAGCCTAACACTGTTCCCGGCACTCATGGGCACTCATAATGGCCTGTCGTACTGAGTACTGAGGCTCAAAGAAAGGAAATAAGTCACTGAAAGTCATATTTCAAGAAGAATTTGAACCCAGGCAGTCTGGTGCCAGAGTCCTTGACTTAAACCATTACAATGCCTTTTAATAAATATCCTCAATAAATCCATGAGGTATGAGATAAAGCTTCATATTTACCCAATTAATTAAAATAAAAGGAATAACATTTCTTGCCGGAGAGGCTAAAATCCATTTCTCAGAACACAGTGACTTAGAATCTTCCTGTAGAGCAGTCAGTCTATACAGGCAAAAGTATTGATTCTGTTTATCTCTTTGATGTACAACTTCTTTTATTAATGCATAAGGAAATAATTTAAAACAAAACAAACAAACAAAATGTTGTTTAAAAGTGGTATTTATATCTGCACCATTTATAATAGGGGAAAACCAGGCACAGCCCAAATGCCCTGATTTGAGGAATGGGTTTTGCAAAATGTGAAGTAAAATGTTTGCATATAACTATTAAAATGATAACTTTGTGATCTATATTTGTGTATCTAGATGTGCATGTGAAATAAAGCCAAGTGGGAAAACGGCCAAATTAGTATGTACACAGGCATTAAAGCTATATATATTTTTGCAATGATAAGTAAGGATCAATGATAGTTGGTTGTGTAATACAATAACAATGATAGTTGTGTAATACAAGCAACTCTTTGTGCTTTTTTCATTAAAAATGCTAAAATGTGTAATAACAGGGACAGTGAGATATGCCATCCCTTAATAAAGTTGAATTCATAAGGCAAGTAAAAGGCCATTTCCTCTAAGAACTAACTCTGAAGTTTTGGTAGCTGCCAGTATGTGCACATCCAAGCTTGAGGTTGGGAAGGTAGAGCAGTTCGTTCAGCCTTGCTCCTAGGTGTAGAGAACTCAATTCAGTCTTTCTCTATCAGAATCTCCAGGAAAGTCGCTCAAGCATCTGTATTTTGAGAAAAAACAACTCTAAGAAAATTATGATAAACAGTTATGTTTGAGAATAATTGCAATTATACTTGGACAAATTTATGTGTATAATATATTCTTAGAACCATGCAGTGTGCCTGTTTTTCCATAGCCCTTTTAATATAGGATTTAAGCCTTTTATTTTAGTTGATTTGATAGATATGAAGTGTTATTTCCTAGCTGATACAGTTATTGAGCATATTCATTAAAAGATACCATTAAAGGGCATACTTTTCAAAAAAGCAGTAGGAAAATGCTAGCAAAAGATTAGAAACAAACTAAATATCCATAATTTTCAGACTGGTTAAATAAATAATTGCACTTCCACACCATGGAAAACTATGCTGTTGTTTAAAAAAAAACTTTATGTACAAATAGGAAATGTCTCAAAGATATATTGTTAAAAAATAAATCTTAAGTATAGAACATTGTGTCCACTGTGTTACATTTATGACCCCACCCCCACCTTGTATATTCATAGACTATATCTAGATGGTAACACCATAAACTGGTAACGGTAGTTGTTCTGGACTTGATTTATTAAAGTTACAGTGACTAGTCAAAAGGGTAGGTTGACTTTTCAATATACACCTTTGCATGTATTAATTCTTAAATAATAAAATATGAGCAATTAGGTACAAATGAAGTCCCATCCTACCTCAGTTTCATCCATTGTTAATTATTGTTAAACTAGTGGCCCAGTGCATGAAATTTGTGCATGGAAAGGGGGGGGTTGTCCCTCAGCCCGGCCTGCACCCTTTCTAGTCTGGGACCCCTCAGAGGATGTCCCCCTGCCGGTTTAGGCTCAATCCACAATCCGGCACTGCTGGCTTCTGACTGCTCACTTACCTGCCTGCTGATCGCCCCTAACCACTCTGCCTGCCGGCCTGCTTGCCCCCAACTGGCCCCCATTGCCAGCATGATCACCCCAACTGTCCCCCCCTGCCAACCTGATCACCCCTAACTGCCCCCTCTGCCAGCCTGCTCACCCCCAACTGCCCTCACCTCCTGGCCTGATCGCCCCTAACCACCTCTGCCTCGGCCCCACCACCATGGCTTTGTCCAAGAGAACGTCCGGAAGGTCTCCCAGTCTAATTAGCATATTACCCTTTTATCAGTATAGATTATCTGAATGTCAATCCAGATCTAAGTTTGACACTCACTACAGACCTTTTTCAGGCTTCATTTACTTTACCAGTTTGTTTTCCAGGGCTGTTATGTTGGCCTTTCTTCCAGTGTTCAGCTCTTAATTAGCTGTTTGTCCTATTTTCTCTCTGGGAATGTGCCTGTTCCTGTATTTGAAGCATTCTCATTTCAGCTACCTGGGGCTTCCTGGTGGTGTAATCAGGAAGAGAAGAGGCCTTTGTTCTCTTTCCAGGGACCTAAGGAGGTCAGAGAGACATCCCCCAAAGCAAATAAACAAACACACCCAGAGGTCAGTACCCTCAGAATAGTCAGGACCTTCTTTTCTTATGGTGTCATCCAATCAGGGATTTCTTTTAACTACCAGAATTTCTTCTAGCAGCCTTCACAAATTCTAACAGGTACAAACATTTCTGTGCAATGGAATTTCTTAATTGAGCAGTGATGTGCTGAGGATTTGCAATGAAGGGCTGCTAAAGATTTCCTGAACATTTCAAGAGGGCATCTTAAACACAATTTGAACATAAAATATTTCTGTAAAAATATAGTGGTATATCCAAACCCACACAATGTACAACTTTGGGTGATAATGATGTGTCAATGTAGGTTCATCAATTGTAACAAACATACTACTCTGTTGGGGGGTGTTGAGAATGGGGAAGTTATGCATGTATGGGGGTCAGGGAGAATATGGGAAATCTCAATACCTTCCTTGTCAATTTTTCTGTGAACCTAAAACTGCTCTTTAAAAAGGGGGTCTTTTTTTAAAAGATGGAATCCAGTTAATAAGCTGAGGAGCAACACTACAGAAATTTTGGGTTTTAATGAACTATAGAACGTAAAACTGTCCATGCCCCTGTACCCCTTGGAAATTCTTCACATACTTGCAGGGAGAGCCCTTGTGTGTGAAAAGGTTTCTGGCCTGGAAGTCAGAAGACCTGGGTTTGCTTTGAGTTTTGTTTTTGTCACATTAGCTCTGGGACTTTATACCAAAGGGAGAGAATCAACACTTTTTTGAGTTTCTATCACGTGCTAGGCACGGACTAGATGCTTCACATATTATTCAATTAATACATACAGCAACTACGTGAGGCAGGTGTGATGATCTTTAGCCCCATTTTCCAATAGGAAAACTGAGGCACAGGAGGTGAAGAGCCTTAGCCTAATGTCACACAATAAGGTCATAATGAATCTGGGATTCAAACTCAGCTCTGCCCCTAAGACCATGCTGCAATCTGTAACAACGCCTCCTTGAACAAGTCATTTTCTGGCTGTGGGCCTCAGCTCAGTCACCTATGAGGTTGAGAGAGATGAGCTGGAAGAACCATAAAGTCACTTCCAAAGTTGACATCCTATGAGTCTATGTGGGATAGAGGCCAGGGCTAGGGGTGGAAGGGTCTTCCCAGAAGTTCACAACCTAGGGGATTAGAAGACAATATAGAAGAGTTCCAGATATTCACCAGACCTAGTGGTAATTCCTGTAAAATCT
This sequence comes from Plecotus auritus, assembly GCF_963455305.1. Classification (NCBI taxonomy): domain Eukaryota; kingdom Metazoa; phylum Chordata; class Mammalia; order Chiroptera; family Vespertilionidae; genus Plecotus; species Plecotus auritus. Next base: position 167,389,831 of record NC_137771.1, on the reverse strand, counting down.
ATGTTGGCTTAAAGTTTAAAGGGCTCACCCAGTCCAGGCAGAATTAGGTGAGAACTGATCTCAAAGAAAATTGTTGGGCATGTAACAATTAGACACCTAAAAGGGAACCAGGAAAAAAAAAAAAAAACATGACAAGAAAATACAAGTAGCCTTATTTAGGTTCAATGAAATTTATCCATAAAAACATATTTCCATTTTCCTCTTTTATATAGTGACATCTGCTGAATACCTAGTGCAGTCATCAGGCCTATAAAGTGTCTAGTTCTAAAGTCAGTTAGAACTTACAGAGAAGTGGTAATTAACCTCATATTATATTTTAGAAGATATGGGTCATATGAATCTCATATGGATTTGTTTTTTACTTTATATGCAGTGTATAATAGCTTCTCAAAATAGCAGTCTACATTTACTGCTTTGACTCCATTGCTACTATTTACTCCTTTTTTAAAATTGTTTACATTGTTACAGGTGTCCCCTATTTCCCCCACCTCTTTGTCCCCCTCTCCCCATCCCCACCCTCATCTTTGCCACATTACTGTCTGTGTCCATGGGTCATATATATATATATATTCTTTAGTTAATCTCTGCCAGTCCCCCACCCCCACCCCCACACCAGCCTCCCCTCGGAGATCTGTCAGTCTGTTTCATGCATCCATGTCTCCGGTCTTATTTTGTTCATTAGATTCCATGTATAAGTGAGATCATTGATATTTCTCTGACTGGTTTATTTCCCTTATCATAATAATCTCCAGGTCCAACCATGCTGTTGCAAAGGGTAAGAGTTCCTTCCTTTTTATAGTCGTATAGTATTTCATGGTATAAATGTACCACAGCTTTTTTTAGTCACTCATCTACTGATGGGCACTTGGGCTGATTCCAGCTCTTGGCTACTGTAAATAAGGCAGCAATGAACATAGGGGTGCATATATTAACAGTTTGAAACCTGGCTCCAACTTTATATTGAATTAGTTTCTTCAAGATTATCAGACTACCTCCTCACTGATAAACTCAGTAACCTCTTAAGAATTTTTGTTCTCCAGGAGCTGTACGCTATGTTTGATGTGACTGATTTTATCTTCTCCTTTCTACAATAATGCCCAGCTTTGGCAGACCTAATATTATCCGCATCACTGAGCTTTCTGTTCATGCTGAGCTTGAAGCCTTGTGGCGGCTGGTACCATGGATCTGTCTCTCACCCAATCGTGTGAGCTGGGCCCTCCCTGGAGAAGAAACCTGAGTTCCCCAAGATATGTGATCAGTGCTGGGGCCCCGCCAGCAGGCCAGGGGATCCCAAGGCAGGTGCTGGGCGTGGAGGCCACAGGGGCATAGGCTACCAAGGAGACAGAACTGAACCTCACATCACCCTGCTTGGCCCCGGAGGATGACTGGTTAGCCAGAGAAGGGTAAGATTCCTCAGGGAAGGAACAACCTAAGACAGGCACAGTTGCAGAGGGGCCATCAGGAGAGAACTTGGGGGTCAACAGAGGTGGGGCACAGATCCTCACCCCCCCAACCTTGCAGGGGCCTGAACCCTCACCCCGTCTGAGGGAGGTCTCCTGCCCCCATGGCTGCTTTGCTTCCCATGCCCAGCTCAGATCGGGACACAGGTGACAGACAGTGACTTGGCCCAGCTCAGATTGGGACCCAGGTACAGATAGAGACTTGGCCGACAGCAGCTGCCCTATATCTAAATCCAGCCTAGCACCAGGAATGCTCAGGGCCTACTCAAGAATGCAAATAATCCTTTCCACTAATATTTTCAGGGTAAACTAAGATTGTTGGTAGAGTATTAAATTTGACAGTAAAATAATAATCAAGTTGTCAGATTAATTGAAATAAGTGAATATTCAAGAAAATTTAATTGTACTGGACAAAAAGCTGTTCCTAAAGTAGTAACTAAAATTTCTATTGGTAGTTCATCTCATGGTAAAATTCCTGAACATGCAATGAACCTAAAGCAGTCATATTTTTGTGCAAAAAATTAAAATGTAAAGTTATCAAGACTGCATTATAAAATTTACAAAAGCCTCCATTAATCAAAAAAAAGGGGATAGTAGGGTAATATCATGTAAGGAAAGATATCCTGTAAGTAAATTACATCTAGAAAATTTTTACTTTACAAAATTAATTTTCATTTGTAATGCTAACAGCAAGACACCCATGAAAAACACACATGGTGTCTAAATAAGACAAAGGAAAATTGTTTGGGCAAAAATAAAAAGGATCCCAAATCAATTATATAGAAAAGATTCTTTTATTAACTTTTGGTCGAGAATATGTTTGTATATTTTCAGAAAACAACTCCAAGAACATGTGGATTCCTTCAACAGAGAGGAATTGACAGGTCTGCTCCAACCACGAAGACAAGAGGAGAAAGAGTCCAGAGATGGAAGACACTGACGACGCCTTGCCACACTAGCAGTCAGCAGCTGTGCTTCCTAGGACCAAACCAGAGAGGGTCGGACCTTCATTGCCACCATGTGCCCACCATCCAGATATAATTGCTGACATGTACACATAAGGAACTGTTTGACATTGAAACGGGGACTCAGAACTGTTGGACATTGAAATTGGGACTCAAACATTTTTTGTTATTATATGTTTATTTCTAGTCTGCAGAGGCAAGATTTTTTAAAGGAAAGAAATGGGGAAAAAATAGATACAGAGGCAAAGAAGCATTGAACAGACTGTCAAACTATAGCGGGAAGGCAGAGGAGGTTGTGGGGGGGGCGGGCTGTAAGAGATCAACTGAAGGACTTGTACGCATGCATATAAGCATAACCAATGGATACAGGACACTGGGAAGGGGGGCAGGTAAAGGCATGTACTGGGGGGAAGGGGAGGCTGGGGGAGGTCAATGGGGGAAAAAAAGAGACATATGTACTACTATTTGTAATACTTCAAACAATAAAAAAAAAAAACAAACAGTATGAAAGTATTCAAAACTCTAAAAAAAAAAGACAACAAACTAAATATATAAAAAAAAATATTAACCACATCAAGCTTTCCTCATACCTCTGAGCACTTTTTCTGGGAGATTCCTCCTCCAAATACCCATTATATGTAGCCATTGTTAAAAGTTTTGTTCTTAGTATGCCTTTTTTTGGTCTAGATGATTTTCAACATTCTCATTCTTTGGGGAAAGCTTCAAGAATCTCTGTTGATGACAACAAATCTTCATTTTCATCTTTACACTCCAAGTCCAGAGTACTAAAAAATGTCAACCTGCTTCTAGATATCCTCAGGTTTTCAAATTCAACATGTCCCAAACCAAATGCTTCATTATCACCTTTAAGTTGGTCCTTAACCACCATTCTCTTGATCATCCAGGCCAGAAATCTTGCTGCCTTCAGCTTTTTCTAATATGTTTCTATACTGTAACCAGAAAAAATACATATAAAGACTTAAAAAGAGCTGTATGCTTACCTTGGAGACAGTGAGGTAGGGAAAAGCTGGGACTTAATTCTTGTGTTTTTTTTAATCCTCACCCGAGGATATTTTTCCATTGATTTTTAGAGAGAATTGAAGAGAGAGGGAAAGACAGAGAGAAATATTGATGTGAGAGAAACACATCGATTGGTTGCCTCCTGCACTCGGCCCGGGCTGGGGAGGAGCCTGCAACGGAGGTACATGCCCTTGACTGGAATTGAACCTGGGACCCTTTAGTCAGCAGGCCAATGTTCTATCCACTGAGCCAAACCAACTAGGGCTGGGATTTAGCTCTTAATTCATAAGTGGTCTGGAGGGAGAGGGACCATTGAGAAAGCGTGCCAGCAGTCATTAAATCAGTAAATTGCAAGTCCCATTGTTCATGCGTGAGGTGTGTTTCTCCCTTTGTTTCTTCCTTTCTGGCCACACTGCACTAGTTCAGTACCTTGTGTCTTTGTCTTGGACTATTGTAACAGCCTCCTAAATGTAAGGCCTTGGGCTAGGTTTTCAAAATATACCTGTACAAGTCAAGACAGGAGAGATGTGAGCTGGCAGCAGAAACCAGCGGGTAGTAGAGGCTGTGGGAAAGGAGGGTAGTTAGCTGACAATTAGAGAAACATGAGGTGAAGGGGACCTCAACCAACTGCCATCTTGGGTCACTCTGTAACCCAAGAGAGGTGATCTCACCTCTTTAGTTGGACGGTGTCACAAAGTTAGGGGTACTGCTTTCCATTCTTGCAACAACACATTAAAAGAAATTGTGACAAAATGGAGTTTATATGAGAGAATAATCTGAATAGTGAAGTTACATCTCATGAGAAATTGTTGACCAACAGGAGATATTGAACTTGGAGAAAATACAAGGGGGGATGGTATAGTTGTCTTCATATATGTAAAAGACTATCTTGTGGAAATCACCTAAAAATTTTATAAATGTCAGAGTTGTCCTGAGATGGAATGCATTCATTTCCACAAATATTTATTGTATGTCAGTTCCATGCTAGGCACTGATGACACATGATAGGCAAGACAATCCTTATCATTGTGGAACTTGTGTTTTAATCTGACAGACAGACAATAAGCAACTAAAAAAATAAATAATTTCAGAAAGTGATGAGCTCAGCTGCTTAGGAATAATGCATCTGTTCCGAGGAGTATATGAAATTAGCTTTGGTGACCACTTGGTAGAAGATTTTAGAAGAGATTTAGGCATTGGATGAGTTATTGGATTAGATTACCTTAGGGGACCCTTCAATCCCAAGATTTTATGATTCTGCTTTTCTGCTATCATCTACCAAATTAGGATTTTCTCGAAGAAACACAAAGGCTTAGAAATCCCAAACTCCTTGCTATTCCAGGAACAAGCCTTGAACTGAGGTTAGTGAGTCAACAGTGACTCAGTGTATTTGCCGATGTGGTTCCTTTGCCTGGAATGTCTTTCTCTCACTTCTCTGCCTCTTAGAGTCCTCCTTGTCCATCAAAAGTCAACTCAAAGGTAAACTTTTTAGCCAAGGTTTCTGGATACCACTGAAATGTGCTGTTTCCCCCGTCTGCGCCCAGTGGCACTTAGCTTGTAGCACTCTTAAAACACTTACTGTATTTTACTTGTATTGGAATTCACTATTTATCTGTCTGCTTCCCTATCAGCTTCTGGTTTTCTTAAGAACAGGGACCATATTATCCTTCTTTTATAATGCTCCATAGTGCAACTTCTCACCATTGCTTTGCACCCAGAAGATATTCAACAAATAAAGCAATGCATTTACTCATTATTATCTTTAGTGGATTAGACATGAGCACTGCTTGAAGTAGGAAAAAGAATAACTTAGTGGTTTAACTAAGAACTCTATCTCCCAATCTCTTTTGTTACCCTCTTTAACTAGTTATATAGCCCTCAGTTTCTTTCTCTATACAATGGCAATGTTATTAGTACCTACTTCATAAGATTGTTGCAAGGCCAAATATAACAATCCATGTCAAGTGCCTAGGTCAGTACCTACCCATAATGAACCCTCACTAAATATTAGCTATTATTATTATTCCTAATTAGGCATTCCTGTCCTCCAATAGCTTTATGGCTTAAGCAGGCGTCCTCAAACTACGGCCCACGGGCCACATGCAGTCCGCCGAGGACATTTATCCAGCCCACCGGGTGCCGCTGCCTGTCCTGCTTAGCAGCCAACTAGTCCCGGGCCTGCAGTGCGCATAGGAATTTGTTCATAGTTTTTTTTTTTTTAAACTATAGTCGGGCTCTCCAATGGTCTGAGGGACAGTGAACTGGCCCCCTGTTTAAAAAGTTTGAGGACCCCTGGCTTAAAGGTATGGTTTAAGAATATGAAAAGGCAAGAAATTTTGAACAGAAATTACAAAAGAAGGCAGGTGATTGACTTTCTATTAGGTAAAGTTTCCATCATCCTACCAGGCAAAGATAATTTGAGATATAAAATTAAGAAGGAAGCCTCTACTTTCTTGAATTGGGAAAGAGTGTGTAATAGAAGACTAAATATAGTTACCAGCAAGAGCCCCTGCAGGGGATGGGCATTGGACACAACCTCCCTTTTATGGATAAAGAACTAGATGGTTCAGGAAAGATTCACTGACTTGCCCAAGGTCACATAGCTAAGAGCCAGGATGGGGACACTAACCTTAACCACCCAGGTCTGGCTCCTTAGCTGCTGCTCTTTCCACTGCATCCTGCTGCCTTCCAACTGTATGGCTGATTGGAGATGCTGCTGCTCCAAAACCTCATAGGCCCCAGTTCTTCATTGCTATAGTTCTATGGACAAGAAGCCTAATTTCAGACTGTTGGAGCTGAGGCTGCTGATCCTCCTCCAGCCTTTGGGAGAACTGCCTCAGAGCCTCAGGCAGGCTGGGTCCTGCAGGTGAAGGTTATGTGGGGCTCCATCTGTGAAAGGCTGGGGCGTGACAAAGGTAAGCTCTGAAGCCTGTCACATGTGCATTTCACCCAGGAGAAGTAAGAAGACACTACGTGGTTCTGTATCTTGTGTGTCAGGAAGACAAGCTCTGAAATGGATTAAGACTCACCTGAAATGCCAAGCCAAGCATAAAGGATTTTCAATCTATGTTAGGAGCAAGAAGCAAAAATCAGGAAGGGATAGCCCTAGCCCCCTTGCTCTTTGAGAAGTGGTGTATTGTCAGTAAAGAATTGAAAGAAATCAGTTACTTTGGTCTCATGAGAGGGGATAGTGTTCACTGCAGAGGTTAGCATAAACAGAGAGAAGAAGCTGAAGCTGTAAGAAGGAGGCTGTGAAAGCACATCTTGCTGCTTTTCTGGAGTCTTGGGCTTAAATGAACTATATACCAAGGGACTGATTGCCTAATATTGATCTCTACATTATTAGTACATTATCCTATATAATAAAAGGCTAATATGAAAATTGACCAAACGACAGAGTGACTGGTTGCTAAGGCGTGCACTGACCACTAGGGGGAAGATGCTCAATGCAGGAGCTACCCACTGGTGGTCAGAGTGCTTCCACAGGGGGAGCGCCGCTCAGCCAGAAGCCCTGAGCCTGAGCTGGGCTCACGGCTGGTGAGCGCAGTGGCGGTGGCGGGAGCCTCTCCCACCTCCACTGCAGCGCTAAGGATGTTCCCCGATGGCTCCCAGACTGCAAGGGGGCACAGGACGGGCTGAGGGGACCCCCCAAGGTGCACAAATTTTGTGCACTGGGCCTCTAGTATTTACATAGAACTCTTCAGTTACAAAGAGTTCTCATTTCAATAGTCAACAAATTCAATATAACAAACATTTTTGGGCTTTTGCTTATGCAAGGTGCAACCACTTTTCCTCATCGGGTGACAGGACCTCTAAAGTCTTTCTGAAATAATATAGCACAAGCACACACTGCTTTCGCACCCTGGGTGATGGAGGGCTCTTGCTAAATCTCTGCCAGGTGTAGGAGAAAGGGAAGCCACGGATAAAATGAAGCACCTTCCTGAAAAGTCAGTTACTTGAGGATTTTTGTGTGTGTGCACATGTGTGTGTGGAGGGGAGTGCAAGTTTGTATTAAAGCAAACAACCATTTTCCATTTTGTGGAGCAGAGAACAAAGTCTGCTCCTTTGACCTTTGTTTTGGGCAGCTCCTAGTGCAAAAGGGGAGTGTGTGTGTGTGTGTGTGTGGTAAAGTCTGAAAAGAACTAAATCTGAACCTGTATACTTAGACTAATGCATTTCCTTGTTGACATATTAAAACTTCATTAATCCAGGCTCTATTTATTTGGAATTTTTAATAATCTGAATAAGTACTATAGTCTATGTATATGTAAAAATAATGATGAGAGATATTTTTAAGTTCCATGGTGATGATTTTAAAACTAAAGACAACATAAAAACACCCTCAAATATTTTATAAGGAGTAATTTATCTTCAAATACTTAATACACACATTGTAAGTATTGTTATCTACTCATCAAAGCAGATGTGGAAAGTTGATCAGTTCCATTTTGAATTACATTATATATTTGAACATTTATAAAACTTCCTTTAATTTTCTTTAACAATATTATTGAAATCAAGTCTTTTCTTCCACTTTTTCCTGCCATTCGTGATAATCAGCAAGATTTAAATTACTAACTCCCTCCCATTTTTTGCCATATAAACCTTCTAAAGAAGGTGTGGTTTCCTAGCTTCTAGTTGGGCAAGTTATAACAGGGTCATTGTACTGAGCTTCCCCAATAGTTACCCTTGGAATGACCTTGTTAACTTCAATTCAGAGGAAAAAACTTGGCAAACAGTAATAACTCCTTGGGCCATTCCCCTGAGAAACCCTGACATACCTGTTAATCATTTTTTGTCCTGAACCACTCATTCTATTTAGATAGACCACAATTGTTACAAAATTCCCTTCCAAAGCCAGTAGAACAAAAGTTTGCAGATTAATTCCCAGCTTTAGAAAATTCCCTATTAAGAGGGTGGCAAATTCTATATAAAGGTCATTTGTTGCAAACACAGTATGTTGCAAGCACATTGAGTTTTAAATTCTCAATATTGCTTCATGCATCATTTATCCCATGCCATGCTGTTCCCTAGGTACCAGTTCTGTTCATCCTATCACAGTGCTTAGGTCCAGAGGGACATGTTGTGTGGGGAATGAAAAGCATGTTGTCTTGGCCACTGTGGAAAGACTGACTATGTGTGGCCTTGGAAGTGTCACAACACCTCACCTCTCTGGGTTTTAGGTTCCCCAACTATGAAATGCAAGAATTGGATGAACCATCTTTTTGATGACTACCAGCTCCAACAGTACCTGCTTCTATAATGTGAAGCAGGAAGAGATGATATCAGGAAGGTGGTGGAGGCTGGTGGCTGAGTGGCAGGGGTAGGTAGCTGAAGGAGGACTTTGAATGAAAGACTGAAGAGCTTAGATTTTCTACAGTAGACAAGGAAATCAATTTAGGTTACTGAACAGCTGGGTGAAATGATGACAGTGGTATGAAAGTTAGATCAATCTGACAAGTATGTAAGATACGCTGGAGTGGATTTAGGGGCGTCACACATACACAATAATAGCAAAGTTAAGGCAAACATCTCATTATTTTTGCCTCCCAGAAGGCAAAAGATTCTACTTCTGTCATATTGAAAAGAACCAATTAAATAAGAAATTGTAAGCCTAAGGAAAATTTCAGGGCTCAACTTTTTATTTCCCATTAATCATCCACACCCATATCTCCTATATGAGTATAGGCCTTTAAAGCTTTCAAACCATTTGCACAGGTGCTGCCTCATTTCATCCCCTTAAACATCAAGTATTTTCCAACAAATTCTAGAAATAGTCCTAAACCAAGACCAAGAAGCAACTAACCACAGACGCTTTTAGACAACCTGGCACATTAGCATTTCATTATGGAAAGGTTTGCTCAACTGATGGCTACTCAGAGAAGGTATTCTTGGGCAGTGGGACATGAGTAATGAATGAAACATGGAAGTCTACCTCCTGGGGTTAGCTGAATGCCAAGTGGGTCCCTGACTTCCTGAACATCCTCATGAGTGTACATTGACTCAGTTTTGCTCCCAACCTCTTGGGAGGTGAAAGCCCTCCCACAGTCAAGTGCTTTTTAAAACCATTATCCTCTCACCTGAAGGTAGACTAGGCCTCTGTCACATGGAAGCAATCCACAGGCAAAGAAATAAGTTTTATGTGCCAACATGGATGGACCTTGAGAGCACTATGCTAAGTGAAATAAGCCAATCTGAGAAAGACAAATACTATATGATGTCACTTACATATGGAATCTAGTAATCAAAATAAACAAAGAAACAAAATAGCAACAGACTCATAGATACAGAGAACAGACTGAACAGCTGTCAGAGGGGAGTAGGGTTGGTGGGCTGGGTGAAAAAAGTAAAGGGATTAAGCAAAAACACACACACATTGAAACACAAAACACTTCATAGATGGTGATTACCAGAGGGAAAGAGAGTTAGGGGAGACAGAAGAGGGTAAAGAGGGGATAAATGTTGATGGAAGGAGACTTGACTTTGGTGAATATACAATACAATATACAAATGATGTATTATAGAATTGTACACCTGAAAGCTATATCATTTTATTAACCAATGTCACCCCAACAAATTCAATTAAAAATTTTTAAAAATCTCTTTTAAATGACCTAACAATTCCCAATGATAAGTGGTGCCTACTTAAAGTTCCCTGTTGACTGAGAAAGACCCTGAGACTGAGTTATCTATTACCCATATATGCCATGGATACAGAAATGGAGTACATGGTGCCACAGGTCCTCATTTTTGTTGTGCCTACATTAGGCCTTAACACTTAGGGCTTAAAACCCCCACTCAAGGATTTACATCTACCACGGTGGGTTCTGATTTGCCGGGTAATTAAGTTAGTGCAATACCAGTTCCTACTATTTTGCCTTCAGCACAGCCTTCAGCAGGTCCCTAGGGCATCAACTGCCTGGAAGGCCATCTCCCTTCTGGATTATATGAGGCTCCTTTGCTATCCACGATGGATATGTTTGGCAAATCATCCTTTGGTTGTCAGCATAGTATACATCTTCTTCGTAAAGCAAGGTAATCCTAATTTTGGCAGGGAACAAATTGTTTCTTTAGGGAGCATCATGAGGCCTCTTTCGTAAGTTTTCATTTGGATGCCAATAAGTTTTGGCCTCAACATTAAAGTTCAAGGCAAGGGACCAATCATCTAAATGGGCACCTGCCCAAAGAACTGAAGTTTGTCCCAAGATTCACTGGGTCTTGGGGCCAATTTCCAAAGGGGGAAAAAATCTATTAGATAGCTTGATGAGGTTTTAGCCAGTCTCTAAAATTTGCAACTTTTGACTCATTCACCTTGGAGATAAAATTATAGTGTGTCTTTGGTAAAATCCTATAGATTACCAATGCCCCTGAAAATGTACAAAATATCAATATGAATAACATCAATTTAATTTGTACTTTCCCCATGAGTGATTTTCCAAATGACAGCATGTTTTTCCACTGTACTAGCAAGTAATGCAAATCTTCCCTTAGATAGAATTCCTGTCTTTATGCCAACTCTTGGCTTCTATCATACTGACCTGAGGTTTTTCCTCCAAGACACTATTGGGGGTCAGTCAGGACAATTTCTGTTTTGCCTCCCCCCAAAACATTAATATCTCCATATCTTCTTAATGTACTCCTCCCTACTTCTAAACCTTTATTTTATTATCTTAAATTTTCTTTTATTTATTCCAAATTGCTATGCAACCTGAACTCACCTTCATAATTTAAACTCTACATAGTTATAGAAGACTCTAATGAGTTTCTAATGTTAAATATATCATTTTGCAGTCTTTTTAAAAAATGATATAATGGTCTACTGCTTACCCTCTTGAACCATTCTTTCTACTATTTCCACATCTTCATAATCCTTAAAAGTGAGAGGGAGTCAACATCTCAACTCTGTTCTGTAATCCCACTGTTTCTCAGATGCTTCATTCATCCTTAGAGTTATGATCAGTGTCTCACGGATAATCCTTATTCTCTTGAAACAGCTCCAGATTTCCTTTTAGGCACTGGCCTTGTACCTCCTGCTCCTTTCTGGGTGTGGCAAATATCTCATTGAAATTTATTACCTAAACAGACCTCTAGTCGCTTAGGGTAACTGTAGTTTTGGTCTTCCCAGTGTGCTGTCCCAGCACTCCCCCTACCCCCGCCCCTTTTTTTTTCTTTCTTACTTTTGCAACAGAATTCCTCTTTCTTGTGGGGACATTACTCTGTCCACAGGAGTAGGTGTGCAAGATGAGTATGGCCAGTACAGCATTCCATTCTCAAGTTTATCAGCTATCCCCTGAACACACACACACACACACACACACACACACACACACACACACACACACACTCTCTCTCTCTCTCTCTCTCTCTCTGTTGCAACAATACTTCATATCTGGTGGGATTCTATATGTACATCTTTCCTTTTTTTTTTTTTAAAATATATTTTATTGATTTTTTACAGAGAGGAAGGAAGAGGGATAGATAGTCAGAAACATCGATGAGAGAGAAACATCGATCAGCTGCCTCCTGCACACCTCCCACTGGGGATGTGCCCGCAACCAAGTTACATGCCCTTGACCGGAATCGAACCTGGGACCCTTCAGTCCACAGGCTGACGCTCTATCCACCAAGCCAAACCGGTTTTGGCTGTACATCTTTCCTTTAAAAAAAAAAACCCCTGTGATTCATATATCAGACGCCATTGACATTGTTCTATACTCCAAGTATTGTTTTCCGAAGCATCTATCTATTTTTATACAATTATTAAACACCAATCACTATAACACATAAAGGGAGTAAATAAACTAATGAGAAAAAGAAGGTCCATGAAAATTTTATTTAAAAAAGGATGTCAGGTTATAAACTATTCTCATTTTATGAGACTTCTCTTACTTGCTCACTTTTATGCGTTTTTAAAAATATTATTCCAAGAACATAATGAAATGCCATATACCTGTGGCTGCTCAATGAATATATTTGATCAGTGTGGTAAAATTGAGCCAGAAAATCTAATTATAGTTCTTTTTGCCTCCAAAAAAATCTATAAAATGAAGTAATATTACCTGTCTAGTCTACCTCACTGGTTTCAGTACGTGTTCAATACTATAATGTTTATTATAAACTGTTAAGCATTATAGGAAAAGTAAAACCCTGGAGTTTCCTCTTTGACAAGGTTTAGGTTCTAAAAACAGCATTTTAGGTGCAAATCACACACATTCAAACATAACCCTATAAAGGACCTAAAATATCAATAAATTCAGTTCAGCTAGTTTTTCTCCCAGTATTGGAACATACCACTGTTTCTTTGGTTGAACACCAGATGAAGAATTGTATTTAACTCACATTAATGGGTCATGTTATAAAAAATATGCCTTGTATTTCAAAACAACCATCAGAGTACCCTCAGTTTTGTGAAATGCTCACACAAATAAGTGTGTGGAAATGAGAACCACTGAAGTAAGGGAACAGCAGATTCAATTCTTACATCTTACCCTTTATGAACTAAAAGCCATAATTATCAATTTATTAAAAATGGTTTTATAACCCACATTTCAATGCCCCTGCCTTTGCCTGCTGATGCAGGACCTCCAGCTCCTTGCAAGGTTCCATTATTTCTAAGATTCTTTAGACAGTGTTTTACATGGGCTCAAAACCAAGTCTTATCTGCAGCCACACGGATGTCAGCTATTGAGGTGTCTTGTCTTTAAACACGTCTAGTAGTCATTGTTGATCCAGCCCCAGTAAGCCAGGTCACCTCCACCTTCTACTGGAAATTTTCATGATCTCCATCATGGCCCTCAAGGAATCAAAATGCTTCTGTGTTTTCTGGAGTCTCAAATACTGCAAAATTATGTTGAATTTCCTGCAGAAGTAAAAACAAGCCCCAATCACTCATTTTTGGCTTATAATTTGTGATGTGATAAAAATTTTAGGGCCCTCCTATTTCTGCTTACACTGCTTTCCAAGAGGAGTCTATGAGGCTACATTAGAGTATGAATCTTCAAGACAGGTAAGACAATGTCCTCTCAATGCAAGAGTGACATCCCAAAGGTTAATAGCTGGCATGGCATGGGCACTGACCAATTGGAACACTGGTTGATGCATTGTAGCAGTGCAAACTGACTGAAAAGTAGTCTGGCCAACCCCCTTCCTCAATGGTAGTCACACTTCTTGGCAGTCTTTCTGCCCAAACTCTTATGTAAATCACCTCTTGGCAGCCAAACCCACCAATTTGCCAGATATGTCAAGACATGTTTGAACCACAGTGGTGGACAGAGTCCACCCCAAGTTGTGATTGTGTTATATTTAAATGCAGCTAATTTGAAAAATCTGATACCCAAATAATATTGTAGAAATAATGGAAACATTTTAAATGTAAGAAAAAACATTCAGAAAACCGACAAATGAATAAAACAACTGTATTTTTGGACATTTCCTTATCTATATGCAAATATTTTATAAAGTTGTAATTGTAATGGTTTTAATTAGGTTTTTGCTGTTTCAGTTGCAATTACATTGTTCATTTTGCCAACATTTACTGAGTTCCTACTATGTGCCCTGCATCAACTGAGCTCAAGAGAAACACTTTATATCTCCATGTAAGCAGGAAGAAAATTAGAGATAAAGGCAAACTTTGTGTATGTCCTCTTTTGGTGACACCTGTTGATATATGTATTTTTTTCACTCAGTGATTTCTCTGGTGCTTAGATGTACTTCACCTTAACTCCTCTCATGGTAGATTAAAAGCTTAACCTCCTTAGAATAGTTCACTTAGAGTTCCAGTTGACTTGGCTCTGTTGGAGATTTGTTTTTAATTCTAAAAGGGTCCATAATCCTTTGACCTTGAAAATATTTTAAGATGCAGTTGAACAGGCCATAGTTAGGTTTTAAAACAAATACAGTAGTTTTTGCAATTTGCTATAAGCAAATGAGTTTCCCACCATATCTGGCACAGGTCTGGGCACATAGTAGATACACAATAAACATATCCTAGTGCAATTAGGATTATGTCTTTTCATGGATTTTCTAAAACAGTCTAATAAAATTTATGAAATTTATAGAACCATAGCCAAAGCATTTAATGATGAAAAAACAGAATAACTGGATCACTTTTGTTGTTGTTGTTAATCCTCATCCGAGGATATTTCTCCATTGATTTTTAGAGAGAGTGTAAGGGAGGGGGAGAGAAACATTGATACTTGCAACTAAATACATGCCCTTGATTGGAATCCAACCCGGATCTTTCAGCCAGGAAGCTGACGCTCTATCCACTGAGCCAAACTGGCTAGGGCTAATTGGATCACGTTTGATAACAAGACTAAATGTGAAAACTGTATTCAAAGAGTAAAGAAATGGCTAGAGAAAGTAGAAAAGTATATACAGACAGGAGGATGTGTTCAACTGTCTCAGACATGTTGATTCCAAGAGAAAGAAAATCTGTATTTTCCAGAGACTCTTGAATGCTCCTAAAATAGTAACAGTTATTTAGAGAAATGATGGTTTTCCTAAATTATTTTTATATTCAAGTACTGGACATTACTAATGCATATGCAATCCTAATATATAAAAAGCCAGGGCCGTCACGACCAAAATGACTGGATGGATGACTGAACAGCAGGCTAGGGAGCTGAGGGAGCAGGACGAACAGTCACCATGAGGGGACCCCCACTTGGATCAGGACGTGGCTGGCTTTCAAACCACTGATGGCCCCTAGCCCAGTCCGGCCAGCGCCCCAGAAGGGACCTCCGCCACCATCGGGGGCCTGGCCAGCCTTCAAACTGTGGGTGGCCTCTATTCTAGGCTGGCCAGCACCCCAGAGGGGACCCCTGCCACCATTGGGGGGCCTGGCCAGCCTTCAAACTGTGGGTGGCCCCTAGCCCAGGCCAATTGGGGGCGTGGCCGGCCTTCAAATCACCGGCAGCCCCTAGCCTGGGGAGGCCTCCTAGCCAAGGACGCCCGAGTCTGTTCTGGACCTAAGGCCACGCTCTCCCTGAGAGCGACTCGGAAGCCACCAGTGTCTAACTGCCAGTCTCCGGGAGGTGGGAGTATGTCCACTGTCCACCAAAAAGTAGGACCATCTAACCGTTCACAGTCTCAGTGCAGACACGGGTCCATGGATGACGGGGTGGAGGCCAGACCAAAACAAAACAGCAGAAACACCCTGCCCACCTTGGCGGGTGCAGCTGCAGTCCACAGGCCTGGGCAGTGTAGAAAGTGCTACCTTCTCCCGGGTCCTGTGCTGGCACCACCGCCTCGCTCACGCTCAAGCCCCCCAAGTCCTGACAGCGAAGTATGTAGGGCATCCTGCAGGAGTTGTGCCGTTCTGGGTGCTTTTGCCCAATGACACCCTTTGGGATGAATTCAGAGCCACATCCCACTTCCCATGAGACTAGAAGAACCATGTAAAAGGAATTTGACAAAAGCTTTCCACATCTCTGTTTATTCTTTTGAATCCATAAAATGACCTTAAAAAAAGCATTCAGGTCACCTAAGAGAGAATGCACTTTCTGGCCAGAGCATGCAGGATTCTTTTGCCCAACAGGTTAAAGGAAGCAGAGAGCTGGCACAGTGGAAATGGCCCTGGTGCCCTATGAGGAGACCACAGGAATGGGGTTGCAGAAATTCCACAAGCCTCTTGCCACCTTCTCCTTTGCAAACCACACCATCCAGATCCACCAGGACTGGAGGCAATTGGGTTTCACAGCTGTGGTTTGGGATGTGGTAAGCAAATCCTGGGGGGCCTCTGAAAACATCTGCAATTGATTATAAGACTGGTCTTTATTTAAAAAGAAATAAAAGAACTGCTTTGTTGAGATATAATTCATATACTGTACATGTCACCTAAAGTGTACAATGAACTGGTTTTTTGAAGTAAATTCAGAGTGGTACAACCATCACCATGCTCTATTTTTAAATATTTTCACAACCCTATCCCCTCCAAAAAAAAACGTCTACCCACTAGAATCACTTTCCTGATCATCTTTCCCAAAATAGATGGCATTTTAAGGGTGGGTAAAGGAAAGTTGAGGGAAGTTAAAATACTGCACAAAGGATATTGTAAAATGACAAAGCCCAAGGTGAAGATCATGTGTTTTCTTTTTCTTTTTTTTTCATTGATTTCAGAGAGAGAGGGAGAGGGAGAGAGAGATAGAAACATCAATGATAAGAATCACTGATCAGCTGCCTCCCACAGGCCCCCTACTGGGGATTGAGCCCACAACCCAGGCATGTGCCCCTGACCAGAATCCAACCTGGGACCCTTCAGTCCACAGGCCGATGCTCTCTCCATTAAGCCAAACCGGCCAGGGACATGTGTTTTCTTTAAGTTCTGCGTGTTTGTAATGGTCCCCAAATCTACACTTATAAAAGGGTAATATGCTAATTAGAGTGGACCTCTTCCGGACATCCTTCCAGACAAAGCCACAGCAGCTGCGAGGGCCAAGGCTCAGGCAGCCGTGGGCGGCTGCAAAGGGCTGAGGCTCAGGCTGGCGGTAGCAGCAGCAGCGAGGTAATGGGGGCGGTGCCTTCCCCTGAACCGCCAGGTCGCCTCCCGCAGAGGGAGGCCAGACTAGGGGCCGAGGCAGAAGCAGTTAGGGGCGATCAGGACGGCAGGGGGCAAGTTAGGGGCGATCAGGCTGGCAGGGGGGCAAGTTAGGGTTGATTAGGCAGGCAGGGGGCAAAGTAGGGCGATCAGGCCAGCAGGGGGACAAGGTAGGGGCGATCAGGCTGGCAGGGGGGCAAGATAGGGGTGATCAGGCCAGAAGGCAGAGGGGTTAGGGGCGATCAGGCAGGCAGGCAAACTGTCAGTCGGACAGGGGTCCCGGATTGGAGAGGATGCAGGCTGGGCTGAGGACCCCCTCTCCGTGCACGAATTTTGAGCACCGGGGCTCTAGTATCTATATATATAAAAGCCTAAGCAACCGAATGACAGAACAAGTGGTCAACCAGTTGCTATGCCACGCAACTGACCACCAGGGGACAGATGCTCAATGCAGGAGCTGCCCCCTGGTAGCCAGTATGCTCCCACAGCGGGAGCTCCACTCAGCTGACCGACCCATCCCAATAGCCCACCAGCCTGGCGGCAGCCACTCACTCCCTCAGTAGTCCTGCAGATCCAATCTCCAGGGAACGGGCCAGGCACCAACAGACCAGTGTAGGTATTTCTCTCTTTCCGTGTCCAGCACAGCTAGAGAGCGGGTCCAGTTCCTGAGTAGGGGCGGCTGGGGATTGAGAAATAAAAGAGACAAGACACAGAGATAGAAGGAAAAAGCTGGGACCGGGTGGGACCACCGTCCTCTTCTGATGGAGAGACAGGGATAGGGAACCAGAGCCAATCCAGCGAGTTTATTTTATATCCCAAATACCAGGAAGTTTCACCAAAAGGTCAAGACAAAAGGAGATTATTTGCATTCTTGAGTAGGCCCTGAGCATTCCTGGTGCTAGGCTGGATTTAGATATCAAAACCACTTCCCCACACCATGGGCTGACATGAAGGTCAAGCTGACAACACCCTTGCCCTTTTGGCAAAGCGTGTTCCCAGGGCGTGGCTTTGCTGACGCCACTGGGTTCAGCTGACAATAATTAAGGAATGCCCATGTGCCTTCCCAGGTGCTGTCTACAGACCAGCGCCACCTGTATGATCCCAACAGTGCTGCTGGCCTCCTGGAAGTCGGCCTCGGGCACTGTGGCTGCTTTCCCTCCCTAGATGCTCCGCAAGGAAGAAATGATATTAAAGCGGCACGACCTGCCCAGAGGGCTGATCATGTCCCAGGCCCGCACCCCCCCAACCCCCCCGCCCGATGGGCACCAGACGCAGGGCTCATAGCTGGTGAGGGCATCCCCAGCCTCTCCTAATCAGGACTGACTGGGTGTGAGCCCGCAGCAGGCGTAGCAGGGTCGGGATGAGTGGGAGTGGCAGGTGGAGTTGGACTGCCGGTTTTGGCCCTATTCCTGCAGGCCATGCTGACCCACGAATGTGTGCCCAGCGCCTCTAGTAAATTATAAAATTAATGAACAGATGTGGTGAAATATTAATGGGCTTATGAAACTGAGCTATAAACCCTCTCCCACAAGAATCCTTTCTGGTCTGATATCTGGCACTTCCTACAACTGTCTGATCTAGATACTACACAAGAACACACATTCCTCAGGGTTTTGTGCCTTCTCTCCCACTGACTTTCAGAATTCCATGCAGAGGGCACAGAAATGAAGTCAGAGCAATCATGCATCTTGATAGCCATAAGCCAAATGAAACTGGCCTGCCTGCGGAAGACAGGCCTTCTCTGCATTCTGGAATTCCTTAATCCATGGGAGATCTGAAAATTTTTTTCACGTTTTTTTCTCCTCCAAGTCAAGATATTCAAGAGCCAAGAAACAGAATGCCAGTTTTCTTATATGTTCACATTCGCCATCAACATGATACAGATTAAAGACCTAAAGACTTTTGTTCTATTCTGAGAGATATGTATGAGTCCTAATTCCATGTGAAGAAAATACACTACTTCTGATTAAAATACGACTGTTTCTGATTTACTGCTGGCTAATGAGGTCCTAAAGTATCTGTTCCAATTGAGAATTTCTTAAGCACAGATTAATTACATTTTAATGCACATAAAACAAGACACAAGGACCTAAAATTTGTTGTTACAAAGTATGCTTATGTCAAAGTATATTGACTGTTTTCAACATATACTTACTGTTTTCAATTCATGTGAATTCATGTATTCAATTCAATGTGAACACATTTACACACATCTAAAAAAGCCTTTTTCAAAAATGCAAATAGAAACAGTAAAAGAAATTGAAACAACTTGAAATAATCTAATCAATAGTAATACTATATTAACCTCATCTTTATACCCTCTTAGAAGCAAAAATATGATAAGCATAAAAAACAGGATTTGTCAAGGGTTTGTTTTCCTTTTATCTTAGACTAGAGGCCGGATGCACGAAATTCATGCAAGGGTAGGTCCTCAGAGCCCTGGCCTCTGCCTTGGCCCTTACAGCCCCGGCTTCATCCGGAAGGTTGTCTGGACAGTCGTTCTGCTGTTCAGTCTAATTAGCATATTAGCTCTTTATTATATAGGATTAGTAGCCCTGTGCACAAATCCGTGCGCCAGTAGCTCTCTGCGGGGCCTGGCCGCTCTGTGCCCGCTGCCCAGAGGCTCTCCGTGGCCCAGAGGCCCATCTGCAGCCAGGTGGGGAACTCTTGCCTCGTTGCCACGGTGACAAAGCAAGCATTCCGCCAGGCCGCTCACGCTGCCCGCTCTCAGCAGCCGCGCCGCCCCCCCCCGCCCCGGGACTGGGGGACTCCAGTGGGGCTGAGAGGACTGGGCGCCACCATCTTGTGGCTATGGGTGCCATCATCTTTGTGATGGGGTGACAGTTAATTTGCATATTACCCTTTTATTAGATAAGATAGTATGCTCCTTTAGATGTTAGAGTCATTAAGTGATCTGTCAAAGACTTGATATGAAGCTTGTAATACAAAGTTCATTTTATAGTGGCAATGTTTCTAACACTGGCCCTCTTCTTTTTGGGTAGTCATCCATTACTTTCCCATTTGGGCACACCTTACAGGTTATAAAAAGCATGACCAAGTATGCTGTGTCTTGTTACCCTGGACACATTTTCAGCAATAGGAAAAAATACACAGCATATGTTACCTTAGAGGCTTTTCTGGGGGTTCAGAATGAGTCACCCCAAACTACTTCTGCGGTTTTGAACTAAAGGCAATTTTAGCTTCAGGCTCAAAAGAAACTTCTGCCCTTCCTTGTAACTGCCTAGAAGGACTTGAATTAGGGGCCTTACCCATAATCAGAGATGATCAGCAATAACCTTTTGACCTACCTATATGGCAGGGCAATCTTTTATTTACTAAATATCTGTTCTTTTCATCCTGCCCCCTGAAAGCCCTCAATGTGCATTAGCTCATCCCTAGCTCAAAATGTCGTATATAAATAGACTCCCTTTTCTGTATTTGAACCTCTCCTGCAAGTGGCATCTCTGACTCTCACCTGTGCTGGGGTCCCATACGTATATATGTATTAAATTTGGTTATTTACTCTTGCTAATCCGTCTTATGTCTATTTGACTATTAGAGCAGTCAGAAAAACCTTGAAGGCAGAGAAAAGTTCGTTCCTCCTCCACACTTGCCTACAGTGACAATGCCTTACATCTATTAAAATACCTCCCATAATTCTCCTCTGTCTAGAAGACAAAACCCAGATTTCTTGGTGAAACATTCAAAGCTCTGTCAAACCTGGCCTCACACTACTTTTTAAACCTTTTATCTATTAGTCTCCTCTATCAGCTTTTGTTCTAGCCAAGCTGGTTTTCCTGAAGTTAGATGAACAGACTCACACTGTTCTTAATTGCTCTGACAGCTCCACCCACCTAAGAGTTTATGAAGAGTGGGGGTTTGTGTGATGGGTTAGAAATGAAGTGGTGGAAGATAATTTACCTCCTCTGTCCTTACTTCATCTCCAAATCCTACTACTTCTTTAAGATCCACTTTAGATTGAAGTGTCCTCTATTCACCTATTAAAAATAGGACAGCATGAACAATTCATTTGATCATATTAACAAATGATGTTCTGCCTCAAAACTTATTTATGGATTCAAAATGTGATTTTTAATAATTATTCATTTAACTTTTCATGTGTTTATTTCCCCAAAAGATAAGCTCCCCAAGGGCACCAAGCCAATCATGTTGTTCATGTACTTCTTTATATCAGATAGATGTCTTGCATATAGTATGTACTCAATAAATATTGGCTAGTTTTATTAACTTAACTAATATTACAAAGGATTATCAATAAAGTGTTAGTGTTGAAAAGCTTTGCTGAGAAATTTGTTTTTATTAAGAAGTCCATGTAATCAGAGGCTTTCTGTGTAGGCCCTGACCAGGGTTTGGGCTGGGGAGGAATTCTGAGGAATATGTGAAACACGATATAAAAATGAATTATTTTGGGGGTCAATTTTCTTTAAAATCAAACAAGCAAATTTATTATAGAAATATTAACAACATTTAAAGTGAATATTTTCATCTATAATTAAATATACCAATATATTAACAAAATTATTCTAATTTCTGCCATCCTTTTCAATCTTTTTAAAAAAATCCTCACCTGAAGATATTTTTCCACTGATTTTCAGAGAGTGGAAGAGAGAGGGAAAGACAGAAAGAAATATTGATGAGAGAAACACATGGATTGGTTGCCTCCTGCACATGCCCTGACCAGGGTTTGGGCTGGGGAGGAGCTTGCAACCAAGGTACATGCCCTCGACTGTAATTTAAAACGGGACCCTTCAGTCCGCAGGCCGACGCTCTATTCCAGCCGTGGGCACTCTATGGCCCACGGGCCGGATCCGGCCCATTTGGCTGTTCTATCTGGCCCGCGGAGCCGAAAGAGCGGAGGGTTCTCTTGCTCTCCCCTCCGCTCCTTTACTTTGAATTTATATTAGTTCACACAAACACTCCATCCATGCTTTTGTTCCGGCCCTCCGGTCCAGTTTAAGAACCCATTGTGGCCCTTGAGTCAAAAAGTTTGCCCACCCCTGCCTATTCACTGAGCCAAACCAGCTAGGGCACAATCTTTTTTTTTTTTTATATATGTTTTTATTGATTTCAGAGAGGAAGGGAGAGTGGGAGAGAAATAGAAACATCAATGATGAGAGAGAATCATCAATCGGCTGCCTCCTCCATGCCTCTTACTGGGGATTGAGCCCAAAACCCAGGCATGTGCCCTGACTGGGAATCTAACATTGACCTCCTGGTTCTTGGGTGGATGCTCAACCACTGAGCCACACTGGTTGGGCAATCCTTTTCAATTTGATCCAAATGTACATGTATATATTTTACAGACTTGGAAATATACAATCTGAAGTTCTATATTATTAAATTAGTATTATTTCTGAGTTGCTATTAGTCTTTGGCTACATAATATGGACTTAATACAACATAATTTACTTAACTATACTTCTATTATCCAATACTGTTTTTCTTTACTTTCTCTAGGTCCAGATCTTAAATGCTACATAATTTCAAACTACCTCCAGCAGTTAGAATACATTGTTACATACATTTTGCCATTGTATAACCTGTTCTCTTTGCCAGGAATGTTCTTTCCTTCATGCATCTGGGAAATTAATCTTTATTTAAAGTAGTAGTCTATGAAATATTTTTATCTCATACCCTACTAGTAAAAAATTTTCAAAATCTAGCTCCAACATACTCTGCATATTTATAAAACATCTAGTCTTGAACAGTATGATATGCATATGAGACATACACAAGAATAAAAATGAATAAGAGGTATATTTTAAAAATAATTTTTGATTATCTAAGGCCCCAAACTTGTTTTTCTTGTCACTGCTCCCCATTATTAACAATCACAGATGCATAGTCACATTCTGGTGTTGTCTCTTTACATGTTTCCATTCTATGAGAGTTCCTCTAAGATTGGAGCAAGGCAGTAGTTATTTCTGAATAGTTTTTATTTATCTTTGTGCTTCTGTATTCCTATGGCGTGGCACACTGTCCAACAAAGAGATCAGGAGATGCATAAATGCTCACTAAGTGGATTTGAGTAGTTTTTTTTTTTTTTATTACATCTTTTGAATTATTTTTGGAGGATAAATTTCAATTGCTAGGGTACAAGAGTTAAGCTACAGGTTTGAACACCACATTCTAGCTGTGTAAATGTGAGCAACTTACTTTTCTTGTCTCTCAGTTTATTCACCAGTAAAACAGAGAAAAATTTTATCTACTATATAGGGGGGTTATATGCCCCAAACACTTACCACAGTACCTGGGTGAGTTAACTTTTATTATTGATCAACACATACAATTTTTAAAATGGCTCTTGATACCACTGACAAATTAAAAACAAAGCTCGTGCTGATGATTTCTAGTACAGTCAATGGGTCACTTCATCTCCTTTACTTTGACATAATTTGACCCCTTTATATGATATACTGCATGTCAGTAACAGCCAACCTCTTTTTGGCATCAAAGCTTACCTAGGGAGGAGGAAATTTCTGCTGCTGCTTTAGAGCTTTTAAAGATGCCCTGTTTTTCTATTCTCCCTTCTGCTCAGCCCTGAAATCGCCTCCTCGAATTTTTCTGAAAGTGCCTGTTTAGCTTCAAGTTATTGACAAAGGGTGCCTCTGTAAGTTTCAGTTGTTAACTCATAATCAAATTGAGCAATTTTACAATGCTACTTTTCTTTTGGTTTTTCTGAGGTCTTACTTTTTTAAAAGTGTTTTGTTTATTTTTTAATTGATTTTAGAAAGGAGAGGGAGGGAGATACCGATCCGTTGCTTTCCATATGAACTCTGACCAGGGATTGAACCTGCAATCTAGGTATTACCTTATCTTACCAACAAAAAGGTTAGGTCTCACTTTATTGTGATGGTCAGGGACCGTCAAATTCTCTGAGGTATGTCTGTCCTTGTTATTACTACGTAAGCTAGTTCACGGTTCATTTTAATTTATAACTATTATCTTGTGGACACCCTCTCTTACTTTTCCCTACTATATATACTACTTACCTATTCTGTACCACTCAGCTTTCCTACATTTATCTTTTTCTAATCCTTTGGCTTATTATTACAGTGGCTCTGAATCACTGATCTTTGCAAGGGACCATCTGATAAATCCTGAAGGAAACCAAACTAGGGGATATATTCACATCCAGGAACACAGCTCAAGACATAAGGCTTAGACTTTAAGATAAGGTAAGGTATACCAGGAGAGGTGGGAACTGTGTTCTTGAGAAGTATGGAGTAGAGGCTAAGACCAGAGAATATGAATCCTGGTTCTGCTCCCTTAGCTCTGTGGACCTAGTAAGTTCCTAAGTAAAGCTTCCTGGCCCTCAGTTTCTTCAGCTGAAAAGCAGAGGTGATAACAGTACTTGCACCATAAGATTATCAATTTGAGATAACAGCATGTGTGAAACACTTAAGAACAGTGTCTGGCACATTGTAAACACTCAGTAAATATTAACTATTGAAATTATTATAAACAGATAAGTGGTTGACAGCAGGTAGGAAGGTAGAGCAAGAATGTGAAAGTTTAGAGAAACAATCATTGAATGTTAATTTCATTACTACTGTATTTTCTCATAAACTTTAAGGAAGTCCTAATTCTAGACTGAAATACTTTTTTCTTCCTATAAAATTTCCCAGTCTTGGTGAGATTTTTTTTTTAAACAGCATCAGTTCAAAATATTTGAAGGCAGCAACAGTAAAGCTACTATTTATAGCCTTATGGTAGACTATTTTTGTACTTTATTATCTACAAAATAGCCATGTTTCCAATTTGTATAACCTAAACATTTGTTATTCACTTTCCTGCTGGTATAATTGGGAGTAAGGATGGGGAATAAAGAGGAAGGCAGGATTTAAAGCCTTGCCTCACCAGCATTTTAAAGACCAGTGACAAAGATCTTTCATAATAATAATTTGGACGGAGAGGCAACATTCAATCTGATAAAGTTGCCACGTACTGTGTTTACTTTTAACATTCTTTACTCCCCTCCATGATACTCAGAGACCTCATGCTCTCTCTTAACTCCGAGCCTCTACTGCTCTTGGGATATAAAAACCCATGTTCAGGTTTGAAATTACAAATTGATTGCATGTTGGCCACATTTGCCTCAGGATGTTTTTAGTTTGGCCTTCACTGGTTGGCAAAATGTAAAAATCAAGGAGTTCACACAAAAATCCAGCTTTTAGGGTTTCTCTTAGAGAAAAAAACCCACGAAAACAGAATATCTCAGAACACAAGACCCACATTCCTGAGGGCGACATTCTGCTAGAGCTGAACAGCTGCTCCCTTCAGTTACAGCATGGACACTCCAATTTGCAACATTACTTATCACTCCCCATTGTCTTCCACCCGACCAGTTTCACTCAGTTGTACTTTCTCACCCCTGTAGACCTCTGTCTGCAAACTATAGCCAGACCTTTCCTGCCTCCCACCAAAGCTTCCTTTCTTCTACCTCTCATCAGTTTTTCCATCCAATAGCTAGGTGATCTGACCCGCTCTAAGTATTTTTACATGTGCGTTCTGGATATAGTATCCTAATAGAAAGAGATGACTGTGCCGGCGGAAATTACAGGCACCACGGGATCACAATCTGGATGGCAACTGTCCATTTTACTTTTTCTGCTATCCTGACGTAGCCATACCTCACTGTTCCCAGGCAAACCAAAGGAGTTGGTTTTCTGTAGAACAATAAGCACCGGCCTTATATCGCCCTAGTTCCAAAGGACCAAAAGCTATTAAGGGATATTCTGACCCCCGTTTCCTCGGAGGCTTCAGGATATCCGACCTGAAAGAATTTTCCCTCACCTGACTTTGGGGCCCGTTTAGCGCCAGGCAGCAGTGCTCTAGGAGCGCGCGCATCCTGCATGAGCTCATTTCTCAGGGGCGTTCCCAGAAGGCGCGCCCGGCGCACTCGGCCGGTCTAATCAATGGCCCCCGCGGCGGGGAGGGCGGGGCGCGGCCGCCCAGCGGCGCTGCTGCCTTTCTGAAAGCTTTGTTCCCACTTTAGCGTCAGAGAACTCGCTCCCGGCCGGGGAGGCATCTAGCATTGATCTGGACTTTTCAGGGAAGACGCTGGCACTCGGGACGCACTATCCCAGGCGGAAGGAAGTCTTGGGCGCGCAGAATTAGCCGCGCCCAGCCGGGAGCCTTCAGTGAGTGGGGAGGGGCCCTAAATCCTCGGCTCGCCTGAGCGCTCCAAGCCTAGCCCCGCCGACCGCAGCAGTTTCGGACCGGCAGTGCGGAGAGCCCGCACTCCCTATTTGCGGTTTCCATATGGTGTGGGAGCAGCCGCAGGAGAGCCCGTCACACCGTCCGCCACGGCCCCAGTCGAGCTGCTCTGGACTCCGGGGACCGCCGCCGGAGGCTGAGGGCCAATCACAGTGCTTCTAGGTCTTGCGATTGGACGGCAGTGAGTGCCGATTGGCTACCGTAGCGGTTTCGGCCTCCCTCCCTTTCCCTTTAGCCCCAACTCCAGTTCCAAAGCTTCCAGCCAATGAGAAGGCACTTTATAGACGCCCTCCCATTGCTTTCTTCTTTGCCCCACCTTGGCGAGGGAGGAGGCGTTCTGACTGGCCAGACTGTCCTCGGAAGCCCCCTTCCATTCACCAATCAGCGAGGAAGGCACACTCCCAGCGGAGTTTTTGGCCAATTACAAGGCGGCCACGGGCCCAGCCGTGCTGTTTCACCCAGAACCCCGGGTTTCACTGTTCTTAACTCTTCAAGCATTTTTCTTGAGGGCCGGCGGACTCTGATTGGCCATTGTGGCCATTATCGAATTTCTCCTCCGAACAAGGCGAACCCACCTTCTTCTCCTTCGGTTATCTTCGGTATTTTTCGCTCTTTGGGCGTGGATTTCCAACGACAGATTCTAATTGGTTCCTTACGTCTATCGGCTTTTTCCGGGAGAAGCAGCTAAAAAACGACGTCCGTGATTGGCTCTGATCGTGCTTCGGCTCCGCGACCGAAGCGGGCGGGCGCGGGGCTCGGCCGGCGATTCCCAGACGCCTGTTACGCGGGCGTCGGGGCGCTGGGCGGTGTAAGACTGGGTGGGGGAGGAAGGAGGCGGAGGACGAGGTGGACGGGGGAGGGGTAGCGGGGAAGAGCTAGGCGGCTGCGCAGACGGCGCTCCTCACACAGAGCAGCCCCTGACCCGGGCGAATGCGGGCTTGTGTTGCCGCCGCCGCCGCCGCCGCCGTCCGGGCCGAGTGACAAAGGAAGGCAGGAAGGAAGGAAGGAAGCAAGGAAGAGCCGGTCCCACAGCCGCTGACAGGGCTCCGGACTGGGAGCAAAGCGCGGACACTTCCTGAGCAGGCACAGAGCAGAGGCGAGGGGCGGGAGGGCGGCCGCGCTGGTGCCGTGGACGGGGGAGGGGGCCCCGAGGGACAGAGGCGGTTGCTGGGTTCCCATGTCCCCGGCGTATGGGGAGCAGTCGAGGAGCCGCTGCCTGGGATCTGAAGGGAGCTGCCTCCGCCACCGCCGCCGCCATGGCCGCTGGATCCAGCCGCCGCCCGCAGCTGCTCCTGGCGCAATGAGGAGAGGAGCCGCCGACACCGCCCGCCTCTGACTGACTCGCGACTCCGCCGCCCTTCAGTTCGCCGGGCCCCAGCCGTCAGCCCGCCGGATCCCGCCGCTGCCCGAGCCGCAGCGTTTCCCGTCGCATCTCCGAGCCACCCCCTCCCTCTCCCTCCCTCCTTCCCATCCCCCTTCTTTTCAAGCGTGAGACTCGTGATCCTTCCGCCGCTTCCCTTCTTCATTGACTCGGAAAAAAATCCCCGAGGAAAATATTATATTCAGAGTACTTATTTTCAATCAAGTATTTGTCCCCGTTTCGCGTGATATATATATATATATATTTTTTTTTAGGATTCCCCCCCCCTTTCCTTTTCTCCCCTCCAAGGAAAGGGAGGGGAATGAATTGTATTTTTTTCCTCCTAGTCCCAAATCATCTATGTTAAATACCCATACTGATCTGTCTTGAAGGAGAAATACATCGCTCGTTTTTTTAATAGCTGTACAAAAGGAGTGGAAAAAAAAAAACCGCAAGAGAACGAAGTCTTTTTCTTTTTCTTGTGGGAGAACTTAATGCTGCATTTGTCATTAACCTAACATCCCAACATACAACAAAAGGAAGAAAAGGAGGAAGGAAGGAAAAGAAGGTGATTCAGGAAGAGAGTGATCATGTCAGGGCGGCCCAGAACCACCTCCTTTGCGGAGAGCTGCAAGCCAGTGCAGCAGCCTTCAGCGTTTGGCAGCATGAAAGTTAGCAGTAAGTATTGATTTTCTTTTACACCCTTCTCCACTTCATCCTTAAAATAGGAAACCTGGAGATACCAGGGTCTGCAAGTCTTAGACCTCCCGATACAACAATCAGATATAATGGAAATAGGCAAAAACGTGTCTTCAAGGATGAAGCAGCTCCCTCTTTTCTCCTCCCATACCCCATCCCTCGGTCTCATTAACCTTGAATTGAGAGAATATGATTTTTGTTTGGATGATTTGATTTGAAACTTCTTTTCTTATACTTTCCTTGCTGTTGGTAGTCAGCTGTATTAAGTGCTGGAGTGTTTCCGCGTTAAAATAGCGATGGTAGTGTTTACTTGCTCATCCTTTGGATAAAGAGGACAAGACTTGATTCATAAAACATTATGTTGCTCATTTTATGTCTTTTGGAATGAGGGGTATTTCAGTTAGATCAGGTCTCAGGGGTTTCCACCGTTTTGTATACTTAATAGAGAGACTGAGTGTTACAGTTGCCTAACATTTCTTTCTTGCTTGTGTGACTATACAAAGTATTTGTTCTAAATCCTGAGATGAACTTGTTCAGTAACCGGACTTCACGTTGGGAGGCGAGTATTGATTCCTTCCTTTGCGAGGGGCTAGTGGGAACTGCTGATACCCAGTAGTAGTAGTATCTCTATTTGCGTTGTTTTAAATTGGATAAGTGGTTTAATATGTTATCTTTGATCCTTCCCATTTTGACATTACCTGTCTACTACTATATAATTTATGTTTAGTAAAAAGGTAATTTGGGAGTAGGTCCAATTTTTGATTGAGGTTTGTATTGTCATGTTGCCAAATACTAAGTTGAATGTTAATTGTTACTGACTTGTCATTTAAGTTCAATTTTGGGTGCCATTTCATTTGTACTTGTTAATTGATCTAGAGGTCAGGGGTCCCCTTAGGATTATTTAAAATGCTCTTGCATTGGTTTTCTGTCACATTTAGATAAAACTATGGATTTAGTTGTGAGAATATGGATTTAGACCTTTCCATCATAGGTTTTGCAGAACGAATATAATAGGCATATTTGGGCTATGCTCAGGGTTGTTACTAGAGTATACTCTTGTCCCAGATTTGTGCTGAAAGTCTGTGTTCTTGAGGTCTTTGGTATACTAAGTATCCAGTGTTCTGATGTACTAGTCTCTCTACTTGTGGATCTGTTTATGTGCTATTTAATGACAGCGTATTTAAAAATATTTCCAGGGTTTGGCAAAAATTATACTTTCTTATCTCATGAGGGCAAAGAAAAACTATTTTGTTGCCTAGAAGAAGGAGAGAACTGAGATTTTTTTTTTAGAAGCATATGCTGTTATGTGAAATTGATTATATCCTTAAGCAACATAAAATGATTTTTGTTGAATTCAGAATTTTAATTCATGTTGGCTTTTGGAACTTACCTGAAACAGGGTAGCCTAAGGTAATAGCTAAATGGAAGGTTATTTTTCAAAGTTAATTTGGGGTGGGGGTTGTGGGGTGGTGACTAGCTAGTGCAGAATGCAGGGTATGTGAAGAGGGAAGCTGATGATGCATCTTCAGGGAAGGGTCAAGCTTTCTAAGCACTTCATGGGGTCATTTGAAAGGAATATTTAAAAATTCTAGGGTAATTTTCAGCTATGATGAAGCAAATCTTATATAGCTACTTAAGAGCCTCCTGTGCTACTGGGGTGTTCGGTTTTTCATCTTGTAATATAGTTTAAAAACCACTCAAAATCAATTTTAGGTGATTAATATATTAGATCTATTTCAGAAAGCAAAATAGAATAGCTTCTAATGTTAAAATTTTGGGCTTTTCATTTTATCCCCAGGATTTTCTTTGAAAATGACTTAATTCTTGATAATGTGGATGTTGACTGATGAGGTAATTCTTGTAAAGTGTAGGTTAAAACGTTTAATTTTCTGTTATTATATAGATCAACTTAACATTTAAAAAGTTGGAGTTCAATGCTAATTGTTTTTGACAATCTTGACTTTAAGGACATTTTAGAAGAAAGGGAAATCATTAAATATTAGTTAGAGTGCTAGTGTTCAAGGAACCCTGTTCAGACGAGAGATACGTAAGAAAATGCAGTCCTTGTCCTCAAAAGCTTATCATTTAGTAGTAGAGGCAGATTATGGGACAAAATATGAAGACAATACCAAGATGACTGTAAGATTGTAAATACAAATAGAATGCTTTGTTCAGAGGGACAGAGAATAAAGGAGTGAGGTAGATGGGTTAGAGAGGGAAGACTTCTGCAGAAGTGTGTTTTAAGACAGGTGGTAAAAGAGGCAATAACTTCAGTTGATACAGAAGCATAAAGGATTCTCGATGGAAAGATTGGACAGAGGCACAGAGATGGTGGTTTTTGTACAACAGGTAAATGATTTTTGTATTTACTAAGCAAGTTGGTAAATCTGAATTAAAGTAGTCTAAGAAAATGAGAGGTGGAATCTGGAAAATATGTTAATAGCTGATGGAGGGTAGAGGGGGGGCCTGTAAGAGTTTGGTTGAGCTTCAAGAGATATTGGAATTGACTTTAGATGGCTGAACCAAGATAATCGAAGATGATTTGGGCAGCTGAGTTAATGGATTAGAGTAAAGTCATTAGAGCCCTTTTAGGGATACTATAGTAAGGGTGTGTTGTGAATCATGAGGGAGTATAAAGTAAAATGTGAAAATGGGATGAAAAGAACACATTTGAGAGAACAGTGTGAATGAAGAACTGGCAGGACTTTGTATTGGATTGAAGGGGAATATTTGGGAAGGAGTCAGGAGTTAAAAATAAATTCTGATGTTACTGGTCTGGAAGAGTTGACTGCGAGTTAAATTGTTGGTTGTAATGGGAAAGTTGAGAAAGTTCTGAGATGAGAGGGTAGATGAGTTCACTTTTTAAAAATTTAATATACAATAGGTTCCCTTGAAATTCAGCAGACACAATTGGTTACTGGCAATGATATTTAACTTAACAGTCTATTAATTGCAGTTTCTAATTTTTCTACACTTAAAAATGTCAATTTATTTTTGAAAGAAGTAAACTAAGGGTTTTCATTTAAATGCTTTTCATTAAATTTCTAAAAAAGACAATTTTTAAAATGTAGATTCAAGAGTTTTGCACTTGAAAAACCTGGTTATAATAGTTCCATGGTTATTTATTTGAAAACAATGAAAATATTTTTGGCACTAAACTGTGATTTTAAAATTTCAGATATTTTATATAGCCTTTAACCTTTGGTACAACTTAACTTTTCATAAATATGATTATTTTCAGGTAAACCTCGCATTTAAAATAGTGGTAATAATAGCAGCCTTCACTTGGTTTGTGAAGGGTCCAGCAGACATTAAAAGTTGATTTTTTAACAAGTTGTTTTTGACTTTTTTGTTGAGCTAAGCATTCATTGCAAGTTTAAATCAGTATTTTAAAAACATTTCTTTTTATTTACTATGGTGAAGCCAACATTTTTTGTTTACATCCAGATTCAAATGTTATTAAATAAATGTTAATAGCTATACAGTTCCTATTGTAGAATCACTTGATACTATACTCAAAATAGAGAAAATAAGGACCCTGTCTATGGTGATTTTCGTTAAAATGTTAATAATAAATCCCTTTGGTATACTATTGGTGAACATTTAGCTAGTTGCCTAGGTTTAAAAAGAAGATTTGGAAAGAGGGAAATAAGTTGAGTATTATTTTCTCATATAAAATGTTTTTAGATTAAAGTTGTTTTTAGTAATGAGAGAATGATTAATAGTATTTGTGTATTTAGTTATGGTGATTAAAACCAAAGAGTAGGTGGCAACTTAGAGTTCCTGTATTCCCAAGGGAGAATAATCTCTTTGTGACACCCAAAAATTAGGTTATTAGAATTTAGGGAATTTCTAGATTATCCATGTTGATGTTGGAAAAGAGCTCATGTGAGACTGAAAACTAGAACCTTATTTTCATTTCTTTCCCAATCAAACCTTTCCAGAGTTCTTAAAACACTAAGACCTTCATATGAGAATTTCATATTATCATGTTGCATGCATTGGTAGAAAAGGCTAATTGTGAAATAAGGCACAGGTACTGGGGGAAAACTTGAAAGGAACACAGAGATTTCCAAATCAATTTATGACTGATTGGGAATTGCATTTAGAAAATGAGGTGACATCTTCTCATTTCATGGCATGGTTCAACTGAAAGTTAGTACTTGCATCCTGTGTTGTTTGCCCCGTTTTGAACTTGAGTTGCAGGTATGAGATACTGGTTTGGAGAAGTTTGCAGTTTTTGGAAGTGTCAGCAAATTCTTAGGCTGGGGGAGCTCTATTTTTGCATGTGCTTAATGTATAGAGAAGGCTGTGAAACATGCATGTGCTGACACTGTTGCCACAGTTCCATACTTTTTAAAGATGAATTTGTTAGAGTGCTAGTGTGTTTATTTTTAATAAGACTCATGGGACTGTGAGACAGGGATGGGGATGGGCAGGCTGTGAGATTGTAGTATCTCTTATGCTCCACCCTACAATGGAGAATGGAGGGGCAGAGCACGTGGGTGTGACAGGAGTAGATGCTAGTACTAACAGGACCAACCTGATTTCCTGGATACTGTACTACCAAGAACATAATCACTATGAATAAATGAATTTGCTGTAATGTTTAGCATCATTTTCTAGCATTTTTTTTTTAGGGGGTTTGTGCAAAGGGAATCTTTCATAATTTCAAGTACAGAGTATTTTCATGGTTCATTGATTTTAAAAAAGAGGTTGCAATCTTTGTTCCTATCTTGGGTCATACAAATCTTTCTTGGTTATATAAATATCTTTGAATGTGATATGGAAATGTACATTTATATAAAGGCCTGTGTGAATAGAACAGCAAAGAAAAATTGACAGTAGAGTTAAAGAACAATTTGTTTTCCCAAAGTTTGCTACCACTACTAAGTTGAAACAAAGTGATTTTCTGTTTATTATTGAGTTTTTATTTTTGTTTTTTAAAAATGAGTTATTACTCAGCAAATAATGAACATTCAGTAAATTATGTCAATATATACTTGTGTCTGTAATGTACTTGGTCTGGTACAAGGTATAAAGATAAAACTTCGTTGATTTGGAATCTAGTTTACAGTTCCCCTTCCCACTTTGCTTATGTTTTGGGGAGAAAGGTTTACTTTCAAAGGGTATGCAAGTAAAAAATTTGTAAATGGTTGAATCTTACATTCTATTTGTACTTAAAATCTTACAGTCGTCTTATAGTTTTCTTAGAAGCATTTTGGTTTGATCAGATTGAGGAAAAATGATGAATTTTTTAAAAACTAATTCTGCCAAACCATCTTTTTCTTTTTTAAAAAAATTCTCACCCAAGGATATGTTTTCCATTGATTCTAGAGAGAGGAAGGGAGAGGGAGAGGGAGAAAGAGAAACATCAATGTGAGAGAGAAACATCCATTGGTTGCCTCACATAAGGGCCCCAACCAGGGATCAAACCCGAAACCTGGAAATGTATCCTGATCAGAACTGAACTCAGAAAGAACCCTTTGATGCATGGAGTGACACTCTAACCACTGAGCAACACTGGCCAGAGCCCAGCTTTTCCTTTTGTCTCCAGGGTACCATTCCCAACAGTGGCACAAATATGAATCATTATGTTCCTTTATAAACATAGTCTAGAGTTGTTAATTTCTTAATTGTCCTTTCAAATCAATCTATACTAATAAAAGGGTAATATGCTAATTAGACTGGATAGATGGGACATCTTTCAGATGTCCTTCCATCCAACGCCACAGTGGTGGGGGCCGAGGCAGAAGCGGTTAGGGGTAATCAGGCAGGCAGGCAGTGATTAGGGGCAATTAGGCCAGCAGGGGAGAGCAGTTAGGGGCGATCAGGCCAGCAGGGGAGAGCAGTTAGGGGTGATCAGGCCATCAGGGGAGAGCTGTTAGGGGCGATCAGGCGGGCAGGGGAGAGTGGTTAGGGGCATCAGGCCAGTGGGCAGAGGTGGTTAGGAGTGATCAGGCTGGCAGGGGAGAGCAGTTAGGGGTGATCAGGCAGGCAGGCAGGCAGAGGAGGTAAGGGGCAATCAGGCAGGGAGAGTGGTTAGGGGTGATTAGGCAGGCAGGCAGAGTGGTTAGGGATGGTCAGGCAGGCAGGTGAGCGGTTAGGAGCCAGTGGTCCCGGGTTGTGAGAGAGATGTCCCGGATTGGAGAGAGTGCAGGCCGGCTGAGAGCTCCCCCCCCCCACGCCCTCTGCATGAATTTCATGCAGCCGGCCTCTAGTTTAATAATAAAAAGTGAACATTTCTGACAAAGGAGTAACTATTTTTCTAGTAACTTGTATTTCAGATGATGGTATAGTTTAGATAAATTTACAGGTTTAAGATTTTCTAGGCATGCCCTAAAGCCAGAGAGGTGGTAGGTAGTCAGGCAGGCAAATATATTAGTAACATTGGTATAAAGCAGTAACATTAATACTACATTTTTTCATTATCATTAATTGTATCATGTTGAATTCCTTGGCTTAGAAAGCAAAAAAAATAAATAGGTTACCCTAATAGACAGTATTAATTAAAGTACATTAATTAAAGTACATTAATAATTGATTGACATAGGATATGTCTATTGGATGTTTACTATGTACTAAGTACTCTGCCAAATTCTTCACTTGCATTACAACAGTTAATCATTACAATCCTATCTAATAAAAGAGTAATATGCAAATTGACCATCACTCTAACACTAGATGGCTGCCCCCACGTGGTCAAAGATGGCTGTCCCCATGTGGACACAAGATGACTGCCACAAGATGGCCAGTAGGGAAGGGCAGTTGGGAGGGACCAGGCCTACAAGGGAGGACGGTTGGGGGCGATCAAGCCTGCAGGGGAGGGCAGTTAAGGGGTGACTAGGCCAGCAGAGGAGGGAAGTTGGGGGGGACCAGGCCTGTAGAAGAGGGCAGTTAGGGGTGATCAGGCCTGCAGGGGAGGACAGTTAGGAGCAAACAGGCTGGTAGGGGAGCAGTTAGGCATCAATCAGGCTGTCAGGGGAGTGGTTAGGGGGTGATCAGGCTGGCAGGCAGAAGCCGGTAGGGGCAATCTGGAAGGCAGGCAGGCGAGCAGTTGGGAGCCAGCAGTCCTGGATTGTGAGAGGGATGTCCGACTTTAGGCCCTAAACGGGCAGTCGGACATCCCTCGAGGGGTCCCAGATTGGAGAGGGTGCAGGCTGGGCTGAGGGACACCCCCCCCCCTACACGAATTTCGTGCACCGTGCCTCTGGTATTTCTACAAAGTAGCTAATACTGTTATCCCCATTTTATAGATGAGGTAAATGAGATTCAGAGAGGTAAAGCAACTTGTGCACGATTACCTGGCCAGTAAGTTGCTGTGTTAGAATTGAAACCCAGGCATTCTGATTCTAGAGCCCTTGTTTTTTATTTGTATGTTATAGAGAATGGATTACTGTTACCTTAACGCTACGATTCCAGAGATAAGCTAAAATGCTTTTTGCTTTTAGGATAATTTAGCAATGACTTTCATTATTAGTACTGCTTTTGAAATTAGTTTCAGGAATGCCTGTTAGCAGATATAGTAATTAAATACTTATAATTACATTGGAAAAATCCTCAATTATTTTAAGATTTCAGGGAAAACTTATTAAGACAAACATTGAAAATGAAAATATTAGGGCTTATGGCAGCACACACACAAAAAAGTAATATATGCTATTTTTTTTTTGTTTAATGTTTATTCAGAGCACTGGTTTTTATTGAAAAATACTGATTACAGCCAAAACCGGTTTGGCTCAGTGGATAGAGCGTCGGCCTGCGGACTCAAGGGTCACAGGTTCGATTCCGGTCAAGGGCATGTACCTTGGTTGCGGGCACATCCCCAGTAGGGGGCGTGCAAGAGGCAGCTGATCGATGTTTCTCTCTCATCCATGTTTCTAACTCTCTATCCCTCCTTTCCCTTCCGCTCTGTAAAAAATCAATAAAATATTTAAAAAAAAAAAGAAAAATACTGATTACAAATAAATCTGGTGTATATATGTATTTATATTTCTAGGTGATACTAGAATGTGATTCTCCAAATTAGCCATTATTAAGGATTATTATTTATCACCATCTTTTCTTATAGGTTGTACAGTGTTCTAAGTGTTCTTTTTCTTCTTTTTTGCTTGTATGTACACAACCAATGAATAAGTTAAGTATCTTTTGGACATTCGTTAGTTCTGGAACTGTAAGGCTGCAGGGTTTTTTGTTTTTGTTTTTTAAAAAATAATAGCTATGCATCAATGTGGAGTTGGAGCTGGGTTATTTGAAATATCACCTCTTGGGAATCAGGAAATAAAACAAGAAAGCTTTCGAGCAGCTGAAATCCCCAGACAAATAAATGATGCATACAGTTTGCTCATAGGTTGGTTTTTAGGCTTTTATTTAAACTTCTTTATTATTATTTAACACAGTTCTAATTCATTCAGTTGTCTGGTTTTCTAAAATTGAAAATTAGAAGAGACTGAATAGATACTGATATTAAGTATCACACCTGCCAAAAAGAATAGACAGACAATTCAGGAAAACAAGCATATTGGGATTACTTAGTGTAGGTTTACACAACTCCAAGGGAAATCACCATGATAATTGTTCAAAATGTTGATCTAGAGAAGGTTAATTTATATTACCTCCACTCTCTGTTAAAATAGTAGGAGTCAGGAAAGTCTCTTCTGGATAGTTGGGGTTCTGTAATAACTTTTCATTACATCAAACATTGTCTAAATTTGTTGGTCACTGAAATAATGAAGAAGAGAACTGGGTCATCTCATCTCTGTCTGGTTGACCAAGTCTAGTTGAATTTCAGTGACATGGATAAAGGTACTTAAAGTCTTCAGTATGCTAGCTCATGGTATTGTTTCCAATTCTTTCTTCCATTTTCCATCTACATTTTTAAAAAACATTTAATAGGGCTGTTGTTTTTAACATGTTTCTATTGATTTTTTTTGGAGAGAGAGGAAAGAAGAGAGAAAGAGAAATACAAACATCAATGAGAGAGAAACTTCAATCAGCTGCCTCTTGTATGCTCCCCACTCGGACATATGCCCTGAGCAGGAATCAAACCAGTGACCTCTTGGTTCATGGGTCAACACTCAACCACTGAACCACACCAGCCTGACTGTCCATCTACATTTATTACTCAGACACAGCATTTTATCTGATTTAAGGTTTATTGTCCTACTTTTTTTTTCTGTGGCAAAAATGGAGTTGCTGTTCAGATATTCACCTGCCCATATTTTCGGTTTGTGGAATACTTGAAGGCTCTGCATGGAGTTATTTAAGCTTTCATATGAATTATGATTGGTTATTAGAGAGTAACTTTACCAAATACATGTTGTATGGCCTATGTAATGAGAACTGAAAAGGGTAGGTATCTTTTTTTTTTTTTTTTTTTTAATTGATTGGTTGCCTCCTCTACCTGCCCAATAGGGGATTGAACCCACAACCTGGGTATGTGCTGCCCTGACCAGTAGTCGAACCGCCACCTTTTGGTGTATGGGATGACACTCTAGAACCAATTGAGCCACACTGGCCAGGGCAGAAAAGTGGGTATCTTAATTGTTGATCTGAAGATAAAAGACAGTCTTGGCAAAGTACTTTTTTCTTTTCTGAATGTCTAAGAAATTCTTAGGGGCTTAATTGGCTAATTTAACTTAAAAGGTTGTTTTTTATTTCTTTCTAAAGAAAGCTAACCTATCTTTTAAAAATGTGATTCTCTCATTATTTCTTAAAATCAGTTAAATCATTTCAATCGATAACCACTTTTTTCATGACTTGTGTTGAAGTTACTGAGCTGCATCAAATTACTACTCTTAGACTTCTGAGTTTGTAGAGGCAGCACCTGAATAGTTGGAGGTACTAAAGTTATGCTTGTCATCAGATTGATAGTATTACATTTCATCTGCTGTTCTATTGGAATTTCAGAGCTTTGACACTATACACCAGGGGTCCTCAAACATTTTAAACAGGGGGCCAGTTCACTGTCCCTCAGACCGTTGGAGGGCCGGACTATAGTTTTAAAAAAAAAACTATGAACAAATTCCTATGCGCACTGCGGGCCGGGATGAGTCGGCTGCCAAGCAGGACAGGCAGCAGCACCCGGTGGGCCGCATGTGGCCCGCGGGCCGTAGTTTGAGGACGCCTGCTATACACATTATTTCAGCTCTGAAAGGAAAAGGGAATGGTTTCAATATTAAATGTAATTGTATGTATATACATATATCATGTTTATATTATATGTAGTAATCACCAAAATATTATTAATTAGATATTGTATGATAAACAGTTACATGCTTATTTACATATTTTGCTTTAAAAAATAGAATTTACTCACACGATTCAGAATTTAAAAGGTATTCAGTGACGTTTTCCTCTTGCTCCTGCTCTGTAACTACCAGTTTTCTTTCCTGGAGACAGCCAGCATTCCAATTTCTTTTTCTTTTTTTTTTTTTTTTAAGAATAGTTTATTGGTTTTTAGGGAGAGAGGAAGGGAGAAGAGAGAAATATTGATGTGAGAGCCCAACATCAATGGGCTTGCCTCCTACGCACCCCCACTGGGAATTAAACCAGCAACCTGGCCTGACCGGAATTGAACCAGCAACCTTTCAGTGCACAGGACAATGCCCAACAAACTGAGCCACACTGGCCAGGGCTCAATTTCTTATGTATCCATCCATAGATAATTTGAATGTTTATAGGTTAGTTCTAGTATGGAATTACGTTTTGTGCATACATACCTAAATTGACACTGACTTTAGCATAAGAGTGTTAGAATTAAGACAAAATTTAAATCAATTACTCTAGAAAATTGCTGTTGTTTATCATCACTAAATCTAAAGGTTTAGGTTATTAAATCCTTACTTTTCTGAATGTGCATTAGATGAGGAGTTAGAGTGAAGTTGGGAGAATGCTTATGGCAATAAGAGGTAAAATGCATTCAATGAACACTTAGTAGCACATTTAAAATACTTCTCACTGTGTTTGAAAAATGATCTATAGTGTCAGGTAGATATTATCTGTGTTTTTTTCCTGGAAATAATTGCTTATTTTATGGTAAAGAAAAAGACAAAGGGTAATTTTTCCCTCTAACTTTCCATTTTTCTAACATATTAAATGAAAAAAACCTGTTCTCTTGAGAGATCAGAGGCGCAGAGTGCGTCAATGTCAGTGAAGCCTGTGCCTTTTACCTCTTTAAGAGCGCACGGTTTCATTCTGCTCATAAACCAAGCACTCTTTTGTCATTTAAAAAAATATATTTTTTATTTTTATAAAGTAATATATTAATATTATTTAAAGAAATCAAATAGTGCAAAAAGTCTTATTATGGAAGCCATTTTCCTGTCCCCCATTTTTATTTCTCAGAGGCTGTTTCCTCTAGTAGTTTTTATCATATTTTTAATTAGTATACTCTTTGTCTATTTCTTAAAATTATTTTTATATATTTATTGTCTTTTCATTATGGTGGATACTATTGTCATTCTCATTTCCCTTTTGCTATCATGCTAATTATACCACTATTTTTAGTTATATCATTATTTATGTAAGTTATAACTTAAATGGTTAATACTCAATACCTAGATAATAAGCAATATTCTTAGCAGAAGGAAGTAGTGTACAATGATCACATTTCCTTTTATAAAACAGCTTTATTGATATATAACTCACATATCATAAAATTCATTCAAAAAAGTTGTGGTTTTTAGTGTATTCACAGAGTCATGTAGCCATTACAACATTTTAATTTTAGAACAGTTTTTATTACCCCTAAAAGAAACCCTGTACCAATTAGCAGTCACTCCCCACAATCCCCTTCTTCCCAGCTCTAGGCAACCACTAATTACTCTGTATGGATTTTCCTATTCTTGACATTTTATATAAATGGAATCATATAATAAGTGACCTTTTGTGACTGGCTTCTTTTATTTTCCATAATGTCTTATAGGTTCATTTATGGCATAGCACTTATCAGCAGTACTTTGTTCCTTTTTATTGATGAATAATATTTCATTGTATGGAAATGCCATCATTTGTTTATCCATTCATTAATTGATGGACATTTGGATTGCTATCTCCTTTTGGCTAGGATGAATAATGGACATTTGTAAACATGTTTTTGTGTGGACACATTTTCAGATCTTTTGGATATATACTTAGTAGTGGAATTGCTAGGTTGTATGGTAATTCTGTTTAATATATATATTTAAAAATATATTTTTATTGATTTCAGAGAGGAAGGGAGAAGGAGAGAGAGATAGGATCATTGATCGGCTGCCTCACGCACACCCTCTACTGGGGATTGAGCCTGCAACCTGGGCATGTGCCCTTGACCGGAATCTAACTAGGGACCCTTCAGTCCATTGGCCAACGCTCTATCCACTGAGCCAAACCAGCTAGGGCCTGTTTAATATTTTAAGGAAGTACGAAACTTTTCAAAGTGACAATCGCATTTCTTTGCTTTTATTATTTTTTTTTAAATACATTATTGTTGCCATTTATATTTTCTTGCAGTGTTTGCAATTATCATAATCTTGGTTTTTCCCCCTCAAGTTTTATCAGGCATTCTGTAGATTCTGCCCACCCTCTCTAATTTTCCTTTTTCCTAGAGTCCTCGTCTTACTACTGGGATCTGGCCTGGCTGTTCTGCAGGTCTCACTGTACAGCTGTCATCTTCTGATTTCTTTCATTGTTCTTTAGTGCCCACTCTCCTATTTTCCTAGATCCCATGTCTTTGTATCACTAAGTAGTTCTTACCTAACATAATCTCATGATGTCAGCCACCAGTGCCCAGAGTATTAACTACTTGGTAAATGTATCTGGAAAAGTTGTTAGTTGGTTGTTTTTTCTATATTTCCTCCGAAATGCTAGTTAAGAAGCTGACAAATTTTTTTGGTGGGTTTCCCACCTTTCAGTATCTAGATCAGCTGTGGGCAAACTACGGCCTACGGGCCGGATCTGGCTGTTCTATCCGGTTCTCTTGCTCTCCCCTCCGCTCCTTTACTTTGAATTTATATTAGTTCACACAAACACTCCATCCATGCTTTTGTTCCGGCCCTCCGGTCCAGTTTAAGAACCCATTGTGGCCCTCGAGTCAAAAAGTTTGCCCACCCCTGATTCTAGATACTGAGGCATAGATGTTTTAAGATGTTACATTGTATCACTATAACCAAGTGATTATAGTGATATCAACATGAAGAAACAATGTGAAGCAAGTACATAAATCTGAACAATACTAATATTAAGCATTGTTTAAACCAGAGCTATTCAATAGAAATATAATGCAAGCCACAAATGTGAGTCACATGTGTAATTTTAAATAATATTTTGTTTAATCCAGTGTATTCAAAATACTACTTCAACATGTAATCAAGTTGAAATTTACTGAGATATTTTACTTTTTTGGTACTAAATCTTTACAACCTATTGGATATTTTACACTTACAGTCCTTCCTAATTTGGAGTAGCCACATTTTAAGTGCTCAGTAGTCATATGTCACTAGTGGTTATTGTATTGGACAGTGCAGGTTTAAAATATTGTCCAGGAATTATGTTATTCTGTAATATTGTTGTCTGTCTGATCATGGAGTCTGTTATAAAGTGTATGTCGTTTAAAAACACTTTATTGATTTGTCTCATTGCTTTGTCATGTGCTTGCTATAGAAGGTAATAATTTTTCTACCATATTTTAGCACAACTGTTAAAAAGTACATTGAAATTCTTATTGGTATACTTGTTAGATGTTGTCATTGTCATGATTGTCCTGGTTATGAAGAAATTTTATTAGTCTATTCTTTGTCATATTTTCTCTCCCCTTACTGTTTCAAAGACATATCCAGCTTTCACAATCCCAAACAAAGGCAACCTCAGCCACTTAGTCTTCCATGCCTTACCTCAAGGCAATTGCATGCGACTCTTGTAGCACCCTCTATCCTCCTCTTTCTGTTCTACTGTGTATTCTAGTTAACTTGTTTTTGTTGCTCTCTAGGGGATTATAAATTTCAGTATGGCAAAAAAATAATATACTCAGCTTTGTATTTTTGCAGTGTGGAGCACAGTGCTTTCTGTATTGGGTCATTTAATATTTGAGTTAAAGGCAATTTGTTATGGTAGTTAGATGAATACTGTATACTAGGTGTACCGGTTAATAATGTGGATTTTTTTTCAGTAGATGGAGTTACACATATGTTGATATATATGCGATTTGATATGTATGCTGTTTTGTTGTATTGACAACAAACTTCAAAACTTCACATGCCAAATTTTCTCAATGTGTTAACATCATAGATATTTTACACTTAAAAATGTCAGATTTTGTGCCAAAAAAAGGGCATTTGTGGGAAGTTATAATTCATTACTTCATTTTGAAGAAAAGTGCTGTGAATACTTCTGGAAGCTTATGGTGAACATGCTCCATCTCAAGATACTTGTGAATGCTGGTTTAAACGCTTTAAAAGTGATGATTTCGATGTGAAAGACAAAGAACGTCCAGGTCAACCAAA
Organism: Plecotus auritus; assembly: GCF_963455305.1. Lineage (NCBI taxonomy): Eukaryota > Metazoa > Chordata > Mammalia > Chiroptera > Vespertilionidae > Plecotus > Plecotus auritus. The sequence goes on along the minus strand of NC_137771.1, from coordinate 167,347,070 downwards.
AAAGTTTGAAGACGAACAATTACAAGCATTATTGGATGAAGATGTGTGTCAAACTCAAAAACAACTTGCAGAAAGATTAAACGTTGCTCAGCAAACAATTTCCAATCGTTTACAAGCAATGGGAAAGATTTTAAAGGAAAGAAAGTGGGTGCCACCTCAACTGAACGAAAGACAAATGAAAAACAGAAAATTCATCAGTAAAATGTTGCTTCAACGGCACGAAAGAAAGTCTTTTTTGAATTGAATTGTGACTGGTGATGAAAAGTGGATTTATTTTGAGAATCCCAAATGCACAAAAGCATGGGTTGATCCAGGTCAACCATCAACATTGACTGCATATTGCTTCGGAAAGAAGACAATGCTCTGCGTTTGGTGGGATCAGGAAGGTGTGTTGTATTATGAGCTTCTAAAACCAGGTGAAACCATTAATACTGATTGCTACCAACAACCAATAATCAGTTTGAACCACGCTTTGATCGTGAAATGACCAGAATGTTCCAGAAGACACGGCAAAGTAATTTTCCTTCATGATGAAGTACCATCACATACTTCAAAACCAGTTAAAGACACATTAAAAGATCTTGCCTGGGAAGTATTAACCCACCCGCTGTATTCACCGGACTTTGCTCCTTCAGATTACCACTTGTTCCAATCGATGGCACAAGCACTTTCTGAGCAGCACTTCAAAATGTACGTACGAAGAAGTGGAAAATTGGGTCTCTGAATGGGTTGCCTCAAAACAAGAAAAGTTCTATTGGGATGGTATCCACAAATTACCTGAAAGATGGGGAAATGTGTAGCTAGCGATGGACATTACTTTGAATAAAGCACTTTTGATGTTTCTCTTGAAAATATCGTGTTTTCTTTGATTACAAAATTCACATTATTAACTGGTACACCTAGTACATGGTGGTTACATGGTATAGACTTGCTAGGTCATTAAGCTATCACTGATGTTTCTCGGAACATTTAAGTTTTGATATAAGACATTATAAAGTTAAACCTAGGCTTTTGTTTAAGCATGGAAGAACAATAGGAAAAGGAAAGAGACACAGATATAGACACTTATACTATATGCTTAGTACTGAGTAGTTCTGAACTCTTTGGATGTATAGCTGAATGAATGAAAGAATTTACGTGCTAGGTTGCACTAATTAGTAAGCATAGTACCTTTGAAACCTTGAACCTGTCCAGCTACTACAATACCCCCAAGCCTTCCAGGATTTTATTTGGAGAGTATAGAAGATAGATTTAGAACAATGAAACCTGACAAATTTCTTTATTTTTACCAAGTAGCTTATCCTGCAAGACATAACGTAAAGAGACAATCCTATCTAATAAAAGAGTAATATGCAAATTAACCATCATTCTGCTACACCCACAAACCATGCCCACCAGCCAATCAGGAGTGAGTATGCAAATTAACCCCAACCAAGATGGCTGCGGCCACGGAGTGAGCAGGAGGCTTGGGTTTCCCCGGAAATGGAGGAAGCCAAGCTTTCCACACACCCTACAAAGTTTCAATTATAGAAGATAAATAAATCCCAACAAAAATGGCAGCAGCCATGGAGCTGGAGAGAGCAGGAGGCTTGAGTTGGCCCTGGGGATGGAGGAAGCCAAGCTTCTGTAGCCCTGGCCTGCCTTGACCTCCGCTTAAGGCTACAAAGTTTCAATTATAGAAGATACATAAATCCCAAATACCAGGGCCTCCGCTTGGGTCGCCGGGGGGCGTGGCCAGCCTGCAAACCACCACAGGCCCCTCGCCCAGGCCGCCCCATGCCCCAAGGGAACCTCCACCCTGATCCGGGACACCCTTCAGGGCAAACCAGCTGGCCCCCACCCGTGCACCAGGCCTCTATCCTATCTAATAAAAGAGTAATATGCAGATTGACCATCACTCTAACACAAGATGTCTGCCCCCATGTGGTCATAGATGGCTGCCCCCATGTGGACACAAGATGGCCACCATAAGATGGCTAGCAGGGGAGGGCAGTTGGGAGGGACCAGACCTGCAAGGGAGGGCAGTTGTGGGCGATCAGGCCAGCAGGGGAGGGACCAGGCCTGCAAGGAGGGCAGTTGGGGGCAATCAAGCCTGCAGTGGAGGGCAGTTAGGGGTGACCAGGCCGACAGAGGAGGGAAGTTGGGGGCAACTGGGCCTGCAGGGAAGGGCAGTTGCGGGGGACCCAGGCCTGCAGGGGAGAGCAGTTGGGAGGGACCAGGCCTGCAGGGGAGGGCAGTTAGGGGTGACCAGGCCTGCAGGGGAGGGCAGTTAGGGGCAAACAGGCTGGCAGGGGAGCAGTTAGGCATCAATCAGGCTGACAGGGGAGTGGTTAGGGGGTGATCAGGCTGGCAGGCAGAAGCGGTTAGGGGCAATCAGGAAGGCAGGCAGGCGAGCTGTTGGGAGCCAGCAGTCCTGGATTGTGAGAGGGATGTCCGACTGCCCGTTTAGGCCAGTCGGATCGGGCCTAAACGGGCAGTCGGACATCCCTCGAGGGGTCCCAGATTGGAGAGGGTGCAGGCTGGGCTGAGGGACACACACCCCTGTGCACGAATTTCGTACAGCGGGCCTCTAGTGTTAAAATATGAACAGGCCCCGCTCCATCATTATGGATGTACTTAGACTTGTATTGTGGGGATTTATGAAGTTTTAAATTTTTACAGGACCTCTTTGTGCCTCTGAGGTAATATCTACTTGATGTATTTAAGTATATCAATTTAAGAGCTTTCCCATAGAGTGAGAAATATAAATAAACAATATGGGTTCTTTTACTGAATACTCCAACCTCTTAAATAGCTTTAATTTTGCTGTTTGCATTTATGTCTGGCTTCTTTCACTTAGGATAATGTTTTCAAGTTGCATCCATGTTGTAGCATGTATCAGTATTTCATGGCTTTTTATGGCTGAATAATACTCCATTGTGTGAACATACCACATTTTGTTTATCTGTTCGGTTGATGGGTTATTAGCTGTTTTGAACAGTGCTGTTTTGACTATTTGTGTACAAGTTTTTGTTTGAATAATTTTTAGTTTTCTTGGGTATTTACCTAGGAATGGATTTGCTGGGTCATGGTAATTCTATGTTTAATTTACTGAGGAACTGAGAAACAGTTTTCCCAGTGGTTGCACCATTTTACACTTCAGTGTATAAAGGTTCCAATTTTTCCACATCCTCTCCAAAACCTGTTCTTTTCCACTTTTTGATAACGGATATCCTAGTTGGTATGAACTGATACCGTGATTTTAATTTGCATTTCCATAATGACTAATGCTGTTGAGCATCTTTTCATGGGCTTGTTATATATCTCCTTTGGAGAAATGTCTTTTCAAGTCCTTTGGTCTTTTTTGAAGTGGGTTGTCTTTTTGTTGAGTTGTAAAGGTTCTTTATATAGTCTGGATACTAGACCCCTATCAGATATATGATATGAAAATACATTCTCCCATGTTGTGGGTTGTCTTTTTATTCTCTTGCTAGTGTTCTTTGATGCTCAGCAAGTTTAAATTTCGATGAAGTTGAATGTACCTATGGTACTTCTTTTTTCCTCCTTGTGTTTTTGGTGTTATGTCTGAGAAAGAATTCCCAAATCCAGTCATGAAGCTTTACCCATATGTTTTCTTCTAAGGATTTTATAGTCTTACTAGAGGCCCGATGCACAAAATTTGTGCAAGGGGCTCAGCCCTTGCAGCCGCTGCAGCTTGCCTCGGCCCTCGCAGCCCCAGCTTCGTCCGGAAGGTCGTTCGGCTATCTGGTCTAATTAGCACATCACACTTTTATTATTATAGATTTCTCATATTTAGGTCCCTGATGCATTTTGAGTTAATTTTTGTATATAGTGTAAGGTGAGTAAGGGTCCAGTTGTCTAAGTTTCATTTGTGGAAGAGCCTGTTCTTTTCCCATTGAATGGTCTTGGCACCTTTGTTGATAATCAGTTGACCACAGATGCATGGGCTTGTTTGTGGACATTCAATTTTATTCCATTGACCTATATTTTTGTCTTTACACCAGTAGTATACTCTCTTGATTATTGTAGCTTTGTAGTAAGTTTTGAATTGGGGAAGTTTAAGTAGACCAACTTAGTTCTTATTAATGATATATTTATTGTTATTATTATTACTCAGAATCCTTTGTAATGCCATACAAATTTTAGGATCCCATTTTTCAATTCTGCAAAAAAGGACTTTGGGGTTTTGATAGGGATTTTGTTGAATCTCTATACAACATTGTTTTGGGTAGTATTCACATCTTAACAATATTAAGCCTTCTGATCCATGAACATGGGATGTCTTTCTGTTTTTTTAAGTCTTCTTTAATTTCTCTCAGTAATGCTTTATAGTTTTCAAGTATTATACCTCCTTGATTAAATTTATTCCTAATTGATACTATTAAATTGAAAGATTTTAATGCTACTGTAAACTGAATTGTTTCTTAATATCCTTTTCAGAATATTGGTAGTGAATAAAAATATACAGCTGATTTTTGTTTTGATTTTATATTCTGTAACTGCTGAATTTATTGTATGAATATTTAAGTGAGAAACAAACACCGTGAGTTCACACTAATGTTTACAAATTTGATTTTAAGATTAGGGGTTTAGAATTTCTCTTTAATTTTTTTAAAATATATTTTATTGATTTTTTTACAGAGAGGAAGGGAGAGGGATAGAGAGTAAGAAACATTGATGAGAGAGAAACATCAATCAGCTGCCTCCTGCACACCCCCTACCGGGGATGTGCCCACAACCAAAGTACATGCCCTTGACTGGAATCGAACCTGGGACCCTTGAGTCCACAGGCGGACGCTCTATCCACTGAGCCAAACCGGTTAGGGCTCTCTTTAATTTTTTAAGCTTTATATTTATAGCTCTTTTCTTTTATGCTGAAATCTTGAGAGTAGTGAATGTCTTGCTTTATTATTTACATATATCCATATGTATTATTTACATATATCCATTAATAGTATTGCTATTTTGAAACTGTAGAAAATAGTTGCTGAAAACAATTTAAGAATTTTTGCAATTACTTTAAATTCTAGGGATTTACAGTCAAGTTACTGTCTTAAAATCATTTGATATGATTTTTCTGAGGTTAAGTCAATTGATATATAGTTCATTTTGCTGTCAATTTTTGGCAGTAACCTATTTGCATTTTGATCCAATTTTGTTTTATAATTATTTAAAATATTTACATGGTTCCAAAATCAAAACTATAATATGAGGTAACCAATTATATTAGTTTTGGATTACTTAAAAATATGTATGTATATTTATTCATATTTCTCTCTCCTTAGATAAAACTTATACTTTGTTTTTCACTTTGTGTTTTTTTGCTGAACAAAAATCCTGGAAATCACAGTGTATGGAGCTCTTCTTTACTGCTTTTTATACCTGTATAGCAGTGATTTTTTTTATTCATGCAATTCCATATAGATGGACATTAAGGTGCTATATAGGGAAATTTTGATGGGCCCAAATGCCTGGTTCTTCTGGCACTGAAACTTTAAAGTATTTTATTTCTCATTTTTATCATAAAGATGTTATTTTATCACAGATACTCAAACAGTATAGAAGCATACACAATAAAAAGTGTAAAGTTTTCTTGATTCCCATCTGTCCACTTTCTGCCTATGCCTATCTCCAGAAATTTCTGGTAAGTTAGTTCAAGGCATTTTTTAGGAGTGTACAGCATTTATATATACTACTACAAATGGTTTTTAAACAAAATTGGGATCATATCAGTATTCTGCAACTTAATATTTTAATGAAATACATTATCAATTGAACTTTAGATTTGGATAATGAAAATGAATTTGAGTATAAATAAGACAAAAATGATTTTGAGACTTTTTTCTTTCATTAATACTAGGTAATATATTGTGTGTGTGTATAAATTCTTAAATTTTCTGTATCATAATTCCTGCTCTAAAATCCAGAAAGTAGTGTGTTAGCTATATTCCTTTTTATTTTCCTTAGATTCAAGTTATATTTGGGAAGCCAGTGAGAAAAATTGTATTGTTGTAATATATTGTGGCTTAATACTAAAATAAATCCAAATAAAGTCAGGATACCTATTAACAATCAGAGTTCAATGTAAGCTCTAGGAAAACAGGAAAAGACCTTGCCTATCATGCTCACCACTGGGTTCCTAGCACCTAGGACAGCGACTGGTTCCCTCTTCTTCCCAATTTTGTATTAAATATTCACCATATAAATTATAACTAGATCATGCTATACAAACTGTTCTGTGTTCCTTTTTCACTGTTAATATATTGTGAACATTTTTCGTATCAATGCTCTAGTCTTTTAAATAAATGTATTAATGGAGATGTTGTGTTGCATAATTAGGTAGTTTCAAAGACTTTAATTTGAACCCTACCCCACTCTTAGACTTTGGCAGTCGTGTTTTTGTTTTTAAAATATTAGTGAAAGATGCTAACTTGAGAGTTATGGAATGAACGCATATAATTCTCTTTATAAAAGTGTATTATGAAAGCAAACATGTTTATGTAGAATGGTAGTGCATGCGCTTTAGTGAAATTTAATATATGACCCTTCTGACCATCAATATTGGAGTAATTTACTTTAAAAAACATTTTTAAAATATATTTTTATTGAGAGGAAGGAAGAGGGAGAGAGATACAGAAACATCAGTGATGAGACAGAATCATTGATCGGCTGTCTCCTACAGGCCCACTTCTTGGGATCGAGCCTGCCACCTGGGCAGGTGCTCTGACCAGGAATTGAACCTTGATCTCCTGATTCATAGTTTGATGCTCAACTCCCGAGCCACACCAGCTGGGCCACTTTAAAATATTTTGACAATTCACATAAGGAAAAATAAAACTAGTCAACACGTGAAAGAAAGAGTGTTCACTTTAGTATAAATGATGAAACACAAAAATAAAATGAGACAAAAACACCCTTGCTCTCCAGTCACATTGGCAAAAATTAAAAATATAATAGTTGGTGACGGAGTTTTGGGAGATGTGTTGCTGAAGGAAAATAAATTTATATATTCTTTCTGGAGGGTAGTTCAGAGTTTGAGTTATACTTCTGGGGCTTTATTTTTAAAGAAAAAAAATTTAGGGTATGTGCACAAATTTGATATACATGAGTGTTTATGAAAATTTTACCATGGGACTAATAATAATAAAACTACTTAAATAGTGCTTCCACCATGCCATACAGTATACTTATTTAATCTTTTCAACAATTCTATGGTATGTATGCAGTAGGATTAAAAACGATGTAGAAGAATATTTAACATGGGAATAAATTCATAATAAGGATGAGTAAAACAGCACATTGTTAGTGTATTGACTGCAACAATATAAAGATAAAACAATTTCTTCAAAATAATGTATATTTATACTTATAATCCTATTATTCAAATATATTTTATTATTATTATTATTTTTTACTAAACATATATTGTCTATCAAGAAACAAGTTATTTTTTAAAATGTCCTTTGGTTTTGCAAAAGTATTTGTTTCTGGATTCTTGAACAGTAAATCCCCTAAGCACCTTTAAAATAGAATTCCAGTAGTAGCAATTTAAATTTAAAGTAACTTGTGAACACATAAGATAGGGATTAGCTCTGGCCATGTGGTTCAGTTGGTTAGAGTGTCATCCATTGCACATGAAGGAAGCAGGTTCGATTCCTGGTCAGGTCATATGCCTCGGTTTCTGGTTTGGTCTTAGGTTGGAGCTCTTGCTAGACACAACCAATTGATGTTATCTCTCTTACATTGATATTTCTCTCTCCTTTCCTCCATACCTCCCTTCCTCCCCTCTTCCTCTCCCTTCCTCTCTCCCTAAAATCAATAAATAGAGATTAAAATGAAGCATGGTGTTTGATTTCTGCTAATTTGTTGGTGTTCTGGGGTGTTAGAAATGGAAAAGGATAGAAAGTTAAGCTTAAGTAACTCAAGTTGGAAGCCTGGCAATGGCAAGATAACAAAATCTTTTAAATGTTAATTTTGTGGTTGCTTGCCATGAAGTTTTATCATAAATGAAAAGAGAGAGAGTTGGGTGGGGGAAAGAGAGAGGAAGAAGGAGGAGGAGAAGGAGGGGAAAGGAGAGGGGGAGGGGGGAGCTGGAGGGTGAGATTCTGGCCTTATTGACCCTTGTGAAGGAGCTAAGGAGGAGGGTATTGTTACACCTTCTTGAGAATTGGTTTTTCTCAAATCTTCTGAGTCTTTCTTGCTCTTACCCTTTTCAGGAATTGAGAAAATTAGTTCACCAGATTGCTGCTATGCTAATGAGTCTGATCTGTGTAGGACTAGAATGTGTGCTAGTTTTATGTTAGTTTCATCTTTAAGAATTCGTTAAAATAGTTTTCTCAGTGAGGCATTCTTTGACCTCTTATTTTTTATTAAAAAATACTTTTTACTTTTTAGAGCAGTGTTAAGATTACAACAAAATTGAGGGGGGGGGTACAGAGATTTCCCATATGCCCTCTGCTTCCACACATTGAGAGCCTCCCCCATTATCGTCAAGATTTTAAAATGTAATTCTATAAAGACTTACTTATTTTACAATTCTTTGTTGCGTATGGTTTATTTTGCAGTTTGACCCCTTATTTTAAAAATTGCAGCTACTCTTCCTGACCCTGTATTTTCCATTCCCCTTTTCTGCATTTTTTAAACATTTAGCACCTTGTAATATGTAATTTACTTACTTTGTTTGTTTCTGTTCTTCCTGCCTCTCCATTTTAAGATACAAACTCCAGTGAGTGCAGAGATTTTTGTTTCCCTAGTTCATTGTGTATTCCCAGAGCTCAGAACAATGCCTGGCACTTTGTGGGATTATTTGAATAATCAGTAGTGGGCACTCAGTATTTGTAGAATGATTAAATGCTTTATTCATGGTGGAGGTGAAATTGAAGTATTTAAAGAAAGTTAGGGTTCCTTAGTTGTTTGTAGTATGGCTGTATGTCTAGTAATGCAATTAAATTTATAGACAAGTTGAAATTTCTGAAATTTTTTCTGAATAATCCCAAAACAGGGATTATTTCATTATTACTTTTATGATATCGTTTGTTGACTACTGGAGGCCCGATGCACAAAATTTGTGCAAGGGGCTTGGCCCTTGCAGCCACAGTGGCTTACCTTGGCCCTTGAAGCCCCAGCTTCGTCCAGAAAGTCTGGAAGGACATCCGGAAGGTCATTTGGCTGTCCGGTCTAATTAGCATATTATGCTTTTATTACTATAGATTGCTGAATGAATACCAAGAAAGACTAATAAGTACAGGAAAAACCTTTTAGCTTGCTGTGAGATTCTGGCCTTATTGACCCTTGTGAGGGAGCTAAGGTTTAAGAACTCTCTTGTTCTCTGACTTTAAGATTCATCCCAGGGACTTTGTGTATTTAGGTATGTGTGTTTGGAAATAAGATATTGTGAGGAAGGGAATTGGATGAAATTTGTTTCATGATTGCTTTGTTGAAATCAAAACTGTTGTTGAATGTTAATGAGCACCACAGCTTTGTATGAAGGCTTTTAGATTTGAGTGATAATGGGGCTCATTAGACAGAGTGTTAGGTGTTCCAAGGTCTCCACATTTATTCATCTAACACTTAGGCCAACTATATGCTCTGCACTCGGCTAGACTCCTGAGGATACAAAGTCAAGTAGGATAGATTCAGTAATGAAGAGACGATAAAAATGTTTGTTTCACAGTGCTTCTTCTAGGCTTGGGATCTCTAAAAAGGCAGGATAATTTATTTTTTTAGGGTATTTTTGGCTTTTTTTTTTTTTTTTTTTTTTGATTTTTTTTTTAAATAAATCTTTATTCAGATTATTACAATTATTTCTCCTTTTTCCCCCCATAGCTCCCCTCCACCCCTTTCCCACCCCACCTTCTGCCCTTACCTCCCCCCCACTGTCCTCATCCAAAGGTGTATGATTTTTGTCCATTCTCTTCATGAACCCCCCATACCCCTTTCCCCCTGAGAATTATCAGTCCACTCCCTTTCTATGCCCCTGATTCTATTATATTCACCAGATTATTCTGCTCCTCAGGTTTTTAATTCACTTGATTTTTAGGTTCGCTTGTTGATAGATATGTATTTGTTGTTCATAATTTTTCTCTTTACTTTTTTCTTCTTCCTCTTCTTTAAGAATACCTTTCAACATTTCATATAATACTGGTTTGGTGGTGATGAACTCCTTCAGCTTTTTCTTATCTGTGAAGCTCTTTATCTGCCCTTCAATTCTGAATGATAGCTTTGCTGGGTAGAGTAATCTTGGTTGTAGGTTCTTGCTATTCATCACATTGAAAATTTCTTGCCACTCCCGTCTGGCCTGCATAGTTTCTGTTGAGAAGTCAGCTGACAGTCGTATGGGTGCTCCCTTGTAGGTAATTAACTGTTTTTCTCTTGCTGCTTTTAATATTCTCTCTTTGTCTTTTGCTCTTGGCATTTTAATTATGATGTGTCTTGGTGTGGTCCTCTTTGGATTCCTTTTGTTTGGGGTTCTGTGGGCTTCCTGGACTTGTAAGTCTATTTCTTTCACCAGGTGGGGGAAGTTTTCGGTCATTATTTCTTCAAATAGGTTTTCAGTATCTTGCTCTCTCTCTTCTTCTGGCACCCCCATAATTCTGATGTTGGTACGCTTGAAGTTGTCCCAGAGTCTTCTTACATTATCTTCAACTTTTTGGATTTTTTTTTTTGCTTTTTGCTTTTTCGGTTGAGTGTTTTTTGCTTCTTTGTATTTCAGTTCTTTGACTTGATTCTTGTGTTCCTCTATTCTGTTTCTGGGTCTCTGTATAATATTTTTTATTTCAGTCAGTGTATGTTTAATTTCTAGTTGGTCCTTTTTCATATCTTCGAGGGTCTCGTTATATTTATCGGCCTTTTCTAGGATATTCTTAAAAAGTCTTATAACGGTGGTTTTGAATTCTATATCCAGTCGTTTGTTTTCCTCCATTTCTTTCGTTTGTGATCTGATTCTTTGACCCCGCATTTTTACTGATTCCCTGAGTTGGTAAGGTAGATATTTGTGCTAGGTTTCCAATATGGCCCAGTGGGTCTGCTTCCCCAGTTAACCTGAGGTGGACACTCTTGGTGCACCCCTTTGTGGACTGTGTGTACAGCCTTGTTGTAATTAAGTCTTTATTGTTGTTGGTATCACTGGGAAGAATTGACCTCCTGGTCAGTTGGCTGTAAGGATCAGCTGTGTCTATGCTGGGAGAAGCCCGGTGCTGGAGACAGCCCTATAGGATTAGACTTGCCAAACTGCAATAGCCTCTGTGCTCAGCTTGGATGGGGTGGAGCCTCAGTCTTGGCTTCCTGTCAGCCCCGCCCCTGCGCGCACGTGCGCTTTCAGTCCTCCGCCTTCCCCAGCTGGAGTCTCCGCCTGAGAGTCCAGACTCCCCCCACAAGAGCGTGGGTCCCCAGGGGCTCGCCTGGAACCGGGGTTCACTGCAGTCAGAACTGGGGCACAGTGCCGTCAGGAGCCTCTGACTCCCCTCCACTAGGGAAAGCCTGTGGCAACCCCCGCAGCCTTTGTGCGCACCAGCGCGTATGCGCGTGCGCACTTTCAGTCCTCCGCCTTCCCCGGCTCCCGAGTCTCCGCCCGAGAGTCCAGACTCCCCCCACAAGAGCGTGGGTCCCCAGGGGCTCGCCTGGAACTGGGGTTCAGTGCAGTCAGAACTGGGGTTCAGTGCGGTCGGAGGCTTCCTTCCCCCTTCCGCCAGAGAAAGTCAGCCAGGTTCTCAGCCGCCCTTCCTCTCTGCGCGCACAAAGCCCCTTTGCCGTACCTCCAATTCTCTGTGAGCTTTTCTCCTTCCTTCTAGTTGTAGAATTTTCACTCAGCCTGCTTTCCTGTGGTTCTGGATGGTGTCCGTTCTGTCTTTTAGTTGTAGTTTTGAAATTGTTGTGCTAGGCAGCAGTTTAGGTGTTTACCTATGCCGCCATCTTGGTTTCTCCTCCGGGTATTTTTGGCTTTGATTGAATTTAAATTGAAAGTGAGAATGATCCATTAACTATTGAAAAGTGTATAATCACAGCATGATTTTAATATCAGTTTGCTATTGAGTTATAGTTTGTATTTTTTTAAAGAATTAGCATTTATTATTATGTTTTATCCTTTTAACATAGTGCTTATCATAGCCCTCAGAAATAGGAATTGTTACAGTAAGAGTATTTTACAAACAAGAAAGCTGAGTTTCAGAGAGGTTAAATAATTTGCTTAAGGTTCATAAACGAGGTCTATTGATGCTAAAGTCCATAAACTTTTTGTGAAATTTCCCAAAGGAAGCTGGTATTTTTTTTTGTTTGTTTATATGTTTTTAATTTGTCTGTAGAGAATGTTAAGTAACAAGATGTACTGAATTTGGAAGTTGTGCTGCAAAGTCATCCCCCACCCCCCCCACAAGTTGAATCTTTGGCTTTTGGGCTAGAGTATTTAAAAATAAAAATACTCTTTTTTAAAATTAAAACTATAAAGTGGGTTCATTATAGAAAGAAATATAAGATTAAAGAGAAAGAAAAGAAAAAGAGAAAAGTAGCTGGGGTGAGGAGATAGTTGTATTGACTTACTGTTAACCTTTCAGTGTATAGGTGGTATTTAACAAAATATAGTTTGAGTGTCAGACCTAGAGTCAAATCTGGCCTCAGTATCTAATGGTTTTGTGAGTTGAAGTTTTCATGATTTGGGGGCAAATTACTTATTTCAGTTTTGCAGATGAGAGAATGGAAGTTTAGAGAGAGCAGCCTATATCATAGAGTTCTGAAGGTTAAATGTGGTAAGGCATATAAAATGCTTGGCATATAACTAAAATTCCTAGCACATCCTAGTTCTTTGCACATAGATGTGTTTTATTGAGATGAATCATCAAAATTTTAACTGCCTTTTTTTAACCTAATAAATCAAAGATGTCTTTCCATATACAACATTTAAAATCATCAGATAAGCAATCCACACAACGGAATGATATAATACATTCAGCCATCTCCTTGGTAGACATTTGTTTCTAGTTTTCTGTTTTGCAATTATAGATAATGTGTCAGTGAATATTGTAGCAGACTTTTGGGTATGTTTTTATCCAATCCGGATAAGATGGGAGGTTGTGGAGTAGGTACACTTTTAAGATTTCTGCTGCATGTTTCTGTAGTGCCTTCTAGAGAGGTTGTAACTTATTTATCTAACAGTAATTTATAGGGACCCTTGTTTCCCTGCATTCTTACTGAATTTGGCACAGTTTTAACACCATTGTTGATTTAATCAGATTTAATTTACATTGCTTTGATTGCTAATAAGTCCGAAGTTTATTTTTCTACATGTGTATTGGTCTGTGTATTACACTGTTTTCCCATTAGTTTTCATGTCTTCGTTCCTACTTTGGTGCTTTGGTGGGTGTTTGTCTTTTCCTTAGTGATACTATGAACCCATTGTTGTATGTTGTATTCCCCCCAACTTGTCAACTTTTCTTGTAATTTTGCTTATGTTTATTTTTGCATGTATAGAAGTTTAAAATATTTATGTCAGCATATCTGTTGGTTGATCTTGCTTTGGGGGCATGCTTAGAGAAGCTTGCCCCTTCCTCAAATTCTATCAATTGGCGGTCCTTGAACTTTTGGTCTCAGGATCCCTTTATACTCTTAAAAAGCTATTGAGGATCCCGGAGAGCTCTTTTTCATGTGGGTTACATCTGTAGACATTTGCCACATTACAAATGAAAACTGAGAAATGTATAAATATTTATTAACTTATTAAGAAACAATAAGTCCTTTACATGTTACCATAAGCATTTTTAATGAAAAAAATCATTATAGTTTCCCTAATAAAAAGATTATTGAGAATTTTTACAGTTTTGCAGATCTCTGGCTTAATAGAAGATAGCTGGATTCTCATATCGCCTCTGCATTTAAACTCTTGCAGTATTTATCAGAGGACATGTTGCCTCTGGAAAACTCTATTGTATGAAAAAGAAAATGTCATCTTATTATTATGAAAATAATTTTGGCCTCATGGGCCCCCTAAAAGGGTCGAGAGATTCAGATAACACTTTGAAATGGTTGATACAGATATTCACTTAAATTCTCCTCTTGTATTTTTATGACTGAATTTAAATCTGGAAAATGAATTTGAGATAAATTTTCATATATTCCCTGCCCCCCCCCCCCCATTATTAGCTAACATCTTTTGTTGAAAGATCCATTTTCATATAAGTCATTGACTGGCTAAGATGAAACTGTACACCTGTTTACAGTTACTGGGTGAGCTTAACTTAAGTTCAGTTAAAGCAGTACCTCTTTTTTGGTATTTTCTCTTAGATTCTTAAAGACTCCACCCCACTCCAGCGTCCAGTTTCACAACATATTGTCCTAAAAACAAAAGATTTTTCATTCATGTTTGCTCTAAAAATACTGTTTTCTCATTGATTATGAAAGTGATCATTATAGAACATTTAAAATACACGTAGAAACATAAGAAAAGAATATTTTGTCACTGAATATGCAGAGTACTGCTGATATGCTATTATTGCTGTACTATAATGGCACTTAATTATTGAAAAATGCTGGCAAGATGAACTACACATAAATTCCTACTCTACAGTTAATAAATTGTACATCTTTTGAGGTGTTACTTAGCTTCTTGGAATCACTCATTCACCAGATTTATGTTTATTACTCTTTATGTGTTCCTAGGTTCATTGGATAAAAAGAACAAGACACGGTTTCCTGTCACTAAGTTTGCAGGTTAATGAAGAAATATACATGTTATATGATAAGTATTATAGCCATAAGCAATTATAAATATTATGGGAAAGCCTAAACAAGCTAATGTTGAGAAATGATGAGGGAGTAAAGAGAAGGGATGGGATTTGAAAATATTAATGTTTTACAACCTTACTTTAGTATTTTTTTTTAAATTTCTTTATTGATTAAGGCAGGGGTCCTCAAACTTTTTAAACAGGGGGCCAGTTCACCGTCCCTCAGACGGTTGGAAGGCCGGACTATAGTTTAAAAAAAAAAGAAAAAACTATGAACAAATTTCTATGCGTACTTCGGGCCGGGGACGAGTCGGCTGCTAAGCAGGACAGGCAGCGGCACCTGGCGGGCCGGATAAATGTCCTCGGCGGGCCGAATGTGGCCCGCGGGCCGTAGTTTGAGGACCCCTGGATTAAGGTATTACATATGTGTCCTCATCCCTCCATTAACCCCCCAACCCCCCCCCCCCCCACTCATACCCTCACCCCCCTGGTGTTCATGTCCATTGGTTAGGCTTATATTCATGCATACAAGTCTTTTGGTTGATCTCTACTTCTTTCCCCCACCCTCCCCTACCTTCCCTCTGAGGTCTGGCAGTCTGATCCATGCTTCTCTGCCTCTGGTTCTGTCCGTTCATCAGTTTACGTTGTTCATTATATTCCACAAATGAGTGAGATCATGTGATATTTGTCTTTCTCTGACTGGCTTATTTCACTTAGCATAATGTTCTCCAGTTCCATCCATGCTGTTGCAAATGGTAGGAACTCCTTTTTTACTGCAGCGTAGTATTCCGTTGTGTAGATGTACCACAGTTTTTTAATCCACTCATCTGCTGATGGGCACTTAGGCTGTTTCCAAACCTTAGCTATGGTGAATTGTGCTGCTATGAACATAAGGGTGCATATTTCCTTTCTGATTCGTGTTTCTAGTTTCTTGGGATATATTCCTAGAAGTGGGATCACTGGGTCAAATGGGAGTTCCATTTTTAGTTTTTTGAGGAAACTCCATACTGTTCTCCACAGTGGCTGCACCAGTCTGCATTCCCACCAGCAGTGCAAAAGAGTTCCTTTTTCTCCGCATCCTCGCCAGCACTTGTCATTTGTTGATTTGTTGATGATAGCCATTCTGACGGGTGTGAGATGATACCGCATTGTTGTTTTGAATTGCATCTTTCCGATACTTAGTGACTTTGAGCATGTTTTCATATGTCTCTTAGCCTTCCTTCAGACCTTCGAAAAGTGTCTATTTAGGTCCATTGCCCATTTTTTGATTGGATTGTTTATCTTCCTTTTGTTAAGTTGTATGAGTTCCCTGTAAATGTTGGAGATTAAACCCTTATCGGTGATGATATTGGCAAATATGTTCTCACAAGCAGTGGGCTTTCTTGTTGTTTTGTTGATGGTTTCTTTTGCTGTGCAAAAGCTTTTTATTTTGATGTAGTCCCATTTGTTTATTTTCTCTTTAGTTTCCATTGCCCTAGGAGCAGTATCAGTGAAGTTCCTTCGGCATATGTCTGAGATTTTTCTGCCTGTGGATTCCTATAGTATTTTTATGGTTTCCCTCCTTATGTTTAAGTCCTTTATCCATTTTGAGTTTATTTTTGTGTATGGTGTAACTTGGTGGTCTAGTTTCATTTTTTTGCGTGTATCTGTCCAATTTTCCCAACACCATTTGTTGAAGAGACTGTCTTGACTCCATTTTATGTTGATGCCTCCTTTGTCAAATATTAATTGGGCATAGTGGTTTGGGTCGATATCTGGGTTCTCTATTCTATTCCATTGGTCTATATGTCTGTTCTTGTGCCAGTACCAGGCTGTTTTAAGAACAGTGGCTTTGTAATACAGCTTGATATCTGGTATTGAGATCCCACCTACTTTGTTCTTCTTTCTCAGGATTGCTGCGGCTATTCGGGGTCTTTTTTTATTCCAGATGAATTTTTGGAGAGTTCGTTGTAAGTCTGTGAAATATGCCATTGGTATTTTAATGGGGATTGCATTGAATCTGTAGATTGCTTTGGGTAGTATGGACATTTTGATGATGTTGATTCTACCAATCCATGAACACGGTATGTTCTTCCATCTATTTATGTCTTCCTCTGTCTCTTTTTTCAGTGTCCTGTAGTTTTTCGCATATAGGTCTTTTACCTCCTTAGTTAAGTTTATTCCTAGGTATCTTAATTTTTTTGGTGCGATGGTAAATGGGATTGCCTTTTTAGTCTCTCTTTCTATAAGTTCACTATTGGTGTAAAGAAATGCCATAGATTTCTTGGCATTAATTTTGTATCCTGCTACATTGCCAAATTCATTTATTAAGTCTAATAATTTTTTGATGGAGTCTTTAGGGTTTTCTATGTACAATATCATGTCATCTGCAAATGAGGACAGTTTTACTTCTTCTTTTCCAATTTGGATGCCTTTTATTTCTTCTTCTTTTCTGATTGCAATGGCTAGTACTTCCAGTACTGTGTTGAACAGGAGTGGTGAGATTGGGTATTCCTGTCTTGTTCCTGTTCTTAGGGGAAATGGTTTTACTGTTTGTCCATTGAGTATGATGTTGGCTGTGGGTTTTTCATATATGGCTTTTATTATGTTGAGGTATGATCCTTCTATTCCCACCTTGCTGAGTGTTTTGATCAAGAAGGGGTGTTGGATTTTGTCAAATGCTTTTTCTACGTCAATTGATATGATTATGTGATTTTTATCTCTCAGTTTGCTTATGTGATGTATCATGTTTATTGATTTACGGATATTGTACCATCCTTGCATCCCTGGCATAAATTCTACTTGGTCATGGTGTATGATCTTTCTGATGTATTGCAGGATCCGATATGTTAGAATTTTGTTGAGGATGTTGGCATCTATGTTCATGAGGGATATTGGCCTATAATTCTCTTTCATTGTGTTGTCTTGATCTGGTTTTGGTATTAGGGTGATGCTGGCTTCATAGAATGAGCTTGGAAGTGTTCCTTCCTCTTGAATTTTTTGGAATAGTCTGAGGAGGATAGGTTTTAGTTCTTCCTTGAATGTTTGGTATAACTCCCCTGTGAAGCCTTCTGGCCCCGGGCTTTTGTTTGCTGGGAGCTTTTTGCTGACTGCTTCAATTTCTTCCATAGTTATTGGCCTATTGAGATTATTAGAATCTTCCCGGTTGAGTTTTGGAAGGTTGTATTTTTCTAGGAATATGTCCATTTCTCAGGGTTCCTCAAACTACATCCCGCGGGCCACATGTGGCCCGCCGAGGACATTTATCCGGCCCTCCGGGTGCCGTTGCCTGTCCTGCTTAGCTGCTGACTCGTCCCGGGCCCGCAATGCGCATATGAATTTGTTCATAGTTTTTTTAAACTATAGTCCGGCCCTCCAACGGTCTGAGGGACAGTGAACTGGCCCCCTGTTTAAAAAGTTTGAGGACCCTGCTCTAGGTTGTCTAGTTTGTTGGAGTAGGGTTGTTCATAGTATTTTTTAACGATCCTTTGTATTTCTGTGGGGTCTGTTGTTATTTCGCCTCTCTCATTTCTGATTTTGTTTATTTGAGTCCTCTCTCTTTGCTTCTTGGTGAGTCTGGCTAGAGGTTCATCAACCTTGTTTATCCTTTCAAAGAACCAGCTCTTGGTTTCATTGATCTTTTGTATTGTTTTTTTGGTCTCTATGTCATTTATTTTTGCTCTGATCTTTATTATCTCCTTCCTTCTGCTCTCTCTGGGCTTTTCTTGTTGATCTCTTTCTAATTCTTTGAGTTGTAGAGTTAGATGATTTACTACCATTTTTTCTTGTTTTTTGAGGTAGGCTTGTCTTGTTGTATCGATCCCTTTAGTATTATGAAGTGGCCTTCCTTATCTCTTGTTACGGCATTTACTTTGAGGTCTATTTTGTCAGATATAAGTATTGTTACCCAGCTTTTTTTTCATTTCCATTTGCCTGAAAGATATTTTTCCATGCCTTCACTTTCAATCTGTGTGAGTCTCTTGTTCTGAGGTCGGTCTCTTGTAGACAGCATATATATGGGTTGTGTTTCTTTACCCATTCAGCCATTCTATGTCTTTTGATTGGAGCATTTAGTCCGTTTACGTTTAAAGTTATTACTGAAAGGTATTTGTTTGTAGTCATATCTATTTTTGTGTCTGTGTTCCTTCTTACCTGTTTATTTCTTCTTTTTACAGTATTCCCTTTAGCATTCTTGCATTGCTAGTTTGGTGGTGATAAACTCCCTTAGCCTTTTTTTGTCTGTGAAGCTCCTGATTTCCCCTTCAATTTTGATTGATAGTCTTGCTGGATAGAGTATTCTTGGATTTAGTCCTTTGCTTTGCAACACTTTGTATACCTCCTTCCATTCCCTTCTAGCTTGATGTGTTTCTGTTGAGAAATCATTTGGTAATCTGATGGGGGTTCCTTTGTAGGTAACTCTCTGTCTCTCTGTTGCCGCCTTTAAGAGTCTCTCTTTGCCGATGATATTTGCCATTGAAATTATGACGTGTCTTGGTGTGGGTCTTTTGGGGTTAATCCTGCTTGGGACTGTGTACTTGTGTAACTTTTTTCTTCCCCATATCCGGGAAGTTTTCTGTCATTATTTCTTCAAATAGATTTTCTAATCCTTGCTGCTCTTCTTGTTCGTCTGGCAGCCCAATTATATGTATGTTACTTTGTTTCATGTTGTCCCAAAGCTCCCTTAGGCTTTCCTCCTGCTTTTTAATTTTTTTCTCCAGATGCTGTTCAGATTGAGCTTGTTTCTGTACCTGATCTTCTAACTCACTAATTCGGTCCTCTGCTTCTTCTAGTCTACTGTTGAAACTTTCCATGGTATTTTTGATTGTAGCTATATCACTTTTCATTTCTTCCTGATTCTTGCATAGGTTGTTGATTTTCTCATCCATCTGATGTATAAATTACACGACCATTACTCTGAACTCTTTTTTGGTCATGTTGCATGCTTCAATTTCACTAATTTCCTTTCTTGGCAACTCCTCATTTTCTTTCCTCTGGTGATTGTGTCGTCTCCCCATTCTATTACCAGAAGGTTCAGACTTCGAGTTGCGTGGACCTGGGCGTGTGCCGTGGGAACTTCGCACCACTCGAGTTTCACTGAAGTGCTCCGACACTAGGATGTGTGGCTGCCGTGGGTTGGTGGGAACCAGGCTTGTCCAGGGTCAGTGTTCCCAGCGTTCAGTGTGGTCTCATGTGCGCACCTAGAATCAGGGACCCTGCCTGCACCGCACTGTTGGCGCGTGCCGAAAATGAGTCCCCTAGCGCGTGCCAGGAGTCAGAGTTTCCCTGTGTCTGCACCAAGAATCGAGTATCAGAGTCTCTGTTGCCTCGTGTACCTTCTCGCTGAGAATCAGGGTCCCCATGTGTGCATGCACCAAGAATTGGAGTTACTGGCTCTTAGTGTGAATGCGCTGTGAGTCAGGGATCCCAGGCGCACCCGGTAAGAAACAGAGTCAAGTCGGTGGTCCTCAGTGCTGCCTCTTGCCAGGAGAATTTGGGTACACATCACCATGGGGGACTGTGGCGTGCCTGCGCTGTGGAAAACTGACTTCCGTGTGCACTTGCCCAGAATCAAAGTCAGGTGGCACTGCCGCCCTGCTTGGGCTTCAGGTTTGTTCGTCCGATTGCGTTGCGGGGAGCAGATTCCCGTCTCTCAAATTCCAGTAACAGGGCTGCCGTCCGCGTGCTCTCTCAAGCTCAAATTCCCCGTAGGGGAGTTGTGTCCCTTGCTCGTGCTCTCAAGGTTAATTTCCCGTAGGGGAGCTGTGTCCCGCGCGCACTGTCTAGCTCAATTTCCTGTAGGGGTGCTGCGGCTCGATCGAGGGGCAGGTCTATCAGTTACTATGGCGCTATCCGCAAGCCTGCGGGAGGGAGATAGGCTCTTTGACTCACGGAAATATGCTGCTGGGAAGTCTGGATTATTGTTGTCTGTTGGTCTGAAGCTGTGGTCACAGTTCTCTGTCCCCAGTGGCTGCAGGGTCCTGGTTTGTGTCTGAGACCAGGATCCTAGTCTCAAGCCAGCTCTGTTTCTCAAGATGGCATGGTCTCCGTGCCCGCACCGGTTGCCCCGAAGTGTCTGCTTTGTGCGTGGGACTCCGCCATCTAAGACTGCCCGGTTTGGCAGCCCCTTGGAGGAACTGCAGAATCTTAACTGTCCCTAGCTCATACACACACACCACACACATCTTCATTCTCCTCTATGGGTTCCTCACTCTCTCACATTCTCTCCCTCCCTACCTTCCTCCCGGTCGCCATCTTCCCCTCCTCCTTACTTTAGTATTTGATGATTTATTTGGCTGTTTGGATCAAGAAAAGGAAGGAGTCAGGCATGACCCCCAGCTATTTGTCTTGAAAGACTGGGTGGATAATGATGTTATGATAATAAAATCATTCACCCAGGGGATAATAGGGAACATCCCCCACTGCTAACAAAATAAAAATTCCTGTACATGTACTCTTTCCAACGCTCTATTCTTTAGCTTTCCAAGATCAGTTCATTTGTGGCCATGTTGAGTTTGAGCAGCCTGGAGATGTGTGGGAGGCTTTGGAAAGTTGCCAGGGGAGTTGTGTGGGCAAGAGAGTTAGAGTTGTAGTATATAGCATGGTTGAATGGAGGTTAAGATCATCTTTTGAGGATTCTTAACAGAAAAGAAGGCGGCCAGGGACCATCCAACATTTGAGGGACAGGCAAAGGAAAATGAGTCCAGCAAAAAGTACAGGCAAACAGGAGAGTGGAAATGTGGAAGACAACTGACCAGAATTTAAAAGATGAGGAGGGTAGGGGAAAAAGGGACTTGAAGTGTTAAACCCCTGCTTAAAAGGGCAAATAAGACCTGAAAACTGCTTATTAGATTTAGGAATAAGGAGACATTGATGACTTTAGCAAAAATAACTTAACTGGAAAGCTGGATACAGAAGCTATAGCAAAGAGGATAGAGGTAAGGAAGTGGAAGATAATGAGTATTGGGTACTCTTTGAGAAGCTTGACTATTAAGTTTGGGTGTGAAAGTTGACAGAAACAGGGATTTTGAGAATGTTTATCTTCTAAGGAAGAAGAGAGAATAAGAGATTGAACTGAGAGATGGGGAAATACTATCATCCTGAGCTTTCTAGAAAAATGATTTCAAACTTTTGTAGGAATTGTTCTAAAATCTGTATTTTAAATAATGCTGAATATGATTTTTGATAACATTTTATGATACAGTGAGTTCTCATTGTTGATAGATTCTATAATTTTAAGCAAAATTCTGTATAAGAAAAGCAGTTTTACCATAGGACAATTGATATAAACAGCAGTTAAGTTCCTCTAGGATCTCATTAATGTTATAATGAAATGATGATATTATTGGAGGAACTGCTGTACTTCAGTTGTCATGAATATCAGGTATTTTACTGTTCTGAAAGATATAGAAACAGCTGAGTTCTAAAATATAACAGTTTAGGACTATTTAATATGATAATGTAGTAGCTTTTTAATAATAAATGTCATCTTTCCTTGTGTGTGCATGTATCTCCCCTCCAGTCTCCCCAACTCATTAATGTGGTTTGGTCCTAGCAGTAATGCCACCTGTTCCTACAAATGTGCTGCACCTGCCCCGGTCGTTGTGGCTGAGTGGTTGAGTATTGACCCATGAACCAGGAGGTCATGGTTCAATTCCTGTTGAGGGCACATGCCCTGGTTGCAGGCTTGATCCCCAGTAGTGGGCGTGCAGGAGGCAATCGATAAGTGATTCTCTCTCATCATTGATATTTCTATCTCTTTCTCTCTCTCTTTCTCTCTCTCTCTGAAAAAAACAAACATATTAAAAAAAAAGAAACTGTCAGATGTGCTGCACCTTAGTAACTGTGAACAGGGAAATCTATATCACCAAATAGACTTATGTTCTGAATGAGATTACTAATATTAATACTGTAGATTGTAAGGAAGATCTGGGGGGGTGCTTCTTTAAAGCTTGGTCTGTACTGTATATGGTTTTAATTGCTTTTTCACTTAAAGAATGCAGAGCTCTGTGTAGTTAAATTGCTTTAGAATCCCAATTTCAACAATTAGTAACCCTGAACCTGAATAAATGACTTACTTTCAGAACTTGACTTTCTTCTAATGATAGTAGTACTTACTTCACAGGGCCATTGTGGAGGTTAATGATGTAATGCATGAAAAACACAGCATGGCACAGAGTAGGAAGAGTCAATACATGTTAGTTGTTAATAATTATTTTCTGTCTGTCTCCAGGGTTTTGGTTTTCTAAGCTTGCTGTTTCTAGAAGTCTTCCTGATTAGAGGAGTGTTACTGTTTTTGAAAAGGAAATAGATTAAAATAGTCATACTGTAGATTTTATGTGTCTGGGAGGACAGTGAGAATTTGCACTATATACAGGATGGGGCAAAAGTAGATTTACAGTTGTGAGTACACAGAACACAGAGTTTATTCTTGTCTTATTATTTACTAGAGGCCCGGTGCATGAAATTCATGCATGGGTGGAGTCCTCCGCCTGAACAGCAATCAGGGCTGATCAGGGCCATCTCGCCCAGTCCTGATCGGGGCCGATAGGGGCCAGTGGCCGGGGAGGGACCGTGGGAGGGCTCCAGGGCTTGTCTGGTCCCGTCTCGCCCAGTCCTGATTGGCCGGACCCCAGCAGCAAGCTAACCTACCGGTCGGAGTGTCTGCCCCCTGGTGGTCAGTTCACGTCATAGCAACCCGTCGGTCGGCTGCTCAGTCAGATACTTAGCATAGTAGGCTTTTATATATACAGATTATATTATTTTCCATACAACAACTGTAAACCTACGTCTGTCCCACCCTGTATAAACAAGGATATTTATTTCCTGAGGTAGATTTGTTGGTTGTTGTAGCTGTTTAGGAAAGGTTTTTCTTAGAGGTTTTAGAAAACACTATCTTTCTTGAGGTAGTTCTGTAATCCCTTTATATTCGGATTGAATGCTAAAACATATTTAAAAAGAAGAGAGGGGTAAAAGATGAACTGGAATTATGGCATATGGTATTTTACTTGGGGGTGGGGGGGGAGAGAGAGGAGGAAAAAGAAAAGGAGGGTAGGAGTTGTAGACTAGCTATTTTAGGGCAGGAAATTATTGTAACATGGCGAGGTTCATGAATATTGTAGGCTTAGTATCAAAACGAGTGTGTAACCTGTAATTTAACCGAGGGCAGTACTTGGAGGGCAGGAAGTTAGCTTTTGTGCCATGGTCTGAGAAAGCCTATATTCACCTTTTTATATATGAGACTAGTGCTCTTAAAAGAGATAGAATGCAATTTTTCTAGAATATATGTTAACCATAAAATTTAGTCATTCTTTACTTCTTTCTATCAAATAAATTATGCTATTCTTTGAAATGTTTTAGAGTTCTATTGAGAATCTGTACCTTTTTGATAGAGTATAATGTTAATGGATGGAAAAACCTTTTTTGGTAGCTTTTGTGACTGTACCAGTACATTTGTAAGATAGTCCTGGACATTGAACTTCTCTAACACCCACAGACCTCATTTATAAAGGAGAAGAGCATTTAGAATGTTTAAATACAATCAACTAAATTGTTTTCTTCTGAGAATTTCTCTGGATGTGTTAAATGTGTTTAAAATTTAATGCTGTTAAACCTACACAGGAATTTTCACTTGTTTTAAATGCTTTAAAAACAGATTTTACTTTTTGGTAACTGGTTTAGTAGAAAGATCATGTGAAACTCAGAAATGATTTTAAAAATTAATAAAGGTTTCATTGCCTTTTTAAACGAAGTGACTCCTATTTATGTCTGCAGTCATGAGTGCCTTGGTTCTTGCCTTGCATACAAAATTACCCTCTCAGCAATTGATAGAACTTGTTGATATTGGCAGTAATAGGTCAGTGACGTAACCATTAAAGCATTGCTAGTTTTTCATTGAAGAGAAAAGAGATCTCTGTTGTCTATTGAAATATGTTAGATGCCTGCCAATTGAGAAAACTAGTGTACTTTTTGTGGGAGATATTGAATTAGTATGGTTTAGAATTTTTGATTTTTTGAAGTAATGTTTGATTGCTTTATATTAAAAAGTTGCTCTTATGGTCAAGTGCATCTGAAAATTAAGTCTCCATAGTAACACCTGGAACATTTAGAAGTCCCTGGAGAACTTTCTTACCTAAAAGGAAAAAAACCTAGTAACTCCAATTTCAGTTGTCATAAAAATACTTCCCCTCTATGTACAGTCAGTTGCTGTCTTGTGATAGTTGTTTTCCAAAGGCCATGTTATAAAAAATTGCATTTATGTTTGTAATGGTTTTAAGTACTTTTAGTAAAAAGGGTAGTGTTGGCTTACCAATCACAAAGTAATTTAATAGTTAGGTTTTCTTTTTCTCTTTAGTATGGTTGTATATCTATAAAACCTAAACCACACTGAACAAATTAGTATTTAATGACTAGTTTTCATGCCAGATTAATGGCCCTTTTCTGTATCACTATTATCATTAGTATATGTTGGCTGTTTATATATATAATAAACCACTCCAAACCTCATTTGTTTGCTGCTGCTCTTGAGTCTTTAGATCAGCCTGATACTAAAGTCATCTGGGCCAGGCTTAAGTGATTGTTTATGGGCTTGCTCATATTTCTCATGGCTTAGTTAGTAGGTAGTCTAAGACTAGGTTATCTAGGGTGGTCTTACTCCCATGTCTGGTGGTTGGCTGGGTGTCAGCCAGATAACAGGGTGACTGGGCCACGTGCCTCTAGATATACAACAGGCTGGTTTGAGCTTATTCCACAGTCGCAGAGCATATTTCCAAGAGAGAGGTATGGGAGCATGCAGAAGTTCTTGAGGCCTAGGCTCAAAACTGGCAAACTGACATTTTCAGTGCTTTCTGTTGGCCAAATCATGTTATCAGTCCAGTTCAGATTCAAGAGGTGGGGAACGACTACAAGGTGACATTATGAAGGGTGTAAAACGTATGGAGACCAGGAAAATTGAGGGAACTTGTGCTATTTTCCACTTTTAACATTGTGCTTTTTTACATTACCCATTTATATGCTTTAAAAGACACAACCTTTATTAGTGATAAAGCACATATCCACTCCACTGAGTAGCTGTGCTTATACCTGCACCAGCTTTTATATTTCCTTCACAGTTATGCAAATTGGGTTCCCTAATTAAACAGTTATGTCCGATTTAATTAAGAAACCTGGAAGAGATGTCTCAAAATATCCTCTGTTATCTATTTGAAGCTCATTAAATTTTTCTGCCCTTTTTGGAAGTTTTAATAATCTGGTTTCTTAAAATCTATTCTGGTTTATTTCCCAGTGTTCTCTTCTCTGGCTTGCCCACTGGTTTTCTTCCTGTCAATTTTTAAAAAATTGAGATGAAATTGTGGTAACAAATTTATACTGTACAATTCAGTGGCATGTTTATATTCACAATGTGCAGCCACCACCTTTATAAAGTTCCAAAACCTTTTCATCACCTCAAAAGAAACTCTGTACACATCAGCTGTTACTCCCCATTCCCTCCTCCCACAAGTCCCTGGCAACTACCAGTCTGCTTGCTGCCCCTATGGATTTACCTGTTCTGATTGTATATGTTTGTAACCACTGTGCTTCTGTTTATGTTCTTTATGCCTAGAGCCGTGGTCGGCAAACTGCGGCTCTTTGGCCCCTTGAGTGTGGCTCTTCCACAAAATACCACGGCCTGGGCGAGTCTGTTTTGAAGAAGTGGCATTAGAAGAAGTTTAAGTTTAAAAAATTTGGCTCTCAAAAGAAATTTCAATTGTTGTACTGTTAATATTTGGCTCTGTTGACTAATGAGTTTGCCGACCACTGGCCTAGAGTATCCTAAGTCCTATTAGAACTTTTCAGTGTTTGGCCCACTAATTTCTTCCTCCTCACAAAGATTGTATTCTATAGTTTAATTTAGCTACAGTAACCCTTAGCACTCCACTCCACTGAAACTGCTCTTCCCGCTCTCAGATGATTTCCTCTCATTTTTTCCTGCAGGGTGTTTCTTCCTTGCAAGGAGGGGTGTGTTGTGGTGGGGTGATGGGCTCTTGGTGACTATGCTGGACTTTCTCTTAATGGATCATGGAATTGTTTGAGTTCACAGTTCTTGCATTCCTCTCTAAAACAGAAACTTTGGGAATTTGGTTCAGTGGGAAAAGGAAGCACTAAATAGTTAAATATAGGGTGTTGTTGTTTTTTTTAAATAAGTTTTATTGATTTTAGAGAGAGAGGAAGAGAGAGAGAGAGAAAGATATAGAAATATCAATGAGAGAGAGAAACATCAATCAGCTGCCTCCGGGGAATTGAGCCCTAAATCCTGCCATGTGCTTTTCCTGGGAATCAAACTGGTGACCTCTTGGTGCATGGGACAATGCTTAAGCAACTGAGCCACACCGGCTGGACTATTGGGTATTTTTAAAAAGACATATGTATTCCTTCTTATGTTTATAATGCACGATTAGTTATGCAACTTCTTTTTAGAACCGTTCTGTTTATATCTTTTATTGACAGTAGAGGCTAATAGTTTTTTTTTTCACCCTAAATTGTGTATATACCGTAGATGCTTATTAAAAGATTGGCTTTAAGAGTAGAACTGTAGGGTAATAGAGGTAAATGTATTACAATTGTGAATTTATGTATCCTATATAATAAAAGGCTAATATGCAAATTGTCCCTTTGACCAGGGGGCAGGGCCGGCTGGCCAACCGCCTGTGGCCCCTCCCCTTGGCAGGCTCGGCCCCCAATTGGCCCCCCTACGTTGATTGGGGTTGGAGCCGGCCCACCAATGCCCGCAGCCCCTATCCCTGGCTGGCCCCGTCCCCAATCGGCCCCTCCACCCCTATTGGGGGCAGGGCCAGCCTGCCAACCTCCTGCGTCCCCTCCCCGCAGCTGGCCTGGCCCTATTGGCCCCGATCAGGCCAGGCCGGCTGGACCTACCAATACACGAATTTGTGCACTGGGCCTCTAGTGTATAATGAAACAGAAAAATCATGTATTTAGTTCTAGAAGGTGTCATTTTATTTAGCTATGAGGCTTTAGTCCCTAAACCTGGGAGTATATTAGTAATTGTGGTAATCAAGAGGAAATCATCATTGGAACTGGGTCGGGTAGTCTTTAAAAACTACATATATATTATATGTGTGTGTGTGTGTATACACACACACACACACACACACATATATATATTATTGATTTCACAGAGGAAGGGAGAGGGCGAGAGACAGAAACATCAGTGATGGGAGAGAATCATTGACCAGCTGTCTCCTGCACACCCCACATTGGGGATTGAGCCTGCAACTGGGCATGTGCCCTGACTGGGAATTGAACCTTGACCTCCTGGTTCATAGGTTGATGCTCAACCACTGAGCACAGGCAGTTGGGGGGGGGTAGTCTTTTATTTTTTTAAATTTTTGCTTTTTTAAATTTTTTCAATTACACTGTACTTTCAATATTATTTTGCATTGGTTTCAGTACAGCATAGTGGCTAGACAATTATATACTTTACAAAGTGTTCGCCCTGGTGTTTCTAGTACCCACCTGGCACCATTCATAGTTATCAAAATATTATTGACTACTAGAGGCCCGATGCACGAAATTTGTGCAAGAGTAGGCCTTCCTTCCCCCAGCTGCCAGCACTGCTTCCCTCTGGCACCCGGGACCCGGGCTTCCCTCGCAGCCCTAGCTTCATCCGGAAGGTTGTCTGGAAGGACGTCCACTATAATTAGCATATTACACTTTTATTATTATAGCTATGTTGTACTCTACATCCCCATGACTGTTTTGTAACTGCCACTTTGTAGCTCTTAATCTCTTCACCTCTTTCACCCAGTCCCCCAAGCCCTCTCCCCTTTGGCAACCACCAGTCTACTCTATGAGTCTATTTCAGTTTTATTTGTTCATTTATTTTGTTCTTTATATTCTAAGTGAAATCATATTGTATTTGTCTTTGACTGACATAATACTCTATAGGTTCTTTCATGATATTGTAAAAGGTAAGATTTCTTTTTTTATGGCTGAGTAATATTCCATCATACACACACACACACACACACACACACACACACACACACACACACACACACATATATATATACACACACACACACACACACACACACACACACCGGAGCTTTTTTACCCATTTGCTTATTGATGGACACTTGGGTTACTTCCATAGATTGGCTACTGTATATAAAACACTGCAATGAACATTGGAGTGCAGGGGTCAGTCTTTTAGCCAACTTAAAAAACACTTAGAATTAGTATAATTTATATACAGGGGATTGCATAAAGCCTAAATCTAAAACTCAATGAACAGCCCTGGCCGGTTTGGCTCAGTGGATAGAGTGTCGGCCTGCGGACTCAAGGGTCCCAGGTTCGATTCAGGTCAAGGGCATGTACCTTGGTTGCGGGCACATCCCCAGTGGGGGGTGTGCAGGAGGCAGCTGATTGATGTTTCTAACTCTCTCTCCCTCTCCCTTCCTCTCTGTAAAAAATCAATAAAATATTTTAAAAAATAAATAAATAAAACTCAATGAACACACACTACCACTCAGATCAAGCTAAGAATAGAACATTTTCATCATCATTTCAGAAGGCTCTCTTGTGGCTCCTCCCACTCAATAAATAACCCTACCCCTCATCTTGCTTTATTTTTTAAAATTGCATTTATCACTATGTGGCATATATTAGTTTGTCTTCCCTACTAGAATGTAAACTTCATGAGAACAGGTTTTGCTCACTATTCTGTTAAATTATTCAGCATACTACCTGACATACAGTAAATGCTCAACAACTATTTGAAACTATAAATTGAAAAAAACTTCATTGTCTATTACACACAATGTTATATGGTACACAGGTGCTCTTTTATGTACTAGATGCTGAGGGTAGGTGATAATTTTTAGTTTTCTAGAATGAGACTTTTGACATTCAGCATGATATTTAAATCAATATTAAGATATGGAAATTGAACCCTGCTGGCATTGGATTTAGTATGGGCTTGTCTTTGCTCACGTGAACGTTAGGAAATATGGGAAATTTGCTACCAGTAAGAGATAATGGCATCCTATCTATTGGATTGCCTTCTTGAGTGTATCTGATTTCTTACAGTTATCTCAGATTCTTAACTTACACTCTTGCTGATCTTTTTGAATACCTCAAACAGCTGCAAAAGACTAAATGCTCTTGTTCTTGTGGGGATAGAATTGTGATAGAAAAAGCATTGGTTTATTCTATCAGGTAAGACAGTTTAGCTGTCGTTTGTATCACCTTAGTTAAAACAATGAAAGTTCTATTTCTATCTTGATTAGGTTTAAGATAAGTAAAGGAGTTTGTGCTTTAGAAATCATTTTAGTTCAAACTTATATTCCTATAGTTGAGAAAGAAATTTTGAGTCGAAAGTGACCTTAGTATTTGGTTCATGCTCTTATCTGTCAAGTTGGCAAGTTTAACCATCTCATTTTACATTTGAGGAAACTGGGGCACAAAGAAGTTATGCTAATTTAGTACAAAGCAGCAATCAGACCAGTCTGTTTAACTCACAAGTTCATGCCTCTTTTGCATCATGTTGACTGACAGTAGAATCAGTTGGGAACTTTTATAAATATATACTTGTTAGGGGCCTACTCCCAAATGTTTTATTTGTATTAGATTTGGGATAGGGACCAGGCATGTATAATGACAAAGCAAAGCAGAATAATAACTCAAACCATTCTGTTTCCTCATATCCTATATAATAAAGAGCTAATATGCAAATGGTCGTCACGCCCTCACACTGTAACAATTTAGGCACTGAACTCTGGGGAAAGAGAAATGGGGAGCAGCCAGGCACAAATGAGCTCGTGAGAGAGGAATGGGAAGCAGCCTGGCACAAATGAGCTTGTGAGAGAGGAATGGGGACCAGCCAGGCTGTAGCCTGGGAGAGGGACAAGCTGCCCGCCCTACAGTCCCAGGCGTCAGCGGCTGGGGCTGTGGCCCAGGAGAGGGACAAGCTGCCTGCCCCATGGTCTGGGGTGCCAGTGCCCCTGGCCCAGGAGAGGGATGAGCCACCCTCCCACGGTCCCCTGCAGCTGCGGCCAGCCAGAGGGAGGGAAGTCCGGGTCCCGGGTTCCTGCTACCAGCTGGAGGAGGGAATCCTGGGTCCCGGGTGCAGGGCGAGACAGAGGCGGTTAGGGGCGATCAGGCCCATAGGGGAGCAGTTAGGGGCGATCAGGCAGGCAGGCAGAGGTGGTTAGGGGTGATCAGGCAGACAGGCAGGTGAGCGGTTAGGAGCCAGCGGTCCTGGATTGCGAGAGGCAGTCGGACATCCCCTGAGGGGTCCCGGATTGGAGAGGGTGCAGGCCGGGCTGAGGGACTCCCCACCCCCATGCACGAATTTTGTGCACTGGGCCTCTAGTTTTTAAAAATGAATACATTTTCCAAGTAATCACACTCAGTTGGCTTAGAATCATTGTGCTGTAATGCCTTTCTTTTTTATTTACTTAATGCATTTATTTCGTAAAACAGTTTCAGGGTTACAGAAAAATTGAACAGAAAGTACAGAGAATTTTCACATACTCCCTCTTGCATTGTGTGGTACATTGGTTAAAATTGATGAATTAATATTGATACATATTCATTAAAGTCCCTCCTTTATTATTCTTAATTGGTATTAAGGCCCACTCTTTGTGTTGGATAGATCTGTGGTTTTTTGATAAATGTATATAATGTTATGTATCCATCATCATAATAGCATACATAATAGTTTCACTGCCCTAAAAATTATCCTGTATTCCACCTGTTCATTCCTACTACTCTCCTATCCCTGGCAACCACAAATATTTTTATTACATATCTCTATAGTTTTGTCTTTTCCAGAGTGTTGTATAATTGGAATTATGCAGTTTGTAAAGGCTTTTTTTTTAGACTTCCTTCTTTGACTTATCCTAATATATAAAAACCCACACTCTGTAACATGCAAAACGACTGAAGGCTCGACCGACTGGAAGTCAGTCCTGCAGACAGTGCTGGGTTGCCGTGGCGACACAGCACTGACTGCAGCCGGTGTGGGCACGGCGACCCAACATTGACTGCTGAGGGGGCTGCGGATCAGGCCCGAGAGAGGCCCGTAGAGAGAGGCAGGGTCTGATCCGCAGCCTCCATGGCAGCTGTTGATCAGCCATTGCCTCTCTTTATTCGCCAGCAGCTGTGCATCTGTTTCTCTCCGGGCCTCCGTGGGAGCTGCTGATCAGCCCCACCTCTCTGATCAGGCCTGGAGATAGATCCCGAAATGCTGACTGGCATAGAAACCGACCATTCAGAACCAAATCTGGGTGAACTGTGAGGAGCCAGTGGCTGCCTAGGAGGCGGAGCTTTTGACGCTGACTGGCATAGAAACCGACCAGTCAGAACCAAATCTGGGTGAACTGTGAGGAGCCAATGGCTGCCTAGGAGGTAGAGCTTTTGACGCCGACTGGCATAGAAACTGACCAATCAGAACCAAATTGGTTGGCAGGGGAGGGCAGTTGTGGGCAAGATCAGGCTGGCATGGGAGGGCCGTTGGGGGCAAGATCAGGCCGCAAGGGAAGGGCAGTTAGGGGCGATCAGGCAGGCAGGCAGAGAGGTTAGGGGTGATCAGGCAGGCAGGCAGAGGGGTTAGGGGCAATCATTCATTCATTCAGTGATTCAGTCATTCATCACCCAAGAAATTTTGAGCTCTTACTCTACAAAAATTGGTGAAAAATGAATAGTGCATGTAATGGTTACTTTATACAATTATTTAGAGTAGGTTGCTTAAGAAGTAGTTAATAATAAAGTATAGATTTAGAGTTATCTTTGTGAAACAAAGGATAATGATAACTGCATTTTGAGATTGGTAGGAGTAAGTGAAATATGTTATTTAACACTGTACTTGTCAGGTGTTTAATAAATACTATTTTTCCTTCTCACCTCCCACTTCAGTCCCTGTCCATTGTTGTATGCCTGAGTCTGGGCATGGGGAAAAGAGGCATAGGATATGGCAGAGTCAGAAAATAAACTGGCTACCCAGGGGCTCAAATGAGCTCTTTATTATTTTTTATCCTGAACCTTTTTTTCATTACAGGGTCCTGCTTCCTGGGCTCAGAACTCAGGTTTATACTATGAATACTGAGGCCTCTTTAACCAGTGCTAAATAAAGTTTTGTGGGCTGCTTTAAGAATTAAAATGTCTCTCTGGAAATTTTGATCTGTCTCATTTCAAACATTTGTTCTTTCAGTGAAAATTTGAAACACTGCTGAATTAGTTATTGTCTGTCTTTTGTTTCTTTTTGGACATATTTTGAGAAGTGTTGAAATAAAATTATTTCATAACGTTTTTGAAAACCCAGGCCTCTCATTACATTTTTGAACACTCTGGTCCCTAGCCCTATACCCCCTTTCACACCGCCCCCCATACTACCTTTTTTTTTTTTTTTTTTTTCTTTTGAATGCCTGATAAAATGTTTTTTTTTTGTTTGTTGTTTTAATCCTCACCTGAGGACATTTTTTTTCCATTGATTTCTAGAGAGGGTGGAAAGGAGGGAAGAGGGTTGAGAGAGATGGAAGGGAGAGAGGAGGCAGGGTGGGGAGGGGGGAAAGACAGGTAGATTGGTTGCTTCCTGCATGCTCTCCTACCAGGGCTGGGAACCCTCAACTGAGGTATGTGCTCTTGACCAGGACGAACCTGAGACCCTTCAGTTCACAGGCCAATGCTCTAACCACTGAGCAAAACGGGTCAGGGCTGGAATATTGTTTTTTATCCTTGAGTTTAACCCGGATATTTGGATCATTCTGAGTCATTTTTTTTCATATCCTATATAATAAAGAGCTAATATGCTAAATAGACTGAACAGCAGATGACCGTCCGGACAACTTCCGGACAATCTTCTGGACAAAGCCCCTGAGGCAGCTGGGGCTATGAGGGCCGTGGCAGCTGCAGCTGTGGGGGCTGAGCCCCTTGCACGAATTTCGTGCATCGGGCCTCTAGTTATATATATACTAGAGGGCCCAGTGCAGAAATTCATATACTCAGGGGTCCCTCAGCCCGGCCTGCGCCCTCTCGCAGTCCAGGAGCCCTCAGGGTGTTGGGGGCTGATCAGAGGTGGGGGCCACGGCGGTTGATCAGGGTGGGAGGTCCGATCAGGGGTGGGACTAGCCAGGGCAGGGGCTGCAGGGGGTTGGCCGGCCAGCCCCGCCACTGTCGATCATGGTAGGGGGGCTGATCGGGGAGACGGGCTGGCCTGGATCGAGGGTGATCGGGGCCTGGATCAGGCTGGTTGGCTGCCACAGTGCATGTCATAGCCACAGGTCGTTCTGGTCATTTTGCTGTTCCCGTCTCTGGGCTTTTATATATAGGTCTTTGGACTCTTGTATTTATTGCATGTTCTTACTAAGTTCTGTAGCATTAAACTTTTGGAAGTAATTTTTTCCTGCATTCATCCCTTCATTCCTGCATTTTTTTAATCCTTGCCCAAGGATATTTTTCCATTGATTTTTAGAGTGAAAGGGAGGGTATGGGGAGAGTGAGATAGAGAAACACACATGTATTTGTTGCCTCCCACAGGCACCCCAACTGGGGCTGGGGCTGGGGCTGGAGCCTGCAACCAAGGTATATGCCCTTGACCAGAATGGGACCTGGGACCCTTCAGTCCCAGGGCCAAACTCTATCTACTTAGCCAAACTGGCCAGGGCTTTTCCTGCTTTTTATATTGCTTTCTTCCAAATATAGTTCTTGGTTTAACTTTTGCATGTTTTTCTGATAATGTGTTGGTATTAGTTTTTTCAACTTTCTTATGGTTAAATTGGGCAGCTCTTTCCAGATGTTTGTTTTGATATAATTTTCATCCCTGAATTCTTTCTCTTTTTCACCTTATTTTGGAGATCCTTGTCTTCTAAGAATGTGGCTGTTTTTAATTCATTTGTCTGTAGCCTTGAGGGGTGTGGTACTGAGGAAGAGAAGTCCCCTAACTAGTATAGTTCTTTCTGAACATCTTTTCCACCACCAAAGCCAGGTGTACATTCCACTTTTGTGGGCTACTTTTTCTTTCTTTTCTTTTTAAAGTATACATATGTATATATTTTGAATATATTTTATTAATTTTTTACAGAGAGAAAGGGAGAGGGATAGAGTTAGAAACATCGATGAGAGAGAAACACTGATCAGCTGCCTCCTTCACACTCCCTACTGGGTATGTGCCCGCAACCAAGGTACATGCCCTTGACCAGAATTGAACCTGAGACCCTTGAGTCTGCAGGCTAACACTCCGCTGAGCCAAACTGGTCAGGGCTAAAATATATTTTTATTGATTTCATAGGGGAAGGGAGATGGAGAGGGGGTAGAAACATCAGTGATTGTAGTGAACCCCTTTCACGTCCCGTGTGGTTCAGGGTTCAGATTCAGGGTTCGGGCTCTGGAGGAGGCCGCACGCAAATGAAAGAGACTAGACAAGAAAGTATAAATTTGGGAATATTGGGGGCCAGGCGGGAGCCCAACTCAAGGGGAAGGACTCCGCTTTGCTCCGGCCTAGCGATCCCTTTTATTAAGACTACCAGAGGCCTGTTGCAGGAAGATTCCTGCAATAGGGCTTCCTGTGGCGGTCTGCTACCCTCCCTCCTCCGCCACCCTGCCTGCTTCCCCTCCGCCCCGCCTGCTTCCCTCCCTTCAATGCTGCCCTGCTTGCTTGCTTCTCCGCAGCTTCGCTCCCTTCTGCAGCGCTTGGCTTCCTTCTGCAGCGCTTGGCTTCCTTCTATGCTGTGTTCAGGCTTTGCTCTGTGCCTGGATATGCAAATTAACCGCCATCTTGGTTGGGTTAATCTGCATACTCCTGATTGGCTGGTGGGTGTGGCTTGTGGGCATAGCAGAGGTATGGTCAATTTGCCAGTTTCTCTTTTATTAGTTAGGATGGGATCCACCCATAGCTCCAGGCAGGCAATTCCAGCAATAGCCAGTCAGCAAGGATTTACATAAGATTAAAAGGTGGAGGTTGCTTTAGCTATCATTGTCTCAACTAGACAGTGGGTGGTTGGCTCTGACCTTTCAGAGCTTCAAGGTTGAGCAGCCTTCCCGGTTTCTTGTCCACACCTCTCTGCTAGTGAAGATAATGGGCGGCTTCCAACAAATGATGAGAGAGAATCATTGATTGGTTGGCTCCTGCACACCCCCTACAGGAGATTGAGCTGGCAACCTGGGCATGTGACCTTGACCGGAATCGAACCCAGGACCCTTCAGTTCACAGGCCAATGCTCTATCCACTGAGCCAGCCGGCTAAGGCTGGGCTGCTTTTTCTTCATTCAACTTAGTACACTGACCTGGAAGATGGTGGCTTTTCTGCCTTTGCTAGGTTCACAGGTGCTGTATAGGGGACTTTGGAGGGGGTAAACATTAACTATAGACTTTTTCTGGACCTTTCTTTTCTTACCTTGCCACCCCCCTCCATAGCTACCTTTGGCATTTTCATGTTTTGCTTTTTACCATATTGAGGACTATCATAGAGAATTCTCAGCATTTTGTCTGCCATTTTCCTTCAGAATTGCTTTTGGAAGTGTCAGTAGCCATGCCATGCTGCTTGTGGCTTCAACATTTAAAAAATTTTCCCCTTGACTTCCCTCTTTCGTAATTTATAGCAAAAACTGTTCTGTTCATTGTTTGGTTGCTAATGCTGAGTTTTTGGTAACTAAAAAACAATTATCCTTTTCTTTGTTAGTTCCTAGGGGAGAAATAGTGGTGACACTGATTCATTTCACTTTCTCAACCTGGAAGATAAATTTTTTTTTCTCGCTCCCTTCATGTTCTGCTCTCTCTTATAACAGTCATTTTAAAGAGGATATTGGAAGTTTCGGAAGGGGAAGAGAGAAAATGGATGACAGAGGTGTGTGTATGTGTATATGTGTGTGTGTCTAAAGTCATGCTTATTTTAGGGTGTACTGAATAACTCACCTCACAGAGCTAGGAAACAAGAATATTCAGGGGCTGTATGAAGGTCAGGTTATATTTCTAAATATGTTGATGGTGAAGCAAAACCAGCAGTTAGACCAGTGGAGTCAGACTGGACCTTGGTTCACCAACTTGGTACTTGAGTTCTGGCTAAGAAAGAATTCAGAGCCAAGACTCAAACTATAAGAGAAAGTTTACTTAGAAAGTCAGAGAGGTAGGAGAAGTGAGCAATAGAATCAATTGGTTCTCTCATGAAACAAGTTGCAGAAGCAAAAGGGCTCTTGGAGCTTAGGAAAAGAAAGAGACAAGGAAACTGAGCCTGGAGGAAAGGGTTGGGGAAAGGTGTGGGCTTGTTCTACAGAGCCAGTAAAGGAAGGTACAATTTTTAATTAAAACAACATAGGTGCCCTACCAGTGTTGCTCAGTTGTTGAGTGTTGACCCATGAACCAGGAGGTCATGGTTCAATTCCCAGGGCACACACCTGCCTGGGCTTCAGGCTTGATCCCCAGTAAGGGACATGCAGGAGGCAGGCGATCAATGATTCTCTGTCATCACTGATGTTTTTATCTCTCCCTCTCCCTTCCTCTCTCTGAAATAAATGAAAACATATTTAAAAACAAAATACAACATAGGTGTTTTATTTCCACTGATGGCCATTGTTTTTCTTAATATAGCATGATAAGATGTTTAATTTTATAATCTGCTTAATTAGAAGTCCTTCACTTTTCAGTGACTTTTAAGTTTTATTTAAAATATAAATAAAATCTAGCTAAAGGAGTCAAATGATTTATCTGATTTTGCATTAAATCGACTGTAGGGTAGGTGATAGATCTATTCTTCAAAAACATTGATATGAGGGAATACTTACAAATATGTACTGAAGTATCAGACAAGAAGTCATTTAATTAAACCTAGTGATACTAAAATGGCCTACAAAGCTACATAATGGTACAGCTCCTTGTCTCTTCTACAGTTACCCCTCTTCATTCTTTTTTTTTCTCACTGTGCTTTAACCATGATCCCCCCCACCCCCTTACCCCAGCATCTTTTTAGGGAGGATATAATTTACATACCATAAAGTTCACTCATCTAAAATGTACAATTCAGTTATTTCTAGTATATTTTCAGGGTTGTACAACCATCACCGTAATTTACTTTTAGAACATTTTTATAATCCCAAAAAGAAATCTCTTACCCATTAGCAGTCACTCGCCATCTGCTCCTCCCACCTCCCAACCGCTACCCCAACAGGCCATAGGCAATCACTAATTTAACTTTTGTCTCCAGAGATTTGCTTATTTTAGACATCTCATATAAACAGGATCATGCAATATGTGGTTTTTCATGACTGACTACCCTCCTTTTATTCCCATATTTTGTTAAACTCCTTAACCATCTTTCTTTTTTCATGCTTTTCTTACCCCTTTCTCCCCTCCTCCTTTTCACACTTTCAAATTTCAACTGAAATATCACTTTCTGGAGAAGACCCAACCCTAATCAGATTCTAGATCTCCATTATGGGCTCCATTGCATCCTGTAATTCTCTTTTATATACTTACTCAATTTATATACTTACTCCAATGTATATCATATATATATATATTTATGTATTGATATATTTATATAGCTATATCCTATCTAATAATCTAATAAAGGGGTAATATGCAAATTGACCATCACTCCAACACACAAGATGGCTGCCCCCATGTGGACACAAGATGGCCAGCAGGGGAGGGCAGTTGGGGGGGACCAGGCCTGCAGGGGAGGGCAGTTAGGGGCAAACAGGCTGGCAG
Source organism: Plecotus auritus (assembly GCF_963455305.1). Taxonomy (NCBI): domain Eukaryota; kingdom Metazoa; phylum Chordata; class Mammalia; order Chiroptera; family Vespertilionidae; genus Plecotus; species Plecotus auritus. The sequence continues at coordinate 167,308,683 of NC_137771.1, read as the reverse complement.
GGGAGCAGTTAGGCATCAATCGGGCTGTCAGGGGAGTGGTTAGGGGGTGATCAGGCTGGCAGGCAGAAGCAGTTAGGGGCAATCAGGAAGGCAGGCAGGCGAGCAGTTGGGAGCCAGCAGTCCTGGATTGTGAGAGGGATGTCTGACTGCCCGTTTAGGCCCGATTCTACTGTGATTGGGCCTAAATGGGCAGTCGGACATCCCTCGAGGGGTCCTAGATTGGAGAGGGTGCAGGCTGGGCTGAGGGACCCCTCCCCCCCCTCCCCCCATGCATGAATTTCATGCCCCGGGCCTCTAGTCTATATATAAAAAAGCCTAAGCGACCGTTGGAACTGAAACAACTGAACTGACGACCGAGGGATGTGGGGTGACTAGGCCGGCAGGGGGTTAGTGAGGGATGACCAAACAACCAAGCAGCAGGCTGCATGGGGCAACCAGGCCGGCAGGGGGGCTAGTGAGGGACGACCAAATGACTGAACAGAGGGCTGTGTGGAGCGACCAGGCCAGCAGTGGGGGTTAGTGAGGGGCGACCAAATGACCAAGCAGCAGGCTGCGTGGGGCGACCAGGCCTGCAGGGGGAGCAGTTGGGGGTAACCAGGCCGGTGGGGGGGGGGCAGTGAGGGGTGACCAGGCCAGCAGGAGGGGCAGTTAGGGGCGATCAAGCAGGCAGTCAGGTGAGCAGTTAGGAGCCAGTGGTCCCGGATTGTGAGAGGGATGTCCGACTGCCGGTTTAGTCCTGATCCCCAGAATCGGGCCTAAACTGGCTGTCGGACATCTCCCGAGGGGTCCTGGATTGGAGATGTTGCAGGCTGGGCTAAGAACCCTCCCCCCCCCCCGCCCCCGTGCACAAATTTCGTGCACCGGGCCTCTAGTATTTATATAAAATGGCAAAACAGATGCTGTCATGCTTCAAACATATCATGAGAAGGCAGGGTTCTTTGAAAAAGACAATAATAGTAGGGAGGATAGAAGGCTGTAGGAGAAGGGGAAGACCAAATATTAGATGGATTGATTCCTTAAAAGAAGTCATAGGTATGAGTCTGCAGGACCTGAGCAGAGTTGAGGACAGGACATTGTGTACATCACTTACTCATAGAGTTGCTAGGAGTTGGAGCTGCTGACTCAATGGCATGAAACAACAACGATTTCATCTATGAAGCATGAATGTCTATTGAATGAAGGCTGTGTTGTTTGGAGTGTTGGAGGGACTCAACTCAGAAAAGAATACAGTGGAATTTGGTTCCCGTTATTTGCATATATTCATGCCAGAAGCATTTAAACATTTTTTGGAATTTTATTTCTACACATGAGATTTTTTTCAATTTGAGCATCCAGTAGTACCTTTTCCTGTTTTGCCTTTTCTTAGAAGCAGATTGATATATTAGTAGTGGAGTTGACACTTGGAGTTAGAACAACTCTTTTAATATGGCCCTCTTAGTAATTTATTATCTCTAATAAGTCTCAACTTCCTGGAGCCTCAGTTTCCTCATCTGGGAGATGGAGGTAATTTCATGCACTTTGCAGGATTATTATGATTACCCAAGGTATGTGAAAATATTAAATAAGGTACCTGCCTCTATTAAGTTATAGGATATACTGAACCCAGATTTTGAATAAATAACAAATCCAGGTTTCATTTGTGCATTTTCTTTGAACAAAAAGCTTTATGAAGGAAGGGGCCTTGTTTGTTGCATTCATTTATTTTTTAACCCCAGTTCCTAGCATAGTACCTGTCTGTTACACAGGTAGTGCTTATTCAGCATGTGATAAGTTAATCATTAACGACAATGTACCTGTACTTGAACCAAAACTTGTACTGTTATCTTTTTTCCTTTTCTATCCTCAATATTTTTGAGAATTTTCTATCACCAAGCCTACTCTGTGACATTAATATGATAGAATACTTACAAAGTAGAAAGGATGTGTATAGCATAAATACCTGTGAGAATTAATTTTTAATAAAACCACACAGAGATGATTTATTAAAGTCCAAGTACTCAAGGTATAGAATTGTCTCTCCTCCCACATTTTAAATAGCACTGACTTATCCACTGATTTCCTGTTAAAAAGGAGTATGTTTTCTAGTATTTTTGCAGATCGTGGAGATAATGGTATACAAAAAAATTAGCCAGCAGTTACTCTTAGACTTATGCTGTTCCTGTCCTGATTTGTCATTAGGTCAAATATGAAACAGTAGGAAATAACAAAGATCATCTGCAAAGGGCAAAATATGACATGTAGGTATGACAAAAGAAAGTATTTTCTGCCTTTAAGTCCTCTAGGCTTCTGATACTGTAAGTAATGAGTCAGCAATGTGGGAAGTACTCTGTCCTGGAATCAGGTGTCCCAGCATGCTCTTCTATGACCCACTAGCAAGAGCCATACCTCTTACGCAGTGGCAGTTGGAGCCAAGTCTTATTATAGTTCCACTGTGAGTGTAGGATTGTGTTATTCCATTGGCCTTTATTTAACAGAGCCTAGTTAGCATCTCTTCCAGCAGAGCTTTGTGGGGAGAAATACTAAGTGGATTCTGCTTTGTGAATTGACCCAGTTGGTCTGTCAGTATCTCTGTGTAGAGATGGGCCTGGGATTTGCCCTGTTGGAATGCATTGCTAGGATCTCTAAAGTTTTTTCTTGTGGTGAAGAGTGTTATTTTATATATTTTTCCTGTATATGTTTTTCTCTTAGTCATATTTCTTATTAACTATAAATGTAGCATCATTACTCAGATAGTTGTAATGTAAACTAAAAATTAATTAATTGCTATTTGAAAATGTATAGTGTCCCTTGCAGAAATGGAGTTACTGACAGAACTCTTACTATCTGGCTATTTTATTTTTCTCAGTTAAAGAGAATCTTGCAAAGTTCTTAGAGAAGGTACCCTATCTCATTTCCACTTTAACTAGTTAATTCATAATAATTTAGGTGTATTTCCCCTCCAGGTTATGCAGAAAAGTCTTATTACCCTGTAAACGGATTGTGTTATAAAAGTTCATCAGTTGTTTTGGAATTTAGAACATATTTTCCATTGAAAGTTTTATAAATATCCTACACTAGAGGCACGAATTCATGCAGCAGTGGGTCCCTCGGCCTGGCCTGCGAGATCGGGTCGAAACTGGCTCTTTGACATCCCCCAAGGGGTCTCGTATTGCAGGAGGGCACAGGCCAGGCCATGGGATCCCACTGGTGCACGATTGGGGCCAGGGAGGGACGCGGCAGGTTGACCATTCGGGGAGGGACAACGGGAGGGCTCCAGGGCGTGTCCGGCCTGTCTCGCTCAGTCCCGATTGGCTGGACCCCAGCAACTAGCTAACCTACTTGTTGGAGTGTCTACCCCCTGGCGGTCAGTGCACATCATAGCAAGGGGTTGAGCGGCCTTAGCATGTCATTGGCATATTATGCTTTGATTGGTTGAATGGGTGACTGGACACTTAGCATATTAGCTTTTTATTATATCCTATATAATAAAAGCCTAATATGCAAATCGACGAAATGGTGGAACGATTGGTCGGCGGGGCAGGCAAGTGGGCAGGGCCAGGCCAGCCAAGGCAGGTGCCAGCGGGCAAAGGGAGGGTATGGCAATCAGGGGGCGGCAGATGGGCAATTGGGGTGCGGGGCCGGCCATTCGCCAGGTGGCAGGGCGATGGGGGGCGGGTGCCATCCCCTGAATGGCCTGCTGGTTGCCTCCCACAGAGGGAGGCCAGACTGCAGCTTAGGCCCGCTCTCTGCAGTCTGGACTTCCCCCGAGGGCTCCTGGACTGCAAAAGGGTGCAGGCCAGGCTGAAGGACCCCCCCTGAGTGCACGAATTTTTGTGCACGAGGTCTCTAGTAGGATAATAAAAGGCTAATATGCAAATTGTCCCCTCAGGAGTTCAACCAATCACTATGACATGCGCTGACCACCAGGGGGCGGCGCGGAACAAAGGAAGAAGGAAGCAGGAGGAAGGAAGGCCCCGATTGGCCCTGATCGCTGGCCATGCCTAGGGACCCTACCTGTGCACAGATTTTTTGCACTGGGCCTCTAGTATAAAAATAGAAATGGTTAGGTTCCCAGACTATCTTACAAAAGCCTAAGCCAGATTAACTCAGATACCTACATATTTATAGTGAAAAATAAACCTATCTAATAAAAGAGTAATATGCAAATTAACCATCACTCCGCTACACACACAAGCCATGCCCACCAGCCACACCCACCATCCAATCAGGAGCGAGTATGCAAATTAACCCAACCAAGATGGCTACAGCCACGGAGAGAGCAGGGGGGAGGCTTGGGTTTCCCCGGCGATGGAGGAAGCCAAGCTTTCCGCACACCCTGGCTGGCCCAGGCCTGCACTCCAGGCTACAAAGTTTCAATTATAGAAGATAAATAAATCCCAAATACCAGGGCCTCCGCTTGGGTCACTGGGGGGCGTGGCCGGCCTGCAAACCACCACAGGCCCCTCGCCCAGGCCGCCCCATGCCCTAAGGGAACCCCCACCCTGATCCGGGACACCCTTCAGGGCAAACTAGCTGGCCCCCACCCATGCACCAGGCCTCTATCCTATCTAATAAAAGAGTAATATGCAGATTGACCATCACTCCAACACACAAGGTGGCTGCCCCCATGTGGTCAAAGATTCTGCCCCCATGTGGACACTAGATGGCCACCACAAGATGGCCAACAGGGGAGGGCAGTTGGGAGGGACCAGACCTGCAAGGGAGGGCAGTTGTGGGCGATCAGGCCAGCAGTGGAGGGCAGTTGGGAGGGACCAGGCCTGCAAGGGAGGGCAGTTGGGGGCGATCAAGCCTGCTGGGGAGGGCAGTTAGGGGTGACCATGCTGGCAGAGGAGGGAAGTTGGGGGTGACCGGGCCTGCAGGGAAGGGCAGTTGGGTGGGACCCAGGCCTCCAGGGGAGAGCAGTGGGGGGAACCAGGCTGGCAGGGGAGCAGTTAGCCATCAATCAGGCTGGCAGGGGAATGGTTAGGGGGTGATCAGGCTGGCAGGCAGAAGTGGTTAGGGGCAGTCAGGAAGGCAGGCGAGCAGTTGGGAGCCAGCAGTCCTGGATTGTGAGAGGGATGTCCGACTGTCTGTTTAGGCCTGATCCCACCAGGATCAGGCCTAAACAGGCAGTCGGACATCCCTCAAGGGGTCCCAGATTGGAGAGGGTGCAGGCTGGGCTGAGGGACACCCCCCTCCGCCCCCGTGTACTAATTTCATGCACCAGGCCTCTAGTAGAAAATAATAATACTGCAGAAATAGTAATTAAACAAAACTAGAAACCCTTAAAGAGTTTTGAAAAAAAGCTCCTGAAAGCTGGTACTTGATGGATAAAGGGATTTAATTTGAGGGACATAAGGAGTAGATAGAGATTTATGGGAGGCTGACATCTTTCTGAGTGCTTTCAATACTTTTATAGGTTGATGGCATTAGCTTCTCAACTCACACTATTCTTTTGCTTACCAGCTAATCTTACAGTTGTATTTGTGTTTTTTGTTTGTTTTGTTTTATGTTTGTTTTTTTTTTTTTTTTTTTTTTTTTTTAACTTTTGAGTGGAATGAAGAGAGTAGGGAAGGAAAGGGGAGAGAAACTTTCCTTAGGTAACCAGGATTTGGAAGGAAAAAAAAAAATGGAAGTAACCTGGGTTGTTGCCTGAGGTGGATTTAATTGACATAGAATAATGCAAGTTTAATGGACTGAGGTGAGAAGATAACAATGTGATTTCTGGTCGGGGAGAGAAAAGGGGGTGATAAAGTGTACTGGGTTAGACATCCCTGTGTTGGTCAGTAACTGGTGCTGGGTATCTTTGGAAGTTGTTTAGAACTGGGAATGAGGAACAGTGTGCTACCTTAGGATTAATATATGCAGAGTTGGTTTTTTGTAATGTGGGACAGCAACCACCACTCAAATATTATATACATTAGGGGTACTTTTTAAGTATAAATTTTATTATTATTATTATAAGCAAATATGCTGTTATCTTCAAACTTATAAAAAAGTAAAATATTGCACTTTAGCCAGATCAACTACATGAGATTCCTAAACTGTGTGATATAGAGATTTAGTTTTCATATTATTTTTTTTTTATTGATTAGAAAAATCATGCTTCCTTGCTTTTTCAGTCCCCAATCAACATGTTTCTTATTTAGAGTAAACCAGTGCAAAGAAAAGAAAAGAAAAGAAAAGAAAAGAAAAGAAAAAGGCAATGTTTCTTCTGTTCCTGCAAAAGTAGCAGCTGTGGTTAACCAGTGGATTATTACTTCATATTCTGATAAATCTGTTAAAGTGCTTAAATGTTTGCTATCTGTTCACTGATTTTATTTTCCTTAGAGGAATTCTGGCTCTCCTTTTATTCATTTAAAATAATTTTCCCTCTGGCAGCCTTCTGTCTCAGGCTGAATGAAGTAGTTTATGTTAAAAGGTATTTTTGTCTTTAAATTACGTAAAAGGTTTGAGGACACTTACTTAAAATATGTGATTATATTGGACTGAGTTATTTTTACAGATATATTTTGGAATAGAAACAAATAGCTTGATTCACTTCCATTTTTATAAGCATTGGAAAGTGTATTAAACTTGGGAATCGAATGACCTGGGTTATAGTTTTCAATATTACTGACCTTGAGCAATTTTACTTAGTTCTTGAGCTTTAGTTCTCTCCTTGGTTAAGTATTGACCCTACTTCTGTCACAGGACTATTGTCTATGTCTAAACATGTTTCTAAATTATTAAGTGCTCCACAAATATGTTACTTGCTGTGATGATGGGGTGAGGTGATCAAAATAGGTCCCAGGTACAATTGTCAAATCTGTGAATTTTATCTTTTTATTTTCTTCTCAGTCTGTTGTATGATTCAACCCTTTTGAGAGGTGATTATAGCATCCTTTGTCATCTTTGAGGAAGAGTTAGATGTACTTAGTGATTTTCAGACCTTTAGCATTTTCAAAGTATAGTGGAATCCTGTAGGAATTTGTTCACTTATAAATGAACAAAAATAGGGTGGGGCAAAAGTAGGTTTATAGTTGTTCATATGGAAAATAATATAATAAGTAATAGCCTGGCCGGTGTGGGTCAGTGGTTGAGTGTCGGCCTATGAACCAGACGTCACAGTTTGATTCCCAATCAGGGTATATGCCTGGGTTGTGGGCTCAATCACCACTGTGGGGTGTTCAGGAGGCAGCTGATCAATGATCCTCTCTCATCATTGATGTTTCTATCTCTCCCTCTCTAAAATCAATAAAAATATATTTTAAAAATAATTAATAAAAAATAATACAAGAATAAACTGTTTTGTCACCTCACAACTGTAAACCTACTTTTGCCCCACCCTGTTTATGGCTGCAGTGTGCATATGCATAAAATGGGCCTATAGCAATAAAGATGTGCTAAACATAGATTACTGCCCTCATGGATTGGCAGTTGTTACAACATAAACCTGTAAGGTCCAAACCTGTAAATAACTTTTATTAGTTTACTAGAGAACCCGATGCACGAAAATTCGTGCAAGAGTAGGCCTTCCTTCCTCCAGCTGCCGGCAGGCACCCGGGACCCGGGACCCAGGCTGGCTTCCCTTCGGCCCCGGCTTCCTCAGGAAGGATGTCAGGAATGACATCCGAAAGACGTCCAGTCTAATTAGCGTATTACCCTTTTATTATTATAGATTTGAGCCAAAACTGATGAATATTGCCAGGAAGCAAGATCTCAAATGCTCCAGAAAATAACAATTTTTCAGTTCTTTTTATGCATTTGAAACTAAAGAGAAAACATAAGGAAGATTACATGAAGGTGGGTGAAAGCAAGCAGGGGTTGGAGTACAGGATAGTTAAAATTGTGTGTTCCCTTGAGGGTGGTCTTCTCTAGAGGTGTTCTGGCTTTTCAAAGGTGTGTTAACCTACATGCACAGAAACAATAAGCAGGGCTTGCTTAAAAACCTTTCACTAAAGAAGTTGTAGGCCTGGGGCATGACTACCCACCATGACCTACCCAGTTAGGAATTTATGATTTATTACAGCACCCCCTTTTCATCCACATTGTTAAATTATAATCGGTAATAGGACTATCCTAGAGTAAGCAAGTCTTCTGGCAGAAAACAAATCCCATTTTGCCCTTTTTCCTCTCCCTCTGTTTGCAATTTACCAGAACATTTTAGATTTGTAACCACCACTTTAAAATGCATGTGAATCCCTATCCAGTTTGGCTCAGTGGGTGGAGCGTTGGCCTGCAAAGATTCTGGTCCAGATGGGTTGCATGTACTTTGGCTGCAGGCTTCTCCCCATCCTGGGCCCTGGTCAGGGCTCACTGGTGCAGGAGGCAGCCAATCGATGTGTTTCTTGTACATAATGTTTCTCTGTCTTTCCCTCTTTCTTCTACTCTGTAAAAATCAATGGAAAAATATCCTCTGGTGAGGATTAACCAATGAATGAATGAATGAATGAATGAATGAAGTAATAAAACAAAATGCATGTGAAAATATATGTAAGTTTATATGCTGTGCTACTGTATAGGAAAACCATTTGGGATTTAGGGGTGGGGATAACTTAGGTGCATAATTCAGGGAAAAGACTGAGTGAGCTGTTACATTTGTAGGGATTTGGGTTGTCAGAAGGCAGACCAAATAGAATTTCTACATTAAAAAAATTTTGTAGAGCATTGATTTTAATATTATGCTCATTGAAGACTGTAATAAAATAGATCAGCTTTATAAGGGCTATTTTCTGGCTTTCTTCTGGATTTGTGGCTACTCAAGATTGAAGTTGCCAGAAGTGTGACCACTGGATCATTGGATCATTGTGTTTTTTAAAGTATTAGTTTAAGTTTACTATTTACTCTTTTATCCATGTACTACTATAGTGTACTATTTCTTTGATAATATCCTCATTAAGAAAAATTTAAATGTACTGTTACTCTCCCTTCATCCCAAATTTGTAAATCAAGCAGGTAAATATATTTAAAACTTAAAGATTGTAATGTAAATTCCTAAAAGATAAAGCTCTTTTTTACACAAAGGTTGTAAACCTTTTAGACTTTCAAGGGAAATAAACCTGTTTCTAAAATACATCTTAATATTATTTCAAGTGAGGGATTAAGACCAAGTGAAATATTTATTCATTTTGGGGTTGGGTTGATTTTATTCTAGTTAACTGGTGTTAGAAAAAAAGGAAAAATGATTGATTCCAATTCATGGTTTATAACTAAAATAACATTTAAGTTCAGGCTGTTGAAAATTAGCATGGTTTATTCTGGTTTTTGGTTTATTTGGTTTAAAGTAAAATTTGGGTTTTAAGAGAAGATACAAAATGAGTCATTTAAAATTAGTTCAAAAGGAATATAGATAGTTTGAAGTAAAAAATTGGGTCTCTAATAGATACTTGAATCAGAACCTTCTGTAAAGTGTTTGAAATTTTCAGTTTTGTGGGAAATACAAAGTTAAATTTTAGACCTCAATCCCTGTATGTTTTTTTTTTTTTTTTTTTATGGCATGATCTTAAGCAAAGTAATGTAGTAGAGTAAGGTTTTAGATTTAGAGTTAGTTAACTGATGGGTCTGAATCCTGTGGGTACACTTTATTGAAGGGGTTACCTTTTTGAACACTTCAGTTTCTCCCATTTTTAAATGATTAACCTGAGTATGTCACAGGGTTGTTATAGGGACTAAATGGTGTTCTGGTTTTTCTTAAAATATGGTAGCTAGAGCTGCATTAAGAATCATTGGGGAGGGGGTGCTTATTAAAAATACAGTTTTCCTGAGCCTTACTGCAGACCTCCTGAGACTCTTGTAAATTGTAAACAGTACTTAAGAAATATATATGATATAAATTGAACCTCAGACCTCCCAGGTGTCCTTTGCCTAGCTCTTATCCATTGCTGCATATTGATGCTCCATAGAAAACAGAATTATTTGTAACAAAGTTATAAAACAGAGTAATTCTCTTACCTGTAAATAAATCCATATGTGGCAAATTGGCTTTGGCTGCTTGTTGTTGCATTTTTTCAGTAAGCCTTCTATTCTGTTTTACTGCTTGTAAGGCTTTTCTGTATACCTTACCCCTAGAGATCTGTATCTCATCAATGCCAGCATAGAAGAAGCAAAAGCATTGCTTAATGTTTAGCATAAAGTAGTTAGTTCCCAAATCCTAACAATTCTGCTTGAGTGATTCTTACATAAATTCAATAAACATTTGCTGAGCACTTGCATTGTGCTGAACCCTGTGCTAATAAGCACTAGGAAAATATAAATGATTCAGGTAATGTCTGGCTTTCCTAAGAGTTCTTAGTCAAGTGAGGGCTGAAACTCTTAATAATTTTAAAACATATGATAAGCACTGTCGTAGGGCTTGTAAAAGGGCATAACAGAGCAGAAGAAAGTTTTTTTTCAGTTTCCACTGCCAATAATTCAGATTTCAGAGAAACGAATTTGAGCATCAGTTGTATGGCATGAACTAAAAAAAAAAACATACAACAACCTGCTTAACCTGTTACTTTCTCATCACAACATCCCTATACAGTAGCAGCGATTTCCACTGCTGGATAATAGATACTAAGATACTAAGTGGTAGAATGTGTAATTCAAACTTTGATATGACTTCAGAGCCCATATTACACCATTATGCTTCTCTCTTAGGAAAAAACTTGCCTGAGGTTTTTTTATTTTTTAAAGGGGAATTTTACGGTTCTTCAGAATTGATGCTTGTTAATTTTTCTTACTGTGATTGAAAATGTGGTATTATTGTGCTGTCAAGGACTCTGGAGTGTTTTCTGTTTCATCTTTATCCTCTGCCACTCTGTGTTCTCCTGTTTCTAGAAGTGATATATAGGGCAACATCTCCAGAGCCAGCCCATGTAGCATATCTGTTCATTTTGTTTCCCCCGTCTCTCCTTTTGTTTATTCTTCCTGTCACCAAAGAAAATTTAGTCATTCTTTTATTTTTCCCATTCATTTAAATAGAACCATATGGAGATGAATGTTGTCTAAGGGTAAAAGGTCCTGCTAGAGGGATTTTTAATCATATCAAGGTTACATAGAAATTGCCCTAAATTTTTAAAAGTATAATATTGTTCGTTAGGGTTGATATGACTGGTTCAGCTGCTTGGTTGGCATTCTCTTTTTTTCTTCTTAGTTTTGCACCAAGGTAAGTGAGTCAGGTGCACTGTGGCTAGAGCTTCAATAGAGCCTCTATTTCATGACAAGAATACGTTTATTTCAGAATTTGTACAACTGATTTTGTGGACCTCAGTTCCTTTTTTATTTCTTTTGCTGTTTAATTTTTATGTTGTTTTCATGTTTTTAAGCTGTTTTGTTTATTTTGGAGAGAATGTTTTGTTTTAATAGTAGTTCCTTAGCCAGTTACTTAGGATAAAGAGTTGTTTGAACTTTGATTTAAAAACCTGAAAATTTGACAGCGGTCATTGTTTACCCTTCAGACAGTCTTAATCATGCCTAAATATAATATTTTTTGGTTCTTTTGAATAATTGATATAATAGTTTTCAAGAGTGTTTGCCATATTGTTGTTAAACATCTGTAAAAATAGCTATCTGGTATTTCTCTTCCTGCTAGAGAAATAGGCAATGCTATTTTCTCTACTAATACTATTGTTAGGTCAAAACCCTCATAAAAATATTTTGTATCTTACTTGTAGTCACAGATAGTGGTGTGTGGTTTCTCTGGGCTTTTGTGACAAATTTTATTTAAACTCTCTTATTTCTTCATGGAGACTTTATTCTTGAGTTAAAGCAGGGGTGGGGAACATCCAGCCCGAGGGCTTTATAAGGCTCCCAAAATCATTTGGTCTGGTTCTGCCAAGGCACTAGGGGTGAGTTAATTAAATGTTTGATCAAATGTAGCAGGCTAATTTTTAAGTTGATAATTTTGCATGGTCTGCAAATGATGCTATAAATATCCAAATAGCCCTTGGCAGAAGAAAGGTTCCCCACCCATGAGCTATAGACTGTCTCTATAAAACAGTCATAATTGTTCAGTTTGTATTAGTAGAGATGGCTTATTAACATCTCTAAAAGCCTCTCAGTTAAAAAATGTTAAAGTTGTTGCCTTTTTACAGCTCATGAATCTTAAGAAACATTAAATGACTATAGTATGTTCAACTTTGGATTTATCATTCATATAAAATGAGAATCAGTACCACGTACTGCCTAAATAATTAAACATGCTGGAAGTGGCCTTTGGTTTTTGGATGCTCGTTCCACACTTTGGATGTGGACTGTGCTTGTTATGCTGTAACATTTGTTCATCTCTGGGTGGATTGGTTTGAGGCGTGACTTCAGAAGACTTAAAAAATGTAACCACAAGGTATTGCTTACAGGCACAAACCTGTATTTGAGAGATTGAGAACTAGGCTGCACATATCGTTTGGGATATGCCTAAGACTTTTGTAAAACTTGTATTTTATATTTAACTAGTGACCCAGTGCGCAAAATCGCGGGAGACCCGGGACCCCAGACCCCGGTGTGCCGCGGAACTCCCCCGAGTCCTGCCGTGCCATGAGACCCAGAGTCAAGTCTCGCTGTGCCACAGGACCCAGAGTCAAGTCTGCACGTTCCTTGCCACACACACAGCCTCCTGGTGACCGGTCTTTGGTCGTTACGGCGTTAGGGCCACTCAGTTTTTATAATATAGACTAGAGGCCCGGTGCATGAAAATTCATGCATTGGAGGAGGGGTCCCTCAGCCCAGCCTGCCCCCTCTCACAGTCCAGGAGCCCTCAGGAGCAGGAGGCGACTCGGCCATCAGGGGAAGGCGATGCCCCATCACACCCCTGCTGCTGCCACTGCCGGCAGTGCAAGCCTCAGCCAGCCCTGGTTACCTGAGCCTCAGGCAGCTGCCATCTGAGGCTTGCCTGCGCCTCGGGCCAGCCCTGGGCGGCTGGGGGGCTAAGGGACTGGGGGACTCCGGAGGCAGGTGCGCTCCATGTGCCTGCCACCCCGGTGGGGCTGTGGGGACTGAGTGCCGCCATCTTGTGGCTGTGGGTGCTGCCATCTTTGAGGGTGTGACAGTCAATTAGCATATTCCCTCCTTATTGGCTGTGGGTGCTGCCATCTTTGAGGGTGTGAGGGTCAATTAGCATATTCCCTCTTTATTAGATAGGCTAGCCTTCAATAGAAAATGATTGTATTGTAGGCCATTGCCTCATGAGGAGCCTATTGTGATTTATATATTTAAGATTTATCTATTGTGGTAAAGAGTAAGGAATTTAATTGTGTTCTAGCTTTGATAGGAAATTAATACCACTTGAGTGAGTTTTAATTGAAATAGAGGATCACAGGAGTCTTTTGGCCAGAGAGAGGGCCTGGAGCCTCCCTGTTCCCATTGTACTGCTGCTATTGCTCCTTGGAGACAATGGCGTTTTTGAGAGACCAATTTTATTGTAATTGGTTTGAGATTCACTATACTATGTATTATTGGAAGTTTAGTATTGAGCAAAGTGGTGACTTTTTTAAAAAAATGAGGCCATTTTTTATGATTTCTAGCTTTTGGTCTCTTGTTAGCAGAGCTTAAATGCTGCTCTGTTGCTAAGATCCAAAATTATCTCTTTTCCAGTAGCAAATGTTAGATTGAATATCACAGAATCAATTGTTTTACATTTTTGTTTTTCATGTGACGGGGCGGGGAGGGGGAGAAGTTTCAAAATCTTATGCTGCCAGAGTATTTTTAGAAAGAGCTTTTTAGCTGTTAATAACTGAATGATTGATGCCTAAAAACTGTAAAAGATTATTCATTTATTCTCTTCTTATTACTCTTTATACATCATGTTTTCAGAAACATCTGCTGCTTTGGAGGTATAATAGTATATGAAGTTAGTCTTTCAGCTGTAGTAGGAAGGTTGTAAAATATAGCAGAGACAGCATGAGGCAAGTGAAGAGTTCTGCTAAAGCTTTATAATATTGGACAAGTTACTCTCTCTTAGTCTTACTTTCCTCGTTTGCATAGTAAACAATAATATATCTCTACATTTATTATAAATATTAGAGTGGATGAAATAATGAATTGGAAAGTTCTTTGTACAGTGAAATTTTATACAGCTGTTATTTTCTTGCTAATTCAGAAAGTTACAATGCCAAGTGATGACATGCTTTTCCTTGGCACACTAGCTGCTGACTATCCCATGTGCTACTAATGCTCAGGCCAAGTCATCCCCAGTGATATCTTGCCACTCTGTATATCTCTGATATTTCAGATCTCTGATGGAGTAGTCTGTGGATTAACTTGATGATTTCTGAATAAAAATTCCAGGATGCTTGAGGTGGAAATCCTGAGAGTCATTGTTCCTAGTATACCTAGGGATTTTATAGTTGTAGAGTATAGCCCATAAGAGTTCTTAGCAATTTCTCTAACTACTTGAAAGAGAGTAAATCTTTTAATTTCTGCTAAGACAGTAAATTTTTAAGTTTTTTTTTTTTTTTTTTTTTTACTAAATGTACAGGAAGGTGAAAGGATTGGTTCTTGACCGCATCCAATCAGTTTTAAATTAAGAGGCCTCTAGAGTCTCTTTCGGTGATAGCTTTTATAGGACCTGTCTGTTTACCTTTCTACTTTGCTTTTAATATTTTTACAGAATTATCTGATTTGTGCATTTTCTTATATACAAATCATGATGCTGGGGTAGCCAGTGTTCCCAACTATACTTGAGGTTAAAGAGATAATAAATCCCAGGGTTGTGATGGATAGCTTTCATAGCTGATTCTTGAGGCTCGGAAACCATTTCTCTGAAATGTGAATTTTTTTTTTTTTTTACAAATGCAGCCTCAGAGGAGGCAAGAGGGGAAAGTCATTACACAATCGTATATTGCTTAAATTCTCTTATCGGAGCAAGAACAAAGCTGTGACTGCTGTTTTGTTATTGAAATATGGTTATACAGTGGAAAAGCATAAGTTTTGATTATATCCCGGACAGTTTTTGTTCTCAGTTAAAATTGTAGAATACAGCAGTCATTCTTAAAATCTATTTATTTAATCTTAATAAAAAGTGGTAATGCTTTGTTTTGTGAATTATGCCTGTGAAGTTTTGCAAGCAACTTGTTCAGTGGGATTATTAATTCATAGTTCTTTTTTTTTAAAATATATTTTATTGATTTTTTTACAGAGAGGAAGGGAGAGGGATAGAGAGTTAGAAACATCGATGAGAGAGAAACATTGATCAGCTGCCTCCTGCACACCTCCTACTGGGGATGTGCCCGCAACCAACGTACATGCCCCTAACCGGAATCAAACCTGGGACCCTTCAGTCCGCAGGCCGACGCTCTATCCACTGAGCCAAACCGGTTTCGGCATTCTTTTCTTTTTTTAAAATCTGGTCTTAAATCACTTCTGTTTGAAATTTTCTTTGGGACTATTGGAATATAAGAAAATATATCCAATGCCTTGGATTTTAATCTTTCTGGATCTAACCTTTCTAGATCTCTTTTATGAAGAGTTTAATTTCAAAAGACTGTGATTCTCTCTTTAGGAGTGCTATCATACAAGTTTATTTTTCAAAGAAGAAGAAAATAACTTACCTATAATAATAAAAGTATAATATGCTAATTAGACCAGACGTCCTCCCAGACCACTTTCTGGATGAAGCCAGGGCTGCGAGGGAAGCCCAGGTCCTGGGTGCCTGCCGGCGGCCAGAGGGAAGTTGGGGTCCGGGTTCCAGAGGCAGCTGGTGCTGGCAGCCAGGGGAAAGAAGGAAGGCCTACTCTTGCATGAATTTCATGCATCGGGCCTCTAGTAGTATACTAGTGGCCCAGTGCACGAAATTCATGCACATTAAAAGGGGATTAATTAGAGGAAATAATT
The DNA here is from genome assembly GCF_963455305.1 of Plecotus auritus. Classification (NCBI taxonomy): domain Eukaryota; kingdom Metazoa; phylum Chordata; class Mammalia; order Chiroptera; family Vespertilionidae; genus Plecotus; species Plecotus auritus. The sequence continues at coordinate 167,292,915 of NC_137771.1, read as the reverse complement.
TAATATTGCTATTTGCCCTTTCTCTATAATAGAAGTGTCAGAGATGAAAGAAAATTAGTAAAATGTATATGAAAACCTTCCTCCTGTCAGAGTCTGGGGCTCACCACAGGACCCAGAGTCAAGTCCCTGCCCACCTACATGCACGCTTGAGACCCAGACCCGCATCCCGTTTCTCCCCCCCCCCCCCCCCCCCGAATTGGGCTAGATCCAGACCCGGCCAGTCCCACCCTTGTCAAGCCCTGCCGGGCAGGGGGCATAGCCTCAGGTCCCCTGGCCTGGCGCCAGGATGGAGGGCGTGGCCTGAGGTCCCCCAGCCCAGACTGGGGCGGGTGGTGTACCTTGAGGTCCTCCGTCAAGCCCTGCCAGGTGGGGGACACGGCCTGAGATCCCCTGTCAAGCCCTGCCAGGCAGGGGGGGGGGGCGCAGCCTCAGGTCCCCCAGCCCAGCACCGGGAGGGGGGTGTAGCCTCAGGTCTCCTGTCAAGCCCCACTGGCAGGGGGGCACAGCCTCAGGTCCCCTGTCAAGTCCCGCTGGGCAGGGGCATGGCCTGAGTTCCCCCGACCCAGCACTGGGGGGGGGGGCACCTTGAGGTCCCCCATCAAGCTCCACTGGGTGCGGGGTACGGTCTGAGGTCTCCTGTCAAGCCCAGCCAGGCAGGGGGGCACAGCCTCAGGTCCCCTGGCCTGGTGCTGGGGCCGCGGCCTGAGGTCCCCTGTCAAGCCCCCACCTGGTGGGGGGCACGGCCTGAGGTCCCCTGGCCTGGCGCTGGGGCAGGGGAAGCAGCCTGGGGTCCCCTAACCCAGCACCAGGACGGGAAGCGCACCTTGAGGTCCCCGTCAAGCCCCGTGCGGCCTGAAGTCCCCTGTCAAGCCCCACCAGGTGGGGGGCGCAGCCTGAGGTCCCCTAGCCCAGCACCAGGATGGGAAGCGCACCTTGAGGTCCCCTGTCAAGCCCTGCCGGGTGGGGGGCGTAGCCTCAGGTCCCTACAATTGCTCGTTAAGGCTCCTTATGGGAACTTGGCCTCAACTGTGGGTGCAGCCATATTTGTGACAGAGTGATGGTCAATTAGCATAATCCCTCTTTATTAGATAAGTTTGTAGTCAACCTGAAAAATTGAGTTAAGGTTAACATGGTCAGAAACAAAAGTAATAGTGTATTTTGGGGCAATGGAGCATGATGACTTAGAACTTAGCTTAGCTTAAACTGTTTTTTATCCTCATCTGAGGATATTTTTCCATTGATTTTTAGAGAGAGTGAATGGGAGAGGGAGAGACAGAGAGATAGAAACATTGATGTGAGAGAGACACATTAATTGGTTGCCTCCTGCACACACCCGACAAGGGCCAGGGATCGAGCCTGCAATCAACGTACATGCCCTTGACCAGAAATCGAATCCAGGACTCTTTAGTCCAAGGGATGACGCACTATCCTCTGAGTCAAACCGGCTAGGCTAAACTAGTTTTTTAGCAAGTATATTTAAGATTTCTTTTACTTGGAAGTGAGATGTGAAGGTTGCATTTGAAAACCTTGAGAACTGTTATATATGTGTTGGCTTGTGTTCAGGTTTATATACATTTAAAGCATATGTGATACTGTTGTAAATATAAATGATGGTGTTGTCAAGATTTAGGTTATTCTTTCTAGAAGTGGTATTGGACTTGTGCTAACTAAATCATACCTGTTGGGGTGGTTCACCTTGGAACTAAAGACATGTTTAAGATAACTGTCCATAGCCTGGCTTGTGTGGCTCAGTGGTTCAGCATCAACCCATGAATCAGGAGCTCAGGGCATATGCATGGGTTGCAGGCTCCATCCCCAGTGAGGGGGAGGGGGAGTGCAGGAGGCAGCCAGTGATTCTCTCTCATCATTGATGTTTCTAATTCTCCTTCTCCCTTCCTCTCTCTGAAATCAATAAAAAAATTAATTTAAAATGATAGCTGGCCTTAATATAATAGAGATTGTGTGTATTACTGACTTTTGTGTATATTAATACCTCTGTGAAATTAAATGACTATAAATATTGGTTATAATATACCACTAATATTTGTATATTCATTTATCTTGCAGTTTTATATTTTGTTAGGAGAAAACACTGAAGTCATTGGAAAACTAGATTATATTTTTTAATTTAGTTTTTTATCTTTTTATATATGATGTACAAATGAATACTTCATACTCTTGACTTGCTATCTAGAGTTAAATATTACATTATATTTTTTTTTATTAGGTTAACATCTTAAAAATAAAATTGATAATTAAAGTAGTAGAGGACAAAAAGGAAAATGTGTAGTTTAGACATTGAGCCTATGGACTTATATTGTACTGAGAATTGGTTTTAGATTTGTCAGGGAAGAGAGAAGTAGCAGAAATCATAATTGCTACTTCAAATGATTGTAGTCACAAGAATCTGTGTGTATTCTGAAATCAATAACAGAATAACTTAGAGCTCTAAAATCAGGTGCTAGGTAGCTAGGATGGTTTAGAGTAGATTAAGAATTCAGAGGAAAAGGTTATTGTGAACTATGCCCAAGTAGAAAGTGGCTCTTGAGCTTTAACTGCAAAGTCTTTGGATTGTTCCTGGGTCAGGGGGTCAGGGGAAGGAAGGCATAAAAGGTAAGGAGAGGGCCATGAGTGGGCAAATACTTATGAATGAGGCTTAAGTTCAGAATAGGTTTTGCATTTCCTACCCCTAAATTAACCCCTAATTAAGATAGAAACATTAATGTGAGAGAGACACATCAATTGGTTGCCTCCTGCACACACCTGACAAGGGCCAGGGATCGAGCCTGCAATCAACGTTCTTTTCCTATTACTTTTCTCCATCTGACCTTTCTCTGAGAGGCATTCCACTGTTTTCTTAAAAAAGAAATAAGACATGAAGAAGCAAAAACTCAAACCCTTACCTTCCTACAGGCAGAGTGGTGTGAATAGAGTGAGCATATTTAGACATTTGCAGCTTCACATATTTTATTTTCAAGTACAATAAGGAAGCCTTGAGGAAATAACTAGGGCTTTTAGAATTGTATAGATAGGGATTCAAACCTTAGTGAGTCCACCTTTCTTCCCATTATGTTTAATATGGGAATAGTACTGTTATTTTCATGGTGGTGTTTCCATTAAATAGAGAGTCACATGTATAAAGAAAGCATGGTGTGCCTGATCTATAGAATTACTGAATAAATGGTGGGAAAGAAATATTAAATTGAAACAAATAGTTGAAGTAACTCCATATGATAAACTAAGATAAACATTTAAAAATAGTTTGTGGCAAAGAATATAGTTTAATTTGTATACTTTGGCAATTTTCTCTGTTTAATTCTTTACATTTCTCATTTGTCTATACCTTTTTTCTTTTAGGAGACAAGGATGGCAGTAAGGTGACCACAGTGGTGGCAACTCCTGGGCAGGGTCCAGACAGGCCACAAGAAGTCAGCTATACAGACACTAAAGTGATTGGAAATGGGTCATTTGGTGTGGTATATCAAGCCAAACTTTGTGATTCAGGAGAATTGGTTGCCATCAAGAAAGTATTGCAAGACAAGAGATTTAAGGTAAGACCTTCAGTATTTCATGTTTTTTGCTATCAGTACATGATTTTAAGTTGTTTCTTTTTGCTTCACATTTCATTTATTGTGCATATTTTTGTTCAGCTCAACTATTTACTATAGTGATTTTATTTTCTGCTATATATTGTGTAGAAATAAAATTTACTGAAGATTGCATTATTATTTTTGAACTACTGCTATGAGTGATGCATGCATTTAAAATGCTGTGAAAGGTAGATTAAAACATCTTACTTTCTACTATTAAAAAGTTACCTCTCCTGCCTTGCGTCTCACAGGTATAGGAGACCAGAGAAACATTGCCTGTAGCAGAGGATCATTTGATATTTTTGACTATGCTTCCTTTGAATCTATTATTCAACACTGTCATCTCCCATACACACACACCCCCCCAATAACTTTGATCTTTCTTTACTGTTTTCTTATGTCTCTCTTCCATCTGTCCCTAGAAACCAGCAATCCCCACAGTTCATTTTATTGTCATTTCCTGCACCATTTCTTTAGGGGATCCTATGCATGGATGTTTGGAAGTCATCTCTGTGTTATGGTATAGTGGAGAGTCAGGAGACCTGGGCTATAGTCAAGGTTCTGTCATTAGTAAGACATGCAGTTCTATACCTTTCTCTACTCCTCCCACCTCTGCAACATTCTACTGAGAGTCTCCCATGTGCTAGGAACTATGTTAAACATTAAGGGATATAAAAAACTTGAGGTGATTACTGCTCAGAAATAGCACACATGTTAGTGTCTGTATGCTTTAGAATGTCTCGAACATTCTAAGGTGGTTTTAATTTCTTAGGAAACAAATCTACAGTTTTTGCCATCAGTTCTCTCTCTCTTCCAGTCATTACTCCCATGTTGCCAAATGCCCATTGGTTCTTGGTATCTCAATGTTGCGCTGTTATCTCAAATTGGCAAGGCTTCTTATACAACCCTGACTTAACTTTTAAGACCCAATAGAAATCATTTCTGATGATTCGAATTCCTTTTTCCTTCTAATGGCATCATCATTTATCTTGTCATTAAGACTCTTCTTTTCTCTAAAACCTATTATCTCATATCTCATATGCAATCATTATCAAACTTTATTGATTCCCCCCCCTCCCCCCATAGCCTTGTTGATTTATCCCTTCTTTTCTTTCCTCATCACTACCATTCTAGTCAGGCCCTTATCATTGTTTGGCTTAACCACTCATAAGACTCTACCTCTGATCTTCTTCCTTCTAATCCCTTCTATATACCAACACTAAAATAATCCCACAGTTCAGTTTGGTCATGTTGTTTCTCCTACATACAAATCTTCTATGGCTCCTCATAGTCTAGAAAATAAAACCTGCCCAGTTCATTTATACATTCAGGAGCTTCCATAGTCTTGCCTAATCGTCAGATACTCAGCTTTCCAACCTTTCTGTGTCATGGCTCTTGACCTATATTGGTCTTTATGACCTCTCTGCTTTTATTCAGATTCCCATTATTTTCCTATATCACTCCCATTCTTCTGCTATCTAAGTCTAAGACCCATGTCAGATTCTTCCTTTATGAAATTTCCCAGATGATTCCAGCCAGCCATATGGATTTTGCTATTCTAATTTCCTTGAACACTAGAAAATTTCCAAATTTTTTTCATGACAAGGACTCCATTTTTAGTATGTGTGTCTCTTGGGTACCCACATATTCAATGTTTTCTTTGGATGAGTAGTTGATGATAGCAAATACCAAGTACTTCTTATATGCACAATGATATAACGTTTTTACATGCATGGTTTTATTTGAGACATAACATTAGTATTATGAGATTGGTTATTATTTGGATTAGGCAAACTGTGCACAAAGACATGATAAATTAACTTGTCCAGGGTCACACTTAGCACATGAATAAATGGCCAAGTATTTAAATCCAAGCAGTCTAACTCCAGAGTGCTTTATTACATTTTATCATCATTGTATCAAACCCATATATTCTGTTCAGAGATATTTGAGTTGATTCTGTCTTGTTTTTTTAAATTTATTTTTTTTAATGTAAATTTTTTCCGCTAGCATAGTTATATTATTCATTTGAAATACAATTTGGTTCATCTGTTTCTGTATGTTTCTATCCATTCTTAGAACTTTATCCCCATTCTTTTTGATTTTTTAAAAAAATTGTGAAACACTAACCTGGTTCCAAAAGTCAGAAATGTACAAGTGTTTTTCCCTCGTATTCCCTCTTTCTTGTTTGTGCTCACTCCTGTAGATGGCCAATCTCATTTTATTTTTTTCTGGGTTTCTTTTGCACAAATGAGCAGTTAAGAATAATTTTCTTGGTTTCTTTCCTAGACGAAAGGTAAGGAATACATTAGAGATACTCTTTTGTACTTCGCTTTTTCTCTTAGCTATGGTTCCTGGGAATCATTGCATATCCTTTTTATAGCTGCACTAGTGGCCCGGTGCACGAGATTTGTGCACGGGGGGCGGGGGTCCCTCAGCCCAGCCTGCACCCTCTCCAATCGGACATCCCTCTTGCAATCTGGGACTGCTGGCTCCTAACTGCTTACCTGCCTGCCTGCCTGATCACCCCTAACTGCCTCTGCCTAATTGCCCCTAACCCCTCTGCCTGCCTGCCTGCCTGTCCCTAACCTCTCTGCCTGCCTGATCGCCCCTAACTGCCCTCCCCTGCCGGCCTGATCTCGCCCCTCACTGCTCTCCCCTGCCGGCCTGATCACCCCTAAATGCCTCTGCCTGCCTGGTCGCCCCTAACTGCCCTCCCCTGCCAGCCTGATCTTGCCCCCAACAGCCCTCCCCTGCCAGCCTGATTGCCCCTAACTGCCTCTGCCTCGGCCCCCTCCACCATGGCTTTGTCCGGAAGGAAGTCAGGCGTCCAGAAGATGGCTGGTTGACCCAGTCTAATTAGCATATTATTCTTTTATTAGTAATAGATAGACTATATAGGATAGGATTGCTTAAATGGGGGGGGGGGGCGTTTTCAGCAGGAGGAGATGCTCTTGGCAGACAAAAATACATAATTCTTATATCTGGACTGATAGCCAGCCATATGCACTATACCGCCAAACCGGTCATTAAAAATTTGAACCGCTTTCTTACACCTTACACCAAACAGCTGTTGCCCTTAAAACCCCTCCTCCGCCTCCACCTTAGGTTCTGCCTTTGCAGTTCACCCAGATTAGGTTCTAAGTGGTCGGTTTCTATGCCAGTCAGCATCAAAAGCTCCGCCTCCTAGGCAGCCATCTTGTGAGGGCGTGAGGATTAATTTGCGTATTACTTCTTCATTATATAGGATACTAGAGGCCCGGTGCATGGAAATTCATGCACTGGAAGGGGGGTCCCTCAGCCTGGCCTGCCCCCTCTCACTGTCTGGGAGCCCTCAGCGAGGGAGGCGACCCAGGGATCAGGGGAAGGCAACGCCTCCATCACACCTTTGCTGCTGCCACTGCCAGCAGTGCAAGCCTCGGCCGGCCCTGGTTACCTGAGCCTTGGGCAGCCCTGGGCGGCTGGGCAGCCACCATCTGAGGCTTGCCTGTGCCTCAGGCTGGCCCTGGGCGGTTGGGGGGTTGAGGGTACTGGGGGACTCTGGAGGCGGTTGGGCCCAGCCTTGCCGCACCTACCGCCCCGGCAAGGCTGAGGGAACTGGGCGCTACCATCTTGTGGCTGTGGGCACTGCCATCTTTGAGGGCGTGACAGTCAATTAGCATATTCCCTCCTTATTGGCTGTAGGTGCTGCCATCTTTGAGGGTGGGGCAGTCAAGCAGCATATTCCCTCCTTATTGGCTATGGGCGCCGCCATCTTTGAGGGCAGGACAGTCAATTAGCATATTCCCTCCTTATTGGCTGTGGGCGCCACCATCTTTGCGATGGCGTGAGGGTCAATTAGCATATCCCCTCTTTATTAGATAAGATTATATAGGATAGCATTACAGCATTGATTCAATCATTCTTCCACTGTGGATATTTAACTTCTTTTTAGTATTTTGTAAATCTCTAAGAGTGCTGTTATGAAATACCTTTTACATACGTCCTTTTTAAATTAGATGTATATCTTCAGTGTAGATAAGAGAAAGTAGGACTGCTCAATCAAAACAAACACATATGCAGTTTTGTTTGATATTGCTAAATTCTTCTCCATAAGGGTTATACCAATTTGTATTCACTCCAGTAACATGAGTGCCTATATCCCCACAGCTTTGACAACATGCATTGCTTTACTTTTCAATATTTGCCAGTCTGGTAGGTGGTAGTTTAATTTACAATCTTATTGTGGATGTACTTTACCATCTTTTCATCTGTTCACTGTCCATTTTATTATTTGTGTGTGAATTGTCTTTTTGGGGGGCCCATTTTTAAAATGGATTTTTGGTCTTTTTGTCTTAACTCTGAAGACTTGATTATGAATTTAGTCTTTATCTGTGGTATGAGTAGTATTTTTACTTTATATAGTCTATATTTTGCCATGTAAAAGTCACCCCTTCCCCCCATGTAGTCAGACTTACTGTTCTCTTATCATATCCGGATTTTAAGTTATGGTTAGAAAGCTTTTTCACTATAAAGCCTTTCCTTATAGAAAAAAAGCCTTTTCCTCAGGTAAAGAGAAGTTCACCCTTATTTTCTTCTAGTACTTGGTAAGATTTCACTTTTTATATTTAGATCTCTGATTCATTTGAAGTTTATTCCTTTGTATGGCGTTTATTCCTGTGTACGGTGTGAGTTATTGATCTAATTTTTATTCTTTCTATATCATTAACCAGTTGTCTTAGTACAATTTATTAAAAGGTCTATCTTTGTTGCACTGATTTAAGATGCCATTGTTATTATATGCTAAATTTCCACATGTACTGATCTATTTCTGGACTTCTCATTCTGTTCCAGTATGTCATTTGCATATTGCTATGTCAGTACCACACTGTTTTAATTACAATGCTTTAAAATGTTTTTTGTTTGTTTCTTTGGTAGGGCTAATTCACCCATGTAGCTTTTCTTTTTCGTGTTTTGCTAGCTATTCTTGAATGTTTATTTTTCTGTATGAACTTGGGTATCATTTTGGCTAACTCCATAACAAAGGTGTTGGTATTTTAAATTGGAATTTCATTAACTTTATAAATTAGTAAGAACTAATCTATTTGTGATATTCAATTATCCAGGGATAAGAGGTTATCTTTTCCATTTGTTCAAGTTAACTTTTGTGACTCTCAGGAGTTTTATTTTTACAAGCTTTTGACATTTTTTTGTTAACTTTATTTCTAAGAATTTTATTGCTTTTGTTGCTATTGTATAGTTGCTATTGTTTCTTTTTTGTGTTTTTTTCTCCAACATGCTAAAAAGTGGCAAGCTGCCTTACCCGAAGCTCAGTTCTTTCCACTGTATCATCTTCCCTTTGTGGAATTAAAGTATTCTTTGTTCTCCTTGCTAAATGTTAACTATTTAAAAAGAAGTTTTTTTAATATAGTGATCAATTTATTTCTCTTGATTATCATAAAATAGTAGGAATTTTTTTACCTCTTAAAATTTTGTAGGTTTACATCTTTGATTTACATACCTGCTGGCTAGGATTTCATTAAATAATATGTATTTCTAGAAAAAGTTTGGAATGGAGTCTTCTCCTTGCTCCATTACATAAGCCAACCTGGTGAACCTGCTAGTGTCAATGAGAGGCAGTTTGTTTTGGTGAAAAAATAAGAAGAGAGAGAATGGTAAGAGATAAAAGGAAAACTAAGAGTAATTATCCCTACATCAATCGTCATGTAAGCTTTATATCTAAGACACTGAGGTGTGTATGTGTTTTGAAGGAATTTCTGTGACAAGCTTAATATCATTAATGTTTTACTTACAATTTGAATGCTCCCCCCTTGGCCCACCTACAGTGAGCCATCATACTGTGGCAGATTACTTACAGTAAAATTAAACTTCTTCACTTAGCCAGTCTTCCATACTATGGAAGTGCTTGTGATAGAAAATGTATTATGGTGTTGTAGGGTTGATGTCCAGTTAGGTACCTTATGTAGGAGACCTTTGATATTAGAGCAGGGAGAAGGTTAATCAATCCCAAAAACCACTGATGATTGCTGAGGCTGGCTTTTCCAATGTGAAGATCAGTAAGTTGCATTTTTAATTAATTAGTGATCATTAACTATTAATCTCACTTCTCCTTTGAATTAAGTCATAGGTTTCAGGTCTCCTGCTTGGTTTCACTTGTGTGGTTGGGATGTGGAGGGTGGAGAGGTGAAGTGTCACTGTTCTGTTGTGAATGGAGAGTGAATAGAGCTCTACTTTTTTTAAAAAAATAATATATTTTTATTGATTTCAGAGAGGAAGGGAGAGGGAGAGAGCTAGAGATAGAAACATCAGTGATGAGAGAGAATCATTGATGGGCTGCCTCCTGCACACCCCCTACTGGGAATGGAGCCTGCAACACGGGCACGTGCTCTAGCGCTACTTTTAATATATAACATTTGAAGAATGAGACAAGATAACATCTCATTTGGATCCTTAGGGATAGGATTAATTTTTGAATGGTATTCTGGAGACAGCATAGGAGAAAGACCTTTGTCCAGTGTTGTTAGTTTTGCATGCTTGAGCATTTCTAGTAACTTTATGAGCCTCAGTTTCATCATCTGTAAAAGGGAGATGCTACAATTATAGCAATGCCCCAGACCAATGTTTATGGTACAAAAAAGTACTCAATAAGTATTATTCTGCTCCCTTTTTTCTCCAATGTTGTATGTGTCAAATGAAGCAATGTATATGAGAACATTTTCTAAATTTCAAAACTTCTTATAACTAAGTTTTTATGTTTATTTTTAGGCATCTGAATTACTACAAATTGCTATTCACTTCAGATTTTTTTCTGTTTGTTTCATTTCTCTTAAATATGGTAACCCTACTTTTAAGCACCTAATTATTTTTTTTTGTATACCTATTTTAAGTCATTTATGGAAAATCTATTTCCTAATAAAACTGACAGACAACTTAAAAGAAATAGTCATCTTTAGTCATGCTATATGGAGCTTTGTCTGGATCATGAAAACTTGTAGTTATCAAGCAGAGGCTAAAAGGAAGGACAAAGGCAGGTTGGATAGGAAAAGCCTTACACTGTAGTGAAGTTCTAAGAAAGCTACAGCAAAACCAAAGGGGAATTCTCAACCCAAGGTTTAACTGTCAAAGGAATCCAGAGTCTCCTGGGAAAGGATGCCATTAAATATGTCTGTCATGCTCAGTCCTTTTTTTTTTTTTTTTAAATGAATCTTTATTGTTCAGATTATAACAATTGTTCCTCTTTTTCCCCCACTTAGCTCCCCTCTACCCGGTTCCCACCTCACCCTCTGCCCTCACCCCTTTCCCCTCCACTGTCCTCATCCATAGGTGTACGATTTTTGTTCAGTCTCTTCCCGCACCCTCCACACCCCTCTCCCCCCGAGAATTGTCAGTCCACTCCCTTTCTATGCCCCTGATTCTATTATATTCACCAGTTTATTCTGTTCATCAGATTTTTTATTCACTTGATTTTTAGATTCACTTATTGATAGATATGTATTTGTTGTTCATAATTTTTATCTTTACCTTTTTCTTGTTCTTCCTCTTCTTAAAGAATACCTTTCAGCATTTCATATAATACTGGTTTGGTGGTGATGAACTCCTTTAGCTTTTTCTTATCTGTGAAGCTCTTTATCTGCCCTTCAACTCTGAATGATAGCTTTGCTGGGTAGAGTAATCTTGGTTGTAGGTTCTTGCTATTCATCACTTTGAATATTTCTTGCCATTCCTGTCTGCCCTGCATAGTTTCTGTTGAGAAATCAGCTGACAATCGTATGGGTGCTCCCTTGTAGGTAACTAACTGTTTTTCTCTTGCTGCTTTTAATATTCTCTCTTTGTCTTTTGCTCTTGGCATTTTAATTATGATGTGTCTTGGTGTGGTCCTCTTTGGATTCCTTTTGTTTGGGGTTCTGTGTGCTTCCTGGACTTGTAAGTCTATTTCTTTCACCAGGTGGGGGAAGTTTTCTGTCATTATTTCTTCCAATAAGTTTTCAGTATCTTGCTCTCTCTCTTCTTCTGGCACCCCCATAATTCGGATGTTGGTATGCTTGAATTTGTCCCAGAACTTGCTGTTCAGGTGTTTACCTATGCCGCCATCTTTGTTTCTCCTCCAGTTGCAAATATTTTGTCTGGGGTTAATTTTTGATGTGCCTATATTCATTTCTTTGCTGTGGCTCTCCAGTTGTTCAAGCACTGTTTTTGTTTGTTTGTTTGTTTTTTAATATGGAATACTTCACAAATTTTTGTGTCATCCTTGTACAGAGGCCATGGTAATCTTCTCTGTATCATTTCAATTTTAGTAGATGTGCTGCTGAAATAAGCACTAGCACTATTTGTTGAAAAGATCATCCTTTTTCCATTGCACTGCCTTTGTTCCTTTGTCAAAATTGTTGGTTATATTTGGTGGCTATTTCTGGACTCCCTTTTCTGTTTCAGTGTTCTATTTGTTTGTTTTTTCTTCAATATCATTGTATCATCTTTATCTTCTTTTTTTTGTTTTGTTAATCCTTTCCCGAGGGTATTTTTTTTCCATTGATTTTTTTTTTTTTTAGAGAGAGAGCAGAAGAGGGGGGTAAAGGGAGGAGAGTGAGTCAGAGAGAGAGAGAGAGAGAGAGAGAGAGAGAGAGAGAGGTGAGAGGAACACATTGATCAGTTGCCTCCCACACACACCCCAACCAGGGCTGAGGATCAAAACTGCAACCCAGGTATGTGTCTTTGACCTGGAATGCAAACTGCGACCCTTGGGTGTGCGACCCAATGCTCTAACCACTGAACACACTGGCCAGGGGATATCATCTTATTTTATTGGAGTTTATAAGTACATCTTTTTTTTTTAATCAATTTAAATTCTTTATTGTTTAAAGTATTACACGTCTCCTTTTTCCCCCATTGACCTCTCACAACCGCTCCCACCCCCCAGCACTTGCCCTCACCCCCTTACTATCTGTGTCCATTGCTTATGCTTATATGAATGCATACTAGTCCTTTGATTGATCTCTTACCCGTCCCCCTACCCCTCCATACACACAATCTTCCCCTGTCTTCCCCTTCCCTCTCCCCCTCCTCCTCCTCTTCCTTCTCCCCCTCCAATACAGTGTTGAATAGGAATGGTGTGAAAAGATTTTCTTGTTTTATTTCTGTTCTTAGCAGGAAAACATCTAGTTTATCTCCGTTAAGTATAATGTTAACTGTAGATTTCTTTTATCACATTGAGGATATATTCCTCTATTCCTAGTTTGCTAAGCGTTTTTTTTTTATCATGAGTGGATGTTGAATTTTATCAAATACTGTCTCTACATCTATAGATATGATCAGATAATTTTTTATTCTTTAGTCACTTGATGTGACTGATTATATTAATTGATTTTGAATGTTGAACCAGTCTTGCATACCTAGAATAAATCCCACTTGGTTGTGGTGTATAATTGTTTTTATACATTGCTGGATTTAATTTTTTAATATTTTGTTAAGGATTTTTGCATCTATGTTCACGAGAGATATTGGTCTGTAGGTTTTCTTTTTGTAATGTCATTGTCTGGTGTTGGTATCAGGGTAATGATGGCCTCATACAATTAGTCGAGATATTTCCTCTGCTTCTGTCTTCTGGAAAAGACTAGAGAATTAATACCATTTCTTCTTTAAATGTTTGGTGGTATTCACCAGTGAACCCAATTGCATGTGGTGCTTTCTGTTTTGGAAGATGATTAATTATTAATTTAAAAATTTTAATAGATAGAAACCTATTCAGATCATCTTTTTCTCCTTGTGTGTGTTCTGGTAAATTGTGTCTTTCAAGGAATTTGTCCATTTAATCTAGGTTGTCAAATTTGTGGGTACAGAATGCTTTGTAATAATCTTTTATTAATCTTTTTTTTTAAATAAATCTTTATTCAGATTATTATAATTATTTCTCCTTTTTCCCCCCATACCTCCCCTCCACCCATTTCCCACCCCACCTTCTGCCCTTACCTCCCCCCCACTGTCCTCATCCATAGGTGTATGATTTTTGTCCATTCTCTTCATGAGCCCCCCATACCCCTTTCCCCCTGAGAATTATCAGTCCACTCCCTTTCTATGCCCCTGATTCTATTATATTCACCAGATTATTCTGTTCCTCAGGTTTTTAATTCACTTGATTTTTAGGTTCGCTTGTTGATAGATATGTATTTGTTGTTCATAATTTTTCTCTTTACTTTTTTCTTCTTCCTCTTCTTTAAGAATACCTTTCAGCATTTCATATAATACTGGTTTGGTGGTGATGAACTCCTTCAGCTTTTTCTTATCTGTGAAGCTCTTTATCTGCCCTTCAATTCTGAATGATAGCTTTGCTGGGTAGAGTAATCTTGGTTGTAGGTTCTTGCTATTCATCACATTGAAAATTTCTTGCCACTCCCGTCTGGCCTGCATAGTTTCTGTTGAGAAATCAGCTGACAGTCGTAATGGTGCTCCCTTGTAGGTAATTAACTGTTTTTCTCTTGCTGCTTTTAATATTCTCTCTTTGTCTTTTGCTCTTGGCATTTTAATTATGATGTGTCTTGGTGTGGTCCTCTTTGGATTCCTTTTGTTTGGGGTTCTGTGGGCTTCCTGGACTTGTAAGTCTATTTCTTTCACCAGGTGGGGGAAGTTTTCAGTCATTATTTCTTCCAATAGGTTTTCAGTATCTTGCTCTCTCTCTTCTTCTGGCACCCCCATAATTCTGATGTTGGTACGCTTGAAGTTGTCCCAGAGTCTTCTTACATTATCTTCAATTTTTTGGATTTTTTTTTTTGCTTTTTGCTTTTTCGGTTGAGTGTTTTTTGCTTCTTTGTATTTCAGTTCTTTGACTTGATTCTTGTGTTCCTCTATTCTGTTTCTGGGTCTCTGTATAATATTTTTTATTTCAGTCAGTGTATGTTTAATTTCTAGTTGGTCCTTTTTCATATCTTCGAGGGTCTCGTTATATTTATCGGCCTTTTCTAGGATATTCTTAAAAAGTCTTATAACCGTGGTTTTGAATTCTATATCCAGTCGTTTGTTTTCCTCCATTTCTTTCGTTTGTGATCTGATTCTTTGACCCCGCATTTTCACTGATTCCCTGAGTTTGTAAGGTAGATATTTGTGCTAGGTTTCCAATATGGCCCAGTGGGTCTGCTTTCCCAGTTAACCTGAGGTGGACACTCTTGGTGCACCCCTTTGTGGACTGTGTGTACAGCCTTGTTGTAATTAAGTCTTTATTGTTGTTGGTATCACTGGGAAGAATTGACCTCCGGGCCAGTTGGCTTTAAGGATCAGCTGTGTCTATGCTGGGAGAAGTTCGGTGCTGGAGACAGCCTTATAGGATTAGACTTGCCAAATTGCAATAGCCTCTGTGCTCAGCTTGGATGGGATTGTGTCTCAGTCTTGGCTTCCTGTCAGCCTTGCCCTTGCGCGCATGTGCGCTTTCAGTCCTCCGCCTTCCCCAGCTCGAGTCTCCGCCTGAGAGTCCAGACTCCCCCCACAAGAGCGTGGGTCCCCAGGGGCTCGCCTGGAACTGGGGTCCACTGCAGTCAGAACTGGGGCTCAGTGCAGTAAGAATCCTCTGACTCCCTTCCACTAGGAAAAGCCTGTGGCTACTTCCGCAGCCTTTGTGCGCACTGGCATGCACGCGCATGCGCACTTTCTGTCCTCCGTCTTCCCCGGCTCCCGAGTCTCTGCCCGAGAGTCCAGACTCCCCCCACAAGAGCGTGGGTCCCCAGGGGCTCGCCTGGAACTGGGGTTCACTGCAGTCAGAACTGGGGCTCAGTGCAGTTGGGATCCTCTGACTCCCTTCCACTAGAGAAAGCCTGTGGCAACCTCCGCAGCCTTTGTGTGCACTGGCCCGCGTGCGCCTTCAGACTTCTGCCTTTCCCAGCTCGAGTCTCCGCCCGAGAGTCCAGACTCCCCCCATAAGAGCGTGGGTCCCCAGGGGTTCGCCCGGAACTGGGGTTCAGTGCAGTCAGAACTGGGGTTCAGTGCGGTTGGAGGCTTCCTTCCCCCTTCCGCCAGAGAAAGTCAGCCAGGCTCTCAGCCGCCCTTCCTCTCTGCGCGCACAAAGCCCCTTTGCCGTACCTCCAATTCTCTGTGAGCTTTTCTCTTTCCTTCTAGTTGTAGAATTTTCACTCAGCCAGCTTTCCTGTGGTTCTGGATGGTGTCCGTTCTGTCTTTTAGTTGTAGTTTTGAAATCGTTGTGCGAGGCAGCAGTTTAGGTGTTTACCTATGCCACCATCTTGGTTTCTCCTCTTATTAATCTTTAATGTCTATGAGATTTGTGATCATGTTCCTTCTTTGATTATTAGTGTTTTGTGTCTTTTCTCTTGGTTAAACTGGCTAGAGGTTTATCAGTTTTATTGATCTTTTCAAAGAACTAGCTTTTGATTTTGCTGGGGGGTTTTTTGTGTTTTTTTTCTTTACTATTTTCTGTTTTCAATTTCACGTCCAATTTTTATTAATTTTTTTCTTATTACTTTAGATCTAATTTGTTCTTTTTCAGTTTTCTAAGATAGAAACTTAGATTATTTATTTTAGAGATTTTTCGTATTGAAAATTCCTCTCTCTCTGTCTTTCTCTCTTTTGGCTATTTGGAGTTTCTTGAAATCCTATATACATTTTAGGATTTTGTTTTTCTATTATTGCAAAAAAAAAATGCCATTTGGATTTTGAGAGGGATTACATTGAATCTGTAGATGGCTTTGGGTAGTATGGACATTTTAATGGTACTAAGTCTTCTAATCTTTGAGCATTGATTATCTTTCCAGTGAGCTAGTCCTTTTACTGCCTTGGCTAGGTTTTTCCCTAAGTATTTTATCCCTTTTGATGCTGTAGTAAATGAGATTGCTTTCTTTTTGATTGGTCATTGTGAATGTATAGAATATAAATAATTTTTAAGTGTTCATTTTGCATCCTGAAACTTCGTTGAAATTATTTTAGTTCTAAAAGGCTCTAAAAAATGATTTAGGGTTTTCTACATATAAGATTATCTCATCTGTGAACAGAGATAGTTTTAATAATTGTTTTCCAAATTGGATAACTTTATTATTTATTTTTCTTGTCTAATTTCTCTGGTTAGGATTTCAAGTACTTATGTTGTTGAGTAGTAGTGGCAAGAGTGGGCGGGCATCTTTACCTTATTCCTGATCTTAGAGGGAAAGCTTTTAGTGTTTTGCTAATGAATATGTTGGCAAAACATATATAACTTTTATATTGAGGCAGTTTTCTTTTGTTCTTAGTTTGTTGAGCACTCTTACCATGAAAGAGTATTGAATTTTAATGCTTATATTGTATCAGTTAAGATGTTCATGTGGTTTTTGTTCTTCATATTGCTAATGTGGTACATTATAATGATTGATTTGCATATAGAACTATCTTTGCATTCCAGGTATAAATTCTTACATTGTTTGTATAAAATTTGGTCATGGTGTGTAATCCTTTCAATGTGTTCTTCAGTTTGGTTTGCTAGTACTTCCTTGAGTGTTTTTTGCATCAGTATCCATTAAGGATGTTGGTCTATAATTTTCTTGTGTTCTATCCCTTTACTTTAAATATATCTGTGTCTTTGAATTTAAAGTGAGTTTCTTGTAGATTATATACAAAAGCAGGCAAAGTAGGTTTACAGTGTGATGACATTGTTTTGAGTTAGTCAAGCTGTTGTAATAATCACAACCTGAATGTCTTTTTTTTTATATAAGCATACTTTTGCCCACTTCTGTATAGTTGGGGTTTTTTCAACTTATTTTAATAATTATTTTTAGTTTTTCAACTTGAGATGTAACTGACATATTAATAAGTTTACTTTCTTTAATCCACTGACAGACTCTGTCTCTTATGTGGCATATTTAGGCCCTTGTTGTTTAAAGAGATTATTGATATAATTGGATTATATTTTTACCATATTTGTGATTGTTTCTATTCATTATTTTTGTTCTTTGTTTTTCTTTTGTCTTTCTTTTTCAGGATTTCTTTCAAGATTTCCTTATTATCTTTGATCTTTTGTGTTTTGATATTATATGTTAAGTATAGATTTATGTTTAGGTATAGATTTTTGGGTACTTTTCCTTTTTAATGTTCTCTGCATCTGTGGTTTGGTGCCTACCTTTAATTTTGGGAAATTCTCAATAACTGCTTCAAATGCTTTTTAGGGTTTTTCTTTCTTTCTCCTTGTTCTATTCCCATTTTCCATGTCATACCTTTTGTAATTGTCCCACAATTCTAGGATATTCTGTTCTGTAATTTTCATTCTTTTTTCTCTTTGCATATTAAGTTTTGGAAGTTTCTATTGACATTCCTTCAAGCTCACTGATTCTTTCCTTGGCTATGTCCAGTGTATTGATGAGCCCATCACAGGCACTGTTAAATTTTGTTACAATGTTTTTCTGATTTCTAGCATTTCCTTTTGAGTCTGTCTTAAGAGTTTCCATCTCTCTCTGCTTTCATTACCCATCTATTCTTGTGTGTTACCACTTTTCCATTAGAGCCCTTTGCATAGTAATCATAGTTGTTTTAAATTTTTGGCTTGGTAATTCCAACACCTCTGGTATATTTGAGTGGTTCTGATGTCTGCTGTGTGCATTCATGCTCTGATTTTTAAAAAAAAATATTTCCTGTAATTTTTTGTTGAAAGCTAGAGATGATATATATTCAGTAAAATTTACTTAGATAAATAGGTCGTTAGTGTGAGGTTTTATGTGTATCTGGCAAGATGTAAACTGTGTTTATTTGTTTGCTTACAGAGGTGTCAGAAGCTAAAATTTCCTCTGGTGTCTTTTTATTTTGTCTCTCTTGTTGACTTTAGATTTCCCAAGAGAATTCTTTTTAGATAAAGTCTGAGACATGCATTTCTTTCCGTTGCATTTACATGTTATAGAGGAGCCCTATTTATGTGGTGGTAAGGGAAGTATTGTAGATATTTTGTTGTTCCTTTTTTAAAATCTTTATTGTTGAGAGTATTACAGATGCCCCCTTTTATCCCCCATTACCCCCCTCCACCCAGTTCCCGCCCCACCTAAAGCCTTCACCACCCTATTGCCTGTGTCCTTGGGCAATACATATCCTATCTAATAAAAGAGTAATATACAAATTAACCATCACTCTGCTACACCCGCAAGCCATGCCCACCCACCATGCCCACCAGCCAGTCAGGAGCGAGTATGCAAATTAACCCAACCAAGATGGCTGCGGCCATGGAGAGAGCAGGAGGGAGGCTTGGGTTTCCCCGGCGATGGAGGAAGCCAAGCTTTTCGCACACCCTGGCTGGCCCAGGCCTTCACTTAAGGCTACAAAGTTTCAATTACAGAAGATAAATAAATCCCAACAAAAATGGCGGCAGCCACGGAGCTGGAGAGAGCAGGAGGCTAGGGTTGCCCGTGGTGATGGAGGAAGCCAAGCTTCTGCAGCCCTGGCCTGCTTTGGCCTCCACTTAAGGCTACAAAGTTTCAATTATAGAAGATACATAAATCCCAACAGAAATGGCTGCCGCCACGGAGCAAGCAGAAGGCTTGGCTCCACTCCAGGCTACAAAGTTTCAATTGTACAAGATAAATAAATCCCAGATACCAGGGCCTCCGCTTGGGTCACTGGGGGGTGTGGCCAGCCTGCAAACCACCACAGGCCCCTTGCCCAGGCCGCCCCATGCCCCAAGGGAACCCCCACTCTGATCCGGGACATTTCTCAGAATGTATTCCTGTCACTAAGCATTACAGCACATGACCACATCACATCACATATCACATCACAGGTTCTTCATTCATCTGTCGATGGTCACTTAGGTTGTTTTCGTGTCTTGTGAATTTTTTTTTTTTTAAATATATTTTATTGATTTTTTACAGAGAGGAAGGGAGAGGGAAAGAGAGCTAGAAACATCGATGAGAGAGAAACATCGATCAGCTGCCTCCTGCACACCTCCTACTGGGGATGTGCCCGCAACCAAGGTACATGCCCTTGACCGGAATCGAACCTGGGACCCTTGAGTCCGCAGGCCGACGCTCTATCCACTGAGCCAGACCGGCTAGGGCGTGTCTTGTGAATTTTGAATAATGCTGCAGTGAATATGGGAGTACAAGTATCTCTTCAACAAAGTGATTTCATTTCTTTTACCATATACCCAAAAGTGTCATTGCTAGATCATATGGTAGTTCTGGTTTTAATACTTTGAGGAATTTTCATACTGTTTTCTATAATAGTTGCAACAATTTACATTCCCACTAACAGTACACAGGGTTCTCTTTTCTCTACATCCTTGCCTATATGTTACCTCTGATCCTTTTTATGATAGCCATTGTAACAGTTGTGATGTGCTATCTCATTGTGGTTTTTATTTGCAGTTCCTGATCATTAGTGATGTTGAGCACTTTTTCATGTACCAATTGACTATTTGAATGTGTTCTTTGGAAAAGTGTCTATTCAGGTCCTTTGCCCATTTTTTAATGGCTTGTTTGTAGGTTTGGGTTTGGGTTTTTTGCTATTGAAGTTATACAAATTCTTTATATATTTTGCATATTAACCCATTATCAGACATGATTTGCAAATATTTTCTCTCATTTAGTAGGTTGCCTTTTCATTTTGTTGATACTTTTCTTTGATATGCAAAAACTTTTTAATTTGATGGAGTCTCGCTTTACCTTTCGCTTTTGACACCTTTGCTTTTGATATCAAATCCAAAAAATCATTGCCAAGATCATTGTCAAGAAGCTTACCTCCTATTTTTTCTTCAGAAGTGTTACAGTTTTTATGTGCTTTGGACTCCTGTCTGCCAAGTCCAACAGCTGTGTCTACCCAGAGTCAGTTTCTACTGACTGCTTTAAAGAAACAAAATCTGATTATAGGTCTTTTCCTATTGTTTGCATGTCCCACCATTTTTTTTTTTGGACAATTGGACATTTTAAATAATATATTGTAGCAATTCTGGATTCTGATTTTTAAAAATCATCCTGAACATTGTTGTTTTGGGGTTTTTCTTTATTTTTGTGACTTACCTGTATATAATCTATAGTATTTCTCCTCCACAGTTCAAATCCCTGAATTCTGTGTTAAATTTTTTATTATAATTTTTACTTTTTAGCCTTATTAGGGGTTGACTCTTTGTCTGCATAGCTTAGTGGTCAGCTGGGTATTGGTTAGAGATTGTGTTCGAACATCTTGAGTTCAGAAAGCTTCCAACATATTTTGATGATCTTGTACATGCATTGCAAAGTACATTGAAAATTCCAGTAGTTCGGCCTCCGCTTTCTACAAGGCCCTCGTTGGTCTCCCCTGCCTGTGTGTGTACAGCTTCTGAGCCTGGGATATGTGGAGAGCTTATTTAGCCCCTTTATGTCTCTCTTACTTCCAGGGTCTCCCTGTTAAATTTCTTAGTGTTCTGCCAGTCTGTCATTTTACCCAGCTGAGACTGCATCCCCCAGGGTAGCAGAGCTGTAGACTTTTTTACTTTGTTTCCTGTCAAATTTGCTATTTTTACTGGAAATTGCCATTGGAAATAGGTTTTTGCTCTCTTGTTTTAAGTGATGATAGCCCTGTCTAGAAGCAGAATTCCTGGTTTTCATGGCCAACCCTGCCCTGGTAAAACTAACTACCCAAACTGTCTGAGCTGGGTGGTAATATTCCCTGGCAAGAAGGCTACTGGCCCGCACTGTCCTAATTCCAATATCTAGCAGCTTTTCATTAATAAATGCTTCTCAACTTGTTGTTGCATTTGGATGATTTCCAGAGCTCTGAAATGGTTTTTATAATGTAGTCCTTTTTATAGGTGTTTGGGGGGAGATCTCTTCATTCAGCCATAGCTGGAAATCTCACCTCTTTTTGAACTTTGTAACTTGTTAGTCCTTTCCTCCTGTCTTCCAGTCCACTTTAAATCACTGTAGTCAGGCTTTTGTCACAACCATTTTACCAAAATCACTCTTGTTAAGAGTAACCGGCATCTTGCATTTGCCATATCCAAATCTGTTTTCTGCCTTCACCTTAACCTTTCAGTAGCTTTTGACATGGTAAACGGTTACTCCCATTTTCTGAAAACTCTTTTTTTTACTTGGCTTCTAAGATAACATGTTCTTCTGTCTTTCATTCTACTTCATTGACTACTCATTGATACACTACTCCTTATACCTATGACTTTTTTTTTTCTCCTAACTTCTTTCCTAGGTAATAGATTTACCATTGGGTCCCCTTGCTTTATGTCCCCAAAGAACAGTTGGCCCCCAGAAGCCTATTTTCAGCCCCAGCTTCTACATGCCGTCTCAGTATTAAAGATATATCAGATTATAACATTTTCCTGGTCAAAATGTCATTGGCTTTTCTTTACATTTAGTGTGAAATTTAAATTTAATTTCTTATCATGATTTATGAGTTTATAGGACATATCCCACCCCTCTACCTACTTTTCTGAACTTATCTCCTACCTTTTTCCCTTTACTTAGCATGCTACATTACCCTTCAGACTATTTTTTTAAATATGCCAAGCCCACCTTTAGGTATTTACATTTGGAGTTTCCTATTACTGCAGTGCAATGCTCTTCTATCTTCACATGGTTCTCATCTTCATATCATTCAGATTTTACCTCATTTTTGAGGTCTGCTCTGACTTCCTTTTTTTTTTTTTATCATTCTCTGTCCTCTTTAAGTGAAAATATATTGTTTATTTCTTCCTGTCCTCCATAGAGTAGTAAGTTTGATGAGGGCAGGAACTTTGTTAGTCTTGTTCACTGCCATATCTTTTATATTATGAATGATGCCTGGCACAGAATATGTGCACTGTATTTGTAGAATAACAGTGTTTTCTATAGAATTGGTATGTCCTTAATGAACTAATAAAGAATAATTCTGTAAAAGTTTCTAGGCTTGGCATAGTTGTATATTTAAATACATTTCAGGCATGTACTTTGTTTGCCTAATATTGGCTTGATTAATATACCTATAAATATTGCTCTATGAATTTTATGTTTTGGATCTTTTAGGAAATTTTAAAATGAGAAAATGTAAGCCTCCTTTTTAAATGAATCTATATTATAAAAACCCAGTGGCCCTAACGCCGTAACAACCAAAGACTGGTGCTGCTGGGCAGGGCTGCACAATTTCGCGCACTGGGCTTCTAGTAGAATATGAACAGAAGAATAAGGGTAGGTGAATATTTAGGTCCATGTACTTGCTTCACTTATATATATATTTATACAACTTATGTTATCTGGACATTTAATAGTTCTCTGTGACATTGGCTAATGAGTGTGGAAAAATAGATAGCTTATTTTAACATAGTTGGTTGGCTATGTTTAAAAAAAAAGTCAATCTTAGCATCCGTATATCATTAGAGGAGTGAACCTCAGCCTACTGGCAGTTCTCCCACAAAATTATGTACCTAGATGTGAATTGGCAAAATATAGATATAGTTTCAGAAATAGCTTCCATTTGGAATGGAAATGGACACAATTTTGAAATTGGTAAAGTTTCCTGTATCCTCTGAAACAGGCAAAAGAGTCTGATTTTAGTCATTATCTTTGTTAAAGCGGTTATACTGTACTAAGTTTGATTATTGCTTCAGCTATAAATGTCTTAGAAGAAGTAATGATATGAATGATTGATGTCTTATAAAAGAACTTTAAATATCACTCACTGTACACATAAACCCAGCTCTCATAGTCAGTTTAAAGGGACAGAAGAGTCCTCTTGAGTTTACTGTTTCCTTGAGAGAACACTCAGAATAGTTTATTGGAAATCTCTAGAGAGGAGGAACATTCACTTCTTTCTGCTATCACCTTCTAAGAACTGGAGCCCACTCTGCTCTAGAACAGTTCTGCTTATTCAGCTCGTTGTCTCCCACTCCTCTTTTTTTTGACTTTTTTCCCTAACCATTATAGCATTTCCCTTCCAGATTCCAGACATGTATTTTATGTTTATGTTCTGTTCTAAATCATTATTTTAACTGAAAATTTTATATGTTCTGTCTACATAACTGGTACTTTGGTGTTCTTTCTCTGTTACGTAATTTAGCCTTTATTAACTGATTTCTGACAGCCCAAGTATATTGTTAATATATACTCTTCAGATTAATACTGCAAAATTTATGGTGTTAGGAGGTCATCATATTATTTCATGTTTTCTTTCCATGAAGAATGAGCATAACTTTGAAACTTCCCAAAGGGAAAATTACTTGTGTGGTCTATAAATTTATCAGTACTGTACAGTTTCTAGTATATCATATTTTAACTCTCTAAAACTTAGCAAATAAACCTTTCTAATGGGGTTAATTCTCAGATTTTTCACTGTATCTTAGAAAGTAATAGAGATTGTAAAAGTTTTCTTTACACCCAAATTTGTTTGGTGTGATGTTTGATTTTTATTAGAGTTATAAAAATTACAGCAGTAATAACTCATTTCAGATATCTCGTATATATTAGAAACCAGTGCTTTTCAAGCTTTGTGGTAAAGTACCAGTTTTTAAAATTTTCAGTTCATTGAGGACTGATATTTTTGTAAAATACAATACAAATGAATTACTACAAAAGTGAAATTTTAAGAAATACAGAATATAGACCCCACTTTTTATTATAAGGTTAATTAATACAAATTATTCTGTCAAATTGCTATAAAAGATTTTAAACACTTTTAATTTCATTTGCAGAGCAGTAGTAAATAGTTCATGGACTGGTAACAAATGCTTAACAGGTCAGCACTGATCTATAGACCATACTTTCTGGTAAAATATCTATAGCCTACTGCTTGTAATGTTTGTTATTTCAGAAATATTAGTCAATATGATGAATAGTGGTTATCCTTTAAAAAATATTTTTTGTGTTTCCTTTTCAGAACCGAGAGCTCCAAATCATGAGAAAGCTAGATCACTGTAACATAGTCCGATTGCGTTATTTCTTCTACTCAAGTGGTGAGAAGGTAGGTCTTGCAGAAAGTGTGTACTTAATATTGTGATAGACTTGTTATTCTTTTCGAAATAATCCCCCTTACCCAAGTAAAACAGTTTTGCTAATTGAATGGAAGAATTTCAAAACGCAGGCCCTAGTGATTCTGAGCTTAAGATATGTTCATTGATTACATGTATATAAGGAAAATGTTAATGAAAGGAGTGAATTTTTTAAATTTTTCTTTTTTAAACTTCTGCCTTCAGTTCTAAAGCAAATTTACTTTAAAGCCTTTTATGTTATTTACTAGAGTCCTGGTGCATGAAATTCGTGCACTGGGGCGGAGGGGGGGGTGCCCCTCAGCCCAGCCTGTACCCTCTCCAATCTGGGACCCCTCGGGGGATGTCCTACTGCCGATTTAGGCCTGATCCCACATCAGGCCTAAACGGGCAGTCGGACATCCCTCTCACAATCCAAGACTGCTGGCTCCCAACTGCTCGCCTGCCTGATTGCCCCTAACTGCTTCTGCCTGCCAGCCTGACCACTCCTAACCACTCCCCTGCCAGCCTGATTGATGCCTAACTGCTCCCCTGCCAGCCTGATTGCCCCCAATTACCCTCCCCTACTGGCCCAGTAGCCCCCAACTGCCCTCTCCTGCCGGCCTGGTCACCCCCAACTGCCTTCTCCTGATGGCATGGTCGCCCATAACTGCCCTCCCCTGCCAGCCTGGTCGTCCCTAACTGCCCTCCCATGCTGGCCTGGCTGCCCATAACTGCCCTCCCTGGCAAATAACAAACCACTTGATCTTTTTGCCTAAATAAATATGACTTTGGATAAATTCTTTTGATATTTTGGACTTCAGGCAGGCCTGGTCACCCCTAACTGCCCTCCCCTGCAGGCCTGGTCCCCCCCAACTGCCCTCTTCTGCCGGCCTGGTTGCCCCTAACTGCCCTCCCCTGCAGGCCCAGTCGCCCCCAACTACCCTCCCCTGCTGGCTTGATTGCCCACTACTGCTCTCCCCTGCCGGCCATCTTGTGGCAGCCATATTGTGACCACATGGGGGCGGCCATCTTGTCTGAGGACATGATGGTCAATTTTCATATTACCTCTTTATTATATAGGATAGGATGTGCTTCTGGAGTCCCATGTTAGTTCATCTCTTTATTGGGTGGAAGAAAATTATGTCATTTTGAGAAGTTGAAGTATTGGAGGGCAAGAGGAAGGAGGAGGACTTTAGTAGGACCAGAATGACACCTAAACATTAGGAAGCAACTTTAGCCTATCCTTGGCTAGGGAAAAGTTGGAGAATGTATAATATTTCAGTGCTTGTAAGTCAGGGATAGGGAATGTCCAAGGGCCATATAAGGCCCACAATATCATTTGGTCCGGCCTTGCCAAGGCATTAAGGGTGAGGCAATTAAATGTTTGCCCAATATAGCAGGCTAATTTTTAAGTTGATCATTTTGTATGACCCTGGAATGGCATTATAAATATTCAAATATCCCTTGGCAGAAAAAAGATTCCCCACCCCTGTTAAGTGGTCAGTATTTATGATCACATTTAATTCTGTAAAAGCAAAGGATAATTAAGGAAGATTTTATGCTGTGAATCTGTCCTTCCTCCCCCTTCCCTTGGTCTTTCTCTTCAGAAGATGTAGTTAACTAATGTCATTGTACACACTGGAGTTGGCAGCATAGAAAATCAGTTTCTTCTATTTTACTGTGGTCTTTTTCTATCTGTTCACTGTCCCTTCTTCCCAAATTCAGTTGTTTTCTTACATTTTCCCCCCACTGGTTTGTGTGTGGTGGTGGGGGGGGGGAGGCAGGGGGCAGGACAAATAACAAACCACTTGATCTTTTTGCCTAAATAAATATGACTTTGGATAAATTTTTTTGATATTTTGGACCTCAGATATCATGCATATACTTTCTAAAGTCCTTAAATCCATAAACCCTCTTGATTTCTAGCCCAGTGTACTTTTCACGTCATATACCTATTTCCCAATGTACCCATGTTTAATGATCTTCCATTAAATTTTATTTCGATTATTTCCTTAGAAATTCCTTTTTTCATGATAGAGCCTATAATATGGTAAGATACCCATATCTTTAGCCAGGATTGTGATATATAATTGGTGTGTGTGTAGGGTGAGGGGTACGAGGGGGGGCGGAGATAATATTTTAACAACCAAATGGTTGGTTTTTTTTTCTTTTAAAGAAATCTCATCTTTATTTTTTTTATTGATTCCAGCGAGGAAGGGAGAGATAGAAACATCAATGATGATGAGAGAGAATCATTAATCAGCTGCCTCCTGCACTCCCCCTACTAGGGATCAAGCCCACAACCTGGGCATGTGCCCTTGTCTGGAATCGAAGCTGGGACCCTCCAGTCCACAGGCTGATGCTCTATCCATTGAGCCAAACCGGCTAGAGCCAAATTGGTTCTTTAGTGACTCTTGTTTTTCACATGGACCCCTGCCTTTAAGTCTAAATGATTGTCTCTGCTTATATTAGGGACTATAAATCCTTATAAATATTTGAGCTCTTTTGTTTCTAAAGCCAATTACTCGATTCATGTCTTTTTTTTTTTTTTTTTTTTTTTCAATCTAGCAAACTGCCTGTTATGTCTTTAATTTTATCTGTTTTGGCATGTCTTTACTTTTTCCTGTCTCTTCCCAAATAAAATTATGGAGCATCTGTTATGTTCGCAGCACTCTTATAATGGAATTTTGCATCCTCATGGCTTTTTGTTATTAGATGCTAGACATTATAATACCCCAGGGAGGAAAGTAAATGTCGGAATTATTTGTTCCATGAACCTCTGGATTGCATGCAGATTCATTTGTAAAGGTCTCCTTACAAGGTCCCTAAATATTTTCTCTTGACTACTTAATTTATATTGTATTCCCTCTGTGACATGTCCTGTTTCAGTGCTTTATAAATATTAACTCATTTAACTCTTATTAAGATAAAGAGCAAGGGAAGAATATAAAAACTTTCGAATGTAAGGCTTTATCAGTGATGGCACCTAAAGACTTAACTGTCTGGTTTTGGTTTGGTGGAAGTCCCATCACAGTCTGCCCTTGCTGTCACTTAATCCTGTCTGGGGAGTTACAATGGACTGACCATTATCTGTATATCCCAAAGGATGATTTTCCTCCCTGCTGCTGTGCAGAGCTGGTTATTTATCTTAAAATCTTACAGATAAAGAGCAATTGAGAAGTCATTAAGGGAGATTAGTCAGAGGACAGAGAACTTCTAATAAAATTATAAAAATGAAATATACTTTCTCGTGTTTTTTTTATCTCAGAACTTTCTCTTGAGCATTGTAAACTTTCCAAAGTTAAAGACATCTCTTAGTTTTGGGATAGCGCCATTTAAAAAATAGAAAGGAAAGTGATTATTGCTGACAACGATGAACCTTTCTTGTCAAAAGAAAGGAGGATTTTCTGAAGATGTGCAGAAATACACAGGTTCAGCACCTCCCATAATATTCCAGCCACCAAAAGGATAATGTCTTCTTGGCCTACTCATGCTCTCTACTTCCTTTATTCTGAATTGTTATGGCAGGACCAACATATCACTCAAGAGACTAGCTAGTAAACTATTATGGATGGGTTCTGTGCTAGGGTTGAGAGCTCAGATTTGTTATAAGTTCTAACTTTCCAAGAGTAGGTTACTGAGAGTGAACTCGGAATTGCTGTTTAGAATGGTACCTAATGTCTTATGAAATTCTTACCTCTGAATGTGGCAGTCCTATATTAGGTAGTTATTTTACTAACAGAAGCATTAAGTATTGCTTAACCTATCTAATAAAGAGGGAATATGCTAATTGACCCTCACACCATTGCAAAGATGGCGGCACCCACTGCCAATAAGGAGGGGATATGCTAATTGACTGCCCCACCCTCAAAGATGGCAGTGCCCACAGCCAATAAGGAGGGAATGTGCTAATTGACTGTCATACCCTCTAAGACAGCGGTGCCCACAGCCACAAGATGGCAGTGCCCAGTCCCTTCGGTTCCATTGGGACGGCAGGCAGGCAGCAAGGCCGGGCCCACCCCCAGGCAGGCCCGGCTGCTCCACGCGCCTGCCTCCAGAGTCACCCAGTTCCCTCAGCCGCCCAGCCGCCCAGGGCCGCCCGAGTCTCAGGTAACCAGGCCCAGCTGAGGCTTGCACTGCTGGCAGTGGCAGCAGCAGAGTTGTGATGGGGGCGTCACCTTCCCCTGAATGCTGGGTTGCCTCCCACCTCTGAGGGCTCACAGACTGTGAGAGGGGGCAAGTCAGGCTGTGGGACACCCCCCCCCCTCCAGTGCGTGAATTTTCATGCACCAGGCATGAAAATGTGTGTATATATCAGAAGAGTTTTGTGGGAGGAAATGATAAATAGTTTGAGATGCCTCTGAGACATGCAAATAGAGATGCCCAGTAAACAGGTGCATGTATGAATTCATTGGGGGAGCTAAATGGAGGGATGATATTCACAAGATTGGGTAGATAGGGTGTGTAGCCATGTGGGGTGTGTAGCCATGTGGTAGATCTCTTAGGAGTTTGGGAAGGAGGGAAAACGGATGTTGTTTGAGGCCAGGACAGCCAAGAGCCAGCAGTTTGCCAATATTGCCTTCTGGTCCTAGAATATGTGAAAGGTGAGAACAGTCTTCATTTGAGAGAGCTGCAAGGAAGTCAGTACCTTTGGGTGGGATACAGGTTTAGTCAATGGCAAGGCAGTAATAAAGAGATCTCTCTGAAGAGACTGGGGTTTGAAACTCTATTAAGAGTTTCTTTTTGGGGTTTCAGAGAGCTCAGGGAAATCTCTGGGTAGGTTAATGGTAAGAACATGAGCCTAAAGGGGAGTCTTGAGGATGCAGTTAGGGGATTGAGCTGAGGGCATTGTGAGGATAAGAGAAGGATTCAATGTTTTAGGATTATAGGGATGATAGATTTGGTTAGATTCCATGGATGAGTTCAAATGTTTATAGGAGTATTTTGTACTCCTCTCATCTCATCATTGACTCATCATTTTCTACCTCTTTTTCTAAGCTTTTCCTCTCCTTTCTCTTCTGTCTCTACTTTCTGGGTTTCTGTCCCCTTCACTTTTGGCTCTGGATCTCTATCTTTCCCTCTTTCTTCATCTGTGTAACACCTCAGATCCTTCTCTCCCCCGTTAACTCTGGCTACCTGGCTTTGTCTCTGTCTCTCACCCTCTCCCTCTCTCTCCTACCCCATCTCCCTCTCTCTGTTGGCTATTTCCAGTATAGATCTCTCAATCTTTTTCTGTGGGTTTCTGTACCTCTCTTTTGTTGGGTTTCTACCCATTTCAAACTTTTTCCGACTATTTAATCCTTTCTAAATCCTCATAGGGTTCTCACCTGTCCTTAGCCTCCTCATTCTCTCCATTGGTATCACTTCTCTCTGAGCCTATACTTATCCCCCCCCCCCTTTTTTTTGAAAAATTTAAAGAAGAAAAAGTTTTCACTCACTAGCCTGACTTTTTACTTCAGTTCTACACATTTTATTCCATATACATGTTTTATATGTTTGTAGGAATAATTATTTATAAACTTATTAACTATTCAAGATCTCACTCATTCCCTTGCTGCATCTTAGTATTTGTAGTTGTTGGTTATATAATATGCCATTGAGTTCTTACATTACATAATCCTCTTAACTATTTTCGCATTATTATTTTTAATTTTAGAATTGTAACTGAACTATCCCAGGGTCTCATCATAATTTTTTTAAACTATCTTTTTATTGATTTCAGAGAGGGAGAGAGAGATGGAAACATCGATGATGAGAGAGAATCACCAGTCAGCTTCCTCCCGCATGCCCCCTACTGAGGATGGAGCCCACAACCCGGGCATGTGCCCTGACTGTGAATCGAGCTGTAACCTCCTGGTTCATAGGCCAATGCTTAACCACTGAGCCACGCTGGCTGGGCTCATAATTTTTGTCCATAAATGCTATTTTAGCTCGGGGTGAAATTAAAATAGGATTGCTGTAATATTTGGCAAATATTTCTACTGACCATAGTTTGAATGGTTATATCTATTTTGGTGACCTCTTTATTGTGCCCCACTCTGTCATTTTAAAGACTGTTTTTCTTTAGGGATTATAAATAATCAGTTTTTAGCCTACTTGGAGGAAAGAGTAGCTAGTATAACTAGGAGAAGAAGGAGTTAAGTCAGGACAGAGACTAGAGATGTCACCCAATTAGTTTTAGTCTGCTGGTTGGAATCATTAATGTTTGCTATAGTAACTAAAGCAACATGTAGTCAATAGTATTCTCTAGGTTACCCAATAGGTTTTACTAACTCTGATTTAATACAGAGTAGTTACACTTTCTCCTTGATCAGAGAAAAATGGGATTTTTGAATGTTTTGAAAGACTGGGATTATAATATTTTTATGAATTCTAAGTATCATATAGAATAGTTTTTTTTTTTCCCAATATTGATATGTGGCAGTAGATAGCCCATCTCCCCTTAATGAAATTTTATAAAGAACCCCTGTTCTAAAAACAGCTAGAAAGGAAAGTTACTCTGCTTGAAACTGGGGCATAGCACCAGCTGACTTTGCCTTCCTTGTTCACCTCAGTAGAACCTCTGAAGGATGTACGTAATATGTAAACCATATTGCCTTTACAGGAGCCTTACATTTGATTCAATAAACTAGTGGCCTGGTGCATGAAATTCGTGCACATTAAAAGGGAATTAGAGGAAATATTTTAATATTGCTATTTGCCCTTTATTGGCTCCACCCCCATTGAGTGACACCAAGACACAGCCGGCCCCCCTGTCAAGCCCCACTGGGCAGGGGACGCAGCCTCAGGTCCCCTGGCTCCGGCGTCGGGGCGGGTGGCGCAGCCTCAGGTCCCCCAGCCCTGGCCCGTGTCGTGCAGCCTCACCCAGACCTGCCGCGCCGCGCGACTCCAGACCCGCCGTACTGCGGGACCCATCAGTGCACCTCCTGGTGACCAGTTGTTTGGTCGTTACGGATGAAAATAAAGTCATGCACTTAAGCATGCACATTCATTTTCAATGCCTGATTTGTCTACGTTCTCTGAATTGCAAAATAAATAAGATATTTAGCCAGATAGCATCATAATGCCAAGTTCTTTATATAATGACACATACCATTCTCTCCACTCAGTATGCTCCATTTGAATGGATTAAATGTATGTGACTCATATGAAAGGCATTGCTGCTTGCATAGAGTGGTTTAACTGGCATATACTGACTTGAAGAACAGAAGGAAAAATAACAAAAACAACGTTCAGTGCTGTGGACAGCAGAATCCTCTCCCTTGCTCTTTGTTTTTTCTGCTTTTCCCATGAACCTATTTGCACTCTGCCTCAAAATCAACACAGAAGACAAAATCAGATGCTGTCATCTGCATTTTATAGTGCCATTTGAGTACAAAGAGGTGTTTTTCAATCTTTACTTTTTTTAATTTTAATCAATGCAGCTCAGACTTGCTCCCAACGTTCCAGAGCCAGGCCAACATGGCTGTGTGGACACACCTTTGCTAGGTGCTGTCAGGCTTCAGGGCTGGGGCAGGGAACATACCAGGTGTTGCTGGAAATGAATCGGCTCTCCTTTCTATATAGCAGGAGTCTTTTCATTATAAAATGCAAAGCAGCAGCTGTTTTCCTTTACCCCCATCCCCAGCCCTCCTCGTCCGGGGGTGTAGGAAGGGGCTAGGATATTTACTCTTGGCTCTTTGATTTCTCTTATTTAACAGAGCCTAGTGATAGCTGCTTCTCTGAGCCCAATGCCAGCCGGCTCAGGGCTAGCCGCACCTGGAAGGCAAGCGGCAGAGCTGACCAGGGGCTTTGACCAAGCCAGAGAGCGCGGGTCACAGCAACCTCGGCAGGCGGGCTGCTCCTGAAAACTCTAGGGCCCTCCCAGCTCCGCACCCCAGCTTCCTGCTCTCCCCCTTTCACCCACAGGCGCCACCGGTGTGGTGTGCCCCAAGTCTTGGTGTGCAGACGCCAAGGTTGCAGGTTGAAGATGCTCCACCTCCTCCTGGCACTATGAGCCATAAGCTCCGGCAGGGACCTTTCCACTCTGTCTTGATCTTTGGTCAGTGCTGAGGTTTTCTGGACTCTCTAGGCCAGGGACAGCCAGGATATTTGCCTCTGACCAGTGCTGTGCCTGCAGCTTGCCTGGGGTACCCCCAGTGCCGGGAAAGCGCATGGCCGGCCTGGGTGAGGGGCCGTTGGGGGGGGGGAGAGTGAGGGGTTGGCTAGCCGCCTCACCCTCAATTTGGGTGGGAGAGGCTGATCAGGGGTGGGGGAGGGGCTGGGCAGAGCAGCCATCTTGTGACAGCGTAATGACATGAGGGTCAATTTGCGTATTACCTCTTTATTATATAGGAGCAGCCATCTTGTGACAGCATAATGACATGAGGGTCAATTTGCGTATTACCTCTTTATTATATAGGATTAATAATCTTCTTTAAGAAAAATTTCTTTAACCTTATTCAGTAATATTTTACCTATGGTTCATCATAGATTGATTACTTGAATAATAAAGAGGTAGCCTTCCTGTATTTATATGAGACTATTTAAATAGCAAGGATGGCAAGTTGATTTTATTCCTCATATCAACTTACTTCATTGATGGTAACTGTGTGGAGGGCTGTGTGTAGAAGGGGAAGATTATACCTTTCACTGCTCTGAGATCAGGGATAAGAATGCAGTGCTTGATTATGCCTCTTTGCCACTATTGCTGGAGAGGAAAGGGTAGGGGTGAATCTGTTCTGAGAAGTAAAGAGCACTGGCTTTGTAGCTAGAAATATTTGGGTTTGCATCCCAGTTCTTCTGCTTAGTAGCAGTATGATTGGGAAAAGGCCTTTGTAACCTTTTTCTCTTCTGTGCAGTAGGGATTTTGTAAGGAAAAAATGTAATAATATTTATTAAGTGCTTATCATAGCACCTGGCACATAATTAACACTTAATAAACATTTTTTATTACATATTTTACAGATTATTGTTTAATAATAGTAAATATATATTGCACTTGCTATATGTCAAACATTACGTTTACATGTACTTTGTAACTTAAGTCTTGCAGCAGCCCAGTGAAAAATATGTACTGTTATTATTATCATCCCCATTTCATAGAAGAAACTGAGGCAATCACAGTTAAGTTACCTGAGAGTCATATAGCTACTGAGTGGTAAAGTTAGGAGTCAATTCTAGGCAGACTGTTTCGAGTCTGTATAGTATGTTATACTATTTAGCCTAAAATGTAAATTTTTCCAGAAGCCATATGTTAGAAATGTAACATTAAAAAATATCTTAGAAATGATTGCGGAACAAGGTGAGATTGTACAGTTCTTTGGAGAACTTTACGAAGAGAGTAAATAAATAGCCTTTTGCTGTATGATAATAATAGTAGTAGCAGTATTAATCATAACCAAAACTTATATGGTGCTTACTACTAGTATATGCCAGATAGTAATCTAAATATTTTATTTACACTTTCCTCTTTTTATTTTGAAGAGCTTGAAGAGGATTGTTTTTAATTCTTCTTTAAATGTT
The DNA here is from genome assembly GCF_963455305.1 of Plecotus auritus. Classification (NCBI taxonomy): domain Eukaryota; kingdom Metazoa; phylum Chordata; class Mammalia; order Chiroptera; family Vespertilionidae; genus Plecotus; species Plecotus auritus. The sequence continues at coordinate 167,258,952 of NC_137771.1, read as the reverse complement.
AGAATATATCATTGAAACCATCTAGTACTGGATTTTACTTTCTTGGAAGTTTTTGATTACTGATTTAATCTCTACTTGTTATGTAAGTTTGTTGAGACTTTTGTATTTCATCTTAAGTCAGTACAGTAATTGGTGTGTCTCTAGGAATGTATAAGTTTCTTTTAGGTTATCTAATTTGTTGGCACACAGATGTTTATAGTATTCTATTATCCTTTTTATTTCTGTAATGAAAATATTTTCACTTTTCATTTGTGTTATTTGTGTCTTTTCATTGCCAGTCTAGTAAAAGGTTTGTGAATTTGTTGATCTTTTCAAAGAATCAACTTTTGATTTTCTTAAATCTATTGTTTTTTCTGTGCTCCATTTTATTTATCTCTGGTCTAATCATTATTTCCTTCTTCTGCTATATTAGTTTCCTCTTTTTCTAGTTCTTCAGGGTATAAAGTTAGGATATTTATTTGAGATCTTTTAATGTAGGCATTTACAGCAGTTGAGTTCCCTCTGAGTGTTGCTTCTACTACCTCCCATAAGTTTTGGCATATTGAACTTTATTTTTCATTTATCTCTTAAATATTTTCTAAATTTTTTGTTGTTGTTCAGTAGTATGTTGTTTAATTTCCTCATTGACCTGTTGGTTGTTTAGAGTGTGTTGTTGAATTTCTAAACATTGTGATTATTATATTGTTTTTGTTTTCTTTTTTTTTTTTTTAATATATTTTATTGGTTTTTTACAGAGAGGAAGGGAGAGGGATAGAGAGTTAGAAACATCGATGAGAGAAAAACATCAATCAGCTGCCTCCTGCACACCCCCCACTGGGGATGTGCCCGCAACCAAGGTACATGCCCTTGACTGGAATCGAACCCGGGACCCTTCAGTCCGCAGGCCGACGCTCTATCCACTGAGCCAAACCGGTTTCGGCTTGTTTTCTATTTGTAATTGATTTCTAATTTTATTCCATTGTGGTTGGAGAAGAAACTTTATATGATTTCAGTCTTTTAAAATATATTGAAATTTGTTTTGTGGCCCTAATACAGACTATCCTAGATAATATCTCATGTACACTTGAGAAGAATGTGTATTCTTTTATTTTGGGGTAGTGTTCTATATATATCTGTTAGGTCTAACTGGTTTATAATGTTTTTTGAGCCCTCTGTTTCTTTTGCTCTTCTGTCTAGATATTCTATTTTATTGAAAATGTTGTATAAAAGTCTCCAGCTATTATAATACTTAGAGGCACGGTACATGAAATTCGTGCATGGGGCGGGGAAGGGGGTCCCCTCAGCCCAGCCTGCACCCTCTCCATTCCGGGATCCCTCTCACAATCCTGGACCACTGGCTCCTAATCGCTCACCTGCCTGCCTGCCTGGTCGCCCCCAACTGCCCTCCTTTTCGGCCTGGTCGCCCCTCACGGCGCCCCCGCTGGCCTGGTCACCCCATGCAGCCTGCTTGTTCATTCGTTTGGTCGTCCCTCACTAACCCCCCTGCTGGCCTGGTCATAGGCAGCCATCTTGTGAGGGTGTGACAGTCAATTTGCATATTACCTCCTTATTATATAGGATGTTGTATTTGATTTTTTTTTTTTTTTTTTTTTTCTTTTTTTAAAAATATATTTTATTGATTTTCCACAGAGAGAAAGACAGAGGGATAGAAAGTTAGAAACATCGATGAGAGACATCGATCAGCTGCCTCCTGCACGCCCCCTACTGGGGATGTGCCCGCAACCCAGGTACATGCCCTTGACCGGAATCGAACCTGGGACCCTTCAGTCCGCAGGCCGACGCTCTATCCACTGAGCCAAACCGGTTAGGGCTGTATTTGATTTTTAAAATCTATAGCTAATCTGTAAGTATTAAGGCATTTGTTGATAACCCAAAGAGAGATTACATTAAGAAAACAGCAGACCTGAGATATTTCAGATAATTATAAGTGATGGAAATTAATCCTAGTCCATTTATCATCTTGAAATGTTAGCATTCCCAGTCTCTTGAATTATTTTTTGCACAAATCTCCAAACAAAACTACTTTAGGAAGGTGAAAATGTTAGTGTTTCCTCTACTGTGATGATGCTTCATAGGGATATGTACTCTTCACTCAGGATTATTCCTATAGCTATTTTATTCACAGCAGAACATCTGTAAGTTTAACAAGAACTTTAAAGAGCATGGTGTTGTTGAGCCCATTCATTTCAAATCAGTATTGGTGGTAGTATTATTTGTTGGTTTTGGTTTTCAGTCTTAGGACCCAATTAGATTTTTTTTTAAGTGATTTGATTTGAATACAAGTACAGAGCCCTGAAGGAAAAGGTAGTTCACAGTGCCTTCACTTATAATGAGACACCTCCAGTGTCTCAGAAAATACAGTCAAAATGACAGCTTTTAAATGTCAAAGGAATATTTATATCATACCTACAAAATGGGCAAACCTCTTCTAGGATTCTAAAGAAAATTGCAAATTTTTGATGAGTAAACAGTGTAAATAACCAGAATTTATTTGAGCAAAAAGATAGGCTTATGCTAATTTGCAAAATAATAGTTCAAATATAATTTGAGTCCTCATATTTCTCATAGTGTAGTAAATTAGAACATTCAACCTATAGCAGACATGGTTTTATTAACCTTTTTTTGATGTGTTCTGCTTTGTTAATATTATGAATGAAATATACTGCCCCAAAAATGAGTGTCAAATGAAACATGAACTGTATGAAATAGTGGAATTATCTTTATTGATATGAGCACAATAGTTCTACTGTAACCCAAGTTTTTCATTAGCTGCACCTCAGTGTTGATTCTTTTGAGTTTTGTTCAGTTTTATCTTTCATTTATTTTTCAGATGAATTATTGTCAAGTCTTACCTGCCATTCTACATAATAGATATTTTTATTTCACTCATAGGGCTTTATATTTATCTTTGTTAAATGTTATATTGTGGGTTTGGTTTAGCATTCCAGGCTATTAGAGTTCTTTAAGTTTCTTACTTGGTCTTCCATTCTAAGGCATTTTTCCTAGGTTTGTGTCAATCTTAGGTAGTTGTGTTGAAGTCAGAAGTTGTAAACTGACTGCCAAATTCTCCCTCTCGTGTGTTTTATTTGGTTAGCATATTTTGTTAATATTTTTTTGAATTAGAATGCTTTTAGTTAAGTCTTGTACTATATGAATTACCAACCACTGTACCTTACTGCATTATACATTTTGGTTTCACACATTTACATTTGTTACTTAGCCATTGAAGGCATTTACTTTTGCAACCCCTAATAAATGAAATCATTTATGAAAATATTGATTGGGATAAGTGAAGACAGAGTTTGTGGCCCTACCTTTCTTGTCCTTAGCATTCATTTTTTAAACTTTTTTATTCTTCATTTTTGTTATTGTTTAGCAAATGAATTAAATTGTAATACATTCTTACACATCTCTGGGCCATTCGTAAATATATCGTGATTAACTTTGTCAAATGATTTGTTAAAATCAAGAAACTTTGTAATCAGCCGAAACCGGTTTGGCTCAGTGGATAGAGCGACGGCCTGCGGACTGAAAGGTCCCAGGTTCAATTCCGGTCAAGGGCATGTACCTTGGTTGCGGGCACATCCCCAGTGGGAGGTGTGCAGGAGGCAGCTAATCGATGTTTCTGGCTCTCTATCCCTCTCCCTTCCTCTCTGTAAAAATATCAATGGAATATATTTAAAAAAATAAATAAATAAAATAAAATATATTTTTAAAAAAAAGAAAGAAACCTTGTAATCAAGTAGTTAAAAAAGGATACTTTGACATCTGTGTTAATGACCTTTCCAAAATCCAAGATTCACCATTTCTTGCAATCTACTTAACACAACAATCTCTTTGACACCACTTTAGCATTCTTTTTATTTATTTTCTTTATTGGACTTCACCTTCACTCAGAACTGGTCATTGTCTAAATAAATCTTGATCTCTGAAATTTTAAGAGAAGTATTCAGCATTACTCTTGCTACCCTCAGTTTTACATAGGACCTCATCGCTTTGCAAAAAATAGGGTCATCAGATACTCACTCATCTTACTTACAATTCTCCCCAGCACCTAATCACTTACTTTAGATGTACGGGAAGGGAAGAAAAAAAAGGTATGGTTCCTTTCTAAAGATTATAATAGTTAAAATTGAGTCTTTTTTATGTTACCGGTAATATGCTTAAAGAACTTTAGAGATTATTTCTTATAATCTTAAGACAGTCTTTTAAAGTAGACACCATCATTAGCATTATTTTGTAGGAAACTGAGGTCTAGGGAAGTTAAGTAACTTGCTCATGGTCCCATAACTTGTAGTAGCAGAGTTGGGACTTTGTGTAGTTTTGTGTGATTCATACTAACCTTGCCTCTTAATTCCTATACTGTATAGCTTCTCTGTGTTCTTGTTCCCCTCTTCCTGTGATATTCTCGAACAGGGGTGGGCAAACTTTTTGACTCGAGGGCCACAATGGGTTCTTAAACTGGACTGGAGGGCCGGAACAAAAGCATGGATGGAGTGTTTGTGTGAACTAATATAAATTCAAAGTAAAGGAGTGGAGGGGAGAGCAAGAGAACTGGATAGAACAGCCGGATCCGGCCCGCGGGCCGTAGTTTGCCCACGGCTGTTCTAGAATCTTACTTTCTCAGCTATTCCTTTTTTATGATTTATATTCTATCCATTCAGCCTACATATAAATCTGGGTCTCTTTTAGCCATCAAATAATACAGTCAAAAGCACATCAACAATTTTTCCTTGACTTTGCTTTCCCTCAAGATACCAGCTCTCAGCTCTCTCCTTGCTTTCACTGAAAGGCATTTTGTAAGAACAAACTAAATTAACTGCCTCCTGTTTCCCACCTGCTATCTGCTATGAACCATGATATACCAGATCCAACAGGACTTTTCAGTCCTTATCCTCCCTGCCATTGAAATTTCAGCTTTCTATCACTTGATGCTAGCAGTCTTTTCTTGATTTTTTATGCCTCTTAGTTTTCTTTCTTAGTCTTTGCTATCTCCTAATGCCATCTGCTGTTTAAGTTTATTGTATGTTTTAGTTCTTTCCCCAATCTCTTATTGTACACACAATTCTTAGGTGAGTGAGTCTGTTCTCTCATAATTTTGGCTATTGCCTAAATCTTCAGCTGTACTCTACTGCAATTTTCTGAGTTTTGTCTTAACCTGTATTTCCAACCACCTGTGGAACATAGCAGCCTAAAATGTTCTGATATTCATTAAGTAAAAGTTCAACAACCACCCCGCCCCTTCCTCCCGCACACTTATTCTCCATGCTTTCCCTGTCTTATTACCAGGCTAGCTGCCCAAGTTTAGAGACTGTTAAATTAATTCCAACTTCTTTGTTTCTCACATTCTCTATTACTCTCATGTTTAACTACACAATTTACCTGCCCCCACTCACCTCCTTTTTAAAAAAATTTTCTTGCCTTTGCCCTGGCCCAAACCTTAAGATCCCTATAGGTTTCCAGATGTTTAGTTTTCATTCTCATCTTCCCAACTTCCTTCTTCTCCATACCCATATTTTACATTGCAGTTTGAGTTAAAACAGACCTGTCAGATGATCATCCTAATTTTTAAATATCCATTGCCTCTGAACTAAAATTGATTCAACAAATATTTACTCAAATATTGGTACACACACACACACACACACAAATAGATATTTATTATATACTGGACACTACTCTGGGTGGGGATAGAGCAGTGAACAGACACAAATCTTTTCCCTCATGGAGCTTAGTCTAGTGAGGGAAAATAAAATGTAAAGTATATGGCTAGAAAGTGCTACATATCATGGGAAAAATTAAATGGAGAAGGCACATGGGAGTGTGGGGTGGAGGAATGGCTTGCAATTTTAAATGGTCTGATTAGGGAAAGGAACACGAGCAAAGATTTGAAGGAGTGGAGGCAAGTGAGCTGTGTGTATATGGGGCGGGGGGTGGGGGTTAGAGAGAGGGGACATTCTAGACTGAAGAATTAATCAGTACAGGGGCCCTGAATGTGAAAGCCTGCCAAGTGTGTTCAAAGACAGCAGGAAGCTATTGTTGCTAAAGATAAGTGAGCCATGGGGAGAGCAGTGGAGTAAAGAAGTATACAGGGAAATAAGGAAGTGCACGTATAGGATCTTGTAGATCATTTATAAGAATAAATATTAATGAGGTTGCGTGGAAGAAATACAGTGTAACATATTTTGTTGATATTAGACTGTAAAAGGTAAAAGTGGAAGCAAAAAAACTAGGAGTATATTACAATAATTTAGGTGAGAGGTGTTAGTAATAAAACCAGGGTTGAGCATTGAAGATGGTAAGAAGTAGTTGGATCCTGGATAAATTTTAAAGGTGGAACCATTGGTACACACACACACACACACACACACACACACACACACACACACACACACAAATAGATATATGGATATGGGGAGTGTGTGTGGGGGGGGAGTGGGGAATTAATGATGATTCTAAGGTTTTTAGCATAGGCAATATCAAGTAGACAGTTGGATATGCTAGCTGTACTCTACTGTTATCATCAGTGTATTGCAGTATTGAGCCATTGGACTGGATGAGATCATCATATCTTCCATTCCTCAGGAAATAAAAATAGTATAGAAGGAACCAGAAATGGAGAGCAAGAAGAATTGTCTTTAAGGTAGGATGAAACCAGGAGAGTATAGTGTTCTAGAACCTAAGGGAAGCAGGTGTTTCAAAGAAGGAAATAATGATGAAAGCCAAGTAGAAGGGAGGGATTAGATGACTAATATAGACATGGGATTCAGCAACAAAGAGATTATTGATCTTGATGAACAATTCTGGTGAAGTAGTGGTGGTGAAATTCAGAGGAGTATGTTTTATAGAGAGAATGATTTGAGACCAGGTATTGGAGAAAGTAAGTGTAGGCACCTCTTTTGAGGAATTTTGCTCTTAAACGGGGCCTAAAAATATCATGGTGATTAGTGTATTAAAGGGTTTTTTAATGATGAGAGAAATAACAGCAGTTTTGTGTTACTGATTGTAATGTTCCCACAGAGAGAGAATAATTCATGGAGAGAGACATGAAAATTACTGAAGTAATGACTGAATAGGAAAAACAAAAGAGAGTGTCTTGTCGTCGTCTTCTTCTTCTTCTACTTCTTCTTCTTCTGCTTCTTTCTTCTTTCTTCTTTCTTCTTTCTTCTTTCTTCTTTCTTCTTTCTTCTTTCTTCTTTCTTCTTTCTTCTTCTTCTTCACAGGTGTCAGGGTTTGCCTTAGGAATAAGAAGCATGGTCAGTTTATCTCTAAAGAAAGAAAGAAAGAAAGAGTATATGGAAATAGATGCTGGTAGGTGGAAATATGCAGTGGTGCAAGCAAAGTCATCAGCTAAAGGTGAGAATGGGAGAAGAAGTATTGGAGATTGAAGAGAAGAAATCACGTAGTTTGATAAAGTGAACAGATTAGGCAAATGTAATATCATTACTGGGCTGATTTAATACCAACGGCATATTTCACAGACCTAGAACAAAACTCTCCAAAAATTCATATGGAATAAAAAAAAGACCCTGAATAGCCAAGCAATCCTGAGAATGAAGAACAAAGTTGGAGGTATCACAATACCAGATTTCAAGCTATATTACAAAGCCACTCTTCTCAAAACTGCCTGGTACTGGCACAAGAACAGACATATAGACCAATGGAACAGAACAGCAGAACCCAGAACCATTATGCTCAATTAGTATTTGACAAAGGAGGCAAGAGCACACATGAAGTCAAGACAGTCTCTTCAATAAATGGTCCGATACATGCAAAAAAAATTAAACTAGACCACCAACTTACACCATACACAAAAATAAACTCAAAATGGATAAAGGACTTAAACGTAAGATGGGAAACCATAAAAATCTTAGAAGGTTCCATAGGCAGCAAAATATCAGACATATGTAGTAGCAATATCTTTACTGATACAGCTCCTAGAAAAATTGAAACTAAGGAGAAAATAAACAAATGGGATTACATAAAAATAAAAAGCTTCTGCACAGCAAAAGAAACCATCAACAAAACAAGAAAGCCCACTGCATGGGAGAACATATTTGCCAAAGTTATCTCCAGTAAGGGTTTAATCTCCAAAATTTATAGGGAACTCATAACAATTTAACAAAAGGAAGATAAACAATCCAATCAAAAAATGGGCAAAGGACCTACTAGTAAAGAGACACTTTTTGAAAGAGGACATACAGAAGGCCAAGAGACATATGAAAACGTGCTCAAAGTCACTAATCATCCGAGAGGTGCAAATCAAAATGACATTGTGGTACTATCTCACACCTGTCAGAATGGCTATTGTCAACAAATCAACACATGACAAGTATTGGCGAACATGCGGAGTAAAAGGAACCCTCTTGCACTGCTAATGAGAATGCAGATTGGTGCAGCCACATGGAAAACAGTATGACATTACCTCAAAAAATTAAAAATGGATTTTTTTTTTCTTTTTGCTTTTTCGGTTGAGTGTTTTTTGCTTCTTTGTATTTCAATTCTTTGACTTGATTCTTGTGTTCCTCTAGTCTGTTTTTGGGTCTCTGTATAATATTTTTTATTTCAAAAAAAATCCAAAAAGTTGAAGATAGTGTAAGAAGACTCTGGGACAACTTCAAGCGTACCAACATCAGAATTATGGGGGTGCCAGAAGAAGAGAGAGAGCAAGATACTGAAAACCTATTGGAAGAAATAATGACTGAAAACTTCCCCCACCTGGTGAAAGAAATAGACTTACAAGTCCAGGAAGCGCAGAGAACCCCAAACAAAAGGAATCCAAAGAGAACCACACCAAGACACATCATAATTAAAATGCCAAGAGCAAAAGACAAAGAGAGAATATTAAAAGCAGCAAGAGAAAAACAGTTAGTTACCTACAAGGGAGCACCCATACGACTGTCAGCTGACTTCTCAACAGAAACTATGTAGGCCAGACGGGAGTGGCAAGAAATTTTCAATGTGATGAATAGCAAGAACCTACAACCAAGATTACTCTACCCAGCAAAGCTATCATTCAGAATTGAAGGGCAGATAAAGAGCTTCACAGATAAGAAAAAGCTAAAGGAGTTCATCACCACCAAACCAGTATTATATGAAATGCTGAAAGATATTCTTAAAGAAGAGGAAGAAGAAAAAAGTAAAGATAAAAATTATGAACAACAAATACATATCTATCAACAAGTGAATCTAAAAATCAAGTGAATTAAAAACCTGAGGAACAGAATAATCTGGTGAATATAATAGAATCAGGGGCATAGAAAGGGAGTGGACTGATAATTCTCAGGGGGCAAGGGATATGGGGGGTTCATGAAGAGACTGGACAAAAATCATACACCTATGGATGAGGACAGTGGGGGAGAGGTAAGGGCAAAAGGTGGGGTGGGAACCGAGTGGAGGGGAGCTATGGGGGGAAAAAGGAGAAACAATTGTAATAATCTGAATAAAGATTTATTAAAATAAAATAAAATTTAAAAAAATTAAAAATGGAACTTCCATTGGACCCAGTAATCCCACTTCTGGGAATATATCCCAAGAAAACAGAAACAGCAATCAGAAAGGATATATGCACCCCTATGTTCATAGCAGCACAATTTACAATAGCTAAGATTTGGAAACAGCCTAGGTGCCCGTCAGCAGATGAGTGGATTAGAAAATTGTGGTACATCTACACAATGGAATACTACACTGATGTAAAAAAGAAGGAATTCTTACCATTTGCAACAGCATAGATGGAACTGGAGAGCATTATGCTAAGCGAAATAAGCCAGTCGGAGAAAGATAAATATCACATGATCTCACTCATTTTTTTAAAAATATTTTTTAAATATATATTTTATTGACTTTTTACAGAGAGGAAGGGAGAGGGAGAGTTGGAAACATCGATGAGAGAGAAACATCGATCAGCTGCCTCCTGCACACCCCCCACTGGGGACGTGCCCGCAACCAAGGTACATGCCCTTGACCGGAATCGAACCTGGGACCCTTCAGTCTGCAGGCCGACGCTCTATCTCCTGAGCCAAACCGGTTAGGGCTGATCTCACTCATTTTAGAAATACAATGAACAACATAAACTGATGAACAAAAGTAGACCCAGAGACATAGAAACATCGAACAGACTGTCCAACCTATGAGGGAAGCCAGGGGGTGAGGGGGTAAGAGATCAACCAAAGGACTTGCATGCATGCATGCATATGAGCATAACCAATGGACACAGACAGTAGCGGGGGCATGTGCTGGGGGTTGGAAACGTCCGGGGAGAGGTCAGTGGGGGAAAAAGGAGACTTATGTAATACGTTAAAAAATAAATAAATTTTTTAAAAAAGTGAATAGATTAAGCAAATGTATCATTCCTGGACTGATTGAATTACTTGAAGATGAATTTAATGAGGGACTACTTAGCACAATTTTAGGTGTGCAGCCATGTTCATCTTTTGGGTATAGTTAGGGAATGTGTGGAAAACTGGATTTAACCAAAGTTGTGGTTTATCAAACAAGTATGGCATAAGAGGAGGGTATATACTACAGCAGACTGGGCAAACTTTTTCATAAAGGGCCATATAGTACATATATAGGTTTTGCAGGCTATGTGGTCTCTGTCACAACTACTTAAGTCTGCCATTGTAGTTCAAAACACTCTGCCAGTGTTGCTATAAAACTTTATTTATAAAAACAGGCAGCTATTGTTTACTGACCCCTGTGACAGACTAAGGAATTTAAGCTGGATGTGAAAGGGAAGAGAAGAGAACGTGAAAAAGTAAAGGATAGTGAAAAGGTGGTAAGGTCAATGGTTTGCTGTCTCACTAAACTATTTCCTGAGCTTTGTTGTACTCTTTGACCCCACATCTCGAAAATGGTTTTCTCTCTGCCTGAAATGGCCCTTTCATACTCAGTTTAGATGTCATCTCTTTTATACTTGTACCCTTACTTCCTCTGCTGTAGCAACTGACATATAGAAAGTAATGCTGAAAATTGAAATTCTTCACTTCAGTTTGGTACGTAAGATGATTTCAAATTGGGAAGACTGGAAGTTCGTTTTCCTACAGATTTTCCCACTCAGTGGGCCAATTCTAGACTTGAACACAGTGATTCTCAGCTTTGTTTTCTGCTTCAGTGTACTTATCTGATATTGTTCACATGTTCAGGGTAAGAGTAGCACTCTGTTCCTCTTTCCTACTTGGTACTTAGTTGGAATTCCCTTCTTTATCACCAATGATCTTGGATTGGTGTCTTTATGCTACTGAGAATGGATGTTTAAACTTGTGACCTACAGTAAACTTGTGAGTATGGTAACTTGCTGGCTTTTAAGTTACTCTTTTTTTTTTTCAGTTAATTGTAGAAGACAAATGATTGTTCTACTAAATATAGACTATAAGGTAGCCATAGGATCTTCTTGTAGGGGTTAGAGAAATTTTGAAGAACAACTAGTCCAGCTTTTTGTATTATAGTTGAAGAAACTGAAGCCTTGAGATTTAAGTAACTTGCACACATCAGTTAGCAGCAGAGCTAGGGCTGGAAATACACTATTGTAGTTCCCAATTCAATACTTGCTTTAGTGCTAGGACACCTTTCCTGATAGGATATTAGGGCATTGCTTCTCAAATTAGAAAATGTGTAATTTTGTGGTAGGTGATATCCTTTAAAGTCATATAACCTAAATAATAGCTTAAATATGATTAAGAATCTTAATAGTATTGAAAAAGTGTGGTAGATGGTTTATATTATTGTGGTTATATTCTGATTTAATTTTGTATAATTAAAATTGAACACATTCTAATTTTTTAATCTGAATAAGTAAGTATATATACTCTTATTGAATATTTACTGTAATTTGAATATTTAAAGACTAGTTTCTAATCTTGTTATTTTGTTTGTTTTTAATAAACTTTTTCAGAAAGATGAGGTCTATCTCAATCTGGTGCTGGACTATGTTCCGGAAACAGTATACAGAGTTGCCAGACACTATAGTCGAGCCAAACAGACGCTTCCTGTGATCTACGTCAAGGTATGTAAAAATGGAGCAATTTTCCATTTTAAAAAGTACTTATCATGAGCCAGGGAGTGGGCTATGTGTTTTAACTACATTATCGCATCTAATGCTAAGGGGGGAAAGCTGCCAAGTAGTATTGCTAGAGCTTCATTAAATTCTTGTACAGTTTTAAAGTGTGAAGCCTTTACTTTTTAAACTTTAATGACTCAGGTGTTAAAGATACTTGTCACCTCTCTGACAAGTGAATTTTTCACAGACAATTATGGACTTAATTTTGCTAGGCATAGCACCTTCTTATTTAATTTCTGATATACTTATTGTACCACAGACTGAAATAAGAGCAATCATACCATGAAATTATAAAATAGTTATAAGTATGATCAGATTCAATGTTTTATTGCCACTTACATATACATTGTGTCTGTAGTTGAAGTTTCAACTTTTGATAATTTTAAATTTCAAAAGTTATTGAAATTTCAAGGTGTTATTTTATTTTTGGTACCTAATACCAGTGTCATCTTTTTTATTTTATAGAACTCATGACAGAGTGGCTAGGAATTTATCCAGCATAATTGTGATTAAATATCCAGTTATTTATATTTCCAGTATATCTTATGTATATTTTTAAAATTTATTTGTTAGAATTGGTATCCAAGTAAGACCCCTATATTGCAACTGGCAGATGTGCTGCTGCTGCTGCTGCTTTTTTTGTTTTTAATTGATTTGAGAGAGAGAGAGAGAGAGATCAATTTGTTGTTCTACTTACTTTTTGCAACCTTGGCGTATGTGCTTCTTAATGTTTCTTTTAATCTCTCCCTCTCCCCTCATTCTCTCTCTCCTCCCTCTCCTCTCTCTCTCTCTCTCTCTCTCTCTCTCTCTCTCTCTCTCTCTCTCTCCCTCCCCCCTCCCCACCCCTCACCCCCTCCAGTTTTTTGGTCTGGATTTTGTGCTTGGATTACTGCAGTACAATGTAGTATATTACTCTTCTTTGTATTTCCTGTAAATTTGATATTAGATAATTTTTTTTTGTAGGAATCAAGACTATTTCATATATAGTTTTGGGTGCTTTCCTAAGGAAGAACATAATATCTTTCTTTTTGTGATGCTTGTAGCCATTGATGATAATTGCCTAAATCCATTAATTCATTAATGGTCATAAAATATTTTAATGTTATTCCTTCTTAATTTATAAGCTAGAATAGTTCCATAAATAGAAACATTCCATGTCAGCTATTTCATTACCCTGATGTACAGTTTATATAAGATATGATATATATTTGATTAATTCCCTTTATTTATCAAAATTTATAATAATTTATTGGTTCCATAGCACCCCCCAAAGATGACCAAGGAGTTATTTGTTGTTGTGTTTGTTTTAAAGCTTCTTAGACAAGTCTTAGTAATCTTTGATAGCTTCCTTGCTTTCTATTAGTACTCTAGGTTCATCTTAACACATTTCTTCTGCAGAATTGGAATGAGCCTTTTCTTCAAGGGGAACTTATTCTTTTAGTGGGAGATGGTATTCAGAGATCACAGTCTGGATATTGGGGGTGCTACTTACCATAGAGTTGGTTATTACTTTTAGGTCTTTTTAGTGGACAGAGCTAGGAAATATGTAGATGATTGTATTCAAAGGCAAAATACATCTTTTTATTCATCCCAATGATAAATACACTGTGAGTTCATATTAATCTTTCTTTCTTTTTTAAATATATTTTTATTGATTTCAGAGAGGAAAGGAGAGGGAGATGGAAACATCAATGAAGAGAAAGGATCATTGATCGGCTGCCTCCTGCATGCCCCCTACGAGGAATGGAGCCCACAACCTGGGCATGTGCCCTGACCAGGAATCAAACCCTGACCTCCTGGTCCATAGGTCGATGCTCAATAACTGAGTCACACCAGTTGGGCTATCTTTCTAATTAAATTTTGAGGGGCTTAACAATCATCTATCTCTATTTCCTTTTCTTTACACTAAAAATTCCATTTTTTAATGGCAGTATAATTACTTACTTGTTCTGTCCCATACTATACATACGGTAGTCTTAGGATAGCAATACCAGCACTACCAATACCAGCTGAAAATAATTTAAGATCTTTTTGTAGCTCTTTTTTATTCCCATGGTACATTCCATTAGATGAACAGTCAAGTTTCTCTATTTTAAATAAACAATGAATAACTTCTTTCTGTGATTATGCCTTGCTAAACTTTGTTTAAGTTTACTTTTATTATAAACTAGAGGCCCGGTGCACGAAATTCGTGCATGGAGGGGGGTGTCCCTCAGCCCAGCACCCTCTCAATCTGGGACCCCTTGAGGGATGTCCGACTGCCCACTGGGATCGGGCCTAAACGGGCAGTCGGACATCCCTCTCACAATCCAGGACTGCTGGCTCCCAACCACTTGCCTGCCTGCCTGCCTGATTGCCCCTAACCGCTTCTGCCTGCCAGCCTGATTACCCCCTAACCACTTCCCTGCCAGCCTGATTGACACCTAACTGCTCCCCTGCTGGCCCGGTAACCCCTAACTGCCCTCCCTTGCATTCCTGGTCGCCCATAACTGCCCTCCCCTACTGGCCTGGTGCCCTAACTGTCCTCCCCTGCAGGCCTGGTCATCCCCAACTGCCCTACCTGCTGGCCCGGTCACCCCTAACTGCCCTCCCTTGCCAGCCTGGTTGCCCCTAACTGTGCTCCCCTGAAGGCCTGGTCCCCCCCCCAACTGCCCTCCCCTGCCGGCCTGGTTGCCCCCAACTGCCCTCCCCTGCCGGCCTGGTCACCCCTAACTGTCCTCCCCTGCTAGCCTGATCGCCCACAACTGCCCTCCCTTGCAGGCCTGGTCTCCCCAAACTGCCCTCCTCTGCTGGCCATCTTGTGGCAGCCATCTTGTGTCCACATGGGGGCAGCCATCTTTGACCACATGGGGGCGGCTATTTTTAAGTAAATGTATATAATTGTTTTATCGCTCCATCTCCTTTTTATGTAAATGGTTACATAATGTATACATTCTTCAACCTTGCTTTTTAAATTAAAAATGTAAAAAAATTAAAACAAATAAACAATAAAAATGTATTCTGGAGAGAGAGAAAGAGAGAGAGCTATTTTGCCTTTCTTTTTTACGGCTGTACATAGTCTGTTGCATGGCTATATCCTAATTTATTCAGCTGGTCACTTGTTAATGGACATATTGTTTTTTCCTTAACTAACTTTTGCCCACAGACCTCACCATTTAATAAGAACTTACTTGGCATACATGTTACCAAAATAGCAATTGTGTTTTTTTGTGACTCTTTAACTTTCATGTTTTCTGGGGGAATTGAGTATGTTTTATGAGTTTATTGCTCAGACCTCTTTCTTCACCCCTTTTATAGTACTGGTCACTTTATATATAGTTGATGATAGTTATAAATAAGTTAAGTTTTTGAGCACCTTTGCTTTTTTGATTAACAGCTTTCATAATTAAGTGAATGTTTAAACACAATTCTAAAACAGATACCTGGCAAATCATTGATCTTGAAATTTTTAAAATTAATAAATACATGTTTAAGGATAGGGTCTGGGTACACAAGAGCTGGATGCATATTTGTGAATCATGAATAAAATTGTTATTCTATTAGTTTTAAACAGGTTTAATAGGAGAGAGGACATTGGACTTGAAGTTAGATTTGATAATTTTGCAACTGGGTTCAGATTGTGTTCAAACTGCTAATTGGGCCTCGATGATCTCTTGTAAAATTTAGGACAAATGTGTATATTACAGAATAATTATAATAATTAAATAAACAAATGGTGAAACACTTGGTTTTACAGTACTTGTTAAATAAATCTCAAATTTCAAAATGTACTAGATATCTGAGTTTCTAAGAGTTTATCATTCTAGTCTTTTTAACTTCATGATCAAACTATTTAATAATTATGTTTTTGCACTTTTACTTAATAGGATAAGAATAAGACAAAATAAAGAAATAGTAATTAAAAGAGGCATACTTACCCAAGACTCTGCAGAATATTAAGTATATGATACTGGACAAATCGCTTAACCTATGTGTCTCAGTTACTTTATATATAAAATAGAAATAATAGTTGTACCTATTACATAAGAGTTAAATAAAATAATACATGTAAAGCTCTTAGAATAATGACCAGTTGTTTATCTTGCTATAAATATACTTTTACAGAGTCAAATAAAAACAGTCATTCTTTATATTGACTTTTCAAAAGATAAAGTGAAGAGAATGGGAGATAGGGTAGATCTTTCATATGAATGAATATAGTAAAAAGATACTTTAACCTCATTTAAACTCTTAAGCAAATTTAGCAAAGAAAACATTTTTTCCCATTGATTCTTGCTGACCTAGACATAAGTGTCTTTAATAAAGTCTCTCCTTTAGTAAATTAATGCCTCTGAACTCATCTTATGGGGACTTTTTTCTTTTTTAAGTGGCAGTGAATTAAACTCTTAAAACTCTGAAAGTAAGCTTTAGGACTTGGAGGATGATGCTGTGAACAATGATACAATATTAGAATTATGAAGCTTTTAAAAAGGTACATGAATCACCTGGCTGGTGTTGCTCAGTTGGTTGGAGCCATGTCCTGAGCACTGAAAGATTACAAGTTCAATTCCCTGTCAGGACACATACCAGGTTGCGGGTCCAATCCCCAGTTGGGGTACATAAGGGAGGCAACCTATCGATGTTTCTCTCCAACATCGATGTCTGTCAGTTTCTCCCTTCTTCCATTCCTCCCTCTCCCTTCTTCTCTCACTAAAAATCAGTGGGAAACATGTCCTTGGGTGAAGATTTTTTTTTTTAAGTTAACATAAATATCTAAATTCCTTAATTCTAACTTTGGTGGCAAAATGTTGACCTAATTGAAGATCTTATCTATACATTTTACATTATGCTTCATTTTAAAGAAGGATTAAACTTTTCCAGCTGTAGTTCAGTATAATGTTAAGGATGCACTGAAATTACCTGTCTACAGTTTTCATCATGGCCTGTTGGAAGGAAAGCAGGTCTCATGTTAACTTGAATTAATAACTAAGTCTTAACAGTAGCCTTTAAATATGGTGCCTGTGACAATGCTCTATCTGAACTTTAATTATCGTTTTTGTTGTTTTTTATCAAGTTACTGGTATCTTTGGGTTGAATCATTTCAAAAAGTCTTTCCAAGGTGAGTAGTCAGAAAAATTTAAAGTGAACCAGAACATGGACCTTGGGATAAACAGGAGGTTTAAGATACACTTGACCCTTTAATGCAGGGGTTAAGGGTGCTGACACCCCCCCTACTTCCACTTCTAGTCAAAAATTCAACTCTACCTTTTGACTCCCCCAAAACTTAACAGCCTATTATTGACTAGAAGTCTTACTGATAATATACATAGTTGATTAATACATATTTTGAATGATATATGTATTATATACTATATTCTTACAATAAAGTAATCTAGAAAAAAGAAAATGTTAGGAAGGAAATCAAATGAAAATACATTTACAGTACTACACTGCATTTATTGATACTCTTAAGTTTGCGTTATCTGTTTACATAAGATTTATCATCTGATAAATCGTCTTTCAGTACCTGTATCATTATTTTCTTGTATGACCCAAAACATTATAGATATTATATGTATTACTAACACTAAGCATAAATATTGAAAAGATAATGTGAAAAAGAAGTTCAGTTTATTTACAGTTATAACAATTCATGCATTGAAAATAAAGAAGCAACAATATAACTTTACTAGAGGCCCGGTGCACGAAATTCGTGCACAGGGGGTGTGTCCCTCAGCCCAGCCTGCACCCTCTCTAATCTGGGACCCCTTGAGGGATGTCCGACTGCCCGTTTAGGCCCGATCCCACCAGGATTGGGCCTAAACGGGCAGTTGGACATCCCTCTCACAATCTAGGACTGCTGGCTCCCAACTGCTCGCCTGCTTGCCTTCCTGATTGCCCCTAACTGCTTCTGCCTGCCAGCCTGATCACCCCCTAACCACTCCCCTGCCAGCCTGATTGATGCCTAACTGCTCCCCTGCCAGCCTGTTTGCCCTTAACTGCCTTCCCCTGCAGGCCTGGTCCCCCCAACTGCCCTTCCCTGCAGACGCAGCCACCCCCAACTTCCCTCCTCTGCCAGCTGGGTCACCCCTAACTGCCCTCCCCAGCAGGCCTGGTTCCTTCCAACTGCCCTCTGCTGCTGGCCATCTTGTGTCCACATGGGGGCAGGATCTTTGACCACATGGGGGCAGACATCTTGTGTGTTGGAGTGATGGTAAATCTGCATATTACTCTTTTATTAGATAGGATAGAGGCCTGGTGCACAGGTGGGGGCCAGCTGGTTTGCCCTGAAGGGTGTCCCGGATCAGGGTGGGGGTTCCCTTGGGGTGTGGGGCGGCCTGGGCAAGGGGCCTGTGGTGGTTTGCAGGCTGGCCACACCCCACAGCGACCCAAGCAGATGCGCTGGGATCTAAGATTTATTTATTTTGTACAATTGAAACTTTGTAGCCTGGAGTGGAGCCAAGCCTTCTGCTCGCTCCGTGGAGGCAGCCATTTCTGTTGGGATTTATGTATCTTCTATAATTGAAACTTTGTACCCTTAAGCGGAGGCCAAAGCAGGGCTGCAGAAGCTTGGCTTTCTCCATCGCCATGGGCAACCCTAGCCTCCTGCTCTCTCCAGCTCCATGGCTGCCACCATTTCTGTTTGTATTTATTTATCTTCTATAATTGAAACTTCGTAGCACTGAGTGAAGGCCTGGGCCGGCAAGGGCAGGCGGAAAGCTTGGCTTCCTCCATTGCCAGGGAAACCCAAGCCTCCCTCCTGCTCTTTGTGGCTGCAGCCATCTTGGTTGGGTTTATTTGCATATTCCCTCCTGATTGGCTGGTGGGCATGGCTGGTGGGTGTAGCAGAGTGATGGTTAATTTGCATATTACTCTTTTATTAGATAGGATGGTAGCCTCGTGTTGTAGATGTGATTGCTTCACAGTAGGAAGGAAATCTCCCCCCAAAATTATTTAATATATTTGTTGAACAAAATCCACATATAAGTGGACCCATGCAGTTCAAACCCATGTTGTTCAAGAGTCAGCTGTACTCACTTTCTTTATAAAGTCTCCCTCTCTTCCCCAGTCAAGAGTCTTGATTCTTTTTTCCATGCAGACCCAGTTTCTTGGTGCTTTTTTCCGAGTAAAATTTGAATAAATATTCTTTTAAATTATATCAGTAGTCAGCTAGAATCTGTTTTTAAATGGCATTTTAAAGTCTACTTATTTTTGAAGATTACTAATAGGAAGCATAGTGATGCTATTAATGGGGTCACTGATATCTTGATAGGCCATTGGTTATAGATTTTCTCAGTTCACATGTGAATTTTTCCAGGCCTCTGTATCGATAACCTGTTGGACTGACATCTCAGAAAATTATTATTCTGAAGATGAAATTGCAAATACTTTTAAAGAATGATGAACTTAAAAACTGAAGACTTGGCTTTTGGTCTAAACGTTCTTATTAGTCACATGATTTGAAATATCTCTCTGAGCTTTTTATCCATTTGAACAAAAACACATCTTGAATTTGTTTTGCAATCTTAGTAAAATAAAAAATTATAAGGCACATTGTAAAATTTTCTTTTTTAACTTAGTAAAGAATGGTGTAAATATATTATATGGTTAATGAAACTTTAATTAGCTAATTAACATAGAAATGACATGAAACTTGTTAAAGGAAGATTGAGTACTTATAATCCCCCGCATTTCACCTTATCTGTTACTTTATTTACTGCTTAAGGATTCTGATTGTTTGGGAAAGAAACTATTCAATTAATTTTTGCTATTTTTTTCAGTTGTATATGTATCAGCTGTTTCGAAGTTTAGCATATATTCATTCCTTTGGAATCTGCCATCGGGATATTAAACCACAGAACCTCTTGTTGGACCCTGATACAGCTGTATTAAAACTCTGTGACTTTGGAAGGTAAGCTAGCTCTCTTTTCTTCTCCCTTTCCTCTTCTCCCACCTCACCCTTACACTCTATATGCTTTTAAAAAATATATTTCTTTTATAATGTCAGTCTAAAAATATTGTAATGCTTATTCAGGGACTATAGACTAGTGCAGCTTCAGGTAGTCTGGGTAAATTCTGTCAGAATTATAAATGCATATAGTCATCTAGCAATTTAATTCCTAGGAATTATTCCTTTAGAAATACAAAAACAGTGTATATACAGGGATTTTTGTCACAGCATTGTTTATCAGTGTCTGTCAGTAAGAAAATGACCAGATAAATAATGGTATGAGGTAGCTCTCTATAAATTGAAAAGGAATGATCTCTGAGAAATTCTAAATTTAAAAAGCAAGGTCAAGCCTTGGCCAGTGTGACTCAGTTGGTTGGAGCATCATCCCATACACGAAAGGTGGTGGATTCTATTCCTGGTCAGGGTACATGCCTAAGTTGTGGGTTTGATATGGGTTGGGGTAGTGGTTGGCAAACTCATTAGTCAACAGAGCCAAATATCAACAGTACAACGAATGAAATTTCTTTTGAGAGCCAAATTTTTTAAACTTAAACTTCTTCTAACGCCACTTCTTCAAAATAGACTCTCCCAGGCCGTGGTATTTTGTGGAAGAGCCACACTCAAGGGGCCAAAGAGTCGCATGTGGCTCACAAGCCGCAGTTTGCTGACCACGGGGTTGGGGCATGTATGGGAGGCAACTGATTGACGTTTCTCTCTCTCTCTCTCTCTCTCTCTCTCTCTCTCTCTCTCTCAAATCAATAAACATATCCTTGGGTGAGGATTGTTTAAAGAGCAGGGTCAAGAATATATATATATATACATGTATTCCCTTTTGTGTTTTAAAAACACAGAGTATAGTCGTGTGTATACAGATATATGCATGGCTTATTTCTAGAATAATGTATGATAAATCCATGACATTTCTTGCCCCTGGAAGGGAAGCTGGGAGTATAGTATAGTTAGGAAACATTTTTACTGATGGTACTTTTATATTATTTGAAGTTTTATTATGTGTATATATTCTTTTTTCAGTAAGAACTAATTTTTAAAAAGTTATCATGTATAGATCAACTGAAGGACTTGTATGCATGCATATAAGAGTAACCAACGGATGCAAAACATTGGGGGGTGAGGGCAGGTATGGGAGTGGGGTGGGGGGGGGCAATGGTAAGATATGTACACATATAATACCTTAATAAACAATTTGAAAAAAAAAAAAGTTATCATGTATTACTATATATATCTTTTTAACTTCAGAGTTAACCTCAATTTAAAGATAAAGTAGAAGTTCTAGTAGCTGAATTTCCTTCCTTTTTCCTCTATAATTTAGTCTGTTATTCTTCCTTCTTTTCTGCAAATTTCAGTGCACTTTATGTTTTCTTAAACTCATCCCTTGGTGTAATATGCTATGTAATAAGACTTCATCCTTTCTATCTCCATAATATTCAGCATCTGTGCCTCTGATCTACCCTGTCAACATGAAACCAACCCTATATCCCCATGAAACTCAGGCAGTTAACCTTCTACCTCCTCTCTAGTGTAATCACCTAGAGCCGTGGCCAGCAAACTGCAGCTCGTGAGCCACATGCGGCTCTTTGGCCCCTTGAGTGTGGCTCTTCCACAAAATACCACGGCCTGGGCGAGTCTGTTTTGAAGAAGTGGCGTTAGAAGAAGTTTAAGTTTAAAAAATTTGGCTCTCAAAAGAAATTTCAATCGTTGTACTGTTGATATTTGGCTCTGTTGACTAATGATTTTGCCGACCACTGACATAGAGCAATGCATTTATCCCCATCCCTAAGACATCTCCACAGAACTGGGAATCTCTCTAATTTTTCATTCTCACACATTTTACTTTTTAACTCAGCTCTTTATAGATATTGACCCACTAATACCTATATTCCTACCTCTTTTACATCAACCAACAGTTTAAAGTTTAGGTTTAGTATAGCATATATTTTCCACAGGCTGTCTCTTCAGAAAGTCGTAACAAACACATCTTCTCTGCTATGAGTTAGTCTCACAAAGAGTTAGTCTCCTTCCTAGTCTCACAAAGGTGTCCTCTTCCAGACCATTCCTTTTTTTTTTTTACAGTTTCCTAATTTCATACACCTATTATGGGACCCAATTCATTTTGCAGGTATAACTCTGTCCCTTTATCAGAAAAGGGAGAAGGATATTAAATCAGAACTCATTTGATGCTTAACCAAAGCACTACTACTATTATGTGAAGGACAGACTGCCCAAATCATATGAGTTTTATTTTTATGTGGTATCTTCCCCCCTGAGAGTGACTAATTAGTATGCACTGTAAAAAGACTACGAGACATCAAGTTTAGTAGAGGTTCTCTTTTCACCATAGTGTCAACACTATGGCTATGGTTTATTCCGTTGACACGTAGAAATCACTTTGTTCTGATATATTTGGGATTTCACTTATATGGTAATAGCTCATTTTTAATAGATCTGATAACAAAGCTGACTTTTTAAACAGTTGATTTGGGCAAGTAGACTTTAGAATATACTTTAGATCCTTAGTGCCAGGTTGATGGTGACTTGAACAAAACAGTATGACTCTCTTGTTAGTAATTCCTTACTGGATGAAATAGAGCCTGGAAGTAGATGAAGGGCTAGTTGGGTTTTCTTAGGACTATATGTGACCACTATATTGGATGCTCAATCCTTAAAGGGCAGGAAGTTACAGCCAGTCTTACCTGAAGAGAAAGAAGGTAAACTCCATCAAGTAGTGAAGAAATCTAGAGGCTGTGGAATTTCCAATCTTACCTTCTTTATCTAATAGTAAATTTCTGACTATACAATTAGAATCTGTCTTGTTAATTAAAGAAATTATTGATAAAGTAGAAAAGTCTTATCAGTTAGTACTGAAAAGTGTTGCAATTTTTATGCAGCCTAAAAACAGGGATTATAATATTTATTAACTTACAAAACGGTTGCTTTGTGTCAGTACTTGTGGAGAATGTAGAAAAATAAACTGTCTGTGACCTTCAAAACTTGTGATGAAGGAAGAATAGGTTAAGGTCAAAATTATCATGAATCAGAAATAAATGAAAGAAAAGAAAGCCCAAACTTTGAAACTCTCGTGACCACTTTCATCTCTACTCTGTACCTTTGCCTTATATTTTTCTTGCCTTTCCTTGTTACTCACTTTTTAATTTTTATTTTGTTTGTATTCATTTCCTGTATTTATCTTTGTTATTATTGCAGGTCAAAATAGTTAGCTTCCTCAGCAATTTATTTCATTGTGTCTTCAAGTTATCTTGGGAGACATCTCAAAAGAAACTAATTTTAATTTCTTGTAATGTTTAAAATACATGCCACAAAGTTTTGGCAGGAAAGTTGGATTAAGAGAACATGTAAACTCAGGACAGCAGAGTTAGAATGCATAGGCTTTGTAAATCTCTGCTCTTAAGAAGTGAGCCTGTCTTTTTTATTGGGTATTGAATGTTTAGACAGTTAATAAATTGACTAAGATGGTGGAAAAATAGATTGGGTCTGTAAATCTCAGTATATTCACTCTGAAATCAAATTATAAAAGAGTGGCCAATTTTTTACCCTTAAAAAAATTGGGTAAAAAGTATTCATACTTATATTTTACTGGAGGCCCGGTGTGCGAAATTCATGCAGGGGGTGGGAGGTCCCTCAGCCCAACCTGCACCTTCTCCAATCTGGGAGCCCTCACGGGATGTCCAACTGCCAGTTTAGGCCTGATCCCTGCAGGGATTGCAATCCGGGACCTCTGGCTCCTAACCGCTCACCTGCCTTCCTACCCTAACCACTCTGATCCCCCTAACTGCCCTCCCCTGCCGACCTGGTCACCCCTATTAACTTTTTTAAAAAAATCTTATCCCCTTCACACACAATTGTATTTGACTTCCTTATTGGCTTCTCCCTCACACAATTTTTCTCTCTCCTTTATGTAATACTTTTTCCTACTGTCTCATCATTTATAAACTTTTCTTTCCTCATTTCCTACTTCTGTTACATCATCCTCTTCCCATCTTTCTCCTCCCCTCCCTCCCTCCCCACATTCCTTCTTTCCTTGATCTTTACCCCTGCCCTCCCTCCCCTTTTCCTTCCTTCCCACCTTAATTTTTTTCTTCACTTTCTCCCTTGGACCTGCTTTGCTCCCTCCCCCATTTATTCCTTCTTCCCATTCTTTTAAGCTCTACCAGCTCCCCTTTAAAACTTTTCTTCCCTCCCTCTTTCTCTCTCATCATACCCTTCCCATACATTCTTCTCTACTTACTTCCACTGTTTTAATATCTATCTACCTGCCTAACTATTCACTATAATTTATCTTTTTTCTTTTCTGACTCCTACTATTAAAATCTGTCCCCAGTACACAACTATACTTGATTTTCATTATAGCTCTTACAGTTCACTCATACATCCTCTTTCCTTTTTTAACTCTGCTCTCTACTGACTCCTTTATAAAATTCTTCTCTCCCTCCCTCCCTTCTTAAAGCTTCTGTTCAGCACAGGGGGGGCGGGGGCGGGCATTAACCCCCAGCCCAGGGCCCAGCCCCATCCAGGTGTTCACCACCCCCCCTTTCCCGGCCTCCCCACTGCCATCCTGCTCCCATTCCCTGCTCGGGATGCCTGGCCCAGCAAGGGTGGCCGAGGCCCACGCGGCCTGGGCACTGCTGATGCCACCGCGAAGCAGGAACACCTCCACCCAGAAGGTCTCGGATCATCCACCACGCCGTCCCGGACCCGTGGGCACCTCTGCAACGGCCCGCGCCGGGGGCCACTGCTCTCCTCCCGCGTCTGGACGGGGCGCATCTGCTCTCCCCAACACACACACACACACACACACACACACACACACACACCGCCCCCCTCCCCGCGCCCCCCCCCCCCCCCCCCCGGTTGCCACCCACTCCTGCATGCAGCCCCAAGTTTCCTTCCCTTTTGCATTCCTGCATCTTTTTCTTGTTCCCTTTCTGTATTTCTGTTTCTCCTCTTGGCCTGTCTATATGCAGGCCTGCCTTCCTCTCCCTCTCCTTTCTTATGTCCTCCTATCATATCCTATCCTACCCCGGTCCTTGCAGCTATCTGAGCAGAGGGCAGGGACACAGCCTGCTGATCTGGTCGTGACGTGATGCTGTCATGGATAATTTGCATATTTCTCTATTATTAGTATAGATAATCTGTTGCTATGCTTTTTGGTGGGGATGGGTACTTCTTACTTTTCAACTCTTTCTTTGTATTTCAGAGGTGGAATTTAGGGAACCAGAGGATCAGAAGAAATTAAGCATTTATCCTTCTGTGACTTTTTATCTCTTTTTCCTTAGGTGACAGTTGACAAATGTAGTCTTTAAAAATTACTATTATTTTTAAAATTAATATATTGCTAAAATTATGTTTCTTTGGTCTGAAATAGTTATTGTTCATATTTTCCTTTTCATCTATGACATGATTGGAATTACATGAATCTTAGATATAAACATTTAGTTTTGTGCATGATAGCAGCTTTAAGGTTTAGATTGTTTTAAATTTTTCTGCTTTTTATTTTTGTTAGTGCAAAGCAGCTGGTCCGAGGAGAACCCAATGTTTCGTATATCTGTTCTCGGTACTATAGGGCACCAGAGTTGATCTTTGGAGCCACTGATTATACCTCTAGTATAGGTAAGTACCAATTCTGAATGTAAATGGCTTGTAACTATTAATTGAATCTTGTTTTCAGTAATTTAGTATTAGTAATCTATACTTTCACTTAAATATAAAGATGGGTACACCCTAAAATGTGTTTTTTCTTTTTTTTTTTTTTTTTTTTTTTACTGATGCAAAAATGTGTATAGTATTTAAAATTTTAAATATATTTACTATCTACTATTAGGTTTCTTGGATTTTTCAAATAAATAATAAAGTTATTTATGGTTGCATGATTTATGATTACCTCTGTTTTTAACTTAAACTTTCAAATAAATCCTAAGTATACATTTTCTTTCCTGTTTTTTCTTTTAAATTCCCCTGAAATACTTCTGAGCTTGATCAACAGTTGGAGAATTTGCATTCATTATTTATGATGAAAGTAATGGAATGACCATATTGTTGACATCCTACTATGCTGTCTCAATTAGTTATTTAATTTTAATTTAGATATTTATAAAATAACTGACCTTTTTTAAAAATATTTCTTGATTTCAGAGAGGAAGGTAAAGGGATAGAATCATCAATGATGAGAGAGAAAATCATTGATCGACTGCCTCCTGCACACCCCTACTGGGGATCGAGCCTGCAACCTGGGCATGTGCCCTTGACTGGAATCAAACCTGGGACCCTTAAGTCCACAGGCCGATGCACTATCCATTGAGCCAACCCATCTAAGGCTCTGACTTTTTCTTTAGTAGTTTGGCTAAACAGTGGTCGGCAAACTCATTAGTCAACAGAGCCAAATATCAACAGTACAACGATTGAAATTTCTTTTGAGAGCCGAAAACCGACTTCTGCGCATGGGCCACGAAGTTTCAGTTGCACTGTATGTGCACACCCGCATGTGGTATTTTGTGGAGGAGCCACACTCAAGGGGCCAAAGAGCCGCATGTGGCTCGCCAGCCACAGTTTGCCGACCACTGGGCTAAACCCACTAAGTCTGTAGAAGTCTTCATGAAAGATTTTTAGTGACAGAAGGGATTGAATAGAGACAGTTGAATTGAATAGAGATCGTTTCCTCCAATCTTTACTGACTTCTCTTCTATCCCATTTTTGCCCATTAGTAGGAGTGGACATGGAGCGTATGATCATGTGGGCATGAATAGGAAGCTAAGGAAGAAGGTGCAACCTTAGGCTATGTGCAAGTGGAGGTCAAAATTATTTTATTGTTATATATTGTTTCAGAAAAGAATTCCTTAGTCAAAACAAACAAAAGCTTACAAGTACCAAGCAAACAAACAACAACAAAACCCAAACTTCAGTAACAGAAATCTAGGAAAAACCTAGAACTTGGACAAGTTTTGTTTTTTGATACAAGTAGAAATTCTCTGATATGAACAAAGACCACTAAACAGAAATACACCACCAATTTTATAATGCCAAGGGAGCAGCAGTTTTACCCACCATGGCTGGGCTCAATAGACCATATTGAGACCTGTGATACTGAAGGCTAGAGAGTATAATTGTGTTTTTGTGTGATATGTAATGCTCAAAGTTTCATCACGGCTATGTTATATGACATGTTAAGGAGCACATGAGAAATAGTGAAAAGGATATTTTGATTGTAGTAGAACTAGATTTGAGTTCCAGATTTATTACTACTTAGCTAAGCTATAAAGTGGAGATTACTGATAGTTCTGCCTACCTTTTTGAGTGGTTATGAAAATTTAATAAGGACTATAGAAGTGTAAGGTACTATTCTTTTTGTGGTATTTGCTAACTCGACTCTCCCAGAGACCAAATTTCAGCACTTTATTTTTGGAGATGTCATTGTATTTTCCAGCTGCTTTATATTTTATTCAGGCATACCAGGTACTGGGATGAGATGTGCCTAAGTAAATGCAATTTGCTTTTTTCAGAAAGTTATGACTACATCTTCTGACACGTGAAGGCATGTTTATATAAATCTTTGACCCTCTTAAGTACATTACTTCTATAAATGTCCATGTGCCCATCAGTTCTTTGGAATCTTCTCAGACAAAAGGACAGAGTAGTCTGTTTTCTCTATTAGAAACCAATTCTCTGGATGTTTGGAGTACCTGTTTTCCATGAGCCTCCTTTGCATGGCTAAAGCCAGATTTTAACTTCTGACTTTCTAGGCTTGGGACTCTCCATATGCCACCGACTTAAGCCTGAGGCCTTTTAAACCCTAACAAGCCTATACTTGGACTCCCTTTTTATACTTAGGACACTTGCCTCTTAACATTCTGGAATACTTGTAAACAGACAAAAACAAAGTTATTTAGAAGTGTACTAATACAAGTACATTTTAGAAATATTTTAAACTATGTTTAAAGTGAAAGAGTAGCTGGTTCTGACTGGTTTATTGTCATATTTGGATATAACCAGAGCTAAGACTGATGGCTCTGATTATATTTTCTTACTAAGAAATGGTAGAATGAAAACAAATGGCTTCTTTAAGATAAGGAATTGAGTTTACAGACTTGTGAAGAAACAGGTATTCTGTGGTGATAGTGACATTGAAATTGGGATCCAGGCCTACTTCTACTATTCAGTAGCTTTACCTTGGACAAGTCACTTAACTTCCTTATCTGTGAAGTAAGTTTGTTAAACTAGATAGCCTTGAAAGATTGCTTTTACCATGAATTAAAGTATAAGTAGAATACTGTTTTGGCTTAAACTCCAAATAACCAGAAAATTCAGTGTGCCAAAGCACTTTACATTTTTGTGCCTTTTGTTTAGTTCTGTTTTATTCTTTTGGAAAATATCATCCATTTGTCCTCTGAAGTAATAAGAATAGAAGAGATTTTGGTGTCTGCCAGAAAGTGAATGATAAATATCTTGATTTTAGTAATTTGCCTGAGTTAACATGTATTGAAGACCACTATTATAATTGCCACCTGAATGTTTTGATTTAATCTTCTGTGACAACCACTAAGCAATAGTATTCCTTTCTCTTTTTAGCAATAGTATTCCTTAATCTTTTACTCTTTGTCTCCCATATTTGTACCTTGAATCATGCCTAAGAAAGTGTTTCCCGTTTTTGTGTTTGTTTTATGAAAGTGTAATTATTTCCCTGCAATTTTTCTAGACTTGTCTTCTGAAGTGAATTATTCTGTAGTAGAGGAAAGAAGTTAATGCATATTACCTTTCATCTAATTAGCTAGGTAAAGGGATATTTTTAAACCTAGATAAAAGTAAATCATTTACATTAGTAAGGAGACACATTTTCCCACTTGATTTTAAGAGTTAGTATTACTATAGGCTTTGAGTAAAGTAAACATTTCCTAGCAGATTCATATTTGCTTTATTAACAATTACCTAATATATCAAGGAGGGCTTTTTTTTGGTCTGTGGTTGCAAAATAGGTATCTTTGTTGTCATTACTTGGAACTGGACAAAATCAACTTGAATTTCTTAAATGAATTTAATATCATTTTTCTAGGTTAGTAAAAAGTAGTCACTGGAGTAGGGATTTTCAGTTCTCTCTTCATAGTGCATCTTACCACATCAGACCTCTTAAATTATTTGTTGTCCTGTGCCATTTCACTATTCTTCCTCCCTGTTGGTAGATGGGAAGCCCAGCAATGATTATGTTCATCTGTCTAAAGCACTTGATTGTTGGTTTACACAAAACCCAGCAATCTCAGGCATCCAGAAACTGAAAATTAGCTTACCCTTGAAGGAAGACTTAATGGTGGGCTATATGTAGAGTGGCCGTATAATTTATCTTCCCATTTGGAAATACTTTTAAAGAGAAAGTATATGCTGTTAGTAATTATTCCAGGGCAATAGATTTAAACCAGGACTCTTTTGGATAAGCCAGAATGTATGCTTTAAATTATGTTTTAATTTATTAATTACATTTTTAACAGTTTTTTTCCTCAGGGATTAAGGTTTCCACTTTGACTTAAAAATGAGTTATTTTGTTATTTGTGAAATAAAGTATATTCTTCTGTCTTTACATTTTAAAATGGTAATATATTTAAGTAAGTTTTTTTCTATCAATATTTCTGACAACATAAAAGTCAACCATTTAAAGTCCTAACATTTTTTCTCAGAATTTTCATTGGCTTAAAACTGTGTACAGGATATTGAACCCTAGGTTGTTGCTACTCTGTAAGCACCTGCTAATATGCAGAGATTGTGTCATTTTGCCTTATTTTTAAGTATGATAAGTAGCTAATCATGCCCTATGTTTTGGTACTGTAATTCCCTGTCTTGGTTGTTGAAGATTCGGACACCTGCTATTTGATGATAAAAAGACTTTACCTTTTGGGGGAATATTATGATTGGTCTTGATTTCCCCTTTAGTAAATTTAACCCTTAATTTTTAAAATGCATTAAGAATAGTTTGATGACTTTTTTCCTTTGTTCTAGATTATACAGTCTTTTGCTTGTGATATTTTTCTGTGATCAAAGTAAAATTAAAAAATTTATACAAATATTTTTCAACTCAACTTAAGCTACACAGTATTAATAAGCCTTTGTTTTGTTTTTCTCATCAGACGTATGGTCTGCAGGCTGTGTGCTGGCTGAACTGTTGCTAGGACAACCAATATTTCCAGGGGACAGTGGTGTGGATCAATTGGTGGAAATAATCAAGGTGAGGAGGTTGAATTGGAATTTTGAATTGGATGGAATTTTGCTGCTGTATTCTAAGAACACACACACACACACACACACACACACACACACACACACACA
Organism: Plecotus auritus; assembly: GCF_963455305.1. Taxonomy (NCBI): domain Eukaryota; kingdom Metazoa; phylum Chordata; class Mammalia; order Chiroptera; family Vespertilionidae; genus Plecotus; species Plecotus auritus. Next base: position 167,228,623 of record NC_137771.1, on the reverse strand, counting down.
CACACACACACACACCGCACACACCCGCCATGGAACACTTAAAAAAATGGAGAAGGTGATTCAAGATCACATAGCAAGTTCTGCTATTGAGGAAGTGTTAAGAACACAGCCTTTAGGGCTCTGAGTTATTCTTCTGTTGTATGATCCTGGAAAAGCCATTTTGGATATCTGATGCATAGAAGGGATATATCTGTTATTTAAAGTACTTAAAAACTAGAAGATCACTAAATGTATATAAAGTGAATAAAAACGGAAGCTATGTCTGTTTTTTCTAACCATGTTACTCTCTCTTCCTGGTACTTTGCTGAATACATAGGAGATGCTTGTATCTGTTCAGTATATAAATATTCATAAAGTGGAAGACTGAATATCTACATGTATGAGTACACAGATAAAAGCAGAATTTTGATCATAGGTTTAATATAATTTTATTTATTAGGTCTATCAACACTTTCGTTAACAACACCAGATTAAAAATATTATAACTTGGAATTAATGTTTATCCTAAGAACAGTATGGGTGAGATTATAATTGCTTTTAATATTTGAGCTCTTAAAGAATTTCCAATCCCTCTTTTTAAAAAATCTAAAATGTATGTATTGAGATCACTTGATTGGTTCATTCTAAGGTTACGGTTTGACAAAAGCAGCAACTCCTACTGTCTTTTGGACTTTAGTATTGACTAGAGGCCCGGTGCATGAATTCATGTACCATGGGGTCCCTCAGCCTGGCCTGTGGGATCAGGCCGAAACTGGCTCTCTGAAATCCCCTGAGGGGTCCCAGATTGTGAGGGGCCTCCACCGGTGCACGATAGGGGCCAGGGAGGGACTCAGAAAGTTAGCCAGCCAGGGAGGGGCCTTGGGAGGGCTCCAGGGCATGTCTGGCCTGTCTCGCTCACTCCCAATCAGCTGGACCCCAGCAGCAAGCTAACCTACCTGTCGGAGCGTCTGCCCCCTGGTGGTCAATGCATGTCATAGCAACTGGTCGACTGGTCGACTGTCTGCCCCTGGTGCTCGGTGCACATCATAGCAAGTGGTTGAGCAGCCTTAGCATATCATTAGCATATTACTCTTTGATTGGTTGAACGGACGAGCGGACTCTTAGCATATTAGGCTTTTATTATATAGAATTTCCAAAATGTTTCTTAGAAGTGAAAAATTGAAAATCTCCTTAGAGGTCTTAGTCCAGTACTCCATCCAATGCCAGAACCTTCTTAGTTACATTCCTAACAGATGGTTTTTCAGTGTTTTCTTGAACTCTTCAAGTCATCTGATGGCTACTTTTGTGTGAGCACATCTTGAATTCAGTTTTATTGTATTGAGCCATAACTCCTTGGTAGCTTTTACCAGTTGTACACAGGATGGTGATTAAATTACTTTGAAATCCTTGTACTTCATTCTATAAAAATGTTACTTTGGGTAAGGTGATTTTATTAGATATCAGTTTATGCAAGTGTGGTTGAAAAGATCAGTGGGTATTCAAGAATCTTCTTTGCTGTCCATGTAATTTCGTATGGTTTGTACCTGAGACCACTAAGATATTTGCACTCTTTTTTTGGATAACTACCTCTTACCTTTGTTCAACAGTTGTTCTTCCTTCTGGATTCCCATACTATAAATCTAAATTCAAATATTTTGATCTTTTTGTTTCCTTATTCCTCATTATCCAGATTAATATTCTAATGCAGGGGTTGGCAAACTTTTTCTTTAAAGGGCTAGATAAAATATTTCAGGCTTTGGGGCTAAAATGCAAATCGTAGAAAGCTATAATGAGAGAAAATAAATTTCCACAGATTTTTTTATTGATGAAATTAAAAATATAGTAATAACTAAGTACAATTTTTTTGTAAGACAGTCTACTAATTAGTATAATGGAGTTCTTTTTGCATACTGTATCATTTAATTGCGATTAAAGTTAGTGTTCACTATCATCAAATTGATTGCAAATGATTATCCAGAACCCATTAATATTTCTTAAATGTTAGTGTTTTTTAAAAGTGACCACAAACTAAAGGAAACAGCCCCTAAATCTTATTGTCATGAATATTTGTACTGGGGTTGGCAAAAATAGGTTTATAGTTATAATACAAATAGATAATAATACAAATAACTATAAACCTACTTTTGCCAACCCCAGTACAAATCAGTTTGAAATAGTCAAGATTATTATGGTGGATCTTTGCTTTTAAGTACAGCTCAACCTTATTTTCACCCTATTTTTTAGCAAACACTTTTAGATTTTCAGTTACCTTATCTCTATATTATGGTTTGTTCAGCATCTGTGTACCTATACTCTCCTTTTCCAGCTTAACATTTTTTACTATCAAATAGTCTCCGAGAGATTAAAGATATTAATTAAATCCCAGTTTAATAAGTATAAAATACTTTTTTCCTAAGTTTTTTAATAGATCAATGACGTTATACATGCGTTTGGAGTTTAATTATATGTTACCTGGTGACATTTCTTCTGCTGTCATATTATAGAGCTCTTGTGTTATTAACAAATTGCAAGGGCAACATATTAAACTTTTTTCTATCTTTTCACTCCCCAGAATGTGTATGTATACACCATTACACATAGTGGTACTAATTTTTACTTGTAATATACACTGAGTGGCCAGATTATTATGATTTCTGAACGCATAATAATCTTGCCACTCAGTGTGTGTGTGTGTGTGTGTGTGTGTGTGTGTTAGAGGCCTGGTGCATGAATTTGTACATGGGTGGGGTCCTGCCAGGGGGAGGGGACATGGGCAGTTGGCCAGCCTGCCTGCTGGTAGAACTCCTGGTCAAGGGGACAATTTGCATATTAGCCTTTTATTATATAGTATATACACTGAGTGGCCAGATTATTAGGCGTTCAGAGATCATAATAATCTGGCCACTCAGTGTATATCATAGTAATATATAAACAAAATATTTGATTGCTTCATTCTTATATTATTTAAAATTTTCTATGTTTATTACTGACTAGAGAAAGCAACTTTTAATAGCTTTTCAATCATGGACCACTTTGAAAATCTATTCATAGCATGGATTTTCCTCCTAAAAAATGATACATGCCTGAATTTTGCGTATGATGTGAGGTGATCCTTGGGCTTTCTGAAGCTCATCCAGGAACCCCTGGTTAAGGGTTAAGTTTTAAAAGCTGCATGCAGCTGAATTACTGAAGTTTGGCGACCTCTGGTGTTGACCTATTGAAAAACAAGGCTGCAAGAGAAATACTTGTGTTTATTTGATAGCTTTTGTCAGATTCTTGGCTTTGTTTTCTTTCCTTGAAGAAATAAATCATAATTCCCGATTTGATATTATTTAATATCTTGATAAATTGTAACTAAATGAATGAAAAAAAAATGTTAAAACAGGTGTGGGTAGGACTGGGTACAAATGAACATATTAATTTAATCACAAGGGGTGAACAGCACCCCCAAAAGGATGTATAGGCTGATTTCTGATTCTCTGGGTTTTTTCAGCATCTCTCCTCCACAATGATTCGGGATAGTGAACCAAAGAATAGGTGCTTTTTTTCTTTTTCTTTTTTTTCAATGAATAGAAAGGTCTTATTCTATTATAAATGATTGAGAATAAATATTCTTCCCAATGGTGTGATGATTTTAACATCTCCCCTTCCCTTTATTTTAATTGTGTGAGATATCATACTTACAGAAAAATACATAAAACATTTTTGCAGTTTTATTTCCTGTAAGTCGTAAAGGAACTCAGTTTTTTAGGAAATCCAGAAATAACTTGTTTTGTTTTAAATCTTTGTTCAAGGATATGTTTATTGATTTTATTTTTTAGAGAGGGAGGAAGGGGCGGTGAGAAGGAAACAAGACCTTTTGGTGTATGGGATGATGCTCCAGTCAACTGAGCTATAGTTTAAAAGTTTTTAAAAAATTAGTTTTCTATCTCTTAAACCGATTGTAAAACCAAAAGGTATACTCAAACGTAGAAATAGGGTAGTCTGTCTATTTAAATGTCTTTCGTTTGTAGTATTGATGCATTCAGAATCTTGGTTCTTTATAATCCTTTTCAATCTTTAAGTTTGCTATCCATCTATTGATCCAGTCTTTATTCTCTGAATTAACAGCTCAGCTGTTACAGTTATCCAAATCATGCTGTTTTCCACTTCATTCCAGTGTGCAGAATGTGCTTCTAATTCATTTACTTCCTAGATTCCTTAAATAAAATCAACTCTTGGCTCTCCTTCCAGAACCCTTCCTGAGTCCCTTCCTCACTCCAGTTCAGTGTGGCATTTTCACCTCACACATAATCTATGCTTATGTTGTTGTATTGGTTTTGGCTGATTGTAGTTGTTTTATGTACAAGTCTCTCTGCCCTAGAGCTCCTTGAAGATCGGAACTCATTAAATGTTTAGACTAAGTGAATGAGTTAAGAGGCTGAAAAAAATGTTTTAAATGTCTCTCAATTATGTCTTGTCTTTGCATTCTTACATTCTTTTGCACCTTAGATCATATCTTTGCTTTCTCAAAGACTACATATATTATATATAAAATAAAATCAGAATTTAGGGTTTGATAGACTGATACTTTTAATGCTAGCCTTAACACAAGAAGGATAAACTTCTGATTGTGTTTAGTGTAGAAAAGGCATCACAGATTACATAATGATCTATTTTCCTTTTTAAATTAATTTCATAGAGAGGTAATTTGCATACAATAAAATGGAGCTGCTTTAAGTATATAGTTTAATGAGTTTTGACCAACATAAATAACCACCATCCTGGTCAAGAATAAAACGATTTCCATCACACCAAAAATATTTATGTTAAGTCTAGGTAACCAAATATCCTATTGTGCCAGAACTTATGGATTTGTAAGGATAGTACCAGGTACACAGGAATAGTTGATCACTCTTTCATTCCCCATTATGTCAGTCTCCCATCTTCTGTCTCAGGTAACCATTGATCTTCTTTTTGTCAGTACAGATTAGTTTTTCTTATTCCAGAGTTTCATATGGATGGAATCATATAGTATGTTTCTTTTGTATCTGGTTCAAGATCGTGTTACTGATTTTCATCCATGTTGTTGCTTTTATCAACTATTTCATTTTATGCTGAGTTGTATTCTATTATATGAATACTAGAGGCCTGGTGCATGAAGTCGTGCACCAGTGGGGTACCTCAGCCTGGCCTGTGGGATCGGGCCAGAACCGGCTCTCCAACATCCTCCGAGAGGTCCCAGATTGCGAGAGGGTGCAGGCCTGGCCGAGGGACCCCCACCAGTGCAACATCGGGGCCGGGGAGGGACGTGGGAGGTTGTCCAGCAGGGGAGGGCTCCAGAGCGTGTCTGGCCCATCTCTCTCAGTTCCAATCGGCCGGACCCCAGCAGCAAGCTAACTTACCAGTCAGAGCGTCTGCCCCCTGGTAGTCAGTACACAGCATAGTGAACGGTTGAGTGGCCTTAGCATATCATTAGTATATTACGCTTTGATTGGTTGAACAGATGACCAGACACTTAGCATATTAGGCTTTTATTATATAGGACTAGAGGCCCGGTGCACGAAATTCGTGCACGGGGCGGGGTGTCCCTCAGCCCAGCCTGTATCCTCTCCAATCTGGGACCCCTTGAGGGATGTCCGACTGCCCTCTCACAATCCAGGACTGCTGGCCCAAGTGCTCGCCTGCCTGCCTTCCTGATTGCCCCTAACCACTTCTGCCTGCCAGCCTGATCACTCCCCTGCTGGCCTGATAGATGCCTAAGTGCTCCCCTGCCAGCCTGTTTGCTCCTAACTGCCCTCCCCTGCAGGCCTGGTCACTCCTAACTGCCCTCTCCTGCAGGCCTGGTCACCTCTAACTGCCCTCCCCAGCAGGCCTGGTCCCCCCCCAACTGCTCTCCCCTGCAGGCCTGGGGCCCAACCAACTGCCCTTCCCTGCAGACCTGATCGCCCCCAACTTCCCTCCTCTGCCGGCCTGGTCCCTCCCAGCTGCCCTCCCCTGCTGGCCTGATCACCCACAACTGCCCTCCCTTGCAGACCTGGTCCCTCCCAACTGCCCTACCCTGCTGGCCATCTTGTGGTGGCCATCTTGTGTCCACATTGGGGCAGCCATCTTGTGTGTTGGAGTGATGGTCAATTTGCATATTATTCTTTTATTTGATAGGAGGATTAGATAGGATAGAGGCCTGGTGCACGGGTGGGTGCCGGCTGGTTTGCCTGAAGGGTGTCCCGGATCAGGGTGAGGGTTCCCATGGGGTGGCCTGGGTGAGGGGCCTGTGGTGGTTTGCAGGCTGGCCATGCCCCCCAGCGACCCAAGCAGAGGCCCTGGTATCTGGGATTTATTTATCTTCTATAATTGAAACTTTGTAGCCTTGAGTGGAGCCAAGCCTCCTGCTCACTCAGTGGCCGCAAGCATTTTTGTTGGGATTTATTTATCTTCTATAATTGAAACTTTGTAGCCTTAAGCAGAGGCTAAGGCAGGCCAGGGCAGGTGGAAAGCTTGGCTTCCTCCATTGCCGGGGAAACCCAAGCCTCCTGCTCTCTCCATGGCTGCATCCATCTTGGTTGGGTTAATTTGCATACTCACTCCTGATTGGCTGGTGGGCGTGGCTTGTGGGTGTAACAGGTATGGTCGATTTGCATATTACTCTTTTATTAGATAGGATACCATACTTTGTTTATCCATTCACCTATGGACAGACATTTGACTTATTTTTGGTTTTGGGCTGTTATGAGTAAAGCTTCATGAATGATTGTTTACAGTATTTTTGCAGACATATGTTTATATTTCTCTTTGATAAAGAACTATAGCTGAAATTGCTGGCCATATAAGTGTATGTTAGCTTTATAATAAATTATTGTTCTTATAAATTGTTCTCCAAAGCAGTTTTACTATTTTTTACTCCCACCAACAACATGTGAGAGTTCTACATTCTCAACAACACATGATATTCACAATAATTTTAAGTTTCATCTTAAAATGATTTTTATCATTAGGAAATATCCCTCTTTGTTTTTGTTTCATTCCCTTGTCCTGAAGTCTACACTTTCTGATATTAATGTAGGTACTACATCTTTCTTGTTTGTATTTGTATGGTATATCTTTCTGCATCCTACGTGTCTTTATATTTAGAGTTAATTTCCTGTGGCTGTATATACTTAGGTCTTTTTTTTTTAATTGAGTCTGTCAATGTCTACCTTTTAATTGGAGCATTTATACCATTTATATTCAGTATAATTATCAATATGGTTGGGTTTAAATATTCCACCTTGACATTTTCCTTTTTATGCATTTTTTTCCCTCTTTTACTGTCCCTTTATGGATATGAGTATCCCCACTCCCCATTATTGGCCTTTTAAATCTATACCTCCTTGCATATATTAGAGGTTGTTCTAGGATTGAAACTTGGTATCTTTACTTTGTCATAGTCTACAAATAATATATCATTTCACATATAGAGTAAGAACCTTACAATAGATTTCTGTTTTCTCTTCCTGTCCTTTGTGCTACTGTTGTCATATTTTACTTCTACATTACTTTAAACACTTTCTTCTAAGAAATTTAAAAGCAAGCGGGAAATGTCACACATTTAGCCACATTTACCATTTTTGGTGGTCTTCATTAGTTTGTGTAGATATGAATGTTCATTTGGAATCCTTTTCTTTCATCCTGAAGTATTTTCTTATAGTATAAATCTCCTGGTGACAAACTCTTAGCTTTTCTTAGCTTAATAATGTCGTTTGAAGGAAATTTTCATGGATGTAGGATTTCTTAGTTTCCAGATTTTCTTTAGAAAGGCATCAGTTTCTTTTGGTTTGCGTTATTTCTGATGAGAAGTCGGCTGCCAGTTTTATTGTATATAATGTGTCTCTTTTTGTTTGGGGAAATATTGTCCCTTTATTGGTGACTTTTATTGGTTGATTATGATTTGGTGTGGTATTTAAGTTCACTAATTATTTTTCTTCTATGGTGCCTATCTGTTGTTAGGTTTCCAGTGAAGTTTGCATGTCACATATAGTATTTTTCAAACTGCACAATTACTATTTGGTACTTTTTTATCTTATATGTCTCATTATCACTGTTTCAAAGTTTTATTTTCTAATTCTGTCACCTTTGTCATTTTTGGATCTGTGTCTGTTGGCAGATTTCTTTTTTTCCTCTTGTTTTTGAATCATATTTTCCTTTTTTCTTTAAAGAGTATTTTGCTCATCAGTTTTCTACTTGTTTACACGGGGAGGGAATTTCTAATATCAGTTACTTCACAATGACTGGAAGCAGAAGTCCATAATAGCCTTTTTTTTCAATAATGCAAGCCTTATATGGAATTTTAAATTTATTGAACCACTGATGCACAGTTATACAAAATTGTACTACTTTATATAAAGCTTTTAGTTTACAACTGAGTCCTGAAAGCAGTTATGGCTCCCTGTTAGATATGTACAATATTTATACCCAAAGCAATTGAGTAACAACAATAGTTTCTGCAATTGAGACCTTGCTGTAGCAGTACTTACACGTATTAATAGTATTTTCCCACCATTTACATTTCAACCATGTGAACCAATCTCTAACAGACAAAAATAATAAACTTGTATGTTTGGTATTGCAGATATACTTAAACATGAGTAAGCCTAGAATTTCCTTTTTTTTTTTTATACTTTTAATTATAGCCTCATAATCTTATGTCTATATCCTCCACAACTCAAAATGACTCTGGTTTCATTATATGGCATAATCAGTGGAGTTTAAGAAAGTGATATTTTGAAAACCAAGATGGTGAGGTAGGTAAACACTGGTACTCGCCACCTCCCACCACCACATCAAAATTACAACTAAAATACAGAATAACCACCATTCAGAACTGCCTGAAAGCTGGCTGAATGGAAGTCCTACAACTACAGAAGTAAAGAAGAAAGCACCTTGAGACTGCTAGGAGCGCTGGAGGCGAGGAACAGGCTGGTCCAGCACCCACGTGGGCTATTTTTTTTAATCCAGGGGAAGATAATCCCTGCAGAGGCTGCCCTGAAGAGCAAGGATTTCCAGCCCCACACCAGACCCCTCCACCTAGGGTCCTAAAGCTGGGAAGAGAAGTCCCTGTAACTTCGGGCTGTAAAAACCAGCAGGGATTGTGGCTGAGAGACACAGAGGCTGCCGTAGACCCAGGTGTCCCTCTTAAAGGGCCAGGCACAAACTTACTCAGACTTGTTTCCTCTGAACTCCAGCGCCAGGAGGTGTTAGAGGACCCAGACACATATGGGGAGGAACTGGATTGTCTGGCATCAGGGCAGGAACTCTGGGGCAGCTTTCTACCAGATGGAGGTACATGCAGGGGTCATTGTTCCTATGCCAAGACCTCCCCTGTCCCAGGGCTGACTAAGTCCCCATCAACCTGGAGCACACTGTTTTTTCCACCCTGGTGATTCCCTGAGACCTCTCCCCATCCAATTTGCAGCCCTACCCAAACTGTTTGCAGCAGCTTTTCCATATGAATGGCCTGTCCTGGCTTAGGCTTCAGACTTTGCTAGTCTCTCAAACAAGCTGTAGCTGGTGTTCAGCATACCTCAAACCTATCAGTAAGAGGCTCAAGACCTGAGACCAGCACCAATCTGCCTTGCTTCACAGCTGGGCCTCACTTGGGCACTTCCAAACCCGAAACAAATGAGAGGAATCTGCAGATCTCTCTAGCTCCTGCCGAGTGGCCCCAGGCAGTGGCTGACTTTGCACCTCCCTGGAGCCCCTACAGCCAGTGCAGCTGGTGGACAGCTTCAGACCATACCACATTACAGCTCTACACATCCACAAGTGACACACTCAAGGGGCAGACTCAGTGAGCACCAAAACCCTACTGAAGCAAGTCCTGCTCCATAGGGGTGTTTCCTGCACAGCAACTCTCCCACTATAGTTGCAGCTGGTCCTCACAGCCAGTTGGCCTGGAGGTCAATTCCTCCCAGTGACATCAACAGCAGTTAAGTTTCATCTACAACAAGACTGTGCACACAGCCCACACAGGGGCACACCTAGAGTGCCTAACTCAGGTGACTGAGGAAGCTGAGCCACTGGGCCCTATAGAACACCTACTACACAAAACCACTCTACCAACTAACTCTAGGAGATGTAGAAGCTCTACCCAATATATAGAAACAAACACAAATGATAGAAATGAAAGGAAACAAACTACTGGATACAGAGTTAAAAACCATGGTTATAAGGTTACGCAGGGATCTTCATGAGACCTTCAAGGGACTTAGTGAGACTTTCAAAGATCTTACTGAGAATGTCAAAGACATGGAAAAGGACCAGTCAGAAATTAAGCATACACTAACTGAAATAAAGACTAACTTACAGGAATTAAACAGTAGAGTAGAGGACTCTGAGAATCAAATCAACTATTTGAAATATAAGGAAGCAAAAAAACAAACAAACAAAAACACCCAACCTGAAGAGCAAAAAGAAAAAAAGAATCCAAAAATATGAAGATAGTGTAAGGAGCCTCTGGGACAACTTCAGTTGTACCAACATTCACACTATGGGGGTGCCAGAAGGAGGAGAGAGAGCAAGATATTGAAAACCTATTTGAAGAAATAATAACAGAAAATGTCCCCTACCCATTGAAAGAAATAGACTTACAAGTTCAGGAAGTGCAGAGAGTCCCAAACAAGAGGAACCCAAAGAGGACCACACCAAGACACATCATAATTAAAATGCCAAGAGCAAAAGACAAAGAATATTAAAAGCAGCAAGAGAAAAACAGTTAGTTACCTACAAGGGAGCACCCATACGACTGTCAGCTGATTTCTCAACAGAAACTATGCAGGCCAGAATAGAGTGGCAAAAATATTCAAAGTGATGAATAGTAAGGACCTACAACCAAGATTACTCTACCCAGCAAAGCTGTCATTTAGAATTGAAGGTCAGATAAAGAGCTTCACAGACCAAAAAAAGGATTTCATCACCACCAAACCAGTATTACATGAAATGTTGAAGGGTATTTTTTAAGAAAAGGAAGAAGAAAAAAAATTTTAAAAAATGTGAACAATAAAATAGCATTAAATACAACCTGTCAATAATTGAATTTAAAAATCAAAATAAATGAATAACTAATCTAATAAACAGAATAAATTGGTGAATAAAATGGAATCAGAGGCATGGAAATGGAACAGACTGATGATTCTCAGAGGGAAGGGGGGTGGGAGGGGCGGGAAGAGATTAAACAAAGATCTTATCCTATACTAGAGGCCTGTTGCACGAAATTTGTTCACAGGAGGGAGGGGTGTCCCGGCCTGCAGCCTCTTCAATCTGGGACCCCCTCAGGGGATGTTCGATTGCCAGTTTAAACTGGCAGTTGGACATCCCTCTCACAATTCGGGACCGCTGGCTCCTAACCACTCGCCTCGTTGCCCAATTGCCCCTAACCGCTTCTGCCTGCCAGCCTGATTGCCCCCTAACCGCTCCCATGCCAGCCTGATCAATGCCTAACTGCTTTCCTGCCAGCCTAATTGCCCCCAACTGCTCTCCCCTGCCGGCCTGATCGCCCACGACAATCCTCCCCTGCCGAGACCTGCTTCCTCCGCTGGGACTGGCCTCTTCAGCACCGCACAGAGCTGCGGGACCCCCAGGCTTCATTGCACGGAGCGGCCACCGGGCCCTGCCTTCACTGTGTGCCCAATTGGTCCCGATCAGGGCGGGCCAGCTGGACCCCACCCATGCATGAATTCGTACACCAGACCTCTAGCATATATATATGCATTACCTATAGACACAGACAATAGGGTGGCAAAGACCTGGGGCAGGGATGGAACTGGGTGGATGGGGAAAAAAGTGGGGGGGAGAAATATCTGTAATATTCTCAATAGTAAAGATTTTTTTTGTGTTTTTAAATTTTATTATTTTTAATAATTGTGTTTTTTTTTAAATTTTATTTTATTGTTAAAAGTATTACAAATAGTAGTACATATATCTCCTTTATTTCCCCATTGACCCCCAGCCTCCCCTACCCCCGGCACATGCCCTCATCCCCGCTCCCCCAGTATCTTGCGTCCATTGATTATGCTTATATGCGAGCATACAAGTCCTTCAGTTGATCTCTTTCCCCCATTCCCCAACACTCCCCAGCCTTCCCGTTGTAATTTGACAGTCTGTTCGATGCTTCACTGCCTCTGTGTCTATCTTTTTATTCATCAGGTTATAATGTTCTTTATTTTCCATAAATGAGTGAGATCATGTGTTTTTCTTTCATTGCCTGGCTTATTTCACTTAGCATAATGCTCTCCAGTTCATCCATGCTGCTGCAAATGGTAAGCATTCCTTCTTTTTTATAGCAGGATAGTATTTCATTGTGTAGATGTACCATAGTTTTCTAATCCACTCATCTGCTGATGGGCATTTAGGGCATTTACGAATATTAGCTATTGTAAATTGTGCTGCTATGAACATAGGGGTGCATATATCCTTTCTGATTGGTGTTTCTAGTTTCTTGCGATATATTCCTAGAAGTGGGATGACTGGGTCAAATGGGAGTTCCATTTTTAGTTTTTTGAACAGTAAAGATTTTTAAAAATTATATTTTAAAAGCTATAATCATTTTTGTTTCTGTACTATTGGGTAGACCATTTTAGGGAGTCCGCTGCACATGTATTTGAATCCTGTATTTATCACTGACAACCTGTAACTTTGAGAATTCGGTTTTCCTCAGTTAACTTCTTTTCGATGTGAAATGGGATAGTGAAGTGTCTATAAAGTTTAAATGAGAAAAGAAAATTGATATACATAGCACAGAGCTTTTACATACTAGATGCTCAATAAGTATTTCTTCTCATTGTCCTCTCCTTTCCCTCACTGATGTACCTTTTGAAAGTACTTATGTACACTGTTTCCACTTACTCATTCCAGCTAATTATGGTCTGCATGTTCTTATTACTGACCTCACCAAGATCAGAAAGAAAGTCTCCATGGCCAGCTGCAGTGAACACCTTTTGGGCTTCATTTTAATGGGCTCACTGTGTTATAAGATACCCATCTCTCTGTCCTTTGAATGTTCTCTTTCCTTGTCCTCCGCAGTATCTTTGTCTGTGGGGTCCCTTCAGATTTCTTGGACATTAGTCTCAGCCTTCTTTTTAAATTTTCTTTTTTCCATATATTTGTGTCTCCATATGTAGCACTCTTCTTCTTCAACATGCCTTGCCTATTATACACTTAAAGCCACCTAGCACCTGTACATCAGGAACTACCCAAGATGTTTTTTCTAGCCTCAAGCTCTATTCTAGATGATGTACCTAATATTCACCACTTGGTGGAGAACTCCCCTGGGTTCTTCTTGAGTGTCTTAAATATTATTTTCTCTTCCATCACTATTCCTTCATGTTTAATATCATCAACATTTTTTTACAACTACCAAAATTAGAAACTGAAATTATTTGTCCTCCAACCAAGTCTAGTAAACAGATTACTTGATATTATCTCCTAAATCAGTTTGTCACAAATGAGATTTAAATTATGTCCTAGCTCTGCTTCGCCTCTAATTAGTTCTGACCTCTGAAAAATTGCTCCTTCTGGGCCTCAGTTTATCTGATCTCTGAAAATGTTTGGTGTAGGTCAGAGGTAGGCAACTAGAGCCTAGGGTTCAAATACAGTCTTCTGCCCATTTTTGTAATAAATTTATGTTGATGGCTGCTTTGTGCTACAGTGACAGATTTGAGTAGTGACAGAGGATATATGGCCCTCAAAGCCTAAAGTAATATTTTAAGGCTCTTTATATTAAAAGTTTGGTGACCTCTAGAGACCAGAGGCTCTCGCCTGTAGCTTCCATTTCTAAGAACCAGCCTGGCGAGAACCTGGCTTTAAGATTATAAAAAATAAGAAGAAAAAGATTAGAAAAACTGATTACAGTAGTTTAATATTTGGCAAGAGAAATTAAACAGAACAAATTATAACGTTAGAACCTATATTTCCTGATCTAATAGCCTTTTAACTCAAGAACAGAAATAAAAATCTCCGTTGCCACTTTATGGTGACAGGATAATTTATTTGGTTAAATTACTTTTAAATGATAGTGAATAAATCAGTGATTTCACTTATTAACTTGTAATTAGCATCTTAAGTCACAAAACCGATTTTGAAAGTGGAGAATACAGTTAGTTAAACTCTGATCATAAGTTAGAAGTATAATTAAGAGTCTTTTTTATATCATCACTGTTCAAAGCAGATTATTTCCATTCTGATAAAAGATTTTCCATATGAATGCACTAGTGTATATTGAAGGGGAATTATAAATATGTAAAAATGTTTAGATAAAAATATAATTCTAGCACCCATTTGATACAAACGCTCAGCAAAGTGTGAATAGAGGAAACATACCCCAACATATTGAAGACCATATATGTAGGGCCATCCAATAGCATACTCAATAGGCAAAAACTGCAAGTGTTTCCCTTAAGATTGGGAACAAGACAGGGATGTCCACTTTCACCACTCTTATTCATCATAATACTGGAAATCCTAGCCACAGCAATTAGGCAAGAAAAAATAAAAGGCATCCAAATTAGAAAGGAAGAAGTAAAACTGTCATTATTTGCAGGTGACATGATGTTATTTAGAGAGAACCCTAAAGATTTCACCAAAGTACTACCTTAATTGACTAATTCAGTAAAGTAGCAGGATACAAAATAAATATCCAGAAATCAGTTGCATTTTTATACACCAATATTGAACTATCAGGGAAACTAAGAAAACACTCCCATTTCCAATTGCATCAAAAATAAAATGAAATACCTAGGAATAAATTTAACCAAGCATGTAAAAGACCTGTACTCAGAAAGTTATAAGACACTGAAGAAAGAAAAGAAGATACAAATAAGTGGAAGCATGTACCATGTTCATAGATAGGAATTAACATCATTAAAATGTCCATACTATCCAAAGCAATACCAATGAACTAGAACAAATATTTTAGAACTGTATGGAACTACAAAAGCCCCAGAATAGCCCTAGCTGGTTTGGTCAGTGGATAGAGCGTCAGCCTGTGGACTCAAGGGTTCCAGGTTCAATTACGGTCAAGGGCACATGCCCTGGTTGTGGGCTCGATCCCCAGTAGGGGGTGTGCAGGAGGCAGCCAATCAATGATTCTCATCACTGATGTTTTTATCTCTCTCTACCTCTTCCTCTCTGAAATAAATAAAAATATATTTAACAAATAATAATAATAAAATAAAAAAGAGACCCAGAATAGCCACAGCAATCTTGAGAAAGAACAACAAAATATCTGATGTCAAACTACACTACAAGGCCATAGTAATTAAAACAGTATGGTGCTGTCATAAAAACAGACATATAGATTAATGAAACAGAATGGAGAGCCCAGAAATAAACCAATGCCTTTATGGTCAATTAATATTTGGCAAAGTAGACAAGAACATACTATTGAAGACTATCTTCAATAGTCTAGTCAATAAATGGTGTTGGAAAAATTGGACAGATATGTGCAAAAAAAGTGCAACTAGACCACCTTACATCATACACAAGAATAAACTCAAAGTAAAAACTTAAATGTTATGTGGGTGCCTCTTCCTGGCCCTGGTGCTTGGAGCTGGGGAGCCCAGCTTGGGGTTTTGACCCCACATTTATCGGGGGTCCCCCCACAGTTGAGATATCCCTCCAGAATCTCAGCTGCCACCCGGGAGGCAGGGCCAGCCCTTTTCTCATCTCCGCCCTTCTTGCCAGTCTCAGTGTAGCTTCTTCTATAAGTCTTTGGTTATAAGACTTTATCTAGTCTCCAGTAGGTTATTCGGATGATTGTTCCATAATTTGTGTGTGTGTGTGTGTGTGTGTGTTATAATTTAGTTGTAATTCCAGTTTGGTCCTACTCTACCACCATCTTTGATCATCATCTTGTTTTTTAATGATTAGAGTCTTTTGTGTATTCTAGATTTAAGTCCTTTACAGAATATATGTTTTAGTCTGTAGCTTGGCTTTTGACTTTATAAGAGTGTCTTTTGAAGAATAACACTTTTAAGATTTTGATTAAGGCCTGAAAGTTTTAAAGAAGTATAGAGTATTGGAAGCAACAACAAAAAAACAAAACAAAACTTTATTTCTTACTTTGCTCTGATTATTCACTGGTTGCCATCAGAAATCAAGTATGTATTGTACATTCCACTTTTTTTTTGTGCAGTTGTCCTGAATTGTAAATGGCTTAATATTTCAATGAACTTGTTTTGTACTAGGCCCTAGAGTTTATAAAGATGAGTTATATATGTCATTTTTCTTCAGAGTGCTTATTTTTAGTATTTAGTGTTTCTTCCCATCATCTGTTTGTGGAGCCAGGACAATATATTTTCTTTTGTTCAGTCCCGAATGCAGCTCTAGAGGCAATGAAGTACTCAGTAAATTTTTATCTTGTATTGTACTTATACTTTTTCCACACACAAATATGTAATTTCATATGCAAGAAATTTATTGGGTTTTTTAAATGATCTTCCATATATCATAGCATAGTTCCTTATACACAGGGGACAATCACTAAATATTCAGTGATTAAGTGGAATTATTGATGACCATGTTTAAGTATGGCTCTCCTGATTATCCTATAAAATAAAAGGCTAATGTGCAAATCGACTGAAGGTAAGGACTGGTCGCTATGACGCGCACTGACCACCAGGGGACAGATGCTCAACACAGGAGCTGCCCCCTGATGGTCACTGTGCTCCCACAGGGGGAGCACCGCTCAGCCAGAAGCCCTGAGCCAGGCTCACGGCTGGCGAGTGCAGCGGTGATGACGGGAGCCTCTCCCACCTGCACTGCAGCGCTAAGGATGTCCAACTGACAGCTTAGGCCCACTCCCCGCAGTCGTATACCACTGAGGGCTCCCGAGAGAGTGTAGGCTGGGCTGAGGGGCACCCCCCAACCCCGAGTGCACGGGCCTCTAGTTGATAATAAAACTTTGGACTATACTTGACTAAATGAATAAGAGCTATTCTCATTTCAGATACCATCATTGCAATAGCTTGTTTTCTAGATAGAATAAAGATGCCTGGTTATTACTTGAGTATTTTTGAGTGATCTTTTTTTACAACCGATATAACATCATCATCATCATTATTATTATTATTATTATTATTATTATTATTATTGTAAAAGCCTATGTAGGGTAGAATAGCATGAGTCAGTAAATGAAACATTTTTCACAAAGTTTGCTCTATTTAATGAGTTTTGTATTTTATAACTTTGGAATTCCTTTTCCAATGAAACCAATACATTGAAACATAAATGTTATATTTGTAAGTATATAGAAAGTTATGGTAATAACTTGCTTTCTCTGTCTAGGTTCTGGGGACACCAACGAGGGAGCAAATTAGAGAAATGAACCCAAACTACACAGAATTCAAATTTCCTCAAATTAAGGCACATCCTTGGACTAAGGTGAGTCAAGTAGAGTTTTTATAAAAGCACATTAACAAGTTAACTAAAACTTGGGTTTTTTTATTGTCCTTAAACTAAACTATTTTGAGACTAAATAGCTGCCTGAGTACAAAGTACACAGCAGTTCTGCATGTAAAGATAGTTGGGTAGTTGTACTTTAGTGTTTCATTGACTGCATATAGTTTTGTCTCCATTGATTTCCAGGAAATTGTTTCCATCCTGGGTTTTTATTTATAGGGTGAGGACAGTGTAGCTATATCATTAAGATATGTAATTTTATAGGAGCAAAATTCATGTATAAATTTGACTACTTAAAATTCAGAAGTTAGTTTCTTTACATAGAGTTGCTTATTAGTTTAGTATCATACACTATTGAAAACATATTTCATATATTCCTTTTACAAACTATTAGTATAGAGACCTTATTATAGATGATAATGGTATATTTTTCTTCTCTTATTAACTTTCCTATTGGTGTTTTGAGAGCAAGGATAAAAAGCAGGTTTGATCTTACTGGGAGTATACATTGAAAGCAATAGATGTTATAACAGGATGTCACTAGCCATTGGAAAAATCCAACCTCAATATTAGATGGAACCAAGTCTAAGAGCTTAAGTACTAACTTACTGGAAAATGTTATTTTTTGCTTTGACACTTATTAGAAATTATTTTTAAGAGAGTTTTTTTTTATTAAAAGTGTTGTTTTTTTAACCTCAGTTTAATTTATGAGATTAAGTGTGCAAGAAAAAACATGTCTCCATAGAATTTATTGCTAGAGTGAACCTCTAGCTTCCTTATTTTACAGATTCAGAAACTCTGGCCAAACATACTAAGTCACTTAACCAAGATTTAAATGGGTGGCTGTTATAAAGCCAATAAACTTTGTCGTGTGTACACATGTGTGTTTAATGCCAGATCTTTTAAACTTCCAGTTATGTGCTATGCACTCCCCTTCCCATTTACTTATATTTCATTATATATTTTTGTGGGTTAAAAATGTTCAACTTTTCAATCTGTATTTAAAGCAGAGATGTTCTGTATTTAAAACTGTATATATAACAATTTGTTTTGAATGTTGGTGAGTTCACTTAACTGGTTTTAGATCTTTTATAATGAGATGAAGTAATTTAGGGCTGAAGTTGAAATAACTTACCTTCCCAGATTCAAAGTATGTGTCTTTCTCTCACTAAACTGTATTATAATTCCAGTTGCTTTCCTTCAAGTTCTCATAATCATATTACCTCTCTTCACTTCAAAAAATCCTCTTGTTACTGATTATATGCTATTTAGAATCAAAGACCTCAGTAGTATTTTAGTGCCAAAATTATAGGCTATAGCTTTCACTGACCAAGATGTTGCCCTCCCCCCCCCCTTTATTAATTTATAACAAACACTAAATATTTGGAAATAAAACATTCTTTTGTCTTTGTACTTAAAGTTTATTTTGAATCTGGGTCAGAAGATATCTAGGGTCTCTCACCTAATTCTAAATTCAGACGATCTGAGGTGGTCTCTTTGGGTTTAGAGGCTGAGTTGAATCCAGGAAAATTATTCCAAGTTAAAATGCTTATAAAGTGGTTTGTAGTGTATTCAGATTTCAACCATATTAAAGAAAAACAAACAAACAAAAAAAAACACATGAGAATTCTGTCTATTGAGTGCAGGTGCATATTCCAAAATGCTAATAGTAATTTAGGTGAGAAGAGTGTGGGTGATTTTTTTCTTTTTCTGCATTTCCATATTTTCTTTAATAAGCAAGATTTTTTTATGAAGAAAGAAAATTAATCTTAATATAGGGTTTCTAAGCAATATAATGCTGAAATTGAGGTTATGAAATCTTATCAGTCCCGTCCTCATTTTTTTTTTAAATCAAGACTGCCACCAATATTAGTATGTGTCACATTCTTTTTTCCCTGTATTTGTAGCTTCTCAATTCAAATATTAGCCAGGATGGAATGTGAGGAATGATTGATTATAATTAAAATGCAGCCAACAGAAGATTTGTCATGAATTTATTTGCTTTATCCCTTCCTTTGCCCTTGTGGGTTCCGGATGTTTCTATATCTTACATTAATGTTTTTCAAACTTAATATTCTATATAAAGCCCACCCTTTTATTTGATTTATTTAGGTTTCCATTCTATACCATGTGTAGAATAATGACTCAATTTTCCAAGTTTTGTCTGTTCAAACTACTGTGAACTCTTCATTCATATAGTGTGCCTTGACATAATTTGGTCTCATTTGGTACAAATGCATTTATTATGTAATAAGGATACTTATGTTAATTTCTCATTAGTGCACATAACTAGGTTGGTGTTACCTTGGTTGTAAATAAAAAAACAAATTCAGACACAGAAATTTTATGACACTGCTCTGTCATCTAGATGAATCTAGATGATCCAGGATATTCTTATATTGATTTTTAAAAATAGATTATTATCAATATTAAAACACAAAATTTTAAGTTTGTAGAGGAAGTCTGTCCCTTCTGCTGTCCATTATGATAGTAGACACCAACTTGAGAAGTGCTGTCCCACTATGCAGCCAATGGAGTTATTATTATTCTTTTTTAATACATTAATGTATTAAAAAAGAACAAAGTTTTCTAAAGAGAAGAGCTTCTTGTCCTTAGAGGTCAGGTAAATACAGTCTGGAAACAAAAGCTGCTTTGTGAGAATGCACTTTAGCCCCATTTCCTGAAGCTTGTTGGGTATCCTGGTTTCTTGTGCTGCGGTATAGTACAGCTATCTCACCAGGATTCGGAGCCAGTGTTTTCAAAAAAGTAGGTAGATATAAAAATCAAGAGAGAAAATACCTTCCATGGGAACACTGAGGTGAGAGATTCAGATATGTAGGAAAGATAACAAACAGAAGAACAAGACCACGAGATGATCACGGTGTGTTATATGGCAGGAATCTTGAGAATATAGAAATCCAGTAAGTTGCCCTTGCCTATTACTTTATAGCCAGAGCAACCTAATTCATTAAGAAAGCATTTGTGGTTTAAGTAGGAAATAGGAAAGGAAATAGGTGCTAGTGTTTTGAAATAGGGATATTCTTGGGAGTGGGGGTGAGAAAGAGAAAGACCTCTGCATTGGTGTATGCTGTACACATCAAACAGTAAAAGCCAGATGGGAAGCAAAAGGAAGTGATGCAAAAGTAGATTGAGAATTAAGTAGAAATGGAAATTGGTTGGAAGAAGAGAGTAAGCTTAAATTCTGCATTTAGAAAATGGAGGTCTGGTCAAATGATATTTTTTCTTTTTAAAAAATTCTATTCATTTTTATAGGGGTGGGGGGGAGGGAGAGAGAGAACGAGCGCAACACATCAATCTGCTACCTCCTGCAATCCTCCTACCAGGGATGGAGCCCGAAACCCAGGCACATGCCCTGACTGGGAATTAAACTGGCATTCTTTCAGTGCACGGCACTATACCCAACCAATGGAGCAATACCAGCCAGGGCAAATATAATAGTCTTTTAGGTATGAAGTGGGGACCTAGTTTAAGCACTGCTTCTTTGTTCCTCAAGTTTTTTCTTTTGTTAAGATAACAATTAGCTGTTGTATTTTTTCTCTGGATTCTTTTGAAAATATTGTGAAAGTATGCATATAAAGGATTATTTCATTTTAGTTCTAAATAAATGTAAAGATTCTACCTCCGTTATAGTTCTGTGATTTGTCTTATCTATCTCCACTGCCCTGACTTTAACTTAGGCCTTCATAGAATTGTTAAAACAACCTCCTACCTCCTAACCAATTTCCCTCCTTCAGTTTCACATACGTCACATTTTCCTTTCTGTCAAAGTTAGCTTTCTTAAAAGCACAAGCACGTGATACTGCCACTCCTGTTTAAAATTCTTGTCTGATTCCTCATTGCCTTTAGAAAAATTTGACATAATATAGATATAATGATAAGTGATCATAATACCCAATTTATGCTTGTCAATGTAATTATTAAGTGCATGCCCCTTTACTCTCAAGTGTCCCAGTTTGGATAACAAGTATACATTTACTCTGCTCCTAATCACATTTCTACCTTTCCTGTCCAAAATAGTAAGATATTTAATTCTTGTCCTGCTCTTAACCTTCCCTGAAGCATCAACTTCATAGAACCCGGGCTTTTTCTCAAGCTTTCTAGCTCCTTCACCCTTAAATGCATATAGTTAGGCAATAAATTTAAAAGTTAATATTTAGTTAGGGTAGGTTAGGGATTTCTAATAAGGTTATAGTATAACTAGAGGCCTGGTGCACGAAAATCGTGCACTTTGGGGGGGGG
Organism: Plecotus auritus; assembly: GCF_963455305.1. Lineage (NCBI taxonomy): Eukaryota > Metazoa > Chordata > Mammalia > Chiroptera > Vespertilionidae > Plecotus > Plecotus auritus. The sequence goes on along the minus strand of NC_137771.1, from coordinate 167,206,975 downwards.
GCGTCCCTCAGCCTGGTCTGCGCCCTCTTGCAGTCCAGGACCCCTCCGGGGATGTCCACCTGCTGGCCTAGGCCCACTCCCCAGGGGATCAGGCCTAAGCTGGCAGTCAGACATCACTCTGGCAGCCCGGGATCCCTCGGGGGATGTCCGACTGCGGCTTAGGCCCACTCCCAAAGTAGTGGGCCTAAGCTGCAGTCAGACATCCTTAGCGCTGCCGTGGAGGCAGGAGAGGCTCCCGCCACCGCCGCTGTGCACGCAGCCGTCAGCCCGGCTTGTGGCTGAGCAGAGCTCCCCCTGTGGGAGCGCACTGACTACCGGGGGCAGCTCCTGCATTGAGCATCTGCCCCCTGGTGGTCAGTGTGCATTATAGTGACCGGACGTTCCACCTTTAGTGTCAATTTGTATATTACCCTTCTATTATATAGGATTGATATGAGTCCTCCCCCATTTTGAGTGCCCAATTCAGTTAACTTTTGTCTAAGTTATTTAAGAAAAGTATTTCCTCTTTATCCCAGTAGTAAATAAACCTATGAAATCAGTTAAGTAACACAGATACGTGTATATTCTTTCAGATTAATGAAATTCCTAAGTGATATAACTGTTTAGTGAAAGGAAGTAAATTAGAATCCCAAGGGCCCTGATCTCTTTCAATTGGATTAGGGGTGTTTAATATGTTAGCTTGTAGCTCATTTTGAAGGGAGCATGCAATCATGCTGAATTTTTGGGTCTAATCAAACTGGTCTCCTAATTGGATCCCGGAGAAGCCACAGTCATTTCTGCCTCCTGCTATTGTCTTTTTTTTTTTTTTTTTCTTTTCACATTTAGAATGTTTTTCTCTGCTTATAAGTTTTAATCTTTTCTCAAGTCCTGAAATTTCACTTCTCCCGTGAAATATTTTCTGATTATTCAAGGTCTCCATGATTATACGTACCAAGTCATACGATATGTATTATAGCATTTACAAACTTCTCTTTCAAAATGGTAATAACAAAATGGGTCCAATTACCTAAAAATGTTTGTTGCTATTTTTGGCATACATGGTAGCTTACTTAATAGTTAAGTGTCTATAGGATATGTGGGACCATAGATCATTTTTATTAAGAATCCCATTTTTATTAAGAATCCACAAAAATCAATCCTTGCATACTTGATTTCTTAGTACATTGTTCATATGTTTTAAAATGAATGAATACTGGCATTTCCAACTAGCTAACAGAGTAGGAAGAAAAATGGGTTCTGAGGTCATTTCAGCTATCAAGGAATCAGACTCGACTAAAAAATTATACTTCATTATTCTCTATGCTTAAAGCTATACTTATTTTTTAAAGACTTCATAATCTTACAATTTCTTTTGAGCCTTTCAGTGCAACATTTTTCACTTAGTAAGCTTACCTGTTCCAACTATAGTTTAACACGTTACCAAAAATACTTCCAGTCAGGGCATGGAGAGCACAAAACAAAAATTGCCTTCAGAAACTTTTTTGCAGGTCCACTTCATCTAGCTCTTCTAGTCTCTTTACCCTAATCATTTTGCTCACATGTATTCCAGAAAGCATAAAACTATGTTGGAGCTTTCTATTGATTTCTATGATTGCCACTTGTCTGTTTTATTCTATTGATTAGGGGAATCACTTCCTATATTATTACTTAACCCCCTCTGCCCTGAACATTCTACTATCCATTATCACTTTTCTCATACACTGTTTTCTATTGCATTTGCTACGTATATCTTTATTAGTGCTAGAATAATCACTTTTCTTTTTTAACATTGTTTCCTATATGAGTAGACATCTTCATTTTTCCATTTACACTGGCTATGCTCCCATTTCTTTGCTGGTAACTAGTAGGCTTCTAGGGTAGTCAATCAATATGGGAGAGGAATAATATAAAAAAGAAGAATATTTTTTAATTTATCATTTGTTTTTTAAAACCCATATATCCTGTGTAACCGAGTGCTGCGCTGGATGCCATAAAGAATGCAAAAGATGTAAAATATATAGTCCTTGTCCTTGAAAAGGTTACAGGTGACACAACTGACTCAGTTGAAGCGGGTATCAAATAAGTATACACTAATATATAACCATATACTTGATTGTATGTTCTAGATGTTCAAAGGTGTTTCACATGTTGCAGGCTTTATAAGACAGATCTCCCGTGAAGGTGGTGGAGGGAAAAGGTGATGGAAGGACCCAGGAAGGTGGGCTGTTGAAGGGGGATTTGGATTTCCTTGGATGTACATAGGTTAGAATTGTTGTACCTTAAGGGACTATCCTTTAAGATGAGGAAGTGTGAATGAAAAAGAAATAGTTCCCTATTCTTAGGAAGATCAGCCTGACTACAATAATAATTTCATGAACAATGAGCGATTAAATTGGATAAGTGGACATTTTGGTAAATCAGAATTCTGTGTAAGCCTGTAGTACTGTTGATCAATGAATGATGTTAGAGGGAGAAATTACAATGCTGATATCAAAACATACATAGAATGCAAGAAAGTTCAATAAGCCTTTTAATTAGCACAGATGAAATTTATTAATGCTAGCGCTGTCATGGCTAAGGAAAGGATGTTTGTGTTTCTTATGAATTATGTACTATATGTGAGCACTTAAGTAGATTTAAGTTTTTATCTTAGTTAATTAGCTTGGTTAATCATCATAATTAACTGTTCAAAAAAATCCATGGCATTCTCTCACTTTTAATCCTATATTTACATTTATAAATTGCAAATAATTTTAACTGATTAATAAATTACTTGAGAGCCAATACTTGGGTTGCCCTTTAGGAATGATCAGAGTTTATCCTTTTTAACATTAGGTTCTTGTGTATTTTGTGTATAATCAGAGAACAGTGTCTGTGTTGTGTATTTATCACAATCAAAACTAGGGAGGGTAGCTGTTCAGAATAGGTATTGCACTAGTCCTATGTTCTACTTAGATTATCACTGCCCATAGGCATTTTTACATTGCTCTGGTTGGCTGTTTAATGCAGTAGAATTATTGAGAGTTAATGCTCTGAGAATCAACAGTAGGCTTTGGTATGGTATATGTGACTGTTTATAAATGGTAATCTTAAAGTGCTCAAGGTTCAATCATAACATTTAGCTCCAGGTTGAAATTTTATATTTAATGACCAAAGTCTATTCTAGGACATGTAAAGGAAAATTGCCACTATCATTTTTGAGTTATCCAAATGCAAATTTATTTTGAATAATTCTTTATTTAAGGACTCATTTGCATTTGTTCACTATCACTGGGACTTCCTTTTTGAAAAACTTAATTTTTTCTGTTAGTTTCTTCTATGGATTAGTATTTGTGATGAGAGTTTGTTTCAATTTAAGAAAATGCGTTGCTGCACAGGTGAGGTAGTATTTGAATCACTTGAAAGTTCATGTCAGTGTTTTGATTCCTTTCAATTTTTTCTTTTTCTTTTCTTTCTTTCAATTATTTATTTATTTGCTTTGTTCTGTTTTGTTTTATTTATTTACTTCTGTTTTTAGTTACTACAGGGGTGTTTTGGGCTCTTCATGGCCTTGCTAACATACTTGCCTGGCCATATTTAGTCTGCGTACTAATTGTTAGTTGGCCCAGTTGAGTCTTACTTTGTGCTCTCAGTTTTTTTAGTCTGGTTTTCTACTTTTGTCCACCTGGTTGTGTTTTAGTTCATGAGAGATTTCTATTCTGATGGGCCGGATTTTAATCCGTGTACTAAATTTTAGTCTGCAGACTAAAAGTAATCCGCGGATTATTTATTTTTGCAAAATATTTAATTCGCCCACTGGAAACTATCCTAAAAGAATGTTAAATTCTCTTAGAATAGCCAAGGGAATTCACAGCTACTGGTGAGTTCTGCCATTGTTTGTTCTCAATACCTAGACATAATAGACCCTACCACCTCCCTTGCATATTTGGCTCCTTTGTGCCTAGGTGTTGGTGTACATTATTATGCATGTCACCTATAACTGTGACTGTCCCTTAGTTGTATTGTTTATTGTATATATTTTTGTTTAGCTTTTGGTGGGTGAATTGGGCATATTTGCAGATGGAACTGTGTTGAATTTGTAGTGCTCAAAGATGTAGGATTTTTTTTTTCCAGTGAGTTTTTCCAAAAAGGAAAGAATGTTATATATTTATTTTTCCTAAGTAATGGGTGCAAGGGTATGAGGGGGCAAAGCCCACAATAGAAAATGTAAGTTTATACCCGCACTCCTGAGGTGATAATGTCTATTCCTAAAGAGTCCTAAGATAATGAGAATGTCAGCAAATATCTTTTAGCAGGGAAGTCAATCCAAAATGGAGAATAATCCGCGGTGGCCTGATCCTTCCTTAGCTCACACAAATTGGAAATATTTGGCTTGAAATCTATAGTAATGCAAATTAAATATATTTATTACTTTCTTCTCATCACTAATAATTTAGCAAGAAAAATGTTTATACTGTATAACTGGAATATGTTAATAGAGGAAAATTAGCATATTGGGAACATATCTTTAAAAGCAATCTTAAATGCCCCCTCCCAGCCATGTCAATGGATGATGAATCCAGGTCATAGAAGACCAAACACTTTACTTTGGGAACTTTACTTCTAGATTTCATTTTGATTTTAACTTTTTTTGGTTTTGTATTTTTTTAATAAATGCACTGGCATTGGAACATAATATAAATTAAAATTAAAATGTTTCTTTACTGTGCCTCACCATTGCGCAATCAAAAAAATTTTTTTGCATACACTGTGGTGAAATAATTTTTAAAACTTGGACTTGCTACTGTGGAGACTGATGTTTAAAGTTTATAACTGTATAAACATTTTCTATGTCCCCCCCCACACCTTGGATTTCTTATAACATTGGATATATTTTTCCTTGCTGGACTATTCTCTTTTGGATTGACTTCCCCTGTTTGGATTATTTCACTGCATTATCATCTTTAGGATTCATCAGGAACAGGACATTTCAACTCAGGAGTGCGGGTATGTACTTAATTTTTTTTTCCCAAAATTTCAGGGCAGGTCTATGAAACTAGGGGGAAAATTTTTTGAAAGGCTAAACAATTATTCATTCTTGGAATGTAACAGTAAAAACAATGTAGGTAGCTCTGATTTCTGTTTCCATTCACTGTATGATACAGGTTTTGCTTATGGTATAGATTGTCAGTCTTCTGAGTGATTTATTGACATCTAGACTGAAGTTTAGGAATATGGGATTTGAAAATTGTTTTTACAAGAATAAATATTGACGAAGGTCCATGGAACCAATGGTTCTGAATGTTAAGCAATTGCAATAAGTGAAGAATGAAGCATAAACTTCTTTATTAAAAGTCAAATTTCAATAGTTACTGGTGTCCTTTCCTTTAGACACAAAGATAATTCAGAAGAGTTGTTTTCTAGTTTGGAATGCAATTTTTGGAAGTTGCTTGCTACCACACCCTATATTACGGTTAAAAATCTGAACTTTAGGAGACACTGGTTTTTGCCCTCAATAAATGTCCACTTAACCTTTATAAAGTATTGAACCAAAGGTTTTCTCATCAGGAATCTTTCAAAGGGCTTTAAGTAATAATGGATAGTTTTTTAAAAGGCAGGTTAAATCTTGATTTTAATGTAGGTTCTTGGAATTAATGCCTTTATTTTTTTTAAATCTGATTCCATAAGTTAGGATTCCCTGGCAAAATAGGCTAATATGTGTCTTAGTGCTAACATGATGGTCCCATATAGCCAGTAAGTTACCCAAAAGATGTTGGTGACTCTTTTTTAATAACCAGAGATAAGATTTCAATAGTGATTTGTTAATAGCTTTACAAAATCTTCATTAATATAACAGGAAATTTTTAAATTTAAAATACACTCAACTGTCCAGCTACCCGATATTTGAATGTTAGCAAGAGATACTTATTTCTACTTTTAATTCTACTTATGTTTCTCCCATATGGTGCAGAAGCATTTTTTATTATACTAGCTAGCAAAATAAATCCATATACTGTCAAATAAGTGTAGACTGTACTCAGGGATAAAATATGTCAGTAGTGCTTAATATTTTTATTAAAAATTTTCTGAATTTTCCTACTGACTATTTTCTTTTAAATGTGAGTTTGATTATGGTCCTGGCTGGGAGCACGTGAGGAAAAAATGACCAAGAAGAGTAGAAAATCTAAACGTTTCAAATAATACAATAAGGTTGGGTTTTCTTGATTGAGGCAAGTCAGGTCACTGAAAAGAATAAAAGATAAAGCAGGTTGTTGTATTTTACCTTACAGAGGGTTTTCTAACATAGCAAATAAATTACCAAGGCCTTCAATATTCTAAAATAAATCCATGAGATCCTGCTTAAATCAGTTTCTCAGTTTCCATGGAAAATATATTTATTAATAATAAACTTTTTGTAAAAACGAGAAAAAAAAGGTTTTCTTTGTACAAAGTACTTTTTTTTTTTTCCCGGTCTCTTAAAATCTAATGAACCCTGTAATAGTAACTAGTTCTCCTACCTTTAGTCTAAGTAAATGCCCAGATTTACATGAACCATTCTCGTTAGGAAACCTTAGCCTCCCAGGCTCCTCCATGCCATGTCACAATCTACATATCCTTTGCTCACTTGTGGGTCTGTTTCCCTCCATTTATACATTTCTGCCTTTTTTTAAAAAATCTTCACCTAAGGATACTTTTTTCCTTTGTTTTTTAGAGAGAGTGGAAGACAGGGAAAGAGGGGGGAGAGAGAGAGAGACACTGATGTGACAGAAACACATCAATTGGTTGCCTCCTGCACACACCCCGACTGGGGCTGAGGATTGAGCCTGCAACCCAGATACGATGCCCTTGGCTAGGAATCAAACCCGTGACCCACTGGTGCGAGGACTGATGCTCCAACCACTGAGCATATTGGCCAGGGCACTTCTGCTTCTTTTTATGTCTGTTAATTCCACCACTGCTACTACCACACCTTCTGTTTGAGTCTATGTTCTTCCTATCAAGAGATATATGTTTCATTTTTTTAGCACACTTTTTAAAATTTATTGATTTAGAGAGAAACAATCTGTTCCACTTATTGATGCAATATTCATTAGTTCTTTCTTGTATGTGCCCTGACTGGGAATTGAACCTCCAACCTTGGTGCTCAGGACAAAGCCTTAACCACCAACTGAGCTACCCGGCCAGGGCCAGTGTTTATTTTTTTTTTTTTAAGTTTTATTTTCCCCTTCTGTTTGTATTATTTAACTGTCCATAATTTAAAACGAAGTATATTTTCATAGTTTTATGTATTGATTAGGGATTTTAAGACATAGGTAAGTAGAAAGCTTTCTATTTCTTTAAGCAAATTAATTTATTTGCATTTTGCTTCAATTGTCTTTTTCTGTGAGTTAATGGCTTTTGATGAAAACTGCACTTCTCTCTTCATGATTAAAAAAACCCTAGAGTATTCATACAATTGAGGGTAATCTGGCCATGTTCATGAGAAACAGCTACTTGAGAAAACAATTTTTGGAAATTTTGTCAAATTGTAGATATTCAGGAAATTGTTCAGATAATGATAGGTTCCATTTATTAACAAGATAATATAAAATCATTGACATTTATAGACTTAGAGTAAATAGCTTTTCTTTTTTAAAAAATATTGATCGCCAGATTTGAAATGTGCTCTTTCCATTATCAATAGTTGTTCTACTACAAATCACACAAAAGAGGCAAACTTTTATCTAATGCCACTGCAGTCAAAACTTTAAAAAAATTTATATTCCTTTAAAATTTTTTTATATTCTTTATGTTTTTGCCTCCAGAATTCACCCTTTCTCCTGTGCCTGTCATATTTTGTGTTCTTGTTAGATTGTTCTGCTTTATGGCTAGCATATATAGATTTTTTTCCACTTCTAGTTTTTTCTCTGAGCTTTTCTCGTATAGTCTTTAATTAGCAGTTCACCACAGTGTGGTGAATTATATGAAGTTAACTCTTTTCATTCTAGAAGGTTACTTTCACAAATGCAACCATGTTTTTGTATGTGGTGAAAATTCTCAGTACTCAGGATAAATTGCTAAGATTCTTAAAAAACATTAATTGTTCTTTCCCTCTTTTGTACTGCAGGTTTTCCGACCCCGAACTCCACCAGAGGCAATTGCACTGTGTAGCCGTCTGTTGGAGTATACACCAACTGCCCGATTGACACCACTGGAAGCTTGTGCACATTCATTTTTTGATGAATTACGGGACCCAAATGTCAAACTACCAAATGGGCGAGACACCCCTGCACTCTTCAACTTCACCACTCAAGGTAATTTCAAACACTTAGCTCTTTCACCATTTCTGAGAAAGGGATACATGGTTGTGAAGTGACACTCTTGATTAAAATCTGTAGGACAAAAATGAACATTCTGAGTACTTATGCAGGTGGGAAAGAACCTTTCTAACCACTTATTAGACCACTACTTGTATGTTAGATAAAATTTTTCAAATAGGCTTAGCTTCTCTAATTTTTAGCCAATTATGGCGTATGAGAAGTTATAGAGATTTCACTAATATGATCTTCGGGTTTATATCAAGAATTATAAACCTAGAAACAAATTGGTGGCTATATTTTTTTTAAAAAAACAGTGAGAACTAGAGTGCTATAACTCTTTCTTTAAACTGATATAAGTGATATAGAGAAATTCCCATCCTCTCTATAGCTTGGCACCACTGCTGCTGCTGAGAAAACAAATGTTGAAAGGAAAACTTGAGTTTTTGCATTGCTGGTTTCTAAACAATTCAGGAATAAACACTATTTCTTCACCACTTCTATGTTCTCTCTTCTTTTCTCTCTGATTAAGACATTAAGTGATTCATTTAATGAACCACACTGCCTCTAATGATGTGATTTTCTTCAAAACTGAACATTAAAAGAGTACAATTTCCCATAGATAAAATAAGCAATAAATAAATGATTGATTGATTGATTGATTAGTCTGCTGCTTAGTCAAGCTAAAAATAGAGACAGGGAGCTTTCTATGACGAGGAAATAGATATATCTCCTTTATTCTAAGGTGAATTTTTAGCCTGTATTTAAATCGAATGTGGACAAATGCATTGCTTAAACTGTAAATTTGTAAGACCTGAGTTGCTGGTAAAATAGACTTGAATGATTCTGTTTTCTGTAATCTTAAAGCTGTCAATGTTACATAACTACTAACAATGCTGATGTAGTCTTAAACTACATTCATAAAAGAAAAATGTTCACATATCTTGGGACTATTAGACTGTTTAGGTCTGATTAGAAATCATTTGGAATGTTGTTTTTGGTTCTGGCTATGCAATTTTAAGAAGAATGTTAATGAATGGCAGAATTGAATATAGAGCCTGGAAAAATGAAGATTTAAGGGACTCCCGAAAGTTGTCTAAAAAAAAACCTCAAAGATTGTTTTCTAAAGAATGAGTAGACATATTTTTTTCTCCAGATTGCAAAATTGAAAATAGTTGCAGAAAATTAGAGCAGTACACATTTGGGCTTACTATAAATACTTCAGCCCCCAGCACAAATAAAGATTGAATAAAGCTATTAAGATTCAATGAAGAAAAAAAAAAGATTCAATGAAGTATTCAGTTGTTTAGCAGTAGAATAAGTTATTTTCAAAACATTGATCTCTGTATCAGGAGAAAGCTGAATAATGTCAATAATGTAAATAAGATTACTTCAGTTTGTCAGAAGGTTAGGTTGGGACACTCTTCTTGGCCTCTTGTAGAGCAAAGTCATTCACCTCACTTCCTCTTGTCACATTGTATCATCTTATATCATTACAAGAAGGATAAATACAGTCCAATAAGCTATTTTGAGAGAGCTAGCACATGTACATTCACGTAACTTTTATTACAGTATGTTTTTATAATTGTTCTATTTTATTGTTAATCTCTTACTGTGCCTAATTTATAAAATAAATCTTATCATAGGTATGTATGTATGTATAGGAAAAATACATAGTATATATAAGGTAGTATATATAAGGTTCAATACTATCCTCAATTTCAGGCATCTACTAGGGGTCATAGAATGTATCCCCTGAGGATAAGAGGGAATGCTGTAATTATGTTTGATTTATTAGTCACTTTCATATAAGTGGAGTCATGTAATATGTTACTTTTTGTGTCTGGCTTCTTTTAGTAAGGTAAACCTTGCCATATGAACAGAACTGTGAAGAGTAAACACTTGAGCCCTAACCGGTTTAGCTCAGTAGATAGAGTGTCGGCCTATGGACTGAAGGGTCCTGGGTTCGATTCCAGTCACAGGCACATGCCCAGGTTGCTGGCTCGATTCCGGAGGGGGGGGCGCGTACAGAGGCAGCCGATCAATAATTCTCTCTCATCATGGATGTTTCTCTCCCTCTTCCTTCCTCTCTAAAATCAACAACAAAAAAATAATTTTTTTAAAAAAAGAGTAAAAACTTGAGAAAAATACAGTATTGTATTAAAGTAAAGCTAACTGCAATTAGCTGTTAGAACAGTGCTAACTGCAATTAGCTGTTTGTTACTGTGTCATGAGTAATTAGCCATAAATAGTAATTGGTATTACTTTCATATAATCAAAGAAGTATTTCTGTGATCAGCTAGAGGAAGAAGAAAGATGACAGATAAGAGACAGAAAACTTTGAGAAACTTCTGACATCCTGGATCCACAACTCAGGATCCAGGCCCTGGGCTTCAGTGTTCTAGGATCCTGGATTGACAGTATTATCTGCATCCAGACATTGGAAACTAGATCATACCTTTGCCACAACCCCTTTCCTCCAGTCATTGGGTTTCAAAGTGGACATAACTGAATCAAGCCTTAGAAAGGAATCCCAACAGGGATCAATATTTCTTTTTATTCACCAAAATATTTCTTTTTCCTCACCAATTCCTTGCCTGTTCCAAAGCTGGAATATATTGGGAAATAGGTTGTTTTGTATGTTTAAAGGTGTGCCTCCAGTTAACCTCACCACAAACATCCCCCAATCCCAATTTTCTACCCAAATTGGTACGAAATTTTACCAGCGAATTATTTTAACAACATGGTGGGTTTAGGACAGGACAAGGGTGGCCAGGGGTGAGTAAAAATTATCAATCATTAATATTAGTATGGTTTAATTTGAAGAGTTTACTACTCTACAACTTAGCTGGGTTACCTGAAATAAAGGCAGCTTTATGGGGAGACTAGAGGCCCGGTGCACAAAATTCGTGCACGGGGGTGTGTGTGTCCCTCAGCCCAGCCTGTACCCTCTCCAATCTGGGACCCCTCGAGGGATGTCCGACTGCCCGTTTAGGCCTGATCCCACTGGGCCTCACAGTCCAGGACTGCTGGCTCCCAACTGCTCGCCTGCATACCTTCCTGATTGCTCCTAACTGCTTCTGCCTGCCAGCCTGATCACCCCCTAACCACTCCCCTGCCAGCCTGATCACCCCCTAACCACTCCCCTGCCAGCCTGATTGATGCCTAACTGCTCCCCTGCCAGCCTGGTCACCCCTAACTGCCCTCCCCTGCAGGCCTGGTCACCCCTAACTGCTCTCCCCTGCAGTCCCTCCTAACTGCCTTTCCCTGCAGGCCTGGTCGCCCCCAACTGCTCTCCCCTGCCGGCTTGGTCACCCCTAACTGCCCTCCCCTGCAGGCTTGATCGCCCCCAATTGCCCTCCCTTGCAGGCCTGGTCCCTCCCAACTGCCCTCCCCTGCTGGCCTGATCGCCCCCAACTGCCCTCCCTTTAAGGCCTGGTCCCTCCCAACTGCCCTCCCTTGCTGGCCATCTTGTGGTGGCCATCTTGTGGTGGCCATCTTGTGTCCACATGGGGGCAGGATCTTTGACCACATGGGGGCAGCCATCTTGTGTGTTGGAGTGATGGTCAATCTGCATATTACTCTTTTATTAGCTAGGATAGAGGCCTGGTGCACAGGTGGGGGCCAGCTAGTTTGCCCTGAAGGATGTCCCGGATCAGGCTGGGGGTTCCCTTGGGGCATGGGGCGGCCTGGGTGAGGGGCCTGTGGTGGTTTGCAGGCCGGCCACGCCCCCTGGTGACCCAAGCGGAGGCCATGGTATCTGGGGTATATTTATCTTCTACAATTGAAACTTTGTAGCCTGGAGTGGAGTCGAACCTTCTGCTTGCTCCTGGCGGCAGCCATTTTTTGGGGGGATTTATGTATCTTCTATAATTAAAACTTTGTAGCCTTAAGCGGAGGCCTGGGCTGGCCAGGGTGTGCGGAAAGCTTGGCTTCCTCCATCACTGGGGGCAACCCTAGCCTCCTGCTCTTTCCAGCTCCGTGGCTGCCGCCATTTCTGTTTGGGTTTATGTATCTTCTATCATTGAAACTTTGTAGCCTTGAGTGGAGGCCTAGGCCGGCAAGGGCAGGCGGAAAGCTTGGCTTCCTCCATTGCCGGGGAAACCCAAGCCTCCCTCCTGCTCTCTGTGGCCATAGCCATCTTGGTTGGGTTTATTTGCATATTCGCTCTTATTGACTGGTGGGTGTGGCTGGTGGGTGTAGCAGAGTGAGGGTTAATTTGCATATTAGTCTTTTATTAGATAGGATAAGGAGGAAGAGTGGATTACTGGCTAGGCAAGAAGAATAGAGAACTGCTTAAGTGAGAGTAAAAATAGGAAATTTGGGGCAGACAGAGGGCAACAAACAAACTCATGCAGATGTAGATGTCTTGGAATACTAGGGCAAGGGTATCTGGATGTGAGGAAAGCAGATGGTGAAATAGAAAGGGGGATCCAGAAAGTAAGTAAAAAAAGGACACTAAAAAAGAGTAAGAACCATAAAAGGATCAGAGAACAATTTTTAGCAGTGTAGGAATGTGTCACAGAATAGAAAGTGATGCAAACAGGATTGAGAACAAGTTGGGGATAGGCAACTAAAGCGGGTGTTCTAGAAGCCCAGCTCATCAAAAGGTTATACTTTTTTCATTTGAAATCAGTAGACTACTTATTTACAAAATTTATGTAACTCATTATTTATGATAATTAGCAGGTTCTATGATCTTAGTAGCAGTAATTTTACTTCAGTTTTCCTGTTATAAAATAGTGATTCACATAAATATGATCAGTCCACCTCTTTGCCTGCCTTTCTATGTCCTAGGCATTTTCTTCTAGCCTGCCTTACCCTGAGCCACATAGTAGGCACAATATCTCAACCACCTGAAGTGATGAAGTACCTTCCAATATTATTCTCAAATTATTATAAGCCTTAATTTAGAACTTTTCGGGTTTTAGCATATCTTATTATTTCAGTTTACAATGTCAAGGATAAATTGACATAAAATAGGAACTCTTTCAATCCTCACATGAGGACATGTTCATTTACTTTAGAGTAAGGAAGGGAGAGAGAAATATCGATGTGAGAGAGAAACATACGTGCCCCCAACTGGTAATCAAACCTGCAACCTTCAGTGCATGGTACGATGCTCCAACCAACTGAGCCACACCAGCCAGGGCAAGATAGGAACTTGACTTTTATGTAGGATATGAGTCAGATCATAAAGTGAAACTCAAACTGCTCTAATTTGCAGTGCCCCTCCATTTTTTAAAAAAATTAAACTGTAAACCTTTCCTGTGGCTATCCCTGTTTTCTATTGTGTTCTTCTGAGTGATGATGGCTATAAAAAGGTTTTTTTATAAGACAAAGAACTTGAGAAAAATTGGGTATAAATAAATTCTGTAAGTAAGTGAGAGGTAGAGCTAAATTGATGTCAGAATTATTCTTTAATAGTTTATAAGCAGTCCAGAAGAGCATATTTTCTAGATAAGCAAGCTGTACTCTTCTAGGTATTGAAATGCTAAATTGGTGTAAATGCACTACAGGAAGAGCTTGAGAAAATTCATGGGTGGCCTTCAAATTGGTAGGTGGCAGGTTAAATAAGCAAGGCAACTTACCAAACTTGTATTGGGTGACAAGACAAGTAGATCTCAGCACCTGTTTGCCAAATCTTAAAAGGTTTTATAGAGGCCCTAACTAGGTTTAGTCACATACTTAGGGAGCCATAATTGGGGTCAGTCACATGCTCAGTCCAAATAATCTCAACACCACATTTCTGTCTTCAGGCTGTATCTTTGGAGCAGCTTCTGGGAGCATGGAAAGCAAACATAGTGCACATTCCAAAGCACAAGGGGAGGGCGGGTGAGGAGCCTCCAGTGGTGTCCAGCTGGAAGGTCCAACATGTGGCCATATCTTCTTGATGACCTTCCCCAACAGTATTCCATATGAAAAGAAGTAAGTCAGACCTAGTGTTAGTTTCTAGTCTCTAACTAGTTGTAGACCTTGGCCAAGGCATTAATTTGGAGTTTCCTCACTTAAAAAAAAATGTATTAGTAGGAGTAAAGAATATTCAGGGATACTTCTAGCTCCAAAATTCTGATTATAAAAATGAATTGACTCTACAGAAAGACAATGAAAATAAGAAATAAAGCTAAAAACATAGGCCATGCCAGGGTGAGATGTATAAAGTCATGGTATAAATGGATACAGAAAAACACAGACTGATTTCCCCAAAATTCAAAATATTAGCAGTTTTATTTTTAAATGCTCAAAAATGATTAGTTGGATAGAAGAACTCATCTCATAGTAATGCTACGTTTATTCAACTTCATCAAGAATGGAATTCTGAGTATAAGAATTTTAGTTTGTAAAGCTTATCCTTGTCATCACCAGAATTTTTAAAATACTAATATTTGCCACATATAATTTCTAAAATATATCACTACTGTAAATGTAGTGCACTAAACACATTCATGCATTTTGGGGTGATTAGTGTAAGTTGTGATGCTCCCTCTTGGGCAGTTCTGAGGCAAAGTAGTTATGGGTTTTACAAGATATCATTTTGTCCTCATGTGAAACATTGCCAGTATCACCAAGCAGCAGGAGTAAGAGTAAGCCTTGTGACTTGTATGCATGGATTGCATATGAGCAAAACCAATGGACACAGATGGGGGAAGCGGGGGGAGGGCATGTGCTGGGGGGTGGGGGTGGCTGGGGAGAGATCAATGGGAAAAGGAGACTTTTGTGTAATACTTTAAACAATAAAGAATTTAAATTTAAAAAAGAGTAAGCCTTGTAATATTTGTTAATTATTTGTCTGATCTTCTAATTAGTATTTATTTTTCTGAATGAGTATGGGATATAGTCAGCATTTGTAAGTTGATCAGGGATTTCCTAGGCACTTTGAAATTGTTAGGGGAGGAGAAAAGCAGTTTTGAGGAGGTTTCTTATTTAACTAAAAAAAAAAAAAAAAAGTTCAGTAATGTGTGAGATCAAGGTGCATCATCCTAGCATTTGAATTACTGCTCAAAAAAGTACACAAATGACATGAGCACACCATTGTTAAAATCATTTAAACCTGTATGACTGGAGAGAAATAATAGCTTAACTATGTAGACCATCATTGCCAGTTTTCATGTATATAAGAGTACTGATACACACAAAGAAAGTCTGACTCTTTTGCCAAAACCGGTTTGGCTCAGTGGATAGAGCGTCAGCCTGCGGACTGAAAGGTCCCAGGTTCGATTCCGGTCAAGGGCATGTAACTTGGTTGCGGGCACATCCCCAGTGGGAGGTGTGCAGGAGGCAGCTGGTCGATGTTTCTCTCTCATCGATGTTTCTGACTATCTATCACTCTTCCTTCCTCTCTGTAAAAAATCAATAAAAAAAAAAAAAAATGTTTCTCTATCAAAGTTTCTCTCTCATCCATGTTTCTAACTCTCTATCCCTCTCCCTTCCTCTCTGTAAAAAATCAATAAAATATATATTTAAAAAAAAAAAAAAAAAAGAAAGTCTGACTCTTTTAATGTTTCCTTTCTGGGGATCTGCAGGGTTGAGCTCCCTCAAAGCTAACAAAGGAAGAAGAGTCCCTTCTATGTTATGACTGGTATTTTATTACATCACTGTAAGAGCAGGTCTAGTTAACAAAGGAGTTATTTTATCTCTTTCCTCTGGTTAACACATTGATTGTGGCTCTCAAATTTATCTTCAGTTTTTAAACTACACAGTTTGAACAAACATATATGCCCCCCCCCCCCCAATAAATAAGAAAGTTTCTTACCTGCTTCTTTTATCGTTAATTTTTGGGATCTTATATTTGGAAGAATAGACATTTCAGATTAAGGGAAACTTCAGGTTTTGTCAGATGATTAGGTGTGGTTGAGTTTATCCACTTTGTCTTTTCGTGGAAATTTTTATTCTGTAGTTTGCAATATAAACAGCAGTGCAGCAAAATTTAGTTAAATAAATTTGGTTAACCTCTTAGTTGATTGATGTCTATGTTGGTTGGTTTATTGATATCTATTTGAAAATCATTTTGCTTTTCTTTAAATTGTGCATGCATTAAATGTTTGGTTATGGAGCACATAATGACTGATACACCATCAAAACATTCTTAATATTTCCTGATAAACTACTAAGTGGCTTTTTGATGAATAGTTTCATGGCATGTGCAATTGGTTGAAGAAATCCTTATCATAAATTAACTTTTCTACAAACTTCTGGAACTTGTTGACATGTTGTTTTGAATCATGTCTCTGAAGTAACAGTCTCTTATTCTTCCCAAGAATTCTGCCTCTTGTTCAAAGCTAGTTCCACTTCAATATTATGGACCTCTTTATTCCCTTAATTATCTTCCTACTCTCAAGCCTAGCACACATATTTAGTAAATAAATACTAGCTTACTTTTTTATTTGCAGTCTCTTCTACACTCTTTATTCTCTATATTTAAGAATACATGCACTCTCCTGATCTTGAAAAGTTCAGTTGCTCTGCTATTTCTGTCCTCCAGAATGTCATCCTTTTTTGCATTCTTTTACTGCAGTTTGAGTCCACACTTATTGTCTCAATTTCCTTACTAATGGCCATAGATACACAGATTGGGAATAGTAATTGCAAGCAAAAAACAAATAGAAGCATACTGGACTAGTTGTGAAATCCCCATAGAAGCACCCACAAAAGGGACAAAATTGTAGTGTAGAAAACAGGACTATAACAAGAGTACAAGGAGGCTTCATTCACACAGACAGAAGCTGTGAAAGTTAACAAGCTCTCTGAAGTAGTAAAGAACTAATAGATGAAAGTGATGGGCCTTAAGGAATGCCTGTACTTAAGGAAGAGGACAATGAGATAAGAGTTTGGAGGGAGATAGAACTATAAGTGATTGTCCAGTTTAGAATTCTTAACTTTTAAAATGTTTGACTCAAAAAAGTTTACAGAAATGTTCCCCATTCCACCCACCCACCCCCAAAAAAGTGCATTTACTGGCAACTGTAGGTTAAAAACCAAGACTTTTTTCATTATTTTGTGGACGTTACTTATACTCTCCTCTGTGTTTTTGGATGTGGCAAACCCTCCAGGATTTCATAGCTTCTCCTTTTTTTAAAAAAAAATCCTTTTTAAAAAAAAAAAATTTATTTTAGAGGAAGGGATGGAGGGAGGGAGAGACAGACAGACAGACATCGATTCGTTGCCTCCTGTACCCAACCAGACCAGGATTGAATTCACAACCTGGGTAGTTGTCCAGACCAGAATCTAAACCGCCACCTTTCGCTATGTGGGGACGATACTCCAACCAACTGAGCCACACTAGCCAGGGCAGCTTCTCCCTTTTGCCTCCTATTTTCTTTATTTACTTCACTTTTCCCCTTCTTTCCCTTCCTTAGCTACCACTCTTTTCCTACCAAAGACTAAATGCTTTTTTCAAGCCCTACGCACACACTACCTACCTACCTCCTCTCCCTCTCTCTCTCTCTCCCCCTCTCTCTCTCTCTCTCTCTGTGTGTGTGTAGAGGGTAAAAAAAATGGGAGCAAATAGGCAGCATGGACCATGAGTAAAGTGACCACAAACCCTGATAATAAGTTTATTTTAAAGATTATCTTAAAAGCAGCTTTGTCCAAAAGTTTTATATTAAAATCCCTGGTCATATGTTCTCATTTTTAGATGTTGGGCATTTGGTCATAGAAATCTTTTAATTTAAAAGTGCCTGTATCCTGAATAAGTTGAATGCCTTTCTTGCCAACTTGTTTGTCTAGTTGTCTTTCCAATTTTTATTTCTGTTGATCAGACATAGGCAGTTAACGTTTTCTCTCTATGTGTTTCCTGGGATCTAACACACTGTTTCATGTTCAGTATTGTTCAGTGGATAGAAGGATTTTAAAGAAGCCTTTCTATTTTAGCAGATTTATCTTAATTGCGATGGTAAATCTGACTTTCTTTTAAGTTACTGAGAATACCACATCCTGTACTCATTTTTATTCCATTTTCATCCCAGCCGTGGCACCTAGGGTTTTTTGCTTTGCTAGGTATAAGTTTACAGTTAAAATTGAACTGACATGAAATAAAACAGCATAGGATTTTCCTGTTCCTTAGTAAGAACCAAAACAGCTACTAAAGCTGATTATGAGAAAACAGCATCTCTTCGAACCTGATCATTAGAGCAGTGGTTTTCAACTGTCTTCCGAGGGAAGAAAGTCAGTTATTTGATGAGCTGACCTAAGTCTTCTCATTTAAAGGGGAAAAAAAATAACTTTCTCAGTTGTAAGCTTTTTCACCCATTTATTTTGATAAATCTTGGCATCAGCTTGTTTCTTGTTGAATCTTGGGTATCATTTAGTATCTAATTTAGTACAAAATTTAATTATTAGGTACCAAGTTGATTAAGTCAATATTAACAGGGGCTTTGTACCAGAAAATATTTTTAATCTGCTGCATTAAGACATTATTTCCTGCCCTAGCCAATTTTGCCCAGTGGTTAGAGTGTCAGCCCTCAGACTGAAGGGTATCAAGTTTGATTCCAGTCCAGGGCATGTACCTTGGTTGCAGACTCGATCCCTGGTGCAGGTCGGGATGCATGCAGGAGGCAAGCAATCGATGTCTTTCTCACATCGATGTTTCTCTCTCTCTGTCTCTTTACCTCCCTTTCTCTCTCTCAAAAAAAATTAATGGAAAAAATATCCTCGGGTGAGGATTAACAAAAAAAATAATAACAAAACATTATTACCCTTGCTACTTGCTGGAGGGAGTGATAAATGGGAACTGCTTAGAAGTTTCCTTTTGGGGTGATGAAAATGTTTTGAAACTAGATAGAGGTGATGGTTGTACAAGATTGTGAATGTATTAAATGTCACTAAATTATACACTTTAAAATGGTTAATTTTTATGTGAATTTTATTTTATTTAAAAATCACTATTTCATAACTTTTAAAATTTCATACTGTATCTGTGAATTGTCAAAATGTATGCTGCAGCTCAAAGGATAACCTCCTTCTGTAGCTAGTATAGTCTTATAATTATTCCTTTAAATTGTGATATTTATTAAAGTGAAAATGAACACTCACTGGTTAAATGCTGGGAGACCAATCACATTACCTAAAGCTAATACCAGATACTTATATATACAAGCTCACCACCACTTCTTGCTGTCTACATCATTAGATTCAGTATCATCTTTGAATTACTTCTTAAGGCTTATATACACAACTTGATTCTTTAAAGAAAGCTAGTCTGTATACAGTTGACAGAAATAAACTTTCTACATGCAGGTAAAAAGCCTATTCCGGACTTTAAAAAAAAAGTTTTGAATTCCTACTGAATTCAAAGCAAAATAGAATTGAATAGAGACATTCTTATTTTTTAGTAAAAGCAGTGAGACTTCAAAGAAATGCTTATTAGCCCAGCCAGTGTGGCTTAGAGGCTGAGCGTCAGCCTATGAACCTGGAGGTCACGGTTTGATTCAGGTCAGGGCACTTGACGGGGTTTCGGGCTCGATCACCATAAGGGGTGTACAGGAGGCAGCTAATCATTTATTCTCTCTCATCATTGATGTTTCTATCTCTCTTTCCCTCTCCCTTCCTCTCTGAAATCAATAAAAATATAGTAAAAAAAGAAATGCCTGTTAAATCTGTTTCCACTAGCGTTTGGATAACTGGATCTTATCTGCCCTTGGCTTATAGACAATTGGGTGCATTGTTCTGTGCATGCAGTTGTGTGTTCAAACACATGAACTATAGTCATATTCTTTTTTTCTCTGGCACCATCACCCTCAATTCCTTAGTCAAATATTATCAGAGTAGTTTGGGGAAATCTAGTACATTTAAGTTATTAAATGATGGGAATAGATCTTATTAATATGCTTAATCTCAAACTTTTGGCCAGTGCTTCTCCCAGATACCTTGAGTTCTCAGGCATATTCTAATTTTGGCAGATAGTGTCTTGGTTTCTCTGTAGTTCATTTAGTTTCAGATGTAGGTTTATCACATTTTTTTTCTGTTAAACCAATGTTGCACTATAGTATCACATAATGTTACCAATAAAATAGTTTCACATACATACAAAGTTAAAAGTGAGCTCTAACCTATGTCTTCTTACTATTTCTCTAGAACTGTCCAGTAATCCACCTCTAGCTACCATCCTTATTCCTCCTCATGCTCGGATTCAAGCAGCTGCTTCAACCCCAACAAATGCCACAGCAGCCTCAGGTGAGAACATATAAATCTCTTCTATAAAAATATATTGTTTTTTTAAAAGACATGATTACCTCTGTTTTATTTCTTTTGATACATATGAATATTTAATACCTTCTAAGTATCAACAGCACAGCCAAAAGAATAAATGTGAATAAAATAGTGCTCTATTTTCAAAAAGCACAAAAGAACCCCATAAATAACTTTTTATATAAGGTGTAAATATCTTACTATGTTAAATTTTTTGTTATTTTTAAAGTCATACTTTCCATATAATTTCTTGATTATATATCAAATGAGATGCCAATAGCAGAAAGTCTGTACAAACATAATGTCATTGAAGATAATTCACTTTAGTTCCAACACCCTGAATGTAAACTATATTAGTATACTAGAGAGGCAAAGTTTTAAGAAGTATAAAATACAGATTGGTGAGTTTAATCATTCGACAGGACTAAAACTGCAATGCAGGTACATTTAACTAAGATTTAGATCAGAATGTGACTAGATCTTCTATCAAAAAAAAGCCCTCATGGTCTCCCAGGGTACAGCTTAGTGTCCTGCCGGTCCCTTAGCCAATTAATGGTGTGGCCTGATTTAGTACAAATCACTGTCATTACAGATATGCTGAAAATACCCAACCCTTGCGTGAACTGAAATTCTGAAGAATGGCTGGATGCTGTTTAAAATGAAGTTAGAAATATACTAGGTAGCATACTCACGCTCAGAACTTGGTATCCCTTCTTTTCTTACAAAAAGCAGATGTCAGAAGCTGACTTTATTTTTATTAAGTCATTTATTACATTGAACTAAGTTGGATCAGACCCATTTTTGCCTAAGGGCATTTATGCTGCAGGAGATAAAATCTTTCATTATTAGTTCCCTGCATTTAACAGTAAAGTCAGAATCCATCTGTTGTCTGACACAAAGTTGTTTGTTTTTGTCCAATATTAATCTTTTGCGACATTGCTAGTAAAGATTAAAAACATATCATGCTAGTCCATGTCCTATCTTCATTCCAGAAGTCTGAAAAGTTCTCTTTTTCAATTCTAGTTCTATTAGCACATGCTACCTTGAGAAAGGCATTAAAACTATTTGTTTTAATATGTCTTGCTAGTTTTCTCATTTCTGTAAAATGAGTGGCAGTGCTCTCCTAGAGAAATTTTATAAAAACAAATATGTACTGAAATATGCTTTAAATTTTTTAAATGTAAAATATAGAGTTTTTAAAAAATATATATGTCCTATTTATTTAAAACGAAGATAGATTGCTTAGATGAACTATTAATAACTTACCAAATCACAGGTTAGGTTATGTTGATTGTTCAAAACCTGAAATAGACCCTAATCCTGAACTAAATGCATTTGCTTGTTGAGCTAGTTTCCAGAGTTTTATCAGAATTACTTTAGACAATGAATAAAAATAAGAATTATGATTGGAAAGTTTTGAATAATTTTAAATTATCTTCTTTACATATATATATATTTTTAATTGATTTCAGAGAGGAAGGGAGAGTGAGAGAGAGATAGAAACATCAATGATGAGAGAGAATTATTGGTTGGCTGCCTCCTGCACACCCCCTATTGGGGATTAAGCCCACAACCCATGCATGTGCCCTTGGCTGGAAATAACAGTGGTAAACTGAGTGCTGGAGTTTCTAGTATGCCTGGGACCTTCAGTACATAGGCTGATGCTCTACCCACTGAGCCACATCGACTAGGGCTAAATGATTTTCTTAATGTGAGATACTAAAATAAGGTTTTTAGGCAATTTGCCTAGTAGGAGTGTAAGGTTATTTTTACATTTGATGCAGGTTATAGTAGTTACCCAAAAAATATTTTCATTGCTTTTTGTGTATACACACACACACATACATATATATACTTACAGCTACTGAAGTCAGATTTCCACATAATTATGGAAACTGGCACTGGACAGTGATCCTTAAAGTTTACTTCAAAGTTGAAGTAAATCAGGGGTTGGGAAACTTAATAGAGGAATAGTAGGCTGAGAGCAGAGCTAAAATTAGTTTAGAAAAATGCATGCCTTGAATATCTTAATAGTTACCAAAGAGGATTTCAAATATTGCTCTGAGCTTCCTAGTGGCTAAATAAATGTTATCTGTTAAAATTTTCCACTGTTCATTAGATTAAAAGTACACTTGTGGCTTAGGAGAAGCAAAGTGTTTCTGGCCCTGTTGTGAAAAGTATTTCTTCTCCCTCGGGGCCTTGGATTTGGTATTGTAAGAGATATAGTAAATGAAGTTCTCATCATCATTTCAACAATAAATGTAATAGTGAGTTTCATGTGGATACTTCTAAGTATCCCTCATGTAAGCTAAAGGAATAACACTACAGTATAGTTAAAGAAAAATAGTTTCTTTGGGGCCAAAGTAGTGAGGGCCAAGTATGTTATCAAATATATCTCAGGAAATGCTGATCTAGATGAATGGATTGACTGTATGACATGAACAGCTACCTGTATTTAAATAAATATATATGTATGCTTATATATTTTTTAAATAAGAATTCGATGGTGTGAGTTATATTTTTTCATGAGACCTTAAAATATACATGCTCTCTGTTGCCTCCCTTAGCTTCATTTTCTTTAGCCATAAAACAGGAATAGTAACTACCCACTGCATAGAGTTCTGAGAAGTAAGGTACAAAATGTACAGAGTGCGCAGCTTGTGTTTTGTTCAAGGTCCAACTAGTGGCTACAGGTGAACTGATTAAGACCCATTGGAAAGCATTACTGTGTATAGCAAGAACCATTAAAGTTCATGCTTTTTAGTTCACTAATTCCACTTTAGGGATTTATCTTCAGGATACATCTACTGTGTACAGAGATAGGAATCTATAATAATAAAAGCATAATATGCTAATTAGACCAACGACCTTCCAGACAAAGCCAGGGCTGCGAGAGAAGCCCAGGTCCAGGGTGCCAGAGGGAAGCCGGTGCCAGCAGCAGGGGAAGAAAGGCCTACGCTTGCACGAATATTCATGCATCGGGCCTCTAGTAATTACATAATAACAAAAAGGAGAGCCAGTCTGATTTGAATGGTCAGCAGTAGGAAATCATTTTAATACATTATGAATCTCCATTTTTATTAACCATGAAATGATTATGAAGCTTAGTCAAAATAAATACTCAGTTTATGTGGAGAAAATCTTTAAAAAATCTTATGTACCATGTTGATAATTCCCAAAATGTGTGCTTACATGTGGATAGGGACTAGATAGAAATATGCAAAAAGTTATGTTAAATTAGTAGGTGTGGATTTTTTTCTCTCTCAAAAACTTTTGCATTCTTTTTAAATTGTTAAAATACCTCAGTTTCTGGGAGCATTATAGTTGATCATGGCTCTGACATGACAAACTCTTGAAAATTACAGGTACTACTAGTCTCAATCTATAAAGTATAATTTCTTATTTTGATACGTGTGTATATATATGTGTGTGTGTGTGTGTGTGTATGTGTGTGTATGTTCTGATTTTCTCCACACCCCCAACAGATCCTCTCATTCACTCCATTTGAGAGACCGTTCATCTAAACTATTTGGGTAACAAATCTTGAGAAATCGTAGCTTTACTAATCAGAGATCACCTGATCTAATTCTAGAATAGTTAAATGTGAGATGTGGTAGGGAATTTTAACTTTTTTCTCTTCATTTGTTTTGTATATCAGTCTGCAGGGCAATGGTTCTTTAATTAAAACTAATGTGAAAACTGATTTCAGTTCACCTCTCATACCTACTGAGAACTAGTTGTTTATTTCATGCTTATGTATATTCAGTAATTGGAAGCTCATTACTGGAAGAAGGAGCACATTCCATCTTTATATCACTCTGTTAGGAAGTTTATCCTTTTTTTACCCTGAAATTTGTTCCCCTATACCTTCTCCTACTCAGTGATTCTACTTTGGGTTTACATAGAACCAACCCATTCATTAAAAGAAAAATCCTTCAAATTTTAGTAATGGCTAACATGCCCTTCATACTAACAAGGTTTTTAAAACTAACCCCGCTCTAAAGTGTCAGGGTGTTAGGTTTTCTATACAGTTATATATCACCTGCACATTTTCATAAACACATCAACTTCTTGTCTATATTCAAGCAACTAATAAAATGTATCAAACAGGACAAGGCAGGGCTTTCTAGAGGTTTTTTTTTTTTCCTTTGTTGAAATTACTGATAAAATAAGTTAAATGGGACCAGGCAAGGCTTACTAAAGAGTATTCTTCTGGTGGTCTCCGGGTGATTGGTTAATCCTCTTGTTTGCTTAGCTACAGACCAACCTTACATATATATAATAATGTTATTTAAAACTTTGTGAAATGCTTTGCTGTTGTCAATAAAACATTCAGATTTCTTCTGTCAAAAGGTATAACTGTCAAAGATGAAAATAAAACTTTTTTAAAACAGGGAAATTTCTAGTGCTTAAATGTTTATAAACTGCATTTCTGTAGTCCGTGTTAAGAATTTGTTTCTTGGACTATAGGCTATGTGTTTAATGGCATTTACATGTGTAAATTGCCCTCACCTTCCTTGGGCTGCATTTTGTTTATTAGGATTTTTGTTATATCCTTTCCAGGTTGAAAACCCTTCTAACAGAAAAGGGAATCATGATAGGAGTTGGACAAGGTCTGTCTTCTCTGTCTTTTTTACCTGGTCAGGGTATTTAACTTTTCTTGATCTTGCTTTGAAAACCTTTTGCTGTTATTATATTTAAACCAAACCTGGCCTATTCTTACCAGTTCACATTGTTTTTTTTTTATTCTTCCTTGCATATGTGTCCTTCCTCTTAAAGTTATATATTTTTTTAATATGAGCTCATATGAGAAAATCCTTTAAGCTGGTTTATTTGGTTCTTTTCCCTCTACTTTGCATTGATATTATTTGTAATTGATTGGTCAGAAAATTTTTTTCTAATTTTCTCTTTCTTGTCGGTTATTAGCCTCTTGAGGATTCTAGCCACAAAATCATACTTGTTAGTTCTCTGAACTTTTTGAAATTAATTTTGCTAAAGTCATGGTTCAGATTTAGCCAGAGCCAGTGATCCCATTTCCTTAATTATTATAGTTACTTTTACCCCAGAATTTCTGTCACCTATATCATCAGCCAGTTCTTCCTAGTTGGACTGCATTAAACTCAGAACAATTTCTCGCATTTTTTGTTTCCACTGATATTGAGAGATGAAATGTTAAATTAAGTCAATGTATTAAATTCTCATTTAAACAAAATGACAATTACCATTTCTTTTCCCACTCCCCTGTTTTTCTATGCCACTTTCACACGTGCACTGGGACAGCTGTATCCATATCCTGTCTAGTTGTAGAATCTGCAGTATGTGCCCTCAGGTGTTCCTCTTCCTAACCCTGTCCTTTCTGCTCCCTTTACCTTAACCTAAATGTATGTGAAGTTTCATTAAAGTATACAGCTTTAAAAAAAAAAAAACCACCATGGTTTTTCTCTATTAATTACATAATATGTAGTTTTTTTTAGGGGTTGGGAAGTCTCCCATATTCTCACTTCCATAGGTAATCAAAGGTAACATTTTATATTTTAGTCTATATATGAATGGACAGAGAGACATGCTTTCATTAAATGGGCTTATGCTCTTAGGGTATGAGAGTATGTGCTTGCATTGTATTCTAAACATGTATCATAATTTATTTAACTAATTCCTTGTTCTTGGACATTTGGGTTGTGTCCCAGTTTTTAGAAGTAGAATTGCTGAGTCAAAAGGTATGAAGAATCAGATACTTATTGTCAAACTTCCTTCCAGAAAGCTTGTAACAGTTTACACTGCCCACTGGCAGTGCACATTTTTTTCCATTTCTTCATTACCTTAACATTAGCCATCTCAAAGTTAGGATAGGGGGAATAGGGTACACATGTTTATTTTTAGGTGTTACCAACTTAGTAGCCAAAGAACATGGTTGTCTTTTTTAGGTCCAGTATTTTACCCACTTCTTTCTATTGGCTCTGTGTTTGAAATAAGACCCATGCATATATGCCAGTTTGACCAATTCACTGACACCAATGAGGTTGTATCTATCCTGTGTCAAGGTTTCAAGTTCACTTGGTGAGTTAATACACAGGGTGAGGCAAAAGTAGGTTTACCGTTCTGAGTATGTAAAACGCAGAGTTTATTCTTATACTAGAGGTCCAGTGCATGGATTTGTGCACTGGTGGGGTCCCTCAGCCTGGCCTGCAGGGATCAGGCTGAAACCAGCTCTCCGATATCCCCTGAGGGGTCCCGGATTGCGAGAGGGCGGTTCTCAGGTGACGTGCCCCGTAATTGGGCTCCCTCCTCTCTGGTTCTGGGTGCGTCACCTGAGAACCACAGCTCCTACATTCAGCGTCTGCCCCCTGGTGGTCATTGCGCGTCATAGCTACTGGTCGGATGGTTGCTTAGGCCTTTATATAGTTTATTAATTATTGTACTATTTTCCATACAAACAACTGTAAACCTACTTTTGCCCCCACAGATACTTAAAGTCAAGCCAGTTTAGTCGTTATTTCACCATGTTTTTATGCAAAATATGTTCTGTCCTATTAAGTCAAAACTTTTACCTGTTTTTTTCCCCCTACCTGCAAAAGTAACGTAAAATCTTTTTGAGTTGGTGAGTGTCTTATCAGACCTTTCAGGTATTCAAGTGCGCTTTGGTTCCTTGACTAAAATCACCTAGTTAAATTCATGTGCCTTTTCTTATTCTTTATTCCTAAATTGTGTGTTTTGTGTGTTTTTTTACCTTAAAAGATGAAAATGTTTCCTGTGTCTTCATGGCCTTCAGTTCCCTATTTTGAACAACCAAGCCTCTTAATTAAAATGTGCTCTGCCCCTGAGCTCAGAGCAACTAAGACCTCTCTGCTGCTAGCAAATCAAATATAAGCAGTCTTGTGGACAAGCCCTCCAGGTTTGCTGGTGTATGGCTGGCTCACTGGTGTCTGAATTTCAGTTCTATTTTTGATATGACTAAAGCACCTTGATGTCTTATGCCGCACCTTTTCCTCGGAATGATATGAAAAGAGAAGTGATGATGTTTTGCTGAGGAGGATCCCCCTCTTCTCCCCAATTGTTACCCAGGCAAAATTGTCAAAATCATAGTAAACATTATGAGTTCCATCTTACAGGTGATACTTCCTTTCATTAGTGTACATTATGATATAAATGTAACTGTAATATTAGGGTATACCTTTTATTCTCTGTAATGATCTTGCTGCTGGGCCAGATGATGAATACTTACTTGTATCAACTAGAAGGCTTTAACTTTTATAGACCCATAGCTCTAGAATACTGGTGCATAGTGGCACAGCTTTTGGAACCCAGTTTCTTTGTTTATTTTCTGTCCTTTCCTCGCAACCTGTTTCCTTGTTTTCTATTCTTCTTATTTAAACCCTTTAACTACAATTTATAAGTGTGGCCTTTCATTTACTCTTTCCTCTCCATTTGCACATTTGGTCAGACTCATTTGGAGGGACAGGACTTGCTGATGTGTTGGGCGGGGAGGAAGGGGGCATGAAGAATCTAAGTAAGAACTTTAGGATTATGACCTGGGCAACTGGGTGGGCCAGTTTCCTGAGTATTGAGACAGCTGCCCATCAGATCCAGGGCTCGATTATCCAGGGACTCTTACAGATCTCTGAGAATCGGGGAGGAAACTGGGTTCTCTCGTAGAAAATTGTTTATGTATCATATATGGAATTCTGCATGTAAAAATTTACTCTAGAACAAAATCACATCCTCATGGTCTCTGTTGGGAACCTGATACCAGGGCTTTACCCTTGGTTTTACTGTGGGGTTGCCCAACTTGTCATTTTTACCTCTGAATTTACACAGAATAAAATCAGTTTTAGTAAATACATGCACAAATTCCCCTTGTCACATCCTACATAATAAAAGGCTAATATGCAAATGACCCAAATGGTGGAATGACCGGTCACTATGATGCGCGCTGACCACCGGGGGGCAGACACTCCACGCAGGAGCTCCCCGCGGGTGGTCAGTGTGCTCCCACAGGGGGAGCGCCGCTCAGCCAGAAGCTGGGCTCATGGCTGGCGAGCACAGCGGCAGTGGTGGGAGCCTCTCCTGCCTCTATGGCAATGCTAAGGATGTCTGACTGACGGCTTAGGCACACTAAGCCGTCAGTCGGACATCCTCCCAGGGCTCCCGGACTGCTAGAGGGCACAGGCCAGGCTGAGGGACCCCCCCCTCCCCCCCGCCCAAGTGCACAAATTTTGTGCACCAGGCCTCTAGTATAAAAGCCGTGGAACCATCAGCTTCTCTTAGGGTTAGGGAAAAAACAGTTGATCATATGATGTAGTCTTTCTGTGTTGTATAGTATTTTAGGAGCATTCCTGATTTTGTAGAGGGACTTGGTCAGTGGTGCTCTCATGGGCTTATGAGCATAAACCCTAACTGGCATTTAAGTTCTTTGACATATATGTATATGTTGGTTATCTGTTGCTACATATCAAGATACCCTAGTAAAATTTAGCAGCTTAAAACAAGAGTAAACATTACCCCCACATACTTTCTGTGGGTCAGGAATTCAGAAGCAGCCTAACTGGATGGTTCTAGGTCAGGGTCTCTAGAGGTTGTAGTCAAAATATCAGCCAGGGCTGCAAACATCTGACTACTTGCCTGGGGCTAGAAGATATCCTTGCAGGATGTTTCATTCATGTGGTTGGTGAGTCCCTGCTGGCTGTATGCAGGAGGCCTCAGTCCCTCACCAGGTGTACCTCTCCATAGTGCTCCTTGAGTGTCTCACATGACTGCAGCTAGCTTTTCCTAGACCAGTGGTCGGCAAACTCATTAGTCAACAGAGCCAAATATCAAAAGTACAACGATTGAAATTTCTTTTGAGAGCCGAAAACTGACTTCTGCACATGGGCCACGAAGTTTCAATCGCACTATACGTGCACGCCCACACGTGGTATTTTGTGGAAGAGCCACACTCAAGGGCCCAAAGAACCGCATGTGGCTTGCGAGCCGCGGTTTGCCAACCACTGTCCTAGACCAAGCGATACAAGGAGGACAAGGTGGAAGCCACACATCATTATTTCTGAAATGATTGACAAGCCAATGCTATTCACTGGGGGAGGAGACTACATTAGGGCATAGACACCAAAATTCATGACTTATTAGGGCTCTCTTGGAAGCTGGCTACCACACTGTGTAAGAATGATATTATACTTTCCTTCCCAAAGCTAATTATTCTCTCTGTTCCCCCTCAAGGCCATCCTCCTTCGGTAGGTTGGTTTGTTGGTACTGCGGCAGCATCAGAAGGGTGGTAATGGGCATTGGTTTCTAGGAAGCAAGGAAGTCAGTGAACTGCCAGTTCTTTCAAAACACTTGTATCTCTCTATACCCCATACAGACTTTGAAAATTAGAAAATAAAATAACTATATCTTTAATTCTTAACATAAATTCACTGATCTGTTTTAATGTAGTAACCCTTTTAGATAATAAAAGTAGGCTTCTAGAAATCACAGTGGATCATGTAAGGGTTAGGCCTGAATGAAATTAAGTTATTTTCTCCCTTTGCTGGGAAATCTTTTCTGCTGCTCCCTACTACCCATAAAAGTCATCATCCTCTTATTCTGTGCTCAGCTCTCCCACTTGTTAGCCCTCCAATGTTAGGCATATAACTTAATCTCTTTGTGCTTCCATTTTGCCATTGCAAAATGGGGGCAGTAATTTTTACCTATTTCTTGGGGTTTCTGTGTGGGCTAAATGACATGCCTGCAATGTGTACTTATTACAATGTTTGGCACATTGGTAAGCACTCATATATTAACTGCTGCCACTTATTTATTATGGTGTGATGGTGGATATTGAAGTCACACTAAACCATTTTAGATGCCTGTTCTACCTTTCCATTTATTAAACAATTACTATAAGCCAGGTGCTATGCTAAGCACTTCGTAGACCTTATTTTGTAAATAGGTAGTATTATCGCCATTTTACAGGTGAGGAAATTGAGGGGTAGAGAAGTTTAAGTAACTTGTTCCAAAATTACACAGCTATTAAGTTGTACAACTAGATCTCATACTCAATAAATGTTTGTGGAATTGGGCTAGATTTAAGAAAGATTGTCAGTGTGAATATCAGAAGAGCATTTCTTAAGACTAAAAACTAGTAACTGTACACTCAGTGTTTGGTGATTCATAGTTGGATTGGATATTTTGGGTTGAAAAGATCTTAGCCCACCCTGTAAACCGTAATGCCCATTGGCATCACTTTACCAGTACGAATGTAAAGGGAAGGGAATGCAGGCGAGCAAATGGTGCTTTTAAAGAGTTACTTTCTAAATGGTTCAGAAGAAAAGTTACAGAAATCACCATACATATTCAAACCAAGTGACAGTTTATCAGAATTTTAAATTAATGAGCATTATTATAATAAAAGGTCCATATTAATTTAAATTTGTACAATAAGTTTACAGAATTGACAGTGGGAACAAATTAAGTATGTACCAAGAAGAATTTACGAAATGTAGTTTTGTTCAGTCAGAAAGCCAAGTGGTCTGTTGGAGCTATCATTGAGTTTGTAGGACTTCACTTTTTATTGTGTTTTGCTTTTCTCCTCCCTGTACTTTGTCTTCTTCGGGGTGGGAGACTTTTCTTTTCCTCAACAAAGACATGTATAATTTGATTTTTAAGTGCAGTTCACTGCATTAGATAAAAGGGTTTGGGTGTAGGTGTGTTTTAATATATTTTTATTTATTTCCAAGAGGAAAAGAGAGGGAGAGATAGAAACATCAATGATGAGAGAGAATCATTGATCAGCTGCCTCCTGCACACCCCCTATTGGGGATGGAGCCCGCAACCTGGGCATGTGCCCGACTAGGAATCGACTGGGAACCTCCTGGTCATACCACTGAGCCATATCAGCTGGGCTTTTTTGTTTTGTTTTTGTTTTTTATTAATGATTACAGTGCTATGACTTAGGTTTCAAAGATATTTGTAATTAAAATAATTAGCTGTTAAAATTTTACTCATCAAATTATTTGGAAATAATTCAAAGAAAAAATAAGAGATCATTAAATTACAAATCTGAGGAACATGAGTGTGCTTTCAAATTTTATTGTTCGGAAGGTGAATTCATTTTTGGTTGTGTGCCCACTTAAAAGGCTTGTGCTTTTTATTCTCATGCAAGCAGCCTCTGGCTTCATCTGAGGAGGGTGGGACTCATGTGGGGAATGTCTTAAGCTCACAGGTAGTAAGTATCCACTGAAAGAACATTTGCCGATTAATAGCTAATTATGATTTTGCCAAAGAGCAAATTAACATAATGGGCTGGATGGCAATGTAGTTCAGTCTTCGTGGGTGTTGGCTGATGCTGATGGCTGCCCTGGCCAGAGCTGACAGCAGTGCTGGTACATGTGCTGATGTCGTGATCAAGCCGATAAATTCCCGGTGATTAGTGAGTCTCTTAACTCCTGGGGAAGATCAGAACGTGACAGTTTTACCTGTCATGTACACAGACTGACAAGGGAGAGAAGTGTTGTCTGATGATGATCCTGCAGAGCTACTGAGTGTCATACAAAGCACGCGAGATGCGCAGTGAGCTTGGCTTTGTGAGAAACAATTCTGAAACAGCTCTGTGGCCTTTCGGCTGTCTCTGGACTGTTGTTTAATGCAGACTGTGCCTAAATTATGAAAATGGGTGTTTTTCTGGGAAAGGCTCACAGGAACCTGTGGCCTGGACAAGAATTGTTGTTCGGTTATTATTGATGCACAGAATTTGTGTGATCATTGAGAGTAAAACTCCTGCTAAGCAAGGCATATCCAGGAAAAACCAGGAGTCATGAATGAAGTATTAGACATGGGTACTAACTGACTTTTAGAAGAAAGACTGTTTGCCTGCCTTTGGAGAATAGGTTCTATGCCATATACCCTCTCCTGCACCCATCCTTGCGCCATGCCCGTGAGTTCATATGAATGTATGCCGTCTGCTAAGGCCTGGTAACAGGAGGAGAAGCATTTCTTCCCCAAAGTCTGATTTAAATATATAGAGTGCTGATTGTTTTGAGGACAGGAAAATCAAGAATTTAGGAAAGGAGTGGCCACTGAACTTACAAAGTGAACAGCTAATTTTTAAGAATTCCTGTGTGTCCTTGGGGTCTTTAGTTTCTCACTCTAATTTAAAAAAATTCAAAGTAGTAAAGTCAGAAGATCAAATGTTGCTTTCGCCATGACCTTGTTTACTGTATTCATCATAGGATAAAGGAGAACTATAGTTTCTAGAGAGAGAAAATGTCTGGGTGTCACCAGCCTTGACTGCCAAGGGAGGTGTGACTTCTAGGGAGATGGCTCTTGAAAGTTGTCCATCCCAATCAAGCTACCTCTCCTGTTGCTCAGGCCTTACCATGAAATGCTTGGGAGAAAATTTGCCCAGCAGGATATTCCCAGTCATGTGTGAGATGACAGGGATGCAACTTAATTAAACTAGTCACTGAAGTAGCAGTGTATGCCTACCGGAGACTGAGAGCCAATCTGGACACAAATGCCCACTTAAATGTTAATGGATATTGTGAAATAATGGGCCTTTAAAAGAGGGAAGGGGGGTTAAAGTTAGTTATAATGTTACACATATTTCCAAAGCATTAGGCAAAGTAAGCTTAGTGCCAAGATAGTTACTACAAGATACTTCATTGAATTAAGTCTCAATTGGTGGTGGTTCCTTTTTTTGCTAGTTGTCTATCTTCCATGTCTATGAATAACAAAGATGGCCTGTACTTAGAAAGCAAGCATTTGAGTTTGATTTACACACAGCACTTCTGCCTGTCATGCTGGCCCACAGTACTTTCATTGCCTCCACCCCTTTTACTCTCCTAGGCAGATGGCATGGTTCAGGACTTCTAACAAGTTTCCAGCTGTGCATTTTCAGATGCGCTGGACTCCAGATCCTATACCATTGATCCAGGCTAGAACAAGAGCTTTGACAGACATGGTCTCTGGCTACCTGAGTCTGTAACTTATTCAAAGACAGTATTGTCCTACATCAGGACCAGGCCACAGCATGGACTTAGCTCTAAGCAGAA
Organism: Plecotus auritus; assembly: GCF_963455305.1. Taxonomy (NCBI): domain Eukaryota; kingdom Metazoa; phylum Chordata; class Mammalia; order Chiroptera; family Vespertilionidae; genus Plecotus; species Plecotus auritus. Next base: position 167,173,509 of record NC_137771.1, on the reverse strand, counting down.
AGAAATCCAGATTTCATAGTATTGGCCATATTTAAAACAACATTTCAAATACACTCGGAAGCAGGCCGCACAGCTCAGTCTGCAGTTAAGACAGCATGCTTTTCTCTGAGGTCTTACAGCATCGCTCATGCTCTCTTGGGACTTTTGATTTGCAGATGCTAATGCTGGAGACCGTGGACAGACCAATAACGCTGCTTCTGCATCAGCTTCCAACTCCACCTGAACAGTCCCGAGCAGCCAGCTACACAGGAAAAACCACCAGTTACTTGAGTGTCACTCAGCAACACTGGTCACGTTTGGAAAGAAAATTAAAAAGAGAAAAAAACCTGTTCATTTTAGTGTTCAATTTTTTTATTATTGTTGTTGTTATTATTTAACCTTGTAAAATATCTATAAATACAAACCAATTTCATTGTATTCTCACTTTGAGGGAGACCCAGGGGTGGGAGGGTTAGGGGGAGGGAAAGCGGAGCACCAGAACACGATCTCTCTCCCACGACAATCTTATCAGAAGTCTGCTGTTGGATACTTTAAAAACAGAACTCCTGCTTCATGCCCCTTCCACAAAAGAAGAAAACTTTGTTCTGTGCTGAAGTTTTTTTGACCTTTTTTTCTTTTAAAGTCAAGTGTAAGACTTGGTATAGTGCACAGCTTGAAATTGGTTGGGAGCTTAGCAGGTGTAACTCCATGGGGACTTAAATGTCACTTGTAAAATTAATCCATCATCAGGCGTTTGAAGACTTGCCTTTGGCATGTTGGTGGCAGGTGTGGCAGACAAAAAAAAAAAAAAAAAGGAAATGTGTATCCTTTGTAACCCTGGGAGGTCAATAAAGTTAGAAGCTATAAGGGAAAGATTCTTAATTGATTTGTTAAAGTTCTGTTTTGCTCTTAATCATGCTAGTGGTGGGGGAACTTGTGTAAGAGGCTATCTGGGCGGAGCATGCCTGCTCTTCCTGTGGATCTTTGTTTGCCTGGCCAAATGTTCTCTGCAAACCTTAGTGCGGTTGTAAACTAGTGACCGAGGAGAAGGCTGACAAAGCATTGAGACGGCCACTCTGGCTGCAGAGGTCAAAAGCCGATAAACCTGGAGGAAGGGACTGGCCAGGGCAGATCTCACCACTGTGAATGAAGTAGTCCAGATTATTTTCTAAAGTTGCTTCCCTTGGAAAGATACACTTGAGAGGACATTATAGTTAAATAATGTGAACTGTAACAGTCTACTGGTTTATTTTCATATTTTTAAATTACAGATTGAGCTTGCAGAAATTGCCACATTCTGCACATAGTTCTAATTTTAAATCCAAATCTAGAATCTGTATTTAATTTCAGCTTTTTTTAACCTCATGCTTTTTAAATTTTATTTATTGATGCATGTGTTCAGGCCATTATGATTCTAGATGATAGGAATATTAAAAACTACGCATCCAAATGATATAAACAGTCACTTGTACCTGCTGACTTTATAGGAAAGTGGATTACATAAATGTGTGTATATGTGTTATATATGCATAGACTCAGTACTGCCTTTTGTTTTTGTTTTCATTTTGTCCACAGTATCAACATTGACTGCTTGAAGAGTGAGAAGAAGAATGTTTCCCTATACCCAGTTAAGAGTTTTGTTTGTTTTCTTTTCTGTATCAGTGATGGTGTAAGAACCAGTCTCTGTTTTTGAAGAAAAAGCAATATTCCTTGGAAAGCAAGGAGGATTGAAGGATTATGTTTGCAGTGAGGAAATAGATTGTCACAAAGAGTTTGTTTTACACGTTTAAGGTTGACATCTATGTGGGCCTTATATACTCTAAAACGAACCTTAGTCACCTTGGTGCTTATGGGCCATTACTTGACCTATGAATCTTTAAGGCACAACCAGTTGTACTTTACATGTAAAGATTACTTGAGTGATGGCCGCCTTTCCCCCTACCCGCTCCTTCCCCACACGCCTTCTACGGTTCACTGAGAGCTAGGGCTGCAGAGCTGGGCCCTAGGTTGTGTGTAACCTACCTTCCCCTTCTCATTGCCACCTTAGGTCATGTTAGGGATCTCGCCCTTCAGGCGATTTGGAAGTGGAGTCTCTTGACAGCCCTCATGCAGGTCCCCAGAGCCTGTACTACTTCTTACCCAAGTGTGTGTGACTCCCAGAGAGTCGACTGCCTGCTGAAGTGAACCAGTGCCAGAAAGGCAACTGTGAGCCATCGTAGTTTTCACTCACTGTTTAGCTAAGCTCTTAGGCCGCAAAAGGGGTTTCTCAAACCTCTGGTTATATCAGAGTTCATGAGAAAGGAAACATCCTCAGTCAAACCAAATCAAACATTTTGAATTTTACTTTTCATAATGAGCCTCTGAGAGCTGATTAAGATTGGAAAGACATCTGAATGAAAGTATTTGGCAACATGATACTAAAGGAATGGCTTTGATAGGCCATTTTCAGAAAAGATTTATAATAAAGAGGACGAACAGCAGGTCTGTGACAGAAATGGACCTGCTTTCAGACCACTGCCCAGCCAACATCTGGACAGACACTACTCTGGATTTGGTATATCTGCCAGAGCCCATAAAAATCTGTGCTTATTTTACAAAATACCTTCCCCCCGATAAATGGGGTGAGAAAAAAGAAGAGTCTGATGCTTTCCTCTCGTGTTGTGTGTGCGTGTGTGAGGGCTGAGTTGCGTGATTTTTTTCTTTCTCAAGGATCATGGCAGGATCACAGAGCTCTTTTATACAAGTGAGATCCAGGTCTCTGCGTATCTTTTTGTAAATAATAAAATAATAATAATAAAAGCTCCTCACCAAATTCAAGCTTGTACATTATATTTTCTTTCAATGTTTTTAAATTTAAGTTTTATTGTTTTGTATGTAAATATGTGGACCCAGGAACTGTTATTAATGAGCAAAAAGTTACTGTTCAGGGCAGTGATTCTGTTTAATAATCAGACAAAATGTAGACGAGCTTTTTAAAGCCATATAGTTTTAACTCTGTACAGTAGGTACCGGCCTGTATTATTGTAACAATAACTCTAGCAATGTATAGTGTATCTATATAGTTTGGAGTGCCTTCGCTTCCATGTGTTTGTTTTTTTGTTGTTTTTCATTTTTTAAATTTTAATTGGTTTCTCTCTCTATTCATGTCTCCCTGTCCCCACCCTTTTCCCTATGAAATAATAGTTCACTCATAACACAGTGTCTGTGCCCCTTCATGGTGAATTTCAGTGATACCATGCTCAGGAGTGGGAAGAGGAAACCATGTTCATAATCTCCTGTCATGTAAGCCCTGCCTTTGTTTTGGTTCTGAACATATGTCTTCCTCAGTAGCAGTGACCGGTTTCATTTCATCCTTAGGCCATCCAGGGACTCAGCATAGTGCCAGGGAGCCCTAGAGGTGGAGGGTATCAATTAGATTTTGCTCGTCTCTTTCCCCAAACCCTAACCATGGGTCTTACAAACAGCAGATTCCATGCTCACTCTCCTCATTTCCTTCCCTCACAAATGAGAGGGGAGAATTGGTTTTTGTAAATCAGAATTCCGTCATAGCATCAGGTTTTGCTAATCAGTGGTCTGAAATGCCACAGTGGGATTGCAGGCAGTAATGCCGGAGTGCGCGTGTGGACTGTGGCTTAACAAGGGGACTCCACCTGTCAGTCCTCTCGCCGCCACCACCCCTTTCAGCAAAATCTCATTTTAATTTCTTTTTTCAAAAAGCAGTTGAATTCTGTGTGGCCATCATGAAGGCCTTTTTTGAAAGAAAAAAAAAAATCAAAATTACTTGTTTTGCTTCCAAGTACTCCATATGAGATGTCTTGAGTAGAAGAAAAAAACAAACTTTACCAAACCAAAGGTTCCTATTTTTGAAACATCATGTGTTCGTTCCAGCAAGGCGGAAAACTGCACCTTCTTTCCAGCGACATGTCATTTTTTAAGTCCTCTTAATTTTTAGATACATATTTTTGGTGTGTGTTTTAATACAGCTGCCTAACCAGTCATCTGGTCTGCACCAATGCAAAGGTTTCTGAGAGGACTATTGTATTCTCTATCCCTGTGGATATAAAGACACTGGCATTTTATTTCTTTTTCCCTTTCCTTTTTAAGGGATTTAACTTTGGAATCTTCCAAAGGAAGTTTGGCCAATGCCAGATCCCCAGGAGTTTGGGGTCTTTTCTTTTTTTTAAATGAAAATTGTAACTGATTCCTGTTGTTGTTCTTAGTGATCATCTAATCAGAGCCAAACACTTTCTCCCGTCTATAAAAAAATAAGCATGCTTTACAATAAACCCTGTCTTTTCTGATAGAAACCTGAGCCACTGAAGATAAGAGAGACAACTAGAAGCAGAGTAGAGTCCCAGACTAGGGTCTACGTTTGAGAGGCTTCGAAAGTAATCCCTGAGGTTTGCGTTATTTTCACAAGGGTTATGACGTTTTATTCAAGTTTGTTGCTCCGTTTTGCACCTCTGCAATAAAAGCAAAATGACAACCAGTACATAAGGGGTTAGCTTGACAAAGTAGACTTCCTTGTGTTAATTTTTAAGGTTCATTTTTTTTTTCATACTATATCTGCTACAGGCAGATTCAGATAGATGTATGAAATGTGCTTGCCTGTAAAATTGCATTTATAAATGTGTTGCCGATGGATCACTTGGGCCTGTACACATACCAATTAGCGTGACCACTTCCATCTTAAAAACAAATCTAAAAAACAAAATTTATTATATACATATATATATATATATATAAAGGACTGTGGGTTGTATACAAACTATTGCAAACACTTGTGCAAATCTGTCTTGATATAAAGGAAAAGCAAAATCTGTATAACATTATTACTACTTGAATGCCTCTGTGACTGATTTTTTTCATTTTAAATATAAACTTTTTTGTGAAAAGTATGCTTAATGTTTTTTTTTCCCCCTTTCCCCATTCCCTTGTAAATACATTTCGTTCTATGTGACTTGGTTTGGAAATAGTTAACTGGTACTGTAATTTGCATTAAATAAAAAGTAGGTAGCCTGGAAATGAAATTAAAATTCACAAGTGTGTGGTCTTTATTTCACTACCCAGCCCTCTTCTTCACCCGGCCAATTTTGCCACTGCAATATGTAGACACATCGCCACCTCTTTTCCTCCTATTAGAGAAACATGGATCTTTGTTATAAAAATTGAGATATGAACATTAGTTCTCGTTCTTTAAAATGATCTTATTCCATTGTGTGGCCAAGAGGTGCAGCTTCCGTCTTGGAAACCTTTGGATTTGATGCAGAGGAAGCTTTGCAGATACTGCATTGAGAAGAAAGAAAACACCCCTGAAAGGGACAAATTTTAAAAACGTGTATAAGCTGCTGTGTTCTGTTACTGTGTTCATGGTTTGGTGTAGCTGTATTTTTTTTAAGTTCCATCCCATTAGTAATGGTCTTTGGGAGTATCTGTAAAATAAGTGAACACAAACAGTGGGGCTGTACCTCCCTGGTAACCAACACATGTTGTGTTTGAGTCTATCATTTCCAATACTGGATGCTGTATGTAAACATGTAATGTCTCTTAGTGCAAAAAGAAACTTTTTTTTTAGGGCTGGCTCACTGTCAGGCCTAATCTAAAGGCTAGATATAAAGTCATGTGACTGCTGCTTCAATAAAAACAAATTTATATTGGATAAAGTCTGGTCCTCTTTGTTCACTTACGTTTTTGTTCTGAGACATGTAACAGTGGAGGGGCAGGGGGTTAAGATGTCCCTTGTGGGATAGGCCAGCAGGCCTGATGGCACTGAAGTGCTTTTGTTTGGGATTCACTAATATTTCCTGTCCTGTTCGAATGGGGGTTGGGCAGGATGCCCTTTTAACTTAAAATCCTGGAAGTCTGCATTTCCAGTCCTTTGGGATCACATTTCTGGGGGAGCAGTGACGATGCCATTTGAGGCTTGAAAGGGGTAGTGAGGAAAGGGAGGGGTCAGGCTGCAGGTTCCCTTCAAGGAGAAGGTGGTGAAAGGAAGTGACCACAGTGATGGATGGTCACCCAGGCCTCAGGTGCAGGGATATTTGACGCCCACTAGCACCTTTGGATTTAGGAGAGTTGTGAGCGCATTACAGCAACGTGTCCGGGGAAAACGAGCTGTTGTGGAAGGTGGGATGATGAGGCCCACGAGTTGTCAGAGCTGAGGGGACAGTCAGTCTAATGTACATTTCTCTTTCCAGCCTCTTCTCCACAAAGGAGAAGCTCTGGGCCTTCCCCAAAGATGTGAGATCCTTCAAGTTTGAGGCAGGTAGGGAGTGGCTGCTGCGGGGCTCTGACCAGTGGGGGAGCCAGACGGTGAACATCACTTCCTTAAAAGGTCTTTCTCTTGAGGTCTGGTGTCAGACTTCATCCTCACCTGACTGGAGCAAGACCTAGAAAAAGGACAGCGGCCACAGAGATGCCCAGAAAGTGACACTCAGTTCTAATGCTCAGAGCTCGGGAAGGGAGTAATAAGGAAATCTGAATGCTTGAGAGTAGGGTCTGGTGTCTAGCCCTCTAAACTCGAGACCACAAAGCTGCTGAGAGGAAGGGTCCTGTGTGAGCTCTTTGGTGCACCTAACCTTGACTTTTAACTGCACTGGGACTACACTTATTTTTTTATAGTACTTATGTCATTAGTATTAATTCATTGTTTGGGGAATTTCCCAGGTATTTTTAAAACCAATATATCCCCTTTTTTATTTATTTAAATTGTTTATTGTTGACACTATTGCAGATGTCCTGCATTTTCCTCCTCTTTGCCCACCTCCACCCAGTCCCCGCTCTTGGCCCTCCCATTATTGTGTGTGTCCATGGACTATGCATGTATGTTCTTTAGCGAATCCTACCTCACCTTCCTTTATCCAGTGTCCCTCACCTCCCTGCCCTCTGACATCTGCCAGTCTGTTTCATGTATCCATGCCTCTGGTTCTATTTTGCTTGTCAGTTTATTTTGTTCACCAGATGCCACATATTAGTGAGATCACATGGTATTTGCCTTTCTCTGACAGGCTTATTTTCCTTAGCATAATAATCTCCAGGTCCATCCATGCTGTGACAAAGGGTAAGATTTTTATTGTGTAAATGTACCACAGCTCTTATCCACTCATCCACTGATTACATCCCGTCTTAGTCTCACCTTGCCCTCACTTAACTGTAGCCTGCATTTGAATGAATAGCACACTCAAAATTATTCCAGTCAGGAAGAGGAGAACCATTTGATTTATGAATACAGTTGAATGAAGTTTATATTTCCAAAAGAAATTCCTGGGGGCAAAAGCTGAAGTCATTGCATTTGCAGAGAGAAGCTTTCCCCCCTCCATTTCCTTTCTAAAAATGAAGGTGTTTATCCCCTTGATGCAGAGAGGCATCACCTGGAGGAATTCGGGGCGTAGGTTTGCTTGCTTTGATATATAGTGTTGATTTCTTAAATTCTCAAAGTTTGGCCAATTTCTCATAAAATGGTAAAAGCTAAGCAAGTATCTGTTCCTTAAAATTCAGTTAATGTGTAGCTTCATTTGCATCAACATATTACACTTTTGAAAATATTTCAATTACTACATTTTTAATTATAGTATAAATATATTAAATTTTTATATGGAGCAATCATTTTATGAGGAAGCCAAGTTAATGCATTTTTATGTTCTTTCACCAACCATCTTCAGATATGTAAAGGGCAATCCTATATAATAAAAGGCTAATATGCAAATAGACCAAACGGTGGGACAACCAAACAACCAGCCGCTATGATGTGCGCTGACCACCAGGGGGCATATGCGGAACATGGTGGGCATTGGCTGCGGCGGGATGGTGAAGCAGGTGAGCGGGGGCGCCAGACCAAGGCGGGGCACTGGTCACTGTCATTGCGGTGAGCTTCTGGTGGTTACTGAAAATTCTTTGCTCCTGCGCACTGCGGTCCCGCCCAGCAGTTGCACCCACTGCCAGTGCCCGGTGCCAGTCTGGATCACTCAGCACCATCAGCGGTGCAAGCGGCGGCTGCAGGTCCTGATCGCCCCTGAGGGCTTCTCTACCTCCCCCTGCTCCTTAGGGGTGATCAGGGCAGTAGCCACACTCGCACCCACTGCTGGCGCCGGCCCCAATTGCTCGTGCCATCAGCAGGTGCAAGCAGGCCTGGCGCTGTCAGCATGTGGAAGCGGCGGGAGCGGGGCTGCGGACAGACAGGGAACCGAGGGACACGGAGGAAGGGACGAGGGGAGGCAGGGAGGATGGGCCAAGACCCGCCCCTGTGCCTACCACAGCCTTGTGGCCCACAGTTCCTTTCAAGGTGCATGAATTCGTGCACTGGGCCCCTAGTAGTAAAATAAATAGTAAAGAATAGAAACAGAAATTTATATATTACATACAAGACATTTCTGTTTTCTCACCACCACATCTATCTATCTCCCAGAAAAGAAGGTGAAAAAAAGAAAAAGGTTTAAATATCCAGCCAAAAGTTAATTATTTAAGTCAGCTTGCCTTAATTTGACAATAAACTCAGGATTATATTTGCTAACTAAGCCTTAGGTGTGGAATGCATTATGTAAAATTAGTTAAAATGTAATAGGCAAAAAGCAAAAATGTTTTTACTCAAATGGCTATAAACAAAGCAGACACTTTCATACCCTTTACCTTTGAAAACAGAATTGTGACCGGGAACATACAGTGCATGCATATCTAGCACATTTATTAACTGCCTGTCAACACCCCAGCATTCGGGCTCAGGGGCAAGCCCCAGCCCCAGCTCAGATGGGGAGCAGACCTACACCAACTCACACACATGTGTACACACATGTTGCAGGGATCCCCAACACAGCTTGACACCCACACCAATTTCTTGTGTCACTTCTCCTCTTAACCGAAGTTATCTGTGTATCTGCTTTGTTTTCTTTACTGAACTCTAAACCCTTCGAGGTCAGGATCCCTGTCCGGTTCAGCATGTACACCACACAGCAGGCCACGTGTTGTTGGTACTTAACGTGTTTGAGTGGATGCCGAGACCCAGAAGGAAGGAAGAACAGACACACAGAGTGGTCATGACAAGCTGCTGACACGTGCAGGCTTTTTGGCCTCTCTAGACTCCCACAGACACTAATGCTCCTGCAGATGGACAGGGGCCTGGAACTCACGAGCAGCTCAGGACAAGGCTGCGGGGAGAGAGCAAGTGCCAAGTAGGAGACAGGGTACTAACAGCAGTGAAAAGACCCACGAAGCTAATGAACGTGGGCCTAGACCCTCAGAGGGCCCAGCCGCCATCGTCCTTTCGCTTTCCTACCACTAAATCCCAGACCTCAGGGCCTTTTCTGAGGGGGTGGCGGCCGTGCCTCTTCATAGGCTCTACCTTCAGGCCCAGGCTCTCTCATATAAGGGTCAGTGGCTTTGCTTTCCACAGACTGAGCTGAGATCCCCTGTCCCTTTCCTGGGGACCTCTCGCCAACTCGGTCAGAGCTGTCCCGAGTTCCCTGAGAAGGCAGGACCTGCAGGGCCTGGTCAGCTCTCGGAGGTGTCCATCTGTCCAGCCCCAGGAGTGGGCCCCGAGGCCTCTGGTTCTGGCTGCCCCATGGAGGCGCACCCCTGGGGCAGCCTCTCAGGCATCCGAGATGCTGAACAACTCCTGCATGAGGGGTGTGGCAAAGGGGTGGATGTCGTGGATGCGCAGCAGCCGCTGGGTGTGCTGGGCGTTGATGCTGCGGAGCTCGGTGAGCCTGGCCATGATCTTCAGGAACAGGAACCTGCAGGCCGGCCAGAGGGAAGGTTGGGGTGCAGCCCACCCTGGCCCCACCTACTGCCCTTGGACCACTCTGAAGTCGCCCAAGTTTGGGGGTTTTAATCTCAGAACATTTCGGGTCAGCCCAGGGAAAGGCTCAGCTGAATTACTTAAGCTTGTCTTTCAGCCTGTGGGCGAGAATGTGGGGCAGCCCGGGGGACTTGAGGTGCTATACCCCCACTGGCACCTCTTGAGTGTGTGTACGGGAGAGATCCATGGGAACACCCAGGTATTTAAGGCACCAAGTGCATAGGTCAATTTGTGGGGAAATCTCTGCCTTGGCTAATGGCTGGGGTGAGGACCGAGTGCAGGGGTTATGGAAGCAGGGGTTGCAAGCAGCGATCCCTTCTGGATCTAGTCTGGGATCTAGTGATGAGGCACATCTCGTGCCTCAGTTTCCCCATGATGCATCCTAGCTCTGCACAGGGGAGGACTGAGCAAATGAAAACACAGCCACTGCAACACCCCAAGATTCTGAGCTCAATAGAAAGCTGGAGCAGGCCAAGTAGAGGCGGGGCATAAGGACGCCAGCATCCTCCGTGCTGGCCTTCAGCCCTTGCGGCTGGAGCCTGTGGACCGCTGAGGCTCCATGAAGGGTGGCAGCCGCTGTCCGGCCAAGCCCTTAGCAGCCTTCCTCCCTTGGGCTGTCGAGAACAGACTCAGGATTTCCGCCCAGTTTGCTTGTCTTTGTTCTGGGAGGCGGTTAGGCAGTGCTCAAGAGAGTGGGCTGTGGACTTGGCCACCTCCAGCCCCACCTGAGCCTCAGTCCCCTGCAGGATGGCGGTAGCACCACTTGGTGGGGCTGTTTTCATGACTAACAGGGATAGTTCCTGTGAACTGCTTGGCACGAGGGCTGGCACTTCTCAGTAAATGACAGCTATTATAGAAGTACCATTATCGTCCTTATTGTCATATCTTTATTACCAGGTGGTCACTGCTGGCTACTGCTAGAGGCCCTGTGGGAGCCTCAGGAGACTGCCTGGCTGTACCGCCCTTGACCACAGAAGGGAAGGCCCGGGCAGACGTGAGCTGTGCCTCAGCAGCGATGTCCCGGGCGTGGGGCATGGCCTCGGGCCCTTCCCCACTATTGAGCTGGAGCCCAGGATGACTGGTCAGGAGACCTTAGTGAAGGTCCCAGTACAGGGCCCCAAAGCCCTGGCCCTCAGAGCCCCCCCCCCCCCCCCCGAAAGTCTCCAGTCTGCTCTCCAAGAAGACCCAGAACAGTGGGCCTGGCAGGCAGGGTGGGGCACCCCCTCACACCCGCCCTGCTTGCTGCTCACCGGTGGCCGGGCTGGGGACGATGGTACTCGATGTAGGCCTTCAGGGCGATAGCGAACCGCTCCTGCAGCTGGTCCACCACGCTGCGCTGCACCACGCCAGGGCGGTCTGTAAGGAGGGAAGCAGTGTGGTGCCCGCAAGGCCATGGGGGCAAAAGCTCCCAGCCCAGAGAGGGCACATTGCCTGGCAGCACCTTCCAGAGCAGAGACCCCGGGCAGGGAACTGAGTGGAGCGCCAGGAAGACTGTGCATCGCACGCCCCCGCCCCCCCCCCCCCCCCCCCCCCCCGCCAAGGTAGGGCCCAGGAGAAACCAGCAGGGCCCTACCCTGCCTATGCAGTGAGAGGGGCAAAGCCACTGGGTAGGACCTTCCCTGGGGAGGGGAGGGAAGGGGAGGAAAGGGAGGGGAGGGGAGGGGAGGGGAGGAGAGGGGAGGGGAGGGGAGGGGAGGGGAGGGGAGGGGTGGGCTAAAAGCTGAGGGGATGGGAGCAAGCCTGGGGGGCAGGGAGGCCGGGCGGCCGTGGGGTCCCCACCTGGGGAGAAGAGGGAGATGGCCTGCATGAGCACATACTCCTCCTCGCGCAGCCGCAGCTCCTTCAGCATGTAGTGGAACTTCAGCATAGGCTCCAGCAGGAGCTGCTGGAAGCCCCCTGTGGGTGGGTGCGGCATGAGGACCCAGTCCCAGGCCTCCCTCAACAAGGTCTCCTGCCCTGCGGTCCCAGGACACGCACATCCTGGCGTGGCTCCTCTCCCCCTCCCAGCTGATTCCCTCCCTCTGCCAGGGCAGGCAGGAGGCTCTTGGGCACCTGCAGGGTCTTCCAAGCAGTAGGACAGCCGGCCACACTCCCAGGTCCCAGTCTCTGCGTTGAACACCGTGTTGAACCTCAGCTGGCACAGCTCAAAGGCGGCGCCCTTCAGCAGGGAGATCTGGTCTTCGATGGGCAGGTCCCTGGCAGGGGGATGGGAGGGGAGGCTGGGATAGGAGCCACCACTGGCCAGCCCCACTCCCACAATCCAGAAATCGGGGCAGAGGGCAGTGGGAGGATGGGCTTCTACCATGAGGATTACTCCAGCTGCTTTTGGTTGCCTCCAATCTCTGTCCCTCACAACCCAGCCAAGCAGGTCACCTCTCCCTGCCCCTTTCTCCAGCCTCCCCTCCCTCAGGGACTCCCCATGGAAAGACGGAGCTTGGCGTCCCTTCCAGCCTAGCCCCCTCTCCTCCAACTCCCTGCACAGCCACTGACCCACAGCCGATGCCTTGGCTCCTGGTCCCTGGCCTCATACTTCCTGCCTCGGTTTCCCCACACGGAGTGATTGCCTCTCTAACTTCACTTGAGTAAACCCTGCTAATCCTTCAGGACAAGCTGTCTTTATGCCTCCTAGAAGTCTGTCCAGCGTCCTTCTGCTTCTGCCACTCCTTTGGCATGAGTTCCATGCACTCTCTTCTTTCAGATCCATACTACTGAGCTACAGATGCCGTGAAATGTGAAACTGATTATACTCGCCTTGTCTCCCCAGCCCCCAGCCCGGGACCCAGCAGGTAGTAGCCCTGAACTCTGTACTCTGTGCTTCCAAATCTAGCCACTGATGAGCTGTGAGCCTGTGCAAGTGCCTTGGCCTCAGTGAACTCTGTTTTCTCTCTGTGGAAGGAGGGTGATAGCAATGCCTGCTCCTGGGCGGTTGTGCTCAGAACTGTGGCCACGGGACCAGGTGAGTGGCCTCCCATCCTAGTGTTATACCGCGGGCCACTGGCTGTCAGTGGGGACCGTCAAGGTCCACAAGCGTAGACAGGCCTTACTCCTGCTCCTTTGACCTCAATGCCACAATCTGACCTCCATTCCAGCCTGTGGCCACCCTCCCCTCCTTAAATAAGTCCTATGTGTCACCCCTGGGCTCCTGGAATAGAACTGCCCTCTGCCTGCTGAGGAGATCAGGCTGTCGTGTGTTATTCGGCTGCACCTGAGCAGGCCTGGCAAGGCCAGGTGCCACCCCAGAACAGGCATGCCCTGTACCATTTCCAGCCTGGACAGTGTCACAGGGCAGCATTTGCCACACAGGAGGAGGATCCGGGGTTTCTCGCTGCCCCACTGCCCCATGGCTGTTGCCCCCACACCTCGCTGTGGGAAGTCCAGACCCTTGGATTCTTAGGATTGCCCTTCATCCTTGGGACCTTCTCAACCACCTCCTGACAGCTACTGTTAGAGACCTGGTGTCTGTGCCTGCCTCTCTCCTCCCTCTGGACTTTCTTCCCTTTCCTTCCACCTCTTCGTTCTGGAACTGCCAAGCTGTGATTCCTGCCCGTTTGGGAAGAAATAGGGGAGGGAATGACTACTGACTGTCCAACATGTATGAGCTGTTTGCTCTTCAGATCTTTTCTTATTTCATAGGACAGTCCAGCAAGTGGGCATGGTTAGCTCCTTCTAGTAGATGAGGGGGCTGAGACACAGTGAGATTAAAGGCAGGCCCGCCGTCCCCCAGCTAAGGAGCCATGCAGCAGGGGCTCCAGTCCCCCACAGTGCCAGGTCCCCAGAGTTGGGGGGCAGAGACAAAGAAGGGTCTTTGGGCACCAACATCCCCCATCTTCAGGAGGATCTATCTCAGAGCCTTTGCACCTGTTGGCCATTTTCTGCTCCTTTCCATACCCATCCTCCACCCAGCCCCTATGTCCCACCTGAAGTGGGAGATGACTTTGGCAAAGTTGATGATGCCTTTGAACATGTAGGTTGACATGTCAGCCATGTGAGGCAGCAGGGAGAAGATCTCTTTCCCACTGCCCTCGGCGGGGGGCTTGTAGTTCCAGATGCTGCCGTCTTCCCCCCGCAACTGCAGAGAGACCACCTTCAGGGAGGACAGATCTTCTCTGATCTTGCTCCACTTGGTAGCTTCTTCCCCAAGTGGAGTCTGTGGAGATTCTGGGAGCTCGTGGCCACTGCTAAGCACCTCTGGCAGCTGGAACAGAGAGGAGGTGGAGAAAGGAGAGGTAGACAGCATGTATTCTCCCCAACAGGTTCCCACACAGGCCCCAGATGGGCACCCACAGCAGCAGGCTTGAGAGGATGCAGGCAGAAGCGTGCACACACACACACACACACACACACACACACACACATACACAGCGCTTGCTTCTTCTCCCTGGTCTCCTATCAGGTGGTGCACTTTCTGGATCTGTGAATTAATGGTCCCTCACATCTCTGCCCCATCAGACATGGGTTTGCTTCCTGCCCCTGGGGAGGGTGAGAGGGCCAATACCCTTAGCTATGCCCCAAGCATCCCGAGCCTTATAGTTGGGAGACTCAGAGAAGGGTCTGGGTCTACAGATGGAAAGGACAGACTCCTGGGGGCCCTAGCTACCAGTTTTCTGAGCCAAGCAGGTCACCCGGGACACTGTGAGCATCGAAGGGGAGAGGGCACAGAGCTGAGACGTGGCTGACGGTGCTGAGATCACTAATGTTCCTTGAATCAGTAAAACCAGTTCACAGATGTCAGACCCCCAGCAGGCCCTGGCCCTGTTTTCATTAAGCCCTGAACCCCAGCAACCCTGGGACAGCTCAGCTTCTAAGACTCCATTTATGGCTCAGACCCAGTTCCCATCTGTTGCAGAAGGAGGAAGCAAAGATTCTCAAACCTGAGCATGTGTCAGAACCCCCCGGGGGGTCTTGTCAAAATACAGACTGTGTCCCCAGCCTCCAGTATCTGAATTGGAGCCTGGGGGCATCTGAGAACTTGCATTCCTAACTAACAAGTCCCCGGGGGCTGCTTCTGGTTACAGCGGCCAGTCTTTGAGGACTTCTGGGAATGAGATTGGGGTTTGGAGGAGCTGGCATAGCCACTGAGCCAAGTGTAAAGCCTCATACCCGGAAGTTCTTGAAATGGGCGAAGGTGGTGTCAAAGGTTTTCATCTGAGCATCCATCAGCTCCCTGATCATCGCCCACTGCTCTTCAGTCAGACCCTTGGCTCCCAGGGGCTGCGTCCCAATCCGTTCTCGCTTCTTCCTGATCAAGGCCCGTCTCTGCTCCACGGCTGCGTCAGACATGATCACTGCAGGGATGGCCAGGGCAGGCTCAGCTGCCTGCAGGAGCGAGGCTGCCCTCAACCCGCCCAGGCAGCAGCAGGGGAAACCCAGACTCGTGAGGACAATGGCTCCTCTGGAGAAACACTTGGGTAAGGACAAAGGGATGAGGTGCGGCCGGTGTACTGCCCACGACTTCGGGGTTTGTGACAACTTTGTGGAACAGTGGAAGCGCTTGGCTTCAGAACCAAAAGGTGCTAGGTTTGGTGATAGCTGGGTTTGGTGACAGCTGGGTTTGAGTGACAGCTGGGTTTGAGTGACAGCTGGGTTTGAGTGACATCAGTGACCTTGAGTAAACTCCTTAGCCCCTCCCACCTTCAGTTTTCTTCTTTGTAATCTGGAGTGGCTGTGCTCACCTCCTACTGCTGTTCCGATGAGGCATTGCATGGAAGGTGCTTAATGTAGCTCCTGGCTATGTATGTAGGAGCTATATACACACACACATATGTATACATCAACATGTATACATATACATACATCTATATGAATATACACTGAGTGGCCAGATTATTATAATCTCTGAACGCATAATAATCTGGCCACTCAGTGTATATCTTATATAATAAAAGGCTAATATGCAAATTGTCCCCTCGACCAGGAGTTTGACCAGCAGGCTGGCTGGCCAACCGCCCATGTCCCCTCCCTCTGGCCAGGCTGGCCAGACCCCACCCATGCACAAATTCATGCACCGGGCCTCAGAGATCATCATAATAATCTGGCCACTCAGTGTATATATAGAGGAGGGTGGGCAAAAGTAGGTTTGCAGTTGTATTAATGATACAATAATAAATAAATGATAGCCTGGCTGGCGTGGCTCAGTGGTTGAGCATTGACCTATGAACCAGGAGGTCACGGTTTGATTCCTGGTCAGGGCACATGCCCAGGTTGCAGGCTCGATCCCCAGTGTGGGTGTGCAGGAGGCAGCCAATCAATGACTCTCTCTCATCATTGATGTTTCTCCCTCTCTCTCTCTCCCTCTCCCTTCCTCTCTGAAATCAATAAAAAATATTTAAATAAATAAACAAATAATAGAAGAATAAACTGTTTTCTATACTCAAACTGTAAACCTACTTTTGCCTGCCCCTGTATATTCACACCTACACTCCCTGGAATGTACTAAGTGTTCAGTAACTAGCACCTGGTAGCATGTATTCCTGTCTACTGCATTTGATACCAACAAGACTCCTCAGAGTCGCCCAGGTTCTCCGGGTCTCCAAGCCCTTAGAAAGCTGGGGCCACTGCTTAGCAAGAAATGCCAACCCAACCACTTCCCAAGGAGCCTCCGGCTTCCCTCTCCCAAGTTCACCTCCCCCAGTTTGCCTAAAATGCCACAAGGGCAATTATAAAGGGGACAAAGAGTCATAAGGGCACCTGAGGGGAGAGAAGGGCATGACTCTGGTCGGAGACGCCCACTTACCCAGAGCAGAGGGCAGAGGTGCCCTCCATCTGTCCTGTCCCCCAGAGGGCTGTGGTGCGGGCAGATGGGCTGCAAGCTCCGCTCCGTGTGCCTGCCCACGGCTCACAGGCCACGAGCTGCCCAGGGACCTGTGCGCAGGCACACACCTTCATGGTGCCCGTGTGCACGCCTGTGCATACACATCCCCGAGGCCCACTCCTGCTGCGTCCCCGGCTCGCGGTGCCCATGCACCCGGCCCCAAACCCGCCGGGCACACCCTGCCACTCACTCTCCTTCCTCATGCCGCTCTCCAGGCACTTGCGCAGGCGGCAGGCCTGGCATTGCCGCCGGGTCTTCTGGGTGATCTCACAGGTGCCCTTCCGGAAGGGGCACCGCAGCCGTGCATTGCGTTTCATGGCCCTCCTGTGCAAACAAGGGGCGATAGTGGGCGGCGGGGGACAGGCCACACCGCCCTTCTCCCTGCCCCTTCTGTCACCGAGGGACACGAGCGCACCTCTGTGGGCCTGCCTGTCCCCTGAGACGGGTCCAGCTCACAGGAAAGGAGGGAGCTCCTCCATCTTCCCTCGAGGCCCGAGGTGTGGAGGAGGGCCCTGCCCCTGCCATGTCTGGGTGCCTCCGCTCCAGGTCCGCCCATGTCTCCGCCCCGCCCATTCCCTTCCCTTCACACCCTCTGGCCGTGGCACTGGCAACCCAGAGGAGGACCTTGGCGATGTTTCTGTGGCGGTGGCCTCTTCCCCCATTGTAGAGAGCCGTCTGGGAAGGCACATGGATACTTTTTTAATTCTTATCAGCTGAGCCCGAGGGCACTGGCAGAATCCTGTTATCAGTACCCATGTACTTGGAATGAGGAACAAAAAGGACCTTGACCCACCCAAAATAAGGAGCTTACTCAGATCCTGATGAATAGGATTTGGGTACACCCGAAACTCCTTTTTATCATAAAATCCCTTTTGGAAACCAATAAATATGCTGTGTTGTCTGAGGTGAGTGTGACTGTCTCTATCAGAGGACAGGAAGCCACCCGGCACCCAGCTTGAATCTATTTCTGTCTCTTGTCTCTTTCTTTCTCTAATTTCTTAATCCCCAGCTCCTCCCCTCAGGAACCTGTCTTTCTCCCTTTCCGTGCGGGACGCGGAAAAGGAAGAAACACCGCACCACACCCCATATCTCCTTCTTGGAAGAGGGAGCCCGAGACCACCAACCCCAGGGGGTGAGACATGTAGGAAGCCCTCTCTCTCCCTAGCCCCCGCTCCAGATTGGGGGGGTGGGGGGCAGGAAATGGCTTCCCCTTTGGAAAGGTGGCTCCTCCTGATTGGCCTGGTGGAGCGAAGAGGCTCACAGCCCTGGGAGAGGGAGTGTGCCAGGTAGGGGAACCATGGGGTCACAGTCTCTTAGACACCCCAGCACAGCCACCCTCTCCCCCCACCCCCGCCCTTCACAGCTGAAGAGAAAGAAAGCAATTCCTCCCTGGCCGGCCGCAGGTCCTGGTCCAGCGGTGTGGGAATGAGGGACAGCTGGCGGGAACATGGGCACAGACAGGAGTGGCTGACCACGGGCCCTGGGGCTGAGCCACACTCAGGTGACTGGCAGGTCAGCCCAGGGAGCAGGTGTTTCACAGGCTCCGCCCCCTTCTGCCTCCCCTGCTGGTCTGGGTAAGAGACCCCTGATCCTGCTCGCTAGCACCCAGAGGGATAGAGGGGAAGGCGCTCAGGTTTAGTAATGACATGCCGACATGCCGTGGGTCAGATACTGGGCTAGATGTTTTGCAGAGCTTTGCGCATTTAGTTCTCACAACTCCGCAAAACACATCGAGTCATCTGCCTGGCACGGGTGCAGAAACCAAGTCAAAGTACATCGCGGGTGCGAGGGGGATCTGGCTGCCACATCTGCACCCCATCGATCGCCAGGTTGACTGGGCTGATCTGGCTGGCTGGGCTGTGTCCCCCTCACCGCTCCACATGCGTCCCTCCCGAAACTGCAAGCTGTGTGCTCCATCCAAGACAATGACCTCCCCCAGAGGAGAGGACGGTCTTCAGTCAACGGTGCAGAGGAGCTGCGCTCCCCTGCGAGGCCTCCCAACAAGCTCTCAAAGGTAAATCGCTACCGTCCTCCAGGTAAGTGACAACTGAGCTTTGAATCTGTGGCTGCCTGACACCAGAAGGCAGCAAGCTCTTACCTCTACGGTGCTGCCTCCTCTGGGGGTCCCAGGACAGCCAAGGTGAGGGGAGAGCAGAGGACCCCCCCACCTCAGGCCGTCTACACCGACGCTGCGGGCAGGGCCAGGTCTGGCTCAGGCGTCCGCCCTCCTTGGCGCCGCCCTGGTGGCCTGTGCCTCGCCCAGGGGTGAGCTCTCTGAGAGCGGCCGGTGCAGGAGCAGCCAGCCTGGCGCCCAGTGTGGGAAAGGCTTCCTTGCTCTTCGCGAGAGGAAGAGCCGGGCGCTTCCTTCCAGGGCTGCACACTGAGGTCCCGGCCCGGCCCGCACTGCGCTGCCCGGAGACGGCTGAGCTCAGAGCTCTCGCGCAGGATGGCAGCGGAGAACAAACAGAAGGAACTGAGCTGCTGGGCACACCACCCGAAGCCTTGCGACTTCCAGTTACGAGCCGTAACGTGCTTTCCTTATTGGCAAGCCCCGCTGAGGGGAGTGTTCTGCACTGGTAACTGAACGCAGCCCGACCCTGTGGCTGGTCTGCCCGCTCTTACAATCCACACGACCGCGTGCTGGTTTCCCACGGGAAACGGGCGTCTTAGAGCCTGCCCTGGGCTCACCTAACCCCGGGGACCGAGAGTGACCACAGCAGCCAGAAGCCGGGGTTTCCTCACTCAGGTCGTGCGTGTGGACACTGAACTGCTCCGGTGACTCCCTGGGCTGACCAGGCCTGGATGTTCCTATGGGGTCTGGTCCCCCACCCAGGACATGCTGACCAGCAGCTCATTTTGTGGGGCCGTAGGGGGCGCCCTGGCTCTAGAGTTTGTTTCCATTCACCTGTCCAGCCTCCAGGAAGTCAAGCTTCTGCCCTAAGAATGCCCGAGGCTCCCAATGGTGCCCCCCAGGTGGGAGCTGCTCTCAGCATGCCCTGCCCTCCACAGGGGCCAATGGAGAGCTCCCTCACAATCCTTCCTCCGCTCCCCTCCCCCGCTTCCTGGTCGGCTTCTCCTCCTGGTCTGAGCCCTGCACTGAGCTTCACTCTTCTCTTTCTTCAGCTGGACAAGCTGAGCCCTTCTGTGTGGGCCTGTCTTGCTGTGCTGGGACTTTTCAGTCTTTAAATTGTTGGACTATTTGCCTGTTTCTAGGTGAGCTTGTCTGTCACATTCTCCGTTTATTTTATGCCATTCTTACTTAACAACCACTCTCTAAGACTGATTGAACACTTGCATTTTGGATTTTCACATCCTTTCCTCTTTTACAGACTGAATTTCTATTTTACTCAGAATGTATGGAGAAACAAAGGGGTGTCTTAATAGAAGGAGACCTTTCTCAGGAAGGAAGATGGAAGATGGAAGACGAAGGATTCCTCTGAGATATACATGGCTCTCCTGAGACTAATTAGGAGGGCTTCGGACGGCCCCGGCCCACACTCTGAACCTGGGAGACGGTCAAGCTGCAGCCCTGGTGCCCAGTGGGCTAATGGCAGAGCCCCAGTCGGATGGGACCCAGGGTGTCAGGGTAGCCGGTGGGGAAGGTGGCAGGGTACTCTACCTGAAGAAGCCTTTGCATCCTTCACACGTCATGACATTGAAGTGATAACCAGTGGCCTTGTCCCCACATACACGGCAGATGTGGGGCTCCCCACCCCCCGCCTCGCCATTGACGGCGGGCTTTCCAGGAGTGGAGTCTGCTCCTCGGCAGTGCTCAAGGTCATCGTGGTTCCAGCTTTCTTCAGGTCTCACCTCCAGGTTGGCTTCTGGCCCTCTGGGACTAGGAGTAAAACAGCCTCACGTCAGTAAAGGGCTGGACAGGAATGGGCTGAGGCTGTCCCCACTGGGGACCCAAGAGCTGACCTGTTATGGGAGAAAGGGGGTGGGGCAGGGTTGCTATAAAGAGAGATGTAACCATCTACAAAAGCTGGAATTCATTCCCATGGCAGAAATCCAGGGCCTACTAAAAAACCCCCAACTACTCAGAGTCACAGAGAGTGTTCCACAAACAAAGACTGTCACAGGAAGGGACATTTTATACGCAAGGCAATGTTTCAGAGTGCACATTGGAGGAAAACAACCTGCCTTCCGTTTTCAGCTTCATTCAGGAGCCACTAGGAATAGCTGGATCTGGGGCTATGGAGATGGTTGGCAGACATTCTGCACGTAAATGATCAACTGTGGACAAAGGAAAAGTGAGATGACACTCCCTCTGCGATCAATATAAATGCCGGTCCCTAGAAGGGAAGCGGTACATAATTACAACAAGACGCATGAGTCATGGAAGCTCAGTAGGTGGCACACACCAAGAAGATAAAGAATGTCTCTAGCCCAGCCGGCATAGCTGGGTTGAGCGTAGATCTATGAACCAGGAGATCATGGTTTGATTCCCAGTCAGGGCACATGCCCAGGTTGTGGGCTGAATTCCCAGTGCGGTGCATGCAGGCCGCAGCTGATCAATGATTCTCTCTCATCATTGATGTTTCTATCTCTCTATCCCTCTCTCTTCCTCTCTGAAATCAATAAAAATATTTTTTTTTAAAAAGAAATGTCTCTAAAGGGACCGAAGAGAGACATCTACTTAAACTGTCTGATTAAACATTTCCCAATTCCTTAATAAGGAGCCACTAGAATTAATGACAGAATCCCACTCCCTAATATTGGAATGACTTTTACTTGGTTTTGCCTATAAGTTTTCTGTTAGATAACTTCCATAGTCCATTCTCTCATATTATGAAGCTCCAGGTAGAGAACTCTGACATATTCTCCAAAGATGGTCCTCAATAAACCTCACGTCCCGAGCCCCACCCTTGTGCAGTCCCCTTCCAGGATGAGTCTGGGATGGTCTTGGACTTGCTTGAAGCAATAGAATGTGGGCAAGTGACACTGGGTCAGTCCCAAGCCTGAATCATAACAAGGCCTGGGAGCTTCTGCTTCTCCCCTTTGGGGAGCCCGACATCACCATGTGAGAACGTCTGGCTACCCTGCTGGGGGGACCACGCAATGAGGCCATGTGGAGAGAGAGAGCCCTGAGATGACACACATGAGAGAGACCCAGCTGCCCCAGGCTCCCAACCATGCCCCCCGAGCTCGGGACATGTGAGGGAGGCTTCTGGGACATCCCAGCCCAGGAAAGCATCCACCTGATGCCATGTGGAGCGGAAGAACTCCCAACTGAGCCCTGTCAACACACAGAATTGTGAAGAAAATAAAATGGTGGCAGTTGTAATCCTGTAAGTTTTGGGGAGGCTTGTTGCATGGCAAGAAATAATGGAAACAGATGGGGTTCAGTTAGAAACAGATCTGAACTGGGTTGGGGGATGCCAACTGACACCCCCAATTCTGATCCTGTCCCACGCTTACATCAGTCCTCCTTATAGCATGGTGCCCGGTGGGCAGGAAAATGGCAGTGACTAGGTGACTGGTGTGTGCCAGCCAGGTCTCTTCGTGTATGAATTTCATGACCAGTTAGGCTGTGCTGACCTGAGGCGCCTCCTGCCCTCGCTGTGCTGGGTGGCAGCTAGACACTGGAAAACCATGGGAGCAGGTTCCCCCTAGAGCAGTGGTTCTCAACCTTTCTAATGCCGCGACCTTTAATACAGTTCCTCATGTTGTGGTGACCCCCAACCATAAAATTATTTTCGTTGCTACTTCATAACTGTAATTTTGCTACAGTTATGAATCGTAATGTAAATATCTGTGTTTTCCGATGGTCTTAGGCTCTACAGGAGCAGATCCACAGGTTGAGAACCGCTAGCATCTCCCTGTCATGACGGCAGATGACCAGGTGGAGTGGGCCTTCTTGGAGCCCATTTCTGCACTGGATGGCTAGTGGGAATGAGCTCTACATGAAAGTAACTGCAAGCATATGTAAACACACAAGCTAAGTGTACCTCCAGCTCAGCTACCTGTAGCCTGATGTCCAGTTGCCCATGGCCATCCCACCACAACTTGACAGTGGAAGTAAAAATTAATCTAAAACCCACTGTGGTTAACTGTCGTACTTTTTAATATTTTATGAAAGCGTATGACCCTGGGAAGGAGCCTGTGTAAGTGAGGGGCCCAGAGCCTAGGCTTCGCTCGCGTGAATCCATCTCTGCCCGGGTTCTGTTGTGCCTATTCACTCAGCCACAGGAGCCGCTGGAGTCTCCAGGGGAGATGCCCGCTCAGACCAGCAGCACAGCCTTTCCTGCTCAGACTCCTCTGTGTTATGTTTGATTGTTGATATCAGGCCCAAATGCCTGATGAAAGTGGCAAAACAAGAAGTCTTTTACCATTTGCAACAGCATGGATGGAACTGGAGAGCATTATGCTAAGTGAAATAAGCCAGTCGGAGAAAGATAAATGTCACATGATCTCACTCATTTGTGGGATATAATGATCAACATAATTTGATGAGCAAGAATAGATTGATCTAGAGATAAATGGTAGGAGGGAGGGGGAGTTAGAGAGCAACCAAAGGACTTGTATGCATGCATATTAGCATAACAAATGGACACAGACACTGGGGCAGTGGGGGCTTGCCCGGGGTGGGAATGGCTGAGGGGGAGTCAATTGGGGGAAAAGGAGACATATGTGAAACTTTAGACAATAATAAAAAAAAAAAAAGAAGTCTCCAGAGAGGCCCTCCCTCTGATCTGCAGGGCAGGATTGTTGGCCCTGCCCTTAACCATGTGCTGCCATTGACCCTGCCCTGCCTCTCGCCACACTGGTAACTCTGTTATCGTGATTAAGTGGCAAGGATTGAACCTACTTTCCCCTCTGGCAGCTCCAAAGAGAGAAGAGTGAACTTTGGCCAGAAGAGAATGGTAAAGTGAGATCTGGGGTTTTGAAAAGATACACATCAAATAAGCTTTTATTTTTAGCACAGGAATGAAAGAAAGCTTTTGATAGAAAAAGCTATTACTCCCCCCTCCATGTTATCTATAATAATAAAAGCATAATATGCTAATTAGCCTGGACAGCCAAACAACCTTCCAGACGTCATTCCAGATGAAGCCGTGGTGGCAGGGGCCAAGGCAGAGGCGGTTAGGGGTAATCAGGCAGGCAGGCGAGTGGTTGGGGGCAATCAGGCAGGCAGACAGAGGTGGTTAGGGGCAATCAGGCAGGCAGGCAGGAAGGCATCTCCCAAGGAGACCCGGATTGCGAGAGGGTGCAGGCTAGGCATGAATTTTGTGCACTGGGCCTCCAGTAGAGATATAGAAAGAGTGGAGATCAGTTGCACAACAACGTAAGTATACATAACATTACTGAATTATACACTTAAAAATGGTTTATGTGTACAATGTTATGTACTATTTTACCACAATTTAAAAAATAAATCACTTGTGACTAAATAAATGTTGATAGCGTATTTAAAGAATATTAAAAGGGAAGCTAAAGTGTTAGTGCTGTGGGTGCCCACACGTTTCTGCCTGGCCTCGCCCAGGAGGTCTCACACCCATGGAGCAAGGGCAGGATGGAGCGGGAGAGCCACGAGGAAGCAGGAGCCCGAGGCAGAGAAGCAGCAGAGAGGAAAGCAGCAACAGCAGTGAGAAGCACTTCTGTGAGGAGTAACCTGGTGACCAGGCCAGTTAAGCTGCATTTGATCCCACTTGACGTCAGTTTTCAGCCACAATTGAATCCCTGTGAGGCTGTGCCCGTGGCAGTGGTTGACTGTTGCCTTCCTTCTCCCGTGTCTGCTTCAGAATCCCCATGGCTGTGGGGCACCCAGAGCTGCTTACAGCCCGAGACAGGGATTCTCCAACTCGACTGTGTATGCAAGTCACCTGGGGCTAGTCAGACGCACATTGCAGTCCCTAGGTCTGGGCTGGGCCTGAGCTCCCACCTTTCCAACAGGTGCTGATGCTGTGGTCTGGAGGGCCCACTTGGAGTAGCAAGGTTCTGGAAATCCAGCTACCCATCAGGGAACCGGCCACACACAAAAAGGTTGTGAGGGAGATGACTGAGGGCGGGCAGCGCGTACGGCCATAGAAACATCTTGAGGATCCAGGAAATGAAGTGATCACACAGGCATGTGAAATGACTGGCATCACAAATTGTTGTTGAAAGTCAATATACACCTGGGGGTGACAGAGACAGCCCTTCCCAGGAAAGGGGTGTGCAGGGGAGATGCAGGTAACATTTGATTCCAAAATGGGTTAAATCAAAAGGCTTTGGACCCAGGTCACTGAGGTTAGGGGGAGGAGAGAGTGGGCAATTTGGAGTTGAAGCAACAAAGGGTCTAAGTGAAAGGGGGAAAATGGTAGAAAATAATGATTTTAGTGATAGAAACTATTGGATACAGCAGGATTATAATATGTACCCACATATGTTTTATATATGTCTTATGAGTATATACATAATCATATTTTATAATATGTATATATCTACACACATATCCATATATATGTATGTGTGTGTAGCAGAACTTCTATATTCATAGAATAAATACATATATCAGAGGATAAAAAGGAAGCAAAGCAGGTAAAGGGAAATTACATTCAAACTGAATTTCTAGAAGTCAACAGTGAAGCTTATAAAACTGTTGACTTTGTTTAATGAAGGGAGAAGCTTGGTTAATTCATTAACTCGCATTACACAGGTTTTGATGTTTACAAAATGATTTCAAAATCACCATTTCCTTGCGAGCTGCCTGTGAGGTCGTCAGAACAGGCCTATCCCAAGTTGAGCAGGGCGGGGCAGGTCTGATTTCCCCTTTCACACATGAAGAAACTGGGGCTTTGATGTGTGTCCATATCAGGCAGGCTCTAAGTGATAGAACGTCTTTTCTTTTTTCTTTATTGTGAGTCTTCCTATTGTGCATGTCCCACGTCAATTAAATTTCTGTCACAAAACTCATGGGAATAAGATGCGGTCATCTATTTTAAAATTTTTTGAAGTGGGTCAAATATTGTGAGTGAAAGTCTCCCCTCCTTGGTCCTGGCTGGGAAAAACCCAGAGGGAATTGGGAGAGCAGGAGTCACATTGTATGAATCCAAACACGAGCAGCCAGCTGTTAACTTCAGGTGGCCATAAAGGAAAGTTGGCCTTTGTGTTTCCCGGGAAGCAGTCATCAGTTCCAAGAGGTCAGAAAGTTCATTCCTAGACTGGATCAGGGTTCAGAGCTGGCGTCAGCCCAATTCTAGAGTACACCCTGTGCCCTCTCCCAATATTTAACAGGGTGCACTGACCCCTGACTGAACTCCCTGTCTCTCACATGCCTGTGTAGTGCTCTTATTGCCTACAGTTTCGTAGTTGGACTCCTTGTTTGGAATTCATAGAGACCAAGGAGGATTGTTTCCTATATTACATAAGGAGTTTAAATATGTATCTTCATCTTAATTTTCAGTTGGATATTTAGTTTGTTATTTCAGTGTTTCGCAGATGTTCAGGAGGTATGAGAGATGGATGAGCAAGTCCTGGGTGCAGTTCCCTTCAAATTACACCACCTAGAAGGTCCCTGTATGCAAGAGGAGTCCCACACACATTTATATGTCCTTCCCAGGTTGTGACCAGGGCACAACCCCAGCCTCAAAGAATCCTGCAGAGAAGTTTCCAAGAAATATGAGTTCACAGCATGTAATAAAAATGGATGAAAATCAGGAGCATGACAAAAATACCCAAGGCATCTAAGTGTAAATGGTACCCCCAGAATTGTGCCATGTACAACCCACACAGCTACGTCAGCCCTGAGACTAATCTTTCTCATGGCTGTTATTCAGCATTGTGTTGGAAGGCTAAGAAAGACCAATATATATTAGGCTGTGTAAAGATTAGAGAGGAAAGAAACTCTTGTTATACATATATAATACTAGAGGCCCAGTGCACGAAATTTGGGCATAGGTAGGGTCCCTAGTGGCTGATGGCTGACGGCTGACGGCCAGGGCCTCCTTTCCCTGGCTGCCAGCTGCTGGCAGGGGCCTGCCTTTGTTCCACACCTCTCCCTGGTGGTCAGCGCACATCATAGCAAGCGATCGAACTCCCAGTTGGTCAAACTCCTGAGGGAACACTTTGCATATTAGGCTTTTATATATATAGATGGTTGTGTTCCAAGAAATTCCAAAGGAATCAACTGATGAACTCTTGCAACTATTAAGAGAATTCTGTAAGGTGACCAGACAAAATATCAAAACACAAGATAGATTTTTCTATAAACCAGTAAAAAATCAATTAGAACAGTAAAACTATAATGGATATTGACTCAGGAATCGAAAATAAATACAGAAGAACAGATTATCCAGCAACAGACATGTAAAAGTGAGAACACTTAACTGAAATACATGTCAGAGGTGGCATTTCAAATGGACAGGAAAAGGACAGACATTTCAATAAATGGCTATTGGGATAATTCAGAGAAATAAGTTCCAGGTAGACTGATGACCTATTTTGTTAAATGATAGAAGTATTAGAGGAGAGTATGCCAAAATGTCATCAGAAGCTTGGAAGTTGAGATAGCTTTCTTCAATAAGATCCTAAGAGCAAAATTCATAAAGAAGAAAATGAATAACTTCAACTATATCAAAATAAAAATAGCATAACAACAATAGTAAATACTTTTGTTGACTAAAAGCAGAATGTAAACAAAGTTTTAAAAACAAATTACAGACTTAGAATATTTAGCATATGTATATCAAAGAATTAGTATTAAGAAAAAATATGAAACAAACACATAGATAAAGATAACGCAATATAAAATGAGCTAAGGGTATGAATAAGCAATTAAGAAGAGGAAATACAATGGCCAAGAATTATATTAAAAGGTGGCCAAGAATTGCATAAAAATATGCCCAATTTCACTAGTTGCTGACTTGTATCCCCCAGTACCTCAGGATGTGACAGTGTTTGGAAAAAGGGCCTTTAAAGAGGTAATTAAGCTCAAGTAGGGTCATTAGGATGTACCCTAATCCAATATGACCGGTGTCCTTGTAAGAGGAGGAAATTTGAGCACAGAGAGACACCAGGGATGCTCTCACACAGAGGAAAGGCCATGTGAGGACATAGCTAGAAGACAGCCATCTGCAAGCCAAGGAGAGAGTCCTCAGAAGAAACCAAACCTGCTGACACCTTCATCTTGGACTTCTAGCCTCTAGAACTGTGAGAAAATAAGCTTATATTATTTACTAGTAAGCCATTCCGTCTATGGTATTTTATTATGGCAACCCTGGAAAACGAATACATTAGTAATCAGGGAAATTTAAATATTTCAAAAATGGGTTACTATTTTCACTCATCCAACTAGAAAAGTAATAACATATTTCATAAATAGCAAGCATCAGGGTGTGAAGGAGTACTAACTAGCGTTCTCTGCTGGTGGGAGTATAAACTGGTGCAGACACTGTGCAGGGCGATTCAACAATACCTAAAATTAAAATGCACACATCTCATGATGTAGCAATTCAACGTCTCAGCATATCCTCTAGAAAAACACTCGCACATGGGCACAAGAAGGCATATACAGTGAGGTCATTGTAGCATTTTGGTAGGAGTGGAATCTTGGAAACAGCTTACATACCTATGAATAAGGTAATGGCTAAATATTAGTAAAAGGATTGTACTCTGGGGAGTACCCTGTAGCAGTTAAAATTGAGGTAGAGCTACATACTGATCTGGACAGTCTCCATGTGGAATATGGATATGGGAAGTTTGTTGAGTGGGAAAACAGAATGAGAATATGATAACTAGTTTATTAGTACATATAAGTATATGTGAAAGCAAACGAGACCTTCGGGCAATAAATACACCAAATGGTTATATGAGTTACTTTAGGGGAGGATGGCAGGATGGCTAAAGGCGAGTTCTACTTTACCTGTACTGCTTTTTCATTCTTATAAGGAGCATGTCATAAGTTATAATTTTATAAAACTATTACCTATTAACAATAGTTTAGTCAGCTCTGTGTTGTCTGTCATATCCTATATAATCCTATCTAATAAAGAGGGAATATGCAAATTGACCATCATGCTGTCACAAAGATGGTGGTGCCTATAGCCACAAGATGGAGGCACCCAGTCCCCTCAGCCCCACTGGAGTCCCACAGTCCTTTCAGCCCAGCCAGGGGCCAGCAGGTGCACAGTGCAGCCAGACCCGCCCTCAGCCCCCCAGCCACCCAGGGCCGGCCCAAGGCGCAGGCAAGCCTCGGATGTCGGCTGCCCAGCTGCCCAGGGCCACCCGAGGCTCAGGTAACCAGGGCTGGCCAAGGCTTGTGCTGCTGGCAGTGGCAGCAGCAGAGTTGTGATGAGGGCGTCGCCTTCCCCTGATTGCTGGGTTGCCTCCTGCCCCTGAAGGCTCCCGAACTGTGAGAGGGGGCAGGCAGGGCTGAGGGACACCCCCCTCCAGTGCATGAGTTTTCATGCACCAGGCCTCTAGTAAAAGCATAATATGCAAATCAACTGAACGGCTGAACAGTGGAACGACCATCTGGATGACCATCTGGATGACCATCCAGGACCACGCTATGACACCCACTGGCACCAGGCCAGCCAAGGCGGGTGCAATGTGATTGGTCAGGCACCTGGCCATCGCTCCATGATCGCCCCACAGAGGGAGGCCCAGGCCACCCACCGGCAGGCTGTGGCAAGTGGGCGGGGCCTCCCTCTGCAAGGAGAAGCCCAGGTCCCAGGTGCCAGAGGGAAGCTGGTGCCGGCAGCTGGGGGAAGGAAGGCCTATTCTTGCACAAATTTTGTGCATCAGGCCTCTAGTTTATTCCATAATAGAGGAATAGCTTGAGACTAGGAGTTGGCAAACTTTTTCTCTAAAGGGCCAGATAGTTAATATTTTGTGTTTTGGTAGCTACACTGTCTCTTTTGCAATTACTCAGTCCTGCTGTTGTAGAGCAAAAGCAACTATAAATAATACCTAATGAGTGAGCAATAAAACTTGATTTATAAAAACAGCTAGTGGGCTGGATTTGGCCTGTGAGCCATAGTGTGCAACTCTTGATTTAGACTGTTTATTATATAACTAAAGTTTTCTTAAGTTATTTATTATTTTTTAATATTTTTACTTATTTTATTTTTATCTAATTATATGTATTTATACCATTGTATTATTAGTTGCTATATAACTAAAATATTTTAAATAAAAATATTTGGTGTATGGAAAAATTATCATTCCTATTAACCAGCTAATTAAATAAGTACTAGCCTCTGAGGCCTTGCTCAGGATATATATATATATATATATATATATACATATATATATATATATATATGTATATATATATGTATATATATATATATATAATTTCAAAGAAGAAGGGAGAGGGAGAGAAACATCAATGATGAGAGAAAATCATTGACTGGCTGTAGGGGGGCGAGCCTGAAACCCAGGCATGTGCCCTGACCAGAAAATGAACCGTGACCTCCTGGCTCATAAGTCCACAGATGCTCAACCACTGAGACACACTGGCTGGGCCTTGCTCAGAATATTTTAGACTGGTCATATCATTAGAGACCAAACGCCCACCCCAGTGGGCCCTCTTGTTGGTGAGCATTGGCCTTCCCAGCAGCAGAGGGCATGACTCTCCATGTGGGAGGGGACAGTCCTGCCACAGCCGACCCACTGAGTCAAGGTCCAGTGACCTCAGAGGTGACTCCTCACCATCCAACGCAGAGGTGACTGAAAGCAAGGCACCTGGGCACAGCCTGTCACAGGCCGGGCTGTGACGTGGGGAGAAGAAGGACTCGGGGGAGCTGAGCACAAGAAGGAGAGGCTCAGGTCAGTGGGACAAGGTTTCTCTCCTCAAAGCTCGCTGGTCCAAACCACCTCTGTCCCCAGGATGCTGCAGAGCTTCTGAGGGTCCCCTCCTGAGGTGTGAGGCCTGCGACTGTCACGCTGCCATAACTCAGCGCTGGTTCCAGAACTGCCCACGAAAACCCAGGGGACCAGAGGAGCCAGGGCTGAGGGGTTCCCAGCTCCCAGTCTCAGCGGGTTTTCTGGGTGAGGAGATTCCAACTCCGCAACACCAACACCGAGGGGCTGACTGTATGCGTGATCCCAGCAGCTCCCGCACTGAGGTGGCCACCAGGACTGTTTCTCTAGGAGGCCAACGCAGGAGCAGGGCGCCTTGTTAATGGGACTCAATAGTGAGTGAGTGTCCTCATGGCCTCTTGCATCCTGTGGACAGCAACAGGGCCTCTGGGATGCTGGCCTCCAACAAGATGCATTTGTGTTCCCACACTTCTTTTGCATGGAAGGGGGCTGTGGCGGGGGGTTGGGGGACAGCAAAAGAGGAAGAAACAAAAACCATACCTGCTTGGTGGTAACTTCTTTGCTCAGACTTCTCCTTTGGGGTCCACGTTGAATAATCAGGAACAAAGGATCAATCAGAACCCCAAGACCCCCATTCGCTTAGTCCTTTGCTTTTCGCAGGGGAGCACTTCCCTGGCAGGGAGAGCCTGCGGCTCTGGTGAAGTCAGGCAGTGCGTCCCGTCCTCGCACAGGTTGTATTCCCCAGGATGTGAGCCAATCTCGTCTCTTACCTACATCTCAGTGCAGGTCAGATGTGGCTCCAAGTGGACCCCGTCTGGCACTCCTAAGTCCCAAGTCCAGCACTCCAACCAGCAAAGAACAGATTACCGTATTCACTCTCATTACGTGCCCGCGCTTTTTTCTCTCCCAGGTCTTCACTGGAACACAGGAGAAGGGTGGGAACGTTACTAGCATCTGCTTTGTCTAACTAGTTCTGAGCAAATTTTGTGCTTCCAAGGGTCTCTTAACTTCAGCCACTGTGGCAGAGTTGTTTTAAACTTGGATCTCCTAGCCAGTTTTCCTTCCTTTAAGCCACCTTCCCAGATAGTGTTACTGCACCTGAAAGTGAGCAGAATATTGGATTCTGCTGGTGCCAGTGGGGCCGCATGGGTATGAGAGAGACAGGCAAGGAGGAAAGAGAGAGTGCGGCGAGGGGACTGAGCACAGTTCTCCTGTGGCTCTCCAGCAGGACAGCTGACAGCTGCCTGGCCAGGAGCAGGGAGAGTGGCCCTGGGAGCAGCATCTAAGGGTTCTTCCCTCCTCCGAGTGCCAGCAGCCCCCCACTCTTAGCCTGATCCTTCCTGCTCCCTGCCAGCTGGTGATGGCCGTTTTACCTCCTGGGGAAAAGGAGAGACAAAAGACAAAAACCGGTGGGTTTCCCCAAAATTATCACAGCACCTTCCATGTGAAAATTTGGACTTCCTCCCACTTATTTCTTGATTTAAATTGTTTTTATTTTGAATTATATATTTTAATCGAGCCCTTCTGATGGGAACAGCAGGACTACTGAAGTATGTTTTTTTGTTTTGTAATTAAATTTCTTTCTTCTCTTCCACTCAATTTGCCCCTCCCTCGGAGTGGGGAAGATTTGAGTCTCAAATTTCCTAGGGTGTCAGCGTTTCTCAAGTGGTCACTTGCTGGCCCTTCCCAACCGGATGCAGGAAATTAGATGGCTGCACAGCTCGCTGCCAGCAGCAGGGACTGGGACCCCTGGTCACGGGCCTCCTTCTTTTCAGCAAGTTTCTGACTGTCCACAGGGGATTCTGCGAGGGCCAGGTGGACCTGGTTTATAAATCCCCTTGGTTGGGAGATTGGTTTGGGCCTTGGGTAGAGAGGATCCAGAATAAGTGAAATATTGGACTTGGGTCCCGGTGGAAACAGCCTGTCGATGGTGCCCAGGGGCTATATGCTGGGGTTGGCAGCACCTCTGAGACCCCCAAAGCTAGGCCCAGAGGGCCATGACCACAGCCACAGGGGTTGGGAAGGCTGGAAAAGGTTAGAAACTCACCCAGGAAACTTATTTCCAAGAAGAAAAGTAGGCCTTTCTGGGAGCGCAGAGGGTTTTTAGGGCAGGGAAAACACTCTTGTATGATACATAGTGGCAGTTTCATGTCATTACACATTTATGTAAGCCCATGGGATGCATACCAAGAGTGAACTCTAATGTAAACTATAGACTTTGGGTAATTAGTATGTGTCAATGTAGGCTCATCAATAGTAACAAATGCACCACTCTGGTGGGGGGTGTAGATAATGAGGAGGCTGTGCATGTGTGGAGGCAGGGAGTATAGGGGACTGTACCTTCCCCTCAATTTTGCTGTGAACCTAAGACTGCTCTAAAAAATATAAAATCTTAAAAATAAAAGTAGACCTTTTCGTAGAGACAGGCATTTCTGTGTCCAGAAAAAAGGCAAGATTCCAGCTCAGGGAGGGCAGCTTGCCAGAGTCCTTGGGTCATGGATAAAACACACAGCTTTCGTCATCTCTCAAATCTCTCCTGGCTCCCACGAGCCTAGCCTTATCTCTCTTATAAAAATGGTGAATTATTTACCCCAGAAACAGGGAACAGAGAGCAGGTTATAAAATCACTAAGGCAAAGAAATGCTTCTCGGGTTTTTGGAGGGATCTCTGGGTCTGCTGTGTGCTGTCATGGACCAGACGGCAGGAGAAAGGCTGTAAGACTGCCTGACTTCTCGAGTCTCTACGTGCAGTTTTAAGGTCAGGCCTGGCTCTCAGCTCAGAAAATGCACTGCAGTTATGAGGAGAGCTTATCAATGCCTATGACGAGGGTCTGAGTCAACCTCAAGCACAGCTGGGAAGTTGTCATTTGCAGCCACCAGGGTACTGAGCTCCTAAGCCACTCCTAAGAGAAAAGCAGATCTGATAAACCCAAGGAGTCTCCTTAGTGTATTCATTTAATGTTTACCTCCCTCCAGGAATATCTGTATTTTAAAAGAACTGAGAGAGTCAACTAAAGGGTGATGTGCTAACCGTGTAAAATCAGGTTAAGCCTGAGGAAAATAGGTGTTTATCAGCCAATCAGATGGTCCTTTTCAAAAATCTCTCAGGATTCCTCTGGAATGGGCTGAAGCAGGGCCCTGTAAAGAGGTCAGCCAGGGCAACACGGCAGGTGAGGCTCTGGTCCCCGGAGGCAATCTTGGAGGAACCCACGCCCTGTAGTCCTTGGGTGCAGGCAGTAGGTGCCTGAGACGAGGGATAGGACCCTTCCCTTTGAAAGGGGTTCCATTTTATCACAAGTTGGAAGCAGTGACAAGACTCTAACA
This sequence comes from Plecotus auritus, assembly GCF_963455305.1. Taxonomy (NCBI): domain Eukaryota; kingdom Metazoa; phylum Chordata; class Mammalia; order Chiroptera; family Vespertilionidae; genus Plecotus; species Plecotus auritus. The sequence continues at coordinate 167,139,857 of NC_137771.1, read as the reverse complement.
GCGATAGCTTTGCTCCACAATATTATATAGGAAATTTTGAATAAAATGTAAATTTAGGGGTCAGATGAGGAATATCTCCAGCCTGTGAGATGGATAATCGCTTGCAAAAATTGTGCTTATTCCATGAATAATAAACAAACACTGATCATATTTAAGACAATTGAGGTTGCTTAGCCAGTCAGCCTCAGCCAAGTGGTTGCTTAGACCTTTTTTCTCTGTAAAATGTGATATGACCTTGAATTCCTCGAGTAGGAATTCAAGAAATCATTCAAGTATTTAAGTGTCTTTAAATTGCAGGTACTTTTGTTTTAATTTATTAATATTATTTAAAAAATTTTTAGAGTACAATTTACCAGTCTTTAAAAGTATTTATTATGGAGATTATGGATATATGGATTTAGCCCATTTCATCTAAACTATCAAATTTATTGTCATAAGTTTTCAAAATATTCCCTATTATCCTTTTAATGCCTGTGGGACCTGTAGAGACATTCCTTCTTTCAGTTTAGTGATATTAACCTCTCTGATTCTTGACATAATTTGTGTTTTTCTTTTTTAAATCAGTCTTTCTAAGCATTTATTACTTCCATTAATCTTTCAAATAACCAAATTTTGGTTTTGTTAATTATCTCTATTATTGGTAAGTTTTATTTCATTGATTTCTGCTCTCGCCTTAAAATATCCCTCTTACAACACACTTTAGGTTTACTTTGCTCTTCCTTTTGTACCTTCTCTTGGTGGGAACTTAGATAACTGCTTTTAAACTTTTTTTTTCTAATATCTATATATATAAACAGGTAATATGCAAATTAGCTGGGCATCACGACCGGCTCAGGAGGAGCTGCATCAGGACTGCTCAGGAGGAGCTGCACGCGCAGATGGGCAGGAGGGGACTGCATGCTGCCCCCACCCCAGCGGACACACACCAGGGGTGGGGGTGTGCTCCAAGCGGCTGTGGCTGCGGCGTGGTTCAGAGCATGCTCCCGGTGGGTGGCAGCAGCCACCGGAGCAAAGCAGCCCAGGTCCCAGATGCCTGGCGGCGGCTGAAGCAGAGCAGCCCGGGTCCCAGGTGCCAGAGGGAAGCTGGTGCCAGCAGCCAGGGGAAAAAAAGGCCTGTTCTTGCACGAACCTTCGTGCATCGGGCCTCTAGTGATTATATAAAGCTACACATTTCTCTCTAAGCACTGCTTTAGGTGCATCTCAAATTTCAAAGTTGTATTTTCTCAATCATTCTGATGAGTACTTTCTAATTTCCAATGTCATTTCTTCTTTAACACAAAGATTATTTAGAAATGTATTGTTTAACCTCCAAATATTTGTGAATTTGCTAACACTATTTTTTTCTCCTGATTTCTAATTTAATTATTTCTGTGGTCAAAGAACTTATTCCATTAGATTTCAGTCTTTTGAACTTTGTTGACACTTATTTTATGGCTCATGATATAGCCTGTCTTGATAAATGATCTATGTATGCTTGAAAAGAATATGTGTCCTGTAGTTGTTGGGTATAGTGTTTTGATTAGATCAAATTGTTCAAACTTTCTATAACCTTACTGCTTTCTTGTCTAATTGTTCTATCCATTATTGAGAGAAAGGTATTAAATCTCCAACTATGATTTTAGATTTGTCTTTTTCTTTACTTCTGTCAGTTCTGTCATGGATTTTGAAGCTCAGCTATTAGTGGCATAAATAGTTAAAAGATTGTTCAGTTTTCCTGATGAATTGATCCTTTTATCATTATAAAGCATTCTTTTAAAAAAATATATTTTTATTGATTTCTGGGATCAAGACTGCAATGTAGGCATGTGCCCTGACTGGGAATCGAATCATGAACTCCTGGTTCATAGGTCGATGCTCAACCACTGAGCCATACTGGCTGGGCTAAAGCATTTTTTAAAAAATCTCTGGTAATACTCTTTTTTAAATTTTTAATTTTTATTTATTTATTTTTTTATTGATTAAGGTATTACATATGTGTCCTTATCCCCCAATTGCCCCCCACCCCACCCCCACTCATGCCTTCACCCCCCTGGTGTCTGTGTCCATTGGTTAGGCTTATATGCATGCATACAAGTCCTTTGGTTGATCTCTCCCCCTTACCCTCCCCCTCCCCTACCTTCCCTCTGAGGTTTGATGGTCTGATCGATGCTTCTATGTCTCTGAATCTGTTTTTGTTCATCAGTTTATTTCACAAATGAGTGAGATCATGTGATATTCATCTTTCTCTGACTGGCTTATTTCGCTTAGCATAATGCTCTCCAGTTCCATCCATGCTGTTGCAAATAGTAATAATTCCTTCTTTTCTATTGCAGCATAGTATTCCATTGTGTAGATGTACCACAGTTTTCTAATCCACTCATCTGCTGATAAGCACTTAGGCCGTTTCCAAATCTTAGCTATTGTAAATTGTGCTGCTATGAACATAGGGGTGCATATATCCTTTCTGATTGGTGTTTCTAGTTTCTTGGGATATATTCCTAGAAGTGAGATCACTGGGTCAAATGGGAGTTCCATTTTTAGTTTGAGGAAACTCCATACTGTTCTCCACAGTGGCTGCACCAGTCTGCATTCCCACCAGCAGTGCACGAGGGTTCCTTTTTCCCCACATCCTCACCAGCACTTGTCATTTATTGATTTGTTGATGACAGTTATTCTGAGAGGTGTGAGATGGTACCGCATTGTTGTTTTGATTTGCATCTCTTGGATGATTAGTGACTTTGAGCATGTTTTCATATGTCTCTTGGCCTTCCTTATGTCCTCTTTCAAAAAGTACCTATTTAGATCCGTTGCCCATTTTTTGATTGGGTTCTTTATCTTCCTTTTGTTAAGTTATATGAATTTCCTGTAAATGTTGGAGATTAAACCCTTATTGGAGATAGCATTGCAAATATGATCTTCCATGCAGTGGGCTTTCTTGTTGTTTTGTTGATGGTTTCTTTTGCTGTGCAGAAGCTTTTTATTTTGATGTAGTCCCATTTATTTATTTTCTCTTTAGTTTCCACTGCCCTAGGAGCTATATCGATGAGATATTGCTTCGGCATATGTCTGAGATTTTGCTGCCTGTGGATTCCTCTAATATTTTTATGGTTTCCTGTCTTACGTTTAAATCCTTTATCCATTTTGAGTTTATTTTTGTGTATGGTGTAAGTTGGTGGTCTAGTTTCTTTCTTTCTTTTCTTTTCTTTACTTTTTTTTTTTTTTTGCATGTATCTGTCCAATTTTCCCAACACCATTTATTGAAGAGACTGTCTTGACACCATTGTATGTTCTTGCCTCCTTTGTCAAATATTAATTGAGCATAGTGGTTTGGGATTTCTGGTTCTCTGTTCTGTTCCAGTGGTAGCACTCTTTGCCTTCCCATTTTCTTTGCCAGGTATACCAATAGAACCACTCTGTGGTGAATATTGTCCTGGTGTGCCTTTTTCCATTTACTTACTTTCATTCTTTGTTTTTATATTATCAGTTTCCCTTATAAATGCCATATAGTGGCTTTTGCTTTTAAAAATCCATTTTACAACCTGTGCTTTTTATTTAGAGTGCTTGAACCACTAATAATTAGTGTACGTTATGGTTGAGTTTAGGTGTACTGCGTTGTTATTTGTTTTCTATTTGTCCTGTCTGGGTTTTGTTTCTCCCTTCCTTTCCCTGTTTGGGTTAACTTGTAGTATTCTCAGTTAGCCAGGCATGTATCGAGAACTTACCTCAACACTCCCAGGATCTCCACATTAAATTTCTCTTTGGTCTGCTGCTCACCTCAACTGGGACTGCATCCTTGGGCTAGCAAAGCTATGGGTTCTTTCCCCCTCCTGTTTATTTCTGACTGAGATTGCTACTTTTAGCCTGTAAAATCATAAGATTTTGCCCCACCTCTCCAACCTATGTCCAGTCTCCCCTTTGGCAGCACAGCTGCTGGCTGGAAAGCTGCCATCCTTGCTGACTGAGCTGGGTGGAGGTTGAGGCATAGTAGCTGATTTCTGTTTTTACCTAAATCTCTAGCAGGTTTTCAGTTTGCTGTCCACTGCTGGTGCCCTAAAATGGGTGTTTTTGACAATTTTGTCCAGTTATATACTTTTTTTAGGGAAGAATTGCTGATCTCTTCTTTCTGTCATAATTGGAAACTTACTTTATTATGTTTAAATATAATATATTTAACCTTTATTGAAAGTAAAATAAACAGTGAGAAGAACATCTCAGCATTTAACTACAGTGCTTATGTATAGCCCCTTTAGTCTTCTAGTCTCTACTCATTTCCTAAGTTACTTGGGTAAACTTCCCTCACTCCCTCCATGAAGTTATGTCATATAGCTGTAACACATATTCCTTAATAAAATCAGTGTATGTCCTTTACCCACTCCTCCCAGCCCCCTTTCTTGCCTCTGGTAACCACTAGTCTGTTCTCTGCATCTATAAGCTCCAGGGGTTTGGTTTTTAGATTCCACACATCAGAGAGATCATATAGTATTTGCCCTTGTCTGACTTATTTCACTTATCATAACACCCTCAAGGTTCAACCTCTGTCTGCCTGATTGCCCCTAACCACTCCCTTGCCTGCCTGATCGCACCTAACTGCTCGCCTGCCTGCCTGATAGCCCCTAACTGCCTCTGCCTCGGCCCTCGCTGCCACGGTTTCATCAGGAAGGACGTCTGGAATGACATCTGGAAGGTCGTTTGGCTTTCCAGTCTAATTAGCATGTTATGCTTTTATGATTATAGATACTTCACGCTTCTACAGAACATGGGGCAATCATTTCTCTCCCTTCCCCACTTGTGGGGAGGGAAGTGTGACAGCACATCCATATTCTCCCTCTTACTCTCCCCAGATGAGATGGAAAAACTCATCTGCTAAAGACTGACATCCATTGGTCCACTTTTCATGAAGCAATAGGTGCAGCTATTTTGCCTTAAAAGCAAGAAACATGCTCCACCCATCTCTCTTTTGCTCCTATCCCATAGTGACAGTAAAATTAGTGAATTGATGCTTATTGGGTGCTCATATGCCAGTTGCTATTCTAAGCCTTTTACATGGATTAATTCATTACATCTTCATTCTACGATTATACCATTTTAGACACGGGGAAGCTAAGGCTTAGTTAGTTCAAGTAACTTGTCTGAGGACACATTGTCATTGGACTGGGACTTCGATTCAGACCATCTGGCTCCAGAGCCCACCCTCTTAACCTCCATGCCACTGCACTGCGAAATGCACTAGCTTGGCTTTGCTTCATACTAAGCACAGTTGAAGGCCATTCATTGCCATTCATGTGCTCACTGGCATTCTCCATTCTACTAGTAACTGGGTCTGTGAACCTCCGTGCAGCCTGCTACATAACTGTACCCCAAGTCTTCTTAGTAGATGCAACTCTATTCTCGAGTGGGTACCATGGTCTAGAATTGAGGCAGGGATGAGAGTTCGTAGTGGGAGCTCCCCCTGAACTAGCATATACTCAGACTTCAATGTAATTTATCTGGGAGCTCTGCACTTCAGAAATTTGGAATATCCAATAATTTTGTGTTAATAGTTTCTCATTCCAAAGTGTGTATTAACACTACACACGTCTTCCTTGGATTTTACCTTGCCTATTTTTAAGCATTTTGAAGAGAAGCAATGCCTTTGTTAAGTGGCACAAGGATTCACTATATCTGATTATGTATCCATAAAAAAGACATTTTCAACCTCAGAAATTCTTTTAGTGTGATTGTGTATTGCTATCCTATATAATAAAAGCCTAATATGCTAAGTGTCTGGTTGACCAGTCAGCCCTTCAACCAATCAAAGCCTAATATGCTAATGATATGCTAAGGCCACTCAACCGCTCGCTATGATGTGCACTGACCACCAGGGGGCAGACGCTCCAACCGGTAGGTTAGCTTGCTGCTGGGGTCTGGCCAATTGGGATAGAGCTAGATGGCCGGACATGCCCTGGAGCCCTCCTGCAGTCCCACCCCGGCCCCGATTGTGCATCAGTGGGGTCTCTCGGCCTGGCCTGAGCCCTCTTGCAATCCGGGACCCTTTGGGGGATGTCAGAGAACCAGTTCCAGCCCGATCCTGCAGGCCAGGCTGAGTGACCCCACTGGTACATGAATTCATGCACCAGGCCTCTAGCTGACTATATTAGTTTAGCCTCAATCCACTGCGTGGCTCTGGTTGCCATGATAACACGGCTTTAAACGTAAGTTTTGCTCATCGCTCAGGTGATTTATTTTCAAAAGCAAAGGTTATCAAAGTTGGGCATTTAAATTCAAGTCATAGTTAGAGGGTTGCCAGTATCAGAAAAAGTTGTCCTCCCCTAGTAAACTTCAGTTAGCTAATGGTAATCCTGTAACACCTTATATTTTTCTTTTTGTCTAAATACAAAACAGTTTTTGGAAGACTACATAAAGTTTTTAAAGAAAATATTCTAGTTTAGCCCACGCCAGTTGCTCAGTGGTTAGAGTATCAGCCTGCAGATGAACGGGTCATGAGTTCAATTCCCAGTCAAAGGCACATACTTTGGTTGCAGGTTCAATCCCAGGCCAGTTCAGAGCACACAAGAGGCAACCAGTCGATGTTCTCTCTCACATCGATGTTTCTCTCTCTCTCTCTCTCTCTCTCTCTCTCTCTCTCTCTCTTTCCTCCCTTCCCCTTCCTCCCTTTACTTCCAATCTCTCTCTAAAGATCAATGGAAAAAATATCCTCAGTTGAAGATTAAAAAAGAAAGAAAATATTCTAAGTTTCTTGTTCTTTATTAGAAGCCATTTAAATCCTTTTTAAAAGTAGGTATTGATTTTAACTTTAGTTCATCACTATAAAGAAGGAATGGGCAAACTATGGTCCATGGCCAAATCCTGTCTGCTGCCAGTTTTTGTAAATAAAGTTTTATTGGAACACAGCCACATTTACCCATTTATGTGTTATTTATGGCTATTTCCACTCTACAACAGCAGAGTTGAGTAGCAGCATCAGAGACCATCTGGCCTGCAAAGCCTAAAATAGTTACTTTAGGCTCTTTACAGAGAAAGCCTGCTGTTCCCACTTTCTATTCTATCAACCTTAACTCGATTCTTCTCATTTTGTGTTCCTGATTTTTTCCCCCCAGGATTGACTTAATATAACCTTTACCTAGCTCAGGTTAGCAATTTTAAAGGAAAAAACAAAATTCAATTGCTTCCTTACTGGTGCAGTACTTATCTGTTTGTCGGTAATTCTCAGGAGGGGGGAAAGATGCCAAATCCTGGCTTTCTTTTTTTTTTTTTTTTTAATATATTTTATTGATTTTTTACAGAGAGGAAGGGAGAGGGCTAGAGAGTTAGAAACATCCATCAGCTGCCTCCTGCACACCTCCTACTGGGGATGTGCCCACAAATCTATCAGCTACCTTCTGCATACCTCCTACTGGGGATATGCTCGCAACCAAGGTACATGCCCTTGACTGGAATTGAACCTGGAACCTTTCAGTCCACAGGCCGATGCTCTATCCACTGAGCCAAACCAGTCAGGGCCCAAATCCTGGCTTTCCAAGGACAAGGTAAAGCCTTTCAAGTTTCTATGATCAGGAATTTTTCCATCTCAGAAAATCTTTGATTATTGTTTCCATTTTACATGTTTTGGTTCCTTTGTCCTTTTCATATATTTGCCCTTTCCTTCCCACCCCATAATGGGTGACTTAACAATTTTGTCAGCTACAAACCAATTTTATTCTCTGCTGTGAGATTTCTGTTCTTTTAACTTCATCCAAATGATGTCACTGGATTTTTAGCCGAGTGTGTGTGTGTGTGTGTGTGTGTTTGTTTAATCTAGCCAGCTTTCTTTTTTTAATGTAAAATTTTTGTTCAAATGCAGTATTATTTTGTATTAGTTCAGGTGTACAGCATAGCGATTAGACAATCATCTACTTTACATAGTGTTCCCCCCATTATTTCCAGTACCAGCCAGCTTTCTTTTCTTTTTAGCCTTCATCTGTCTGTTCTCTGGCTGCTGTCTGTTCTTATTATTCCCTGTTTCAGTTTCCTAAAAGGCCACTTTTTTTGCCCCTTATTCAAAACATCAAGCAGATAATTTTTCCTGTTTTCTATAATAAGGTATAAGAGTAACATACATTTTCAGAATAACATACATTTTCTTTTGGCAATTCTTTGCACGGGTCCCATGTTAATTTGTTGTTGATGCTTTTGTTTATTTATTGTTTTTTCTATTTACCGATCTTTAAATGAGGAAGGATCCATCCAACCCTGATGCTTGTCAGCACACAGGATGGGCAGATGGCTCTCCAACACTGCCCTCTCTACAGATGCTGCTTGAATATACTTCTTAGATCTAAAGCCCAATAGTGAGCTGATGGTATTGCTATAGCACCATTTGTCTATTGAAATGTAGATGGACATTTGGGTTTCTAGTTTAGGGATCTCATAAATGATCCTGCTATGAAGTTTCTTATCATGCCTTTTGGTACACAGACCAAAGAGAACAAAGCTCCTTCATTTGATTTTAAATTATTGTGAGTTTAAGAGAAATATACTCTTCATGAATCACACATTGACAAACCCATAAGAACCAACCACACATCTTGGGAGAAGCACAGACTACTGAAATTCGTTATGATGATTTGTATAGCTTCTTTTAAAAAGATCATAGCCTGTAAGAAACAACACAAATGTTCATGAGAAACAATCATTATCAAAACAATACGTCTAAAAAGTTACTGTGACACAATGGCACAGAATCCCGGTTTTGAAGTCAGATAGCCCTGGGCAAATTCCAGCTCTGCCACTTATGAGCCCCTGGTCCAAATGTTTCTTAGCTCACAGGGTCTCACTTCCAAATTCTAGCACTTAAAAAACTTTTACATTAGATGGATTATAACTGGAAACTTAATATGTATGCACCATAAAAAATTCAAACTACTAAAGGATATAGAAAAACATGAAGTAAGTGAGTCTTTTTCCCCTCACTCTGACCTTCAGTCTCCAGTCTCCATGCTTACCAACAACTACTTACCCATCTTCTGTTGATCTTCCAGAAATTGTCTGTGTGTGTTGCAGGCAAATGCAGGTATATACATGCATGTGTATACACATACACATTTCTAAGTTTTAATTATGGGATATTACACAAATAGGAAAGTACAGAAAACCAGTGTGTAGCTTAATGAATTCATGTAGAGCATTCATCTGTGTTAATACCCCCCTCCCGCCCCCACTCCCGCCGGTCAACAGCCCTATAAGCTCCCACTTGCTCCTTCCCAATCACAGTCCTTTCCCACCCTCTAAAGTAATCACTATTTTTATTTGTAAAGTAATCACTTCCTTGCTTTCTTTATATCTTTACCTCCTAATCATGGATTTCTAAACACAATATTTTGAACTTCATAGCAATACTCATTTTAGATTTTTTAAATTTTTCTTCTTTTAATCCTTTATCTGTGAGATTCATCCATGTTGCTGTATTTAGTTCTACATCATTGATTTTAACTGCTGGAAAGTAGGGATTGACACTTTTTCTGCAAAGAGACTGATAGCATTTTAGCCTCTATGAGCCAAAAGACAAAATCCAGGACATTATGTAGGTACTCTAATAACAAGAGAGAAAATAAACCATCACACTATTTTTTTAAATAAAATTCAAAAGACATAATATAATTGACTACAGTTTTTTTGTAATAGAGATCTACTAATAAGAATGAACTAGTATTTAGGAATAATTTTGCTAACTGAAGTTCAAAATAGACTGCAAATGTTCGCTGTCAATGGTGATGTGCAAGGAGACATTCACCACCTCAGCTTTGAAGATGTCGTCCACACAGACACTTGTTCCAACGCTGCTATTAATTGTGAGCACAGGCTTCTAATTGTGCATAGTTATTACTTAGAAGGTATCTCTAGAATCCCATTAGAGGCCTTTTGACATCTCATTACAACACAGTTCAATCGCTTCCAATGGAAGGTTAGGTGGACATGCCTCCATTGCACAAATAGACTTGAAATATGGACATTTCCTTTGAACCTGTTTCAAGGTTCAAAAACCGCTCCTGGAAGTGTAATTTAAACTCAGAAAATATATCCACTACATATATGTGTAAGAATTGAACTCTTCTTCAACTTTTTGTTCTTTTTTGCTTAACAATTCCTTCTTCAATTTATCTCTCTGCTTTATTTTAACCTTTTCTTTTAAATTTTGTAATTTTTTGTTAGCTAGGGATGCCATAACAAATACCCCAGACTGGCTGGCTTAAATAACAACTTTATTTTCTCTCAGTTCTGGAGACTGTAAGTCCAAGATCAAGGTGCCAGTAGGTTCTTTCCTTCTGACGCCTTTCTTCTTGGCTTGCAGATGGCCGCCCTCTTGCTATATCTTCACATGGCCACCTCCTGATCTGTGCGTTGTCTGTGTCCTAATCTCCTCTCCTTTTTTTTTTTTTTAATGGAACTAGAATAATATACAAAGGATTCCTTTTTAAATATTTTATTGTATTTTTTATTGAGTTTATTGGGGTGACACTGGTTAATAAAAGAATATAGGTTTCAGGGGAACAATTCAATAATATATCATCTGTATATTGTACTGTGTTCATCAGCCCAAGACATCTTTTAGCTTTTGACAGCTCAGGAAGTCTATAAAGCAGATCACCATTCCGTTAGTAAAGTCCCTCAGTCTTCCTCAAGCCGTGGCCAGCGACCGCAGATCACTTAGGAAGGACTCTTTCCTCTCTTCCATTTTAGTGCATCTAGTCCCCTTGTTTCCCCAGCTCTCCAATGCCTTTAGAAATATAACACTTATATTATTTTTTTGTTATTGCAGCTACCTACTACATCCTACCTAGAGTCAGAAGACATGTCTATTTTCTGTTTTATTAATTTCTGTTATTTTTATTTTATTTCCTTCCTTTTACATTTTTGCCTCTAATTTGCTGTTCTTTCTATAATTTCTTAAAGAGGATGCTTAGTCTTATTTTCACCTTTTCTTTTCTAATAAATGCCTTTAAGACTACAAATTTCTGTGTAAGTGCCACACTAGCAGCATTCCACAAGTTTGATACATACATAGCATTTTGTTCAAAATATTTTCTAGTTTCTGTTCTGACACTTTTAAAAATATGTATATACTTTATTGATTTCAGAGAGAGAGAGAGATAGAAGCATCAATGATGAGAGAGAACCACCGACTAGCTGCCTCCTGCACGACCCCCACTGGGGATCCACCACAACCCCAAGCATGTGCTCTTGACTGGAATCGAACCCAGGACCCTTCAGTCTTCAGGCCAATGTTCTATCCACTGAGCCAAACCAGCCAGGGCTGTTCTGACACTTTTTTGATAAAAGAGATTATTTACACCTACATTTCTAAATTTCCAAACATATTAGAATTATCTTGTCATTGATTTCTAATTTCATTGCATTTTTATCAGAGAACACACTGCATAATTTCAACTCTGAAATGGCTGACACTGCTTTATGAAACATTTTATAGATGGCTGCCTTCTAGCTGTGTCCTCACATGGCAGAGAAAGACAGAGAGCAAACTCTAGTGTCTCTTCTAATAAAGACACTATTCCCGTCATGAGGGGCCCACCTCATGATCTCATCTAATCCTAATTATCTCTCACATGCCTCATTTCCAATCGTATCTTGGACGTTAGGGCTTCAACATGTGAATTTGGGGATGACACAATTCAGTGCAGAGCATTCCACACCCATCCCCCAAATTCACGTCCTTCTCATGCAAAATACATTCATTCCATCTCAACAGCTCCAAGGTCGTAACTCATCTGAACATCAATTCTAAATTCTAAAGTCCAATATCTAATTTCAATATCATCTAATTTACATGTGGGTGAGTCTCAAGGTTTGATTCATCTTGAGGCAACATTCTTCTCCAGCTGTGAATCAGACAAGTTATGTGCTTCAAAATATAATGGTTGGTCAGGCACAGGATAGATATTCTCACTCCAAAAGGGAGAAGTGGGAAGGAAGAAAAAAGAAATGGGTCCCACACAAGTCCAAAGCTTAGTCAGACAAATTCTACTGGATCTTAAAGCTTGAGACTAATCCTTTAGCTCATTGTCCTAGCTTCCAGGTCACTAGCATGGCCCAATTACTCTCATGTAGGGTGACCCTACCCCTTCATCTCTATGGTGTGCCATCCCCTCGGCTCTCAGTGCATCCCTGGGTAGGGTCCTGTGGGTGGTCCCACCCTTAAGGTTCTGGGCAGAGGTCATCTGACCTGTTGAAACTGAGACAGTGGCCCTAATTTTAAATCACCTTCCAGGTTATTTTTGTCTCTTGAAGAATTGTGCACATTTGGAGCATAATAACTGTATTGTCTCATCTGGTCAAATCCAAGAAGCCTGACAGCCTTCCTTCATTTCATGCCATCTCCAGCGCTTTCAGTTCGCATAAGCTCTCTATCAATAGCTGTTCAGCCACATCCTTAGTGTTCTTTTCAGAATATACCTTCCTATGTTTTGAAATACAGATAGGCTAAGAACCTTCCAAATCTTCAAGTTCTTGCTCCTTTTTGCTTATCAATTCCTTCTTCATCTCTCTTCCTTCACATTTTACTATAAGCAGCCAGAAGAAACCAACTCCTTAAACATTTTGTTTAGAAATCTCAGCTAAACATCCAATTTCATTGCTTGCAAGTTCTACCTTCCATAAAACAGAACAAAGTTTAGCTAAGTTCTTCACTGCTTTATAACATGGATTGCCTTTCCTTTGCTTTCCAATAACGCATTCCTCACTTCTGTCTGAAAGTTCACCAGCATCGCCATGAGCATCCATATCTCCAGCATGCACCTCGCAACTCTTCCCTCCTCTGCCCATTATCTAGTTCCAAAGCTGCTGCCACATGCTTAAGTATTTGTTGTGGCAACACTCCACTCCAGGGATCAAAATCTGTCTTAGAGTGGGTTGCCATAACAAAACACCAGAGACTGGGAAGCTTAAACAACAGAAATTTATTTTCTCACAATTCTGGAGACTAGAATTCCAAAGCAATAAGCATAATTATTTTAAAATCCATGTCTACTAATTCCAATATTTTAGCCCCCTTTAGGTCTGTTTCTATGATCCACATAATTTCTGCTGCTGCTTGTTTACATTTTTATGTGCCTCCTTATAAATCAGGACATTCTTGATTGTGTTCAGGAAATTGTACATGAAAAACTGTTTGTGAAAATAAACTGAGGTCTAGAATAATGTCAACTTTCTCCAATGAGAATTTAACTTTTGTTTCTGACAAGTTTTTTGAGGCAACAGGAATTAAGGATCTCTTTAATTTAATTTCTGGGATTGAGATATTTTTTGGATCATTCAAATGATTAGAAGCTGAACTGTAGTCTATGAGAGGGATAGTTTACAGCAAGCATGTCAAACTCAAAGGCTAACACAGGCCAAATAAACAAGGTTTAAGTTTATGTGGGCAAAAAAACCCCCAAAGTTTAAATTTTCATATAAACGTAGGTTTATTTTGATAGAGACATACTAAATACAAAGGGCTGAAATAAATGAGTAATTGTTAACATAAAATAATAGAACATTTTAATAAAAATTAATATTTTTTTCTTGAACATTAACTTACCAGACACTGAATAACTGCACAAATTAATAAGCGTAACGCAAATAAATCTATTTTTCTTGTTCTCTGAAAGCAAAATATTTCCTGTTGCGCACACCAAACAAGTCAGTATAAGACTAATGACATGGCAATCGGCTGCTAAAATATTCGCTGCTAGTATTAGTGGAGAGAAATAGTGCGCCTGCACATAAGGCACATAAGGGAAATGAATGCAACACAATTATAGTAATCAGTCATTAGCGAAAAGTTGTAGTTCATTACTAATAATTATGTATAAGAGGATATTGTAAAAATGAAGTTACGAAATTTTTATTAAAACGTTTCTTACATACCATTGTATTGGCTGGGCCACAGAAATATTTGTTGTGGGCCGCATGCGGCCAGCGGGCTGCGAGTCTGACATGCTTGTTCTACACCCAAGCAACCCTTACTACCAGAGCACAGCCTTTCCGAGTCCCAGCCCAAATGGAGGAGTTACCAGAGCCTCAATGTTGACTCCAGTTTTTGTCCCTCTAGTTTTACAAAGCTGGTAAAAGCACTGTTAAGCCTTTCAGCCACATTTTTTAAAGAATTTGCATATTCCCTCCAGTTAAAAAAAAGTGGCTCCAAGGGCCAGCTCCAATGCTCTGAATTTGTCTTCTCCTAAATTTTTGCCCAGAAATTCCTCACTGTTTTATTAGCTCTTTATTGTCTTCAAGCCGATTTAAAAAATGTTAATCAGTGGTCCATGCCTACTGCCCCTTTCTCTCAGCATTATTAAAATCTCACAGCTGTCCTTCCCATCTTCCCTCTGAGAGAAGGAAGGAGGAGAAATATATACTATGGGGGCCATTAAGCATCATGTTCCAAACATTCAATTGAGTGTTAAGAAGATACTTTATTCATTTATTGGTTGCCCTTTCTTGCTGAGTGTCTTTGGTTAGCTTGGCAACTATATTTTTAACTGTACTTTATAACTATAATGGGTTTTAATGAAATGTATTTTAGTTTCAGTAAGTATAAAGGAAAAAATCATTTTACAACTCCTGTGGCTTGATTTCACAGATCACCATGGATGTCATAGAACAGATGTGTTATACTAAGAAGTAAATGAGGATGTATTCAATTCAAACTATGTAAATTATTAATCTCATTACATTTGCATGTAAGAAAAATGACTACCCCAACAACAAGGTTGACTTTTATCACAATAATGATAGTCAAAATGCTTTGGTTCTTGAATTTATATTATACAGATAGTATATAACATGCATATAAATATATGGATTACATCTTCAATGATTTCAGAGGTTATTTCATTATTAATTTTAAAAAAAGCTTTACTGCCTGGCTTGTGTGGCTCGGTGTTTGAGCATCGACCTGTAAACGAGAAAGTTATGGTTCAAAACCTGGTCAGGGCTCATGCCTGGGTTGTGGGCTCGATTCCCAGTGGGAGGTGTGTGGGAGGCAGCCCATCGACGATTCCCTCTCATCATTGATGTTTCTATCTCTCTCTCCCTTCCTCTCTGAAATCAATAAAAGTATATTAAAAATAAAAAAGCTGGAAAAACCAAGATGGCGGCATAGGTAAACACCTAAACTGCTGCCTCGCACAACAATTTTAAAACTACAACTAAAAGACAAAACGGACATCATCCAGAACCACAGGAAGGCTGGCTGAGTAGAAATTCTAAAACTAGAAGAAAAGAAAAAAGCACACTGAGACTCAGAGGAACTGCAGGAGGCAGAGGTACTGAGACACGCACGCAGAGAGGACTGGCAACTGAGTACGCAGCTGGCTTTCTCAAGTGGGAGGGAGACAAAAGCTCCCAACTGCACTGAACTCCAGTTCCAGGCGAGACTCTGGGGACCCAGACACATTCGGGGAGAAACTGGACTGTCTGGCAGCAGGCGGAACTCGAGCGCGGCTTTCTCTCAGAGGTGCTTGCAGCGATTACCACGGGACACTGAGACACAGGGGCCTATTAGGGAAGGGCTGACGGGAAGCCATTGCTGTTTGCTCCGCCCTGAGACTCCGCCCCATCCAAGCTGAGCACAGAGGCTTTTGCAAGTCTTGTCTCATAAAGGTGTCTCCAGCACAGAAGTTCTCCCAGCGTAGATACAGCTGATCCTCACAGCCAATTGGCCTGGAGGTCAATTCCTCCCAGTGATATCAACAACAAATAAGATTTAACTACAACAAGACTGTGCATACAGTCCACAAAGGGGTGCACCAAGAGTGTCCACCTCAGGTAACTGGGGAGGCTGAGCCACTGGGCCCTATAGGACACCTATGACACAAAGCCACTCTATCAACTCAGGGAAGCAGCCAAAATGCGGAGACAAAGAAACAGATCACAAATGAAAGAAATGGAGGAAAGCAAAAGACTAGATATAGAGTTCAAAACTACAGTTATAAGGTTTTTCAAGAATTTTCTAGAAAAGGCCGATAAATTTAGCGAGACCCTCGAGGATATGAAAAAGGACCAACTAGAAATTAAGCATACACTGACTGAAATAAAAAATATTATACAGAGATCTAACAGCAGACTAGAGGATCGCAAGAATCAAGTCAAAGATTTGAAATACAAAGAAGCAAAAAACACTCAACCAGAAAAGCAAAAAGCAAAAAGAATCCAAAAATATGAAGATAGTGTAAGGAGCCTCTGGGACAACTTCAGGTGTACTAACATCCGAATTATGGGGGTGCCAGAAGAAGAGAGAGAGCAAGATACTGAAAACCTATTTGAAGAAATAATGACCAAAACCTTCCCCCACCTAGTGAAAGAAATAGACTTACAAGTCCAGGAAGCGCACAGAACCCCAAACAAAAGGAATCCAAAGAGGACCACACCAAGACACATCATAATTAAAATGCCAAGAGCAAAAGCCAAAGAGAGAATCTTGAAAGCAGCAAGAGAAAAACAGTTAGTTACCTACAAGGGAGCACCCATAGGACTGTCAGCTGATTTCTCAACAGAAACTATGCAGGCCAGACAGGAGTGGCAAGAAATATTCAAAGTGATGAATAGCAAGAACCTACAACCAAGATTACTCTACCCAGCAAAGCTATCATTCAGAATTGAAGATCAGATAAAGAACTTCACAGATAAGAAAAAGCTAAAGGAGTTCATCACCACCAAACCAGTATTATATGAAATGCTGAAAGGTATTCTTTAAGAAGAGGAAGAAGAAGAAAAAGGTAAAGATAAAAAATATGAACAAATACATATCTATCAACAAGTGAATCTAAAAAGCAAGTGAATAAAAAAATCTGATGAACAGAATAAACTGGTGAATATAATAGAATCAGGGGCATAGAAAGGGAGTGGACTGACAATTCTCGGGGGGAAAGGGGTGTGGGGGGTGCAGGAAGAGACTGGACAAAAATCGTACACCTACGGATGAGGCCAGTGGGTGGGGGGTGAGGGCAGAGGGTGGGGTGGGAACCGGGTGGAGGAGAGCTATGGGGGAAAAAAGAGGAACATCTGTAATAATCTGAACAATAAAGATCTATTAAATTAAAAAAAATAAAAAATTTCCATAAGGCTTTATATTGCTAAGCAGAATAATAAAAAAATAAAATAAAAAAGCTTTTCTGCTTTAATGATATCCACAGCCTAATATTTAAGAGTCCTTTATCAGTTTTTTCTCTGCTTTCTTCCTTCACTGCCCCCTCATCTCAACCCTCCTTCCATGACCCTCTTTTATTAAGACTTAAAGTCCCAGCAGATTCCCCTAAGAGGGTCTTTCGGTCACATGAGCATGGGCATGCCTCAAGTGAAAAGAAATTAATTCTATGAGATTCTACAGTTGGTGGCAGAGATGGTAAACCCCCAAAGCTTCTGACCGCCAGGCTCAATTTCCCCCCTAAGCTTTGGTTCCTTCCCTAACCTGACAGCATACCCTCAGGCCCAACAGTGAATAATGTGCTTCTGCCATGGGAGGGTGAGGGAGAAGGTATAGGCAAAGAGTTCACTCCATTTTCCCTTCTCATGAGAATTTTAGTTTCAATTGACTCTTTATCTCTGTTCTCCTAGTAATCTGATAGGTGATAAGTGTCAAGTATGTTACTAACACTACTTGAGGCAAAAATGACCTGTGAGTGGTAACTAGAATCTGACTGGAAGGGTTATAAGTGAATTATTAATACTGAATAGGAAACTGTAGCTTTGAGCTTCCCTGAGTGTACCGACTTTTGTAACTGGGCAAATCCATTGGGGGACCCTGGAAACTCTGTCTATGGAATTATTACAAGTGATACTGGCCCTGAGGCACGTAAACCAGACAACTCCTGCACCCACTCAATGTGAATCTCTTTTCCTTGTACCTGAACTATGTAACCTGGGGGCTAAAGAAAGTGGCTGTGTTTTTCTGTGTGGCTACAGCAAGAGCTCCCACAGGAAGAGAACTGCCTGAGGCTCTGCCAGATGCTACAGTTCCTGCCTTGTATCTTGCTGAGTAGACTGATATGCAAATCCTATCAAATGTGGTCCATGTTAGTCTTATGCATGTGACATTTAGTTGAGCCTAAAACCAAACCCTGGTGGACATTGCAGAAAGCATCTGAGCTGGAATCAGGCAGGCTGTGCCTCATGCTATGCTTACAACTAGCACAATGCAATAGGGGAAACTCCATGAGAACAAGCTCTTTTTTTGCAGCTTTATTTGTGATAAGTACAGTCACATGCTAAAAGAAACCATAAAAATAATCTAGAGTCCCATTTTCTGATCACAAGAGTCCAACTGTTATAATATCTACTATTTTCTCTAACTATTTCAATAGCATGTTCCATATCCTAGATGAAATATGCCAATTTAAATGGGAGTGCTTCATCTTCTTAAACAATGGGCAAACTTTTCACATGATGATTATTAGAGTACTAGAGGCCCAGTGCACGAAATTCATGCACTGGGGGTGGGGGGTCGGGGAGGTCCCTCAGCCCAGCCTGCACCCTCTCAAAGTTTGGGAGTCTCGCGATGGATGCCCAGCAGAGGGAGGCCCCACCCACCCACCACAGCGCCACGGGCCAGGTAGCCTGGGCCTCCCTCCGGGGGGCGATGGATCATGGAGCTCCTTGAGGTGATCATGGGGCAATGGCGGGGCCCCCAACCAATCGCATTGCACCCACCTTGGCTGGCCTGGTGTCATAGCACGGTTGTCCAGCTGTTTGGCTGTTCAGTTGATTTGCATATTATGCTTTTATTATTATAGATAACTCAAAGCTCAATGATGCTACTTTCCCTCCTCTCTACTTCCTTCCAAATGGAAAAGCAAACTCACCTTAGCTGTCTTTCTCACTTTGAGTTTTTTCCTTAAGTAACTTGTCAGTGCCTGAGACCTCATCTTGCGGTTGCTCAGCAAAGTCCTTTGCAAGCATGTCTCCTGTGTGCCTGTGGATAATCTGATGGGCTGCAAGAATATGCTTCCGCTGTGCGTTCCTCACTGTGCCAAGTGACAAAAGAATTTTTACTCTGAAAGTCTGAACTAATTCATTCCCACATGTTTTCAAGATAGTCATGATAGAAATGATAATTTTGCATCAGAATGCAAATTTTGTAACACAGAGATTGTAAATGACTTAAAGGTAAGGTGCCCCATACTTCCCTATGAGCCTCAGTTTCTAATATGGAGGCTCATGGCTTTAGAACAGTGGTTCTCAACCTTTCTAATGCTGCGACCCTTTAATACAGTTCCTCATGTTGTGGTGACCCCCAACCATAAAATTATTTTCGTTGCTACTTCATAACTGTAATAAATGTAAATATCTGTGTTTTCTGATGGTCTTAGGCTTTACAGCAGCAGTTCTCAACCTGTGGGTCGCGACCCCCAGGTTGAGAACCGCTAGCAGGGTTGCCTAAGACCATAGGAAAACACAGATATTTACATTACGATTCATAACAGTAGCAAAATTATAGTTATGAAGTAGCAACGAAAATAATTTTATGGTTAGGGGTCACCACAACATGAGGAACTGTATTAAAGGGCCGTGGCATTAGAAAGGTTGAGAACCACTGCTTTAGAAGGTGGTCCTAGCTCCACACTCTTAAGAATGTTTATCATCAAAGCTTAGTACATTAAGCATCCCATTTCCCTTGCAAAGGAGTAATCATGATGATGATGATGTTAGCATTTAGCATTTGTCCTTATTTTATGTCCCGCACTGTTTTAAGCAGTTGGCATATAATTATTCATTTAAACCTCACAACCCTAAAAGAGAGTTTTATTAATATCCCCATTTTCAGATGAGGAAACTGAGACACAGAAAGATTAAGTAATCTGGCCAAAGTCATATAGCTAGCAAAGGGCAGTAAGAAGTACTGTGGATTCTATGCTCTCCAGGTACCATCCAATTTATACAGGGTAAGTCACACAGCAACCTGTAGCACTTCACAGTAGTATGCCCAAAAGTATAGGGACTTTGGAGCCACACAGATCATGGTTCAAATCTGCAAGTTCTATAATGTGTCTAAGCACTAAGTTCCTTAACTGAATAATGAGAACACGCCTACAGCTGTTGTAAGAAACGTAGATCAGGTACTTTTAAAAATGATTAGTACCTTGTCTAGAACTTAATAGCATTTAAAATTTGGTAGTTACTGTTATTTTACATCTACATACAGGCCTCTTCAAGGTCTTCCCCATGCCTCAACTAAAAAAAAAAAAAAAAAAAAAAAAAAAGATAACTCAAAATGGACTGCATATAACATCTTAAATTGGGGTAAAGAGTACATATAATACATATGCTCACTTATTTGAAAAGAGAAACAAAGGTTCTAGTGCGTGCCCCCTGTCCATAAGTTTTTCTTGATTTGATGCACATAAAGGGAGGAGGCCACCCTGGCTGGGTAGCTCAGTTGGTTAGAGCATTGTCCTGATATATCAAGGTATGGGTTCAATCTCCAGTTAGCCAGGGCACATACAAAAAGCAACCAATGAATGCATGAATGCATAAGTAAGTGGAACAACAAATCTATGTTTCTCTCTTTGTCTCTCTCCCTCTCTCTCTCTGCCCCCTTCCTCTCTCTCATCAATTAAAAATATATATTTTTAAATATATAAAGTGAAGAGGCTAAGAACTTGTCCAGTGTGCCCACAAACAAGACCCACTGGATTCCTTCAGCTCACGCCCCCTCCAGCTCCTTCCCTCAGAGCCAGGAGAAGCTGGAGAAGGGGGTCACAAACCAGTAACTGTTAAATACAGTTTTCCCTTCTCTTTGGATTCCCTTGGGTAGAAGTTATCTGACACAGGCTGACCTCACTTGGTACCTCAGAGAAGTAGAAAGGAGTTGCATATTTTCATAAGGATCTAGATAACACAATATCCCTTTTATAAAGTAAGGTAACACAGAACTATTTATTACCTGAAAATTAAATTTTGCTCGTATAGGCGCTATCATATACTGCTGGTGGGTGTATGAGTTAGAACAATCTTTTTGTGGGGCAATTTGGTAGTACCTATCGAAATGTAAAATTCACAAACCTTATTCACTGCTAGGAATTTACTCTCAGCAGCACAACCAGGACATGTGTAAAATATACTGATTGCAGCACTGCTAGTTATAGAAAAACACACTGGAAACTAGCTAAATGCTTATCGAAGAAGGTACTGGTTTAAAGAATTATAGTGCAATCATATAAAGGGCAAGTAAGATATTTCTTTGTTCTCTTCAAATTCATGAGACCCCCACCATTCCTTTATCCTGGTTAAGTGACCTGAAATACTACACTTCTCTTAAACTTGTCCAGAATCTCCCTTAATAACTCTGACACCTACTAAGATGTTATTTCACTTTAAGTATTGACCTCTGGTTGCACCCCTCCCTCTGGGATGGGTCTGTCACCAATAGTCTGAAAGCTCCACAAGAATATTCTTTTTTTTAAGACACACTTTTTTCTCCTTATTTGTTTACTAAAAGCACCGATCCTCCAAAACATCCGCTGTTGACACGTGACATCCGAGCCACACAGATCATGGTTCAAATCTGAAAGTTCTATAATGTGTCTAAGCACTAAGTTCCTTAACTGAATAATGAGAACACGCCTACAGCTGTTGTAAGAAATGTAGATCAGGTACTTTTAAAAATGATTAGTACCTTGTCTAGAACTTAATAGCATTTAAAATTTGGTAGTTACTGTTATTTTACATCTACATACAGGTCTCTTCAAGGTCTTTCCCACGTGGCATTCTGTCATACAGACCTGGCAGCCACAGGAGGCATCCGTGACACAGGGGAGCAGCAGAGCAGCTCTTCAGGCGCCCCCACTTTCAGCAGCCACCTTGCACGTGCCCTGCCTCCACAGGCTGCTTCATTTTGAAAATCCCGCATATTCGCAACATTTACTTTATGTTTTTAAAAAATCACATCACAAAGTACACCTCTTCTGGAAATTGGGAACTCCCTCTCAGAGGAGGGTTGGATCTTGATGCTCGGCCACGCTTATTAGAACTTTGCCCATCTACACTAGAGGTGAGCATATCTGGAATCAGCAGGAAAAGAACTGGACAAGCTCTGAAATAAGAAAGCTCAGTGATTCTCCTTCAGAAATTTCCCCATACCGCTGCTCAGTTTTAAATCTTTGGGATATTGAAAGAGTTTATCTTTTTAAAAAATCATAAAGGGACGCATTTGCATGGGTTTACCTTTTTCTTTGACAAAGTCCTTTTGCACCTCTGGGATCAGGAAACTATAAACCAACTCGGCAACAATCTCCTCTGACTGAAGCTGAGTTCGACTAAAAAAATAAACAAATTAAACTTTCTTTGTGGTTGTGCTTGGATCCTCCTGACTTGTGAAGGAACTCCCCCACCACCTTTCCCTTGGTTAAGTGATCTGAAATATCACATTCCTGGTGAGCTTGGTTAACCCCATTGAAAAGTCAGATTGGCCCCGCCCTTCATGTACCCTGCCAGCCAGGAAGGGAATGTTAGAAATACAACTTATACATGGGAGCCACACACCTCAGGGTGGAGTCCAAGTAATGGTGCATGTACTTACTCACATGTCTTTCATGCTGTGAGGTATTCTAAAGTAAGTACTGTAAAAGTGAACCAGACTGCAGAGAATTCCATTCCCTGGTTCCCACCATGCAACAGGGATAGGCATGTCAGCTTCTAAAGCGTTATGCTAATAAAACAATGGGCACTGAAGCATGAGCTATATATTTGCGTTTCCTTGGTGGTGAACTCTTAAGCTCTGAAAAGTACATATAAGTAACAGCAGGTGGGCTATCTATGCTACCATCCATTCTCTTGGCACATACCGGCTTTCCATTTCATAAGCAATGTCATTGATTTCCTTAGCCATCTTCTCAATTTCCGCCCTGGCTTGTTCTTCTGCAGTATTCTCTTCGGTGTTCAATATTATGTCTTCCAGATATGAAGATATAGTACTCTGGTGAACTTTAACCACCTGAAAAAAAAAAACAAAAAAAACCCCAAATGCCCACAGTTACTGAGAACAGGAATACTAATGTAAACAAGACAAGAAAAATGAACATTGGTCAACTTTTTTTAGCTCATTTGAGTTCGTTAAGTCCCTTCATTGACTGTTCTTATTTTCTACTTTTTTCTAGACCGTCTGTTTCTAACCCACCTTTCTACCCATTCTAACCCATTTTAGAATTGTAGGTTTTCCTTAGGGGTGGACATTACACGTCGCAGGAAGATCCTGGATCCCGGCTATGTTCTTACCCACAGCATGTCTTGTCACACTACCTAACTGTGGCAGAGACTAAGGTATTTCCCAATGTCCTTCCTCTTCAAAAATAGAACCTCTGGATTTTAGCTGAGCCAATAGGTCCCTAGAACAGACTGTATTTCCTAGCACCCATAGTTCTAGCCAAGAGAATTTCTGCATAAGTGATGCAGGCACCTTCCAGAATGGATTGTTAAAAGGAAAGACCTAGCTTTATTTTTGTTTTTCCTTTTTCCTTCCTCATTTCATGGGGACATGATGCTGGAGCACCAGAAGTCATCTTAAACTGCCATGAGGGCCAGGCCTTAGGGACAGAAAAGCAGAAAGCTAGAGGGATCCTGGATTTTTGATGAACTTTCTGAACCACCTTATCCGTCTACATTGCTTCTTTTTAAAGCTTTCTTCAAACTGTGAAACAGAATACACATGCAGAAAAGTGTGAATAAATGTACAGTGTAATGAATCAGAGGAAAGCCAGCACCCATCAGCCACTGCCAGTATCCCAGAAGACCGCCGTGGGTTCTTCCTGACCACAGTCCCCTTCCCCCCTCACAATTTTACAGCAAACATTTTCCTTTTCTTATAGTTTTGCTCCCTAAGTAGGAACCATAGTAATAGTTTAGTTTTGCCTGTTTTACAGGTAGATACACAGGAAGCATCGCATGCAGCATCCTTAGTTTTGTACACATTCTATCTCAACAGATTTTCAGCTTCTTGGGAGAAGGGTACTTTTTTATTTCATGTCTGGATATTTCTGTGTATCTTGGGACTCAGTAATAACTCAGCACCTATTTCTTGACTGGCACTATAACTACCTGTAAAACACCAAATCCATAACTTTGAATCCCTGTGTCTTCCCTGCGAGAGACCCCAAATGACCAGCTTAATTCAGTGTCAACCAAGCAACCAACCAATCTATAATAATAAAAGTGTAATATGCTAATTAGGCTGGACGTCCTTCCAGATGACCTTCCGGACAAAGCCAGGCCTGCGAGGGAAGCCCGGGTCCCAGGTGCCAGAGGAAAGCTGGTGCCGGCAGCTGGGGGAAGGAAGACCTACTCTTGCATGAATTTCGTGCATCTGGCCTCAAGTCAAAATATATTTGCTCAGTGTCTACTGTACACAGTGATCTATGCTGGTGGGATGGAAGGCACCACGGGATGTACAACATGCCTGCTTTAGGGAGCCCAGAGTATTACTGGGAATCAAGTTGAACCTATGGAACAATTAGCTGTCTTATAATAGTCCAGGGTTGGGAAGTTTACTGTGTTCCACCTGTAGTAATAAGTATACTTGTGTGTTTCTGTATATCTTTATAAATGTGTAAGGTTCTGGACACATTGTGCTTGTATATGCATGAGTTAATGAGGAAATAGGTTGCTAAATGTGTGTCTGTGTAGGATCTCAATATATATTTGTTGAATACAATGAAAAATACAAAACAAATGCCATTTCATTTCTTAGGTTTCCTTTGGTTTGACTCTGCTCCTTACAAACAGCTTCCAGATATCCCGCTGCCCTCACTTGCCTCCTTAAATATCTCGTCCTCCTCCCGCAGGCGCCTCTGTTCCACCTGGCGCCGACCACTCTCTTCGGCTTCCCGCATCCTCCGCTGTCTTTCGGCCAGCATGGCAAAGGCATGGATTCTCCTCTCTTCCTGGAGTCTCACCAGCTCTTTGGACAGGAAGTCGAACATGTCTGCCAGCACCCTTCCTTCCAGTCCAGCCAGATGGTTTTCAACTAGTGACACCTTAAAAATAATGTGATCTTAAGGATACAAATTCCACTAAAAATGGGGATTTATAAGGAGGAATGCTGGGTTACCCAGAACTCTTGACAGTCACTTTATTTTCAGACTGCACTTGGTTTTTATTAGGAATATTCTCTCTAGACTGGCCCCATTCTGAGGGTTCTGTCACTAGGAAAACTTATGATACAATCTTAGACATGAGAAAGTAGATTGCTCCGTCAGTCACTGTAGGCTTATAGTCCTCGAGTTATTAAGAGGATTTAGCAAAGAATTCTTTGCTAGGATGAATTTTTTTAAAAATTTCAAGTTTAGTCCTAGTCAGTTTGGCTCAGCGGATAGAACGTTGACCCAGGGACTAAAGAATCACAGGTTTGATTCCAGTCAAGGGCACATACCTGGGTTGCAGGCTCAAGCCCCGATCCTGGTCAGGGCATGAGAAGGCAATCAATCAATGTGTCTCTCTCACTTCGATGTTTCTCTCTCTCTCTCTGTCTCTCCCCATCTTTTCCACTCTCTCTAAAAATCAATGGAAATATATCCTTGGGTGAGGATTAACAATGACAAAAAAAGAGCTAAATTTCAATTTTAAAAAATTATATTTTTATTGGTTTCAGGGAGGAAGGGAGAGGGAGAGAGAGACAGAAACATCAATGATGAGACAGAATCATTGATAGGCTGCCTCTGGCACACGCTAAACTGGGGATCGAGCCTACAACCCGGGCATGTGCTCTGACCGAGAATCCTGGTTCATAGGTCGATGCTCAACCACTGAGCCATGCCAGCCGGGCTCAATTTTATCCAAATAAAGTGCTATGTCTTCCAAGACAGGAAGAGAAATGTCAAGGGTTTTATTAAAGATAGCAATGGAGTTTAATAAAATAGAATCTCCTAGAAATTCACTAATGATACCTTTTTAATTTCTTAATGCCTCATCCTTTAACATAAGTTTGGGGGAATTTTAAGATCTTGAATAACATGAAAGTAGAAAACCATAACTTCAAAGTCATTAACAACTATCTTTAAAACAGAGCAGGAAAAATATGTCTATATGATCCTTAAGGTAAAATAAAGGCCTGGAGTTCTTGGCCAGGAATAAGCCACAGTGTCTATCTGTCCTGGCCTTGACACATCCTATATAATAAAAGCCTAATATGCTAAGTGTCTGGTCGACCTGCCAGCCATTCAACCAATCAAAATGCAATATGCTAATGATATGCTAAGGCTGCTCAGCCGTTCACTATGATGTGCACTGACCACGGGGGCGGGGGGGGGGGGGAGCCCTAGCTTGCTGCTGGAGTCCAGCCAATCGGGACTGAGCGAGATGGGCTGGACATACCCTGGAGCCCTCCCACAATTCCTCCCTGGCCCTGATAGCACACCTGTGGGGTCCCTTGGCCTAGCCTGCGCCCTCTCGCAATCTGGGACCCCTCGGGGGATGTCAGAAAACTGGTTTTGGCCCTATCCCGCAGGCCAGGCTGAGGGACCCCACTGGTGCACGAATTCGTGCACTGGGCCTCTAGTGGAGAATAAAGGCATTTAAAGGACTGTATCCTTTGCCACTCCCACCTGTTCCCTCCCCCATTCTCAAGTATAAGGGGAAGAGCTTTCCTCCCAGGCACATGTTACTTTAATATTGACAGTTGGCCTCTGTGGTCAGTTCCCCTCTGGTTCATATTTGAAGGAAGGAAATCCGCACAGGTCTCCAAGGTGGTATGGCTACTGGGTGAGATTTTCAATCAAGTGTAGTTGTTAGTCCAACACACTCATCCTCATCCTTACCCACTGCCCAGCCCATACCTACCTTCTAACCACAAAGTCCAGCTTTACTTACACAATAAGAGAGGTGGAAAGAAAGGGCAAGAGTCTCACTACTCCTAACATTTGTAAGCAGCGGTCATTCAGCCCAGAGATCACAAACAGATTTCCTCCTCATCTCCAAGGATCACAGCTCCCTCACTTGTGTGTGTGTGTGTCTGTGTAAGGGGGGCAGAGGTTGGGGAGGCGGGGAGTAAGGCAACCTTTAAAATCCTGAGATTTTAAATCCTATTCATGTCTAATCTCCCTCAATAAGAAAGGTATGCTCAGGTAGTACATTTTAATTTGAAGATTAAATAAAAAATATATTTAGCAAGGTGATTCTGTTCCAGTCACATCGTGCAATGCATTACATAATTGGGAGCTGTGCATTTTCTGGACTGTTTTCCACAGGAAATGTAAGAGGAGAAAAGGAGAGGGTCAGCACTGCTGCAGGTATCCATGAGGTGCCCGCTCCATCTGACCCCTGCACATCACTAGTGTGTTTAGTATAGTGGAAGGTAAGCAGGGTGAGTCCTTGGCTGCGTGACAGCTCTTCCCACTACCACCTCCCTTAGCTCTTAGCTGACATGATATCCATCAGGTATATGTCCGCTAAATGGGATAGAATTGAAAAGCCTGGATTGGCTTAGGTGTATCTGCCAAAGTCTACAATCCGAAACCTCCAAGGGCCAAAGAGGGCATTTTCCCACCCAGGTCCTGGGACGTGGCGCTTCCAGGGCATTGGCTCTCTATCTGAACAGAAAAGTGCAGCCCTGTCTCCATCTTTTCCAGGCCTCTCAGATTCAGAGACTCCCGTGTCCACATTCTCTTCTTCTTCCTCTGGTCCTTCTGTTGGGTCTCACAGCCTGTGGCTTTCTACCCCTCTCCCCTACATGAGCTCCCCCAAACGCAGTGGCCATCCAGTCCTGCTGTCATGTAAAAGGAGTAAAGTTGTGCATATTTCCAAGCTGCTTAACATTTGAGCCCAAGTCCACACAGCACAAGAGTTATGTGTGTGGTTAAAGGTGGGTCATAGTGGCTTTGCTGTAAGTTCACTTTCTTACACCAAACACTGTGCAAACAGATGGTTTTCCACGCTGATTAACAGGCTAGCGGGAGAGGTAGAAAAGTGAACCTACATTGTAGTCAACAGCATTAGAAACGATGCTTACAGAGATGAGCACAGAAGAGAACAGGGAGACATTTACCCTTGTTGGGTGAGAGCTGCTATTACCAGCTGTTATTAGGTCAGCAGAATGCAGAGGTCATGATGAAAGTCACAGAATATCATGAGATATTAACATATTTAATATGCGTTTTAACCAGTATGACTTATCTATGTACAGCTCCAAAGCTCAAAATAGGAGCTGATATTCACAAATAAATCTCATTTCTCATTTTTTCCTTTTTGCTTTTATTACTATTCATTCTGCTAAGCTCCCACTAACTGAAATATAGTACAGTCATCAAATGTTTAAGAAAAATTGAAAGGGAAAACCTTTTAAAATGTAGGTTTCTTTTTTCTTCTTTTTGCAAATAAGGAATATAAGACCATATTCAATTCAGTGAGGGCACACCCCATTCTAATTATAGACTGTAGCAGCATTGTTTAAAAATGCTGACTGTGATAGAGTGATGGCATTGTGGGGGATGTTTCTTTTTCATCAGTTCACTTATTGTTATTAGAATGTTGCTCACACAATAGTAAAAATCAAGGGAGAAAATGTGACAAGAATGGAACAAGAAAGAAAGGGAAAGAACCTTGTGTTCATGCAAGTTCCTCTGCCGCTGCAGGGCCAGTGTCACTTGCTTCTCAGTTTTCCTCACCAGCCTGTCATCTTCCTGTAGTGCGTGGGTGGTGCGCAGCTCCTGGATCAACTCCAGTCGCTTTTCTTTCCCTTCAAACATCTGTATCAAATGAAATCAAAGAGAGACTTGCAAATTAGCATCCCTTGTGTCAGACACTAGGGCTCCCAAGCAGTGACGTATGAAGAGTAGGTTCTGCTCCGCCTTTTGGAACTACAGAGCCTGTGTGTTCCACAGAATGAGGTCAGCCCGCTTACTACACCTCCCGCTGCTCAGGCGGAGGAGGGAGCTTAGTTATCAGTTAGCTGTTTACGCGGTTTCTTAAAATGTCTTTCAAAGGCAAGGGGACCGCTACAGGGTCATATTAAGAAACTTAAACTTCCCCTCATTTCCTGTGCTCCTTCTTCCCTAAGAAAGCTGGGGATGGTATATTTCATAGCTATATATTTTTTTCCTATAGATCTGCCCCTGTTTGTAATACATATTGTGCTGTCTGAACTGAGGCAATTCTCCTGGGCAATACCAAAAGGAGAGTAAAGAATAATGCTGAACACAAAATGCTCACCCGGCTTCCCTGGACTTATTCTTCATAATAGAGTTTTTTTAAGAGTTATAACTGTCTGGGGAGAAATAACTCTTAGCTGGGACTTTATATCAGTCCACTTTTTAAACTGAGTGTTTGCTCTGGCAGCATAAATAATCTAAGGCTTCCTGGTCAGGAAGACCAGAGTTGAATTTGCTGGTAATTAACATACACTCTCTCAGACTTACATTACTTGCCTATAATATAGGGTAAATGATAGGGAAAAAAATTAGATGATATATGTAGAATAAAAAATGTATAATATGGGCATTGAGTAGGGGTTCAAACTGTAGTTATTATTTAGTTATTTCATTTATTACTCAGCTGTTGCCAGCTAAGTACAGCTCAAATAGTTGTATTATGACTTTGTGGAAAATTAGGGAATCCACTTGGTCGGTGATATTTTAATGATCAAAATTCAGGTAAGAAAATTGCCGGATTTAGCAATTCCAGGAAGACATTACTTTCACACTGTCTTGGCTACAACTGTAGCAAACAGCGGGCAGGTTATTCCTCTCCTTGACACTGTGTCACCCATCTGGACAATCTATGGCAGTAGAAAGGAATAGGTAGGTAATTCAAGAGTATAGAGTTCCAAAGAACTTATATGCATAACCCACAGACACAGACAACAGTGTGGTGATGGCCAGGGGGAAGGTGGGGCGAGGGCTGGGTGGAGGTGGGCAAAGGGGGAGGAGAATGAGGACATCTGTAATAGTGTAAACAATAAGAATAAAGTTAAAAAAAACACACACACAGGAAAAAGAAAGAAAGAGTGTAGTTCCATAAGACAGAGGTGAATTCATCCCAAGGAACCAAGCACGTGCACATTCTGTGAATCTATTTTCAGAGGAGAAGCACATGGCCAGTGGTTGGACCCTACACACCACATTCTGAACGACTCTGCCCCGGAGTAACTTTTGAAGGAAGATAACAGCCTTTTCTATATCTTCTTCTTCCTAAAAGAACAAAGGGAGAACCAAGCAGCTTGAGAACAGCAGTCAGTATCAAATAATTTTTTAAAGAATTAGATCAAATAAAAGAGACTGTGCTAGATGCCAGAAGGATTTACAGAGAGATTAAAAATGGTCTCTACCTTCATTGAACATATAGTATTTTAAATGTTCCTTACTTTATTATTAAACTTTATTATTATTTTTTCATCATAAATATCATTAACAAATCATATAAAAAGTTAAAGAATTCACCCACTGTCATACTATACCTATAATTTAAGCAATTTTCATTTCCCTATACTTCTTTCCAGCAAAATCATTCTTGAAGCTGAAAGTATTATTTATAGCATCCCTTTTGCAATAGTTTTTTCATGTTTGATCATGAGTAGACAAAGGATACAGCTAATCTAGGTCAGAGTCTAGAGGGAGGCACTTCTCACAAAAATTTAGCAAAACTGGTAAAATCAGAATATAGTAGACAAGATTAGCCATTTATAAAAATCACCTTTAATAACTATGTGTCAAAAGCAGAAAGAGCAGCCCAGCTGGTGTTGCTCAGTGGTTGAGCATCTACCCATCAACCAAGAAGTTCCTGGTTTGATTCCCAGTCAGGGCATATGCCTGGGTTGCAGGCTTGATCCCTGATAGGAGGTGTGCAGGAGGCAGCAGATCGATGTCTCTCTCATCAATGTTTCTATCTCTCTATCCCTCTCCCTTCCTCTCTCACTAAAATCAATAAATACATTTATAAAAAAA
The DNA here is from genome assembly GCF_963455305.1 of Plecotus auritus. Lineage (NCBI taxonomy): Eukaryota > Metazoa > Chordata > Mammalia > Chiroptera > Vespertilionidae > Plecotus > Plecotus auritus. The sequence goes on along the minus strand of NC_137771.1, from coordinate 167,108,982 downwards.
CCACCAACAGAAAGAGCAGAGTGGGTAAATCTAATTAAGGCATCTCTGAATGCAAAAGAAAGCAACAGTGGTGGCACAAAGTCTAAAAAGGGGGTACTGTCCAGACCACGTCCTACCCAGGCAATGGGAGCATTCCAGTCCCTCCACAGTTGGCCCATCAAAGGTGCTAGGGAGTTGATCTGCCCACTGCCCTCCCTCTGACAAAGCATAACCTCCTGAATACAATCTGGCTTCTTGTGAGAATTGCCCTCTATGGGGAGATAATGGGCTGACCTACCAGTGAGGAACATCCTGATCCACCAGGCAGTTTTATTTCTCCCCATAAAGTAATAAATTTGCATTTTGGCATCTCTAGCAGTTTGTTGTGGGTTTGTTTAGTCTGGGTCAGTCTTAGCCAGCTCAGGTACCTTGCACTCAAATTGAGTTTGGGATCTGTGAAGGTGAAGTAAGGCCCCTTGGGCCAGTCCTACCACAGAAGTCAGCCTGTCCTTGTGACTTTCTAACATTTCATTCTTCTCTGTCATCAGCCACCTCCCCATTGGACAGATAATTACGGTAACTGATCATCATTCAATCCTTTTTTGTTTTATTTGACACACATGAGGATTACCTTCTGATGCCTACTTTTCTTGGGAAAACTTTTTATTCTTTGTGTTTTATTTTTTTAAAAGGATTAGGTTTAGATTTAATTTCATCTCATTTTACTTGTTTTTGTGATTGTGTGTTTGATGTTTGAAAATAAGAATAAAGGCAACATAAATTAACACTGTTAAATTAGGTTTGTTTTTAACTCAAACTATCCTAAGAATAAATGGACAGCAATGCTAAAATTTGCATTTTAAATAGAAAAGTTTCAAACTTACATTGGAAGTCATTTCCAAGGTTGGAGTTGGAAGCCGAGGTTGAGGTATTGGCTTTCTTTGAAGAAAGAGCAGAGGTTTCTTTGGTTCGGGAACCCTATTCCTCTTATCCAACAGTCCCTGAAAAACCCCCAACTACTGTCATTTCTTACCTTTATATTTTCTTCCACTACCACATCTAGGCCACAGATATGAATATCAATCAGAAATAACCTTCTCTATGCCTATGCTAGGACAGTTTGAACAAGTCCAAACCAAGGTGCTTGTATGTCCCAAGGGATGCTGTGATATTCCTAAGGATAAGTTAGCAACTGAATAAACATAGCACATATTCTACATACATCCATTTAAATCAAATCCAACAATGTATTGAAAATAAGATAATATACCTTAACCATGATAGCTTTGTCCCAGGTGTGCAAGGATAAATTACTATTTGTAAAAATAAAGCTTAAAAATAGCCCAGCTAGCCTGGCTGGCATGGCTTAGTGGTTGAACTTAGACCTATGAACCAGGCAGTCATGATTCAATTCCCGGTCAGGGTACATGCCGGGGTTGTGGGCTTGATCCCCAGTATGGGGCGTGCAGGTGGCAGATTCTCTCTCATCATTGATGTTTCTATCCCTCTCCCTTCCTCTCTGAAATCAATAAAAATGTATTTTTTTTAAAAAAACCACCCAGAAACTGTAACTCTTCCTTAATGCAATAATAACTTTAAAAGGAAAAGATTTTTCATAATTAGTTCAATAAGTGCAGACAAAACATTTAATAAAATTCAACACAAACACATGATTTAAAGTTTCAGTAAATTAAGAATGGAAGGGAACTTCCATACCCTAATAAGGAGTATTTAAAAAATCTTACAAAAAGTGAGAGAATAATGAACAGAGTTCAGAATGGGTAAATGGAAGATGAGATAGGAAAGAAACACATGGATATAGGTAAATGATCGTTAAGGTCCTAATTTTTATCTGATTCTATTACTAAGACCAACTGAACAAACAAGCATGCATGGGCCAGTGATTAGACTATCATAAACCAGGGGGTCTCAACGTGTGGTTCCTGCAGCATCAGCATCTCCTGAACCTTGTAAATGCCAACACTCCAGCTCCATCACTGACCCACTGAATCAGCAACTTTGGGGGTGGGACCCAGCAACGTGTTTTAATAAGCCCTCCAGGTGGTCCCGGTGCATTGTAAAGGTTGAGCACCACTATCATATACCACAAATTCTAACCCAAGTCTGTACACCTATCATCCAATTAACAAAATAGAAAACCCAGCTGGTGGATGCTGAGTAATTGGTTGACGAGGATGACTATCAGACTTTCTCATTCAGTTATGTTTTAAACTAGATGAGAAAGGAGTTGAGCATGACTCCCTTTCTTCATGATGCCCTGGTAACAAATCTTAAAGGGAGAAAATGAGGCCTATTATCCTATTAAAACCATAATTCTTAACACTAGACCTTAATGTAGTGTCAAATTTATGTAACTTCAAAGTCAGAACCACTTTTAGACAGTAACATGGCTTCTGTAAATGGAAAGAACAACCTCCAAGAGGTTTTCCTACAAGTAATTTAAAATGAGGGGGAAAATGCACAGCACAGCACAGACAACCTCCAGAGAGAGAAGTCTAGAGAGGAGGACGAATGAAGGTCTGTGTGCTGAGAACTACTGGACTTTGCAGCCCAAGACAAAGTGCAATGTTTGCAGTGTAGTATTTTCTGCAAAAGTCACCCTAGAAGCATCTTGTTTTCCAGATGAGGTTTATACCTTATGAACCTCTGCTAACTCGTTCTCCAGCTTTGCTGCCCTCTTTAGAAAGCCAGCTTTGGTGGTTGTGACTTTAGGTTTTGGAGCTCTGATTCGGGGCTGTGTCACAAAATCTGGGAGACAGGACTCAAGTTCCACTAGTCCTATGGGAAGGAAGGACATCTTTTTAGTATCTGGTGCTTAAATTTAGCATTTTGACAGCATATTGTTAATTTTATCACTTGCTTGCCAAGTGGCCTCATTTAGAATCATTGATAAGGTGTATCTCATATAACTGATTCACCCCCGAAGTATAAAGCAAATTTCTGTATAAATTCATGTTCTCAGTGACTTATACAAAAATGAGAAATGCATTCTAAAGCGAAAACATTGCCCTGAAAAAATAAACTCCACAATAATAATCAATAGAAAATTGATGATCATATGGTACATGTCACCATTCTAAAGTGGATGTATAGCCGGAGCTACACATCCAATATTATGACCATCAACTCATGATCTTGGCCACGTGATGCTTCAACTTGTCAACTGAAATTTAAGTAATTTAAATAAAGGTCTCTCTTGAATGGGGTAGCAGAAATAATCCTCTCCATGAATTTATCCCCTGGTTTTCCATCCCCTTGCCTACTCATTTTCTGGCATTTCTTTTTAAAAGACTGATTTCATTATATATTTCTTTGCTTGATAAACCTGATATAAAACCTTTTTCTATTTATTTTTGCATAACTTTGATGATTAGTAACATTCAATGTGTTTTAATGTTTAGTAGTTAGTTGACTTTATCCCTTGATAAACAGTTGTATAGTGTATCTATTTATTTATGTTGATCTTAGTAGTTTTTATTAGTTTGTATAAACTCTTATTATTAATAATATTAAATATATTAATTACTTTTTCTTGCAAGTACTTTTATTTGTTGTTTAGCTTTTAATCTAAGTTATGTTTTATATATTTAATTTATATTTCTTTTCCCCCCACCACTATTGAATTATGCAATCTTATATTTGTTTAGCTAATCTGACAGTGCTGTATTTTGCTGCCAATTGAGAATCGCAATAGATAATCCTAATGACTAGTATAAAAGATTTAAAGTATTGCTTATATCAAGGCATAAGAAGACTCTCCTCCTCAGGAGGTATATATATATATATATATATATATATATATACATAAATTATGTATTTAATTTATACTGAACTTGTAATTATGTAAATTGTTTACCTTCATAGGTGTCGAGATAGTGATTTTTTACTACAAAGTCCTCATCATTGTCTGGGAAACGACCAAGGCGAGACAGAGGTCCATAGACCTGTGATGCATAATCAGAATAGTCCTTGATGATATTTCTTCTCTCGAACTTCTCTTCTACATTCTCTCTCTTTCCCATAAGTTTTCTGATTGCTAAAATAAAACACACCTCCATGACTATCTCCAAAATATTGTTCTGAATGATCCAAATGCAGAATAGTAAGCCAGTTCAAGTTTTATTCTCAGGGAAGCTACTGAACTGAATGAATTTCATGATGGCCACTCACTGCAGTGAGAAAGTCACACTAAAAACAGAAGTCTGTCATCTGTGACCCAGGCAGAAGTAACAGAGCTGAATCTTTTGGTGTCCAAATTAGAACTCATCAAAAATCTCTCTTTTTGTTTATTTGTTTGTTAATCCTCACCCAAGGATATTTTTTCCATTGATTTTTAGAGAAAGTGGAAAGGAGGAGAGGTGGAGAGAGAGAGAGAAAGAGAGAAAGAGAGAGGGAGGACTGAGAGAAACATTGATGTGAGACAGACACGTTGTTTGGTTTGCTCCTGCAACCAGGGCTGGGGATGGGGGCTGAGGATCGAATCGGCAACCTAGGTACATGCCCTTGACCGGGAATCAAACCTGAGGCTCTTGGGTGCATGGGCTGATGCTCCAACCACTGGGAAACACCAGCCAGGGCTCTTTTATAAAAGCACTAGAGGCCCGGTGCACGAAAATTCGTGCACTGGGGGGGGGGTGTCCCTCAGCCCGGCCTGCACCCAGGGGAAGCGGGCCTAAGCCGCAGTCTGGCCTCCCTCTATGGGAGGTGACCAGCGGGCCGATCGGTATGGCGTGGGCGGCGAGTAGCCGGCCCTGCCCCCAATTGCGCCACAGCCACTGGTGGCCTCCCTGTGTAGGAGGCAACCCCAGCAGGCCTATCTGGGCATGGTGCTGGGTGGCCCTGCCCTGAATTGCCCTGCCTCTGCTACCGCCTATGGCCTCCCTCTGTGGGAGGTAACCAGGTGGGCAATCAGGGGATGGTGCCAGCCCCCATCGCTCCCCCCACCCCATCGCTGTCCTCTCCCTCTACCCACTGGCATGCGCCTTGGCTGGCCTGGCAACACCTGCTCACCGGCCCCGCCCCCCACTGACCAGTTGTTCCACCGATTTGCATATTACACTTTTATTATATAGGATTCCAACCTCTGAGACAAGAAGAGATATTCAATAAACATTTATTAAATAAATGAAAGAAATTCAAAGTAACTGAAAAAGACATGTTCAATGGACACTAAGGTAATTAATTATTCTGTCCTAGGAAAATAATTAAAAGGGAGAGAAGACTATAGATTTTTCAATAATCTCTGTCCATCTTGGCTAATCCCAGAATAAATTAGAATATGTCAAATTCTGGAAAAAAAGTATGTTGACAATATTTAAATGCAGCTAAGTTAAGTTAAAACTATTTTCTCACATCAAGAAAAAGTTAAAAGTTAAACTCACTAAAAAATAATTTTTAAAGAATTAATTTTTGTAATTGCTTTACTTTTGCTAGAAAATGACAATTTTGAATGATTTTTCAAAATGTGATCACATTGCTATTATGTATATAAATTCCTAATTGGGATATATAATTGATAATTACAGTTTTTATAAGTAAATCAATTACTTAATATAGCTATAAAATTACGTATCATGGTAATTAATTTAAATTTTATTTTAAAATTTTTATTTAGTCGTTCTTAATCTTCCACTGACTCCTCCTTTTATGTATAAAGTACAGATATACTTGTAGTACATAAACAGATATACAGTATACCTGTGTATTAAAATTTCATGAGGGAGAAACCAAGATGGCAGCATAGGTAAACACCTAAACTGCTGCCTTGCACAACAATATCAAAACTACAGCCGAAACCGGTTTGGCTCAGTGGATAGAGCGTCGGCCTGAGGACTCAAGGGTCCCGGGTTCGATTCCAGTCAAGGGCATGTACCTTGGTTGCAGGCACATCCCCAGTGGGAGGTGTGCAGGAGGCAGCTGATCGATGTTTCTCTCTCATCGATGTTTCTAGCTCTCTATCCCTCTCCCTTCCTCTCTGTAAAATATCAATAAAATATATTTTTTTTAAAAAACAAAACAATATCAAAACTACAACTAAAAGACAAAACGGACACCATCCAGAACCACAGGAAAGCTGGCTGAGTGGAAATTCTACAACTAGAAGGAAAGAGGAAGGCACATTGAGACTCAGAGGAGCTGCAAAAGCCGGAGGTATGGAGATGCACACGCGCGGAGAGGACGGGCGGCTAAGTGCATGGGCGGCTGAGTGCGTGGCTGGCTTTCCCAAGCGAGAGGGAGATGGAAGCTCCCTGCTGCGCTGAACTCCAGTCCTGGGCGAGACTCTGGGAACCCAGACTCATTCGGGGGGAATCTGGACTATCAGGAAAAGAGAAAGCACACTGAGACTCAGGGGAGCTGTGGAAGGCAGAGGTCCAAAGGCGTGCGTGCACAGAGAGGACTGACTGCTGAGTGCATGGGCGGCTGAGTGCACAGCTGGCTTTCTAAAGAGGGAGGGAGACGGAAGCTCCTGACTGCGCTGAACTCCAGTTCTGGACGAGTTTCTGGGAACCCAGACTCATTCGGGGAGAAAGTGGACAGTCTGGCAGCGGGCAAAACTTGAGGGTGGCTTTATCTCAGAGGTGCTTGCAGCGATTACTGAGGGACACTGAGACCCAGGGGCCTCATAGGGCAGGGCTGACGGGAAGCCAAGGCTGTCTGCTCCACCCTAAGACTCCGCCCCATCCACGCTGAGCACAGAGGCTTTTGCAATTTTGCAAGTTTTGTCTCATAAGGGTGTCTCCAGCACAGAAGTTCTCCCAGTGTAGACACAGCTGATCCTCATAGCCAATTGGCCTGGAGGTCAATTCCTCCCAGTGATACCAACAACAAATAAGACTTAACTACAACAAGGCTGTGCATACAGTCCACAGGGGGTGCACCAAGAGTGTCTACCTCAGGTAATTAGGGAGGCTGAGCCACTGGGTCCTTAGGATACCTACCACACAAAGCTACCTACCAACTCAGGGAAGCAGCGAAAATGCAGAGACAAAGAAACAGATCACAAATAGAAGAAATGGAGGAAAGCAAACTACTGGATATAGAGTTCAAAACCACGGTGATAAGGTTTTTCAAGAATTTCCTACAAAAGGCCGATAACTTCAGCGAGACCCTCGAGGATATGAAAAAGGACCAACTAGAAATTAAACATACACTGACTGAAATAAAAAATATTATACAGAGACCTAACAGCAGACTAGAGGACTGCAAGAATCAAGTCAAAGATTTGAAATACAAAAAAGCAAAAAACACTCAACCGGAAAAGCAAAAAGAATCCAAAAACTTGAAGATAGTGTAAGGAGCCTCTGGGACAACCTCAAACGTACCAACATCCGAATTATTGGGGTGCCAGAAGAAGAGAGAGAGCAAGATACTGAAAACCTATTTGAAGAAATAATGACCAAAAACTTCCCCCACCTGGTGAAAGAAATAGACTTACAAGTCCAGGAAGCACACAGAACCCCAAACAAAAGGAATCCAAAGAGGACCACACCAAGACACATCATAATTAAAATGCCAAGAGCAAAAGCCAAAGAGAGAATATTAAAAGCAGCAAGAGAAAAACAGTTAGTTACCTACAAGGGAGCACCCATAGGACTGTCAGCTGATTTCTCAACAGAAACCATGCAGGCCAGACGGGAGTGGCAAGAAATATTCAAAGTGATGAATAGCAAGAACCTACAACCAAGATTACTCTACCCAGCAAAGCTATCATTCAGTATTGAAGATCAGATAAAGAGCTTCACAGATAAGAAAAAAATTATGAACAACAAATACATGTCTATCAACAAGTGAATCTAAAAATCAAGTGAATAAAAAATCTGATGAACAGAATAAACTGGTGAATATAATAGAATCAGGGGCATAGAAAGGGAGTGGACTGACAATTCTCGGGGGGGAAAGGGTGTGGGGGGTGCAGGAAGAGACTGGACAAAAATCATATACCTATGGATGAGGCCAGTGGGTGGGGGGTAAGGGCAGAGGGTGGGGTGGGAACCGGGTGGAGGGGAGCTATGGGGGGAAAAAAGAGGAACAATTGTAATAATCTGAACAATAAAGATTTATTAAATTAAAAAAAAATTTCATGAGAGGGGGCGAATAGGGAAAAAGATGTCTGAATGTCTATTTTAGGAAATGATGATGAATAAAAGGTTGAAAAACAGGACTCTGTCCAGGGAACACCTACACACACACACACACACACACACACACACACACACACACACACATCAATAGCTTAACTACCTGTCAGAACATCATTACTTGATTTTCTTAGTATGGAATTTTCCTCCACTCATCGACTTTTGAGAAATATCTCATCTCCCATCCGTTACTTATTTAATAACACTAGGACCAAACCAGAATTATGTCATAGTTAAATCAGGTTTGATCAGAGATCCAAAGCAAAGCCAACATTTTTATTTTCTTCATTGTTCATACTACACCATTACCTGATACATGTGCACGACGAATTTTTGCCAATTTTGCCTCTTTTGCTTCTTGCAGGTTAGACCATTGGGCATTCAAGTGCTTGATAGTCATTTCATTGTTATTCTTGAGACGTTTCTTTAGCAGCTCTTTTAGAACTTCCAGGCGAATCTCCTGCAGTCTTCAAGCACATGACAAAACAAAGAAGTATACGGTACCACAAACAGGTGTTCTACTAGAAAGGGAGCACCTGCCATCAACAGGGTCTCCTCTTTAGACTGGTATCATAGTCGCATATTTTAAAAAGACCACCTTAGCAGAAGTGTGACAAATGGTGGTCTGGGGGGTGACAGCTCGATAGTGAGTATATAATGGGAATATATATATGGGTGCAGTTCTAAAGGACAAAGAAGTGTACCAGATAGATGGGGCAAAATCAGGGCTCTCTAGGCAGATGGGCCTAAATGAACAAGAAGAAGTTCATGCACAGTTCCAGGTGGACTGGCTGCTAGAGTGCTATGTGACCAGAGTGAAGAGAAAATGAGGGTGTGGCATGCTATCCTAAGTAGTTAATGTTCAAATGCCAGTGTCTGCACATCCAGGTACTTGGTCAACCTTTGTTACCTTTATCTTGTTCTCCTGGAGTTACCTTGCTCATGTGTATACAACCACATACAAATGACTTTAAAATCCTTACCTCCAGCCCAGATATTTCTGAACCAGAATTTCTGTCAAATTAAACCTCTAGCTATTCCCTGACAACTTCAAAAACCCACTCATTTCGTTCCCCCAGAAATCTACCCATTCTCTTACATCATTTTCCCTCCTCTAATGATTCCACCTCTAAAATGCTTCTTGCATCCATTCCCTAGCTTGTGTTTGTGTCATCTCTCCTAACTTGGACTCTTGTTGCCAGTTCAGTCTTTCCCGTTCAATCCTTGTTTCACATAGCTAGCAAGACTTTCCTTCCTATAATAGAGATTTAAGCATTTTACTCCTGCTTCAAAATTCATACAGTAATTTATCCAGTCATTCATTTGCCAAGTACTTATTAAGTGCTCACCATATGCCAGGCAAACAACGATGAGCAAGACAAAGTGCCTTCTCAGAAGAAGCACTTTCTAGAGGAGTGGGCATATAAACCAGCATTAACAACACAAAGAGATAAACCCCAGGCCGGAAGAATGAAGAGATTTCCGTGGGAGAAGAGACACAGCACCACGTCTAACTATTCCCGGTTGTTGGGGGTAGGGCTGAGGAGGGGGTGGGCAAGGCTTCCTTAGAGGACTTCCTTAACTCAGCAGTCTGGAGGACAGGCAAGGATTGAGGTCTGCCACACTGACAAGGGAAAGGTGAGGCCTCCGTAGATGGAGCTAAAGGTCTGACGCAGAAGGACTAAAGACAGAGCTAACGTGTCATGGATGGGGCTTCTCACAGTGAATATGGAGGTGAGGGCGGGGAAGCAGGGACAAGTGAATATGGAGGGAGATTTCTAAAAGTAAGCCACACACCAATAGTCACCTTTCATCTAGAGTTAGAAATCCTAGGTTCAAGTCTCAACTTCCTCAATGTCTTCAGTCATAAAATGGACGAAATAATGGTATCTATCCCATTAGGTTGTTGTGAGCATTAAATGAGTTACAGTATACAACGTGCTGGAACAGCAGTTCTCAAACTTGAACATGCATCCGATAATCTGGAGGGCTTGCCATGGCACAGACTGCTGCTCCCCACCCTGATTCAGTGTGTAGGGGGTGGAGCTGAGAATCTGTATTTTAACAAGTTTCCATATCATGCTGATGCTGCTGGTCTGTGGACCACACATTCAGAATTATTGACTTGGAACTTGGTTAAAGCACATAATAAGCACTCTCTAAGTGATCCATGCTCTGTGAAATCGTCGTCGTCATCATCATCATCATCATCATCGCTGATATTGCTGTCTACCTGATGGCTTCTTACTCACCCTTCAACACCCAGCTCAGAGGCTACCTCCTCTCAGTAGTCTCCCCCAATCTCCACCCACCTCAAGCAGAATTGATGGTTCTCTTGCGTGGGTCCTGCCGGCACTGTGTATATAGAGTAGCACATCACCTGATGGGCACTGCTGAAGAGTTGTTGGTCTGAAGGTCTTTTGACCACCGCCCCTCCCCACTCCAGTGAATATGGAGGTGAGGGCGGGGAAGCAGGGACAGTCCTCTAAGGAAGTCCTCTAAGGAAGCCTTGCCCACCCCCATAAGGAACGCTGCCAGGGCATAGCAATTTCCTATTATCCCTGTTTCCCCAGCTCACAGCACAGAGCCTGGCACATAGGAGGGGTGTAAAACATGTTTATTAAAATTATCCTCAGTTTAACAAAAGTACTCTCTTGCTTAGGTGATGTCTTCATTCTAGCCAGATATATTTTTAATATTTTTAATGTCCTTCTGACAAGAATATAGCTCTCCAGCCCGGCTGGTGTGGCATAATGGTTGAGTGTCAACCTATGAACCAAAAGGTCATGATTTGATTCACAGTAAGGGCACATGTCCAGGTAGGGGGCATGCAGGAAGCAGCCAATCAATGATTCTCTCTTACCATTGATGTTTCTATCTTTCTCTCCTTCTCCCTTCCTGTCTGAAATCAATAAAATATTTTAAAAAAGAGAATATAGCTCTCCAAATTACAGCAATAAATTTACATTTCTGCATACAGAATTGGGTATTTACTACCTATTTTGCTCCAAATACTATTTTCCATTAAATTGCAAGTTTTTAACAAAACATCACATTGTCCTGCTTCAGGGTGAATCAGAAGGTGCAAAAAGACAAACATATTTTGAATTCAGAACCAGACTGAGTTTCAGAGTCTCTTGGTCCCTAACTCTCTTATATGAGAGCATGCTGTCAGGGGCTTTGGTAGCATTGCTACAAGTAATAAAGTACATCATTACAGCCTGAAAAAAGAACAATCTTGGTGTAGGTTCCCTTTTTTTCTTTCTTACTAAGGAGTTGTCATTTCTACATATTCTAGGGACAACCTCATTACTGAATATATCAGTTAAAATGATTGAAAACTTAACCATATTACCTCAGCATATTGTCACTTATGTGCTGTGAGCTCATCTCTTAATTGAAGAATTTCACAATTTGGCTTTTACATAGAAAATGCCCCATTAGCTCTCACTGGCACCCACGGTGTTCTGCCTATGAATCTGGTACTAGGGGGATAAGAAACAGGATCAGCTAGGAGGTTGTTTGATGGATATGAGGAGGACCAAGACCTAGGGGAGTGGCATGGGAATGAACTGAAAGGGACAGTTTGAAAGACATTATGCAAAAATCAGTGGGGTTCTCTGACAGTCTAGATTAGAGACTAAAGAGAAAAGGGAAGAGGAGAAGCAGAGGTGCCTTGAGGAATTGCTCCGAGCTGGTTCCATGCTGCATTGCACACACCGAGGACACTGTATGTTTTTATATCAATGGAGAGAAAACCGTAGAGCTATTGTTCCTGGAAGAACCAGAAACCCAATTTCCTGTCTATATAGGTTGAGGATTACTTTTAAACCTAATACATTTGGGAAAATGCTTTATAAGTACAACGTATTAACATTATTTCCATCAGCGCAAGAGCTGTCATCTGGGGGATCAAGAACCTACTTTTCAATCTCCTGCTCTCGGAAGGCCCACTCCTTCCTCTCCATTGCATTCATCATCCTCCTCCTCTTCTCAAACTGGGCGGTGTCACTCAGAGGTGGGAGAGTGGCTTCCCAGGCACGCTTCTCCCGGGCACGTTCTATCATCTCCACCTCAGCTTGTCCTGCCGGGAGACCTCGACCTGGAGATGAAGCAAAAACACTTTAGAATCACGTGGACAAACTCATGTACCTACCAGTATTTAATTTACTCCCTTTCAGCTCCTGTCCTCTCTACATTTAAGGTTATGTTGGATGTAATACTTGGGAACACCCTCTAGATGTACCTTCCAGCTGTGCCCTGCACTGCTTCTTGTTAGTAATTCAGCCAGAAGAAATTTTAGGTGCATATAAGATGCCGGAAAATATTAGAAAAATATTATGTGGCTACTGAACAATCACATCTTGATATGCCTTGTATTAGTCAAATCTATTTTTTGAAATATAAAGAAATATTAAAGTAATTTACAGAAAATCACAATTTATATTTTTCTCCATAAATGCTTTGCACCTGTTTTTGTTTTTATTTTTTTAAAGTATTTGCATTTTTTAAAAATATAATTTTATTGATTTCAGGGAGGAAGGAAGAGGGAGACAGAAACTTCAATGGCAAGAATTATTGATTGGCTGCCTCCTGCACGCCCCCTACTGGAGATTGAGCCCACAACCTGGACATGTGCCCTTGACCAGAATCAAACTTGGGACCCTTCAGTCCGAGGGGTGATGCTCTATCCACTGAGCCAAACCGGCTAGGGATGCACCTGTATTTATTAAGTGACTAGTGGCCTGGTGCACTAAATTTGTGCACATTAAAAGGGGATTAATTAGAGGAAATAATTTAATATTGCTATTTGCCCTTTCTCTATAATAGAAGTGTCAGAGATGAAAGAAAATTAGTAAAATGTATATGAAAACCTTCCTCCTGTCAGAGACTGGGGCTCACCATGGGACCCAGAGTGAAGTCCCCGCCCACCCACATGCGCCTCAAAATTACGTGAGACCCAGACGCAGCCAGCCCCCTACATTGGGCTAGACCCAGACCCAGCCAGTCCCACCCTTGTCAAGCCCTGCTGGGCAGGGGGCATAGCCTCAGGTCCCCTGGCCCGGCGCCAGGACGGGGGGGACATGGCCTGAGATCCCCTGTCAAGCCCCGCTGGGCAGGGGGTGTGTGGCCTGAGTTCCCCTGACCCAGCACCAGGACGGGAAGTGCACCTTGAGGTCCCCCATCAAGTCCTGCCGGGCGGGGGGCATGGCCTCAGGTCCCCTGGCCTGGTGCCGGGGCAGAGGTCGCGGCCTGAGGTCCCCATGAAGCCTCATGGGCTGGGGGGCATGCCCTGAGGTTCCCCGGCCTGGTGCCAAGGCGGGAGGCATGGCCTGAGGTCCCCTGTCAAGCCCCACCCAGGTAAGGGGTGCGGTCTGAGGTCCCCCGTCCTGGTGCCAGGGTGGAAGGTGTGGCCTGAGGTCCCCCGGCCTGGCACTAGGGCAGGGGGAGCAGTCTGAGGCCCCCTAGCCCAGCACTAGGACGGGAAGCTCACCTTGAGGTCCCCTGTCAAGCCCTGCCAGGTGGGGGACACGGCCTGAGGTCCCGTGTCAAGCCCCATGGGGGCGGGTGAGGGCATAGCCTCAGGTCCCTGCTGATTGCTTGTTAAGGCTCCTTATGGGAACTTGGCCTCAGCTGTGGGTGCAGCCATCTTTGTGATGGAGTGATGGTCAATTAGCATATTCCCTCTTTATTAGATAGGATTTCCTAGGTGTTTTGTTATTTGCTGCTATTCGATCTAAAAATTTGTTACTTCATTTGATTTTTTTAAATGAGCACATCATCTGCAGATAAAGATAGTTTTGCTTCTTTGTAATACTCATATCTCATTTATTTTCTTTTCTTTTCTTTTACTGCACTGACTCAGTATTTTTCAACCAAGGTACTATTGCTGCCACATTGGATGATCATTTGTTGTACAGGACTGCCCCATACAGGAGAGGATGTTTAGTATTATTACAGCCTCCCACTCAACTACATCCCATGTACTAAATGCCAGGAGCACTTTTTAATCATTATCACATACAAAAATGCCAAAATGGCCCTGGGGGCAAGGGGTCATAGCCTAGCTCAATAAGCTCTGGGCTAGGATGTTCTCTGCATTGCTAAGTAGCAGTGGTGATGAAGGGGTCATTGTCTTTTCTTCACATTAAGGTAAAGCTTCCAAAGTTTCACCTTTAGTATTATATTTATTGAAGGCTATGGTAGACACCTTTTATTATATTACTTTTTCTTCTGATCCCAGTTTATTTACATTTTATATCATAAATGAGTGTTGAATGTTATCTAACACTTTTTCTATGCCTATTGAAGCATTTTCCCAACATTTTCTGTTAAAATGATAAATTACATTGGTTTTCTGATATGTACTAGACTTGAATTTGTGTGATTAACCAACTTGTTTATGGTAAGTCATCTTTTAAAATACTGCAAGATTTGATTGATGGTATTTTAGAATTTTTGCATTTTCTTAATATGTGAGACAGCCCTGTAGTTTTCCTTTTTAGTATTATCCTTATTCAGTTTTCAAATTAAGACTACACTAGCTTCATAAAATGAATAAATTAACTTTATCCTCTCTTTCTCTTTGCTGGAAAATTTGCATAAAATAGAGCTTATTTATTCCTTAAAGGAGTGATAAACGTATCTGTAAAACTATTTAGGTCTAGTGCTCTTAAAAGAAATTTTTTACCAAGTCATTTTCTATAGTTATTCTATTCATGTTTGCTATTTCTTCTTGAAACCAACTTAGTAATTTCTATTTTCTTTAAAAATTGTATAATTTATCTATTTTTAAAATGTAGGGCAAAAGATATGCACAGTATTTTCTTACAGTTCTTAAGTCATTTACTCTGTGGTTATGTCCCTTGCTGATCCTAATACACTTTATTTGTCTCTCTGTCTTTTGTCTTGCTATTTCCCACAAGAAGTTTGGCTATATTATTAATATTATCCAAAAAATTACTTTATGGTCCTCATGACACTTCTTTTGTATTTTTTAAGATCTATAGTATTAGTTTCTGATTTAAGTTATATTTCACTTAACTTGTGAAGATTAAATAAATTAAAAATGTAAAGCACTTACAAGTATCTACTCCCATCTGTGGCTTGCCTTTTCACTATCTTAAATGTGGGGGCTTTGGGGCGAATAGAAGTTCTTAGTTCTAATGTAATCTAATTTATCATTTCCCCCTTAATGTTAGCATTTCATCTTTGTCTTAAGTCAGATGACATTTATCTGTGAGTTAATTTCTGAACTCTATTGTGTAACAATGATATATTTGCCTATCTTTGCAACTATGCCACAGTTTTTAGTTACTGAAGCGTTATAGTAAGTCTTTATATCTGGTAGTGTATATTTGTTCTGTTTTCTCACATTTGCCTTGGCTACTTTTAAGCCTTTCAGATTTCCATATTAATTTTAGAATCAGGTGTAGAGAGCCATCTGGGAAGGCACATGGATACTTTTTTGGTTCTTATCAGCTGAGCCCAAGGGCACTGGCAGAATCCTGTTATCAGTACTGATTCCATGTACTTGGAATGAGGAACAAAAAGGACCTTGACCCACCCAAAATAAGGAGCTTACTCAGATCCTGATGAATAGGATTTGGGTACACCCGAAACTCCTTTTTATCATAAAATCCCTTTTGGAAACCAATAAATATGCTGTGTTGTCTGAGGTGAGTGTGACTATCTCTCTATCAGAGGACAGGAAGCCACCCGGCACCCAGCTTGAATCTATTTCTGTCTCTTGTCTCTTTCTTTCTCTAATTTCTTAACCCCCAACTCCTCCCCTCAGGAACCTGTCTTTCTCCCTTTCCGTGTGGGACACGGAAAAGGAAGAAACACCGCACCACATTTGGCACCCGAACAGGGACCTGAGTATGGAGGGAAAATAGGCGAGGGGGTCACTTCCACGACGTGCGCGCAGATTAAGGTAAGTTTTGGGGAAGTGTATTGTGTATTGTGTATTGTGTATTGTGAATTGTGAATTCACTTGAATAACCGGGTATAAACA
Organism: Plecotus auritus; assembly: GCF_963455305.1. NCBI lineage: Eukaryota > Metazoa > Chordata > Mammalia > Chiroptera > Vespertilionidae > Plecotus > Plecotus auritus. Next base: position 167,092,827 of record NC_137771.1, on the reverse strand, counting down.
TGGGTAATTCAGCGTCTCGGAAAGGAGATTCTTCCTCCTCCTCCTCCTCTTCTTCCTTTTCCTTATCCCCACCTTCCCCCGCTTCACCCGCTGCCGCTCCTGCCGCTGCTCTTAAGAGTTGGCCTAACAAGTATTTACTTCCTTTTTTTTTAATATATTTTATTGATTTTTTACAGAGAGGAAAGGAGAGGGATAGAGAGTTAGAAACATCGATGAGAGAGAAACATCAATCAGCTGCCTCCTGCACACCCCCTACTGGGGATGTGCCCGCAACCAAGGTACATGCCCTTGACCGGAATCGAACCTGGAACCCTTGAGTCCACAGACCGACGCTCTATCCACTGAGCCAAACCGGTTAGGGCTATTTACTTCCTAAATATGAGCGGAAGCCAGAGATTGAGAAAAGGAGATACAAACATTACCATGAGCGAGATGATTTAGATGATGAGGAAGATCTTGCTCACAGTTTTGAAAAAACGACCCTAACCCCCAGGCCTTTACAGCCAGAAACTGGCACACAGCCAAATATGAAAGTAACTACAACTGCTGTGCTGCCGGTACTATCCCCTTTACAGCTGACCTTACAGGAGGCAAGACGAGCTGGAGAGGATATTACAGGATTTTCAATGTATCCGATCCTAGAAAGGCCAGACCCCACCAACCCAGGGCAGATACTGAGTGCACGAGGCCATTCCTTTTAAAACCCTCAAGGAGTTTAAAACCTCTGTCTCCACGTATGGCCCCACTTCTCCATTTGTCTTGAGCTTGACTGACACTGTAATTAGTGAAGCTCTGCCTCCTCAAGACTGGCAAACATTGGCTAAGGCATGTCTTTCCCCTGGAGATTATTTACTGTGGAAATCCAATTGGACTGAAATTAGTGAAAAACAGGCAGCTAAAAATCAATAACAAGGTGTGTCTATCACTCTTGAAATGTTAATAGGAACTGGAACATGTAGCAGCTTACAGGCTCAGATGATGTTCCCTTTGCAAGCTTATCAGCAGATAAATATTTGTGGCACTAAGGCTTGGAGGGAGTTGCCCACTAAGGGAGAAAAAAGCATGGACGTTACAAAAATTATACAGGGGCCAGAGGAGCCCTATCAGGACTTTGTGGCACGGTTGCTTCAGGCAGTAGACAGAGTGGTTGGAGATTCCAATACGGGATCCCTGTTAGTGAAGCAACTGGCTTTTGAGAATGCCAATAGAACATGTCATGAGGCTCTACGCCCCTACAGAAAAAGGGGGTCAATTTCTGAGTTCATCCGCATTTGTGCTGATATTGGGCCATCCTATGTTCAGGGAGTGACTTTGGCTGCTGCATTGAAGGAGTCTCTGCAAAGGGACCATTCAGGGAGCAAAGAAAAACGGACTTGTTTCACTTGCGGAAGGCCAGGCCATATTGCAAAGAATTGCGGGCAACAGGTTGCCTCAAGGGGACAAGGAAGTTCAGCTCCCAGTCTCCCTGCTGCGCAGTTGGGGTTTTGTCCTCACTGCGGCAGGGGAAGACACTGGGCCAATAACTGCTGCTCCCAGAGAGGCATTGATGGCCAGCCTCTTGACCCACATCAGGGAAATAGCAAATGGGGCCGGCCCCGGCCCCGCCAAACAGTGGGGGCACTGTCGTACCATACTAGCCTGCCTACAACCGGTCCACTATCAGGGAACTCTACCGCGCCACCCCAGGAAGTGCAGGATTGGACCTCTGTCCCACCGCCAAATATGTACTAACTCCTGATATGGGTCCACAAGCATCCCTACAGGGATTTATGGACCATTACCTAAGGGTACCATGGGACTTATTTTAGGAAGAAGTAGCTTATCTATGAAAGGATTAGAAGAATATCACTACTTGCTCCTGGGAGAGGTGCAGAGAATGTACAGTTTGAATTTGAATTGCCATTGGCTTAGAGCAAAGAATATCCTTACATGGTATTTTTCCTGGTTTGTATGCTTAAAGAATGTGGTTTCTTGTTCAAATTAAAATCTTAGTTTGTATTTGGAATTTAAAATCTGTAATAAGAAATGAAACTCCACTCCTGAAACAGCCTCTGGTGTGGAGAAATTCAATGGTGGCAGGAGAGGGCAAAGCTATCTGCTCTCCTGCAATGAGATTACTTAAAAGTTTTCTTTAAAATTCATAAAATAATCCGCAGGAAGATTCTGATCTTGGCCAAATTGGGTGTTAGTTATAAAAAAAATTTTTGAGATCTGTTTTTTAAGCATGAAAAAATGTGGCCAGATCTGTTGCAAAAACTTCCCCTAAAGTAAGCAGGATGTAGGGGAAGGGAGAGACACGTGGCGATCCAATATAGACACCACTCCCCAAAAAAGCCACCATAAGAGGCCTCATATTCGCCATCTTTCCTTTTTCCAGCTAATGAATTAAAGTTTTTACAAATTCATAAATGCATCGGGGATTTCTGTGCTCATGTAAAGCGAAAAGGCCAGTTTAAAAACGAGTGCGCATAGTTTTTGGGCTGGGCTTGACACTTTTCTGTGTACAGAATAAAAACCCTAGAGATTTTAGCTTTAAAGATGGCAAAGATGAACTGGGAGACAAATTAAAGCTAGTTTCCCAAGGCATTTTAAGCAGCCCCTTTTGAAATTCCCGCCCTGAGACAAGTAACCAGCAGGAAGTAGATAACAAGTTTGCATATGAATGGCGGATACAAAAACTAGTAAATCATATATGAATATAAATATTTGATTGATGGTTTTTTTTCCATGTTAAAATTTCAAGGCCTTAACAGAGATGATTCTTGTAAAGCTCCAAGGGCCCAGAGTAATACAAGAAAATTATTCTCTCTTCTTAAAGGAAATCCTTTTAAAACAGATCTAATATACTTGAAATTGCATGGTATTATTCTACAATGTCATTATAATTTTTGATATTTTACAAACAGCATATTGTACAATTAATCCAAACAAAATTAAAAATCTAAATTTTTTTTTTAATGTTTGGCAGCAATTTAAAAGGGACATGAAAGGATTCATTCCTTCCACTGTGTGAAAGGCCCCTTGGGAAGGTACTTGAGCATTCTATATTGGCCCTTTTTGTCAAAAGGAACCCTCTTCTCACAATTCAATTGCCCACAGCTGTTGCTTGAGTTTTCAGTTCATTCTGAGGTTGAAACCTCATGTTGAATGGTACCATAGATCTGTCTCTCGCACAATGGTGTGAGCTGGGCCCTCCCTGGAGAAGAAACCTGGGTTCCCCAAGATATATGATCAATGCCGGGACCCCCCCACCAGTGGGGGGATCCCAAGGCAGGTGCTGGGCATGGAGGCCATAGGGGCATAGGCTACCAAGGAGACAGAACTGAACCTTACATCACCCTGCTTGGCCCCGGAGGATGGCTGGTTAGTCAATGACGGGTAAGACTCCTCAAGGGAGGGGCAACCTAAGACAGGCACAGTCGCAGGGGGCCATCAGGAGAGAACTTGGGGGTCAACAGAGGTGTGGCACAGATCCTCACCCCCCCCCAACATTACAGGGGCTTGAACACTCGCCCCTTCTGAGGGAGGTCTCCTGCCCCATGGCTGCTTTGTGCTTCCCATGCCCAGCTCAGATTGGGACCCAGGCAACAAGAGACTTGGCCCAGCTAAGACTGAGACCCAGGCAACAGAGAAGTGGTTGATGGCAGCTGCCCTATACCTAAATCTAGCCTAAATCCAGGAGTGCTCAGGGCTTTCTCAAGGATGCATATAATCCTTTCCATTAACTAAAATTGTTGTTAAAGTATTAAATTTGACAGTAAAATAGTCAAGTTTTCAGATTAATTTAAATTGGCTAAATGAAATAAGGGAATATTCAAGAAAATCTAATTGTACAAAAGGCTGTTCCTAAAGTATTAACCAAAATTTCTATTGGTAGTTCATTTCATGTTAAAATCGCTTAACATGCAATGAACTCTAAAGCAGTCATAATTTTGGGCAAAAAATTAAAAGGATCCCAAGTAAAATTCATAAAAAAAGATTTCTTTATTAACCTTTGGACGAGAATATGTTTATATTTCCAAAAACTCCAAGACCATGTGGATTCCTGCAACAGAGAGGAATTAGCAGGAAATAATTCAGCCATGAAGACAAGAGGAGAAACAGTCCAGATATGGAAGACACTGACGACACCTTTCCATGCTAGCAGTCAGCAGCTGTTACTGTACATTGCCCAGGACCAAACCAGAGGTCAAACCTGCATTGCCACCATTTGTCCACCATCCAGATGTCATTGCTGACGTGTACACTTGGAACTTTTGGACATTGAAACTTGGACTCAGAACTGTTGGACATTAAAATTTGGACTCGGAACTTTTGAACATTGAAATTGGGACCTAAACATTTTCTGTTCTTATATGTTTATTTCTGGTCTATAAATGCAAGATTTCTTTTAAAAAATTAAAATGGGGAGATGTAGAGAGCCGTCTGGGAAGGCACATGGATACTTTTTTGGTTCTTATCAGCTGAGCCCAAGAGCACTGGCAGAATCCTGTTATCAGTACTGATTCCATGTACTTGGAATGAGGAACAAAAAGGACCTTGACCCACCCAAAATAAGGAGCTTACTCAGATCCTGATGAATAGGATTTGGGCACACCCGAAACTCCTTTTTATCATAAAATCCCTTTTGGAAACCAATAAATATGCTGTGTTGTCTGAGGTGTGTGACTGTCTCTCTATCAGAGGACAGGAAGCCACCCGGCACCCAGCTTGAATCTATTTCTGTCTCTTGTCTCTTTCTTTCTCTAATTTCTTAACCCCCAGCTCCTCCCCTCAGGAACCTGTCTTTCTCCCTTTCCGTGTGGGACGCGGAAAAGAAAGAAACACCGCACCACAATCAGGTTATCAATTTACACACACACACACACACACACACACACACACACACATGCACACACCTACACACCTGTTGATTTTTTTTACTGAGACTGCATTGAAGTAGGAATAAGAATTAAAGTTCATTTTTTTGCACATAAATATGTAATTGTTTCACCACTATTTATTTGAAAAGACCTCCTTTCCCCCACTGAATCACAGTGGCACCTTTTTCATAAATCAAATTACTATAAATATAGTGAGGGATCTGCCGAGTCAAAGGAGCCTAGAACCATTAATTACCTGCAATGCTACAGCCAAGTCTTCCACATTCCATTTCTTAATATATAGTCAGATCCACATCAGTCTGGCCCTGGCCTACTGCTCACAGACTCTTTTATGTGAAGCACATTAATCATCTTTGCCTACCCAAATCATCTAGTCCTTACTAATTTTTGATAAGTTAATCTGAAAGAGGTGCATTAAAATCCACATGAATAAGGAATTGTCTATATCTTCTCATGATTCAAACAATTTTTACTTTACATTTTGAGTCCACATAGGTTACTTACAAGTTCATGGAAGATATATCCTTTTATAACTAATACATGTACTTCATTGTTCCTTTTAATGTTTTCTGATTAACTTTGGTCTAATATTAACATTGTTACATGAACTTTCTTTGAGTTATCTATCAGTATATTTTTCACCTCTTTATTTTCAACATTTCAGTGCTACTTTATAGACAGCAAGCTGCTTTTGCTGGGTTTGTATTAGTCCAACCCACTAATATTTTTAATAAGCAAGTTTAAGTCACTTTTATGTATTTTGATTACCAAAATATTTGAACACTTTTCTGATATCTTATGTATTTTCTATTTACTATGTTTTCCTTTGCTTTTCCTCTTTTCTGATCTCTGTTATTTCCTCTCTTCCCCACTACCATTTGTGAAACAATATATTTCTTCCTTTTTTTAGAGGTCACCCCTAAAGTTTTTAACTTAGAAATTTCCACTCACAGTTTTCTAATAAAGTTTAATGTTAATTAGTAGTCCTTCCAATGATTCCAGTTGGTTCTTTTAATGGCTCCCATTCTTGCTTTCATTGTTGCTATTTCCCCCTTCATCTCTTTGAGGATTTAAAAAGTACTCCCTAAGTCCTTTTCAACTTGCTCCATTTGCTTACTTTGTTCAATCACTATTCCTCCATTTTATTTATTTTTGGTGGATCACTCCTGGTGTCTGTGTCCTTAGATGCTTTGTAATTCCTGGGTTGAAGTCATCTGCAGATTTCTCTCATGAGCACCCTGAACAGTGGCACACTTCAACCACAGTGCTCCCAGGAGCAGGGTTCCACATTAGGTTTTGCCTAGGGAACCATTTCTGAGCCCCTGCCTAGATGTCTTGCTTTGGAGGACCTGGCTCTTGTCCTACTCAGCTCAATGCTAAGCCCACAGCACATTGAGAGGTCAAGTCCAAGCCTCAGGCCGAGTGCCTGGCTCAGTTCTGGCTGTAGTCTTAGATAGGCAGGCACTGGACTTCCAATCCACCTCTAAGGCAGGAGAAAATTTTCTGCCTCCTCTGTTCAGGCAAGTAACTATCTCCATGGTCCGGGAAGAGTCAGCCTCTCTGGTTCTCAGTTTCCTAGCTACAATCAAATGAGTTTGAAAGCTAATGTATAGCAATTTCTAAAGGCCCTTTCTCCTATTAATTTTTATAGTTCCACATGATATAGGCTTAGGCTAGATTTTATTACACTCTAAGAGGTAATTTCTGAGCCTGAAAGGTATTAGCATTTCAGAGATATCAAAAGAAATCATCCAAATCATCCAATAAGCTATGTAAGAGAGCTTTGATAAATTCCGAGGTATTTTGGAAAAGTAAGAAAACATTACAATATGTTGAAATATGCATTCAGTAGTATACATTCAAATTATGTGTAAAAAAGGGAAATAGATTGCTCAGTGAAAAGGAGTTGACTCACCAGTGAGTAGTCAGCAAAGCAACCACAAAATTAAACCGACTGACTTATTTCACTTAGCATAATACTCTCAAGATCCATCCATGTTGTTACAAATAACAATATTTCATCTTTTTATGGCTGAGTATATTCCATTGTATATATACAACATATCTTTATACAATCTGCATCCACCAATGGATAGATGCTTAGATTGTCTTGACTATTGTAAATAATGTTGCAGTGAACATAGTGGTACATATATCTTTACAGATAAGTGTTTTCATATTTTTTAGGTAAAACCCAAAGGAGGAATTGCTGGATCACATGGTATTTCTATTCTTAATTTTTTTAGGAACTTCCATATTATTTTCCTGTACTAACTTATATTCCCATAAACAGTGTACAGTGGTTCCCTTTCCATATGTAGAATATAAAACAAAGAGTAACTAATAAACTAACAAAACAAACAAAAACAAACTCATTGATTGTGGTTACTAGAGGAGAAAGGGGGTGAAGGGTGAGAGGGCAAAGCGAGTAAAGGGGTTAAATAAATGGTAATGGAAGGAAACTAGACTTCTGTAATTAGACACAGATGTAGAATTATAATCTTGTACACCTGAAAATTATATAATGTTATTAGCCAATGTTACCCCAATACATTTAACTTAAAAAAATAAAGAGCATTGATTGGGAGATAAATTCAGCCGATATATAACATCAGCTTCAAGGATAAAGTACAGTAAGCCTGCTTCCAGTGAAAAGGGTATAGCTCTCTTTGAACAAAAGTACTATCACACAAAGGTCCTTGCTGGGTGGTTTGATTGGTTGGAGCATTGTCCCGTACACCAAAAGGTTGCAGGTTCAATTCTCAGTCAGGGCGGCGCATATGGGAGGAAACTCATTGATTTTTCTCTCTCACATCAATGTTTCTATCTCTCTCCTGCTCCTCTCTAAAAACAAACAAACAAACATATCCTCAGGTGAGAATTAAATTTTTTTTAAGTATTAGAAAAAGAATGAGTCTATAAAGTAGTTCTACTGAGCAAGACACTTTAAACCACGGTTGCTTCTATGTGCTCTGAATTTCCAGGAACTCAATAGCCTGCATGGTTATCAGGACTGTCATCTTCAAATATGCAAGAGAATTACCAACTCACCCCAAGTCAGAGTAGCCAGCGTCAAGAGCTCAGGGATTGAATCCTGACATACTACATATTCTGGAGAATACGGATCTGTTTGAACTTCGGAATCACGATAATCCGTCTGAGTGCCCACAGTATACTTTGAAGGGATGGGTGGGTGCTTAGACGAAGCAGGAGGAAAAGTATATGTCTCTAGACTAAAAGAGAAAATTATTTAAAAAAATTAAAATCCGATACAATCGCTTAGAATACTATATACTCAAGTAGAGCTTCACTAGGACCTTTTCCCCTTTAACATTGACAGGCCCAAAGTTATAAATACAGTTTAAACAGGATTATGCCGAATAATCTTGAGAGAATTGCCTTGTTTTTGCACCTCTTCCAAGAAACTGAAGGGGTAGAAAAACCTAGATCTACCCACAAAATGCCTGTGTATCATTGGACAGGGCTGTCGTATATAGAGCTGTAAAAGAGAGATGCTAGGAAATCACACAACCACTTCCGAACCTACTCAGAATTGATACTTCCCTGGTTTCCTTCTCTGCATTTAGTTACACACCCAATTTTAGCTTTTTCCATTCAGACATACAAATACAGGAGCATAAAAAAGAGAATAAAAACTCATCCCTTGCACAAAAATTAATTACAGATCATTTAATGTACTTAATTTAAAAATAAGACTAATGAAGTTATAATGGAAAATATAAGTGAATATATCATCTAAAAAGCCAAAGACTATAAAAAGAAATGACCAAAAGAATTAAATTTAAGTTGAAACTTCTAAACCTCAAGACATCATAAACAAATTTAAAATGTGAATGACACACTTGGAAATAGGTTTTGCAACAAATGATAAAAAAATAAGCAGACTTCTATATAAAAAGCTCTTGTAAATCAGTAAGACAAATATCCACAGAAAAATGGGTAAATTCACAAAACAAAGAGTAAAACTTATAAAAAACCTATGAAAAGATAATGAACATAACTGGTAATAAAAAAAAGTAAGTTAAAACAGCAAGATGCTATTTTATTATATCACACTAGAGGCCTGATGCACAAAATTCATGTAAGGGCCTTGGCCCCAGCCCCCACCCACCGCCGCCACGGCCCCCGCCCACTGTGGCTTTGTCCAGAAGGAAGGACGTCCAGTCTAATTAGCATATTATGCTTTTATTATTATAGATAAAGATTTTAAAAATTGAAAGTACCTAGCATTGATGAAGTTGTGAAAAAAAAACAGGAATTCTCATAAACTGTTGCTGGAAATACAGATAGCTACACCCCAATTAGCAGAAAATTGATCAATATATATATCAAACCCTTAAAGTACCCTTCTGCCCCAGCAATTGTTCTCCTAGGAATTTATGCTAGGAAATAACTGGACAAGTGTACAAAGATATATGCAAACATGTTAATAAAGTATCATTTATAAGAGTAAAAAATTACAAACTTAAATGATCACCATCAATAGAAGAATTGTTTAAAATAATATGGTATACCCATAATAGAATTTATGCTGCAATTAAAAGTAACAATGTAATCTAATATGTATGGACATACAAAAATATCTAAGATTTAATATAAAGTAGAAAAGGGGGACACTATTAAGCAGTATTATAATAATTGTACATTTTTATGTTTTTAAAAACTGTTTTGTGCATAGAAAATGGCTAGATGGTATACAATAAGATAATAACAGCAGTTATTTCTAAATAGTAGCATTACAGAGAAAATTTTTTCATGTTTATAGTTTTCTGAATTTTGAAACTTATTTTAACCTAGACATGTTATTAGTTTGAAAATAAGGAAATATATATATATATATATATATATATATATATACACACACACACACACACACACACACATATATATATATATATATATATATATATATATATATATACTTCTATTCAAAAGAAAACATTTTTAAGTTGGTAGAAGAATTGATTAAATTACATAACCAAATATGGCAAAATAAAAGAGAGATTTCCATTTTGAAAAAGAAAGTCAATGGGAAATGCTTATATGTGAGCACAGCATCTACAGTTTAACTCTAAGAAAAATGCACCTCAAGCCGTTAGAAAAAAGCACCTATTTGGAGATTGGACCTGTAAAAGATCAGTACTTTAAATTATTTTTAATGTTGAATTATAATGTTGAATTCTAAAGATGATTTCATTTTTTTCAGTAGTTGTTATGAATTTCTAAAATGTAAGATAACATAGTATTCATAGTTTCTTATGCTTTCAGCAGAAATTATTCAACTATAATTTCTACTTCAGGAAATAACTTCAAATCTGCTTTATGTCATTCCAAATATGAATAATATGAATATTACTATATTACTAGAGGCCCCGTACATGAAATTCATGCATGGGGGAGGGGGTGTGTCCCTCAGCCTGGCCTGCACTGGGACCCCTCTCACAATCAAGGACTGCTTGCTCCCAACTGCTTACCTGCCTGCCTGCCTGATTGCCCCTAACCACTCTGCTGCCAGCCTGATTGACGCCTAAGTGCTCCCATGCCGGTCTGATTGCCCCTAACTGGCCTACCCTGCTGGCCTGGTCACCCCTAACTGCCCTCCCTTGCCAGCCAGGTCATCCCTAACTGCCCTCCCCTACCAGTCTGGTCGCCCCCAACTGCCTTCCCCTGCAAGCCTGGTCCCCCCCGCAACTGCCTTCCCCTGCAGGCCTTATCCCTCCCAACTGCCCTCCCCTGCAAGCCTCGTCGCCCCCAACTGCTCTCCCCTACAGGCCTGGTCCTCCACAACTGCCCTCCCCTGCCGGTCTGGTCATCTCCAACTGCCCTCCCCTGCTGGCCTGGTCTCCCCTAACTGCCCTCCCTTGCCAGCCTGGTCACCCCTTACTGCCCTCCCCTGCCAGTCTGGTTGACCCCAACTGCCCTCCCCTGCAGGCTTGGTTCTTCCCAACTGCCCTCCCCTGCAGGGCTGGTCCCCCCCATCTGCCCTCCCCTGCCAGCCTGGTCCCTCCCAACTGCCCTCTCCTGCTGGCCTGATCACCCACAACTGCACTCCCCTGGCAGCCATCTTGTGTCCACATGGGGGCAGTCATCTTTGACCACATGGGGGCAGCCATCACATATGAACCATCTGATTGAATGTGCTGAGATTATGATAAAACCTAATGAATCTTTCTGAATAAGGTTTCTGATCACTTGGGATGTTTCCATGTGGGTCGGAGGAGAGGATACAAAGGAGGAATGCTAATTTCTCAGAAGTCTATGGTAACTTAATATAGTTTCTTTCCTAACTAACTTGTTATTTTTTCCAACCTATTCCCTTTTTCCATTTCATTTGGTTTATGGAGAACAAACTCTGAATAAGAAACAGTAATGAATGATCTCTTTCCCACCTATTCCCAACCTCAATCAGGACCCCAAACCAGAGAGACCCCACATCTGCTCCCTCTTTGGCTTGAGCCCTGCTTTGTCCTGAATCCCATCCTCAGACACACTCACTCTGGCTCTGGTGTCCTTACCGCTGCTCTATTCCCTCAATCCAGGCCCTTCCTCCTTCACTACTGTCCAGGCACCAGGAGCATGCACACTCAGCCACACCATAGTCTTCTAGATTTTCCCTTCCAGCCCAATAAAACTACACACAAAGAGGGATTTCACAAAGCTACCAAATCCTGTTCTGTTAGTCTGTGCTCCACTGAATGTTTCTATTTTTTAAAGATAATATTTTAGAGCTGTTTTAGGTTCACAGCAAAATTGAGAGGAAGGTACAGAGATTTCCCATATACAGTACACCCTGCCTAGGGGCACATGCATAGCCTGCCCCATTATCAACATCACTCGCCAGAGTGGTACATTTGTTAGAAGTGATGAACCTACATTGACATATCATAATCACCCCAAGTCCATAGTTTACATTAGGGTTCACTGGTGGTGTTGTACATTCTATGGGTTTGGACAAATTCTTACATATATATGTTTCCATGTATAACAACATGTGTCCACCACTATAGTATCATACGAAGTATTTTCCTTACCCTAAAAATCCTCTGTGCTCCCCCTATTAATTCCTCCCCAACCCCAAACCCTGGCAACAAATTCTTGTTTTTATTAATCTCCATAGTTGTGCATTTTCTAGAATGTCATATAGTTGGAATCATACAGTATAGAGCCTTTTCAGATTGTTTTCTTTCTCTTAGTAGTAATTTTATTTTCGTCTATGTCTTTTCATGGCTTGACAGCTCATTTATTTTTAGTGCTGAATAATATTCCATTGTCTTGATGTACTTCAATTTATCCATTCACCTGCTGAAGAATATTTTGGTTGCTTCCAAGCTTTGGCAATTATGAATAAAGCTGCAGTAAACATCTGAATGCAGGTTTTTTGTGGACATAAGTTTTCAACTCCTTTGGGTAAATACCAAGGAGCACAATTGCTGGATTGTATGGTAAAAGTATATTTATTTTAGTTAAAACATGCCAAACTGTCTCCAAAGTGACTGTAGCATTTTGTATTCCCACCAGCAATGAATGAGAGTTCCTGTAGCTCCACATTTGATGTAGCCAGTGTTCTAGATTTTGTCCATTCTGATAGGAGTGTAGTGGTACCTCATTGTTTGAATTTGCATTTCCCTGATGACATATGATGTAGAGCATCTTTTCAGATGCTTATTTGCCATCTGTTAATCTTCCTTGGTGAGGTGTCTGTTAAGGTCTTTAAAATCAGGTTGTTTTCTTATTGTTGAGTTTTAGGAGGGTGTTTGTGTTTTTTTTGCATGTTTTGGATAATAGTCAATTATTAAATACTAGTGGCCCGGTGCATGAAAATTCATGCACTGGAAGGGGGGTCCCTCATCCCGGCCTGCCCCCTCTCACAGTCTGGGAGCCCTCAGGGGTGGGAGGTGACCCGGTGATCAGGGGAAGGCGATGCCCCCATCACACCTCTGCTGCTGCCACTGCCGGCAGTGCAAGCCTCAGCTGGCCCTGGTTACCTGAGCCTCGGGCGGTCCTGGGCGGCTGGGCAGCCACCATCCAAGGCTTGTCTGTGCCTCAGGTGTCCGCTGGGCAGCCGCCATCCGAGGCTTGCCTGCGCCTAGGGCTGGCCCTGGGCAGCTAGGCAGCCACCATCCAAGGCTTGCCTGTACCTTGGGCCAGCCCTCAGTGGCTGGGGGGATGAGGGGACTGGGGGATTCCGGAGGCAGGCGCATGGAGTGGCTGGACCCTCCTGGGCAGGCCTGGCTGTGACACACGCCTGCTGCCCCGGCGGGGCTTAGGAGACTGGGCACCGCCATCTTGTGGCCATGGGCACCGCCATCTTTGTGAGGGTGTGACGGTCAATTAGCATATTCCCTCTTTATTAGATAGGATGCCTTTTGCAAATATTTTCTCCAATTCTGTAACTTGTCTTATTCTAATGACATTGTCTATAATAGATCAGAAGTTTTAAATTTTAATGAAGTCCAGATTATCCAACATTTACTTAATGGATCATGCTTTTGGTGTTGTGTCAAAAAAGTAATTGACATACCCAAGGATATTTAGTTTTTTCCTTACATTACCTTCTAAGAGTTGTATAGTTTTGCATTCTACATTGAAGTGTGTAATTCATTTTGAGTTAATTTTTGTGAAGGGTTTAAGGTCTGTGTTTAGATTAAGTTTTTAAATATAGATATATATAGATATATATTTTATTGATTTCAGAGATGAAGGGAGAGGAAGAGAGAGATAGAAAAACCAATGATGAGAATCATTGATTGGCTGCCTCCTGCGCACTCCTTACTAGGGATTGAGCCAGCAACCCGCAACCTGGGCATGTGTCTTGACCTGAAATCCAACCATGACCTCCTGGTTCATAGGTTGCTGCTCAACCACTGAGCCATGCTGGCTGGACAAGATTCTTTTTTTTTTTGCAATGTGGACAATCTAGTTGTTTCAGGACCATATGTTAAAAAGACTGAACTTGCTCCATTGTTCTCTTTGTCAAATATCAGTTTATTATGTTTATATGAGTCTATTTCTAGGTTCTCTGTTCTATTTCATTGATCAATTTGTCTTTTCTTTCCCTAATACCACACTATCTTGATTACAACTTCATAGTAGGTCTTGAAGTCAGGTAGTGTCAGTCCTCCAACTTTGTTCTTCTTCAATATTGTGCTGACTATTCTGGGTCTTTTGCCTCTTCATATAAGTTCTAGAATCAGTTTTTCTGTATCAACAAAATAATTTGTGGGGATTTTGATTGAGATTAAATGTATAGATCAAGTTGGGAAGAACTGACATCTTGATAATATTGAATCTTCCTATCCATGAACATGGACTATCTCTACATTTATTTAGTCCTTTGATTTCTTTCATCAAAGTTTTGCAGTTTACCTATGTGAGGTAAACTAAATTTAAAACTTAGGTTTAAATTTAACTATATATATATGTTTAAATTTAACTATATATATATATATATATATATATATATATATATATATATATATATAGTTAAATTTAAATATATATATATATAGTTAAATTTAAACCTAAGTTTTTTCATGTTTTGATCTTAATGTAAATGGTATTGTTTTTAATTTAAAATTCTACTTGTTTGTTGCTAATATATAAGAAAACAACCTTTGTATATTAACCCTGTTTCCTACAACCTTGCTATAATCACTTACTAGTTCCAGGAGGGTTTTTTTAGTCAATTCTGTCATATTCTACATAGATAAACATTCATCTGCTAACAAAGACAGTTTTATTTCTTCCTTCCCAATTGGTAAACCCTTTATTTCCTTTTCTTGTCTCATTGCAATGGCTAGGACTTCCAGTACAATGTTGAAAAAGAGTGGTGAGAGGGGACATTCTTGCCTTATTCCTGATCTTACTGGGAAAGCTTCAAATTTCTCACCATTAAATATGATATAGATTTTTGTACATGTTGAAGAAATTCTCCTCTATTATTGGTTTATTGGGGGTTCTTTTCTTTTTTTATCATGAATGAGTATTGGATACTGTCAAATACTTTTTTGTCTCTATTAATATGATCATGTGATTTTTCTTTTTTAGCCTTTTGATGTGATAGATTGCATTAATTGATTTATAAATGCTGAACCAGCTTTGCACACCCATGATAAATACTACTTGGTTGGATTGTGTAACATTTTTTATACACTGTTGGATTCAATTTGTTAATATTTTCTTGAGGATGTTGATGCCTATGATTATTAGATATATTAGTCTGTAGTTTTCTTCTTCTTCTTTTTTAAATGTCTTTGTCTGCTTTTGGTATTAAGATAATGCTGGCCTCTTTTTTTTTCTTCTTAATTAGCCTGGTTGGAGGCTCATCAATTTGAGTGGTCTTTTTCAAAGAACCAGCTTTTGGTTTTGTTGATTTTCTCTATTGATTTCCTTGATCAGTTCCATTTATTTATACTCTAATTCTTATTATTTCTTTTCTTCTGCTTCCTTTGGATTTAATTTGTTCTTCTTTTTCTAGTTCCCAAGGTGAAAGCTTAGATAATTGATTTTAGCTGTATGCATTCAGTACTATCAATTTCCTTCTAAGCATTGCTTTCACAGCATTCCACAAATTTTAATAAGTTATATTGTCTTTTTCATTTAGTTCAAAATATTTTTTTCATATCTCTTTGAGATTTCTTCTTTGACCCATGTGTTAGTTAGAAATGTTTTGCTTAATCTTTATGTATTTTGGGTATTTTCAGTTATTTATTATTAATTTCCAGTTTACTTCTATTGTGGTCATGGTACAATTTCCATGCTCTTATGTTTCTTAAATTGTGTTTTATGGCCCAGAATGTGGTCTATCTTAGTGAATGTTCCATGTGAGCTTAATAAGAATGTATCCTGCTGTTTTTGGATGAAGTAGCCTATAAAAATTAATTATATTCAGTTGATTGATGGTGGTATTGAGTTCAACTAGGGCCTTACTGATTTTTCTGCCTGCTAGATGTATCCATTTCTGATAAAAGGATGTTGAAGTTGCCAACTATAATAGTAGACTCATCTATTTCTCTTTATCCCTGATAATTTTTCTTGCTTTAAGTCTGCTCTATCTGAAATTTTAGCTGTTGCTGTTTTCTTTTAATTAGTGTTAGTATGGTATATATTTTTTCTCCATCCATTTACTCTTAATCTATTCATGTCTTTATATTTAAAGTGTGTTTTGTATTGACAAGATATATTGGTTCTTGTCCATTTTTTTTTAATGTATTTGTATTGATTTCAGAGAGGAAGGGAGAAGGAGAGAGAGAGAGAAACATCACTCGGCTGCCTCCTGCATGCCCCACATTGGGGATGGAGCCGGCAACCCAGGAATGAGCCCTGTCAGGGAGTCGAACCGTGACCTCCTGGCTCATAGGTCGATGCTCAACCACTGAGCCACGCTGGCTGGGCTGTTTCATCCATTCTGACATAAGATATATACACAAGCACACATAATCAAATATACTGTTGTTATTGTTTTGAACAACCTGTCATCAGATCAATTAAGAAAAGTAAAAGTGTTTATTTTACTTATCTTAGACACTCTTCTCTTTATGTAGATCCAAGTTTCTGACCTATATTATTTTCCTTCTCTCTAAATAAGTTCTTTTAACATTTCTTACAAGGTAGGTCCAATGGCTACAAATTCTCTCAATTGTTATTTGCCTGAGAAAGTATTTATTTTTCCTTCACTTTTGAAGTATAATTTTGCAGAATGCAGAATTCTAGGTTGATAGATTTTCTCTCGACACTTTAAATTTTCACTTATCTCCCTGCTTGCTTGCATTGTTTCTGAGATGTAATTCTTATTTTTGTTTCTCTACAGATCATGTATGTTTGTCCACTGACTTCTGTCAGAATTTTTTTTATTGTTGATTTTCTATAGTTTGAAAATGTATGCATCTGTGTACTTTTTTTTTTTTTTTTTTTTTTTTGCGCATTTATCCTGTTTGGTGTTCTCTGAGCTTCATGACTCTAGCTTGGTGTCTGGTATTAATTTTGGGAAATTATCATTCATTATTGTTTCAAATATTTCTCTGTTCCTTTCCCTCTTTCTTCTCTTGGTATTCCCATTACACGTATGTTACACCTTTGTAGTTGTTCACATTTTCTTGAATATTCTGGAGTTTTTTGAGTCTTTGTTCTCTTAGCTTTTCAGTTTTAGATGTTTTCATGAATATGCCCTCTAGCTCAGAGGTTCTTTCTTCAGCTATGTCCAATCTATTAATGAGCTCCTCAAAGGTATTCTTCCTTTTTGTTAGTGTTTTTTATCTCTCTCTCTCTCTCTCTCTCTCTCTCTCTCTCTCTCTCTCTCTCTGTGTGTGTGTGTGTGTGTGTGTGTGTGTGTGTGTGTGTGTGTGTGTATTTTAGTTTTTTCTTAAGATTTCCATATCTCTGTTTGGAAATCTGATCTTGCTGTCTACTTTATCCATTAGAGACCTTAGCTTGCTAAGTGTAATTGTTGCAAATCACTGTCTGGTAATTCCAACATTCCTGCCATGTTTGGCTCTTATGTTTATGCTCTCTACAAATTTTCTTTTTTGCTTTTTGGTATGCCTTTTGATTACTTGACAGATAGACATGATGTGAATAGCAGGCCTTTAGCAATGTGGTGGTAAGGTGTGGAGAGAGGAAGCATTCTATTGTCCTATGATTAGGTCTTAGTCTTCTAGTGATCCTCTGGACTGTGAACTTCATAAGTGTTTCTCAGTCTTCCCCTCCCCTTATGGATAGAAGGAGCTGGAGTTGGATATTTACCTTATTATCAGTTAGGCTCTGGTCATAACCCAGCAGATTAGGCTGTGGTTACTTAGTTTCTACTAAAAGCTGACCTTGCTAAGAAGAACAGAGTGCTCTGGCATATTTCAGAATGGTTTCATCCCCCACCTTCCCTCCACCAGAAACATGAGAAGATTTTTCTCTAATATTTATTATAAGAGACTTGTTGAGCTCCTGGAGGAAAATCTCACAAAATTGTGAAAGTTTCCCACAACTGGGTCCTCCCAAAGTTTTTAATTCTCAGAGTTTTCCACAATGAGTCTCCAACAATTAATCAACTATAGTTCAGGTGTTCCTACCTGTGGCTGGTTCCCAGGGCAGTTTCTATACTCATTAATCTCTTTTCTGGGAAGGCATTACTCCCCGTGTTCATCTGACGATCTCTCTAATCTTGGGGCAGCAGTTTGTCCTGTGTCCTCCCCTCTCTATGGAGCCAAGAAAAACTATTGATTTTCAGTCTCTTCAGCTTTATACTTATTGTTAGGATAGAGTGGCAACTTCCAAGCTCCTATATGTGGAACTGGAGACCACCACTGAACATTTTTAAAACATTAGCTTTTTATTCTTTTTGCCAAGATGCTTACATGGAATCCAAAGTAACAAATTCAACAGCTATCCATGAAAAGGGGTGGCTGGAGAAGCTCAGCTCGCTCCCAGACAAGTGTATAAGGTAGAATATCTTCACTACTCAGAAACTCAACCCCACCAGAATCCCACAGTTGACTTTACTCAGGGATACTGATTCATTCTTTAAACACTTGTAAGAAAGACAGAGACTACCTAGTGTGTCAACTATCAGGTTTAGCTCTCAGAGGGAATCTTTATCCTTTATGTCACAGTTATTTACGAAGGAGTGAGACACCCAGTGTTCATCAATGTAGACCTCAGAACTCTCCTCAATTAACTGAACAACTTGTAGACCTGAAGTAATTATGACTTCCAAAGCAGGTGATCCAGTGAGCCTGCTTTTAAAGAGTTACCAAAGAATCCACCTGTCTCATAGCTCCCCCTTTGCTCATGCAAAGCATTTCATGGAAAACCAGTCTAGAGCTGTCCCCAGGTAAACTGACACCACACAAAGTTGCTCTGTCAAGGGGGAGAGCAGAGCATCTATTCTCCTTCTATATAAGAGCCTAAGGTATCCACACATACTCTTAAAAAATCAGAGGTGAATTGGGATCATAATTGACACTTACCTTACAGACTACAGACATTTTATAACATACTAGAGGCCCGGTGCATGAAAATTTATGCACTGGAGGGGGGCGTCCCTCAGCCCGGCCTGCCCCCTCTCACAGTCTGGGAGCCCTCAGAGGCGGGAGGCGACCTGGCGAACAGGGGAAGGTGATGCCCCATCACACCTCTGCTGCTGCCACTGCCGTCAGCACAAGCCTCGGGCAGCCCTGGTTACCCGAGCCTTGGGCGGCCCTGAGCAGCTGGGCAACCACCATCCAAGGCTTGCCTGTGCCCTGGGGGGCTGGGGGACCGCGGAGGCACGCACGCAGAGCGGCTAGGCCCGCCTGGGGCCAGGCCCAGCTTTGCCGTGTGCCTGTCGCCCCGGCGGGGCTGAGGGGACTGGGCGCCACCATCTTTGAGGGTGGGGCAGTCAATTAGCATATTCCCTCCTTATTGGCTGTGGGTGCTGCCATCTTTGAGGGCGGGGCAGTCAATTTGCATATTCCCTCCTTATTGGCTGTGGGGGCCACCATCTTTGCAATGGTGTGAGGGTCAATTAGCATATTCTCTCTTTATTAGATAGGATATTTTATTCATAAGATGTTATATCACTAGGAGTAACCAAATTCTTGTTTGAAAGCCAAGTCCTGTCTAAATTTCTATTCAGAAATTTGAGACCTTAAAAAAAGGTTTTTTTTCCTGATCATTTCATGAATACCTTGGATTTTTTTCTCTCTCATAGAAATATTAAGTTATATTGACACAGGAAACAGCATAGCAAAAATTAGATTTTTAATGGGAAATTTTACCTAACCTGCAGCTTCACCTTAAAATAAAAAACTGGGGAACTGCACATTAATCCCAGATTCAGCCCTTGTCCACTACTTCTCTCTCACCCTAGTTCACTCCCTTGTGGGACAGAAACTGTGTATTATTTATTTTTGCATAACACATTGTTTGTGTAGATTAGAATTCTAGTATTCAAAAAATATTTTGTGATGAATTAGTGTTCTTGATAAACTATTGTCAAATAAGTGTGTTTCAGGAAAGCAAAAAAGAACATTTAAAGCATTTTAAACTTTATTTTTACCATAACTCATAATAAAAAATACATTTACATCATAACCATTATATACATATGAACATATATGTATACATCTATACAAAACAAATTTTATAACTAAAAAACAACTTACTCTCCAGATAGCTGATGATTTTGGTTATTTATTCTATTTCATTTTTTTAAATGCTACTCATGACCCACTAGCAGATTTCATGAAATCTAACGGTTTGTGATTCAGTTTGAAAAATACTGATTTAGAAAACTATTTTCTGGAAACAAATATGGAAGCAAGCAATAAATAAACTATAAAAAAAGTTTTAAAATAATAGTTACTTACTTGGTTGATGCCAAAGCAACATTGGATGGCATCTGTTGAAAGAATGGAAGGAATGGCCTGGGGGTGAAAGAAAAATACAAACATGTGGGACTTTTACATTGTGTGCAGTTTTCTCCCACTGAGCTTGAATATTCTGTATATCAGTAATCCTCAAACTTTTGACGTACATAAAATCACTAGGGAGGGGAGAGATGCTTGTTCAAAATGCGAAGTCCCAAGTCTAGACCAGGGGATGCAGTAGATATATGGCAGAGGCAATGAAGCTATACTTTTAACAATCGCTGCAGTGTTTTCTCTGCAGGTGGGAAACAAGGAACACTTTGAGAAGCAATGCCCTATAGCTGGGCTTCAGTTGGTCAGTAGCTTCCACAAACTTCTCAAGTTCCCTGAGACATTCTGACATTCCCAATGATTCAGTTTTAAAAATTTGCCCCCAAAAGTCTAGGACTTGAGTATACTCTGTTAAGAATTTAATATTTCTCTGAAAAAGTCAGCATCATAAAATATCCAGAAGGAGTTTGCTCATAAATAATAATGTGGACTACAAATTTTCTTTCTTGAGGAAGCTTATGTAGATATACCAAGACTATTTTTCGATCTCAGATAAGACCTACAGGGAAGTCTTCATTTTACATTGATTTGATCTGAGTATATGATTCTCTCTTGAGTATTAATCACAAATGAAACAAAGTGAATCTTTAACCATGTCAGTTTTGGCAACATTCACACAAAGAGAGCAAATATCATCTATTTACTCCCTTTTAACAATTTTCCCTGCAGTATGACTGTCATGGTGTCTCTAGTATATCTCACTTCATGTGATGACTTTTTTTTTTTTCAAATATACATTCTTATTTACAACTAAGTACCTCTGAAGTCAGGCAGACTTAGTTGGGATCCCAGCTCTGTCACTTGCTAACTTAGGTGACCATGAGTAATTTATTATCCCCTCTTGGTTATAGCTTCCTTAGTGGTAAATTGGGATAATGTACCCTAACCTACATTTCTGTTGTGAAAGTTTAAAATATATATGTAAAGCACTTAAAGTGGTGCCTGGCACATTGTATGCACTTAAAAATGATAGCAGCTCTCATTATCATAAAGAGGTTCTCTACTAATATCAGAGCTCATATTCTTAGTAATTACTTTCTACCTTTCAAAATATTTATAGCGATTCTTCCCAGTGACATCAGGATCTTCATAAACGTCTTTAGGCATTTGAAAAGAAGTGTCAAATCTAAAATAAAGCAGGAAAACATTATTCAAGTCTAACATATTTCCAAATACCATTTCTTTTTTTTTTTTTTAATATATTTTATTGATTTTTTACAGAGAGGAAGGGAGAGGGATAGAGAGTTAGAAACATCGATGAGAGAGAAACATCGATCAGCTGCCTCCTGCACACCCCCTACTGGGGACGTGCCCGCAACCAAGGTACATGCCCCTGACCGGAATCGAACCTGGGACCCTTCAGTCCGCAAGCCGACGCTCTATCCACTGAGCCAAACCGGTTTCGGCTACCATTTCTATTTAATATTTCTATGTCTATAAAGTAGGAGATACAAGTGTATTTCAGACTGACAGCAAAGTCTTCTATAATATACATCTGACTGACTTTTCCCTGAGCCAGGAAACCTGGAACTAACAAAAGGAAGTGAGAGTTAAGAAAAGAGTCAATTGTCAAAGACACAGAGAACATACTGATGGTTGCCAGAGGGGAGATGGGTTGGGGGACTGGGTGAAAAAGGTTGAGAGATTAAGAAGTACAAATTGGTGCCCTAGCTGGTTTGGCTCAATGGATGAAGCGTCGGCCTGCGGACTGAAGGGTCCCCAGTTTGATTCCGGTCAAGGGCACATGCCCAGGTTGTGGGCTCGATCCCCATTGGTGGGTGTGCAGGAGGCAGCCAATCAATGATTCTCTCTCATCATTGATGTTTCTATCTCTCTCTCCCTCTCCCTTCCTCTCTGAAATCAATAAAAAATATTTTTTAAAAAAGAAGTACAAATTGGTAGTTACAAAATAGTCATGGGGATGTAAAGTACAGCATAGGGAATATAGTCAACAAAATTGTAAAAACTATGTATGGTGCCAGGTGGGTTCTGGAAATATTGGGGGGAACACTTTGTAAATTATATGGTTATCTAACCACTATGTATATACCTGAAATGAATATAAAGTAATACTGAATTTCAACTGTAATTGAAGAATAAAATTTAAAGTTCTTTTTTTAAAAAAAATAAATGAATTACTTGATTTATTTTAAAAAAACAAGAGTCAATTTATGAAATCCCACATTTAAAAAAAAAAAGTCTACTTTTAATTAATAGCACGTGAGAATAACAAAGTTTTAAAAGACAACTTTTGATATCCAGGCTGAAAAACAGCATTTAAAAAAGTGTTTACTAGGTATGAACTAGTAAATAAAAAAACAATAAGGAATTTAGGACACTTGTCTGTGAAGGTGCTTTGGCTACAAGTCTCCAAAACATATATTTAGATACTACCAGAAAAGTACACATCCAGTTTCTAAGATGGATCAAAAGAACAACAAATTCAGTCACCTCCACCTGTGGTGGCAAGATGTCATTATATATATATTCACTCCAACCTTCTGAGACCATCTGCTAACCAATAAACCTATAACCACTGCTCCTGCATCAGGCTTGGTTTGATTAAAGGGGTTAAGAGAGAGAATTTGGGGTTCACTGGCCTAGGTATAGCATCAAAATTATACATTTTAAAATAATGCAAAATAAATAAATATTTTTAATATGAAAAATGCATTTATTAAAAACATGAGTAGCAGCTGAAGCTACTGGACACTTACATGCCAAGTTGCTGAAGGGTTTCTCTGTGTTTCTCTTCATGTCCCCTCCATTCCCGACTGATGAATGGTGGGACGGGATCTGCCTTGCTCCAATATAGAGAATGTCTTGGGTAATGGATCAGGTTACTGAACATGGTCCTAAACCTGGGAACTTTCCTCTAATATTAGGCAGGGAGAGAAAGGACAAAATTATGCCATCAGATTTTCTAAAGCCTTTTACTTATACTGTATTGCAAACTTTTTTTTAAAGGGTAAAAAAAAGTGTATCTGGCACTGAAAAATGGGTTATTGGTATATACATAGAATATCTCTGGAAGAATAACCAAGAAACTAATGATAATGAATGATTATGTAAAGGAAACAAAGGGTTAGAATTTACATCATATTGTATATGCTTTTATACTTATTGAATTCTTTAAATACAGGTATATATCATTTTCCCCATTTAAATAAATTAGGTTATAATGAGTTCTTTATTCATTATTAGAGGCCCGGTGCACAAAATTTGTGTGGGGGGGGGGGCGGGGGGGAGGTGTTCCCTCAGCCCGGCTTGCACCCTCTCGCAATCCAGGACCCCTTGGGGGATGTCCGACTGTCAGTTTAGGCAGTCGGACATCCCTCTCGCAATCCAGGACTGCTGGCTCCTAACCGCTCGCCTGCCTGCCTGCCTCATTGCCCCTAACCACTCTGCCTGCCTGCTTGCTTGATCGCCCCTAACTGCTTGCCTGCCTGCCTGCTCGCCCCTAACTACCTCTGCCTCGGCCCCCGCACCCAGGACCCAGGATTCCTTCCTCTGGCCAGCTGCAGGCGACCAGGACCTGGGCTTCCCTCCCTCTGACCAGCTGCAGGCACCTGGGACCCGGGCAGCTTCACCTGGGCTGGTACCTGGGACCCTGGGCTGCGTCGCCCGGGCAGGCACCTGGGACCCTGGGCAGCTTCACCTGGGTTGGCTGCAGACACTCAGGACTCTGGGCGGTGCCGCGCAGGCCTGGGCTTTGTCAGGAAGGACGTTCGGAATGATGTCTGGAAAACGTCCGGTCTATCTGGTCTAATTAGAATATTACCCTTTTATTAGTATAGACTAATTTATTAATCCCCACACTGGGCCACAAGTATCAAGATGTCTTTGTACCCTAGTAATCATGGCAAAGTAATTTCTGTAGAACATAAAAACCAGTGGAGATTTGTTTTAAAGATTTGTTTTAAATTGATTTTTAGAGAGAGAGGAAGGGACAGGGAGAAGGGGAGAGAAACATCAATGTGAGAGTGATGCATCGATCAGCTGCCTCCTGCACACCCCATACAAAGGATCAAGCCTGCAACCTGGGCATATGCCCTGACCAGGAATCAAACCAGCAACACTTTCAATGCCCAACCAATTGAGCCACACCAGCCAGGGTGATAAGTCAATCTTATCAGCAAAGTTAGCCACACTAGATGGTTCAGGTTCATTAGGTTATCTTAGGGAATGAATTAGACCTACCAGTCTGCTTCGACTCAGGAATGCTTGGACATTTGCCTGTGTGTAGTCTTGCTCACTTGACACAGTAAACAACGGATCTGCAAAATAAACAATAAGGTAGTATAAGGAATAGAACGTATCTATTCTTAGGCTGAGAACAATGGCAAAGCAATGTAATTTCTTAATTGGAAAACAAATTAGAAAATTTAGATCTTGCCTAACTCCACAACAGCTCATAGCCTTGTTACTCTACCACCAGCGAGAGTTTGTTAGATGCATTTCTTTTTTTTTTTTTAATATATTTTATTGATTTTTTTACAGAGAGGAAGGAAGAGGAATAGATAGTCAGAAACATCGATGAGAGAGAAACATCGATCAGCTGCCTCCTGCACACCTCCTACTGGGGATGTGCCCGCAACCAAGTTACATGCCCTTAACCGGAATCGAACCTGGGACCTTTCAGTCCGCAGGCCGACGCTCTATCCACTGAGCCAAACCGGTTTTGGCTAGATGCATTTCTTTTCTGTGCATTCCAAAATCAGTTTATAGAACTGAATGCAAAAAAAAAAAAAAAGAAAAGAAAAGAAAAAAAGGACATATTCTCAAGCACCATAACCTAAACTTGCTTTCTTCTATTCTATGAACTAACAAGTTTCTGGTCTGAGAAGCTCAGGAAATAGTGCAAGAAGAAAGAACACTATGCCCATTTGCAAGTGAAAGAAACAATAAATTTGGGCACTCTCATTTCAGTACACAGGGAAAATAGAAACTCTTAACAGTATGTCCTCTGTAAATGGGACAACATGGTAAGAAAATGTCATTCTCTAATAAAAGATAAATAAGATCAGCTATCTTCAGAATTCACCCCTTAAGTTTACAGATATGTTAATGATGGGACTAAGTTATTTCTCCAAAGTTCAACAAATGATTGATATATTGAGAATAGTATGGAGTAAAGGGAAATTTCTATTCATATTCTTATGTCATTTAAAAGATACCACCAGGTCTATGGTTGCAATTGTGTTGTTCACCTGAAATTAGTTTAGCCCGAATAGCTCTGAGTCTGAATAATCTATATATATCAAGAGCCAGGGTCCGTAACGTCCAAAACAACCGAATGGACGACCGAACACCGGCAGTCAGTCCTGCAGTCAGTGCTGGGTCTGACTGCCGTACTGTGGGCACTGCAGTGACCCAGCACTGACTGCCTACGGGGCTGTGGATCAGGCCTGGAGAGAGAAGCAGGGTCTGATTCGCAGCCTCCATGGTAGCTGTTGATCAGCCCTTGCCTCTCTTTCTCTCCAGGCCTGGACAGCAGCTGCAGGGGCTGCTGATCAGCCCTGCCTCTCTGATCAGGCCTGGAGATAGGCCTGGAGATGCTGACTGGCATAGAAACCAACCAATCAGAACCAAATCTGGGTGAACTGCAAGGACCCAATGGCTGCCTAGGAGGCGGAGCTTTTGATGCTGACTGGCATAGAAACCAACCAAACAGAACCAAATCTGGGTGAACTGCAAGGAGCCAATGGCTGCCTAGGAGGTGGAGCTTTTGAAGCTGACTAACATAGAAACCAACCAATCAGGACCTAATCTGGGTGAACTGTGAAGGCAGAACCTAAGGTTGGGGCTGAGGAGGGGTTTTAAGGGCAACAGCTGTTTGGTGTAAGTTGTAAGAAAGTGGTTCAATTTTTAAATGATCGGTGTGGCAGTATAATGCATATGGCTGGCTATCAATCCAGATATAGGGATTATGTATTTTTGTCTGCCAAGAGCATCTTCTCCTAATGAAAAAGGCTTCCCCCCCACCACCATTTAAGCAATCCTATCCTATATAATCTAGCTATACTAATAAAAGGGTAATATGCTAATTAGACCGGGTTGACTGGCCATCTTCCGGGTGTCCAACTTCCTTCCGGATGAAGCCATGGTAGTGGGGGCCAAAGCAGAGGCAGTTAGGGCGATAAGGCCGGCAGGGGAGAGCAGTTGGGGGCGAGATCAGGCCAGCAAGGGAGGGCAGTTGGGGGCGAGATCAGGCCAGCAAGGGAGGGCAGTTGGGGGCAAGATCAGGCAGGCAGGCAGGTGAGCGGTTAGGAGCCAGCGGTCCCAGATTGCAAGAGGGATGTCCGACTGCCAGTTTAGGCCCGATCCCTGTGGGACATCCCCCAATGGGTCCCCGATTGGAGAGGGTACAGGCTGGGCTGAGGGAACACCCCCCCCCCATGCACTAATTTTATGCACAGGGCCACTAGTAAACAATAAACCATTCTCTTCTTATTCCCATATGGAGTGTGAAGACATGATATCTAAGAAAGATTCTTGCCATCTATAGAAGATACTGCATGATTTGTGACTACACATTCTGCAATATATCCTACAACTGTGATCATAATCAGTGTTCAATAAGCAGTAGAGGGAGCATTTGAGGTCTTGATCCCCAGCGTATGTTATCAGTTTGACTCAAATAAATTCATAAATATTCTCAAAAACGGGGGAGGGGGGGAGAGCAGTAGAAAGACCTTTGAGATGCCCATGTAATAGCAGTCACCAGGTATCACTTGCTTACGCCTAGACAGATATTGAGTGCATTATATGCAACCAGAGGCCCAATGCATGAAATTCGTGCAAGGTTGCTCGGCCCCCGCCACCAAGGCTTCGTCCGGAAGGTCGTCATCTGGAAGGATGTCCAGTCTAATTAGCATATTACGCTTTTATTATTATAGATATTTGACTTAACCTTCACAAAAACCCAATGAGGTAGGTGCTAGGCTTCCATTTTATGGGTGAGGAAATGGAGGCTTTAAGAAGTTAGCAACTTACTAACTGGCAGTTAGGATTTGAATCCTAATCCGCTGGCTCCCAGGCTTAATAGTATCAAAAGCCCATGAATTTTATGGGGGAAATTTTCCCATGGATATCATGAGAGAGCCCCTCAGCCAATTTACCCATATTGTAGAAACAGTTCTAAAAAGCCCAGGAAGTTGTCACAACCAAGTAATGGTGAGAAGAAGTGTTTGAAATCCCAAGACATAATGACTACTTTTAGGGGGAAGTATAAAAATTTGCAGATTCTGGGGAGAAATAAAAGGAGAAAAGAGCTCATGATAAACCTAGAAAGTATTTTTAAATAGTTTGAAAGCTAGGAAAAATCTTTATGTTTAAAAGACTTTAATTATCAGGACAGTAATGTAGCTCTTAATCCATAGTCAACTGTACAGATTCAAGGAAGTGACAAAGCATAGTGGGCATTTCAAAAGAGGTACATGATACACAGCATTTACAAAAAACAGAGAGAAATGCATACTGGTATATAAATGATTGTCAGTTAGGATTTATAAAAGAATGTCAATTGTAAAATGTAAGGTATCTGAATTTGTCTTAATTACTACAGTGATCACAAGAGTAAAATGACATTTAGTGACTATGCCCAAGCAAAGCTTTCTAGAGGAGCAAAAGCCTTGAATATATAATTAACTACATTGAAAGGCCATTGGGTTTGAGAGATGGGGACAGAGGAAGGGTGAAAAAGCTTGGAAAGGTGTTCATATTTGTACCATTGACCCCCATACCCACCCTGGTCAACAACTTACCTTATTTCTCTCTTCAATTTTCAGCTAAGATATACAAGGACTCTATACAATTGGTGGTGAGCTTTAGGCTAAGAACTCTTATGTAGAGTTCCACCCCAGTCCCTATCATAGCCAAAGAAATCCATACACAGCGACTCTGTCAGATGGAAGAAGGAAGCATATACATCAAAAGGAGGGTTTGAATTGCTAAATAAAATATAGGATGCCCAGTTAAACTTGAACTTCAGAGAAGCAAAGAATAACATTTTATATAAATACTAGATGCCTGGTGCACGAAATTCGTGCACTGGGGGGGGGATGGCCCTCAGCCCAGCCTGCGCGCTCTCGCAGTCCAGGACCCCTTGGAGGATGTCCGACTGCTGGCTTAGGCCCGATCCCCCTAGAGGCCAGCAGTCTAGGATCCCTTTCGCTGTCCAGGACTCCTCGCTCCTTACCGCCCGCCTGCTCGCTGTTCCTTAGTGCTGCTGCGGAGACAGAAGAGGCTCCCGCCACCGCCATTGCGCTCGCCAGCCGTGAGCCCGGCTTCTGGCTGAGCAGTGCTCCCCCCGTGGGAGCGCACTGACCACCAGGAGACAGCTCCAGCATTGAGCGTTTGCCCCTGGTGGTCAGTGTGCCTCATAGCGACTGGTAGTTCCGCCAGTTGTTCTGCCATTTGATCGATTTGCATTTTAGGGTTATATTATATAGGATGTCCCAAATATTGCATGGGACTAAAAATGTAAACCAAAATAGTACACATTATTTACCTCAAATTCAAATGTAATGGTGTGTCCTGTATAATTTTTTTTCTCTTCACCTAAGGATATGTTTTCATTGATTTTTTAGAGAGAGAGGAAGGAAGGGGAAGAGAGAGAGAGTCCTTTATGTGATAGAGAAACATCAGTTGGTTACCTCACGTACACCCCTGACCAGGAATTAGACCATAAGATCCAAGATATTGAGCAGGAGGCCTCAGCACCTTAGTTCTGATTCCCTGCCCTGGCTATATTATGCTTCCTGTCCATGAGTAGCTGTGAGACTGCCTGCTTTATTAGAACAATCCAAAGTTTCATTTCACCTATTCTGAGTGGATGTGGAAACTTTTAGGAATCTCTCTGGGGTGGGGTGGGGGGGGCAGTGGTGGGAGGAATTACTTTTAGGGATAAAAGAAAGAAGGAGCTTAATAAATTCTTTGCCTGTCTTTGCTGAAGGAAGATGTCTATCCATAGTTACAAATTACCTTTGAAATAAACATGGTGATGTGTTTAGAGGAGTTTACTAGATTTATTTTACAAGATGAAACCAAGAGCAGGTTTCATTACACAGTCCCTATAGGAAATGGGTATTCCATACGATTCTCATCCAAAGGAGACCCTGGGAATCCCAGAGGACATATGATATGGTTAAAAGCAATGCAAGGTTCAGGTGAAGAGCCTGGGACTATTGAGGCAAAATTGGAAAAAGTCATGCTTAAAGATGATAAGTTTTGTAATAGTAAATTCAATAATTTAATAAACATTTATGAGGCACCTAGTATATGCACCAGCACTGGAATAGGTACTGAATTGACTACAAATATGTATAGAACAAGAACTTAGAAAACGCACGGAACTTAAGGTCCAGTATAAGAGACAGAACATAAATGGACAATCAGGTCATTACAATAAATTGGGGCTTTAGTGGCCCAAAGGGACTCCGTGGACCTAGTGTATAAGCAATGCTTTATTGGATAAGAATAAGTTTAAAGAGAAAACTAAAAACTATGGTGAGATAAACTGGCACTTTACCGAGAATGCCAGATTTGGAGGTGTCCAGAGAATGGCAACGGAAAGGTCCTTCTTGTTGGGCATTTTATGCAGTTTGATTGCGGGGATGTTGAGTGACTCTCCAAACCTGCAAATCATTGCATACTTTCCTTGATACTAAAATTCCCAGGATGATCGCTTAAGGCTGTGCAAATTATCAGCAAGAGAGTAAGCGGCGCCGTGCCGCGCTGGGGAACACAGAGCGCCTCGGCGGCTTCCGAGGAGCCCTGGAGGGCTCGGGGCTGCCCCCACCCAACAAAGGACAACCGCGGGCAAGGGATTTGTCCCTTAGGCTCGTCTTCCGTTCGTCATTCGTGTGCCACCGTCTCAGGGCCCACCGCGTCGACAACTCAGGAGGGAGGTCTGGGGCACCCTTACCGTACAGGTAATCATACGTTCGGCTGCCGGAGACTCGGCCCCTGGCCCTCGAATTCACCTCGCACCGGGTTTGAGACCCCTGCTCCTTGGCCTGGGGCTCCTGGATGGTCACGATTTGGCTCATGGTGCCTCCCCTTCCCTCAGGCCAGCAGAGGCCCAAATAGGTAGGCCGAGCGGCTGTGTGCACCGTAGCTATGGTAACCCCCGCGGGAACTGGAGAATGGGGGCGGGGCGGGGCGCAGTAGGGGCGGGGCTAGAATTGGGGGCGGGGCTCAGGAGTGGGGCTGGCGTGGGAGAGAAGTGGGGTGAGAATGAGGAACCCGCCTTGGCAGGGAAGCGGAGAGGGCGGAGGGGTAGAAAGGACGTGGAAGTGGAAGGAATGAGGAGGGGAGGGGAGGGGAGAGGAGGGGTGGAAGGGGAAGGGCCCACCTCACTTGCCACTACATTCCCGAGGCGGAGCCTCGCGCTTTCAGCCGCCCACCCAGTTCAAGGCTGCAGGGCCAGAGGCTGCGGAAAAGGCTGCTGCTCAAATCCAGCAGCGATTTGTAGCCTCTTTCGGAAATCCCTGGGAAATTTCAGAACCTTCTAGAGTAGTTGTCTTTCATTTCGGACATCCCCTTTTCGTGGGGCTGCTGCTGCGAGCTGAGGAATCCAAGCTCCTGAACGCTGAGCCTTGGCCCTTTGAGCTCTGGTCCCAGGGCCGTCAGCGTTCAGGGGCTCCGTAACTGCTGTGACTGTTAACCGCACACTGCTACCACTTACCCCTGAGCCTTAAATCCACAGAGATCACGTATTGCAGGCACTAGCTCTGCTTTTTGAAACTATTTATTAGGGGGAATTTTTTTAACATAAGCAAAAGTGAATCCACTTTTAACAATTACCAACATTTTACCAATCTCATGTCATCGATCCCCTCCCCCCTTTTTGCTTGAGTATTTAAAAACAAAACCCAGACATTATTTTACCCTTAAATTAATCTTCATCTCTTCCATTATCGTCTATCAATTTTTTAGTTTGACCTCTCACATGTAGATCTTTAATGCATCCAGTGTCCTTCCTTTTTTCCAATTAATTTTCTTTTCCCTAATGATTTGTTGAACTGTGTTATTGTATATTATATTTCCAAGGGATGTTGATGTTGATAGTTCAAGAAACACCATTTGAGTGGCAAGACACAACAGAACTGAACACTTAGTTGAAAGAATTGATAACAGTAGATAAGGGTACATTTAGGAGGACATAAGAGCAATGTGTTTTATTATTAAACATACCAATCCCATAATGAAGTAAAAAATCATGCTTACTAGAAGTTTTTAGATGACAAAATGGGAATGGTTTTATTAACTTGGAAAATACGAATATAGAAACTAATTCCATTCAGCACCTATGGATTCCCTGAACTAAATCTCTGAAATACAGAAACAAACTTTGGTTAGGTGATATTGAAATTCTGATTACCCAAAATACCCATCGTCAGGTAGCTATTTGAATAATGCCACAAAGTCCTGCTTTAAAAAATAGTTAAGTCTCTTTGTCCAATAATTCTCATTAAAAAAACACAATGGTGTGTACATTGTATTGCAAATAACATAGACAACAGTTTATTTATCTACCTAACTGAATAAGGCATTTTGCAATTTTATTAACCAGTATACTGTACTTGTCCTGACTGAACAATTCATACTGAAATCAAATTAGTAGGAGAGAGCTATAGACATCCATTAACTGTGGATTTAAAGTGTATGGGGTGAGGTATGGGTGGTAGGGAAATTTTTTTTTCAATACCGTGGAATTTCGTTGTTCAGTGTCTTTGTCCCTCGTCTTTAACTAGGTCAGTGAAAAACAGTGGGGGAGAGGGGCAGGAAGAAGGCAGAGCCCACCCTGAAATACAGAGAACTAAGCTCTAACTCCAAGGGGGCCGGCTTTCAATAGTGTGCTCTCTTGTTTATCATGGACAAGACGTTTCACTTCCTAGCGCTTCAGTTTCGCGGTGGGTGAAGGGCTTGAGCGATGTCTCATTTCCTTATTCTCAACCTTCGTGAGTTATAAACTCTTCGCGCCCTTTCACCTCGCCTCTCTGCGCCTGCGCCAAAGAGGTGTCCCAGTGCCGTCATTTAGTCACTTCTGCACATGCGTCCTTTTGATCCCCCCCCCCCCCTCCCGCGCCCAACCGTCTGAGAGGCAGAACTTCCTGTTCTTCTGGACCGGATGCCGGAAGTGAGTGCGAGGGATTCGGCGTTTGCGGAGGTTGGGAACGTTGAGGTTGCCTGTGCTAGCAGCTGCTTTCATCTTACAAGATGCCGGGTCTGGCGGCCGCAAGCCCTGCCCCCTCTGAGACGCAGGAGAAGAAACCGCTGAAGCCCTGCTGCGCCTGTCCAGAGACCAAGAAGGCGCGCGATGCGTGGTCAGTGCGCAGCCTGGGACGGGGCGGCCGGCGGGCCCTGCGCCTCCTTCCGGCGGCTTTGCCCCCTGCACCGCCTGGGGCGGGTCCTGGCCCTCGCTTTGCTGAGCGGCGCTTTTTGGGGTTATTTGGGCCCAGTAGGCTTCGTGGTCGACTGTGCTGTTGACTGAGCTCGCAGCTCGGGTGGGAAACGGGTGAAGCGTTAGGAGGGAGGTCAGATTGACCCGAGCTCCGTTCACACACTCATTTTCTCCTAGGAAGGGTTTTGAACATAACTTTAGGTCGGAAGATGCCGAAATGGATAAATTTGCTACTTGATTTAAAGGAGCTTTAAGTTAATGGAGACATGCCAGTAATTGCTATGCCAGGTGGTATGGACTATTATAAAACATTTAGCAAAACCAAAGAGTAATAATTTTCTGATAATGCCTACCAAATTTTAGACATAGTAGGACACAGGGTACATTTCTTAACAGTACTAAAGCGTCCGTCCTCCCCCCTTAGGTAGATAATTTAAGTCAGTTTATGACTGTTAGGTGACATTGTAGTGTTCAGAAGAGTAGCTCTAGATTACCATCATTCTACAAAAGCTTTTGTTTGTTTTCATTTTATACAGCCTCTCTTGTGGAACAAATATTAGGAATTTTCAGATGTGAATGTACACTTCCTTCAGCCCCGTTTTGTCCTTACATAGAAGTAAAGAAATTACAAGTGGCATAATGAGGTTAATAAGAGCTGTAGGAGCTCAGTGCTTTTTATTAATACTTAGTACTTTGCAAATAATATTGTGGAGGGAGAATTGAAACGGGGAGTTCAAAACAAGTCACCCCAATATATGCTTCTGTGATTTGCGGGTTGTTTTGAGCTAAAGGCAATTTTAGCTGTGGCCTCAAGAGAATCTGCCTCCCCCACACACTCCCCTTCCCCCTTAACTACCTGAACTTGAATTAGGGGCCTTGCCTATAAAAGATTATCAGAAATAACTTCTTTTGACCTGTTAATGGGGCAGGACAAACTTCTAAGTATTTATTAAGTATCTGCTTTTTAAATCCTGCAGTGACCTTTTGAAGCCCCCAAGGCACCTTGCCTCATCCCTAGCTCAGGATGTCTTATATACCCATGTTCCCTTTCTGTCTCAACTGCTCCTGCATGTGGAGTCTCTGGCTCTTAAACATCTGTATGTATTAAATTTGATTATTTTCTCTTGCTAATGTCTCCAGCCTATTGGATTATTAGACAAACCAAAAGAACATTTGTTTTGAACTCCAGCTACATTCATCAGACTATGTTCTGCCTCACTCCACATCACTATTATGCATGCTTATTTACTGCTAATCTGCTTAATGGCTACTTTGTTAGATAACAAGTACATTTTGTTTTGTAGCATTATTGAGAAAGGAGAAGAGCACTGTGGACACCTAATTGAGGCCCACAAGGAGTGCATGAGAGCCCTGGGATTTAAGATATGAAATGGTGAGCATGGTACTCTCTGACGGGGAAGGTAATACATAGGCTCATTGCTTCAAATTTCTCTATTGCTTTACAGATTTAGCAGGCATAGGGCAACATTGTATCTGAAAGGTAGTTCACCTGCTTAATCTAACACGCTGAAGTAGCACTAAAAAATCACTTTTCAGTTTCTAATGTAGGGAGTAAGTGATGCTAATAAATTGAGAGGTATTCGGTAGATTTGGGAAGGGAAGAATTTAGCTTTTAAGAAAGGGCTTGACAAGGAATCATGGCTTAGGAATTTCATAATATTTAGTTGTGCAACTTAAAGGAACTAAAGGGAAAACATTCTCTATTCCTTGGTTCTAATGTTGTGAGTCTTTAATAAGTGCTTTTAAACAGAGAGAAGGCAACACATGAAGTATTGCTTTCTGCAAAACAAAAATGGAATTTTTGCTATTTCTCTTTTGTACTGTATTCTAATAACTAACCCATTGTATGCCATAAGCGTCTGTATACACAAGTGGCAGACCTTTCCCACACACCATGCAGGTCTATAAAAAAAAAAAAAAATGTTTTCCCTAAGTGGCAGCCCTGACCAACTTTAAAATAATTTTTCCTGAGAGTTTTTAGCTGAAAATATTAAAGAACACTCGAATTGTGAGTAATATATTTATTTTTATAATATTCATTGCAAATTGATTTTTTAAATTCAAAATATTGTGGTATGTGGGGATGGTTTTCGTTTTGGACGCGTGGCAAGTTAACTGGTTAAAACTCAGACCATATTTTGAAGAACTTTGAATCTAAATTTTAATGCTGAAGGGAACCTTAATAAATGATTTTTCTTTCATTTGGAAGCTCTTCCTTCAGGTAGCAACTTGACTCACTCCCTCACTTCATTCAGATCTCTGTTTAAATACCTCCTTGTTGGAGAGGCTTTTCCTTAACATTCCACCTAAAATAGCATCCCTTACATGGTTGGCAGGCTCAGTGGTTGAGCGTTGACCTATGAACCAGGAGATCATGTGTTCGATTCCCAGTCAGGGCACATGCCCCGGTTGTGGGCTTGATTCCCAGTAGGGGATGTGCAGGAGGCAGCTGATCAGTGATTCTCTCTCATCACTGATGTTTCTATCTCTCCCTTCCTCTCTGAAATCAATAAAAATATATTTATAAATAAATAAACATCCCTCCCCATCACTGTATCCCAGCCCTGTCCAAGAGAATTTTCTGTGATAATGAAAGCGTCCTGCATTTGCACTCTCCAGTATGGTAGCCACTAGCCATATGTGGCTGTTGAACCCTTGAAATGTGAGTAGTAAAACTGAGGAACTGTATTTTTAGTTTTATCTAATAGCCACATGTGGCTAGTGGCTACTTTATTCTTAACACTATTGCCTGCATATTATATATTTATTTATCATCTGCTTTGTTTTACTCCAACTAGAATGTGATCTCTGAAATAGTAGGAATTTTCTGTTTCACTCACTGTCACATCCCCAGGACCTAAGTCATAGTAGGTGTTCATTAGAGGATTGTTATTAAATTAATAAATAAATGAAATTATGTCCTATAAGTATGAAATGATTCCTGAGGTGGGTTAGCAGGATCAGAACTGGAACCTGTCTCCAGGCAGACTCCCTCTGCTTTGTGCCCCTCTGCCCTTGGCTTTCCACATCACACCACCACTTTTAATTTAATAATAGCTGAGAGATAATGCCGAAACCACATACCAATATAACAGTAATAGAGAGCCTGGCTTCTTTCCCTATCACCTCTTTCCTGCCTCTTTAGAATTGCACATATGGCCAGTGTTCCTCATTGAGCTATAAAAAAGGAGGGTAAGGAACTTGTCCCAAGCTGATAAGAATCACTGTGTAGTGGAAAACAGTCTAGGCTGAAAATGCTCAGGCTTAATTTTGGTTCTCCTGATGTCTAGTATGTTTTACTTCAGCTACATCCTCTTTGGACTTTACTTTTTGTTTTGTTTTGTTAATCCTAACCCAAGGATATATATTTTTAGAGAGAGTGGAAAGGAGGGAGGGAGGGATGGGGAGAGACAGAGAGAGACACAATTGGTTGCCTCCCATACATGCCCCGACTGGGACTGGGGATTGAGCCTGCAACCCAGGTACATGCCCTTGACTGGGAATCAAACCCGAGATCTTTCCGAGCTTGGGCTGACACTCTAACCCAGCAGTGGGCAAACTACAGCCCGCGGGCCGGATCCGGCTGTTCTATCCGGTTCTCTTGCTCTCCCCTCCGCTCCTTTACTTTGAATTTATATTAGTTCACACAAACACTCCATCCATGCTTTTGTTCCGGCCCTCCGGTCCAGTTTAAGAACCCATTGTGGCCCTCGAGTCAAAAAGTTTGCCCACCCCTGCTCTAACCACTGAGAGTAACACTGGCCAGGGCTGGACTTTACTTTTTATTTATAAAAAGAGAATGATAATACGTTTTTTTTATTTAAATACGTTATGGTATATCTACTTTGTATATAGGAGATACTTAAGTGACTTTTAGATTAGATGGTCCTGGTGAACCATTTTGTAAAATAAGTAAATTTGAGTAGGGGTTGTGTTCTTAAAAAGTATAAATATACCTATTGATGATTTTTAAAGACATGGAATCTCAACATTTGTACATAGCTTTTTTGTTGTTAGTGTATACATACATCCAGAGGAGAGCCCTGAGACTGAAAATACACCTCCCTAAGTGGAGGGCAGGGAAACACCAAACAAAGAGACTGGCCAATCCAGTTTGGTAATGGAGTTTATTAAGGGAAACTTACATAGGAGGCCTCTCTGTGGCAGCTTAAAGATGAAATAGATCCCTGTACTCCTTGACAGGTGCCAGGAAAGTATATAGGGTAAACGGGGGCATAGGTACAGGCACTAGTGTATGAATGCTACCAGGTCAGGACAACAACCTGTTCCAGAAACCAGCACGTAATGGGAGGTCAGGGAGGGGTGCTGGTTTATGTCATAATGAACATCAATTAAGATCAGACAATCTATAAGGGGGCTTTGCAGAAAGCAGCCTCTGTTCTGGCCCAGATGCAGCTTGCAGGAGAGAGAGCGCTCACATTATGGAACAGTCTCTCCTTCACACTTGTTTATAATCTAACTCTCTTCCTAGTCAGTTTTGTAAGCTGTTGGCTAGGGGTGAACCTGCCTTTATAAAAAGGGTGATTTTAGAAAATGCTAATTTTAGGAGCATCAAAAGCTTTTCTTGGACTTCATGTGGATCACAAAGGTAGTACAATTGTTACAAGTAGCATATATTCACAAAGACCAGGAGCTATCAGTTTTCTTACGTTACTGGGACAGAGTCAGAGTGATTTCTGTGTTCATATATATATATATATATATATATATATATATATATATATATATATAAAATCCTAATATGCAAATAGACCGAACGGTGGAACAACCAGTTGCCATGATGTGCACTGACCACCAGGGGGCACGCGCAGAACATGGCAGGCATTGGCCACGGTGGGATGATGGAGCAGGTGAGCGGGGGCACCAGACCAAGGCGGGGTGCTGGTTGCTGTCATTGGGGCGAGCCTCTAGTGCAGTGCTTCTCAACCTTTCCAATGCCACGACCCTTTAATACAGTTCCTCATGTTGTGGTGACCCCCAACCATAAAATTATTTTCGTTGCTACTTCATAACTGTAATTTTGCTGTTATGAATCGTAATGTAAATATCTGTGTTTTCCGATGGTCTTAGGCGACCCACAGGTTGAGAACCACTGCTGTAGAGCCTAAGACAATCGGAAAACACAGATATTTACATTATGATTCATAATAGTAGCAAAATTACAGTTATGAAGTAGCAACGAAAATAATTTTATGGTTGGGGGTCACCACAACATGAGGAACTGTATTAAAGGGTCGCGGCATTAGAAAGGTTGAGAACCACTGCTCTGGTGGTTACTGAAAATTCTTTGCTCCTGTGCTGCAGTCCTACCTGGCTCTCGCACCTGCTGCCAGCGCCCGGTGCCGCCCCGATTACTCTGTGCTGTCAGCAGGTGCGAGCAGCATCTGCTGGCCCTGATCACCGCTCAGGGCTTCTCCACCTCCCTCTACTCCTAAGGAGTGATTGGGGCTGGCAGCTGCCTCATGCACCCACTGCCACCCCTCGCACCCACTGCTGGTGCTGGCCCTGCTCACACCTGCAGCCAGTGCTGGAGCTGCCACTCGCACCCACTGCCACACCCAGTGCCAGTCCCGATTGTTCAGCGCCATCAGCGTGTGCAAGTAGTGGCTGCCAGCCCTGATCGCCCCTGTGTGCTTCTCCACCTTCCCCTGCTCCTGAGGGGCAATCGGGACAGCAGCCTCTGCTCACACCCCACTGATGGCGCCGGCCTGTCAGTGGGTGCAAGCTGGGCGGGCGTCAGTGGCAATCGCAGATGGGAAGGGGTCTGTGGCGGGAGGGGCCAGGCAGGGGCACGGAAGATGGGCTGAGACCCGCCCCTGTGCCCACCGCAACCTCACAGTCCACAGTTCCTTTCAAGGTGCACGAATTCATGGACTGGGCCCCTAGTTTGTCTATAAAAGAAAATGCAAAAGCTTTGGACTTAGAAGATCTGGTGTTTAACTGGTTGCGTGGTCTTGTGCAAGTCCTTAACTTTTCTGAACTTCAGTTTCCTCATCTGTAAAGCAGAGATAATAATAATGACCAAACTACTTTAGAGAGTCATTGTGATGATTCAATGATATATGTATGAATAGGCTTTGTAAACTTGTCAGGTAGAAACCAGAGAGGAATACCCCGTATCTTGGGAGTTGTGGCTAGCAAACCTTCAGTTGAAGTCTGTTGAATATGTGACCTAATAATGTATTTTTGAAATCTGGTTAGAAGAACAATCTGAATCCATGTAGGGCCCTTCTAAGAATTCAGAAGAGGGCTCTTACAAGAATTTTTGGAGGAGGGACAGGTGTCCTATTTCCCTAAACACCTGGGGAAATGGAGGAACAGTGAAGTCAAAAAGACTTGCTGAAGTTGAGTGGATAGATGGTGGAATTAAAACTAGAGTGTAGATATATATATATTTTAAATCCTCACTTGAGGATATTTTTTCATCGCAACCTTTTTGGTATACAGGATGTCACTTCAACCAACTGAACCACAGGGTAGGGCACTTTACACTATACTCCTTGCACTAAATGAGACTTTATTGCCAACATATTCACTTTTAGGATTGCGCATAGTCTTGATTTATAATCAGAGAACTTCATTATGATGCTAATTAGACCTATTGTTGAAATGCATAGGTATATAACCAGGTCATTGGCTGTAGGGTAAAATCCAACATTGCTGTCTGCACTGTTATAAGATTAATTTAACTGAATTCATACCTCTCAGACAGTTAGACCACATTTTTCTGAGGATAGCTTCAAGGGAAAAATATTTTTGCAAACTTAGGTCTTCCCAGTAATGAGTATGAACGTTCCAAATTCAAAAACCTTAGTAGGTATTAATGTTATATTCTAAATAAGGTAGGTCTTAATTGTACCTTAAGTCCCACTTTAATGTAGGTTGGAACTTAATATAAAAGTAGGCTGCATTCAACCAGAGGTGTAATTTATAATCACCTGCTGAGGCATATTTTCCTAAACTCACAAGCTTGGGCCCCAATCTGCACCTGTTAACTCAGAAACTCCTAGATAATATTCAAGTGTGCCCCTCTTTAACAACCAGTGGCTTAAGCTGAAGGGATAATTGTAAATAAAACTATTGAAAGATTTAATAATAGTAAAAGCTGAGGCTTGAAAACTGCTCTTAAGAAAAATTAGGTGTGTGATGGTGATTCTCAACACTTCCTCTGTCTTATAACTGCTTCTTTCACTGAAAGAGGAACTAGAGGAACCTAGAACCTGCTAAAAAAAATATAAAGAGAAAATAGCTAGTATCTTTCTGCCTTTAGGATTCAGAAGGAACCAGGAGAACTCATTTAAGGGACTAAAATCATTGAAAGAAAGTAGAGGACTACCATTTAGTGGTAGTGATAATATTTATTAAGTTTAACTGAACTTAATAGTAGGTTGAAATATACTTAAAATATGCTGATTTCATACACACATACATGCAACCTATAATGTATGTGAGAATATGATCCTGAGAAAAATCTAGGAAAAGGGTTATTTCTGCTATTCAAACATTTATTCAATAGATATTTATTGTTTAAGACCCCCCAAAAAATGCCAAGATGAGAAGAACAGGATCTCTTCTGTCAAGAACTTTACACCCAAAGATATAGCTAAGAGGTTTCCATATATGATATTCAGTCAGAAGCCAACGAGGTAACAGTGTTTGCTATGGACTGCTATCTCTTGAAATGTTGAGTAGCTTCATTTTTGGTTATCTTTCCTGCTCAAACCTTTCCCTTAACTGTATATTTCCTTTGAGACTTTTAGAAAATGGAGATTTTAGATATTATTGTTGATGAGGCTTATCTTTTCTAAACCAAATACAGGGAATAGCTAGATGAGGGAAGCACTTGCATTAGACTTGAAGAGTTGGCTAGCCCAAATTACTTAGTTACCTTTTTAGCATTGTTCTCTGTCTTCTGGGATAAGGATTGGGGGTAGGAGTGGAGGTGGGTGGGAGCTGTCTGGAGAGAAGCCTGGTACTACCTGACTAGACCTACAACCCTCTCGTCTAGTACTCTCCCTTTTTGATCTTTACAAATGTATTTCAAAAAGGTTACCCTTATTTTGCCCTTGGGATGAAGTAACTTTCCACAGGAAGTGCCTTGTATGTAGAGCTGAACTTCTGCCTTTTGCTTTGTACATCTTCGCCAAACATCCTTAAATCAGAAAGGAGGGGTTTGCAAGTCTCTTTTGAGTATCTGTAAAAATAAGCTGCCTTAGCCTTTTGGGGAAGATATTTTTGAGAAAATGTGTACTTTTACTTCAACAAAGACTTCTAAAGATTAAACTGTGATGGATTGAACAGTTTCAGTGATGTTTTTAGTTAGGCAAAACTAGAATTTTAAAATGTGGATCTTTTATTCCATGACTGGTTTAGAGTAATTGTGGCAGTTAGTTACCAGTACTTACCTGAGTTCCCTAATTCCATAGGTCTGGCATGATGTTTGAAATCTGACTTTCTAAAATAAATCTTTTTCTATAGGTGGTCTGCTCTGTGAATGAATAATTCCTGAAGAATGAAGATGATTTAATAATTTGTAAAGTTCTTTAATGAACTTTCATAAATGGTAAAAGTATAATTTATTAAAAAAAAAAAAAAAGGAAATTCCCTGGTTAAAAATCTTCAGGTGTGTTTCTTTCTGTGTTCCTCACATCGTCACATGTTTACTTACTTATTTATATTAAAGCATGTAGAATAAACAAATCTTGTAATACAAATTTCTTACGTTGTGTCATTCTGGGAACTCTGGGTATTTGTTTTAAGGAGAAAGCAAATACTGATGTCATCCAATGAAATCTTCAAAATCAGTACATGGAAGTAAAAAATAACCCTTTACCAATTTGGAATGAGGATGGTAGCCATTATCATCTCACTTAAGGTTCTGTTTTTTATTTTTAACTTTCTTAAAGGCAAGAACTAGACAAGCCTTCAGTCTTAATATTTATTTATTTGTTAGTTTGTTTATTTTTGGTAATCCTCATCCAAGGATATTTTTTTTCATTGATTTTTAGAGAGAGTGGAAGGGAGGGATAGAGACAGAGAAACTTCAGTGTGAGAGAGACACATTGATTGATTGCCTCCTGCATGTGCCCCAATGGGCCAAGGATTGAGCCTGCAACCGAGGTACATGTTCTTGATCAGAATCAAACCTGTAATCCTTCAGTTCGAGGGCCGATACTCATTGCTCTGTGCTCTAACCACTGAGAAGGCTGGCTGACACCAGTCTTTTTTAAATTCATATTGTTGTTCATTATTAGTTCTCTCTTTTGGGAAAGTAATTTGTTTAAGTTTTGGAGCACATTAGGATGCCTTGGCTTGAAAGATCTCAATTGCTTGATGCTGCGACCTTCACGGTGAGTTCAGGATGACTTACAGGAGGGCCGAGAACACAATGAGCACACTATACAAGCAATGGTTATATTCTGCCTTTTAAGTAAATGGAGTTTCAAATTTTGAAGGCATTGGGGGTGCCAGGTAGAAACCTCTTGCATGAAGAGGAACACTTAGTCTAGGTCCTGCCTGCATTTATTCACTTTGAATACACATTTGCCCTTTAGCAATGCATCAGGCAGATCAAAGGTAAAGTTTGGTAAACATTGTAAGGATTATGAGGTTAGGAAATCACTTCGAGCCATCGCAATCACAGCAGGAGCAATCTTGTGTTGATTCAGGCCCTGCTGGGATCAAGGTCCATTGGCCTTCCAATGTCTCCTTTGCACTTTCATGCAAATGCTTGTTATGCTTTGGCCTCTGGCAGCTTGACATAATCTGTGTATGGCTACTTTTTTTTTTGTTTAAGATATTTTCATTGATTTCAGAGAGGAAAGGAGAGGGAGAGAGCTAGAAACATCAAGAGTCATTGATTGGCTGCCTCCACGCCCTCTACTGGGGATCGAGCCTGCAACTTGGGCATGTGCCTTGATCAGGAATCAAACCGTGACCACTTGGTTCATAGGTTGATGGTCAACTACCACCACACCAGCCAGGCACTAGTTGCATTTTAAGATAGACTAAGATCTTAAGTTTAATGCCTAAAGACCAGAGAGTGTTGTCTCATTAATTAGAGCCCAGGCCAGAGGCTGAATTAGTACAAATACATTGCTAATGAAATAGCTCTATGCTATGGTGTAGTGACCTGGAATAAAACATAGAATGTGTTCACTAACTATAGCAACCCTGTGCTCTTGTTAGTTGCTTAAGGGCAAATGAAGCAATGGTCATATTCTGCCTTTTAAGTAAATGGAGTTTCAAATCTCAACAGAAGTTACTGAGGAACATAAGAGAATATGTACTGTTAATGTGTCGTCATGTGATGGGGGAAATTGCCTGTTTTATAAAATAAAGCAGCTGAATTAAATTATTCCTTAGGATTCATTCCTGTTGATTAAGAGCATGGCTTTGAAGTGTGACAGCCCTAGGTTAACAGCTGCCTGTGTGACCTCAAGCAAGTTATAACTTCTTTGGGTCTGTTTTTCTCATCTGAAAGGAAAAAAGAAACAGTAATAATACCTAATTTACAAGATGGTGAGTGCTAATTAAAATAGTGTATATAAAACATTTGGCACAGTATTGAAAATTTAGTGTTACTGGCATTCTCTGATTCTATATTCAGATTTTCACTTGACTATTTGGATAAATACTTTTATTTCAGTAAGCACTTCACAGTTTTTAGGGCATTCCTCCTCTAGGTGAGGAAGAGAATCTTGGATTCCTAAAACATATGAGCCAACTTTTCATCCAGGATGGAGCCCTGGCAGGTGATTGTCCAAGCTGCCTGAATATGTGCTGGGACTGCAAAACTTAACATCACCCAGTGTTAATTTTTGATATATGCTGTTTCTATGTGTTTATTTTTTAAAACAAAAAGATTATTTTTCTAAGGTACATGTTTTCAGTGAGATTATAATAGTAATTGCCTTTTTCCCTTCATACATTTTACCATCAGTGAGTAGTTTTATAATGTGATTTGTGTTGGCTATGTGTAAATCCATTCTGTGGCTTATTTAACCAGTTTCCTATTGTTTGTACATTTATTCATTAAACAAATGTTTTATATATTGCCTGCTCTATGTCAGATACCATTCTTAGGAATTGGGTCTTAGTCTTGAATAGGATGTATACCAAATACCTAAATTATTTCTGATTTTTTTTTTGGGGGGTGGCGGATATTTTGTTGGTTGGTTTTATGAAACAGGAAAAAATCAACTGAAATCCCACCAGTCTACAACAGGACCACGTTTTGGTGACCTTGGCATTCATCTCTTTCTTTCATTTATTTTTTTATTACTCCATAATAACACTGCAATGGAGGTTTCATAGGAAAGTCTTTACAAATATCTTTTACTAATCACTTAGCCAAGTTGAGACCAGAGGCTGTGTACATTTTCAAGGCTTTGAGTACTGCCTGACTGATCTCTAGAAAGGGGGTATCCACTTGTAACTTAGTATCTGAGGATACTTATTTCCTTAAACTCTTAGCAAGGTTAATATTTTTCAACCTTTGCCAGTTAGATATGCTCACCTGATTTGTAAAGGAACTAAAGCAGCAGTCGCCAACCTTTCGGACCTCACGGACCTACCACCAGTTGGCGACCACTGAACTAAAGCATTCCTCTTGACATCTGCCATAGTTAAAAACACATTTTACAAGACCTAGTGCTTAAGTCTTCCCAAAGATTATGTGCAGCATTCTACTAAGTGGTGTCACCACAATAACTTGAAAAATGAAGAACTTAGCTTTCTAGTAGGTGACTACCACATTCTGATGTACCTTTGCCACGCCCCTGCTATTCACAATAGTTCCCAAACTCTTAAAAAGGATGTATTCAACTATTCTGTAATTAGTTCTGTCTAACTTTGAACTGTTTGACATGAAGGATTGATGAGAACAGGATCATGTCCCTACCAGTGGCCGGCAAACTCATTAGTCAACAGAGCCAAATATCAACAGTACAACGATAAAATTTCTTTTGAGAGCCAAATTTTTTAAACTTAAACTTCTTCTAACGCCACTTCTTCAAAATAGACT
This sequence comes from Plecotus auritus, assembly GCF_963455305.1. Taxonomy (NCBI): domain Eukaryota; kingdom Metazoa; phylum Chordata; class Mammalia; order Chiroptera; family Vespertilionidae; genus Plecotus; species Plecotus auritus. The sequence continues at coordinate 167,047,998 of NC_137771.1, read as the reverse complement.
CGCCCAGGCCGTGGTATTTTGTAGAAGAGCTACACTCAAGGGGCCAAAGGGACGCATGTGGCTCGCGAGCCGTGGTTTGCCAACCACTACCTAGGCAAAGCCTATCTTAGAATAACTACACCTTCCACAGGTCTGATGTGGGGGTGATGAAAAACTACAACCCTGATTTTACATTTAAAATGAGAGGTTTAGGAAATTGCTTTGGTCAAATATCTGGTGACCTAGAGATGTATCTTGATCTTGAGAGTGAGGCCCAAGTTGTTTCCTGTACCAGGTATCTAACGTAAACATAGTCATAGTTATAAATTCATTCATTCTGTACATATTTTGTGAAGGCCTATTATGTACAAGGAGCTGTCCTTGGTGTTGAGGATTCATGTGTGAATCACGTATATCTTGTCCTCAATGAGATGAGAGGTTATTTTTACCGAGGACATACATTATGCCAACTATGTGCTAAGTAGTGAACAAAGCTTAGTAAGACATGGACCCTGCTCTCAAAAGAGCTTATAGTCTAGTGGGTATCCTATATAATGAAAGCCTAATATGCTAAGTGTCTGGTCATCCGTTCAACCAATCAAAGCATAATATGCTAATGATATGCTAAGGCCGCTCAACTGCTCACTATGACATGCACTGACCTCCAGGGGGCAGACGCTCCGACTGGTAGGTTAGCTTGCTGCTGGGGTCCAATTGGGACTGAGCAAGACGGGCCGGACATGCCCTAGAGCCCGCCCGTGGCTGGCCAACCTCCCGCGTCCCTCCCAGACCCTGGTCATGCACTGGTGGGGTCCCTCGGCCTGGCCTGCTCCCTCTCGCAATCCGGGACCCCTCAGGGGATGTCGGAGAGCTGGTATCAGCCTGATCCCGCTCAACACAGGAGCTGCCCCCTGGTGGTCAGTGTGCTCCCACAGAGGGAGTGCCACTTAGCCAGAAGCCAGGCTCATGGCTGGCAAGTGCAGCAGCAGTGGCAGTAGCCTCTCCTGCCTCTGCGGCAGTTGGACATCCCCCGAGGGCTCCTGGACTGCAAGAGGGTGCAGGCCGGGCTGAGGGACACCCCCCCTTCAGTGCACAAATTTCGTGCACCAGGCCTCTAGTATGTATACTAGTATAAGCAATAAAAATATGAAGTTGAATACACAGTGCTATGATGAATGTTCCAAGATTCTTTCCTTAAAAGAATTTCTGCATGTGAAACTACCAGTGTTTCTTTAGATATTAAAAACTGCTAGGTGTGCCCATCTGGTGTGGCTCAGTGGTTGAGCATCGACCTATGAACCAGAGGTCACAGTTTGATTCTCAGTCAGGGCACATGCCGGATTACAAGCTCTATCCCCAGTGTGGGGTGTGCAGGAGGCAGCCAATCAAAGATTGTCTTTCATCATTGATGTTTCTATTTCTCCCTCTCCCTCTCTGAAATCAATAAAAATACTTTTAAATAAATTACAAAAAAAACTGCTAGGTGATAAAGGAAAACTCACATAGCTGGAAGTCCACTGCAAGTTCTGCATGCAATAATAGAGGCTCAATGATACCTTCTGCTTTTTATCTCAGACCTCTCCCTTTTAGGACTGATTAAGCCAATCATATATTTTATTGTTAAAGTCTTGCAGAAGAGAGAAACCATCCCTAAGGCACGAGTTCCCTTCTTTAAGTCTGATTGAGCCAAATTAGGTTTATTTGTATTTTTATGAACCAAGAATAGTTGTCAGCAGAACGCCTTATGCTGATTGTCTTAAACAGAACCCCCGCTCCCTCTCTTGGATCCATTGTAATTTAGGTATCAGAACAAAACTGGAATTCTGTTACAAGGAAGAAGAGGTAAATGGATAGTGAGTAGGTGTCCAATTTTCAACTAAAACATCTTGTTTTCTTAACAACCAAGTTATCCTGAAAGGTCAAATTGAGTCTAGAGGAGCAATTCCTCATACTTAAAGTTTTGAGAGGAAAATATTGATAGAACATAAGTAGTCTGCTGCTCAGTTTTCATATAATAAGATAATCCTGTCCAGAGAACTGTTCTCTGAAGAGCGGTTTTTACAGAAATCCTCAAGGGGATCTGAATCTGGAGACATTCAACTGCAAACACCAGAATACCAGCTGTATCTTGACATCTGGAGGTTGCACGTTCCAGGTTTGAGACAATGGCTCACTTTCAAGAATGGAGGCCTGTCTATTTTTCTGTTCTTTACCCTTCTCATCCTTAGGCATATCATATCTCATGGCTATGGTAACTTCAAGCAAGCATTACATCATCACATTACTGTATTCAAGCCAGGATGAGAGTTAGGCTTCCTTACTGTCTGCCCAGGAGTCTGCTTTTTCCCAGAAGCTCCCCCATGCACTTCCTCATCTCTTACTGGTCACATGCCTACCCTTAAACTTGTTGCCATCCAGGGGAAAGGGGATCTCATGCTTGACTTTGACCAGTCTTATTTCAGGCCCTGGCAACTGGGGGAGAAGCCCATCTTCCTTAACAAATTGCCAAAGCAAAATCAGACTTCCATAAATTAAGGAAGTTAAGGTTGCTATAGGAAATACAACAAGTAGTGTCTGCCTAAGACCAACTTGGCAGTATGTGTCCAAAGCCTCTGTTCTGTTTTAATATCTATATTAGGAAAGCATGAATCTCAAGCGCAGGGTATCTCAAATTCTGTGTGGTGAGGAATCAGCTTTAAGGGTTTCAATTCACAGACTGATGTTAGGAAAGAAATTAAAAAAAAACACACAAAACACTACATGGGCCCCACATTTTTCATTAAACTCAAAGGCCACAAGTTTCTCTGTCAAATTGCTATAAAAATGTCCAAATACTATTAATTTCTGTTCTCATCATGGACCAGTAACAGTTCGCAGTCCACTGGTTCATGACCCCAGTTGGCAGGGCACTACGCTGACTTCATACTCTGGCCCCTGCTTGCCTCTCCTGCCTGCCTTTGATTCACCTACAGCAAGCTGTTCTCTGTTACCAGAATATGCCTTGTGTTTTTGTTTTACTTCTGGACTTAACTTCACGTTCCGTTCTTCCTTCCTGGAATGCCTTACCTCAGCTGGGGAACACCTACTCATCTTTTTAGACCAGCTTAAAGGTCACCTTCCTTTCGATCTTTGCTCCCCTGTCAGTGCTTCCTTTGAGTCCAGAGTGTACTTATTTTATTGGATTGTTGTTATTCCTAGGTCAGCTGCCCTCACCAGATCAAGAGTTCCCTGAAGGTGATAATTGTCTTGCTCATATTTATATCCCCTGTTCTTGGAGCACATCCTTTGCCCTAAATAAATGCTTATTGAATTGAGTCCACTCAACAAATAATGTTTCTCTCTTGTTATTCTCCCCCAAATATTTTCTACTGTGCTTCTGCCTGCATGTTTGTGGATTTCCTTATAAGAACACACCATTGTGACACAAATTTTTCTTTTGTCTTCCATCAAGTCTGGGTTTAAAGACAAGATACAATTTTCCATTGTATATTCCCATCATGGGTCCTATCCTCTATGCATCAATGTCACTGTCACCGCAGGCAGCATGTGGGGTTTCTGAACCCACAGTGCACTCCAGCAGCATAGCATGTTCCTGTAGCAATACATGTAAATTCCCAAAAGTACCTAGCAAGGTGGTACAGCACAGAGAACATACAGTTTAGAGTCACATTCCTTGCTCATATACTAGCTCTGTGGCCTTGGGCAATTTCCTTAGCTTCTCTGAGCTCGTTTCTTCCACTTAAAAAAAAAAAAGTATGCGGTGACATGAGGAAACAATAATTGCTTGATAAATGTTAGTCCCCTCTGTTCAGATGGGCACATGTGTGGATTGACAAGGAACGCAGGCTGAGAACAGTAGACAATGGGTTTGCCTGTCTCTTTAACGTGTCAGGGCCAGCCTATGCTTCAGGCTTGCTGAGAAAAATGACCGGCTTTGAAATTCTATCTTTGGCAGAGCGTTGGTCACTTCTCTGTTCCTGTGCTTCTGATTTCCTTGCTCACAGCTGGCAGGGACCACTACATTGGCAGCTCAAGGGGTGCATGACTAAGGTGGAGGGGGGAGCAGCTGCTGCCTGTTAGAAAGTGGGTGGTTGGGTTGGGAGGCAGGCATACAAGCAGCATATGGAAATTCCCCCAACTCCACCACTCGAATGACATCACGGATCTAAACCATTGCTGTGAGAGGGGCTCCAGGGCAGGCCTTTCCTTCTCCAGGCATTCTAGCTCTTTTCCTTTACCACCGATTTTCCGCCCTCTTGACTTTAGAAAGGAGTATTGGAATATGATGCACATTTGTAGATTTTAATTAAATAAGAAAAATTTGATGTCCTTCAACATGCCATGCATTTCCACACTTCTGTGCCTCACTTTTGCTGTTCTCATCACTAGAAACACTTCTACCTCTACCTACCTGAGTAATTCAACACTGACACCTGGAATCGATTGTTAGCTCTTATATCTTCCTTCCTGTATGCCACCCTTTCTTCTAGACTGCTGCTACTTTTTACATTTAACTCAGTTGTTGTGCATCACACATTGAATTGCCCTTGTGTTTTTTTTCCAATTACAGTTGACATTCAATATTATTCTGTATTAGCTTCAGGTGTACAGCATAGTAGTTAGACAATTGGACTTTACAGAGAGGTCCCCTCAATATTTCCAGTACCCATCTGGCACCATACAGTTATTATAATACTAGAGGCCCAACACACGAAATTCGTGCACTTCGGGGGAGGGGCTCTCAGCCTGGCCTGTGCCCTTTCGCAGTCCGGGAGCCCTCGGGGGATGTCTGACTGATGGCTTAGGCATGCTCCCTGCAGTTGGACATCCTTAGTGCTGCCACGGAGGTGGGAGAGGCTCCCGCCACCACTGTTGTACTCACCAGCCGTGAGCCCAGCTTCTGGCCCCTGGTGATCAGTGCGCGTCATAGCGGCCGGTCGTTCTGCTGTTTGGTTGATTTGCATATTAGCCTTTTATTATATAGGATTATTGACTATATTCCCTGTGCTGTCCTTTACATCCCCATGACTATTTTGTAACTACCAATTTGTACTTCTCAATCCCTTCTCCTTTTTCATCCAGCCCCCCACCCCCTTTCCCTCTGGCAACCATCAATCTGTTCTCTTTATCAATGAATCTGTTTCTATTTTGTTTATTTAGTTTGTTCTTAGGTTCCACATATAAGTGAAATCATATGGTATTTGTCTTGCCCTATCTGACTTATTTAACTTAGCATAATACTCTCTAAGTCCACCCATGCTGTCACAAATGGTTAAGGTTTTATTCTTTCTTATGGCCAAGTAACATTCCATTATATATATGTACCATAGTGGTTTTTTTTATTCACTTGTCTATTGATGGAATCACCCTTGCTTTTGAGGTATCTTTCCCTTTATAGAGTGACAGCTCTTGAGAATCTTTGATGCTCTGCGTGCTTGGCTCATAGTAAGTACTCATGTTGAGTTAAAAACCTCTACTCATATTTGCCAATTTCTAATTCCTCCCTAATTATTGCTAGGTTATTAGCAGTATAATAAAAGTCCATGTGGATTGAGCACTTGAATAGTTCTGGAAGATACTGGGTTCCCCCAGTCCCCAGCCCATACCTCAGGGGCAATAGGATTAATGGAAGTAAAGGTTAACCAGAAGCAAGGGGGAAAAAATCAAGGAGTCATTTGGAAGCCAGAAGGATATTTCTTAGTATAATGTTTTAATATTCCAGATTTATTTCTTGCTGACTCAAAGTAGACCCCAGATTCATCCAGAAGTTCCTTGGGCATTATCAGACTGCTTGGGGTGAGTGTGGGGTTGGGAGTCGTGGATCTGGTCCTGCATTTTCACTTACTGTGCAAACTACATGGGACACAGCAGTAAGTCTGGTAGACTTGGGTTCAAATCCTGATTCTGCTACTTACATGCTACTTGTGGGAACTTGTTACCTTTCTGAGCCTCAGTTTCTCTCCGAGCTAGAAGGAGGAGAATATTTTTGGGGTTGTTGTAATGACGAAATAACATTTGTGTAATACCTGTGGCGTGCCAGACCTTAATTTAGGTCTGGCACGCCACAGGTATTTAACAGGTGATAGTTATTATCTTGCAAATGCTAGGGTGGGTAGGGTGAGGGTGTGAGCAGGGTACCACCATTGCACTAACTGTAACTGATTCAGATGTACAAGGGGAAAGTCAGTAGAACTCAACATGTCAAATAAATGCCTAGTGATATTTACAATGTGACTTAATAAAGGCCTTCAAGGGGTTTTCCAGTTCTCACGGTTAGGATTTTTTCTGGTAATAGTCCCATACTTTCCTACTTTGATGTGTCCTCCTACCTCAGGAGAGCCCCTGGCCCTCGGCACAGGGAGCCCTGGAGAGTGTCCTGCCTGAATTGTTGTGGTGAATTCTGTGCTCACTTTTCCTTTGTTCCCCTGCCTGCCTCTTGCCCTGAGATCTTATCTTGTCCTCTGGGGAGGTATGTTAAGTGCTCTGCCAGCCTGCCTGTGTGCCTGGCCTGTCTTTTCTCACTGGCAGTACCTCTTGTATTCCAATTCCAAACATGGTATCCATCTGGGGTCACCCTTTCTTCCGGTGCCAAGAGAGACACATTCCAAATGGAACACGAGTGCGCCTCCTGTGCTGGCCGCTCCTCACTCTGTTTGGGGAAAACAGAGAGCCGGCTGTGGCCCCTTTATCATCGCTCACTTTGCAAGTTTTCAGGCCAATAGTCCTGTCCTTTGCTCAGGACAATTTAGGTTTTCTGCTAAGAGCCAAATGTGAAGACAGGCCTAAGGAATCTGGAGCCAAGGAAGCTGGCCAGAGCTCTGCCCGAGGGCCAGCGCCTGGCTGAGGGAGAAGATAAAAAGGTTCAAACTTCTCCATGAAATGTGCTATGTCCTGCCATTCATTCCCAAAGCTACCAGAAGCATTGCTCCTAGGAAAAGTGGAGTTGGTGGTGAGAAGCCAGAAGTGAGAAGACATATAGGAGGACAGACTACTCCATTTTCGGAATTTCCTATGTGGGAGAGTCCTAGAGCCCGACAAGACTTTGAGACGCCCCGAAGATGAGTGCCAGCAGCAGCACGCTGGGCCAGCGTCTCTGGCAGGGTCCGGTGTGCGCTGGCTGGAAGCAGGATATGGAAGGGGCTCTCTACCACCTGGCTAACTGCGTCTTGCTCCTGGGCTTCATGGGAGGCAGTGGGGTATACGGATGCTTCTATCTCTTTGGCTTCCTGGGCACCGGCTACGTGTGCTACGTGCTGTGGGGCTGGTTCAATGCCTGCGGCCTGGACATTGTCATCTGGAACTTCCTGCTGGCAATGGCCTGCCTGCTCCAGCTGGCACACCTGGTCTACCGCCTGCGCAAGGACACCCTCCCTGAGGAGTTCGATCTCCTCTACAAGACTCTGTGTGTGCCCCTGCAGGTGCCCATGCAGGCGTACAAGGAGATCGTTCGCTGCTGCGAGGAGCAGGTCTTGACTCTGGCCACTGAGCAGACCTATGCTGTGGAGGGCGAGACACCCATCAACCGCCTGTCCCTGCTGCTCTCTGGCCGGTAAGCTACTCTGTCACTGCCCACGCTTCTCGTTTCCCAGTAAGTCCCTTTCCACTTTGTGTCCCCTTCCATTAAGGGAAGGATGTGGCACGTCAAACAAACCAAAATAGATTTTTCTAAGCATGGGTTTGTTTCCTCTTTCTTAACATTTTCCCAGAGAAAACTAGATCATGAGGTATCTTCTTGGCTGGCAGGAAAGATTGTGTGTGCACTTGCTATTGGGAGGTGTCGGGTGAGTGCTTCTTGAGCCTGGGTCTGAAATGATCTCTCTCTCTCTCTCTCTCTCTCTCTCTCTCTCTCTCTCTCTCTCTCTCTCTCTCACACACACACACACACACACACACACACAAGTGTTATGCCTAAGCTGCAGCAATAGCTCTGTAAGTTTTGGAAAACTGAACATTTCAATAAGATTAATTTGTTCTTCCCATTAATTTGTCCATTCAACATTTGCCAAGTGCCAGCTATGTGCAGGGACCAGTGCCCAAGCAGAGGGGTTTTCCTATAGCCCCTGTTCCCTGCCGGGGCATCAAGGATATTGGGGATACCCTGAACAGACTCTGGAAAAGCCATTCCATACACACCCAGGTATGGAGAGGGGTACCCCTTGCCCACTTACTCATTCCCAGTAGTTCTAATGAGTTTCTTACAGGCCAGGAAGCTGACTTGAAAATCTGAGGACCAGACAGTGAGGAGAGTCGGATGCCCACACAGGCCTCTTTGAGGATTTGGTGGAGACACGTGGCTGACAATCAGACATGAGCAGAAATGGTCTTAGTTAGGGTCAGTGTATTCCCAATCAGCTGCATGGAGTGCTGGTCATTGGCCGGTGGCTTCTGAACAAATATACGGGGATCTGTGCTGCACTTTTGGTAGGCAATTGTGGAGTCTTTGGAATATTGCCTTCGTGGCACTTGATGTGGGGCTGAGCAGCAAACCTGGTGCTCTGGGGCTGGCTCTGGCTCTGTGGAAAGCCACCAAAGTATTTAAAAAGGCTTTGTCTTCAGTTTCCTCCCCAGCTTCCTTGAGACCAAGAGAATGTGGTAGAAAAGATAAGATAATAATCAGAAGGCTCTATCCCAAGTGAAGTGGGGGAATGAAACCAGATAAGACTGCCAATCACACAGTGGAAAAATAGAGTTTGATGATGATGGTATTACAACTACTAGTAACAATAATATCTATTAATGTTTAGAATTGAAAGTGATATGTGTATATAAATGTATATATGTTATATACATATACATACACATATACATATACATATATATACATATAAATTTGTTTGGACTCAGAGGTCCTGGGTTGAAAGAGCTTTGTGGGGAGAAATTTTATTATGAGTGAACTAAAGTATAAACAAATGCAATTATTTGTAAACAAATACATGCTTAAATACAAATACACTATGACTGTTGCCAAAATGTTTGCCACCTACAGTTCCATGCGTAAAATAAAGACAATTTTTTAGGAAATGTGCTCATTGATGAGATCCATGTTTTTTGCTGGCTCCTCGTAGCTCCTCTCTGTTCAAAGGAGGGAATTGAGACTGGGGGAGAAATGCCCATTCCCCTTGTATGGTGCTCACTTATGGAAACATGCTGTGATTATTGTATGGTTCAAGGATCTTTACTATGATGGATGGACCATGAGCTTGTATAAGACCACTTCCCTGTGAAGGGGTGAGAAGGGCTTGCTCCCTCAGCATGGCTTTTCCTAGTTTACTTAGCATCAAAAACCCAAGTCAGAAATGAGAACATTTTGATTTTTATTTCTTGCTTTTCAAGGTTTGGAGTAAGAGTTTTGTATTGTTATCTTTCCATGTCACCCCATCTCAGTTTCGCTAAGTTGGAGCTGGGGGAGGAGGCTTCTAGTCTATGAGCAGGCTCAGGTATTCAGAGAGAATCCCGTCCCTTTGCCTGGTCATGGTGAGGCACCAACACTTCCAAGCAGCAGGCAAAAAATTCCATGCTTCTTGTGCTGCTCTCCCCACCCCACAGACAGACTCTCATCTGGAAATCATTGCTGAAACCTCAGACATCCTTTTTGTTTTATTTTAATAAAGGCAATGAGTCCCTTTCAAGACTCAGCAAGTGACTTCCTCAAAGTGCATCACCCTGTAAAGCTGTGGGAGAGTCTCTCTCATGTAGTATTCAAAGCACAAGTCCCAACATGCACAGCCTTCTGAGCAGGCAACTAACTGTCTAAGCTATTCACATAGGAGGACATTATCTGTCCATCCAGGACATCAAATGATAGCGGATACAGTAGCCCTAGCCGGCTTTGCTCAGTGGTTAGAGTGTCGGCCCATGGACTGGAGGGTCGCAGGTTCGATTCCAGTCAAGGGCACGTACCTCAGGTGCAGGCTCCATCCCTGGCCTCAATAGGGGCACTTTAGAAGGCAACCAATCAATGTGTCTCTCACATAGATGTTTCTCTCTGTGTGTCTCTCCCTCTCCCTCCCACTCTCTCTCAGAATCAATGGGGGATAAAAAGTATCCTTGGGTGAGGATTAACAAATTAAAAAAGGATACAGTATAACAATTTCAGTAGCTTCACGGAGTCACGCAGGTTCGTGAGATGTTACTCACAGTCTAAAGTGGTGCTCCCTGGTGGCTTGCATGTGTGGTGAGGCTCCTTGCTTCAGGAGATGGTGGGAGGACCTGATGTAGGCTTCAGGAGCTTCTTTCTCTCCTGTGTCTTTCTTCCTTTATTTGAGAAGCTTTTCCTTGAGATTTTGATCCCCTTTTATGGTGACACAAGTGAGTTTATTTGTTCCATCATCCCTTCTTCCCTCCCTCTATTCCATCCTTCCAAAATCCTCTCCTTCCCCTCCCCCCGCCCCCCAAAAAAAGATTTAAGAGTGCTAGGACCTAGGGATCCAGTGTTAAAATGTGAAAAATGTCCTTGTGCTCATGGAGCTCACAGTCTATCAAGAAAGTCAATAATTAATATTCAACATAATGGTGAATCATATATATAAAATGTCCAAGGAGAAATGCAAAACACAATCAGAGCATGTAACTGGCAGATCTAACTTTCCTGGGGAAGTCCAGCAAGCCTTCCTGGAAGAAGGAGTGTTTAAGCTGAGACCTGAGAAGAAGGTGGGGATTAGGAAGAAGTCCATCTCTAGAGGGAAATGAATACGTGAAGACATATTCTATTCCAATAGCACAACATTGACTTGCATCCAGTTATTTATATGCCTGTGATTTCCACTAAATCGTGAAATCCTTAGAGGCAAGGAGCAGATCATACTCACTTCTGCATTTCCAGAAGTGTGTTTCATCAATAAAGCTCCAGAAATGATGGAACAATAGCTTCTTCCAAATTGAAAGGGTGTACCTTAGATATCTTTGGTTTTGGTTTTTGTTATTTTTTGGTAAGGGTTTTTGTTTGTTTAACACATCTGAAAAGAATGCATATACAAAGAACTGAGACATGAGAAAGCATTGGTTCAACACTAATGAATTTACAAGAATGAGGATTTGGGAGAGGTGGAGAAGATTACCTAAACATTTTTAAATATTGGAAACTGCAACCAAAAGAAATTGATAAAATCCCTCTTAACAGTTATGCAGTGTCTTCAGAAGACACTCTCCATGGTTTTTATTAAACTAGAGAGCCTCGATTGGCTGCTCTTGGGTTCCTCATGCAAAACAGAAATAAGGGATTCCCCTAGTTAGTCCCCATGTTCTTAAATATTCTCTCCAACCCCACTCCACCCTAGCTTCTTAATGAAGCAGGTCTCCATCCTCATAACTTGAAAGAGGATGTGAATTACCCTGGCCAGGTGTCTCAATTAGTTGAAGCATCATCCCATACACCAAAAGGTTGTGGGTTTGATTCTTGGTCAAGGCACATACCTAGGTTGTGGGTACAATCCTTGTTCGGGGCGTGTGCCGGAGACAACTGATTAATGTTTCTCTTTCACATCCATCTTTCTCTTTCTCTCCCCCCTCCCCCCCCACCTCTCTCTCTCTCTCTCAAATTAATAACCATATCCTCAGGTAAGGATAAAACATTTTTAAAAAGAGAGAGGATGTGAATCATTCCACAGACATCTCTCCTAGCACCACCCCTCATATATACCAGGTCTTCAGCTGTGTTTAGGATCATTGTATAATACACTATTAAGCTGCACGTCTATGCTAGGCAACCTAATAAGACAATGACTGATGGGGGAAAATGTTTTTTACGTACTCAATCCATTTGGTGTATTTCAAAAGGTGCAATACTTTTCATTTATCAGCAAAAGAAGTTAGAAATTAACTTTTAAAAATCATCAAATGGCTAACAAATTTCCTTGAAAGTCACAGTCACATATATAGTGCATTCTGGGAAAGAGAAGGGGCAAGACAGGCTCCACCCACTCATGAGTTTCCTCAAATACTGGACCTACTCAAGGCGACTTTCAAGGAGCATGTCATTAAGTGAGGCATTTACTATACTCCTTCCTAAGAGCACCAGGTGGGGAACATGTTTTCTAAACTAGATCTAGGAAGTGGAATAGAATCACTCCATGCTCCCCCCGCTTAAGGACTGTCCAAAGGATAATGAAGTTTTAAAAATGACCAAATAAAACAACTCCACCCCAAAGAAGAAAAATAAAACAAAACTGCCAGATTACTCTCCCAAGTGGAACCAGGGAGCAGCTTCAACAACCCAAAGTGGTCTGTTCTGCATCATCACAGGCATGCCTTGCTTTTAAACAACAAAATTGTTTTTGAAACAAAACAAAAACTAGCACTGACCACTTTTCTGACAATGCACAATTACTCACAATTAACTAGTACTGAGGGGGGGAAAGGGCCCTGCCTATGGGCCTTGTCTCACATGAGAGCATATGGGTGGGTGCAGGGCATTTGTCACTATTGCAGAAATGAACTTTTTATGTGTAATTCTTGGTTTGATTTAAACATTTACTTTTAGTGTGATGCTAATAGCAGCTGTGCAGAAAGGGTGTTGGAGAGATGTTCATAGTAGCACAAACTTCAATTCTGGAGGCTCTAGGCATTCCACATACGTGATGGCCTTTGGGTCACCAGCCAGCTTTTTGGCAGTCTCTGGAGTGATAGGCTTTTTAAAAAAAATTGTTGACAGTATTACAGATGTCTCCCATTTTCTCCCTTTTTGCCCCTCTCCACTCAACCCTTGCTCCACCCCAGACCTTCCCATACTATTTGTTGTCTGTGTCCATAGGTTATGCATGTATGCATAAATATGTTTTTGGTTAATCTCTTCCTGTCCTCCCACCCACCCCCACTGAGATCTGTTATTCTGTCCTATGTACACATACCTCTAGACATATTTTGTTTGTTAATTTATTTTATTCATGAGATTTCACATATAAGTGAGATCATGTGATATTTATCTTTCTCTAACTGGCTTATTTCACTTAGCATAATAGTCTCCAGATCCATGCTGTCTCAAAGGGTAAGAGCTCCTTTTTTACAGCCTCATAGTATTCCATTGTGTAGATGTACCACAGCTTTTTTGTCCACTTGTTTACTGATGGGCACTTGGGCTGTTTCCAAATCTTAGCTATTGTAAATTGTGCTGCTATGAGCACAGGGTGCATATATTCTTTCTGATTGGTGTCTCAGGATTCTTAGGATAGATTCCTGGAAGTGGGATTGCTGGGTCAAATAGCAGTTCCACTTTTAATTTTTTGAGGAACTTCCATACTATTTTCTACAGTGGCTGCACCAGTCTGCATTCCCACCAGTAATGTACTGGGGTTCCTTTTCTCCACATCCTCTCCAACATTTGTTTGTTGATTTATTGATGGCAGCCATTCTGGCAGGTGTCTGTTTGTCCTTGGGAGATGGCAGGTTTCTAAATAGTAGAGGGGTCATCTCTGAGATAAGTTTGGCTCTCAGCAGCAAAAAAGGAGTCTTTGGACAGTGGTGAGTTATCTCAGGCACCCACTGTCTTTTCCATTTTCAAATGAGAATAGAGAGACCACTGAAAAACTAATGTTTCTAATCTGAAACACATCTGTTTGTGGATAACTCCGTGGTTGTAACCTGTCATAATCCTCTTGCCCTGCGGTATCAAAAAGTCCAAGAGTAGAGAAACCAAGATGGCGGCATAAGGTATACACCTGTACGTGCAGCCTCTCACAACCACACTAAAACTACAACTAAAAGACAAAACAACTATCACCCAGAACCACGGGAAAGCTAGCTGAGTGGAAGTTCTACAACTAGAAGGAAAGAGAAAAGTGCATTGAGACTGGGTAGGAGGTGCAGAGCCACGGAAAAGCAGAGGTATGGAGGTGCACGCGGAGAGGGCTGGCAACAGAGGATGCGGTTGTCTTTTTCAAGCAGGAGGGAGACACAAGCTCCTGACTGCTCTGAACTCCAGTTTCTGGCAAAACTCTGGGGACCCAGACTCCTACAGGGAGAAACTAAACTGTCTGGCATCAGGTCGGAAAGTGAGGGTGGCTTTCTTGCAGAGGTGCGCACAGGAATCATTGTTTACTGCGCTGGGGCGCAGGACGTGGGACACAGAAACATGGAGATGCAGAGACGGCTGACTGGCACCCATTGCTGTTTGCCACGCCCTAGTGATTCCCTGAGACCCCGCCCCACCCAATTTACAAACCCACCCAAACTGTGCACAGCAGCTTTTGCATATGAATGGCCTGCCCTATCACAGCTTAACCCAGCCGTGGGCAAACTACGGCCTGCGGGCCGGATCCGGCTGTTCTATCCGGTTCTCTTGCTCTCCCCTCCACTCCTTTACTTTGAATTTATATTAGTTCACACAAACACTCCATCCATGCTTTTGTTCCGGCCCTCTGGTCCAGTTTAAGAACCCATTGTGGCCCTCAAGTCAAAAAGTTTAACCTAACAAACTGCAGCTGGGTCAGCTCCAAAACTTCCAAACCCCAAGCAAAGAGGAGAAATCTGCAGATCTTGCTGTAGCTCCTGCTGGATGGCCTCAGACAGTAGCTAACTTGCAGCTCCTTGAAGATCCAGAAGCCAGTGTACCTAGTGGTCAGTGTGAGACGACATCAGATTTTAATTCTTCACATCCATAAGTGACACACTCAAGAGGCAGACTCAGTGAGTGCCAAAGCCCCACTAAAGCAAGTCCTGCCCCATAAGAGTGTCTCCAGCACAGCAGTTCTTCCATTATAGACACAGCTGATCCTCAGAGCAAATTGGCCTGGAGGTCAATTCCTCCCAGTGTACCAATGGCAATCAAGGCTTAACTACAACAAGACTGTGCACCCAGCCTACAAAGAGGTGCACCAAGAGTGTCCACCTCAGGTGATTGGGGAGGCTGAGCCACTGGGCCCTATAGGTCACCTACCACACAAAGCCACTCCATCAACACAGGGAAGCAGCAAAATGCAGAGACAAAGAAACATGTCACGAATAAAAGAAATGGAGGAAAGCAAACTACTGGATATAGAGTTCAAAACCATAGTTATAAGGTTACTCAAGAATCTTCTAGAAACTGCCAAGAAACTTAGTGAGACCTCCAAGGAACTTAGTGAGACCTTCAAAGATCTTAATGAGACCTCCAAGGATCTTAATGAGAATGCCAAAGAAATGGAAAAGGACCAGTCAGAAATTAAGCATACACTGACTGAAATAAAGAATAATATACAGAAATCCAACAGTAGACTAGAGGACCCCAAGAATCAAACCAAAGATTTGAAATATGAGGAAGCAAAAAACACCCAACCAGAAAAACAAAAAGAAAAAAGAATCCAAAAATATGAAGATAGTGTAAGGAGCCTCTGGGACAACTTCAAGCGTACCAACATCCGAATTATGGGGGTGCCAGAAGAACAGAGAGAGCAAGATATTGAAAACCTATTAGAAGAAATAATGACAGAAAACTTGCCCTACCTGGTGAAAGAAATAGACTTACAAGTCCAGGAAGTGCAGAGAACCCCAAACAAAAGGAATCCAAAGAGGACCACAACAAGACACATCATAATTAAAATGCCAAGGGCAAAAGACAAAGAGAGAATCTTGAAAGCAGCAAGAGAAAAACAGTTAGTTACCTACAAGGGAGTATCCATACGACTGTCAGCTGATTTCCCAACAGAAACTATGCAGGCCAGAAGGGAGTGGCAAGAAATATTCAAAGTGATGAGCAGCAAGAACCTACAACCAAGATTACTCTACCCAGCAAAGCTATCATTCAGAATTGAAGGTCAGACAAAGAGCTTCACAGACAAGAAAAAGCTAAAGGAGTTCATCACCACCAAACCAGGATTATATGAAATGCTGAAGGGTATTCTTTAAGAAGAGGAAGAAGAAAAAGGTAAAAATAAAAATTATGAACAACAAAGTGACAACAAATACATATCTATCAACAAGTGAATCTTAAAATCAAGTCAATAAAAAAAATCTGATGAACAGAATAAACTGGTGAATATAATAGAATTAGGGGCATAGAAAGGGAGTGGACTGACAATTCTCAGGGGGAAGAGGGCGTGAAGGTTGCGGGAAGAGATTGGACAAAAATCTTACACCTATGGATGAGGACAGTGGTGGGGGGTAAGGGTATGGGGGCGGCAATCAGGTGGAGGGGAGCTATGGGGGGAAAAAAGAGGAACATATGTAATAATCTGAACAATAAAGATTTATTTTAAAAAAAGAGTATATGACTCTCCATCTATCTTCACTTTGACTGCATAGTTGTCAGAAACAGTCGGTAGACACTCAAATGGAAATTTGTTGTGTAGGTTATCAGGATATGTGTTTTACCAATGACACCATTACCCACAATATTGCACTTAATCATCTGCATTGCTGAATAGTTTTCCATCCACTTTAAATATTTCAGACCCAATGATGACCTCAGCTTCTCTCTAGAGCTCTTCTTAACGCTCCCTTTGCCTGATAGAGACACCTCCTTTCTTGGTATAACTCACTTTAGAAGAAAGGTTGAAGCTAAAATTCTATGTTTTCTGGGGGAAAGAGGAAAATCTCATACTAGATTCTAATCATTTTCCAGTTTTTAATGTGTTGTTTAGACTTTGAAGAGGGTTTGGGGAGCCATTCCCTTTTTCCCACACAGTGTCTTCTCTCCCTTTGCCAGGGTTCGTGTGAGCCAGGACGGGCAGTTTCTGCACTACATCTTTCCTTACCAGTTCATGGACTCTCCTGAATGGGAATCACTGCCACCCTCCGAGGAGGGCATGTTCCAGGTAATAGGGAACCCCATGGCAGTACCGCCCCGCTCATCCCACTGTAACCCAGCAATTATCCCCCCACCCCCATCTCTCCCCTCTGACATCTGTCCTTGGAAGCACTGCCAATGTGATGTGAGGGATGGAGCACCTGGGAAGAGTACCTGGGCTCTTGGAAAAGGTGTGTGTGTGGGGGGGGGGGGGGCGGGGTAGGGAGATACTGACCTCCAATAGGTGGGCCATATCACTCCTGTGCCTAAATCCTTCCAGAAGGTTCCAGTGGCCACAATATCAGAACCCACATGTCTTGGAGAGTAACTTAAGACCTTTAGTGGTATCCAGCCATATCTCAGCCCCTCCCTCTTACCCAGCCATACTGAACTAAACACAGCCACTGTTTAGCCATGGACATGCCTTGGCCCCTACTGTCCCTTCTACCTGAAATGCATATCCCCATGCAGATGAGGCTGTGGCATCTCACTTCCTATGAAGCCGGCCCAGCTTGACCTCACCAGCTTCCATCCCCACAGCCTACTGTTCCTGTCCGTGTGCCTTCTGTTCCTTCTCCTGAGGCTGCCTGGTGCACATATCTCTCTGTTCTAAGGGTCTGCTTTCCTTTCTCTGTTCTGCACAGTGAACTCTTTGAGGTAGAAATCTGGGCTTCTTCTTCTCTCTATCTCCAGGCTCTAAAGGACAGTACCATGAACACAGTAGGTGTTCAATAAACGTTGGCTGAACTGGCTTGGCAGTGGGCAGTTGGTGTGTCCAAGGACTGCACAGGGCATTCACATACACACTCCAAGGTGGGGACCTGGCCACTTGCCCTCTCCTCTCTTCCCTGCCAATCCTCAGATTTCAATTACCTTCTTTGTAGTTCTCATTAATGAATGGCTAACATATGGCAGGTACTACATATTATATTGCCTTATTGATTCTCACAAACCTCTGGGCTATATATTATTACCCCTATTTTACAGATGAGGAAACTGAGGCTCATAACATCAAGTAATTTGCCCTAACTGGTTTGGCTCAGTGGATAGAGCGTCGGCCTGCAGACTCAAGGGTCCCAGGTTCGATTCTGGTCAAGGGCATGTACCTTGGTTGCAGGCACATACCCAGTAGGGAGTGTGCAGGAGGCAGCTGATCGATCTCTCTCTCACCAATATTTCTGGCTCTCTATCCCTCTCCCTTCCTCTCTGTAAAAAATCAATAAAATATATTTTTTTTAAAAATCAAGTAATTTGACAAAGGTAATCTAGAAAGTAGCAAAGCCAAGCTGCCTGGCTCTACTATTTCTCTTTTTTTTTTTTTAAATGGGAGGGTCACCAGTAGAGTCAAGTTTCTCTCTCTCTCTCTCTCTCTCTCTCTCTCTCTCTCTCTCTCTCTCTCTCTCTCTCTCTCTCTCTCTCTCTCTTCCTCTTCTGTTACAGGGACTCCCCTGACCAGACAGTTTGCCAGGACTAGGTTCCATGTGTCTCCTACCACTTCTATCAGGGAGTCTCTTAGGCTGGCATCTGAACCAACCCCATAATAAACACATGCCAGTCAGTGCCACCTGGCTGGGCCTGCTTCCGTCCCACCCTGACTCTTGGCTCTGATGATAGAGCCTGAGAGGCAAACCTGATACCACTGCCAGGACCACCAGCCTTAGACCCCCTCTGGTCAGTTCCTTCCCCACCACACACACACACACACACACACACACACACACACACACACACACACACACTCCAACCAGCCCAGCATTCTCCCTTGAGAACCACCCCCCCACCCCCCGCCTGCCAGAGCCATAGCATCTCTAGGAGGGCTGAGTGAGGTCCTGAGCCAGCAGGACTAGGCTCTGTTTCTGACAGTGACACTGAGGAACAGGTGGTGGATAAGCTGAGTTGCCTCCCCTAAGTTATGCTTGAAAGGAAGGGCTATAACCCCAGATGACCTTGCAGTCTGGAATGTAGGTATCGTCATATTCTTCCCATTTATATTTTTAGCGTGCACCTCATTGGGAGAAATGAGATGCACACATTTGCTGTGTAAAGTCCCATTTCCTCTTTGCAAATGTCAAGTGTTGTCCCGAGTTACAGTTTATTTTGTCCTTTTGCAATTACATAGGCTTTTTTGATTAAGGCCATCCACAGTGACTGGATGAATCATTATTCTTATCGTGCTTGCCACAAGTGAATCAACATTTCATCACACCTTTCAGTTTTACTGGGCCCAGGGCCTCTTTGAATATGTTATCTCATTTAATTCATTCAACCATACTCTGAGGTGAGAATTAAATAAACGGTTTGTCCAACTTGCAGACATAGTTAATAAGCAGGTTTCCTGAAGACTTTTGGGGAAGGATTTTATACAGGACACAAGAAAGTGGTATACAAGATGGGTAGTCTTCATCTGCTTCATTCACTCACTTCAGTGATATGTATCCTCATCATATACTAGGCATTGTGAAAGGTGCTTAGAATATATCAGTGAACACAATAGATGAAGGCCCCTGCCTTCATGCAATTTATATTTTAGTAGGGGAGAAAAAAATAAGCCATAGACATAATGAATAAGTAAATTATGTAATATGTTAAAAACTCATAACTACTGTTTTAAAAAATATAGTGTAATGAAGACATAGTTGCAATTTTAAGTAGGGTCATGAAAATCTTTGTTGAGCAGGTGACATCTGAGCAAAGACCTGAAGAAGTGTGAGCTCTGTTTATAGCTTGGAGGAGAGCTTATCAGAGAGAGGGAAGAGCCAGTGCCGAGGCCAGTGTTGGTAGGGGCTGGCATGTTGGAGTTACAGAAAGGAGGCCAGTGCTGCTGGGACAGAGCGAGGGAGGGGAGAAGATAGCAGGAGAGGAAGTCAGAGAGGTGATGAGGAGCCACATCATGTAGGTCCAGAGCATATATTTTGTAGATAGAGCCAAACGGATTTCCTACCTTTGGAAGTAGTGTGTGAGAGAAAGAGGATTAAGGAAAACTCAAGGCTTTTGGCCTGAGCAGCTGGAAGGAGGAAGCTGCAATCACCTGAGCTAAGGAAAGCTGTAGTTAGAGTTGGTTTGGGGGGAAGAGAGGAAGTTCAATTTGGGATATATTAGACTTGCATCACTTGTGCACATTTAAATAGAGATGCTGCACAGGCAGTTGTATATTTGAGTCTAGAATTAAGGAATGAGGCCTGAGGTGAGACATAAATTTGGGAGTTGTTGGCATACAGATGATATTTAAAACTGTTGGGTTGGATGAGATCACCAAGTGAGTGAGTTTAGACAGAGAAGGGGTTCAAGAACTAAGACCTGGGACATTCTAGTGTTTAGATGTTGGATAGAAAAAGAGGAAGCAGCAAAAGAAGCTGAAAGGAGCAATCAGGAGATTGTACCAGGTGAGTATGGCATCCTGGGAACCAAGTGAAGAAAGCGTATCAGAGAGGTGGGAGCAGTCAATAGGGCTGAACACCATGAAAACTGACCACTGCTACTTAGAGTTCATTGGTGACCTTACCAGGAACAGTGTTTGTGGACTGCAAGGGGCAACCCCTTACTGGTCTAACAGAGAGTAAGAGGAGAAGAGTTGGAGTCAGCAAGTATAGACAATGTTTTTTATGAAGTTTTGCTTAAAAGGAAAACAAATTAGTGGAGTGATAGCTACCAAAAAAGTGAGGTGAGGAAAAGGAATTTTCATTTTTAAAATTTTGATTTAATGTTTTTGTCAAATCAGATTTTATTTTATTTTTTTAAATAAATCTTTATTGTTCAGATTATTACAGGTGTTCCTCCTTTTTCCCTCCCCATAGCTCCCCTCCACCTGATTCCCCACCCCACCCCATGCCCTTACCCCCGCCACTGTCTTCATCCATAGGTGTAAGATTTTTGTCCAATCTCTTCCCGCACCCCTCACACCCCCTTCCCCCTGAGAATTGTCAATCCACTCCCTTTCTATGTCCCTGATTCTATTATATTCATCAGTCTATTCTGCTCATCAGATTTTTTATTCACTTGATTTTTAGATTCACTTGTTGGTAGGTATGTATTTGTTGTCATTTTGTTGTTCATAATTTTTATCTTTGCCTTTTTCTTCTTCTTCCTCTTCTTAAAGAATACCCTTCAGCATTTCATATAATACTGGTTTGGTGGTAATGAACTCCTTTAGCTTTTTCTTGTCTGTGAAGCTCTTTATCTGACCTTCAATTCTGAATGATAGCTTTGCTGGGTAGAGTAATCTTGGTTGTAGGTTCTTACTGCTCATCACTTTGAATATTTCTTGCCACTCCCTTCTGGCCTGCATAGTTTCTGTTGAGAAATCAGCTGACAGTCGTATGGATACTCCCTTGTAGGTAACTAACTGTTTTTCTCTTGCTGCTTTCAAGATTCTCTCTTTGTCTTTTGCCCTTGGCATTTTAATTATGATGTGTCTTGTTGTGGTCCTCTTTGGATTCCTTTTGTTTGGGGTTCTCTGCACTTCCTGGACTTGTAAGTCTATTTCTTTCACCAGGTAGGGGAAGTTTTCTGCCATTATTTCTTCAAATAGGTTTTCAGTATCTTGCTCTCTCTGTTCTTCTGGCACCCCAATAATTCGGATATTGGTATGCTTGAAGTTGTCCCAGAGGCTCCTTACACTATCTTCATATTTTTGGATTCTTTTTTCTTTTTGTTTTTCTGGTTGGGTGTTTTTTGCTTCCTCATATTTCAGATCTTTGGTTTGATTCTTGGGGTCCTTTGATCTACAGTTGAATTTCTGTATATTCTTTATTTCAGACAGTGTGTGCTTAATTTCTGACTGGTCCTTTTCCATTTTTTTGGCATTCTCATTAAGGTCCTTGAAGGTCTCACTAAGCTCCTCAGAGGTCTCATCAAGTTTCTCGGCGGTTTTTAGAAGATTCTTGAGTAACCTTATAAATGTGGTTTAGAACTCTATGTCCAGTAGTTTGCTTTCCTCCATTTCTTTCATTCGTGACATGTTTCTTTGTCTCCGCATTTTGCTGTTTCCCTGTGTTGATGGAGTGGTTTTCTGTGGTAGGTAACCAGTGGTTCAGCCTATCACCTGAGGTGGACACTCTTGGTGCACCCCTTTGTGGGCTGAGTGCAAAGTCTTGGTGTAGTTAAGCCTTGATTGCTGTTGGTACACTGGGAGGAATTGACCTCCAGGCCAATTGGCTGTGAGGACCCACTGTGTCAATAATGGAAGAACTGCTGTGCTGGAGACACCCTTATGGGGCAGGACTTGCTTCAGTGGGGCTTTGGTGCTCACTGAGTCTGCCTCTTGAATGTGTCACTTATGGATGTGAAGAGTTGAAATCTGGTGTCGTCTCACACTGACCACTAGATACACTAGCTTCTGGATCTCCAATGGGGTGCAAGTCAGCTACTGTCTGAGGCCACCCAGCAGGAGCTACAGCGAGAATTACAGTTTTCTCCTCTTTACTTGGGGTTTGGAGGTTTTGGAGCTGTCTGACCAGAGCTTCAGTTTGTTAGGGTAAGCTGCGATAGGGCAGACCATTAATATGCAAAACCGCTGCGTGGAGCTTGGGTGGGTTTGTAGATTGTGCAGGGCGGGGTCTCAGGGAGTCACTAGGCTAAGGTGTGGCAAACAGCGATGGCTGCCAGTCAGCCGTCTCTGTGTCTCCCCGTTTCCAAGTCCCCACGTCCCGCCCCAGCACAGTAAACAATGATTGCTACGCGCACCTCTGCAAGAAAGCCACCCTCACTTTCTGACCCAATGGCAGACAGTCCAGCTTCTCCCCATAGGAGTTTGAGTCCCCAGCATCTCCCCAGAAACTGGAGTTCAGAGTAATCGGGAGCTTGTCTCCCTTTGGGTTGAAAAAAGCAGTGCACCCAGTCGCCCACTGCCAGCCCCATTCGCGCGCCTCCGAACCTCAGCTTTTCAGCGCTTGTGCACCTCTCAATGATCTTTTCTCTTTCCTTCTAGTTGTAGAACTTCCACTCAGCCAGCTTTCCTGTGGTTCTGGGTGGTAGACATTTTGTCTTTTAGTTGTAGTTTTGAAATTGTTGTGCGAGGCAGCAGTTTAGGTGTTTACCTATGCCGCCATCTTGGTTCCTCTCCTAAAATTTTGATTTATGTTAAGGTGGAAGAAGTAACAGCATGTTCAAAGAATGCCTACAGTCTTTGTGTTAGGCTCTAAGCATTTTGTTTGCATCCGGATTAGCTCCTACTAACGCCCACTTCACCATCAGCACTCTGATTTCTTGTTTGGGAATTGTTAGTAAGCACATCTAAAGTACAGACCATGGCAGAGAGGGACTGCTACTTGCTGAATGGATTGTGAGTACTTACTACTTTCCGAATTCTTCCTCATGAAGCAGCATGCTCAGAGAGATTAAGTAATTTGATGTCACAGAGCTAGTAAAGGGGTAAAGCTGAAACTTTAAGCCAGCTTCTGGCCATGGTGAGGTAATTTAAGGCCCTATCTTCAGTGCTGATGATTAGGAGGGAATGAGTAGAGAAAATGGAAGAGGGTACTGCATGGAGGAAAGGGGAGGAGACGGGGATAATGGGAGCTCTGGTAGGCAAGGCAGGAACTATGAGGATTGTATAAAATCTCTAAGAAAGAATGTAGAGTCAACCCTACCTTTAATTAGATAATCCACATTCATAACTTAACCCATGCCTGGCAATTGATATTAGCTGCTATCATCATAATTATTTCCACTGTCTCCGTTCACAAATTTTCATCATGAACTCTGCAAACCTCTCGCTGTTCAAGTATTTTGGCCACTTAGGACTATTAAAAATTGTGTGATTCTATGCCAGCCGTGGGCAAACTATAGCCTGCGGGCCGGATCCGGCCCATTCGGCTATTCTATCCGGCCCACGGAGCCGAAAGAGCGGAGGGTTCTCTTGCTCTCCCCTCTGCTCCTTTACTTTGAATTTATATTAGTTCACACAAACACTCCATCCATGCTTTTGTTCCGGCCCTCCGGTCCAGTTTAAGAACCCATTGTGGCCCTCAAGTCAAAAAGTTTGCCCATCCCTGTTCTATACTCTTATCCTTCACTATCCTAAGCATGTTTCCATTTTAACCCTAGTCTTACCATTCATCATTATTTCAACAAGAACTTATCACACACCTACTGTGTGCCGGGCACACAAGATTTACCCTGCAAGTGTGATTTAGCTTTGCGTCATGGACACATAATGAATACTCAGAAATTCCTAGACGACTAAATCAATGGAGAGTAGGGTGCTCTTCCACTGTGCTCTGAAGATTTCCTCATCTGTGTGCCCTTTTTATGACTTTAGTCATCAGATCTGTCTGGTTACTTGTAGTGGCCAAGTCCAGAGCAATTTCCTGGACCGGAATCCCAGGCTAATGTTCTGTCCACTTGCTGCAGATTGGCATTCCTAATACCCAGGGAAGCTCTCTCTAACTAAAATGCTTTCCAACTCCTCTTGCTTCCCTACTCCAATATATTACCCTTCTTTATTCTTAAACCAAGTTATGATCACCATGCTGACCTCTCTTCAGAGGACTAGGAGGCCCCTTCTCTCTCTTGAAGTCACAACAGTCTCGGACCCTTCTGCAGCCATTAGTGGTATCAGCCATGGGGCCATAGACTATGAAATATGAACGCTGAGGCTCCCAGAGTTGAGGGTCCAGTAAGTGAATGGCTGATCCCAGGGCTCCTGAAAAGGATACACTGCCCGCCTCCCCTCTTCTCTCCCCGCCGCCCCCACAAACCAGTGCACACAATTAAAAGCCATTTGCTGGGCCTCCTCCAGGCAAGGCCATTGGGGGAGGGGTGATCCCACAGATTCCTCAATAAAAGTGCAATCGTTTGCCCAGTAACTGTATGTTTCTCTCTGCTAAACATGGACACATTTTCTAATTTAAACCTCCACTCTGTGCTCCTTATCCATCCCAGGTTACTCTGACTGCTGAGACCCCATGCAGCTACATTTCCTGGCCCCGGAAAAGTCTTCACCTTCTTCTGGCCAAAGAGCGATACATCTCCCGCCTTTTCTCAGTCCTGCTGGGCTATGACATCTCAGAAAAGCTCTATGCTCTCAATGAGAAGCTCTTTGCTAAGTTTGGGCTATGCTTCGACATCCGTCTCCCCAGCCTCTATCACGTCCTGGGTTCTGCTGCTTCAGATGCAGGGCCAGAGTCTGAGAAGGAAGATGAGGAAGTCCACGAGCCAGCCCCAGCCCCTGCTAAGGCCATGCCCACACCTGTCCAGCACATGCCCTCTTGCTCTCCCCCTCCAGCTGCCACCCACCCTCCAGCACGGCCTTCCCGGGCCAGGATGTCCCGGCCCGACAGCGATGGCCTGGGTGAGGACTCCACCAGTCTGGTGCTGGAGGATTTTGAGGAGGTGTCAGGATCAGAGTCGTTCATGGATTATAGGAGTGATGGGGAGTACATGAGGTGAGGGGAGAACTAACTTGGGCACAGCCACCGGCTCAGGATCCTATGTAAGTACTCAGATGGCAGCTGCCACACCTTCCTGCCAACAGGTGGTCTTAACCCAGCTTGTGGAGGCCTGGCTTTTCCTCAAGCCTGTCCTCTCAGAGGACTCCCAGGAAGTGGTGTTAACTCAACCTTGCAGACAGCAACTCACTGTGGGGCGCATGCAAGGCCTGAGGGGAATTTCTAACTCATTCTTTATTCAATGTGATTGCTTTTTGGAAAGTGAGCTGGCTGGTTGGCATTTTGAGCAAGCAGACAGGTTGCTAAATTTTTTGTAAGACTATGCTAATCAATAACAGGGATTTTATTTGTAGCATGTATTTTGTGTGTGTGTGTGTGTGTGTGTGTGTGTGTGTGTGTGTGTGTGTGGCATGCACTTTTAAAGGGGAGAAAAAACTGGCATGGTTCTAATTCCCATTGGTTCTTCCTGGCATAGAGTCTGCTCTGGAAAGCAGTCATTGTTTAGCCTAGATTGTGCATTTTCTGTTCCAATCATCTTTTTCAAAGAGGCTTGGGATCCAGGCTAATAACCCTGGGAGGAAAATGTGCCTGCCTTGCTCACCTCTCCCCCGGTGGAAAGTGTACCGGCTGCTGAGACAGGGGACTGGATGCTGCTCTGACTGAGCGTGCTGCCATCAGATGTATATAAGAAGCCTGGTTTTCCCTGCAAACCACACCTGTGTGGGGTGGAGTGGGCACGAGTCTGGGAGCACGGATGGTACATGCAGGATTTCCTTCATAGAGCAGAGAAGTCTACCAG
The DNA here is from genome assembly GCF_963455305.1 of Plecotus auritus. Taxonomy (NCBI): domain Eukaryota; kingdom Metazoa; phylum Chordata; class Mammalia; order Chiroptera; family Vespertilionidae; genus Plecotus; species Plecotus auritus. The sequence goes on along the minus strand of NC_137771.1, from coordinate 167,022,137 downwards.
AAAGGCTGTGTTGAGCAGTTCTGGGAAACTGCTCTCATGTTCCCTTTGCTGCTCTCACAATGCCGTGACATTTTCCTCTGGGCCTCCACACAACCGCAGTGGAGAGCTGGCTTTCCTGAGGGAAAATACCACAGCTTTCTACTTGGAAGGCATTTCCAAGTAAAGAGGGCAGGCCCCAAGAGACCCCTCGTTCTTGGGGAAACACTGACAAAATTCCTGAGGAACTAGCCCAGGGAGGAAGGTTTCCAGGGTACGCGAGGTGGGTGAGTGAATGTTTGTATATTCTGAAAAACAAGTTATATGTATAACTGATGAAGGAGGTAAGAGAGGTAGTGTTAAGAGGTTAAACGTTTGGTTGTATAGGTTTGGAATGTATCATCTCCTGTGGTGCCCTGGCCCTAGAGCCCCATGGAGCTAACTCTGGGGTAATCCCAAGGATCTATCTAGTACCCAGGATCACTTGTTGACCCGCTGCATCGGCATTGTCCACTCTTATTGCCCCTTTCCCTTGTGCTGAGAGTCACCTCCCTTCTCATCCACGCCCCTCTCCAGGCATAAGGATTATGTCCTGTGGATCCCTCTCTTTCTCCAACTCACCTGACCCCTGAAACATGCTCTGAACTCCCAGCAGCTCTCTGTTCTCATGCTCTTCCTGGTTTCCTTCTCCTTTCCTGGTTCTGTCTGTTCTCTGATGTCTTCCCTCCTTCCGACTTCTGCTCAGTCCTGGTTGCCTCAGTTTGCTGCTCTTACAAAGAGAAACTCCCTTTCCTTCTTCTCAGTTTCCACTCTTCATATTTGTCCTTTACATCTCCATTTTATTGTTCGTGTATTTATCTTTCTATGACCTTCTTTTCTTTTTCCTCCATGTTCCTGCCTCGCTCTATCTATTCTTCCTCCTAAACTACCCTGTAACCCCAATTTCGGTGTTGTTTTTGTGTTTGTTTTTGTTAATCCTCACCTGAGGATATTTTTCCATTGATTTTTAGAGAGGATGGAAGAGTGGGAGAGAAACAGAGTGAGAAAAACATCAATGTGAGAGAGACACATCGATTGGTTGCCTCTCACATGTGCCCCCTTGCTCTCCCCCTCCAGCTGCCACCCACCCTCTAGCACAGCCTTACCGGGCCAGGATGTCCCGGCCTGACAGCGATGGCCTGGATGAGGACTCCACCAGTCTGGTGCTGGAGGATTTTGAGGAGGTGGGGATCAAACCTGCAACTGAGATACATGCCCTTAACCAGAATCGAATCCGGGACCCTTCAGTTTGAGAACTGATGTCCTATCCACTGAGCCAACCCGGCCAAGGCCCACTGTAGTTTTTTATCCTGACTCTTTCAAGATCAGCACTTCTCCCTCTGCCTGTGAAGAAAACCACTTAAGCACCACTGTGGTGTAATGGTTGGGCATCATCCCGTGTACCGAAAGGCTGCTAGCTCAATTCCCAGTCAGGTCATCAGCCTGGGATCCCAGGTAGGGGAAATGCAGGAGCAACCAACAGATGTTTGTTCTCACATCAATGTCTCTCTCCCTCTGAAAAAAAAGGAAGAAAGGAAGAAAGAGGGGGGGGGGGGTGAAGGAAGGAAGGAAGGAAGGAAGGAAGGAAGGAAGGAAGGAAGGAAGGAAAGAAGGGAGGAAGGAAGGGAGAAAGTGAGAAGAAAAGAAAGAAAGACACTTAAGGGAAGGTGTGAAAACTCCTAACTTTACTTTTTTTTTAATGAGAGAAGGCAAAGGATGAGTTGCTCAGAGGAGGGGAGGGGAAGCCAGTCAGCAGGATAATAGACACAAGCCCGAGGCACAGGAGTGTCTTTTAGTAAGAACTCTGCTATCTTCCACTATAATTTCTCTTATGTCTTAAGACTGTCTTCATCCCTGCTGGGTTGTGTGACCTGCTTGATTCAGAGTTCCCTCCATTCTGGAGCTGTGAGGAGCCTGTCACCTACCCTGTGTGACGGTGCAGATGTTCCACGTGAAAGGTCACAGCTCCGTCTCCGAGGTCCTCCACCCCTAATACTCTCCTGTGAAATGCCTCCTTCCAAATGCAGCCATTTTTGAAGCTCAAGATGAGAAAATTGCCAATATAACTCACTCTCTAAAGTACTGCTATTTGCAGTATAAAGAGAGTAGGTTTTTAAATGTTTGTTTAAGCAATAGAGAGAAAGGAAAAATCACATTGTTTCCTTCCAAACCACAGAGTCTTCAGAACAACTTGAAAACGTGATCAAATTGGCCAAATTTCAGACGCCTTTCAGTTTAGCCCATGATAATGGGATAGTTTAAACTGGAGACCCCCTTTTGGAATTGTGTTTTTGGTAGTTTGGCTTCATTTATTTGCCATTAAACTCCTTGAAGAGTGACTGCTGTAATGAATAAGCATAGTGCCTTGTGACTGGTAGCAGTTTACTATCGTTTCCTTTATAAAGCAGGACACAATGCACCAGCTATTCCCTGGCTCTTCGGTTACCAAAACCGTAAGCTCATTGCTCTTCACCCCAGCACAGCCCTTCCATAAGAGGTGGGAGGCTGGCTGCATTCTGCACGGTTGAGTGGGACACAGCTTCGCCACACTGACACCGTGCTGGTCCCCACCCAGTCCAAGTAAACACCAGCTGAACACGGAGCTTCCACTGCAGCTCTTTTTTGAAGAGAGCACATTTTTTAGGCTTGTGGTGCCCAGAACTGAACACAAATGAGTGCTACTTCTTTTAACAGGCAAAGCAGTGCTGCTGGGTAGGGTATCCACGCAGGGTCTTACAGCAGGCCCCATGTTATCCCCACCATCACTAGAACTTGCCCATCTAATTCCATGGACACTCTCACAGTGTTCCGTTTGGTGTCTTAGCTATAGGAGATGCTCAATGCATACACTGTGAAGTGGTCAGTTAAGTCAAATAATGAGTCCGTTATCATTAATTCACTAAAAGCTATCTGAACTTTGGCTGATTTTGTGTTCAAGTTGTTCTCAAATCTCTGTGGTTGGAAAGTAAAAACTATATATTATCTCCTTTCTTTCTCTTATTTAAATAAACAAACAAATGAGAAAGAGATTACAATATGGAGATTGATTGTGGTCAGGGAAAGAGTTCAGGACCAAGATAGCATACCAAGGGCCAAAGAACCAATTCAACAAACATTTACTAAGGATCTAGTATACAGGGGTGGGCAACATTAGTTTTCACCTAAGAGATAACTAACACTAATAGGTAGACAGGTAGCCTCTGCCTACCTTCCCAGGCTGCTGTGTGTGAGGCGTAATTGAGGTAAAATTATAAAGACAGTTTGTAAGTTGTAAAGCACTAGTTTAATGTGTAAGGTGTTTTTATGTGTGTAGAGTTATCTGGCAAGCGCTCTCTCTGTGTCTCTCTCTTTCTCTCTGTCAGACTTACACGACTTTCCCTTTTTATTTCCCCCAGTCTGGCTTTTCAGGGAAGGTGGCAATTAGCAGAATCTCCTAACAACAAAAGGAGCAGCAAAAACATGGAGTCCCAAAGAAAACGCACACTAGCTCTCAGCCCCTGATTAACTAAGTGATGGCCAGACATCATCTCTTTTCCTTATTTGCTCAGGAGGAGGCAGATCCCACCACACTGCATTCAGGCTCCTGCCCTCTGAAGTGGCTGCAGGTGTTTTGGTAGCTGTCAGTGTTGTTAAACAGCACTTTTCTCCCAGAACCTGTAAAGACTCCTGGGCGGAAAACTTGCCTTAGAAGGCGACATGACAGGTCATGCCCTGAATCTCAGGTTCTGGGTTTGTAGGAGGTAGTGTCACTCTACCTGCTGAGGCTCTGTGTCCAGTCAGAGCAGCAGTTCCCTCCCTGCCCTCTGGGTCCCAGCAGCCTGCCGCGGGTGCTCATTCCCAGGTTCTTCTTCCACTTATGTCTCACAGGCCTCGCGCCTACCCCTCTCTCTGTAAAAATAAGACGGAGGTCTTATAAAACGCCCCATTTTTCTCAACAGCATTTTTAAAAGCTCATTCACTAGGGTTAGGAAGTAGAGTTCTAGAACTTCTTCATAGGAGGCAACAGAAGTTGATCTCTTGGTCTCTTCACTTATAAATTGAGAGGATCAAACTATATAACTTCAAACCTGACTCATCCTAATATTCTTTCTAGAATGAAATTATTCAAAGATACAACTGCCCCTATATGGTAGGCATTGGGTACTGCCGGGGCTCCTCACACGGGGCACCACCTTGCCGGGGCGACCCACAGGCCCTGAACGACGAATGAACAGATTACTCCGACACAGTTTCACTGTGGAAGAGAAGGCTAAGAGATGGCCCAGCTGATAGCATCCAGGCAGCCTCCATTGCCTGCCTCGTTAGACTTTTATTAGACTTTTTATCTTTAGATACAATCAGTAGAGTGAGTAATCTTGGGAGGACACATGTGTTTGCATTGTCCTCTAGGCAAGGGCATCCAGGGATTAAGCATAGGATTTCAGTAAACACCCGGGGGTCTGCATATGCACAGACTTGTTTGGAAAGGTCAAGGAATAATTAGGGGTGCCACCTTCGACGCTCGCCTAAGTCTCCCCTAAGTCGGAATTCTGATAAACAGGGCAGGCAACCTTCCACACACTTCCCTTTTATCAGAATGTCCTCCTTACAACTTTCCAACCAAGTCTCATGTGCTCCCCAACAGGGTACAGTTAAAACATTGGGAATTTTTAGATGTTAAAAAAAAAAAAGGTAAAAGAACACTATGAAGTTAGGCAAGCTATCGGAAGCCATAGTGCTGAAATCCTTCCTCTTTTTCTTTCCACAGCTTCTAGAATTCCTCTCCATAGCTACTCTCAAGTTATGTCCATGGGACAGGCCCCCTTGGCTCCAGTCCACACTCCTGAACTTTAAGGATCCTTGGGCCATGCTTTTCTCTGGCCACATTTGTCGTCACAGGGCGGTGTGCACACCCTTTCCTCACCCACTGGAGGGCTCACAAGCAAGGTCGGAGCACACAGAGGTGCCAGCGCTGCAGCTACACCAGGGCCCTGAGTGCCAATTTCACCTTCACCAGCTCTCCCACCAGCAGAAGGCATCTTCGAGGGCAAAAGGCACAGGGTCCATCCTTCATTAACTGCAGAATCTTGGCCGAGTCACATAGCCTCTCTGGGACTCATCTGCAAAGTGGGGACTATAAACCCACCTCACAGGGTTGTTGTGAGGATTCCGAGTTGACTTAGGCAAAGCACCTGGGACATGGCATGGCACCTAGTAAGCACTCAATAAATCACTCACTTCCTTTTCCTGTGTTGTTTCTTTTAACTTTCTGAAAAGATCAGTGAAAAGTCAGCTATCCAAGAAGTCCTCACTGTGGTTTTTTTTTTTTTTTTTTTTTTTTTTTAAATTAAAATTCAATGTGCTGAAGTAGAAATTTTAAAACCTAGTTTTCCCTTAAGATTTTAAGTTCAATTTACAAATCTATTGTTCTATTTATGACCCTAGTATTAAACAATAGTTTTTAAGAGGGATTTTTACAAATTCAGTTGTTTCCTTTAACATTTTAAAGTGGGTTTATAGATTTAATATATTCTGTTTCATTTCCCCCCTAAGTACTTCAACCTAGATTCCAGTTACCTATTGCTGTGTACATTCATCCCTAAAACAGTGGCTTAAAATAGTCACAATAATTTATTTTGCTCATGAATGTGAGGCTTGAATGGACTCAGGTGGACTGCTCCCACTCAAGGTTTCTCATGCCATTGCATTCAGATAGTGGCTAGGGTTAGAACCATCTCCAAGGCTTCTCCATCATATGTTTGGGGCCTTGTCTGGGAAGACTCAAACAGCTGGAACAGCTAGAGATCCTTGGGCATCTCTTACTCTGATGATAGTTTGCTCATTTTTGTTGCTTTATGAGTACTATGTTGTATGAATATACCGTAATTTATCCATTCTACCACTGATGATCTTTGGGTAGATTCTAGCTTGGGGCATTTAGTTTATAATAGCAGTAGTGCTGTTTTAAACATGCTTGCACATATCTTTCTGTATACATATGCATATATTTCTTAGGTATGTATCTAGGACTGGAATTACTAAGGCATATGTTCAACTGTAGTAAACATTGTCAGTTTTCCTAAGTGATTATTCCAGTTAATATTCCCACAAGCAGTGTATAAGAGTTCTAGTTGTTTCTCATCCTTCCCAATAGTTGGCATTTTCATTTAAAATTTTTTTAGCCATGTGGTGTATGTAGCAGCATATCATGTGGTTTTAATTTTCATTTCCCTGAAGAATAATGAGGTTGAGTACCTCTTTGGGTTTTTATTATCCATACACATATTCTCTATTGTGAAGTGTCTAGTCTAGTTCTTGTCCATTTCTCTATTTGTGTGTATGCTTCAAATTAAGTCCTAGCTGGTTTGGCTCAGTGGATAGAGCATCAGCCTGCGGGCCAAAGGATCCCAGGTTCGATTCCAGTCAAGATGTGTGCAGGAGGCAACCAATTGAACCAATCGATGTGTTTCTCTCACATCAATATTTTTCTCTGTCTTTCCCTCTCTCTTCCACTCTCTCTAAAAATCAATAGAAAAATATCCTTGAGTGAGGATTAAAAATATATATATATTCAAGTTAAGAGTTCTTTGTTGCTTATATATTCAAATATATTCACCCACTTTATGACTCTTCTTTTTTTTCTCTAAATGGTATCTTTTGATGAATATGAATTATTAATTTTAATGTACTAATTTAGCATTCTGTTTTCTCTATCCCAGTGTATTCTGTGTCATGATTAATAAATCTTTTCCTCCCCTGAAGATATTCTATGTTACTTTCTAGATGTTTTGTTGTTTTACATTTCACAGATCTACAATCAACCTGAGTTTGATATCTGTGTATCTATGACATATGGATCAAAGTTGTTATTTTCCAGAGGATATCCAATAGACTGAGCACTATTACTGAGCTGATTATCCTCTCCCCACTAGTGATCAGTGCCATATACCTGAAGGTCTATTTCTGGATCTTTTATTCTGTCCCATTAGCCTATTTTCTTTCCGTTGACAATACCACCTCTTGTAATTATTGAAGATTTACAATAAGTTTTGCTCTCTGGTGATCCTCAAATTTTGTTCTTCAAGTTTTCGTTATTCTTAGCCTTTCCCTTTGTATTTCCATCAGCTTGCTAAACTCCACACAATTATAAACTCTGCTGGAATTTTCATTAGAATTACATGCACACTGTGAATCAGGTTGGTAAATAATTGATGTATTTATAATATTGATTTTTAAGCACTTCATTTATTTTGATCTTCTTTGTTTTTCTCTCTTTCAATAGTGTTTTGTAGATTTCCACGTAGAGATCCTTGCACAGCTTTTGTTAGATCTATTTCTAGGTATTTGATTACTTGGATGCTATTATAAGTGTTATCATTTAATATTTTTTACTTTCTAATTTTTTTATTGCTGGTATGCAGAAATAGAATTGATTTTTGTATCTTTAGCTTCCATCCAGTGATCTTGATAAAATCATTTATCAATTCTAATCATTAATCCATAGTCTTCAGGATTTTCCATAGATTCAGTTGTCATCTGTATATAATGATAGTTTTATTTCTTCCTATGCATACCTGACCTATGCATACCTTAATTCTCCTCCTTATTTCTTATTTTTATTTTTTGGTTCCTTGTTATATTGGGTAGGACCTCCAGTACAGAGATGACTAGAAGGGATGCTGAAGACATTCTTCTCTTATACCTGACCTTAAGGAAATATTTCACTATTAAGTATGATGTGTGCTGTTAGGTTTTTATGATACCTCTATCAGGTTAAAGAGGTTCTATTCATAATTTGCTAAGAGCATTTTTTAAGATCATGAATGAGTATTAAATTTTATCACATGATTTTCTGCATTTATAGAGATTATTTTTCTCATTTATTCTATTAATGAATTACATTACTAGATATGCAAATGTTAAAAACAAACTTGTATCCCTGGAACAAATCCAGTTTTATTTATGATGTGTTTTCCTCTTTATGTGTTTCTGAACTTGGTTTGCAAATATTTTGTTTAGGATTTTTGCATCTATGTAGCTTGTAATATTGTCAGTCTTTAATATCAAGGTTTTGCTGACTTTATAAAAGGAGCTGGGAAGTACTCTTTCCCTTTTTCCTGTTCTCTGGAAGAGATCTTTAAACCAAAACAATTTTATAACTCTTGATTCTCATCCTGCCCACCTTACCGTCTACTCTCTCTGTCTGTTTCTTCACTCAGTTGCCCATGCCCAAAACCTTGGAGTCTTTCCATCAGTCTAGTTTCTTTTGTCTTTGAAACATATCCTGAATTCAACTCACCACCTGCACTGCCACCACTAATTTCAAGCCACTATTATTTCAAACCTAGACTAACTTGAATAGCCTTATAACAGGTCTCCTGATTTTTTCTGTTCCTCCTCCCCATAATCTATTCCACACACAGCAAATTGGTCATTTAAACATGTATATGATCTCATCATTCTAGTGCTCAAATTTTCAAATGACTTCCTATTACATTTAGAATAAATCCAAACTTCTTACCATGTGATATTAGCCAGGGTAACCTTATTATGACTTAACAGCATGAAGGTTTATTTCTCTCTTATTATTCCTGCATGACTTGGGGCAACTGAGTCCATGTTTCAACTGAATAATTCAACTTACTTTGACTTTATGTTCTGTCATCTGAAAAAAGAAACATCTTGATATTTCTGTACTAGCTCTTTGATGCTTTAGCCCAGAAATTATATAAATCACTTCTGGCCACAGTCCATTGGCTAGAGCTAGTCACATGGGCACACTCAATAATCAACTTTGTGCTTTGTTAATGAAAGGGACTCCGAAATGCAAATGCAAGGAGGCAAAAGGAATGCTTGGTGAGTACGGCTCTGCTAGCTGCCTTTGACCCACAGGCCCTACCTGCCTGTCTCTCCAGCCACGTTTCATTCTGTTCTCTTTCTTACTCATTGTGTTTCAGCTGCACTAGTCTTTTTGATATTCCTTAGTCAGACTTAGCCTCTTTCTATATTAGGGCCTTTACAGTTGTTTTTTCTCTCTGAGATACATTTGTCTCATTCCTTCTCCTGGCTGACTTTTGTCATTTAGTTCTCAGCTCAAATGTCACCATCCAGCTACGATACTCACCTCACCTCACCTCACCATCACCCACTGTCCCTTTGCCCTGCTGGGACTGTTTTCAGAGCCTCTTTCTTCTCCTTTTAGAATTCCAGTTATGTGTCTCATATAACTCTTATGTTCTTTTCTTATTTTTTTCTGAAAGTATTGTGCATTTATTTTTTTTTTGTTTGAGTTCTGTCTCTTCTATGTACATTTCACAATAGAAGGTCCTATCAGTCCTGAGAAATTCAATAGCTCTCTTGTCAACCCTTGAGAGCTGTTGTGAAGAATAAAAGAAGCAATAAACAAACAACAGAAAAGCTCATCCTACATTGTAAATTGAGACTCAACATTGGTGCGGGGGGGGGGGGGGGGTGGTAGCTGGGGGCCACCCCTCTAGCCAGAGGAATATTGTTACATACACAGCAGAGGGTCCTCAGGACAGGGACCTCTTTTAACGTGTGTGTGATTGTTTGTAAAAGGATCAGACCTAACATGGGGAAAGTTGTGCTTTTATTGTCTAACTAGAGGCCCAGTGTATGAAATTTGTGCACGGGTGTGTGTGTGGGGGGGAGGTGGGGGGGGCGGTGGTCCCCTCAGCCCGGCCTGCACCCTCTTGCAATCTGGGACCACTGGCTCCTAACCGCTCGCCTGCCTGCCTGCCTGCCTGATCACTCCTAACCACTCTGCCCGCCTGCATCATCACCCCTAACTACTTGCCTGCCTGCCTGATCACCCCTAACCAATCGCCTGCCTACCTGATTGCCCCTAACTGCTTCTGTCTGCCTGCCTGATCGCCCCTAACCACCTCTGCCTTGGCCCCACCACCATGGCTTTGTCAGGAAGGTGGTTCAGCTGTCCAGTCTAATTAGCATATTTTGCTTTTATTATTATATCTAACGAGAGGCCTGGTACATGAAAATTCATGCACTAGAAGGGGGTTCCCTCAGCCTGACCTGCCCCTTCTCATAATCCGGGAGTCCTCGGGGTGGGAGGTGATCAGGGGAAGGCGATGCCCCTATCATACCTCTGCTGCTGCCACTGCTGGCAGTGCAAGCCTCGGCTGACCCTGGTTACCAGAGCCTCGGGCGGCCCTGGGTGGCTGGGCAGCTGCCATCCGAGGCTTGCTAGCGCCTTGGGCCAGCCCTGGGCAGCTGGGGGCTGAGGGGATTGGGGGACTCCGGAGGCAGGTGCACAAAGTGGCTGAACCTGCCTGGGGACGGGCCCGGCCATGCCACGTGCCTGCCGCCCCAGTGGGGCTGAGGGGACTGGGCACTACCATCTTGTGGCTGTGGGTGCTGCCAACTTGAGGGCATGACAGTCAATTAGCATATTCCCTCTTTACTAGATAGGATGCTATAGGTAATGACAAAAGACATTTGAATTTTAAAAGGTTTTTAGATAAATTTGTTGACTTTAAAAACTTTAAAAATTAACCACAATAGTGCTTGGCTGGTGTGGCTCAGTTGGTTGGGTGTCATCCGTGCACTGAAAGGTTGTAGGTTCAATTCCTGATCAGGGCACATGCTTGGGTTTGGGTACGATCCCCAGTGGGGAGCATGCAGGAGGCAGCCAATCAATGTTTCACTCTCACAATGATGTTTCTCTCTCTCTTTCTCCCTTCCTCTCTCTCTAAAAATCTATTTTAAAATCTTAAAAATAAATTTAAAAAATAAAAATAAACAAAAAACTGTCACCTTTAATTTTCCTTTCAGTGAAGGGGAAAAAAATTAACACAATAATATCTTTATGTATTTTAACTATAGCATTACATATATGTACTTAAAAGCATTGTGTTTATTCAGTCTACAGAAGTTATTGAGTGATACGGATTTGTTAACCTCTTGCAGAAACCCCACACTAGAGGTCCACACATGAAAAAAAATCTTTGCATTATAACTTTATATTTCCAGCAATAAAGCCTGACATATAGTCACATTAGCTATGCTTTGATTTCGTGAATACTTACTAAATATCCACTGCTGTCAAACACTACACTGGACACCTCGTGCCCCACTAGGTGAGTCATGCACAGTATCAGCGCTGAAGGAACTTGAGATCTAGAAAAGAAGAGACAAGAATTATAGGTCCCCTCCCGACTCTGCACTAAGGCCTTATTACATCAAGCTCCGGGACCTGACCCCTCTAAGAATTCATCTTTTCGCAGAAGACTCCTCAGTCTCCTGTGTAAATTGGCTTAATAAGTGGCCCATAAGTAGTTTAAGATGAAGTGGGGTCCCTGACACACTATGTTAGTCCATTGTGGAAAACATTACATGTGTGGTTGAAACCAATATATGACCTACAGGCATTTAGCAGATGTCACTTCCTATATCTGAGATTAGAAAGGGTTCATGGAGAAGTTGACTTTGAGCTGTTAGGCAAGGCAGAAGCAATTCAGAGGAAATAAAAACCATACATCAAAGTCCCGGAAGGTACAGGAAGGCATGCCTGGAGAAGAAGAGAACCAGGGCCTTAGTGACCAGTGGTGGAATCCGAGCTCTGATCAAAAGGCAATGGGGAGTGATCAGGGAAATGGGGCACTCAAAGCAGCGCAGAAGGAGCTTGTGTTCAGTGCAGACCAGAGTCTGGCATAAATATGCCTGTTTTGGAGGGCTTGAGTAGAGAGAACAAAGCCATGAAAACAGTTAAGACCATTGAAATGGTCAGCGGGGTTGTGAGGTACCAAAGGCCAGACATATGGTGGCAATGGGAACACAGAGACCCTGGGGAGAAGCGCCTGGCAGGGGAGTCTTAATAGTCTGTACCTTCTTCCCTTTATGTTCTTCTTTTTTTTTTAATCCTCATCCAACAGTATATTTTTATTGGATGAGAGAGAGAGAGAGAGAGAGAGAGAGAGAGAGAGAGAGAGAGAGAAACATTGATGTGAGAGAAACATCAGTTGCCTCTTGTACACGTCCAAACCGGGATCAAACCTGCAACATTTTGGTGTATGGGTCAATGTTCCAAACAACTGAGCCACCCAGTCAGGGCATCCCTTTATATTCTTGACACCCTAATTTCCTGTAGACTCCCCCACAAATAGGTTTTCTTAATTTTTTTTTTAATTTATTGATTTGAGAGAGAGAGATTGATTTGTTGTTTCACTTTTTTACATTGGTTGCGTCCTGTATGTGTCCTGACCAGAGATCAAATGTGCAACCTTGGCATGTCAAGACAAAGCTCTAACCAACAGAGAAATGTGGTCAACACCACCACAGACCTTGATAACTGAAGAAATGTGAGTGCTCTAAAAAAAAAAAGGTTTTACTTTCACTTGTCATTGAATTCATACACCAACTCATGTCCCATGCTCAGAAATTCCCTGGAGATCATGAGATTTTAGTTCACTTTTAGTTCACTTCTCTGACGTGATCCTTCCCAAGAGTCCTCTTTTGCATAGCACATGATTTCCAATTGCCAGCTGCCGCTGGCAGATACTCAATAGCCTGGACTTGCCCTCTACTTTTTTTAAAAATTGATTTTGAGAGAGAGAGAGATTGATTATGCATTCATTGGTTGCTTCTTGTATGTGCCCTGATGGGAGATTGAACCTGCAACCTTGGTGTATCAGGAAAATGCTCTAACCAACAGCTACCTGGCCAGGTTCTGCCCTCTACTTCCCTGAATCCTACTCATCCCTCAAGGCTAGTACAACTGGCCACCTCTTTCCACACTCTCCCTGCCATCTTTCCCAACCCCGTCAGCATTAACCTGTCCTCTTTAGTCCTCTCAGAGTCCTCGAGACCACCTCCCCCAGCTGTCATGACCCTCTCTAGACATCCTCTCGACACTGTGGGCTGGGCAGATTCTTACTTAATGCTGTGGTCCCAGCACCTCACACTGTGCCATGTGACTGGCATTTAGTTGATAATCGTTAGATCTTTGTTAAACTCCGCTGCTCAACGTGGGTGAGCTTAACACTTGGAATTTTAAGAGACTTCTAGTTTCACTTTCCAGTTTTCTTTTTCTTCTGGCCCCCATTCAAGCCAGAACACTTTCTTTTTGATACTCACGTGATTGAGGTTCTTTCTGTCTGGGCTCTCCAGGACCTGCTGCAGAGCTCAGGCCAGATGCTCCCTATGCCAGCTCTTGCCCATGGGCAGCTCGGCCTTCCCACCCTGCTCCTCCCTAAAGTGTCTGAGAGGAAAGCACTGGCCACTCCACCTTTCTCCAGTTCGGTTTATTCTCTTTAGCCTGAATTTTGTTTCTTGTAACTGATTCCTTATTATTATTCATCATGTACCTCCTGTTTTTCTTCTCCTTTTCCCCTCCAATAGTTTCTAAATTATGTTAACATTTGTATTATCTTCATCACAAACATAAAGATATTTTTAAAAACCTTCACATTTATACTGTCACTTAATCTAACCTAGTAAACCCCACTTTAATGCAACTAAATAAATACAGTCAACAAATATATCAAAAGGTTAGTAATGCACCCTGGCTGGGTAGCTCAGTTGATTAGAGTGAAGCATCCATCTTATATAAAAACTGCTGTTTGAAATTTTAACCCTGCTATTTGGCTTCTGTAAATGCTTGCTTGCTTAAATAATAAGGAAAATAAGACTACTCCCACTTCAGAAAGGCCATTAAACCTTCCCCGGATGAAGTTATCAGTGCTGGCACCCGGCCAAGCCTCTGGTTGAGATCTCAAGGCCCCAGCACATAGGAGCTCTTTAAAAACTTGCAAAGGGGGCCGGAAATACCCCATATTTGGGAGACAAAGAAGGTAAAAACATACAAAGAGGGAAAGTTCCTCCATGTTGGGGCCCAGAATTTGAGAGACATTTTCCTCTGGACCTGCGTGTAATAAATGTAACTCCATCTCTCTAGGTATTGCTTGGTTCTTCTCTGGTTTTCTGTAACATTAATGGTTCCCTGAACCGGGGAACAACTGTGCTTGGCCTTTTGGCCTCTGGTGAATGGGCTGGTTTTGGGGCCCGGGGGAGCTGGATAGGCCTCCGGGAGGTGCCGCTCTGCTGATTTAGCAGAATTGAACCAGGGGACTCCGAGCGCTCCCGGACCTCAGCCCAGGACCCGGCTAGCATCTGGAGAGAGTGAATGGACACTTTTGGACCTGTTGACAGAATCGACAAGGTAGGGGCCCTAGTCAGTCAGGCCCACTCCGAGTGAGTGGAACGGGGAGCTTGATCACCTCCCCGGAAGTCAAGGACTTCCTTGGGGACTAGCCGAGACTCCATGGGGTTAGGAGGAGAATATTTGTTATATCTTTCTATTGTTTAATTTGTTTAAAGATAGGGCAAACCTGCTATGACGGAATGCAAAAGTCTCTAGCAGCTGCAAGATTTCTTTTCCTCAGAGTCTTTTGCTCTCCGTCAGAGAGGGAATCAGCCCACTTAGCTAATAAAAATTTCTCTCTATGTTTGTATAAGCAAGGGTTTCCGTTTGCTCTGATTTGTGAATTTGCTGTATTAAATTGAAATTTTGAAGTTCTAGGGTTAATTTAAAGATATAAATTTGTGAAATTTCAAAGAACAAAGAACTTTTATTTATGGCTTTCTTATTTCTTTTGGTGGTTGGAGACTTCCAGGGACAGGGCTTACAGCTCCGCAGGGCAGAGAGATTTACAGGCCCTGTCCCTGCCTGTGACATCATAGTCCAATGTGAGGCACCTGAGGCGGAACTAAGGCTGAAGTTATTATTAACTGTCTATGGAACCCGTTAACCCTGGTTGTGTGTCTTGTGTGGTCTGTTGTCTTCATGGTTGTGTGTTTTGTTTGACTTGCTGTTTTCAGTTATTTATTAGGATCCTCATAGAGGACATACCTGGTCTTTCCCTTCCTCCCTCATCCTGATTCTGATAGCATCTGTAACTGGATTAAAGATCTTTTCTTTCAGGAGGCCCTCCAGTCTTTCATTCCTCAAGAAATCTCCCTACACACCCTTATCCTCATCTGCTATCTTTCCAAGCTGACTAAGAGTCATTTTTCTCCACAGGTTGGACCCCAGCCTCCAGGAGGGAGGACTGCTACAGCGGTAGTCTGTAGTTTTCTCTGAAACTCCCACTGTTTCTATTTCTCCCCTCTGTATGAATTGTCTTCCTCTGACTCACAATTCGAAAGGGAGACAAGCAACTGGATTGGGGGATGCGGGGGGTGGTCAGAGAAATTAAGAGTGGCAAAGGAGGAGGATTTAAGATCCTCTAGGGGCTTAGAGTAAAGAGGAAAAATCTATGAGGGAAAACAACTGTTACAGAAAGAAAAAAGTATCCTTAAATGTAAAAAGCCTAAATATACAGGATCTCAGACCATTTGCCTTGTTTCAGGACAGAGTAAATGGTTAATACAAAAAGGGGGGGGGGTGTCAGCAGTTAATTATGAGCAGGGAGAGATAGGTTTTTGTTGATTTTTACTGGCTGCAGACTGCTCTGCTGGCGTAAGGGTCTGGTCCAGGTGTCTTATCAGAACTTCACTAGATTCAAGGTCGCAAGTTTTCTGAAAGCATAATTAATCTTTCTCTTTTATTCTTTTTAACCCTTCCAATACTAAATTAGACCGATACAATATACTTGAAATTCATAAATATTAATCAAAAAATGCTAACTGTTCACTTTTGATAATCATTACAGGACTGAGGTTTCTAAGAATAAAGAATTCTAATACATTAAAAAACTAAACTCTCAGGAGCCAAGTGGAGGAGAAACAGAGCTGAAGTCCCCAGCCGTCCTGGTGATTTAAAACTGGTTGCTAGGCAGACTCAGCCCCCGAGAGCCAGGTGAAAGAAGGGGGGTGTGGGGGCTGGATGCCCAAGCTGTCTGCAGTGGCCCTGGAAGAAGCTGCAGCAGCGAGAAAAGTGGGGCACAGCAGACATTTACCTGACACTAGAGCTGCCCCGCTGTTGCCCAGTGAGTAATGAGCATTTTACAACAAGCAATACAAGACTTAGGCCTTTGGCTTGCTGGCTGCAGCAGTTAAACCAGAAGCCAGTGACTGCTGCTAGCCTTCCTGCAGCCCCAGAAACAGAGCAGCGAGCCCAGGATCTGTGAAAGCAGCAGATAGAGCTAGTGGAAGCTCCCTGTTTGCAAATGTACTGAAAGGGTTCAGTACCTGTTGCTGCTGGAAGAGGAGGGGCTGAGATCCCCTTCCAGTGCACTCCCTTGGGAGAGGCCTGGTCGCTGCTCTGCCACAAAGGGGACTGGCGGGAAGACAAGGGGTCTAATACCCAAGCCACTGCCACAGAAGCGTTTTGCAATATGCAAAGCTGTTTCTAACTGCAACTCTGGCTGTTTTGGACTGGCAGCTTAAAGTCAAAGGGCAAAGGAAAGGCACTCTCCCTGGACCGGGGAGCCTTCAGGACTTTGAGATTCTCCAAGAGAGGAGGAGTCTGACTGAGGAATGGCAGAGACCCTGTCCCGTTAGAAGGACCTAAGGCTGCATGTTAAACTTATAGATTACGGCTTTCTAGGCAGATGTCCAAGCCCAGTTATGTAGGGGTTAAGCTGCCTGTTTACAGCAAAACAACTTTCTCCCGTGCCAGAATAAATTTTAGGGAAATTAGACAGGCTGTGTTTGTGGCTAGAAAGAAGAGCTGGTCACCATGCACAGCCCTGACAGTGGCCTACAGAAAACTGTATGATAGACTTAGATGATGCCTGCGTCTTCATGGACATGACTCCAGAAAGACAAGGACAATTTTGCTTTGCGTGGGAAGGTCAAGAATAGATTTTTGTCACCTCCCTAAGATATTTGTATAGCCCTACCATGTGTCATGTTTAGTAGCAGAAGACTTAGCTGTCAGAAGTGGCCTCAGTGCCAATGTTACTGTCTTGCAGGCCTGTGTGACCAGGCCCATGTCAGGGGTGGCACAAACCTCAACTTGAGGAAACTGGGGGAGGCCTGTTTGGAACAGAGGGAAGTAGTGAAGTGGTGAGTACTAGCTCCCTGTTACAGGAATTACAGACCCCGTGAGGTCCTGTGACACGTGAGGCTACAAGTCAAGTAGGGGGAACCCTACTACAAGGACAGCTGTAATTGTCTACTTGAATATAGACACATTTTGAATTTCTTCTTGCCATTTGAAGACAGTTATATTACTTTAAAGAGTCCATGAAAAGGACTAACAAGGAAAATCAGAAGATCTTAAAACAGGTCAGTATATTTTTCTCCTTATACAATCCTCTGAAATTTGGCATTGCTTAATAAATCATGGCAATACATCTCTTTGCATAAATTCAATAAGACCGGTTTCCAATAGTGGTTTTATTGACCGAAAACTTTGACTGGAGTATCATGTTTTAAAGAGCCCTGTCTGAACTCTGAAGTCTTGAAGCCAATAAGAGTGCCAAGGAAAAAGCCTGGTATCCTGCTTGGGAGCCCTGAAAATGGCTGGCTCTGGAGCATCAGGCCCAGGCCCTACCATCACTGGCGGTTGGTCAGAGTAGAAGGGGAGCAATAAAGATGCCTCTGAGTCCCTGCGGGACCCCCACACACTCTAGGCCGCGACGAGTAGGAGGGCTACTGAGATGGGCCTTAAAACCTAGGGCATGGGCCCAAGTGGAGTCACTGCAGGTGAGGGATTCACCTAACTCAGCAGATAGTGCAGGCAGGTTGGACGGCAGCTGGATGGCTTGGCTTCCTGGCCCTATGGGGCATACTAAGATTCAACCATGAAATTCTGGCAAAGGTAGTCAGTTACCATTCTTAGTGTGTTTATGCAAACAATCAAGCCAAATTGAATACAATAGATAAATTGGTCTTGATTTGGCTCTTTTGATAAACATAGAGGTAATTTTGAGGAGAAAAATTCTATTTCAGTAGAGGTTATTAAAACTGAAATGTTTCTTTCCCTTCCACCGGACCATTTGTTACAGTTTGTCTCTGCCAGGTCACAAGCCCACCTCCTTCTGTGCCCAGGCCTCATCGTCCCTCTGACAGACAGCAAGGATCTCTTGGCTCTGAGAGAAAAATTCCATCCCTCTTCAGCACAAAGCAGCTACAGGAGAAATTCAACGTCCATTTTCCCTAAAAGAATTCAGAGCCAGGATCCTTGAGGTAATATATTAGGCAGTTAGACAGACATGAGCAGAGCAAGGATGATGGGCCAGCTAGTGCTACCAGATGTAACTAAGTCTTTCCACCTCTATGTATGTGAGACAAGGGGCATAGCCAAAGAGGTATTCACCCAAAGTCTCAGCACCTAGAAAAGGCTGGTAGCCTATTTGTCCAGAAGACTTGACCCCTTTGCACTTGGGTGACCTACTTGCCTCTGGGCAGTAGCAGCCTCAGCTATGCTTATTGAAAAAGCAAATAAGTTAACCCTAGGGCAGGAACTAATCCTAACCGCCCCACATGAGGTCGAGGCTTTACTTTGGAACACACTGGAGTGCTGGATGTCAAACACTCAAGTCACCCAGTTTCAGGCTCTCCGGTGGGCAAAAAAAAAATCGGTAACAATTTATACTGATAGCAGGTATGCATTTACAATGGCTCACATACATAGTGCTATTTACAAGGTAAGGGGACTCCACAAAAGCAAGAGGGAACTGGGCCACAGATGAAACAGCCCGGGAGGCTGCCCTAAAACCAGTGGGGCCTCTACAGATTCTAGTGACTCTTGCAGACCCTGACCTACCCAATCTAGAAAAGCTGAAATCCATAACCAGTCTTTACTCAAGTTCTTACAGGCTTTACAGTCTACCCAGGAAGCAATCCAGAAGCACGTCTGAGATGCTCTGCCTGTACCAACTTCTGATCCGGTTCATCCCTTCCACCCTGGTGACTCTGTTTGGATAAATAAATTTGCTACCCAAGGACTGACTCCTACCTGGAAAGGACCACCTCCACATCAGTCAAGGTCAATGGAATCCCAATGTGGCTTCATCACACCTGGCTTAAGACAGCCCAGGCAAAATAGAGAGTCCAGGACTCTTTAGACTCTCTAGAGATTATTCCTGGCCCTCATTCTGGGCCCTTACCTTTTAAGCAGGCCCACTAACTTTATTAGGCAGAAAATTAAAATTATAGTCCTCAGGGGTAAATATAACTCCCTCCCTGACAATGACTAAGAGTCAATGATTTGACTCATGTACATAAAACCAGTGGGGAATGAAGCATCCATCTTATATAAAAACTGCTGTTTGAAATTTTAACCCTGCTATTTGGCTTTTGTAAATGCTTGCTTGCTTAAATAATAAGGAAAACAAGACTACTCCCACTTCAGAGAGGCCATTAAACCTTCCCCGGATGAAGTTATCAGTGCTGGCACCAGGCCAAGCCTCTGGTTGAGGTCTCAAGGCCCCGGCACATAGGAGCTCTTTAAGAACTTGCAAAGGGGGCCGGAAACACCCCATATTTGGGAGACAAAGAAGGTAAAAACATATAAAGAGGGAAATTTCCTCCATGTTGGGGCCCAGAATTTGAGAGACATTTTCCTCTGGACCCGCGTGTAATAAATGTAACTCCATCTCTCTAAGTATTGCTTGGTTCTTCTCTGGTTTTCTGTAACAAGAGTATCCTCCCAATACTAACCTTTGGATATATTAGTTGACCTAGCAATTCTCAACAACTGTGGGTCAGTGGTTGAGCATGACAAAAAGCAGGTCTCAGGCCACAAACATAGGAGAGAATGGGAGTCAAGTTTACCACTAAACCTCAGTTGTTAACATCTTAGGAAATTGTGCTGGGAATATTTTGGTGATTTTTTTTTTCTTTGCTTTTCTTGCTGGCAAAATGGATGATCAGCACACTTTTTAAACATAAAGAGGCCATCAAGAGTGCTAATGTTGCTAAGGGTGTGAAGGAAACAGGCAACTGAAGAAGTTAGAAAAACTGTTGTTGATTTAGACAAACGGAAAGTAGTCTTTCAGAGGAAGTGATATGTGAAAAAGCAAAGATGCCACATACTGACCTCCTGAAAGATAGCCCTGAACTGAGTGCTGAACATGATTCATTTAAAGCTAATAAGGGGTGGTTCAATAAATTCAAGAAAAATAAACCCCAGTAGATTAAACAGTACATTAGACATGTACTGTATATAAGAAAGGTTAAAACAGGGAATCATTTGGAAGTCTGGAACAAATTAATTAAATTTATGATAAGGTTTTTGGGCAGGTGACGCAGGCTGTGAAAGAATTCACAACTAAAAGAAGAGATAAATGCAGAGAGGAATTTTATTTTACTTTCCCCGAAGGGAAAGGGTGGTGCATTCTAATCATTGCAAAGGCAAAGAAATAAACTGCGGCCCTGTCTTTTAAAGGGTAATGCTGCTGTTGCTAGAAGGGAGGGGACTTGGGGGCTGAAATTGAGCAGACATCAGAGGGGTTGTCCTTGAAAAGTTTGTTTGCTGTTTTTAGACTGGGCAGATGTCCTCGGGAGGTGTCTTTATCAACATTTTTACAAGCCCGTAAAACATTCTTAGAGTGAAAGTTACAAAGGGTTCAAAAAAGGGAGGGCAGCGTGGGTTTGAAAGGGAGGGAATAGAGCCCTTCTACTAACTAGATTTCCAACCCGATTTCCCCTGAGTCATTAAATCCGCGGGGAGGAGGGGTATGCGAGAGCTTAGCCTTGAGCAGGGGTGGGCAAACTTTTTGACTCGAGGACCACAATGGGTTCTTAAACTGGACCAAAGGGCTGGAACAAAAGCATGGATGGAGTGTTTGTGTGAACTAATATAAATTCAAAGTAAAGGACGGGAGGGGAGAGCAAGAGAACCTTCCACTCTTTCGGCTCCGCGGGCAGGATAGAACAGCCGAACGGGCCAGATCTGGCCCGTGGGCAGTAGTTTGCCCACGGCTAGCCTTGAGAGTAACTTGTCTTGCAGTTTGAATAGAAGGGCTGTTTGAAACAGAGGCGCTAACCATCTTGAGGTTTACTTGCCAGGTGCTTCTCATAAATTGTGAAAGGCCACAGCAAAGAAAAAGAAAGGCCTTTTTTCTTCTTATTCTTACACCCACAGTTTACATTATTTCTTTTTTTTAAAATTCATTTTGTTGATTTTTTTAAAAATAAATCTTTATTCAGATTATTACAATATTACAATTGTTTCTCCTTTTTCCCCCCATAGCTCACCTCCACCCGGTTCCCACCCCACCTTCTGCCCTTACCTTCCCCCCACTGTCCTCATCCATGGGTGTGTGATTTCTGTCCAGTCTCTTCCTGAATCCCCCCATACCCCTTTCCCCCTGAGAATTATCAGTCCACTCCCTTTCTATGCCACTGATTCTATTATATTCACCAGATTATTCTGTTCCTCAGGTTTTTAATTCACTTGATTTTTAGGTTCACTTGTTGATAGATATGTATTTGTTGTTCATAATTTTTATCTTTACTTTTTTCTTCTTCCTCTTCTTTAAGAATACTTTTCAGCATTTCATATAATACTGGTTTGGTGGTGATGAACTCCTTTAGCTTTTTCTTATCTGTGAAACTCTTTATCTGCCCTTCAATTCTGAATGATAGCTTTGCTGGGTAGAGTAATCTTGGTTGTAGGTTCTTGCTATTCATCACTTTGAAAATTTCTTGCCACTCCCTTCTGGCCTGCATAGTTTCTGTTGAGAAATCAGCTGACAATCATATGGGTGCTCCCTTGTAGGTAGTTAACTGTTTTCCTCTTGCTGCTTTTAATATTCTCTCTTTGTCTTTTGCTCTTGGCATTTTAATTATGATGTGTCTTGGTGTGGTCCTCTTTGGATTCCTTTTGTTTGGGGTTCTCTGCACTTCCTGGACTTGTAAGTCTATTACTTTCACCAGGTGGGGGAAGTTTTCGGTCATTATTTCTTCAAATAGGTTTTCAGTATCTTGCTCTCTCTCTTCTTCTGGCACCCCCATAATTCTGATGTTGGTACGCTTGAAGTTGTCCCAGAGTCTTCTTACACTATCTTCAACTTTTTGGATTTTTTTTTTGCTTTTTGCTTTTTCGGTTGAGTGTTTTTTGCTTCTTTGTATTTCAATTCTTTGACTTGATTCTTGTGTTCCTTTAGTCTGTTGTTGGGTCTCTGTATAATATTTTTTATTTCAGTCAGTGTATGTTTAATTTCTAGTTGGTCCTTTTTCATATCTTCGAGGGTCTCGTTATATTTATCAGCCTTTTCTAGGATATTCTTGAAAAGCCTTATAACCGTGGTTTTGAATTCTATATCCAGTCGTTTGTTTTCCTCCATTTCTTTCATTTGTGATCTGTTTCTTTGACGCCGCATTTTCACTGCTTCCCTGAGTTGGTAGGGTAGATTTGTGTGCTAGGTTTCCTATATGGCCCAGTGGGTTGGCCTCCCCAGTTAACCTGAGGTGGACACTCTTGGTGCACCCCTTTGTGGACTGTGTGTACAGCCTTGTTGTAGTTAAGTCTTGATTGTTGTTGGTATCACCAGGAGGAATTGACCTCCAGGCCAGTTGGCTGTAAGGATCAGCTGTGTCTACACTGGGAGAAGTTCAGTGCTGGAGACAGCCTTATAGGATTAGACTTGCCAAATTGCAATAGCCTCTGTGCTCAGCTTGGATGGGGTGGAGTCTCAGGGCGGAGCAGACAGTCTTGGCTTCCAGTCAGCCTTGCCCTTGTGCGCATGCGCGCCTGCAGACCTCTGCCTTCCCCGGCTCCCGAGTCTCCGCCCGAGAGTTCAGATTCCCCCCACAAGAGTGTGGGTCCCCAGGGGCTCGCCTGGAACTGGGGTTCACTGTAGTCAGAACTGGGGCTCAGTGCAGTCAGGAGCTTCTGACTCCCTTCCACTAGGGAAAGCCTGTGGCAA
The DNA here is from genome assembly GCF_963455305.1 of Plecotus auritus. Classification (NCBI taxonomy): domain Eukaryota; kingdom Metazoa; phylum Chordata; class Mammalia; order Chiroptera; family Vespertilionidae; genus Plecotus; species Plecotus auritus. The sequence continues at coordinate 166,999,344 of NC_137771.1, read as the reverse complement.
CCTCCGCAGCCTTTGTGCGCACTGACATGCGCGCGCCTCCAGAACCCTGCCTGCCGGGGCTCCCCTGCGTCTCCCCCGGGTCTCCGAGTCTCCGGGTGCCTCTCTCTACCTGACAGTCCAGACTTCCCCTGTATGAGCCTGGGCCCACGGGGTTTCGCCCGGGACTGGGGTTCAGTGCAGTCAGAACTGGGGTTCAGTGCAGTCGGGGGCTTCCTTCCCCCTTCCGCCAGAGAAAGTCAGCCAGGCTCTCAGCCGCCCTTCCTCTCTGCGCGCACTAAGACCCTTTGCCGTACCTCCACTTCTCTGTGAGCTTTTCTCTTTCCTTCTAGTTGTAGAATTTTCACTCAGCCAGCTTTCCTGTGGTTCTGGATGGTGTCTGTTCTGTCTTTTAGTTGTAGTTTTGAAATTGTTGTGCGAGGCAGCAGTTTAGGTACTTACCTATGCCGCCATCTTGGCTTCTCCTCTGATTTTTTTTTTCTACATTATTTCTAATGAGAAAAAATGATTCCGTTTTTTGACAAATCGCTTCTAAAACAGCCTTCTGAACGAATTAAGTTTGAGAACCAAGGTTCCACAATATGTGTGTGCATATATATATTTAAGAAGCCCCCCCGCCCCTACATGATTCCAGCTTCTGGCATGGAATCCAGGGAGGGGCCATGGAAGTCCTCCCCCTTTCCCTCTGGGGTCAGAGTTTGTCATCCCCCTCCCTGCTTCCACCAGGTTAGGTACATACTTCGGTGTTTGTAGTGATCCCACCGTAATTATTTCTTTAGAGCAGTTATTCTCAACCCTGGCTGTATACTAAAATAAACTGGGAAATTTAAAAAAATACCACTGCCATAGGCAAAACAAGACAACCATGAGAATTGATCATTGTTGAAGGTGGATGATGGGTACCTGGAGTTTCATCCTTCTAATTTTGTATGCATTTAAAATGCTCCATAGTAAAAAATTAAAAACTAAATATATATTATGTATTTTATATCCTATATAATAAAGAGGTAATATGCAAATTAACCCTCACACCCTCACAAGATGGCTGCCTATGACCAGGCCAGCAAGGGGGTTAGTGAGGGACAACCAAACGACTGAACAGCAGGCTGTGTGGGGCAACCAGGCCGGCAAGGGGGTTAGTGAGGGACAACCAAACGACTGAACAGCAGGCTGTGTGGGGCGACCAGGCCGGCAGAGGGTGGGGGGGGGGGCTGTGAGGGGTGACCAGGCTGGCAGGGAGGGCAGTTGGGGGCGACCAGGCCATCAGGGGGAAGGCAGTAAGAGGCAACCAGGGCAGCAGGGGGAGTAGTTAGGGGCGACCAGGACAGCAGGATGGGAAGTTGGGGGCAATTAGGCTGGCAGGGGGGGCAGTTGGGAGTGATCAGGCCAGCAGGGGGGCAGTTAGGGGCAACCAGGATGGCAGCGGGGGCAGTTAGGAGCAACCAGGCCAGCAGGGAGGGGGCAGTTGGGGGCGACCTGGCCAGCAGCGGGGGGCAGTTAAGGGCAACCAGGCCAGCAGTGGGGGGGCAGTTAGGGGCGACCAGACCAGCTGGGGGTGGGGCAGGCAGGTGAGCAATTAGGAGCCAGCGGTCCAGGATTGTGAGAGGGATGTCCGGCTGCTGGTTTAGGCCTGATCCTGGGGGTCCCAGATTGGAGAGGGTGCAGACTGGGCTGAGGGGGACCCCCACACCCCCGTGCACAAATTTTGTGAACCAGGCCTCTAGTATTTATATAAGTATTTATATATTACATATATTATTTTACATATAGTAATAAAACTGGGCCCAGAGCAAAGCCATTAAAACTGAATTTCTGGGGGCCCTGGCCTTAGATCTGTAATTGTAAAGCTTCCCAGGGACTCTGGGGGTTGAGATGGGGACATGGGGACTTGAAGAGGATGAAGTGATCATAGGAGCTACCTCTGGACTGTGAACTTTTGATGAAATGTTAGATGACTGCCCCAAGGGTACTTATTTCTAATTCGGATAATTGATCAAACATTCCTAGAATGGCAACTAAAGATCACTCATTTATCCCACTGTGTATGCTGCAGTGTTTTAAGTAAATTATAAACCACCAACATTGACACACAATAGCTCTTTTTAGTATTTTTGTACTAATGTGTGAGCTTCTGAAGACATAGTCCTTCCTGTCTTATTTGCATTTGCATTCTCAGCACCCGGCACCTGGACAGACACTTTACCAAGTACTGTGTGTTAAATTAAGTTTTTTTAAAAAGGAGATGGGGGTGACATAAGTAGACATTGGGTTGGGATGCTCCATCAACATAGTATTGGATTAAGAATACAAACCTCTGGAGCTAGACCACCTGGGTTCAAATTTCTGCCTTGCCACTTAGTTTTGTGTCATTCTTTGCCTAGTTACTTAACTGCTCAGCACCTCAGCTTATTCATATGTAAAATGGCAATAAGAAAAGAACCTTCCTCATATGTTTTTTTGGTGAGAATTCAATTAATATACATATATACTAAAGCACTTAAAACCATGCTTGACACATAGTAAGCATTTAATCCATTGTAGTTGATATGTAGAGGACTGCCTTCAGATTAATTAGTGCCTGGTACATAGTGGGCTTACAATAAAGGTTTGCTGAATGAATGAATGAATGAATGAATGAATGAACATTCTGGTTTTATGATTGCTTGTCTCCAGTTTTGCCCATTTTTCCATACTTTCCAGATAAGAAATATAGCAGAGGACAGCTTCTAAATTTAACCCTAGGTTGAGAGTCACGGGAAGTGATCTTGAGGTTAGGGTGGATTGAGTTTCAATCCGGAGAGGTGAGTGTTTTATAGTTGAGAGGGCTGGTAACTGCGAGGGAGAAGGGGCATTTTTAGTTGAGTCAGTCTGACCTCAGTGCCACAAAGAGGAGTGTTCATATATTGGGGTGCTTTTCCCAGCGTATTTACCTAGATCTCTTTCCTGCCGGAAACCAATCATTCTACCACTGATGGAAGGATGTGGACAGGAAACTGGGAAGGCTGGTCAACAACCTTAATTGTTTTGATCACTCACTGTTTAGTTGAAACATTGTTAGCTGAAGCAGCCTCCACCTCTGTTTCTCCTATGTAAATTTCTGTTATTGGAATTTCCTGCCTAAAGGTTATGGGCGTATCCCATAGCCTCAATAAAAGGGATTGCAAGGCCAGAGCAAGGGGTAGTCCTCCCACTAGAGTTGGGCTCCCGCCTGGCCCCCAATATTTCCAAATTAATACTTTTCCGAGTCTCTTTTCATTTGTGTGCGGCCTTCTCCAGAACCCGAACCCTGAACCGGAACCCTGAACCACGCGGGACGTGAAAGGGGTTCCCACATCTGGCGCCTGAACTCGGGACTTCTGGAGGAGATGATATTTTTCGCCTAAGAGCGAAGGAAAGGAAAAAATTCACCGAGAAAAAGGTGAGGGAGGTTCACCGCATGCAAAGCCCACGGACTAACTGCAGAGTCGTGATCTGTAAATAGGGTGGGAACGTCTTTTTCAGCCAGGCTAATGGGGAAGAATTAGGTTATAAAATAATGTGGTTTCTTATTCAAATTAAAATCTTAATTGGTATTTGGAATTTAAAATCTGTAATAAGAAATGAAACTCCACTGCTGAAACAGCCTCTAGTGTGGAGAAATTCAAAGGTGGCAGGAGAGGGCAGGGCTATCCGCTCTCCCGCAATGAGATTACTCAAGGTTTCATTTAAAAATTATAAAAGAACTCGCAGGGAAACGCAAATCTTGGCCAAATTGGGTGCTAGTTATAATTTTGGAAAGCGAAAAAGAAAGAAAAAATTTAAGATCTGTCTATCTTTTAAGGATGAAAAGAAATTCGGCCAGATCTGTTGCTGAAACTTCCCCTGAAGTAAGCAGGACGTTGTTATTAATCTAGGAACTGCTAAATGTTTGACTTGCCAGCTTTAAAAGTTCAAAGTGCAAATTAAATTGGGAGAAATTATATAGTTGTGGTAATTAAATCATATATGGATATATATATATATTTGATCATTTTTTTCCATGTTAAAAATTTCAAGGCCTTAACAGAGATGATTCTTGTAAAACTCCAAGGGCCCAGAGTGATACAAGAAAATTATTCTCTCTTCTTAAAGGAAATCCTTTTAAAAACAGATCTAATATACTTGAAAATTGCATGGTATTATTCTACAATGTCATTATAGTTTTTGATATTTTACAACAGCATATTGTACAGTTAATCCAAACAAACTTAAAAATCTAAATTTTTTTTTATGTTTGGCAGCAATTTAAAAAAGGACATGAAAGGATTTAATCCCTTCCAGAAAGGAATTAAGGCCTCACTGGGAAGGCACTTGAGCATCCTATATTGGCCTTTCTTGCCTTATTTGCTAAGAGGGACCCTTTCCTCACAATCCAATTGCCCATAGCTGTTGCTTGAGTTTTCAGTTCATGCTGAAGTTGAAGCCTCGTGATGGCTGGTACCATGGATCTGTCTCTGTCCCAATGGCATGAGCTGGGTCCTCTCTGGAGAAGAAACCTGGGTTCCCCGAGATATGTGATCAGTGCCGGGACCCTGCCAGCAGGCGAGAGGATCCCAAGGCAAGTGCTGGGCGTGGAGGCCATAGGGGCATAGGCTACCAAGGAGACAGAACTGAACCTCATATCGCCATGCTTGGCCCCGGAGGATGGCTGGTTAGTCAATGACGGGTAAGACTCCTCAAGGAAGGAACAACCTAAGACAGGCACAGTCGCAGGGGGCCATCAGGAGAGAACTTGGGGATCAACAGAGGTGGGGCATAGTCCCTCACCCCCCCAACCTTGCAGGGGCTTGAACCCTCGCCCCGTCTGAGGAAGGTCTCCTGCCCCCATGGCTGCTTCGCGCTTCCCATGCCCAGCTCAAGATCAGGACCCAGGTAACAGAGCCCAGCTCAGATTGAGATCCAGCTACAAACAAGAGACTTGGCCCAGCTCATTTTGAGACCCAAGCAACAGAGAAAGTGGCTAATGGTGACTGCCCTATATCTAAATCTAACCTAAATCTAGGAGTGCTCAGGGCTTTCTCAAGGATGCCTATAATCCTTTCCATTAATTTTTACAGAGTAAACTAAAATTGTTGTTAAAGTATTAAATTTGACAGAAAACTTAATTGTACAAGAGGCTGTTCCTAAAGTATTAACCAAAATTTATAAAAAAATTTCCAAAAGCCTCCATTAATTAAAAAAAAGGGGGGATAGTGGAAAAATAGCATGTAAGGAAAAATATTCTGCAAGAAAATTACATCTAGAAAATTTTTACTTTAAAAAAAATTTTCATTTTCATTTGTAATGCTAACAGCAAGACACCAATGAAAAACATACATGGTATCAAAATAGGCCAAAGGAAAATCGTTTGGGCAAAAAATAAAAAGGATCCCAAGTAAAATTTATAGAAAAGATTCCTTTATTAACTTTTGGTCGAGAGTATGTTTGTATATTTTCAGAAAACAACTCCAAGACCATGTGGATTCCTGCAACAGAGAGGAATTGACAGTAATCCTCCAGCCATGAAGACAAAGAGGAGAAACAGTCTAGAGATGGAAGACGCTGACGACACCTTGCCATGCTAGCAGTCAGCAGCTGTGCGACGCAGCAGGTTGCCCAGGACCAAACCAGAGAGGGTCAGACCTGCCTTACCACCATTTGTTCACCATCCAGATGTCATTGCTGACATGTACATATAAAGAACTGTTGGACATTGAAACTGGAACTCAGAACTGTTGAACATTGAAATTGGGACTCAAACATTTTTGTTCTTATGTGTTTATTTCTGGTCTGCAGATGCAAGATTTTTTTAAGGAAAGAAACGGGGGAGATGCCGGAAACCAATCATTCTACCACTGATGGAAGGATGTGGACAGGAAACTGGGAAGGCTGGTCAACAACCTTAATTGTTTTGATCACTCACTGTTTAGTTGAAACATTGTTAGCTGAAGCAGCCTCCACCTCTGTTTCTCCTATGTAAATTTCTGTTATTGGAATTTCCTGCCTAAAGGTTATGGGCGTATCCCATAGCCTCAATAAAAGGGATTGCAAGGCCAGAGCAAAGGGTAGTCCTTCCACTAGAGTTGGGCTCCCGCCTGGCCCCCAATATTTCCAAATTAATACTTTTCCGAGTCTCTTTTCATTTGTGTGCGGCCTTCTCCAGAACCCGAACCCTGAACCGGAACCCTGAACCACGCGGGACGTGAAAGGGGTTCCCACACTTTCCACTCTCTGAAAGGGAAAATAAGACATTTGTGGGGGCTAGCTATCTGAATCTGTGCCAGTAACCTGCATTCTGACACAAACTCTTGCTAGCCAATAATTAACTCCATTCTTATCTGTGATGCCTGTCCTGCCTTGCAGAACCTGCTTCCCGGAATACTCCCGTTTTACAGAGGCCATAAACCATGAACCAGAGGGGGTTGGCAGTGCTGGCACCAGACAGGCCAAGCCTCTGAGTGTAATCTCACTTCCCCCATCCCAACTCATGAGGGGCTGCAAAGCCCGCGAAAAGTCCGGAAGACTGATCCATATTTCGGGGACAAGGAAACTAAGAGTATAAAGGGAAAGCTTCATCCATAGTCATCACTCAGGCTTTGGAAAGCCTGAGTCACCGTACTAGTACATCTGCAAATAAAGGGTTTTTCCTGACTGAATCTTCTTAGTACCTGTTGTGTGTTTTCCGGTCGCCTGGTAAATTCTGTATCATCTCTACCCTTCTGTTCTGTCCAAAATAAGAATCTGCCTGGCTGGTGTGGTTCAGTGGTTGAGCATCAACCCATGAACCAGGAGGTCACAGTTTGATTCCAGGTCAGGGCACATGCCCAGGTTGTAGACTCGATCCCCAGTGGGGGTGTGCAGGAGGCAGCCAATCGATGATTCTCTCTTATCATTGATGTTTTTTTTTTCTCTCTCTCTCCCTCTCCCTTTCTCTTTCTCTCTGAAATCAATAAAAACATTTTAAAAAAAAAAAAAAAAAACTAAAAAACCTGCTTAGGCCTGGGTAGAGACCCAGAGCTTCAAGGCAGCAGCAGGAATTCACTTCCAGATAAACACTATCCCTAGTCTATCTTCAAAAACTTATTAAAGCTCACACTCACATGTAATGAGAAGTCACTTAGAATTATTAAAATCCAATAAAAGTGCAGCCCAGGTTAAGAGCAACATAAATGAGAGCGTGGCTGTGGTTTTCTCTGGTGGCTGTTGGATTTTGGGCAATTCCCTTCTTCTTTCTGCACTTTGGTTTCCCCTCCTGACACTCTGTGGCTTGACGACTAATGTAAGCATTGTTTAAAGAACACAGTAATAATTATTACAGTAGATCAATCTAGCAGGGGCTAAGAATTTCTTTAGGGAAAGAGTAAGAGAGAAATCCAGGAAGAAAGACAAGGATCTAGACACAGAAATTCCTGAATTCCAGGTTAAGAAGTTAAGAAAGCCCTTGTTCTAAGGACATCAGGATAATCCAGTGACAATGTTAGAGTGATAAAATGATACATAAAAGAGTTTGTAGAAAGAATTATCTGGCACAGGTAAACCAAGTGGACTAGAGTGGACAGAAGTTGGAAAAAAGAGACCAATTCAGAGGTTTGTGCCAAATCCAGGACCTTACTAGGAATCCAAGGCAATAGACAGAAGGGACTGATATAGACACATTTTAAAGAAACTGAGAGACAGAGTATTTGCGTCTAAATCAGGTATTGAGAGGGAGGAAACTGATCCCTCTCCTCTCTCTCTCTCTCTTTCTCTCTCCCTCTCATCTTGATTTCTTTTGAGCACAGTGATGTCTCTGTCAAAGATGACTTAGGCTTCAAGCCTGGATATTGGATGATGGTGGTGGCTATGACTGTAAGGAGAGGAGGAACAACTTTGGGGGGATGCTGATTTAATTTTGGATGGATTGAGTTTGGGCTGCTGTGAGGATGCTGAATGGCTACATAAAGCAAACAGTGTGGTTTCATAAATGAGAGAGTGAATACTGAGGTCCGAGAGGATTTCTTGACTTTCACGGGGGCATGGAAAGACTCAAGACTGGGATAGTTGACTCACCTCTGAGCTCTCCTCTAAGTGGAAGAAGCCAACTTTCTCTGGGTAGAGGCAGGGCTGTGACAGTCATCCCAGGCCTTGGTGTGCCCAGAGGGAGGTGAGAGATGTGTTAAAGACTCGGGGGAGCAGTATGTCACTTTCTTTATTTATATATATATTCCCTGTTTTCACCCATTGCTAGCTGTGTGACCATGGGCAAGTTGCTTAATTTCCCTGTCCCTCAGTTTTCTCATATGTAAAATGAGGTCATACATGCAATTGTTGGATTACATAAGATAATTTATATACCTGGCACATGCTAAATGCTCAGGAAGTTTTAGCTTTCACTTTTTTTATAACTCTCTGGATTGGCTGAAATGTTTTAGATGAGTGACATTTTACAATCATAAAAAACAATAAGCCTGGCCGGCGGGGCTCAATGATTGAGCCTCGACCTGTAAACCAAGAGGTCACAGTTCGGTTCCTGGTCAAAGCACATGCCCAGGTTGCAGGCTCAATCCCCAGTGTGGGGCATGTAAGAGGCAGCCAATCAATGATTCTCTCTCATTGACATTTCTCTCTCTCCCTCTCCTTTCCTCTCTGAAATCAATAAAAATATATTCTTAAAAAAAACAGTAAGACTTTATTTTTAAAAGTTCATCATAGCTCACCCCTAGGGAGTTTCAGTGCTCTAAAGACTCCTGTGTCTGAATGAATGCCCAGTTTTAAAAGGTACTAAAATCTTAGACCACTATAATTCTGAAGGAAAGAGGGACATTCCAGTTTCACAAATGGGTAACTGGTCAGCCAACTTGGAATCAACTGAACACCACATGGTAACTCCAGAGAAGAGATTTGGGGATTTGGGTTACTTGTCTTAGGGAGAATAATACTGGAATAAATAATTGCAATGAAACAATTTCTTTCAACCATTGTCACAGAGTGTACGTGAATCATTATAGAATTTTTGGAAAGTAATCTACAGCATTACTAACCTTTTTTTCTAAACCTCGATTTGTTGTTCCAGTTATTTATGCATTTGTTGTTGTTTTTTTGTTTTGCTTGTTTTTATTTCAGAGAGGAAGGGAGAGGAAGAAAAAGTTAGAAACATCAATGATGAGAATCATTGATTGGCTGCCTCCTACACTCCCCACACTGGTGATTGAGCCCACAACCCAGGCATGTGCCCTGACCGGGAGTCAAACTGTGACCTCCTGGTTCAGAGGTCAATGCTTAACCATTGAGCCATGCCAACTGGGCTATTTATGCATTTGTTGGTTGATTCTTGCATGTGACCTGACCAGGGATTGAACCCGCAACCTTGTCGTATCGGGAGGATACTCTAACCAAATGAGCTACCCAGCCAGGGTGCATTACTAACCTTTTGATATATTTGTTGACCTAGCAATTCTCACCAAAGATACCTACCACATAGAAATGAAGGCACTGATATGAGAATAGATGTACAAAAATATTTATTGCAGCATCATTTGTAGTTTTTAAAAAATGAAAGCAACCTTAATATGCACCACAAAAAAAAAAAATGGTTGGCCAAATTATAGCATATCTGTACTGTGGAATATTAAATACCCAGTGAATAAATTAGACTTATGTATGATAGTACCAGAAGAGATATTTATGATATATTGTTATGTAACAAAAGAAAAGTGTAGAGTAATATGTGTGCTATGATTTCATTTTTGTTTAAAAAAACACACCAAAAAACAACTTTGTATGTATATATTTGTATTAAAATGGAGAAATGTGGGAGGGCATAAACCAAGCTATTAACATTGATTACCACAGGGCTGTGGTGACTATATGTCTATAGGTTGACTTGTGAAAATGAGCATGTATTGCTTTTATAATGTTAAATATATAGAGAGTAAGCTGATGTGAATTTGGTGGAAAAATTAATATGAAGACCAAGATTGAGAAGAAATCAATGAGCTGCTTTAAATGAATCCTAGTATCCAAACCCTGAGTTACAAGCTTTAAAAAGGCCTTCTAAAAATACAATGTTATCAAGCAGTGACTGCGTCTGTTAGCTTTCCCTTCTTCCTTACCCCACAAACATCCCACCTTCTTAGCCACATTTCTGAAAGTGAGGGCCATATACCCGACACTGGGCAAGATGGTTGAAGGTAGCACATAGACCCAGCATTAAATAACATTAAATCTTATGGTGCAATTACTATTCATATTTTAATTTTCAACCCACTGATTACATATAGAAGAGAGTCCTGGGCATTGATAAATTTTTGACACCTCCCTCATCCTTGCTAATCCTTTGTTATAAGGGCAAAACAGGCCTAGGGCATGAAGCCTTCAGCAAGCCACAATATCTAGTTGGAAGTTTAAACATTATTATGTTCTCATTGTAGTTGTTTTTAGGATTAATTTATGATAAGAGGAACTGGTTTATCATTTACAGTGATGATCTCAAGTTTCTAATGGGGCACTAAATAACATGTGAGATAGTCTACAAGTGCTTTAAAGCCCTGGCTGATTGCCCAGTGGTTAGAGCGTGGGCCCTCAAACCAAAGAGTCTTTGGTTAGATTCCAAGTCAAGGGCACATACCTTGGTTGCAGGCTCGATCCTCAGCCTGGGTCAGGGATGTGTGCGGGAGGCAAGCATTGATGTATGTCTCTCACATCAATGTTTCTCTCTTTCACTCCCTCTCTCTCTCCTTCCTTCTTCCTTTCACTCTCTCTCAAAATCAATATCCTCGGGTGAGGATTAAAAAAAAATTTTTTTTTTAAAAAAAGCACTTTAAAGTAAGACTGTATTAGCCAAGAAACACAGGGCTGTGCCCAACCGCAAAATGGAAAAGTATGAGGTCAGCTCAGTGTATCAGCAATTAGCATCAGCACCACAGGACATAATCTTGATCACAGAAACATAACATCATTTACACAGTTTGAAGCAACAAGCAGCAGGGAAAACTGAGTATTGTCTCATAAGGTAGCAACCGTGTTACAATAACAGGAAGCTGAGCAAACAGAAAATGAAGCCTAATATAGCTCAGGGTAAGAGTTCTCTAGGGAGGTTCTTGCCAGGAACCTGGGTGAGTAAAGGGAGGGAGTAAGAAAAGAGATGGTTTTGGTTTTGAAAAAAGAACTCTAAGCCTGCATATTGGGGAACATCTAGGTTTTTCAAATTGACTATGGTGGACTGTGCAGAAAATAAAGCATGTATGTGAGTGTGGTGAAAAGCAATAGCAATGGGATCACTTTAAAATGGAGTTGGAGTTGCCATCCCAGGGAACTGCTTTGCACATCTTATTCCTCAAACGTTTGGAATGTTAAAGTGGACACGATAATAACCTTTGGACTGGGCCTAAAGCAACATTATATCCTGAACAACTGTTTGGAAATGTGACAAGAAAGCAGACATTATGACTACAGAATATTCTTTAGAATTAGCATCACTGTGTTAGCTCATCTGCATTTATGGAAATTCCTTCCTCCTGTTCATGTAATTTTTCCCCTTCCCTTTTTCATAAAACCCCTTCGCTTCATCTCCTAATTGGAACACTATTTGTGTTTCTGTCTGAGTCAGTGCTTCCTGGATAGCTATTCTCCTGGATCTCAAATAAATGCTTACTGCCTCTCACTTTGGCTTTTATTTTTAGATTAACAGTATTCACATTGCATCACCTGTCCCTTTGGCTACATTTCTACAGCCTGGACAGAGCTCTCTCCTGGTGATGTAGGTGAATTGACTTGAATGAAGCAATGATAGCCTGCTGCTTATATCAATTGCCCTGCCTTTACTATGGAGAGTGAACCAGAAAATCAGCAGTTTCCTTTCAAAGCCCATTTATGTAGGTTACATTTGCACACCCATATAAATAGCAACATTATTTACAATAGCTAAAAGGCAGAAGCAACTCAAATGCCCAATGATGGATGAATCAATAAACTAAATACATACATGCTTTATTTTTTGCACAGTCCAGCATAGTCAGTTTGAAAAACCTAGTGGTATATGCATACATAGCATATTAGTCACCCTTAAAAAGGAAGAAAATTCTGACACATGCTACAACAAGGATAAACATTGAAAACATTATGCTAAATGAAGTAAGCCAATCACAAAGGGACAGATATTGTAGGAGGTACCTAGAATAGTAGAATGCATCTATAATAATAAAAGCGTAATATGCTAATTAGACCAGACAGCCAAATGACTTTCCAGATGTCCTTCCAGACATCCTTCCGGATGACGTTCTGGACGAAGCCACAGCTGTGAGGGCTGAGCCCCTTGCATGAATTTCATGCATCGGGCCTCTAGTAGAGACAGAAAGTAGAATATTGGTTATCACAGGCTGGGTGTAGGCAAGTGGAGAGTTATTTAATGGGTACAGAGTTTCAGTTTGGGATGATGAAAAGTTCAGATAAATCATGGTGAGGATTGCAAAACAATGTTGCGAATATGCTTAAAACCACTGAATTGTTGTTCACTTAAAAGTGATTAAAATGATTTTTTAAAGAACTGATTTAAAGGAAACCATTAAGCTTAGAAGAATCCAGGTCGTACCTAGCTCTGGAGAAAGTGGTGAAGGTGTGGGCCATACCTCTCTGTTCCCCACTCCCACCCATCCATTCTCTACCCTTCTCTGCCCTGCTTTTCCTCCTGAGCCGCATCACTGTGCCTCTTGCCTTCCAGCTTCCAGTTGGAGTCACTCAATGGGGAGTACTAGCAGGGGAATGAGGGAGGAAAGAAGAGTGAGGTTGGAGACTCTGTTTCCCTGGCTCCCTCCCTGCAATATTGCTGCCTGATGACTGTGTCCCTTGACCTAAGGTCCCACAGCCCACGCTGGCTCCAGGTTCTGGGGCTCCTTCCACTTGCCTCCTTATACCTAGGGGGAGTAGCGGCTCCCACTGCTGCTAGCCCTGCAGCTGCACTATCCTGCGTGGTTTCCCCATTTCCCACTAACACCTTTGTATATAGTCCTTTTATTAAATTCCCCTCAAATTACCTAATTTGAGTGCACCATCTGCTTCTTGCTAGACCGTGGCTGATACAAGATTATTTATAAAGATCAAAGTTTGGGAAACACTGACACAAAGAAAATCTACCTATATTTTTCCAAAGATCTCTCTGATCCCCCCCAAACTTTCCAGGTATCCAGAAAAGGTGATGGTAAGGGGTGTGGATGGCAGCATCTTCAGCCCCATCCTTCATCCCCTCTCTTGTTCCAAGCTCTTCTTTCCAATTGCTATTTTAACACAGAGAACTCAACATCTACTGTGTTCTCCAGTCCCACAGACTATAAATCACATTTTTTTGGTAACAGAATTCCATCCCAATAAAACAATAAATAATTCAGATATTCCATGGAGTTTTATTTTTTATAAAAGCATTTTTCCTGTATATGTTTCTATTGTACAGAGCACAAGGACGTGGGGTAATTGCTCTTAAGTATGAGTAGGAAAGCTGAAATGAAATTTATATAAGGCTCTTCAAATTGGCATGCAAATAAAGATAGCTCTATAAAATGAGCTATCTTTCCCTTCTAAGGTATGAATTATGGGGGAAATAACTAAGAGTTTTTCCTTCATTCTTAGTAGCAGTGGCCTAGAATAAGTTGAAACCCCTTCCCGCCCCACTCCCGCCCCATCCCTACAATCCAGGGATACATCCTGCCCAGGCTTTTACTATACACACGTAATTTTGAGGTCACGACAAATAGTCACACCTGCTTGTAAGTTCACTGGCTCAGGTAAGCAGACCGTCTTTTTACTGCAAGAGAAAAGCAACAAGAAGGTATATGTTCAGGGCAGGTTCTTTTTGGTCAGGAGAGAGAGCTGAGAGCTCTCTAAGAGTTTTAATGATGTCAGGTGAAAGAAGTCTGCAATTGTCTACTATAGAAGCCTACTGTCCTCCAAAGGTCCGGGATGGTAGGACTAATAATATAAAGGCTAGAGGCAGGGTAAAGGGAATGGGGAGTCTCAATCCACACCCATGAGTGTGACCAGTGTATGCTAAGGAGGAGGAAAAATGCAATTAGGAATCTTTATTCCAATAAAACCTTGTATAGAAACCAAATAAGATAGAGATAGATAGATAGACAGGTAGGTCAGGTAAAATGGGGTTTCTTATATTGAAGTGGGAATGAGGATTTAGAGTTCACCCTCTTTGGCTTCCTAACATTCCCAACCCAAGATAGCCCTGCAAGTGTGTCAGGAAAACCTTGGGTTGTTGTCATCTATGCATCAAAGAAGCAAATCCCTTATGATGAGATAGAACCTCAACAAGCATCATATCTAAGATCAGGATTGGTCCTTATGGGTGTGTCTGGGGTAGGTGCATACTCAGCTTACTTGTCATTGACAGGCAAAGGAGCAGTGCAGAATTTCCCAACAATGGTAGTCCGGTCTTTTCTCCAAAACTGGCGAGAAGCCTGAAACTTGAGATTCACTTGGTGTATCTGGCACTGAGGAGTGGGGTGAGCTAGGACTCCTCTCCCCTGAAGTTTCTGTTTCGGTCTACAAGGGGAAGGGAGAGTAATCATGTAGCACTTTTGACCTTGCTTCCCTTGGTCCTTATGAGGTTCTGCTGGTAGCACTGGTTAGCTGTTATGTACAAGAGTCAGCCCCTTGTAGGTGGGGACCATGGTCATTTGTATCACCACAACAAGTCCTTCTGCCCATACCCAGTTTTGAACATGACTCAAAAAAATATTTGTTCTTTTTTTTTTAAGTAAACAAGTGGACACTGCAGCAAAGTAGTAGCCCTTGGATTTTCACATCTGAAAAATGTCCCTCATTCTTAGATTCCTATTTGGAAAAGATCTAAACTTTCAGATTTACCAGTCTTGAATTAGAGCCCACTTTTAGGGCATTCAAGTCAAAGGATTTTGTGTGAGGACTACTACACTCTTTTTTTCTTTAATGAAAAAAACCTAGCTGATTCTATTATTATAATCAATGCCAAACAAATATTTAAATCAATTAAAATTTAATTAATTAATCATGAAGTTATTTTCACATTTGTCTATAACAATAGGAAATACAGTTCTTGGCATAAAGACATAGACTTTGGAGTTTAAAACATCCCCAACTACAAGATCACATATAGGAAACTCACATTATTGTTTATGTGATAGTGAATTTGTTAATCAAATTAAAATAATTACATTATGTAGAATAAAATAAAATAGAAATAGATTCATATTTAAATAATCTTTATTTATAAAACACTATCCTGAGAATGTAATCCATTAAGCTCCAATTTGAGCATAAGTATAATCACTTTAGTAACAGCTGTTACTTAAACTGAAAATGGAAGAAGTCAAAATTACTTTTGGAAACCAAAACTATTGCCAAGACTCTTGTGTTTCTGGTTGTTCATTCAGTAGTAGGCTCACTTGAAGGCAGACTCGACCCTGATTGGTACTTACTTCTTTCAGGATGTGGTGGTAAAATCCAGCTCTTGGGGGAAGATAATGAGGAAAAGCTCTTGATGAATAGACATTTCTCATTGCAAATGGAGGAGGTGGTGGGCCGGAAAAGTCCCTTGGAAGAAAATAATCACAGGAAGCTCCATACATGCTTCCTGGAAGTAGAGAAAAAGGAGGACCTCGTCTCATGTAGGTGCCCCTTGCATCCATTGGAAACAATGGACCTCTGATTGGAGGAACAAAGCCAGGGCCAGTTGCTTCACTTTTGGTGGGGAGAGATGAATCAGGCATATTTAAATTACCAAGATCATCTTTGCTATCATTTCCACTGGATTCCATTTTGGAAGACATTGACCCATCTGCTTTATCTAATGATGGCATATTAAAACTTCTGTGTTCTGCTGGTCCAGATGGTCTACCAATATTAGAATAAAATCTTTCTTGCCTATGTAGAGGAAGAGCTAGATCAGGATAAGGTTGGCCTGATGAAGGAATTATCATCCTATGATCCTGTTCCCAAGGAGATGAAAGGGACCCAGTATCAGAAGGTTCCCTGTGAGGATGAGTTAACTTATCAGAGCTTGATTCTCCTCTTTCATTAGTAATCTGATGGTCCTGAGGATTCCCTGGGCCTCTTAAGTCTCTCCTCCTTCGCCCTGGAAGCAAAGGTGAGAGTCTGAGTGGGCCCTCCAACAAAGTTGGAAGGGAGAGAAAAGCTCTTGTTTCAGATGAAGGTCCACTCAATGGTGACAGACCATATGGGGATTGCTCTCTGCCAAATGCTGTATTTGGAGAATCAAGTGCATACAGATCTTTTTCTAAAAGTTCAAATTTAAGCTCTGTTTCTGTTAATTTTTGTCTGAGGTAAGAATTTTCTTTCTTTAAATCACTGAGATTTCTTTCAGCAGTCCAAGCTGCCAACCAATTATCATAGGCTTTTTTTTCATGGGAAATAATCTGCCCTTGATAAGAATGAATGGTTCTCTCTAATTCTTCCTCAAGATCTTTGGCTCTAATTCTATAGGTCTCCAGATCTTCGGTTGCATGTGTGATCTTTTCATCTCCTTTAGAGCGTTCTTCCTCTTTCTCTAGCTGGTAATTTTCTTCTACTGTTAACTTCCTGTTAAGTATCATTTCATTTTCTTGATACAGTTCAGTCATTACCTTAAGTTTGTGCTGAAGCTTTTGATTCTCATTTTCAAGATGTTCATTTTCTGACTGCAAAGATGTGTGTTCAGCCTGGAGATTTTTAATACACTCTATAAGCTCTTCCTTTGTTTTATCTACTTCAGTTAATTGGGTGTATATTTGGTTTCTTTCTCCTTCTAGGGTTTTTAAATAAGCCTTTAACTTAGCAGTATGAATCATCTTCTTCAAATCTCCTTTTGGTTGATTATCTAAGAGCACACTATTTTCTGAATCACTCATTTCCAATTCCAAGTTATCATCCCTTACGTCTTCTCCAAGCACTGCAGTCCAATCTTGCATCTTTAGCAAGTATTCAGTCAGAGATTTGATCTGATTTTCTTTGTCACATAAAATTTGTTTTGCATATACTTTGGAGTCTACAAATGTTATTTTCTGTTCATTAAGTTCACTTACTTGTTCTTTCCATTCTTCAGCTTCTTGTAAAAGCTGTTTCTGGCTTTCCTGAAGTTGGGAATTTTCACTCAAGGTATCTTTTATAGCTATCTTAAGTCGTTCTTCATTCATTTGAAATATTTTGAAGGTTGTTTTGGCTTCAGCTACTTGTGATTTGAGTAATTTTGATTCATCTTCTAAGGACTGTATCCTTTTGGAAATATCTACCACCAATTCATCTTGTTCGGATTTCTCTTCCTTTAACTCTTTTGCTAGAAAGAGTATTTCATCCTCAAATTCAGATTTGGAACTGTTCAGCTTTTCACAAATTGACTCCAAACTTTGAGTTTCTGTCAGCTCCTCCTCAAAGCTGGAATCCTTTAATGACTGGAAGCCTTCACACTCTTTTTGTAGGAGGCTACATTTTTCAAGTAGTTTACAGTTTTCTTCCATTAGTGTAGAAAGTTCTATAGCATGCTTTTTCTCTTTCCACATAAAGCCGGCTTCTAATCCAAAAAGAATTTATCCACATAAACAGAAAAAAAAAAAAAAAATCCAACAGTGGCTGCACATATCAGCAATTCCCATAGAAAACCATAGGGATTATGGGTGTGTGTTTTTTCTCATATCTTCGGCAGTGCTGCCTAGCCCTGCCTAGCTTTGCCAGGCCTAGCCCCAAGTGGGTGGAGAGGGGGGTGGAGAGGCAGTCCCGGGCTCCTCTATGGCGCCAGGGCTGCCTTGGGCTCACAGGCCTAACCAAGGCCTGGCTGAGCCACAATCAACAGCAGAGAATGCGAAGCTTCCGCACGTCAACCGGACCGGACCACTGCGGAGCCGACTGCAGGGGGGTACCGGGGAGGGGGGGAACGGCGCCCACAGGCCTCCTGGGCTCCTCCATGGCGCCACGCTGCCCGCTGAGGCGTCTCGGCTGCTACTTAGGCTTTGCGCTCCGATGATCCAAAGGCCCAAGCCCATCCCGCAAGAGCCTGCGCCGTGCCCTCCCCTCCCCTCCCCACCCCCCCCCCCTCGTTTTGGTTTGGGCCAGGCGGGGACGCGGGGACGCGGGACGCAGTGAAATTCCCCTCCTTCTTCGCGGGAGATTCCTAGACGCGTCCTGGGAGCGCGCTCTTAATTAAAGGGGCTGGCGCCCTCCCTGGCGAAGCCACCCGCCTTTGGAAGTCCAGGGGCTTGGGCCTGAGAAATTGGGATTCGGGCTCAGGCATCTAGCTGTGGTGGGGGCCGCTCAGTGAGATGACGAAGGCTTTGGCCCAGGACTCCCCTCCCTCATCTGTGGCCGTGGGCAGTGAGGCTTCCCCTGGATCTCAGCCCCAATCCGGGCGCTTTCCTCTCGCAGCCCCCCAAGAGCCTCTGTGCACTCCACGGCAGCCCGCTGTCATTGCAGTTAGAAAATGCGAGGACTGCTCTATTTTAGACGAAGTATGAATGTGTGGGTGGGAAGAAACAAACTAAAATCAGGTCTGGAAATTAGACAGAGCTGGGGTGAGATTCAGGTGTGAACCCTGCTCTCCCGACAGCCTCCAGCCGTGAGCTTGAAGCACAGGGTGTGCTGGTGTTGACGAAGTCCCGGAGGCTCGGAGTGAAAACAGGATCCAGGACTCTCCCGACCCGCCCCCTTGGCCTTGCCCCTGATTCCCGCGACCCGTTTGCAAGATTCAGGCACCACTTTGGACTCGTGTCCTAAGACAAAAATGGAGAAAGGAGTATGAAGTGATCAACCTAGAGAAGCGCTCCAGAAAGGGCCACAGGGCTCTAGACAAAAGCAAGACTCCGCGTGGAGAAGACGCCTGCCAAGCAGGACAGGCTTGGCACCGGCCAGGCCCAGCCCGCAGAGCCAGGAGGGCTCCAGGTTGCCTCCTGTGCCCTGGTCGCGTTGCCTTTCCAGTCCTGCCTGGGCTCTCCGGCAGGTGGGTGAGGCCGGGCCTGGCTCAGCAGCAAGGTTTCGTTTTCGTTTCTGGCCTCCACAGAGATGAAATGTCTTCTTTATGTATTTTTTTAACCCAGGGTTAGTCGTTTAATTTGTTCTTCCCTCTTGAGGAAGATCCAGTATAATTTTGTATAAAAGCTGTTCCTGTTATATTACATGTGGGGAGGGTTTTTGAAATATTTAATGTTCACCAGAAGAAGCTGCTTGGATGGAGGAGCTTGCAAACTAGGAGTATGAAGGACGCTGTGAGTGGCTGGAGACTAGGCCCGGGTAAATTCTCTAATTAGAAGGAAATTTGGGGGTTTCACAAAATTACAGAAAGTTGGGGAAAGACCACCCACAAGCCCCCTCCCCCCACCTTTTTTTCAATTTCTGTTCTGCAAGAAAACAAAAACACCAAGGAATTTAAGGTACTCATGTTGAGAGCCTTTTTCAAAAGAGTAATACCAGTCTCTTGAGAGAGGGAAGGAGTCTGTGAATGTCCATTCGAATCATTCAGGGAGTCTTTAAAACAGGGTTGGGGAACCCTTTTTCTGCCAGGGGCCATTTGGATATTTATAACATCATTCTTGGGCCTTACAAAATTATCAACTTAACAATCATCCTGCTATACTTGGTCAAACATTTAACTAACTCACCCCTAATGCCTTGGCAGGGCCAGATCAAATGATTTCCCGGGCCTTATACTACTAGTGGGCCGGGCGTTCCCATCTGTGCTTTAAAAGTATGCCTGTTGGAAGGTAGTCAATAATACTGTAATACCTATGTGTGGTGTCCGGTGGGTACTAGATTTATCGGGCTGATCACTTCGTAATTATATAAATGTCAAATCTCATTGGTTTGCACACCTGAAACTAATATAATATTGTACGACAACTGTAATTGAAAAATAAAAGGTTATTTAAAAAAAAAAAAAAAGTATAGCTATTGCGGCAATGCCCAGAGATTCTGCTCAGATTGTTCTGGGGTGGAGCTTAGTGGCAGTATTTTTCAAAGCTCTCCAGGTGATTCTAATGTGCAGCCAGAGTTGTGTGTCACTGTCACAGAGTTAAATCCCTTCTATTGGACTACCAATGGGCTGGAGAGGTAATGAAAACACCCTTCTAGAAGGAACACACCTTTGAAGTGATCTGAAGAAGAAAAGCTACAATCTACAGGGCTCAGCTAGGCACCTGGAGATCTGGTTGGGGTCCTGACTGCCTGCCCTGTTCATGGTGCGGCCTTGGTGAGCTGTACTCTTGCTGTCCCAGGCTGTTTGGGAGCCGAGAAGTCCTCCTGCTCTTTCCAGCAGAGACTTGTCTTCCCTGAAAGCACAGTTAATGTGCAGCCCTGCAGCCTGAGAAATGTTTTCAAACCCAAAACTGATCTGGTCACACTCCTATTTAAAACTCCCAGTGGCTCCCCAACCTGGATCTCAGGATAAAACCAAAATCTCTAAGCTGTCCTTCAGGGCCTTGCTTGGAGTAGTCCTGACTTGCCCTTCCAGCCTCCTCACATGGGGCTTTGGCCCCCTGCTTCCCCTCCCAGGGTCATAGTCTCAGTAACCCCTGACCTGAGCAACTCCTAAGAATCTTAAATCTCTACTCAGCCCTAGCTGGTTTGGCTCAGGGGATAGAGTGTTGGCCTGCGGACTGAAGGGCCCCAGTTCGATTTCCGGTCAAGGCACATGCCGGGGTTGCAGGCTTAATCCCCAGTGTGGGGCATGCAGGAGGCAGCCAATCAATGATTGTATCTGATCATTGATGTTTCTATGTCTCCCTTTCCCTTCCTCTCTGAAATCAATAAAATAAAATAAAATAAAATCTCTACTCAAATATCATGTCCTCACACTTGGTCAGGTGTCACCTTACATGTTGGCATAGCACCTGCCCTTGTTGACAGTTGTGCACTTCTATGTGTGCACACTGGTTGTTTTCCATTCTCCTGCAAACCATATATCTCAGGCTCCTCTGCCAGCAGGTTCCAGGGAGAATATAGCTCTGTTCTGTGCTCTGCCAACACCGCCCTTTGTCCCTCTAGCCCTGGGGTGGGATGGCTCCTCCTGTGGCTGATTTCTGCATTGCCTCCCATCCTTTTGGGTTTTCAGCTCTCCCAACACATTCATAATTAGTTCCCTGAGTTAAATCCCTTCTATTGGACTACCTGGCTTGGGTTCTGGTTCCCAGACTGGACCCTAACTGAAATGCTGTTTTATCTGATTAGTGAGTGTTTTACTAGTTTGTGAGTAACCAACCAATTGCTTTTTGAAGAAGCATGCACTGCTGAGGTCCTTTTCCCTGCCTGGCTTGTGATGTCCTACAGTTGAGGTCCTCTGCTCTCCCATCTCGAGCCTGGTCCCAACCAGCTGCTAGGCCCAGGTGCGACAAGGAAGGAAATGCTCAGCCTCATTCCAGTAACTGGCACCACCCAGCATCAAGCCTGCTGGCCATCCCCTTGCATTCATTTGCTACCGGACAATGCTTGTAGTTCTGTTCTGGTAACTCACCCAGTGCTGCTCCCCTGCTCAGGAGTGGGTGCTTCCCAGGCTGTGGCCTGCCCTTCCTCATGGCTGAAGCCCTCCTACTTTTGACGTCCCTGATGCCCCCTTCCTGGATACCTGAGCACTGCTTCCTATCAGGGACACAATTTCTATGTTTTTACCACCTGTTGGGACACCCCATCACTGCTGCCTGCCTGCCTCATCTGCTCTTGTCTGAATGCAATATGCTTGAACCCAGTACTGACCCTGAACTTGAGACAGTTGTGTGTCTGTGTCTGTGGTAGATTCTGCCCTCACCCCCAGCCCCAGCCCAGTGTGCTCGGCTCACTCGGCTCACTCACCAATGATGACACAGTGCCTGTCCTGGGATGTGTGTGTGTGTGTGTGTGTGTGTGTGTGTGTGTAAAATAAAACTATGTCCTAAGGAGAGAGGCCAGCCGTGAGGGACACTTACTTACATGGTGATCTTGACTGAGGAGGTGACATTGCTGCTAAAGAAGGTGACCACGATATGGGTGTCCTTGTTTCTTGGCTCCTGCAAGTTAAACTCCACAAGGCTGTGATGCGCTAGGAAACCAAAGTAGAGCAGACAAGTGAGCTAGAGGTTGGTGGGTGCAGTGCCCAAAAAGCCCCCGGGAGAGCACAGCAGTTCGATTAGAAATCTCAGCCCTACCTCTTCGTAGCTGTGTGACCTGGAGCAGATTACCTGTCACTGCAGATCCTCAGCTTCTTCAAGTGTAAATTGAGGAAAATAAAATAGATCCCTCACAGGTTTCAATGAGAATTAAATGAGTGACTACATATAAAGTCCATAGACAGTGCCTGTGCCTCAGAAGCGTTCAATCCATGTTAGTTTTTATTATTACTTGTAATGCTAGAATGTCCCACTCTGCTCTGTTTGGTGACGTTATCTGGTAGAGTGATTTTAAAAGAACCAAAAAGGATATCTCTTACACTAAATAATTAAATCGCAAATATAGTAACATCCCTCTCCAAGCCCACCATACATACACACAGTGTCGGGGAGCACACTGTGTGCAGGAGATGACTATTGCCCTCCCTGTGGCATCTCCACCCTCCCAGGCAGCATGGACATGGGGGCTCTCAAAGCTGGTGTCATCGACACGGACTGTGTGAGATGCCTGGCTCACGGCAATACCCCTGTCTAAGTCACTGAACCTGCTGGAACCTGCTGTCCCTCTGGCAAGAGAGGTTAAGGAGTGCAGCCTCCCTGACACCCCACTATTTTCTTATTAAGAGGTAGGCCCATCTGGTGGCATTTTGTATTAACTTTGGTCTTGAAGCATTTTCACAGACTCCTTTGGTGATTGGGACATACTAGTACCTGGAGAAGCAGTCCTTCCCCTTCCCCCTGCCTCTGGTCCCTCCAGGCTCATGGGGTTAGTGACAGGACTCAGGAGAGACGCCAAGATGCCAAGAACTCACCAGAAGAAAAGATAGCACTATATGCCCCACCCCACCCAAGAAAGTGCTACACCCCTGCCATCTCTCTTTCTCATTTGTTTACTATGGGATGTAGATTGTTATGGTGATGGACAAGGTTGAACTGAAGTGGATCATTGTGATGTGAAAAAATAAAAGCTAACTTACATGAGCCTTAGGAATTTAATTATACCACTTTGCCAGAAGTTATCATTGATCAAGGAAGTTTCCTAAGGTTCTGCTTCTCCCTGCTCTACATTATCTGGAAGGCCCAGGAGGACCAGGTCTGCTAACGTTGGGTCAGTGGGAACCAATTTGCACAGGAGCATGACATGGGAAGCAGCACACAGAGCCCTGGACAGTTGGTCAAGAGACCTGAATACAAGGCCCGGCCCTGCTGCTTCCCCGCTGTGTTGCCTTGTCTGTCACTGAACCTCTCTGTGTTTCAGTTCCTTCATCTGTAAACAATATCTCCATGCTCTAACTGGTTTGGCTCAGTGGATAGAGCATCGGCCTGCAGACTGAAGGGTCCAAGGTTCGATTCCGGTCAAGGGCATGTACCTTGCAGGCACATCCCCAGTAGGGAGTGTGCAGGAGGCAGCTGATAGATGTTTCTAACTCTCTATCCCTCTCCCTTCCTCTCTGTAAAAAATCAATAAAATATATTTTTTAAAAACAATAACTCCAGCATCACCTCATAGAACATGATGAGAATTAGGTAATAGAGAAAAGGTTCTTCTCTATCACCTCATTTAATCTTATCTAGAGAAGATTTTCTGCCATGCTGGTGCATGCCTGGCAGGAGTATAGGGTAATCCCTGTCCTGGTCAGCACTTCTGAGCCCGCCCCGGTGCCATGATGGCCTGGGAGTAGGTGAGAACAGGGAGCTGCCAGCTGCCAGCACCACCTGCACTACCAGGTGGAAGGCTATACCCCGAGGGCATGGAAGGTCCCAGCTTGAACACTCAGAACAGAAGCCTCAAAGCACAAAGGCAAACAGTTGTTCCTGAACAGACAGGACCATGCTTCTGGGGGCATTGGGAGGAGGTCTCACAACAAATTTAAAACAGAAAAATTATGGCTACATGAATCTGCCTCAGTAGGGATCTTCAAATGCCTGTAATCTCCATGTGCTCCCTGTGCAGACAGGGAGGAGCCAGTTCAGGTGGCCTGGAAGCTGCCTGGGAAATAGAACTGGACGTCTGCTCCCCACAGCACTGCTTCCACTGCTGGACTAAGCATCCTCCTTCAGGCTGATCTCCAAGGGGTGCTGAGGACAGATGAGTAGCTGAGAAATACGGCTGCAAAGAGCAGGTTCTCAGAAGAGGAGCAAAGAAGCAGGTGTGAAGGCAGGTGGCATATGAAGAGTATAGAATTTGGAGTCAGAAGGCCTAGAGTTGAATCCTGACTTTTTCACCCAGCTATGTAGCCTTGGGCAATCACTCAGTCTTTCAGAGCCTCCCTTTCCTCACACCTACCTCTCAGAGTTGGGTTATCAAGGGAGCTGATACATGTGAAAAGCCCACAGTTAACTCTTGTAACCCTCTTTGTTCCTAAGAGGGAGCTATGAATTCCCTCTGGCATGAAATTGGAAACACCTGCATCTACTTTCCCAAATTGTCTGATTGATAAAAGGAAGGGAATTATTAATTATCAGGTTCTAGTCACTGACCTACTAACTTTCTGTATACTATTTTATTTGTATAATTGGTTCTTCAAAGTAGGTACAGTACAATTATTGTTCCCACTTTCTACATAAGGATATAGCAGTTCAGAAAGGTTAAGTAACTTGCTCCTGGTCACACAGCTGGTGAGTGGAGAAGCTGAGATTCAGATCCTGGTCTGTAAGACCACAGAGTCTGAACTTTGATCTCCCTATCACACTGCACCAGACCTTCTAGTACCAGTAAGGTATGGCCACAAAGATCCCTCCAGCAACCATACACAGTTGATCAGAAAATCAGTTAGAATTAGCTTGGCCATATAATTTATCATCCTAACCCAGCCTACTTCTGTTCTGCGCATACAATAAACCAGACAAGATCCCAGGATAACAAACACAAACCAGGAAGTAGAGTCACCCTAGTTAAGATGCAAATCATATAGGGAAAGATGATGTTTCGGCCTACAATGTAGTTCATAGATTCTAAGGCACACTTTTCTCTCACACTTAACATCTTTATAATCACTGCACCTTAGCTTCAATGAAATGCTAACATTAGAAGCAACGGTGAACAGTTGGGATGTATGAATGGGCATCAAGGAGGGGGTAAAAAAGTATGCAGAAAGGAGGAAGCCAGAAGTCCATTCAAATACCACTCTAGAGAGAGGCCACACTGGAGGGGCAGATTTGGGGAGATCTGAGGGGGGGACTAGGATCAGTATATAAACAGGAAGATGCTCCCAAGTCCTCATCCTTAGTAAAGTAATAGGTTAAACTGGCTCTGATAGTTCCAGTTCTATCTGAGACCAGTAGTGGCTGTGCCCCACCCCTCCCATGACATCTTTGCCCCAGTCCTTCACCTCCCACCTTGGCTACCACGCTGGGCTGGACACAGCCCAAGCCAGAGCCCTGGACTCTGCTGGACAGCACACTGGCAGAGCTGAGCCATGCATGTTTCCCCCCAACTCACCACAGTATGGAGCCTTGGACGTGGTCAGGAGGTAGACTCTCACTTCCTTGGGAAGTGGCTCTATCTTGACACCACCTTGTTCCACCAGCCCTGGAAGTCAAGACACAAAGACAGCAGAGTCCTGAGACGGCCATTTCAGGGTCCATGGCACCCAGCCACATATTGATTAATTCATGCACCCATTCATTCTACAAACAACCACACTGCATGGTCATTACATGCCATGCCCTATGGTGAGTCCCAGGA
The DNA here is from genome assembly GCF_963455305.1 of Plecotus auritus. Classification (NCBI taxonomy): domain Eukaryota; kingdom Metazoa; phylum Chordata; class Mammalia; order Chiroptera; family Vespertilionidae; genus Plecotus; species Plecotus auritus. The sequence continues at coordinate 166,973,589 of NC_137771.1, read as the reverse complement.
TACATGCAACTCAGACCAGCTGGGGATAAACACACAAGTAAACAGGAAGTTTAGATCACCTGGCCCATTCTCAGGAAGTATTTCTAAGCAATTTGAAATTATGTCTCCAACTTGTAAAACAATCTACATGACAGTTGTTTAATGGCATTTACCTCCTATGTAGTAGGAACACAGGAAGTGTTTGACCTGAATAGTGGTTGACAAGTTGGGAAGGGCATTCTAGGCCAAGAGTACAGTTCCAACAAAGGCACAAAGAGTAAGGAAACATACAATGCTCTTGGGAGTACAGTAGTTAGCATCCCCGGGGTGTTCCATGTCAGTGAAAGTGTAGTGAGAGATGAGGCTGTTGTGAGAGAAGTGGTTGTTACACCAGCCTGTCTGTCACATCTGAGGGAAATCATGACATATGCCCAACAAGTAGGCCATAATGTTGATTTGCTTTATTGTGGGAAGCTAGCCCTACTTTACTATTTTGTCAACATGAAATCAATTTCATTCATGTGAGCAATGCCAGGCTGTTGTAGCTCTGAGTGGAAGCCAGGGGTGGGAAATGGGAGAGAGCAGAGGGGGGCGGCGGCACGGGGTGGAAGGAACCACTTACATTTCCCAGAGTTTTTCCTGGAGCCCTTCATTCTGGATAGATAACCCCAAGATGTTTCCAGTAATGATCTGCACAGGTGAGTCAACACCAGATCCCTCAGTCTTTCCTGAGCCCTTCTCCTCAGACTGGCCTAGATCATTCAGAAATGTGCCTGAGCCGGCCAGCAATTAGACGCCCCTCCAGCTGGCACATGGCCACTACAGCCTCACACCTTTAAAGTGGGCCATGTGTGCCAATCTTGGGGACTTCCCCAAAGCACCTTTATTTAGGGACTACCAGGAGTTCAAGAATGGCTGGACCAACTAAAAAGACCTTTATCAAGCATCCAGTTTGCAAGTGGAGTCAGAGGCTCTGGAATATAGCAATGTTTCTAGAGAGCATCATGAGGCTGGTCCTGCAGGGAAGGGGCTGTGTGTATGTGAAGGGTGTGTGCAGGGTGAGTATGGCATCGGGCAGCAATATAGAGAGTGAGGGATGGGACACAGGGCCAAATGTCATCCTCCAGGTTAGAAGAAGCTAAACACCCCATCGATTACATTTTCTTTATCACAGTTGGGTAGATTTCTTGACCATAGATCAGGACTTAAAGTGGTGACAACTAGCAATACTTGAACTTCCCCCAAATTGTCAAAGGAAACAAAGAGGTAGCATTTACCAATCCTTGGACAGGAAAGCAGAAAAGGATTAAAACAATCCAGACAGTGTCCAGCAAGGAAGGCCTTGTAGCTAGCACAGGGAAAGGCCATCAGAGGACAGAGATTCTCCAGGGCGCTGATGTAGAGGTCCACAGCCCTCATATGATCACAGATCAGATAACTATAGCCTGAACAGGGGAAAGAAACACAACCACATTTTCAGTTAGAGGCAAAGGGAAATTCCCTCATGCTACTTACCATAACTCTATTGAATTTTCTATTCCAGCAGGCTATAGATACACAGGGTGCCCCCTGAGCCACATTTAAATAATATGAATAGACATGGTTTCTTTTCATTTTCATTTTACAAAGATACCTATGCTTAATCTATGGAGAAAATTGCTGAATTTGAGACCCATTCTTCTGTGATCATGCTAATTCTCTTTTAGAAAATGAGAGCATACAGACTTGGCAATTCTAATCCCACTTCTCAAAATGGATATCTTGACTGCACATTTTACCTTCATCATCACTCACACAACCCATTTTTTACAAAAAATTACAATCTCATTAAACCCAACCCAATAACAAGACTATCGAAGGAGTCAGTAGCAAGCAGTTCATAGTCAACCTCTGAACCAATGTGCTGGGTTCACCTGGCCAACTGACTGATATGCTCACTTTGCCAAATGTACCAATTTACCAAAAACTTGGTTTTCTTGTTATTGTTTTTGTTTACTATTTAAAATTTTGCAATAACTCATATTAGATGAATTGGCTGGGGCTAAGAGGTCTGTAGTGAGCCAAAATTTCAGGGTTCAGGCATCTTCAAACTCTCCCTTCACCTTGGGACACCACCACCCCCAACCCTGAAATCAGCAACCAAGTTTGAGCTGTGTGTTGATCCCCCACCCCGCCCTGCCCCCAGTTGGGATGCTCTATGGCCAACCTCCTTCTAGCTGCAACAGGGATCTGGGAGAGACAAACTAAATCCCTCTCAAATTATGCTATGAAGAATAAATGAGAAGTGGCCAACTAAATGCCATAGAAATTTTCAAAAGCCGTTAAAACCGTACTATCCCATATGATCAAAATTGCTGGGAAATATGTAAGTTGGAAAATCAGTAAATTTGATTAGTGGTTATTCAATACAATTGTTGAAATAATCCTTAAAATGAAAATGTCAAAAATTTGGTAAACCAGGAAGAAACTAAAAAGATAGTCAACAGATATCAGGATAAAACTCCTATATGAATTGCTGATAGTTTGACTATATTCATAAGAAGAATATAAGAAGACTAACCAACCCTTAATACTTAACTTTTGACAAATGTAATGTTTTTAAAATGCTAAGAATATATTCAATGAACATGTGTATATTCAAAAAGAACATTCATAAAATATATTTAGAAGAGAAGAAATATATGTTTATTGATGTACTCAAGAAGATTATCTTGAAAAGAGTTTTGGGGGACTGTTAAATTTAGTAAGTTTGGGTGTGAAGCCACGGCCAGCGTGGCCTCGGGTACAAAGGCTTGGAGAAAGCGCTGACGCACAAATACACAAGACAAGAAATATAAATTTGGAAATTATGGGGGAAGCCAGGGAAGCTTAGCTGTAGTAGCCAAGTTCCACTGAGTCTCCATTCCCATCTGTTTTTATTTACTAGAATACACAATTGCCTTTTAGGAATGCAAACAATGGTAATGTTTAGTAAACAGTAAGATTATAAGGTTGGGGGAGTTTGCTTTAGGCCATTGAGTCAGCAGTAGGTAATAAAATGCAAATATTCACCCTGTGAATATCAAAGAGCCCAATTCAGCCTTCTGACCAGACTTCTCTTCTCGCATTTATATTAATTACTGTTGATCTTGGTTCTCAGCATTTGGGAATATGGTCACTCAGTGAATTGATCCTTTGGCTACCTAGCTTTGGGCATGTTGGTCTACTTCTTCCACAACTAGGTCTGTAAAGGATGTAGCTAGTCTGGACTCTTGCCACAAAGCAGGACCCAAGAAGAATAGAGATTATTGCCTTGAGTGATGTTATATCATGGCAGCACCTAAGAAGTAGGGAGGGCAGTGTAGGTATGTAGAAGGCTTTCAATTTTAGTCACTTCTCCTCAGAATTCCTGGGCTCCAAAGACATCCATTCAATAAGTGCTGAGTAAGACATTATGGGACATAGCAAAGGATACTGGAAGGAAGACCTTCTGTGGCCCACACTAGAAGACTCAACACAAAGGGTATTGGTGACTTCTGGCCTCTGGGGAAGCCAAACACCTACTCTCTGTGGCTTTCTGACCTGCATGAATGAAGGTGGGACACCCAGGTTGGTCTTGGCCTCCGTTGACAAAGTAGTCCACATGTCCAACAGGAATCCGAATACCCAAGTCTGAAAGGAGGCAGAAGCCCGTTACCATCTTACTGCAGGGGCATATTGCCCAGGTACCACAGCAGAGTCCACTGGCAGCAGAGCCTGAGGTGTGACCTTATGAGCCCACCTACTCTGTGTTCTGAATGAGAACCCACCTCACTCCTACATGCTATGAGAATGCAGAACTAACCCTTAGGTTTCTAAAGAGGGTTTGCTGAAAGGAAGCACAAAATAAATTCCTAAGATGATGCTCATATTTGCCTAATGAAAATCAAGAAAACTAACCCTTAACATAAGTTTTAATAAATCAGTAAATGTTATAAGCTTGGTAAGTTTCCTTGTGGAATAGTTTCTATTTTATTTCAAGCAATAGTTCAGATATATATGTTTGGGGCCACATTTGCACATTCTCCCACATATTTTTGTGCTCTCCTGATAGAGCAGAAATATGACCTGGTTATAGAGAGAGGAGTTTGAAAGACTATACACTTCATTTCATCATCATGACCATGTCTGATCCCTCAGACTGGGTCGGATCCAGCTACCAAAGACAAATTTTCTTCATATCATCTATCATTATTGTAAGCAATTGATTGTGTATTATTTATTTAATGCCATCTATCCAGGTTTTAAGCAATGATGTAGAAGTTATTCTTGATTTCTCCCTTTCTTTCATTCCCTACATTTATCCCATCACCTGTCTATTCAGCTCAAAATATATTCAAAAATATATTTTGAATCTTTCTACTTCTCTCTGTCTCTACTGCCACCACCTTTGCCACCGTCATCTCTCACCATCACCTCTCAGTCTTACTGCAAACACTCTCTAATGTGCCTCCAGGCTTCTCTTAATGCTCCCCTGCAAGTCCATTCTCCGCATAGTAGCCACAGTAATCCTTTAAGGATACCCAATCACTGTCCTATTCTCACTGATCATACAAGAAAATTTAAACTCCTTGCCATGGCAAGCTGGTTCTGCTTCCTCCTCTTCAACCTCACTCAGTGCCTCACTCACTGCACTTTGCCCTGCCCCCACCCACATCCAAGCTTTCATTTTGGCTATCTTCTCTAACTAAATTGGACTTCTCCCTGCTCTTCTCAGGGTTGATTCATTTCATCTGCAAAGTCTCATGTCAAATATGTCTTTGGGTAGACTATCCTCAATAATTCCACTTAAAGAGACAGCCTACCCAAGTCACCCTCTAACTCATACCCTTCCTTTTCATAATCACAATGTGTAACTACCTTGTCCATTTATTTGTATGTAAACTCCACAACAGCAGGCCCTTTACCTGTCTTTTTTCTGCTACATCCTCAATCCAGCAGAATACCTGGCACATGTGAGTGCCTAATAAATACTTATTGAAGGAATAAATGAGTGAATGTTTGCCCAGTTAACCTGTAACTTCCACATGGGCAGGGGCCTAATTTATGTCTGTTCATTGCAGTGTTCTCAGTGTCTACTACTTAGTTCAATAAAGACTGAGATGAATGGAATGATTTCTTTTCCTTTGGTCACATTAAGGAGAAGCTCCGACTTCAAGAGGCACTGAAAGGCTTGGCTCAGGTAAATAGAGACTTAATACATCACCTATTTAGCAAACTTAGGGACAAATTTAGGTAGAGCCCTATGGGCTTTGGTTTCCTTTCTGTGAGATGAAGGAAGGAGAGGTTTGAACACTATGATTGCATGGGTTTCATCCAGATTCATCAATCAGTGAATCTTGGATGCTAAAAGATGGCTTCTGAGCAAAGGGAATGAGACATGGACATCTCTCACTTGAACTGTACACACTTTGGTAGGGACAGATGCTATTTCTTCCTTTACCCACCATGCTGAGCACAGAGTCTGGCACAGATTCATGGCATTTGATAGGGAGTTGAAATGAGGAGGAATGCCCACTCCCTTTCTAACTGCTGAGAAGAGTTTAATTTGGTCATAGTGGATTCAGAGTTGGGACTCTTTCCTGGGCCTGTCACTACTGGAGAGGGGACTTTTCACTCTTCACTGGACCGAAGAACTGGGCTCATCCCCTGGGAGCCTGAGAATCTGTCCCAGGAGTAGAATGTTCCATTCCCCCCCGGGCGAGGCACAATCACCCTGAAAAAGCAGCATGACTTTCCCATATGTCAGCCAAGCAGCAGTGCCCACCCTGGCACTACGTCGGCACAGGGTTAGTGTTGAATCAGAGAGTGAGACTGGTCCATGATTGAAAAATCTCAGGCCTGCTGCTAGCTAAAAATAAAACCATTCATCTCAGTGCTAAGAAAATGAGAGAACCTGCAGGATGCTGGGGAATGCCTCACTGCGCAACAGAAGCTCAGCAGGAGAGGGAATCTGCCTAGGGCCACCCAGAGATATGGCAGCCCCCTAGCCCTTACCCTGTTCTCATTCCCCCACCCCAGGAGGAACTCCCAGCTCACTGTCGGTGTCTGTGTGGATGGCTTCCACGAAGAGGGCATCTCCAGCATCCAAGCGCTCCTCCAGGCTGGCTCTGGTATACTCTGGTCCAGCAGGGTCCAGGCCTACAAGGACAGACTGATGGCAAAGGCCCCCTTTCCCCTCAGCCACAGGAACTCTCCCAGGTCCACCATGCACCTACCTTGGCAACCCTTTCGGTTCAGAGTCCCCCAACAAGAACCCAAGAGTAGAGAACTGACTCAGAACTCCCATACCCAGGAACCCCTGTTCTACTGTCTCTAACCTCTTAGTGACCCAGATTCTCTGGCTCTACAATAAGCTTAATATCATCAACCATTTGTTAATGTGAGTGATATTAATCCTCATGGAATAACAACAATAGTATAATTTTTGAGCAGTCACTATGTGCCAGGCCATCTGCTGGGCAGTTTTACATGCTCTAGTCCTCACAAGAACACAATGAAGGAAATATTACTATCCCCATGTCTTAATTTGGACCCCTTGCTCTCTCCCTCCCAAAAAGCAGACCCTGAAATAAGGATTCAAAAATACAAGTAGTGGAGAGAACCAAGATGGCAGCATAGGTAAACACCTATACTTGCTGCCTCTCACAACCACATCAAAATTACAACTAAAAGGCAGAACAATTACCACCCAGAACAGTGGGAAAGCTGGCTGAGTGGAAGTTCCACAACTAGAGAGGTGAAGAAAGCACATTGAGACTGGAAAGAGATGCAGAGGCACAGAAAGTGCTGGCACTTGGATGTGCTGCTCTTTTAATCGGGAGGAAGATACAAGCTCCCGCTTGCTCTGAACTCCAGTTCTGGGCGAGACTCTGGGGGACCCAGACACATACAGGAAGAAACTGGACTGTCTGGCATCAGGACAGGAACATGAGGGCAGCTTTCTCTCAGAGGTGCTCAGAACGATCATTGTTCCTGCATGGGAGCACAGGACACAGAGACCCAGGGACCTCTCCAGTGCAGGGCTGACTGGCAGCCATTGCTGTTTGCTCCATCCTGGTAATTCCCGGAGAACCCGCCCCACCCAATTTACAACCCCACCCAAGCTGTGTGCATCAGCTTTTGCATATGAATGGCCTGTCCTTTCTCCGCCTAAAACCTGTCAAACTGCAGCTGGGTCAGAGAGCCCCAGAGCTTTCAAAGGAAGGCCCAAGGCCTGGCAGCAACAGCCTGCCTTGCTTCACAGCTAGGTCTCGTCTGGGCACTTCCAAACCCCATACAAAGAGGAGAAATCTGCAGATGTTTCTGTAGCTCCTGCTGGGCAGCCCCAGACAGTGGCTGACCTTGCACCTCCCTGGAGATCCAAGAGCCAGTGTACCCAGTGGTCAGAGTGAGACCATACCGGATTACAACTCTTTGCATCCATAAGAGACACACTCAAGGGGCAGACTCAGTGAGCACCAAAGCCCCAAAGAAGCAAGTCCTGCCCCATAAGGTTGTCTCCTGCACAACAGATCTTCCAGTGTAGACACAGCTGGTCCTCACAGCCAATTGGCCTAGAGGTCAGTTCCTCCCAGTGATACTGTGCAAACAGCCCACAAAGGGGTGCACCAAGAGCGTCCACCTCAGGTGACTGGGGAGGTTGAGTCACTGGGCCCTATGGGACACCTACCACACAAGGCCACTCTATCAACTCAAGGAGACTTAGCAGCTACCCAGTACATAGAAACAAACACAGGGAAGCAGCCAAAATGCGGAGACAAAGAAACATGTCATAAATGAAAGAAATGGAAAAAAGCAAACTACTGAATATAGAGTTCAAAACCACAGTTATAAGGTTACTCAAGAATCTTTAGAAACCTCTGAGAAATTTAGTGAGACCCTCAAGGATATGAAAAAGGACCAATCAGAAATTAAGCATACACTGACTGAAATAAAGAATAATATACAGAGAGTCAACAGCAGACGAGAAGATCCCAAGAATGAAGTCAAAGATTTGCAATATAAAGAAGCAAAAAACACCCAACCAGAAAAGCAAAAAGAAAAAAGGATCCAAAAATATGAAGATAGTGTAAGGAGCCTCTGGGACAACTTGAAGCATACCAACATCCGAATTATGGGGGTGCCAGAAGAAGAGAGAGAGCAAGATATTGAAAACCTATTTGAAGAAATAATGACAGAAAACTTCCCCTACCTGGTGAAAGACATAAACTTACAAGTCCAGGAAGTGCAGAGAACCCCAAACAAGAGGAATCCATAGAGGACCACACCAAGACACATCATAATTAAAATGCCAAGGGCAAAAAACAAAGAGAGAATCTTAAAAGCAGCAAGAGAAAAACAGTTAGTTACCTACAAGGGAGTACCCATATGACTGTCAGCTGATTTCTCAACAGAAACTATGCAGGCCAGAAGGGAGTGGCAAGAAATATACACAGTGATGAATAGCAAGAACCTACAACCAAGATTATTCTACCCAGCAAAGCTATCATTTAGAATTGAAGGTCAGATAAAGAGCTTCACAGACAAGAAAAAGCTAAAGGAATTCATCACCACCAAACCAGTATTATATGAAATGCTGAAGGGTATTCTCTAAGAAGAGGAAGAAGAAAAATGTAAAGATAAAAATTACAAACAACAAAATGACAACAAAGACATATCTATCGACAAGTGAACCTAAAAATCAAATGAATAAAAAACCTGATGAAAAGAACAGACTGGTGAATGTAATAGAATCAGGGGCATGGAAAGGGAGCAGACTGACAATTCTCAGGGGGAAGGGGTTGTGGGGGTGTGGGAAGAGATTGGACAAAGAGCTTACACCTATGGACGAGGTCAGTTGGGGCGGGGGGAGGCCTGGAATGGGGTGGGAACCGGGTGGAGGAGAGCTATGGTGGGGGGAGGGGGAAAGAGGAACATCTGTAATAATCTGAACAATAAATATTTTAAAAAAACAATGCAGGTTTGTATTAAGTATTATATCAAAGTTTGATAAATAAATAAAATTACAAATATAGTTTAAAAAATGCAAGTAGTGACTTCCAATCAAGATGGTGGCATACGTAAATGTGGCAGTCACATCCTCCCACAACCACATCAAAATTACAACTAAAATACAGAACCACCATCATTCATAACTATCTGATATCTGGCCAAACAGAAGTCCTACAACTAGAGAATTAAAGAAGAAGCCACTTTGAGACTGATAGGAAGGGTGGAGACGCAGAATGGGGGGTCTGCATGAGGAGCAAGGGATCCCAGCCCCACACCAGACCCCTCAGCCCAGGGTTCCAGTGCCGGGAAGAGAAATCCCCATAACTTCGGGCTATAAAAACCAGCAGGAATTGGGCCTGAGGGCCAATTCCTCCAAATGATGCCAACAGCAATCAAGGATCAACTACAACAGGACTGTGCACACAGCTCACACAGGGGCTCACCTAGAGTGACCAGCTCAGGTGACTTGTGAAGGCTGGGCCCTACAGAACATCTATACACAAGGCCACTCTACCAACTCAAAGAGACATAGCAGCTCTACCTAATACATAGAAACAAACACAGGGAGGCAGCCAAAATGCAAAGGCAAAGAAACATATCACAAATGAAAGAACAGAAAAAAGCTCCAGAAAAAGAACTAAATGAAATGGAAGCAAGCAAACTACTAGATACAGAGTTCAAAACAGTGGTTTAAGGATGATCAAGGAACTTAATGAGAGCTTCAAAGAACTTAGTGAGAAAATCAAAGACATGAAAAAGGACTAGTTAGAAATGAAAGATACACTAACTGAAATGAAGAATAATTTACAGGGATTCAACTGTAGAGTAGAGGACACCAAGAATCAAATCAAGAATTTGGAATATGAGGAAGCAAAAAACACCCAATCAGAAGAGCAAAAAGAAAAAAAGAACCAAAAAATATGAAGATAGTATAAGGAGCCTCTGGGATATGGGGGTGCCAGAAGGAGAAGAGAAGGAGCAAGAAATTGAAAACCTATTTGAAGAAATAATGACAGAAAAGTTCCCCTACCTGGTGAAAGAAATAGACTTACAAGTCCAGGAAGTGCAGAGAGTTCAAAACCAGAGGAACCCAAAGAAGCCCACACCAAGACACATCATAATTAAAATGCCAAAGGTTAAAGACAAAGAGAGAATCTTAAAAGCAGCAAGAGAAAAGCAGTTAGTTACCTACAAGAGAATGCCCATATGACTGTCAGCTGATTTCTCAACAGAAACTTTGCAAATCAGAAGAGAGTGGCAAGAAATATTCAAAGTGATGAAAAGCAAGGACCTACAACCAAGATTACTCTAGCCAGCAAAGCTATCACTTAGAATTGAAAATCAAATAAAGAGCTCTACAGACAGGAAAAAGCTAAAGGAGTTCATCACCACCAAACCAGTATTACATGAAATGTTAAAGGGTCTTCTTGGGGAGGAGGAGGAGGAGGAGGAGGAGGAGAAGGAGGAGGAGGAGGAAGTGGAGGAGGAGGAGGAGGAGGAGGAGGAGGAGGAAGTGGAGGAGGAGGAGGAGGAGGAGGAGGAGGAGGAGGAGGAGGAGGAGGAGGAGGAAGTGGAGGAGGAGGAGGAGGAGGAGGAAGTGGAGGAGGAGGAGGAGGAGGAGGAGGAGGAGGAGGAGGAAATATGAACAATAAAATGATAATAAATACATATCTATCAACTGTTGAATCTGAAAATTAAAATGAACAAACAAAGAATCTAATGAACAAAATAAACTGATGAATAAAATAGAACCAGAGGCATGAAAATGTGGAACAGGTTAAAGAATCTCAGAGGGAAGCGGGGAGAAGGGGTGGGAAGAGATTAACCTAAGAGCTTATATGCATATATATATAACCCATGGACACAGATAATAGGGTGGTGAAGGCCTTGGGTGGAGCAGGATCCAGGTGGAGAGGGCAATGGGGGAGGAAACTGGGGGGACACCTGTAATACTCTCAACAATAAAAATTTTAAAAATGCAACTGGCTTATTTGGGAGATCACAGAAAGCTAGTGAGGGAGTGGAAAATGGAGTTATAGAAGGAAGGACATTTTTAATGAATGGAGTATCACTTTGGGCAAGTAGGTCTCATCCCACTGGGGCTCCTCTGAGAGGCTTGTAGAACATGACTCAGAGTTGTTACACTAGATGGTAATTTCCAAACAAGTCTAGCCCCTAACTGATTAAGAGTAGCTGCTGAAGCATAAAGCATACTGCACTTTTGCAAATATTTAGCATACTGTTTAAAGGTGATTTCCACAGTGGGCCAAGAAGATAAGAGCTATTAACCTAAAAATGAAAGATCTTTCAAAGTGAGAGGCAACAAGCATTCATTTGATATAAAAAAGAGTAGCTATTCAGAATCACTGATTCAGGCAGAAACCTAAATAATGTTCTGATTAGGACACAAAGCAAGGGATAGTTATGAGAAAGGGAAGAGGAACCATTACATCAATGGAAGGAAGGCATTTCTATTGATGCAGATAAACTAGCATAACAACACTAATTCTAAAGTGTTTTTAATTCAGTCTGGTAGTCATCAGCTGGTATTCATAATACCTACTTTCCTGTTATCCTTGCAAATAGTTCTTTGGAATACAATGTTGCTTAAGGCCCAGTCCAAAGGTTATTTTGCCCTGTTTTAACATTCCAAAGGTTTTAGGCATAAGATGTGCAAGGCAGTTCTTCTGGGATGACAACTCTGACTCCATTTTAAAGTGGCTCCATCCTATATAATAAAAAGCTAATATGCAAATTGATCAAATGGCAGAACACCTGGTAGGAATGACATGCGCAGCGGCGGTGGCGGGAGCCTCTCCCACCTCCGCCGCAGCAATAAGGATGTCCGACTGACGGCTTAGGCCCGCTCCCCATGGGCCAAAGCCGTCAGTCAGACATCCCCTGAGGGCTCCCAGACTACGAGAGGGCACAGGCCGGGCTGAAGGACCATCCCCCCCCCCCCTGCTGAGTGCACAAATTTTGTGCACCAGGCCTCTAGTCTATTATATTTTTGCCTCATAGATGTAGAAACTGAGGCTTAGCAAGAACTTCATGGCTTCTTACACTGACATTAGAGCTCATGCAATAACACAATATCACTTTATGCAAAAGGGTCCCAATAAATAAATTTTAGTGGTCATGGATGACTTTATCATAACACCAAAAGGTTTAACGCTTCCATCTGCTTGCCTCAACAAAGACATTTTCAGGGCATTCTTTCTACTATTCTCTAAACCTGGGAGGATGGGCAGGGAAGAATGTTACCTGTGATCAATCCCAACTGGCCTTTGTAGAAATGTCCCACCATGCCACCAACGTGGGCCCCCAGGCTCACACCAATGATGTGGATGGAGGACTCCGACACACCCAGCACCTACAACAGACATTTACAGTGGATTGAATTTGGGCCCCAGCAGCCTCCTGGCCTCACAAGGCTGCACTTTCCCCTGAGGCGTTAGCAGCAGAGGGCCCTGGGCATGATACAGGTACTTCACATGCTTAGGTCAGGGGGTGAGAGGGATGGGGCGGGCAGAATCCTCATTCTGGTAAGCCCCTGCCCTCTTGCTGGGTGCTCCAGGGGTAATCCCCTTACTTTCCCTTTGGTGCCCAGTGTGAGTCATTAGCATATTCTCCCTCTGAGAGATGACTCAAGCTGGCCACTGGCTCTCTCTACCTGACATGCAGGGGCCCAATATACAGAGAAGGAGGAGACTGACAAGCCCCTTGGGTGGCTCTACTTCCACCCTAAATCTCCTCCTCATGTATTGCTTCGATCCTGCTAACCCACCAGGAGTTTACTGAGGAAACTGGAGATCTTGAGTCCCAGCTTAACCACATTTTCCACAGCTGAGAAGTAGACGCCTGTGGAGCCATACACCCAATCCACGGCAATCACGTTAGTGTCTGCTGCCCTGAGAAGGGTCCTGATGAGCTTCTCAATCCAGGAAGGCTTTGTTCCTAAAGCCCTAGTCATGAGGCCAAGAAAAGATAGAACAATTATCTGCCAAATTGATATCCATTGTCCTGGGAACCTCTGTTAACAGAATAAACCCAGAAAAAATGTCAAGACTAGGGAAGGGGGATACAAGGGCAGTAAGTCACAGCAGTTTGAGCATAGGGAGGACAGAGTCCCAAAGTGACCAGGGCTTCTGCCTGCACGTAGGGAGCTTTTGTGTAAGTTACGATAGGATGCTGCAGCTCCGTGCTAGGCTCAGAACTCAGGCTGCATTTCAGCCCCCTAACCCTCAGCCCCCAACCCCCAGCACTCTGTGCAAAGTATCAACTGCACAAGCTATGTGCACTGGCCCTGCTTGTGTGATTCGTGGAAAAGAAAGGATAGATTTGTACATTAGAGTTAAGATTTGCAATCTTAATTCTCATTCTAGAAAATAGGTACTTTCTGGAGGATGCTTTTATTTATCCATTCACTTACTTATTTCTTCAACAAATGAGCCAGACAGTGTGCTAGGTGCTTTGCAAAAAATTTTAAAAAATAAATAAAAAAATACAGCCCCTATCATTCTGGAACTTGCAGTGTAATAGCACTTTTCTAGAAAAAAATGAGAATGGTTTTTAAAATTTCAGAATGCTTTCTTCCCAAGCAATTGGGATAAGGAAAGAACTTTTCTCAATGGCCTGTCACAGCACAGGAACAATCAGAACATGCTCATGGGACAGGGGAGCACAGACTGGCATTTGTCATGGAATGCGGCTTTGGGGGACCTAGGAGTACACACAGAGAGGAGCCTAATGAACTTCCAGCTCTATTAGCTAACCCTGGGTTGAGGGTACACACTCAGCCTTGGATAGTGGCTAAATGTAGGATTTGCTAGGGGAGAGACTTTGGCACATTCCTGAGAAATGTTAGCCTCTGGGTGGGACAGAAGTAGCACCCATAAGTGGAAGTTTCTTAGGTCATAAAACCAGGGAAGAAGTAAGAAAAGAAAAGAAAAGAAAAGAAAAGAAAAGAAAAGAAAAGAAAAGAAAAGAAAAGAAAAGAAAAGAAAAGAAAAGAAAAGAAAAGAAAAGAAAAGAAAAGAAAAGAAAATTCTGTGTTTAAAAAAACAACACCAGGCCGTTACCCCTGAGTGATTGTGAAAAGCCCATGACTTCACCGGCTGAGATGAATCATACAACCACACTGCAAGGAGGAAAGGTCCCTAAGATCATCTCTACAAACTCCCTTTTTCTCCCTTATGGAAACCAAGCCTCCATGGGCTGGAGTGATTTGTCCAAGATCACACATATTTATTGTTCGAGCGTGTAGACAAAGGCTGAGGGAGGAATAACATATATAACCAAAAGGAATAAACAACATAATGTGTGTTCATGTTGGCATGAGACACCTTTACAGACAGCAGGAATGAGGGATGGGACATGTGACAGTCAGCCAATTCATTCCTCCCCTTACTCCCCACTACCTTCCCATGATCACTTTCTAGCGCTTAGCACAGGCAATCCTATTGATTGGTTAGCTCCCACCTGAATCCATGGATTATTAGTTTGGTTCCCAGAGTGACATTGAATCCAGAGTTTTGGAGGTCACTACTTTCTTCAACAAGGTTCCCACAGTGTGGATCCAAAGGGGTGAAGAGGAGGAACTGGACTTTGAGATTGGTGCCTCGGAAGGGGTTGGCATTCTGGAAGTCAGTGCACTTTGGCTGTTCGGTAGGAGGTGTATCTCCTGGAGGGAAAACAAAACAAAACAAGAGCAATGCAAGGTGAGGTCATCTGTTGTTGGGAGGACAGAAAGATGTTCTTGAAAGGAAGGAAGAATCATGGGTACAGAAGAAGATGGCGGTCTCCACAGGAGTTAAAGTTCCTCATAATTTTCGCTCATTGGAAGAACTTGAAGGACCAAAAGGAGTAGGTGATGGTATGGTTAGCTGGGGCCTTGAAAATGATGAAGATATGACACTTACAAGGCGAACAGGGATGACTATTGGGCCACCAAGGACAAATTATGAAAACAGAATATATAGCCTGAAAGTAGAATGTGGACCTAAATACCCAGAAGCTCCTCCATCAGTTAGATTTGTAATCAAAATTAATATGAATGGAATAAATAATTCCAGTGGAACGGTAGGTGCATGGAGCCTATCAGTATTAGCAAAATGGAAAAATTCATATAGCATTAAAGTTGTACTTCAAGAACTAAGATGTCTAATGATTTCCAAAGAAGCTTCCACAGCAACCAGAAGGATAAAATACAACAATTAATTTTAGTGGGTCTCAAACTTGTCTTAAATCAACAGTCTTCTACTCATGTTAATGTCTTGATTAAATGTCACAATGCAAAATACCCACTCATTAAGTAAAAGAATGCCAACTGGTAAACATGACCTGGACATTTGTAAGAATATACTTAATACTAGTGGCCCTGTGCACAAAATTCATGCACATTAAAAGGGGATTAGAGGAAATATTTTAATATTGCTGTTTGCCCTTTCTCTATAATAGAAGTGTCAGAGATGAAAGAAAATTAGTAAAATATATATGGAAATCTCCCTCCTGTCAGAGTCCGGGGTGCGCCATGGGACTCAGAGTCAAGTCCTCACCCACCTGCGTGCGCCTCAAAATCACGCAAGACCCAGACCTGGCTGGCCCCACCCCTGTCAAGTCCCGCAGGGCAGGGGGGCACAGCCTCAGGTCCCCCATCAAACCCCACTGGGCGGGGGGGGAGGGGTGTGGCGCAGCCTCAGGTCCCCCGGCCCAGCCTCAGGTACCCTGGCCCTGGCGTGAGGGCGTGATGACCATTTGCATATTAGCTCTTTATTATATAGGATATGTCTTGAAACAAGGTCATAAACACATTACGTTTTCAGGTAACAGGAGAAAAAATGCAGCACAATTTTTTAAGGCACTGTCATTTAAACATAAAGCTGGAGTATTCAAAGTAGAATTCAGGTTTACAAGATGAAAGTATGGTGATTTTTACTAAAAAGTAAAAATCTCAAGAAGGAAAAAGAGAAATGGCATGCTTTATCCATCTTGTTTAGTGAAAGAGCTTCAATTTAAATTGTCTAAACTAGCAGATACAATTAATTTTGTCTCAAATTGTTTTAATTTTTAAGTGGTGTGGGTGCTGACTACCAATAGTATCAAAAATATGTTCAGGATTGTTTGGATATCTGTATTTATAGTAAAAAACGTCATGGGGAAGGTCAATGAATTTCTGTTAAAAGCTGTTTCTCTGTGTTACATGTAACAGACATGGTAAGTATTTGTTTACAGTCTTTGTTGGACAAACCATATATTTCAGTTTAAGTGAAATCAACAAAAAGGAAATAGGTGAATGGATATGTGATTTTTTTGAGATTAAAGTTAGTCTTAAAATGTAAATAAAATGTGGATCGTGGTCTCAGAAACTGTGCCATTTCTATTATATTGATGTGGTATATGGAAAGTACCTTGCTGAGGTAGCAAAGATTGGAATTGTAGCTTTTCATGCATATAAACTTTTTATTGTTAATCATGTTTTGTATATTTCTTGTGAATTGGAATTTGCAGAGTATTTTAGAGAACAAATTACTTGATTAGTTTAATTTCATCTTTGGAGAAGAAGAAATCCCAAGTATTATATTTTGACTTTGACTTCACCAGAAATATATTAAAAAGATGTTTGAATTCTAGCAATTTTTATAGAATTATAGATTATAATTATATTTCAATAATGTATTGAAATATACATTCTATTTTTGATTCATAACATCTTTTTTTTTTGGTGACATTTTTTCTCCCAATGTTTTTAGTACTGACTGGGATTGATTTATCCACTCCACTTTGTCTTTCACTTCAGCATTTGTGTAATTTTGAACTGATGTTCTGCTTTTACCAAAGTGAGAGGTTTTAAGTTATTGTTTTTCATTTCAAAACACTAGGTATACTACTTTTCTGAAAATACTCTTTTCTCATGGGTTCACTGCGCAAAATAGAAAGGTCAGGTAACACAGACAAATTTCTTAAACATGCCTTGACATGTTTTTGTCAGGTTCATTCATATCGAAAGCTTTCGGCTACCTTTTCTTAGTCACTAATATATTAAAGTCAGTGATAGTTTGTCTAAACTTTTAATTTCAACATGGCTATTCTATTTTAATTATCAAAGATATTTAAAATGACACATAAAGAATATATATATATATATATATATATATATATATATATATATAAATTAGTGCATGTGTAATTTATTAAAATGGGTTTGAAGTGAAATATTACCTTGGAATACATACTGAAAACTTTTAAATTGGTAAGGGAGATTAAGTTGAATTACACTGATGTCATACAAAGGAGTCTGATGGTTACTAATGATTTAAATTAATCTCTTTAAGAACTTCTTTTCCACTTCGAAAATGTGTCTTATCATTCAGCTGAATGCTGTTAAATTATTCATATATTGGTGGGCTGAGAATCTGGGTACCTTAATCTTTTATCCTCTTTCCTTTTCCCATATCCACTAATTGTGAAGGGTTTTTGTTGTTGTTGTTTTCAACAAAATGTAATGTTTATTTCACCTTTTTGTTTTGGAACTATGGATAAATCTGCATGCAAAAGCAAGATTCATTTTGCATGTCACAATCAAGATGTATGTGGCAATCTAAGACACACTGATTGATTATAGAAGTTAATACAGAACCAACTTTAATTGTAGTAACATTTCTAAGACAACAGTTTTGAAGCTATTTTTCCTTTGTCTATTTTGTAAAGGGGCTAATGTTGTAGGAGTGTGTGGTATTAAATGAACTGTAAAATTGCCTTTGAAATTTGTTTAAAAAGCTAGCAGATGAGCCCTAGGGGATGATCTTATATTAATAAAGATTACCAAAAAAAAGAAAGAAACAGGGGCTTACAGGCATTGTAAATCAGCTAGATCAGTGGTCGGCAAACTGCGGCTCGCGAGCCACATGCGGCTCTTTGGCCCCTTGAGTGTGGCTCTTCCACAAAATACCACGGCCTGGGTGAGTCTATTTTGAAGAAGTGGCGTTAGAAGAAGTTTAAGTTTAAAAAATTTGGCTCTCAAAAGAAATTTCAATCGTTGTACTGTTGATATTTGGCTCTGTTGACGATTGAGTTTGCCGACCACTGAGCTAGATTCATATGTATAATATACATATTAGATTACATATATTATATATTTATATCTATATATGTATATAAAAGCCCAGCGACTGTTAAGGCAGAACAACTGGAATGACTAGAACGACCAGTTGCTATAATGCACACTGATCACCATGGGGCAGACGCTCAACGCAGGAGCTGCCCCCTGGTGGTCAGTGTGCTCCCACAGCAGGAGCACCACTCAGCCAGAAGCCGGGCTCATAGCTGGAGAGCGCAGCAATGGTGGCAGGAGCCTCTCCCACCTCCACTGCAGTGCTAAGGAGTGGCAAGCCAAGCAGTAAGGAGAGAGCAGGTGGGCGGTAGGTAAGGAGCCGCGAGCCAAGCGGTAAGGAGAGAGCAGGCGGGCAGTAAGGAGCAAGCAGGAAAGTGGTTAGGAGCAAGTAGGTGGGCAGTTAAGAGCAAGGGGTCCTGGATTGCGAGAGGGATGTCCGGTGATCGGGCCTAAACCAGCAGTAAGACATCCCCCAAGGACTCCCAGACTGTGAGAGGGTGCAGGCTGGGCTGAAGGACCCCCCACCTCCTCCGTGCACAAATTTTGTGCATCGGCCTCTAGTATTATATAATCAGATTCATTTATTAAAACCTGCATAATTTCTTTTTTTTTCTTTTTTTTATTGTTTGAAGTATTACAAATAGTACATATGTCTCCTTTTTTTCCCCATTGACCTCCCCCCCAGCCTCCCCTACCCCCCAGTACATGCCTTTACCTGCCCCCCCCCCAGTGTCTTGTATCCATTGGTTATGCTTATATGCATGCGTACAAGTCCTTCGGTTGATCTCTTACAGCCCTCCCCCCCCAACTTCCCCTGCCTTCCCGCTAAAACCTGCATAATTTCTGAAATCAAAATCTGTGAGTATTTTTCACATCTAAAGATAAAATGCCAGAGATGAATATGAATATTACTCAACAATAGAAGATGAAAGGCCACGGTGAAATGGATACTATTATGGACTAAACTGAGTCTCCCTATAAATCCATACATTGTAGTCCTAACGTTAAGTACCTCAGAATGTGACTGCATTTGGAGACAGGGTCTTTACAGAGGTAATCACATTAAAACAGGCCATTAGAATGGGCCCTAATCCAATATGACTGGCATTCTTATAAGAAGAGAAATCTGGACACAGAAGAAAGATGATGAAAAGATACATGGAGCAGATGGTCATTTACAAGCCAAGGAGAGAGACCAAGAAGAGATCCTTCCCTCCCAGTCCCCAGGAGGAACCAACCCTACCGCCGCCTTGATCTTGGACTTCCAGCCTCCAGAACCATGCGTCAATAAGCTTTTGTTGTTTAAGCCATCCAGTCTATGGCATGTTGTTACAGCAGCTCTAGCAAAGTAACACAGATTTATAAAAAACAAGCAAACAAAAAACCTGGGCAACAAGATAAGCAGTGGGTCTGGGATGAGGCTCACTCTGGACTGAACCCCAGTCCAGCCCCATCATTATCATCCTAATGAGCAAGCCGGATCCTCTGTGCCCGGCCCATGGCCACCTAGCCAGAGGTCAGAGCAAACCTGTCACAAGCTGTACCCAGTCTACAACACCTCACAATAGATACATTTAAATGGGATATTATATGGTCAAGGTCATTGAAGGGCCTTTAAAAATACAGAACTGAAAAAGGCAGCTTGAAACTCCTCCTTTCCCGGGAGCTGAAAATCTGGCCCCTCTTCAATAGCCAACATCACACCCCATGTTTGCTTCTGTGGCAAAGAGGTGTGGCACCCGGCTCCCAGCCTGGCTTGCAGGGAGGGACCAGCAGCAGCAGCAGAAGCACACACTGACCCAGGCTACACGGCCCCAGTCATGGCACTGTTAGCGGCTACCTCGCATTACTGCCATGGGACAAAGCCATTTACAGAATTAGAGAGGTCCAGACTGCAGACTTTGGTTTGTGCAGGTCCCTTCATGAAGAAGACAGCAATTTTAGTTTTCTGGAATGGTTATCTGCCTTCAGAGGTCACCTAGGAGAACATATACAAGAAGCATGTGGATCTGGGTGGAGTGAGTTGTGGCCCCATGAGCAGATGATGGGAACCCCATCCTTAAAGAGTACTGAGGTGCACCGGCATTTTCACCACCTCTGCATCTGAACCCCAAGTCCTCTTGTATGGCCCTTCCTGGACACCCTGGCATGAAGCCCCCACACTACTCAGCCTACAACTTGAGTTCCCGAAGGACATGAAAGAGAAAGATGCCTGGCACTATGACAGCTCTGCCTTTCCCAGCCTCTGGCTTTTTAAAAAATATATATATTTTTTATTGATTTCAGAGAGGAAGAGAGAGGGAAAGAGAGAGAAATATCAATGATGAGAGAGAATCGTTGATTGGCTGCTGCTGGGGATCGAGCCTATAACCCGGGCATGTGCCCTTGACCAGGAATTGAACCTGAGACCCTTCAGTCTGCAGGCCAAGGCTCTATCCACTGAGCCAACTGGCTAGGGCCAGCCTCTGACTTTTTTTTTTTTTTTTTTTTTTTTTTTTAGCCATTGAATATATTTATTTATGTATTTATTTCTTTCTTTTTTTTTAAATAAATCTTTATTCAGATTATTACAATTATTTCTCCTTCCCCCCCCCCATAGCTCCCCTCCACCCATTTCCCACCCCACCTTTTGCCCTTACCTCCCCTCCACTGTCCTCATCCATAGGTATATGATTTTTGTCCAGTCTCTTCATGAACCCCCCATACCCCTTTCCCCCTGAGAATTATCAGTCCACTCCCTTTCTATGCCCCTGATTCTATTATATTCACCAGATTATTCTGTTCCTCAGATTTTTAATTCACTTGATTTTTAGGTTCACTTGTTGATAGATATGTATTTGTTGTTCATAATTTTTATCTTTACTTTTTTCTTCTTCCTCTTCTTTAAGAATACCTTTCAGCATTTCATATAATACTGGTTTGGTGGTGATGAACTCCTTTAGCTTTTTCTTGTCTGTGAAACTCTTTATCTGCCCTTCAATTCTGAATGATAGCTTTGCTGGGTAGAGTAATCTTGGTTGTAGGTTCTTGCTATTCATCACATTGAAAATTTCTTGCCACTCCCGTCTGGCCTGCATAGTTTCTGTTGAAAAGTCAGCTGACAGTCGTATGGGTGCTCCCTTGTAGGTAACTAACTGTTTTTCTCTTACTGCTTTTAATATTCTCTCTTTGTCTTTTGCTCTTGGCATTTTAATTATGATGTGTCTTGGTGTGGTCCTCTTTGGATTCCTTTTGTTTGGGGTTCTGTGAGCTTCCTGGACTTGTAAGTCTATTTCTTTCACCAGGTGGGAGAAGTTTTCGGTCATTATTTCTTCAAATAGGTTTTCAGTATCTTGCTCTCTCTCTTCTTCTGGCACCCCCATAATTCTGATGTTGGTACGCTTGAAGTTGTCCCAGAGTCTTCTTACATTATCTTCAACTTTTTGGATTTTTTTTTTTTTTGCTTTTTGCTTTTTCGGTTGAGTGTTTTTTGCTTCTTTGTAATTCAATTCTTTGACTTGATTTTTGTGTTCCTCTTGTCTGTTTTTGGGTCTCTGTATATTTTTTATTTCAGTCAGTGTATGTTTAATTTCTAGTTGGTCCTTTTTCATATCTTCGAGGGTCTCGTTATATTTATCGGCCTTTTCTAGGATATTCTTAAAAAGCCTTATAACCGTGGTTTTGAATTCTATATCCAGTCGTTTGTTTTCCTCCATTTCTTTCGTTTGTGATCTGATTCTTTGACGCCGCATTTTCACTGCTTCAGTGAGTTGGTAAGGTAGATTTGTGTGCTAGGTTTCCAATATGGCCCAGTGGGTCGGCCTCCCCAGTTAACCTGAGGTGGACACTCTTGGTGCACCCCTTTGTGGACTGTGTGTACAGCCTTGTTGTAATTAAGTCTTTATTGTTGTTGGTATCACTGGGAGGAATTGACCTCCAGGCCAGTTGGCTGTAAGGATCAGCTGTGTCTACACTGGGAGAAGTTCGGTGCTGGAGACAGCCTTATAGGATTAGACTTGCCAAATTGCAATAGCCTCTGTGCTCAGCTTGGATGGGGTGGAGTCTCAGTCTTGGCTTCCCGTCAGCCTTGCCCTTGAGCGCACGTGCGTGCCTTCAGACCTCTGCCTTCCCGGCTCCCGAGTCTCCGCCCGAGAGTCCAGACTCCCCCCACAAGAGCGTGTGTCCCCAGGGGCTCGCCTGGAACTGGGGTTCACTGCAGTCAGAACTGGGGCTTAGTGCAGTCAGGAGCCTCTGACTCCCTTCCACTAGGGAAAGCCTATGGCAACCTCCGCAGCCTTTGTGCGCACTGGCGCGCGCGCGTGCTTTCAGTCCTCCACCTTCCCCGGCTCCCGAGTCTCCTCCCGAGAGTCCAGACTCCCCCTGTAAGTGCGTGGGTCCCCAGGGGCTCTCCCGGAACTGGGGTTCAGTGCAGTCAGAACTGGGGTTCAGTGCGGTCGGGGGCTTCCTTCCCCCTTCCGCCAGAGAAAGTCAGCCAGGCTCTCAGCCGCCCTTCCTCTCTGCGCGCACAAAGACCCTTTGCCGTACCTCCAATTCTCTGTGAGCTTTTCTCTTTCCTTCTAGTTGTAGAATTTTCACTCAGCCAGCTTTCCTGTGGTTCTGGATGGTGTCCGTTCTGTCTTTTAGTTGTAGTTTTGAAATTGTTGTGCGAGGCAGCAGTTTAGGTGTTTACCTATGCCGCCATCTTGGTTTCTCTCCAGCCTCTGACTTTTGAACAAAAAAAGTGAAAGGGCTCTGGTTGAGCATGAGACTTGGACATCATAAATGAGTAAATTTGCTCTATTGGTCTAGGGGCGTGGTCGGCAAACTGTGGTTCGTGAGCCACATGCGGCTCTTTGGCCCCTTGAGGGTGGCTCTTCCACAAAATACCACAGCCTGGGCGAGTCTATTTTGAAGAAGTGGCATTAGTAGAAGTTTAAGTTTAAAATATTTGGCTCTCAAAAGAAATTTCAATTGTTGTACTGTTGATATTTGGCTCTGTTGACTAATGAGTTTGCCGACCAATGGCAACTCATCCTAATGAGCAATCCGGAGCCTCTGTGCCCTGCCCATGGCCACCTAGCCAGAGGTCAGAGCAAACCTGTCATAAGCTGTACCCAGTCTACAGCACCTCACAATAGATACATTTAAATGGGATATTATATGGTCAATGGCAACTCATTAGTCAACAGAGCCAAATATCAACAGTACAACGATTGAAATTTCTTTTGAGAGCCACATATTTTAAACTTAAACTTCTACTAATGCCACTTCTTCAAAATAGACTCGCCCAGGCCGTGGTATTTTGTGGAAGAGCCACACTCAAGGGGCCAAAGAGCCTCATGTGGCTCGCGAGCCGCAGTTTGCCGACCACGGTTCTAGGGAAACCTTCTTCCACCAAAGAACTGAGAGGTCTTTTAAATGAGTGCTGTACATCACGAAGCAAGGCCCACAAACGTCAAAGAATCAATATTATCCAGACATTAGCTAAATAAAATGCAGTCTAATTATTTTTAAAATACAATTGGAGATTTAAAAACCCCTTTTGGGTTAAAGAATAATCACAATGGAGACTAGAGAATATTAAAATCTAAATGACAAGAGAACCAATGCATATAAAAACTTGAGTAAAGAGCTAAAACCACAGTGGGGGATAAGCATAACCTCAAATGCAAATAGTAGGTAAATGAAGGGAAAGAAATAGGTTATGTAAATTAATATTATAATTAAGAAAGTTGAAGAAAAACTATGCAAAAACTCCAAATAAAATATAGGGAAAGAACTATAAAGGAAATAATTGAAATTAAAGAAAACATTGAAATATAAATAGCATTGCTAGCAACACAGTTGCTCAGGCCAAACTTCCTGGAGACATCGCTGCACATCCCTTTCTCTCACAACCACAGAACAAGAATTATGACTACGAATGGCTCTCCCCTCAGAACAAGATACTCAGAATTAAACCATTCTCACTACCTACAGTGGTCCCCCCTTATCCACGGGAAATTACTTCCAAGACCCACAGTACATGCATGAAACCACAGACAGTACCAAACCCACTATATACTATGTTTTTTCCTATGCATACATACCTATGATAAAGTTTAATTTATAAATTAGGCACAGTAAAAGATGAACAACAATAACTAATAATAACATAGAATAATTATGACCATATACTGTAATAAAAGTTCTCTCTCTCAAAATATCTTATTGTCCTACTAGAGGCCTGGTGCGCGAATTCTTGTATGGGTGATGGGGGCCGACTGGCCCAGGCCAGCGGGGGCGGGGGGGGCCGTTGGCTCGCCGGCTCTGCCTCCGATCAGGGTTGGGGGGGCCGATCGGGGCCGGTTGGCTGCTGCAGTACGCCTCATAGAGACCAATTGTTCTTGTTCATAAAATGCTTGGCTTTTATGTATATAGATACTCAACCTCCTTTTTGTGATGGTGTGAGACAGCACAGTGCCTCTGTGATAAGATGAAGTGAGATACTCAAAACAAGTGCAATTACACACCTATGAAATGTTTATTTATGGAATTTTCCATTTAATATTTTCTGATCGCAATTGAAGGCAGGGAACAAACCGCAGAGAGCAAAACCACAGATAAAGGGGAGACTGCCATACAATGCTATCTCCCTGGCCTACAACTGCTTTTCCTGCTTTCACTCTTGGCTCCCTTTAGTCTAGTTGTAACCCAGTAGCCAAAAAAGTGAGTCAAATCATATCCTATCTCTGTGCAAAAGCCTCCAAGTCATTTCACTTATAATAAAACCCCAAGTTCTAACCAAGGACGAAAGCCCTAAATGGTCTAACCAACCCCTCCAGGAGCCCTTTGCTGACTTGACTGTTGCTTTACCCTGGGTCTTCCCGCTGGACAGGTTCCCACTTTAGGTCTTTGCACGGGCTGTTCTCTGGCATGGAGTGTCTCTCCCCAAACATCCACATGGCTAATTCTTTCTCCTCCTTCAAGTCTTTGCTTGTCAAATGTCATCTTCTCTCTTCTAACCACCCTGTTTAAATTGCAACCTGCTTATACTCCTCACCCCAGTTCCCTCAGTTTTCCTTATCTTGATCTATTTATTTTTATTACAATCATCACTTTCCAATATACTATAAACTGTATTCGCTTATTATTAAACTTTTTGTATATTGATTTCCCCATGTTAGAATATACTTTCAGAGAAGGCGGTCACTTTTATCCATTTTGCCCACTCTATTGCCTAGAATAGTACCTGCCACACACAATAAACATCAAGAGCTAGTTCTCTGAAAAGAATAATAAATTAGACACTACTTTTGATAAGATGGAGTAAGGGGGGCAGGAAAGAAAGTCACAAGTAAACAATGTAGGGGAAACAAGGGGATATAAATACAGTAGAACTTTTAAACCATAAAGGAGCATATTTATATACCCACCAAAAAGTTAAAAATACAGACATTTTCCTAGAAAATGGACAATGTCCTATAAAAATATAGCTTGCTGAAACTTAGTCAAGAAAGAAAAAAAATAAAATGTAAGACTGTAACATAAAGGAATGTAAACAGTACTAAATCTATTCATAAAAAAATGCTATCCTGCAAGATAGTTTTACAGAGACATTCTCCCAATCCTTCCATTCCTGTTTTAAACACACTGTTCCAGGAAATAGAAAGGGGGAGGAAGAACCCAAAGTCGTTCTATAAAAACAACCAAAATATCAAAACTAGACAAAGACAGAAGGAGAAAGGGAAACTAAAGGCCAATTTCACTATTAAACATAGACACAAACACCCTAGATAAAATATCAGCAAATCTAAATCCATCAAGGATAACAGAACAAAAACACATCATGGTCAAGAAGGGTTTTAATCCAAGGAATGAAAAGATGGTTTAACATCAGAAAATATATTCATGCAATTCATGTGTAAACAAACCAAGGTGGGGAGAAAACATATGCTCATCTAAATAGATGTAGGGGGGAGGGACATGATAAAATTCAGCACCCAACGGTGCTTAACCTAAGAAAGGATATCTAGCAAAAGCCCATAGCAACGATTATACTTATTAGTGAAACATTAGAAGCATCCCAGTCAGAACTAGGAACAAACGAGAGAATGTTTGCTATTTCTGCTTCTATTGAATATTGTACTGGAAGTCCTAGTCTTAGCCAGTGAAACAAGACAATAAAATGGGATAAATTTATAAAGTTTAAAAAGAAAAAATTTAAATTTAGTAAGAAAAGTGGGAGGAAAAATTGCCAATGTTTGCAGATGATAAAATGGTTGCTCGTTTAGGAGTATGGAAGATGGCATAGTGAATCATGTTCCCATACCCCTCCCCTCCAACCAGCACTCTAAGCAAAGAGTAATGACCAGTGAATATCAAAAGAGAAAAAGAGCAGAACAGGAACAGAAATGCACAATGGTGCTGGGTTCCAGGTCTGGGAGAAAACAGTGTTTGTAAGAGTTCAGCTCTGTGAGGTCCAAAAGTGCTGCATGTCGGGCGTGGGAGAGCCGCACCAGGCCCACCTGTGGTAGCCAGTGGTGGAGAGGGGCTCCCTAACTCAGGAAAGGAAGCATAAAACAAAATTTTTAAAAAATCAGTCCATAACAAAAAAATAGCTATTGACATTTTTCCTGGGGCTATCTTTTATTTAGATGGAAAGACAAGGCCCCACTAACAGGAGCTGAGACGCTCACCTGACTGGAGGAGAGAGTCTGAAAATGGGGGTGGGGATCAGGGGAGATAGAGAGATAGAGGCAGAAAGAGGCCCAAAATAAACCTTTCATTTAAAATGAAACTAATTTGTTGTGTTAGAAGTCATGATAATAGTTCTCTTTAGGGTGGTAGTGACTAAGAGGGGATACAGAGAATGGGTTTTAGGGTGCTGTTAATGTTTAATTTGTTGATCTAGAATCTGGTTACATATGTGAATTCACTCTGAAAATTCATTAATTTGTATATTAATAATCAGTATACTTTCTGTACTTGTGTTGTACTTTAAAAAGCCTACAAACAAAATGCTTAAATATATAAAGAATAAGTGGATCATGAATTCATTTCAGGTGAAATAAAGTTTAAAAAACCTTTGACATAGCCTGTCTGGTATGGCTCAGTGGTTGAATATTGACCTAGCACCCACGAGGTCATAGTTTGATTCCAGGTCAGGGCATATGCCCGGATTGTGGGCTCAATCCACAGTAGGGGGTGTGCAGGAAGCAGCCAATCAATGATCCTCTCTCATCATTGATGTTTCTATCTCTCTTCCCTCTCCCTTCCTCTCTGAAATCAATAAAAATATTATTTTTAAAAAAATATCCTCTGGTAAGGATTAACAATATTTTTTAAAAGTACAGGCAATGGATGGAGAGGCTCCAACATCATGAATTCAGTAGTCATTCTCTAAAGGAAGAGAATAGGAGAAGAAGCAATATTTTGAAAGGATAATTGCTAAGAATGAGTTCACTAATTGAAATGATACTCAGGGTAATGACCAAGATTAAATAAATAAATAAATCTATACTAGGCAGATTAAACAGCAGAATATTAATGATTAAAAGATACCCTTTTAAGTATTTAAACTTTTATTAGTGTTCTTTTTATTCCTTTTGTTAAATAAACTTTCTCTTTATCACCTAAAAAAAAAAAGTTATCCTTTAAAAATCTCCAGACAAATGCATTGAAAAACTAAAAAAAAATGGGTAATTTTCTAGAAAAATATAATTTACTGAAACTGACTTAAGACGAAATAGAAAACCTAAATAAATCTCCTAGCATAAAAAAATTGAATTGTCAATCAAGAGTCATCTATGGCCCTAAAACACTAATGCCAGATGGTTTCATTTGAGAACTCAACCAAGCCTTTGAAGTACAGATACTCTTTACCTTATATAAACTGTCTCAGGGACTAGACACTTACTTTATGAGGTTATAAGAACCTTATTATCATCACCAGACAAGAGAAATATAAGAAAAAAAATAATAGATAAATTCCTCTATTAATATACACTGAGTGGCCAGATTATTATGATCTCTGAACACATAATAATCTGGCCACTCAGCGAATATGTATATATATTAGAGGCCTGGTGCATGAATTCATGCAAGGGTGGGGTCCGGCCAGCCTGGCCATGGGGAGGGGACATGGGTGGTTGGCAGACCTGCCTGCTGGTCTAACTCCTGGTCGAGGGGACAATTTGCATATTAGCCTTTTATTATATAGGATATAAACTGAGTGGCCAGATTATTATGCGTTCAGAGATCATAATAATCTGGCCACTCAGTGTATATGCAAAATAATAAATATAAATATGTACAAAAATAAATGTTGGTAAATCAAATTCAACATTGTATTAAAATATGATGGAAGGATGGAAAATATGACTTTGTGGTGAACTCACAATGCAATATACATTTGAAACCTGTATACTTTTATTAACAAATTCCACCCCAATAAATTCAATTAAAAAATTAAAATAAAAAGCATGGTCTGGCCCTGACTGGTGTTTCTCAGTGGTTAGGGTACTAACCTACACACTGAAGGGTCATAGGTTCAATTCCTGGTCAAGGACACATACCTGTGTTGCAGGTTTGACCCCTGGCCTGGTCAGGGACATGCAGGAAGAAAACTAGTAGATGTGTTTCACATGGATGTTTCTCTCTTGTCTGTCTCTCTCCCCCCTCCCTCCTTCCTTTCTACTCTCTCTGAAAATCAATGGCAAAAATATCCTCTGGTGAGAATTAACCAAAAAACAAAAAGAAAAAAGTACAGTCTGAAATTTTTTTTAAAAAATTTTTTTCAAATATGCCATGACCAGCTGCAGCAATCCTGAGAAAGAAAACAAAGTTGGAGGGATCACAATACCAGATATCAAGCATATTACAAAGCCACTGTTCTCAAAACTGCCTGGTACTGGCACAAGAACAGACATATAGACCAATGGAACAGAACAGAGAACCCAGAAATCGACCAAGCCATTATGCTCAATTAATATTTGACAAAGGAGGCAACAGAATACAATGCAATAAAGACAGTGTCTTCAATAAATGGTGTTGGGAAAATTGGACAGATTCATGCAAAAAAATGAAACTAGATCACCAACTTACACCATACACAAAAATAAACTCAAAATGGATAAAGGACTTAAATGTAAGATGGGAAACCATAAAAATCTTAGAAGAATTCATAGGCAGCAAAATATCAGACATATGTCATAGCATTATCTTTACCAATGCAGCTCCTAGGACAATGGAAACCAAGGAGAAAATAAACAAATGGGACCACATCAAAATAAAAAGCTTCTGAACAGCAAAAGAAACCATCAACAAAACAACAAGAAGCCCACTGCATAGAAGAACATATTTGCGGGAGAAAACCAAGATGGCGGCATAAGATATACACCTGTACGTGCTGCCTCTCACAACCACACCAAAACTACAACTAAAAGACAAAATGTCTATCACCCAGAACCACGGGAAAGCTGGATGAGTAGAAGTTCTACAACTAGAAGGAAAGAAAAAAGAGCATTGAGACGTGCACAAGCGTGGAAAAGCTGAGGTACGGAGGCGCAAATCAGGCTGGCAGCTGGCGACTGGGTGCACTGTTTTTTTCAACCCAAAGGGAGACACAAGTTCCCAATTACCCTGAACTCCAGTTTCTGGTGAGACTCTGGGAACCCAGACCCCTAAGGGGAGAAGCTGGATTGTCTGCCATCGGGTCGGAAAGTGAGGGTGGCTTTGTTGCAGAGGTGCGTGCAGGAATCATTGTTTACTGCGCTGGGGCACGGGGCGCGGGGATGCGGAAACTCAGAGACACAGAGACAGCTGACTGGCAGCCATCGCTGTTTGCCATGCCCTAGCCCAGTGATTCCCTGAGACCCAGCCCTGTACAATTTACAAACCCACCCAAGCTCTGCGCAGCGGCTTTTGCATATAAACGGCCTGCCCTATCGCAGCTTAACCTAACAAACTACAGCTCTGGTCAGACAGCTCCAAAACCTCCAAACCCCAAGCAAAGAGGAGAAATCTACAGATCTCGCTGTAGCTCCTGCTGGGTGGCCTCAGACAGTAGCTGACCTGCACCCCATTGGAGATCCAGAAGCCAGTGTACCTAGTAGTCAGTGTGAGACGACACCAGATTTCAACTCCTCACATCCATAAGTGACACATTCAAGAGGCAGACTCAGTGAGCGCCAAAGCCCCACTGAAACCAGTCCTGCTCCATAAGGGTGTCTCCAGCACAGCAGTTCTTCCATTATATAGACACAGCAGGTCCTCACAGCCAATTGGCCTGGAGGTCAATTCCTCCCAGTGTACCAATGGCAATCAAGGCTTAACTACAACAAGACTGTGCACCCAGCCTACAAAGAGGTGCACCAAGAGTGTCCACCTCAGGTGATTGGGAGGCTGAACCACTGGGCCCTAAAGGTCACTTACCACAGAAAACCACCCCATCAACACAGGGAAGCAGCCAAAATACGGAGACAAAGAAACATGTAACAAATTAAAGAAATGGAGGAAAGCAAACTACTGGACATAGAGTTCAAAACCACATTTATAAGGTTACTCAAGAATCTTCTAAAAACCTCTGAGGAACTTAGTAAGACCTTTAAGGATCTTAATGAGAATGCCAAAAAAATAGAAAAGGACCAGTCAGAAATTAAGCATACACTGTCTGAAATAAAGAATATACAGAAAGGACCAAAGAACCCCAAGAATCAAACCAAAGATTTGAAATATGAGGAAACAAAAAACACCCAACCAGAAAAACAAAAAGAAAAAAGAATCAAAGAATATGAAGATAGTGTAAGGAGCCTCTGAGACAACTTCAAGCATACCAACATCAGAATTATTGGGGTGCCAGAAGAAGAGAGAGAACAAGATACTGAAAACCTATTAGAAGAAATAATGACAGAAAACTTTCCCTACCTGGTGAAAGAAATAGACTTACAAGCCCAGGAAGCACAGAGAACCCCAAACAAAAGGAATCCAAAGAGGACCACACCAAGACACATCATAATTAAAATGCCAAGGGCAAAAGACAAAGAGAGAATCTTGAAAGCAGCAAGAGAAGAACAGTTAGTTACCTACAAGGGAGTACCCATACGACTGTCAGCTGATTTCTGAACAGAAACTATGCAGGCCAGAAGGGAGTGGCAAGAAATATTCAAAGTGATAAACAGCAAGAACCTACAACCAAGATTACTCTACCCAGCAAAGCTATCATTTAGAATTGAAGGTCAGATAAAGAGCTTCACAGACAAGAAAAAGGTAAAGGAGTTCATCACCACCAAACCAGGATTATATAAAATGCTGAAGGGTATTCTTTCAGAAGAGAAAGAAGAAAAAAGGGTAAAGATAAAAATTATGAACAACAAAATGACAACAAATACATGCCTATCAACAAGTGAATCTAAAAATCAAGTGAATAAAAAATCTGATGAACAGAATAAACTGATGAATATAATAGAATCAGGGGCATAGAAAGGGAGAGGACTGAATTCTCGGGGTGAAGGGAGTGTGAGGGGTGCAGGAAGAGATTGGACAAAAATCTTACACCTATGGATGAAGACAGTGGCGGGGGCTAAGGGCATGGGGTGGGGTGGGGAATCAGGTGGAGGGGAGCTATGGGGGGAAAAAAGGAGGAACATCTGTAATAATCTGAACAATAAAGATTTATTTAAAAATAAAAAAAACATATTTGCCAATGTCATATCCAACAAGGGTTTGATCTTCAAAATTTATAGGGAACTCGTACAACTTAACAAAAGGAAGATAAACAATCCTACCCAAAAATGGGCAAAGGACCTAAATAGACACTTTTCGAAAGAGGACATACAGAAGGCCA
This sequence comes from Plecotus auritus, assembly GCF_963455305.1. Lineage (NCBI taxonomy): Eukaryota > Metazoa > Chordata > Mammalia > Chiroptera > Vespertilionidae > Plecotus > Plecotus auritus. Next base: position 166,941,682 of record NC_137771.1, on the reverse strand, counting down.
AGAGACATATGAAAACATGTTCAAAGTCACTAATCATCTGAGAGATGCAAATCAAAAAGACAGGGAGGTACCATCTCACACCTGTCAGAAAGGCTATCATCAGCAAATCAACAAACGACAAGTACTGGCGAGGATGTGGAGAAAAAGGAACCCTTGTGCATTGCTGGTGAGAATGCAGACTGGTGCAGCCACTGTGGAAAACAGTATGGAGTTTCTTCAAAAAATTAAAAATGGAACTTCCATTGGACCCAGTAATCCCACTTCTGGGAATATATCCCAAGAAATCAGAAACACCAATCAGAAAGGATATATGTACCCCTATGTTTATAGGAGCACAATTAACAATAGCTAAGATTTGGAAACAGCCTAAGTGCCCATCAGCAGATGAGTGGATTAAAAAACTGTGGTGCATCTACACAATGAAATACTATGCTGCTGTAAAAAGGAAGGAACTCTTACCATTTGCAACAGCATGGATGGACCTGGAGAGCATTATACTAAGCGAAATAAGCCAGTCGGAGAAAGATAAATATCACATGATCTCACTCATTTGTGGAATATAATAAACAACATGAACTGATGAACAAAAATAGACCCAGAGACATAGAAGCATTGAACAGACCGTCCAACCAGGGGGTAAGAGATCAACCAAAGGACTTGCATGCATATAAACATAACAAATGGACACAAATAGTAGGGTGTGGGGTGAGAGCATGTGCTGTAACAGCTGGGGAGAGGTCAATGGGGGAGAAAGGAGACATCTGTAATACTTTAAACAATAAAGAATTAAAAATAAAATAAAAAATAAAATATGCCATGACCAAAGGATTTGTCCCAGGTGATTTTAGTCTGTTTGTATTAGTCTGTAGGATTTAGAAGAAAAATATGAGAGATTATCTTTATAAGATAATTGTTTAAGCAAGACACCAGAAGCAGAAATCATAATAAGAAATAATAATTAAGACAACAATATAATACTATTTTTCCTATCCTATTGACAATATGAAAAACTTTTGGTATTACAAAGTATTGGCAGAGATGTGGGGAAATGGTTTGTTCACATACTAATAAATAGTTATAACTTCTTTACAGGGCAATTTATTTCATGTCTATCAAAAATGTGTAAGATATAAATCCTTTCAGATCTAGAATATAGTGTATAAACAGCCATTTGAAAAAAACAAAATAGCTCTGTATATTGATATGGAAGGATCTCTCTCTCTCTCTCTCTCTCACACACATACACACAAATATATATATATATATATACATAAGAGAGAGAGAGAAAGAGAGAGAGGTCATTTTATACACACACACACACACACACACACACAAATGACACATGAAGCTAGGCAGAACCTTTTAAAAGCAACTCATTAATGCAAATAGTAAATATACTCATGCAAGCTGAACTTTGGAGCAGAGGAGGGCTGAGTAGAGGAATGAAGTATTGCAAGGGAGATAGGAATCACGAAAGCCCTCTTGGAAGTTGTGAAGAGCTGAAATGAACAAAAAGGTAGTATGAGAAACTCCAGGCAGAGGGAATACCACTCTCTAAAACTGGGGAATGAGGATTAAATGTCTGCGGAGCCATAGCCGGCTGTTCAGTGGTTAGAGCGTTGGCCCGAGGACTGAAGGGACTTGGGTTTGATTCCAGTCAAGGTCACATACCTCGGTTACAGGCGTGATCCCCAGCCCTGGTCCGGGTGCTTTCGCGAGGCAGCCAGTCAATATGTCTCTCTCACAATGATGTTTCTCTTTCTGTCTCTCCCCTCCCTTCCACTCTCTCTAAAAATCAATGGGGAAAATATCCTTGGATGAGGATTAACAACAAAAAATAAGAAAAATAAAAGCAGTGTGCTGTTGGGCCCAGAGGGAGGGGAGCTTTCTAAGGGTGGGGCCACTGCTTGGTGCAGGCAAGGATCTTCACCATCAGAGGATCTCAACAGTAGGGTTTCTATTTGCTTATCGTAAGCCCGAGGCGGGTGGAGTTTTTAACTGGAAAGGTAGAATGCAAATGGCATCTGTGGGAAGTTGTCTTAGTGGGCACCACAGTTGGCAGGGGCTAGTTATTACTCAGAGGGGTGATAAGCCTGGATTTGAGTTGGGGCAGCAATATTAAAAAGGATGTCTAACAAGCTCAGTGACAGAATCATTAGTGTGGAAAATTTATATCTTGAAACAGTGAATATTTAGCAGGTGAAAAAGAATCACATTTTGGAATTAATTTAAATTTTATTTTCTTATAGTCACCTTGACTTATGCAAGGTGACAATGAGTAGTGAGGTTTTTAGAAAAATGAGTAGAACAACTAGGGAAGTTGAATCTTTTGACTTGAGAAAGATTACATTCCCATTATGATTATAGGCCTTTTTCTCCTTCTTGTAAATTCATCTCAGGAGAGAGGACTTTTAGGGGGCCTTCCAAGGATTAGCAACACATAATGTAATGGGTTGAGTCATCCCACCCAAGGCCTGAGTCCCCGATTTACCTGCACTTCCAACGCTGAACCACAAAAAGAGCCCCAACGACCAGAAGAAGCATCTCTCCAGGAGGCCTGGGCGCATGGCTGAGCCCACTCTCAGAGCTGGGGTAAAGCCGACCCCAATGCCAAAGACATCACATAACCCAGCCACTCACAGTTTTGAACATCAAACACCCACGTGGGTCTTGCTAATGGTTAACTAGCCTCATGACCTGTAAAAGAAAAAATAAACTCTCCCTAATTTCTTCTTCTCAATGAAAATAAATACTCTTTTTTTTTCTTTTCTTTTTTTAAAGTAGGGGACATTGAAACACATTGTCCTTCCTCTCTGAGCCAAACATCATCAGAAAACTATTTCCTGCACCTCTCCCACTTCCCATTACAAAATGTTAGTAAAAGCCAAAGCAGAAGTCTTTCATCTCTTTGGTGATTACAAAACCTTCATTGTTCTGGAATTATCTGTGGACATGTTTGTCTCCCTAGGAAGACTCTGAGCAATGTGAGGGCAAAGACCTCTTTTAGATGTTTGAATCCCCAGTGTCTGCCACAGAGCTGAGCTAATAATGCATGTTTAGTGTGCGTTTAATGGGCAGAATGGAAGAAAACAAAGTTTGCCACTGGAGAGTACTAGCTTTTCGGGGAGTCTTGGGGCTAGAAGTGAAATTCAGTCTCTAGGAAGAGATGTTCAACTTCTTTTTTTTTTCAACTTCTTGATTTGCAAATAAAGCAACTGAATAGTAGAGAAAGAAAATGACCTTCTAGCGACCCTATTGCTAGAGTGGCAGAGCTAGCCTGGAACCAGGGCATTTCCAGTGTACCCTGTGGCCTCTTCCACCCAAAGGAGAGGCAAAACCACAGAGAGCTGGTTCTAGGTGTTTCAGGGGAAAGGGAAAGGCAAGGTACTTGCCCAGATCCTTAAATTATAACACATTGCTATGAGGCAGAGAACCCACCAGCAGGGCCAGTATCAAACTTTCTGGGAAAGTGAGTGAACCGTGCTCTGAACCACTGAACCAGACAAAACATTCCCTGAAGAGGCATCGGTACCATGCCAACGTGGACGGGCCAGGCCTGCAGAAGACGAGGATAAAATGACTTGGGAGAGTCCAGCCCTTGCTTCTCCCGTTGCTTATGATCCCACTGATCAAGGATGCTGCCCCCAGGAAGGGGCATGGCAATAAATAGGGCCCAACTGAAGGCTGTTCTGATGTCAGAGACCAAGTCAGGTGCATAAGTTCAGGTCCTCAGAGCAGCAGATGCCAAGATGGGACTAGATGGGCATGAGAATTACTGGGGATAACACTTGTGGAGAATAAGGGAAGTGAAGAAAGCAGTGGGAGCCTTTAGACTGTGATGCAGGCCTGACACCTGTGAAGGAGAGGGAGAAGGAAAGAAAATTGCCAGAAAGAAAAAAAACACAAGATGGTGGCAAAAGGTATACACCTGTACGTGCTCCCTCTCACAACCACACCAAAACTAAAACTAAAAGACAAAATGACTATCACCCAGAACCACGGGAAAGCTGGCTGAGTGGAAGTTCTACAACTAGAAGAAAAGAAAAAAGTGCATTGAGACTGTGTAGGAGGTGCAGAGCCACGGAAGAGCATAGGTACAGAGGCGCGTGCAGAGAGGGCTGGCAACTGAGGAAGTGGCTGTCTTTTTCAAGTGGGAGGGAGACACAAGCTCCTGACTGCTCTGAACTCCAGTTTCTGGCGGTGAGACTCTGGGGACCCAGACTCCTACTGGGAGAAACTGGACTGTCTGGCATTGGGTCGGAAAGTGAGGGTGGCTTTCTCGCAGAGGTGCGCGCAGGAATCATTGTTTACTGCGCTGGGGCGGGGGACCCGGGGACACAGAAACACAGAGATGCAGAGAAGGCTGACTGTCACCCATCGCTGGTTGCCACGCCCTAGTGATTCCCTGAGACTCCACCCCACCCAATTTACAAACCCACCGGAGCTGTGCGCAGCCGCTTTTGCATATGAATGGCTTTCCCTTTCGCAGCTTAACCTAACAAATTTGCAGCTGGGTCAGACAGCTCCAAAACTTCCAAACCCCAAACAAAGAGGAGAAATCTGCAGATCTTGCTGTAGCTCCTGCTGGGTGGCCTCAGACAATAACTGACTTGCACCTCCTTGAAGATCCAGGAGCCAGTGTACCTCGTGGTCAGTGTGAGATGACACCAGATTTCAACTCTTTACATCCATAAGTGACACACTCAAGAGGCAGACTCAGTGAGCACCAAAGCCCCACTGAAGCAAGTCCTGCCCCATAAGGGTGTCTCCAGCACAGAAGTTCTTCCATTATAGACACAGCTGATCCTCACAGCCAATTAGCCTGGAGGTCAATTCCTCCCAGTGTACCAACGGCAATCAAGACTTAACTACAACAAGACTGTGCACCCAGCCTACAAAGAGGTGCACCAAGAGTGTCCACCTCAGGTGATTGGGGAGGCTGAGCCACTGGGCCCTATAGGTCACCTACCACTCAAAGCCAATCCATCAACATAGGGAAGCAGCCAAAATGCAGAGACAAAGAAACATGTAACAAATGAAATAAATGGAGGAAAGCAAACTACTGGATATAGAGTTCAAAACCACGGTTATAAGGTTACTCAAGAATCTTCTAGAAACCGCCAAGAAACTTAGTGAGACCTCTGAGGAACTTAACGAGACCTTCAAGGATCTTAATGAGAATGCCAAAAAAAAAATAGAAGAGGACCAGTCAGAAATTAAGCATACACTGTCTGAAATAAAGAATAATATACAGAAATCCAACAGTGGACTAGAGGACCCCAAGAATCAAACCAAAGATTTGAAATATGAGGAAACAAAAAACACCCAACCAGAAAAACAAAAAGAAAAAAGAATCAAAGAATATGAAGATAGTGTAAGGAGCCTCTGGGAAAACTTCAAGCATACCAACATAAGAATTATGGGGGTGCCAGAAGAAGAGAGAGAGCAAGATACTGAAAACCTATTTGAAGAAATAATGACAGAAAACTTTCCCTACCTGGTGAAAGAAATAGACTTACAAGTCCAGGAAGCACAGAGAACCCCAAACAAAAGTAATCCAAAGAGGACCACACCAAGACACATCGTAATTAAAATGCCAAGGACAAAAGACAAAGAGAGAATCTTGAAAGCAGCAAGAGAAAAACAGTTAGTTACCTACAAGGGAGTACCCATATGACTGTCAGCTGATTTCTGAACAGAAACTATGCAGGCCAGAAGGGAGTGGCAAGAAATATTCAAAGTGATGAACAGCAAGAACCTACAACCAAGATTACTCTACCCAGCAAAGCTATCATTCAGAACTGAAGGTCAGATAAAGAGCTTCACAGACAAGAAAAAGCTAATGGAGTTCATTACTGCCAAACCAGGATTATATGAAATACTGAAGGGTATTCTTTAAGAAGAGGAAGAAGAAGAAAAAGGTAAAGATAAAAATTATGAACAACAAAGTGACAACAAATACATATCTATCAACAAGTGAATCTAAAAATCAAGTGAATAAAAAATCTGATGAACAGAATAAACTGGTGAATATAATAGAATCAGGGGCATAAAAAGGGAGTGGACTGACAATTCTCAGGGGGAAGAGGGCGTGAGGGGTGTGGGAAGAGATTGGACAAAAATCTTACATCTATAGATGAGGACAGTGGCAGGGGGTAAGGGCATGGGGCGGGGGGAGTCAGGTGGAGGGGAGATATGGGGGGGGGAGAGGAACATCTGTAATAATCTGAATAATACAGATTTATTAAAAAATAATAAAATAAAATATGATGAGAGATTATCTCCAAAAAAAAAAAAAAAGAAAGTACCAGAAAGAGATTACCTCACAACAAGTCAAATGAGGAAGGGTTTGGTGCCATTTCCTTAAATAAACCGTTACTTTCTTTGCTGCAAACTCCTGTTCGAATTTGATTGGAATTTGATGCATGTAGGCAAACAAACCCATTTAGTCTCAAGCCCATAACTAGCTTTCCTCTTGACTTTACCTCCTAGTTGTGGGAAGGTGAAGAGAGGGCACAGGCTGCTGCTGTCACCATCTCACTCCTGGCTTTGAATTTTAGGAACAAAAATCTAATTATAGCTAATAATTAGAGTGTAGTGGAGGGTGTGCAAAGAAAAAGCCTTTGGACCCCAACAGTCCTGCTTCATCTCATCCAGCCGTGTGACTTTGGGTAAATGGAGACTTCTCTAAGCCTAATTTCTTCTTCGGTTAATGGGCTGTGGTGAACTGCCAGACATACGGCAGCTCTTTCTTCCTCCTCTTCCTTTTCCTTCTCCAAATGGAGAGAGTCTCACCTACTCCCTACATGTCACTTTCCCAACTACCAACCCCAAAGATGAAAAAATGATGGCAAGGCTCTCCCCCATGCCATGTCTGGATGACCTCTGGATCTAGAACCAGACTCCAGCAGCCACGCCTCAAGGAGCTAACCCAGTGGGCTGGATGATCGTGAAATCAGAGTTTCCATTCCTTTCCCCACACTCCCAGGAGCACTGTGGCTGTTTTTAAAAAAAAGGGGGGGGCACATTTACTTGCCCTGGAGAGATAAAGAAAAATAAATGGAGAATGTGGTGGTTGAAGAAGTTTGGAGAAGGTTGGATGGATGAGGCCAATGTTAATTTTGCAGATCTTAAAAATATACATATTGCCAAGACTGCTAAACAACATCTAGCAATCCTAGGTAACAAAGCAAGCAAATGAAGCACCATCACATAGCTGTTTATATATATTAACTTGGTAAGCATGACAAATTTACACTGTGTCAGATCATTTTTATTGATTTCTGTAACATTGTGCTTATAATTTTCTTATTTCTTTCCCCTGTTCATTCTTATCCTCTCACCTTCTCTCTCTTTCTCCCTCCCTTTCCCTCCTCCCCCACCCCCCGCCCCCCATACACACTCATACACCAACATTCACAGTCAGGAGAGAAGCCAGAGACCATGGACCCAGATGCAGGTGGATGGGCAGAGGTGGTGACGGGAGTGTGCAATTGCTCTCTGCTGACTGCTCCTTTTTTCCCTCAGAGAAATAGGAAGCAGGGTCACCAATTGAATTTGAGGAAGAAGTTTTGAGGCTTGAGAAAATGGAGTCTGAAAGTCTAAATTCATTTTGAAGTGTGCCTGTGATGGAGAGTGAGGATCTGCAAAGCAAATATACTAGGTTTTCTAAAGTCTTTCCCTATTGTCTCCAATTGTGGCTAAAGTCTAATACCATAAAACAAGTACTAAGCCCCCACCCTCTTACTCCCCCTCCCCCATGTTCTAAAAAGAATGGAAGTATTTGGAAAACAAATTCCTGTAAGACTTATTAGGAGGTAGCAGAACTGCTCTGGGGTCAGACCTCCCTTCTGCACATAAATTCATGAGTCATAGTTCTGAGGGGATGCAGGGCGTGGGGTAGGGGTACAGGAATGGGGAATCTTCCTTACCTCTCACAACATCTGGGTTTACAGCTGAGACCGGTAACCTCATTAAGGTGATAGTGGCATCTATTTCCAAATTAGCTGTTCCCTGGGCAACCTGATCCGTCCTCAGGGCCTATGTGAGCAGGATGCGGGGAATGTAAAGACAGTGGCAGGCCGGGCAGCTGTGACCAGGAGGGATGAGTTTCCCTCATGTTGAGTGGACCCTTCAGAAGACAGATGGTTTGAGCCTTTTTGAGCCTTTCAAACCAGTGGTCTACCCATGAGGCTAGTCTTAGGGCAACATGGAGGAGAGCAAGGAGCCCCAGAAGAGGGAGAGGAGGAATGAAAGAGGCATCCAGGTCCCCATTTCTCCTCTGAGTCTTTTGGGTCCAGGACTGACCTTGGTGGGGAGAAAGAAGAGCATGACATGGAAGTCTTAGAATTGATTAAACTGCACTGGGATTCCCACTTCTGGGTGTATCTCCAAAGGAAATGAAAACAGGATCTTGAAGGGGTATCTGCACTCCTGTGTTCACTGCAAGATTATGCAGCATAGCCAAGATGTACAAACAACCTAAGTGTTTTCAACAGATGAATAGATAAATCCTATATAATAAAGATGTAATATGCAAATTGACCATCACTCCAACACACAAGATGGCTGCCCCCATGTGGACACAAGATGGCCACCACAAGATGGCCTGCAGGAAGGGCAGTTGGGAGGGACCAGGCCTGCAAGGGAGGGCAGTTGGGGGCAATCAGGCCTGCAGGGGAGGGCAATTACGTGTGACCGGGCTGGCAGGGGAGGACAGTTGAGGGGGATCCAGGCCAGCAGGGGAGGGCAGTTGGGGGCGACCAGGCCTGCAGGGGAGGGCAGTTGGGGGCAATCAGGCCTGTAGGGAAGGGCAGTTAGGGGTGACCGGGCCAGCAGGGGAGAGCAGTTGGAGGGACTGGGCCGGCAGGGGAGGACAGTTGGGAGGGAGAAGGCCTGCAGGGGAGAGCAGTTGGGAGTGACCAGGCCTGCAGGGGAGGGCAGTTGGGGGTGACCAGGCCTGCAAGGGAGGGCAGTTAGGGGGAGGACCAGGCCTGCAGGGGAGGACAGTTGAGAGGAACCAGGCCGGCAGAGGAGGGCAGTTGGGGGTGACCAGGCCTGCAGGGGAGGACAGTTAGGGGCGACCAGTCCGGCAGAGGAGGGCAGTTAGGGGCAATCAGGCTGGCAGGGGAGCAGTAAGGCATTGATCAGGTTGGCAGGGAAGTGGTTAGGGGGTGATCAGGCTGGCAGGCAGGCGAGCGGTTGGGAGCCAGCAGTCCTGGATTGTGATCAGGCCTAAACGGGCAGTCGGACATCCCTTGAGGGGTCCCAGATTGGAGAGGGTGCAGGCTGGGCTGAGGGACACCCCCCATCCCCTCTGTGCATGAATTTTATGCACCGGGCCTCTAGTAAATAAAATAATCTCACACTTTATTTGTTCATGCCGGGGCTCCTCACAAGGGGCACCATCTTGCCAAGGCTGACCAGCAGCCCCTGAATGACGGATGAACAGATTACTCCAACACAATTTCACTGTGGGGGAGAGAGCTAAGGGATGGCCCAGCTAAAGAAGCCAGGCAGCCCCAATTGCTTCCCTTGTTAGGCTTTTATTGGAATTTTTATCTTTAGATACAACCAGTAGAGTGAGTAATCTTGGGAGGACACATGTGTTTGCATTGTCCTCTAGGCAAGGGCATCCAGGGATTAAGCATAGGATTCCAGTAAACACCTGGGAGTTGCATGTGCACAGACTTGTTTGGAAAGGTCAAGGAATAATTAGGGGTGCTACCTTCGACACTCAGCCCTAAGTCTCCACTAAGCCAGAATTCCGATAAATAGGGCAGGTGGCCTTCCACGCACTTCCCCTTTATCAGAATGTCCTCCTTACAATTTTCCAACCAAGTCTCTTGTGCTCCCCAACACATTCATATATATATATATGAAACTTAATTCATATCCGCATATATATATATATATATATATATATATATATATATATATATGTGTGTGTGTTTTCCCACAACATGGATGGTCCTTGAGGGCATTATACTAAGGGAATAAGCCAGACAAGAAAGACAAATACTATATTGTATCGTTTATATTTGGAAATTTTTTTATTTAAGTCAAATTCATAGAAAGAGAGTAGAAAAGTGGTTGTCAGGGGCTGGGGGTTGGGAAAATTAGGAAGAGTTGGCAAAAGGGTACAAACTTTCAGCTGTAAGATAAATAAGGATCTGACTTAAAAGATGGTGACTATAATTGATAACACTGTATTGTATAATTGAAATTTATTAAGAGTAGAACTTAAATGTTCTCATACACACACACACACAAAAGATAAATATGTGAGATAATAGGGTGTTAATTAATTAGATGAAGGAAATCCTTTTACAATGTACAAATTTATCAAATCACCACAATGTACACTTTAAATATCTTATAATTTCTGTATATCAATTATACCTCAATAAAGATGAAATATAAAAAAAAAACTGGACTGGGATGGACTGGATTGGATTTTTAATACTCGCCACCCGACCCCAAGACCAAAAAACTGTGTGATCTGCCCAAGATGATGCTGAGGGACAGGAAAAGCAGCTTCAAAAGAGTATGCATGAGGCTCGAGTTGGAGAAAAATAAAATCATTTCATGTTTGCTTCTTATTCAGACCATTCACCAAACCAATTACAAAACAGGCCATGCCTCACATTCCACTTGTTAAATACACTCTTTTGCCCTTTTCTATGTTGTAAGATTTAAGCATCTCGGGTCTGCTGTTTGGTCAGTGCGAATAGAATTCTAGTGCTCCGCCTTGCAAATGCAGGCTTTACTAACCACTGGTAGGACAAAACTCAGAAAGGGCCTTCCTGTCCAAAGTTGGCATAGGTGAATGCTGTACTTGCGTCCTCCCACAACCACATCAAAATTACAACTAAACTCAGAAAAACCATCATTCAGAAACAACTGAAACCGAGCTGAATGAAAGTCTTACAAGTAAAGAATTAAAGAAGAAGCCACGTCAAGATTGGTAGGAGGGGCAGAGACTCAGAAAGGGTTGATCACACACCCATGTGTGGCAGATAAAAATCAGGAGAGCCCTGGCAGGTGAGCTCAGTGGTCGGAGCATTAGCCCACACTACAAAGGGTCTTGTATTTGATTCCTGGTCAGGAACACATACCTGGTTTGCAGGTTCACTCCCCGCCATGCCCCTCGTCAGGGCATGTGAGGAAGGCAACCAGTTGATGTGTTTCTCTCAGATCAATGTTTCTCTCTCACTTTCTCACTCTCTTCCTCCCTCCCTCCCACTCTTCCACTTTCTCTGAAAAGCAATGGAAAAAATACCCTCATGTGAGGATTGACAACAACAAAACTTGGAAGGCATATTTCAGCTACAAAGTTCCCCCTGAGGAATGACAGGTCCCGGACCCACACCAGGCCCCCCAGGCCAGGATTCCAGTGTCAGGAAGAGAAGTCCCTACAACTTCTGGCTGTAAAAACCAGCAGGGATTGTGCCTGAATAATCAGAGCAGGTTTCATCTAGAGGGCCTACCTGAGCTGGGTTTGAAGGATGAGTATAAACTTATCAGGAAATGAAGAGAGGGGTGATGTATTCATTGAACACCATTAGCAGTGCAGCATGACCAATTTGTTATTTGTAAAGATAACTCTGGAGGGCAACGAAGATGGCAAGATTGGAGATAGAAGGCTAACCACATTCACATAATATAGACTGATTACGTATTTTCTGTGTGCTAGGTTCTGTACAGAGGAGAATAAAGACAAGTAAACAAGCAACAACAAACTAATAACACGTTAAGTTCCGTGCCCAGGAGCAGCATCTCCGCAGACGTGAGTAGCTTGGATTGCAGAAATCCAAGTGAAAAATACTTGCTGCATAAAGGTAAAAGAGCCCTAACCAGTTTGGCTCAGTGGATAGAGCATCGGCCTGCGGACTGAAGGGTCCCAGGTTCGATTCCAGTCAAGGGCATGTACCTTGGTTGCAGGCACATACCCAGTGGGGAGTATGCAGGAGGCAGCTGATAGATGTTTCTCTCTCATCGATGTTTCTAACTCTCCATCCGTCTCCCTTCCTGTGAAAAATCAATAAAATACATATTTTTTAAAAAGGTAAAAGAGGTGACAGATTTAAAGGATATTTAGGAGATAGAATCATCTAGCAGAATCAGCTGTGTATACTGCTGGCTGTTCCCATGCACCTTACAGCCTGCCACTGCAAGCACCTGAGTCTTTACTTGAAGGCATTAATGTTTGCCTCGCACAAGAGGCAGGCTGAGAAGCACCAGGGGCTTAGTAGTGAGGACCACTACTAAGATGGAAGTCAGTGGATAAATACTCCAGGTCTGCTTATTTCTCAGGGGGGACAACCATGAGGAATGCCTTACAAAAAGGACCCACATGGTCCAAGTCCCAGCTGCTGACAGTGGTAACCTGCTCATTACTGCACCTTGTACTGCCTCCCCTCCCTTTCCTGTCTCGCATCCCCATGGTCCTACCAGTGCTCCCTGGTATCACCTCTCAAATAAACTATCTGTACTCAAATCCTTGTCTTAGAGTCCACTTTTGGGGTAACTCAACCTGAAACAGAAAAAACTTAATGAAAGATTAGCTGATGAAAATGAAGATGCAAATAGGAGGCTATGAGATTTCTAGCTTGGGAGATGCTGACCCCATCACCCAAGTTAAAGACTCTTCAGGAGAGGAAGACAGACAGATTCAGGGAGAACAGAATGAGCCTGGGAAGACTGAGTTTCAGGGGCCCCAGGGACTTGTTACCTCAAAATTCCCTGAATACGTACAAGGTTAAGACTCTTGACTTTGGAAAAAGTGAAAAGAAACTGCGCAGAAAGGGGACTACACAAGAGAAGAAACCACCAGAAATGAACATCCTCTCTCCCTAAAGGGCAATTACAGTATCTTCCTTTGACCCAAGAGAATATAAAGCCCTAGCTACTTCTTCCAGCCGGTTTCTGTATTCTAGTTTCTCATAGTTGGAGGGACTCACTCCTTTAAAACCATGCATAACTCCCCACCAGCAGCCAGCAATGGCAGCCGTAGAATCACTATCTCCGCCATGGAAAAAGGCTCGGTGGGCAAGCTCCTTCCAGGAGTCTCCTGCAGCCAGGATGGCATCATAGGCAATCATGGGGGCATCGTGTCCACTGCTGCCGCCCCAGCCAGAGTAGCTCACAGAGGTGTAGAATTGATCCCTCTCCTTCACTTCGTAGGGCTTGGGGAAGGTAGGGGCTGATTTGCCATCCAAAATCCCTCTAAGTTTCAGGTACCTTTCCCATTGGTCTTGGAAGTAGGACCTGTAGGGAGGAAAACAATCTACAGTCAATTGAAAAGATGGATGTGTGAACAGGAAAAAACTCCAAGATGACTTCAACTTCTTGTAATAATATCATAAATGACATTAAAAATTTTAAATGAACTCTAAGTAAGAGCCATTCAATAAAGTTTTGCTAAGGATTGATATAAATAAGGCACTGATGCCTATTCCTAAATTAGAAAGGCATATAGCAAGTTGAAGGTGAGAATTAAAGATTTGTTTTTCTTGAGTTGAGAGTAATGTCAAGTGTCACCTTTCAGGGGGCACACTTTATTTATTTAGTCTATCCTTATACATTTTATTTTATTTTCTAATAAAAATTACAGATATAGCCAAAACCGGTTTGGCTCAGTGGATAGAGCGTCGGCCTGCGGACTCGAGGGTCCCAGGTTCGATTCCGGTCAAGGGCATGTACCTTGGTTGCGGGCACGTCCCCAGTGGGGGGCGTGCAGGAGGCAGCTGATCGATGTTTCTCTCTCATCGATGTTTCTGACTCTCTATCCCTCCCCCTTCCTCTCTTCCTCTCTGTAAAAAATCAATAAAATATATTTTTAAAAAAAATTACAGATATATTAGGTGTACAACATAATGATGTGATATACCATCCAGATGATGTGTTCATTAGTTTGACTGTAGTAATCATTTCACATGGTGAAAATGATTACTACAGTCAAACTAATGAATACATCATCTTCTTATAGAGTTGTGTGTTGTTGTTTTTTCAAAAGGGAACTTTGTAATATCATGATCATGGGTGATTTCAGCAGGAAGCCTCTGGACCTTTTTATTCTAAGAAAGGCAATGTGAAGTAAACTCAGAAAAAGGGGGAAATGTGGTTTTACCACCTACTAATTAGCTAGTTAAAAAAAAAAAAAACACACCTATTTCTCGGGCATCTTAGACAAGGATTTCAAATTACTATGTGTCAAGTCAACACTGAAAAACAAGTTCCAGGAGATGGACGGGAAAATTCATCTCAGTCTAAATAGCCACAAAGACTATAGAAAGAACAGGATCCCTACACACGAGAGAAGCACTGCAGCTGCACTGCTCATCGAGGTCTTCACTGGGCCACCCGGTGGCAACCACTGCTAGGACTTGAAGTCCAGGTGGGCAGGGAGGGGGCTGGATGCAGTCGATGACAAAACTGGACGGTTTGAACCATGACAGTTGCTATGATCTAAGAACTCCAGGCATACACAGGCATGCATGTGTGCACACAGACTCAACGACTTTCCAGCAGCAGTATGCACCTATAAACTTACCAGTGCTCAAGATTCTTCTCCACAAAGTAGCCTGCTTGGACAATGTACTTTTTAGCTTCTGGTAGCACCTCCATCAGTCCTTTTCCCCATTGCCAGGGAGGCTTGCCGTTCAGAGCATAGACTGTAAAAAGAGCAGACACAAGGGCTCCCAGGTAGCCGGTGGGGTGGTGGTGGGTCATTCGGCCGCTCTCGATGCTCACCTGGATCAGGGTGTCCAGCTGGCTGGGGTGAGGGAACCTGAGACCGATGCACATGGCTCGCATAGCAGCCCCACAGCCTCCCTCGTGGTTGTTAAAGGGAATCCTCCAGCCATTGTGTTTGTCCGGCTCCAACAGCATGGCATTCTGCACTGAGGCACCCCCTGGGGAAGAGTCGGGGAGGGTATGGGGTCAGGGTAACCAAAGCAAAGGCTCCAGCAGGAGGGAAGACCAAGCTCTGGTTACAAGTCTCTTTAATGGAAACTGAAAACAAAACAAAAAAATTATGACGAACGCCCTCAAACTCCAAGCCAACATTGTGCCTTACCTTATATATAACCCTTAGCATGATAAGATTAATAATAAAAGAAGCAGATTCATATAGAGAGCCTTGGAATCTTTGCCAGTTATTACTGAGACATCACAATAACTCAAAACGGTAAGTATAACATATTCTCTTTTTTAAATGAATAAGCTAAGGCTCAGAGCTTAAGAACCTTGCTCAAAATCATGTAACCAGCTCATTAGCGGCCCCATCAAAACCTTTTTCTCTAAGCCCAAGCCCTTAAAGAACCCAAGGAGATCCTGACAATTGGAATTCCCAAATGTCAGAAAGATGACAGTTCAAGTGAAGAGCACTAGGCTCAGAGACGGAACGATGGGTTCAGAGCCACAATGTGCCCTTGGTTTCCCCCCACTATGTGAGAGCAGTGTAATCAGGCTTGTCTTATCACCCTATCCTACTGGGAACTGAGAACACACACACGAAGAAGCAGTGGCAGTTATATACGGTGGGGTGGGGTGTGGTATTACTGTTCCCTTATGGTTAGTTATTCACAACAAGATCATGGAAGGCATAAGTGGACAAAGAAAACTTTCCACTTGTCAATCTGATGAGATATCAGATGTAGAGAAAGAATGAACAGACTGGCTTCGAATGCCAATTCTTGGGGTCACCAGAGACCCTGGGTATGTGTGTGGGACGGGGAGCATTTGCATCAGGAGGCACTTTTCATCAGCTCATAAGCTGAATTGTGTCCCCTAAAATTCATATGTTGAAGCCCTAATCCCTAGTACCTCAAAATGTGGCTGTATTAAGAGACTGGACCTTTAAAGAGGTGATGAAGTTGAAATGAGAACATTAGAGTGGGCCTTAATGCAATGTGATGAGTATAAAAAGAAATCGGGACACACAGAGACACCGGGGATGTGCACCGTGAAGAGAGGACACAGAAGGATGTCGTCTGCAAGCCAAAGAGAACGGCCTCAGAAGAAACCAAACTTGCTGACACCTTGATCTCAGACTTTGAGCCTCTGAAACAGTGAGAAAATAAAGGTTCGTTAAGCCACCAGTCTGTGGCATTTTGTGATGGCAGCTCAAGGTAATTAACACAGGAAGAGGGGTAGGTCAGATGGGTTAGGGCAGCCTTGGGCAAACTACGGCCCGCGGGCCGGATCCGGCTGTTCTATCCGGTTCTCTTGCTCTCCCCTCCGCTCCTTTACTTTGAATTTATATTAGTTCACACAAACACTCCATCCATGCTTTTGTTCCGGCCCTCCCGTCCAGTTTAAGAACCCATTGTGGCCCTCGAGTCAAAAAGTTTGCCCACCCCTGGGTTAGGGAAAGGTGATTCATACCACCTGGTGACCCAAGTGACTGTAACAATTTCCCAAGCAGGCAAGAACACTTGTGAACAAACCTGAAACAGAAAAGAAGTCTCTGCAAGACACTTTCCATTTTCTTTAAAAAGAAAAAAAAAGTTTTCTTTATACTTGTTCATTACAGAAAACTTAGAAAATACAAATAAGCAAAAAGAAAATAAGGAACTGCCAAAACCGGTTTTGCTCAGTGGATAGAGCGTCGGCCTGCGGACTGAAGGGTCCCAGGTTCGATTCCGGTCAAGGGCACGTACCTTGGTTGCACCTTGGTTGCGGGCACATCCCCAGTAGGAGGTGTGCAGGAGGCAGCTGATTGATGTTTCTCTCTCATCGATGTTTCTAACTCTCTATCCCTCTCTCTTCCTCTCTGTAAAAAAATCAATAAAATATATTTTTAAAAAATTTAAAAAAAAAGAAGAAAATAAGAAACTATAAAAATACTCCCATTACACAGATATAATTATGAATATCTTTGTGTGTGTTCTTCCAGACTTCTCCCAAGAAATATACATGTATCCTTTATTACCAGTAGGTTTATAAGATACATCCGGTTTTGTAACCTATGTATCTTTCACTTAATATATAATATCCTTCCATATCAGAAAATATTTATCTGTATAATTTTAAGTGGCTGCAAATGTATCGCCATAATTAAATAAATGATGGGACATTTAGGTGGTGCCTATTTTTTATCACAGTTATAAAAACTACTGTCTCCTTGATATGTAAATCTCAGTGTCAACATTGTAATGACTTCCTTGGGCCTGTTTTATTCTCCACTTGCCCAGGACCCTCACTGGCTGCCCTCACCTGGTGCCCGGCCATCCATGTCTCCCATGCAGTCTTGGTAATGCTTAGCAAGGAGGGAATACAGTCGACCCAAGTCTGAGACTTTCCCAGCTTCCACAAGAGCGTCTGCCGTGGCCAGGTGCATCACGGTGTCATCGCTGACTCTCCACCTCTGCACGTCTATGGTATCCAGGCCACCAAGCTGGGCCAGCTGCTGGTGAATCTTCTCCCCACTCCTGAGGAACTCCCACTTCCCGTTGAAGTACCCCAAGGCATCTCCTGCTGCACTCAGCACCATGGCAGCCACATACCTCTCAATCAGTCCCGCACACATGGTGAGGCTGTCTACAGGGGGAAATTAAGACACATAGAGGACAAGGAGAAAGAAAAAAATCAGAAAAAGTAACAGCCTTATGTACATTTTATTGAGCATTCACTACTTGTAGGCACTGTATTAAGTGCACCTCATTTAATACTCACAACTGCTCTGTGAGGAATGTATTATCAGGCCCATCTTATGGATGAGTTAAATGAGGGTTACAGAGATAATTCCATTTCAGAAATGCTAAGTGACTTGTCTTGGGTCACAGAGCTAAGTTGCATGGCTCAGATTCCATCTGACTCCAAAGTCCATGATTTTAACTACCACTCCATCTTTGCCTCTCTGGGAGGGTCAAGCCCATTACATTCTGCAAGGCAAGCCAAGCTTATCATTTTCTTTTTAGTGGGGACTTGACCTTGGAAGTGCATCCCTCCTTTACTTAAACAATACTTCCCATTACAATGCACAGTTCACAAGGCACCTGCACATTCTCTGTCTCATTTTCAGGCAAGATTGCAGTACGCATTTCACAGATAAGAAAAGTGGGGATTGCCCTAGCCCCATGGTCGGCAAACTGCGGCTCGAGAGCCACATGCGGCTCTTTGGCCCCTTGAGTGTGGCACTTCCACAAAATACCACGGCCTGGGCGAGTCTATTTTGAAGAAGTGGCATTAGAAGAAGTTTAAGTTTAAAAAATTTGGCTCTCAAAAGAAATTTCAATCATTGTACGGTTGATATTTGGCTCTGTTGACTAATGAGTTTGCCGACCACTGCCCTAGCTGTTTGGCTCAGTGGTTAGAAGGGTCTCGGTTTTGATTATAGTCAAGGGCATGTACCTTGGTTGCAGGCTTGACCCCCGGCCCCAGTCAGGCGCATGCAGGAGAAAACCAATCGAGGTATCTCTCTCACATGGATGTTTCTTTCTCTCTGTCTCTCTCCCTCCCTTCCACTCTCTCTAAAAATCAATGGAAAAATATCCTCTGATAAGGATTAATTTAAAAAAAAAAAACAGAAAGAAAAAAAAGAAAACTGGGGCTCAGAGAAGGTAAATTAACACAACCAGAGAGTGGAGGCACTGGGACCCCAATCTGCTGATTCCAGGCAACTCACCCCAGCACAGACCTACTTACTGGGCAATCTCTTTGTGCCTCAGCCTCTACATCTCTAAAATGGTGATAAAAATAGTAACAATTGCCTGGGTTTGTTCTGAGGAGTAAACAAATACATTTTTTGTTAAGCACTTAGACCAGTGCTTAGCACATCATAAGCACTATTTGTATTATTCATACTAGAGGCCTGGTGCACAAACGTGCACGGGGTAGGGGGGGGTCCCCTCAGCCCAGCCTGCACCCTCTCCAATTCAGGACCCCTCGGGGGATGTCCAACTGCCCAATCCTGGGGATAGGACCTAAAAGGCAGTCAGACATCCCTCTCACAATCCGGGACCACTGGCTCCTAACTGCTCATCTGCCTGCCAGCCTGATCGCCCCTAACTGCCCCCCTGCCAACCTAGTTGCCCCCAACTACCCACCCCCCCCCCGGCCTGGTCACCCCCAACTGCCCCCCCCTGCCAGCCTTGTTGCCCCTCACTGTCTCCCCCCGCACCCCCCGCCAGTCTGGTTGCCTCACGCAGCCTGTTCGGTTGTCCATTTGGTTGCGATGGTCGCTTAGGCTTTTATTATTATAGATACTACCAGGGAAAAGATTTTTCTCTTGCTGAACTAGAATACTTTCTTCTCACAACCTTCCTTTCAATAGCAATATTTAAATTTTGTTTTTCTTCTAAATGATTACCTTCTAGAGTCCTAGTCCTCAGCTAAGATAACCTCCATGAATCTAATCCTGGTCAAGTGCTGGTTCTCCTGCAGGTGCATTTCCAGTTCTCCACTGTATCCTGTTGCCTCAGCACTCAAGTTCTAGGACTCAAGTTCAAAGCCTTTACTGGACCCATCCCCTCCACTGCATAGGCCAGCTAAACACCTGTAATGTCTGATAGACTGGCACCTCCTCAGCTCAAGTTCTTTCCACACCCAAAATGCCCATCCTCCCTCCCACTTACCTAAACCCTATTGACTCAGGGTTTATAGTTCAAGTACTGGGGCTTCCAAGAGTCCTTCCCGAGCTGCACTGCTGCTGGCCTGGGAACGCAGGCTGGCCAGCACCTGGGGAAGAGTAAATGAAGACTGAGCATATCAATCCTGATCATGCTGAATTTCTTAGCTCACAAAGGATATTTGTAAAACGTTATTTAGATGCTTTATTATTATAAATGATGCCTAGAAACTGGAGTTGTGGGCCACTAGACCAGTGTCTGCCAAGAATCAGCTGTGTGATTGTGGGCAAGCCACCCACCCTGGACCTGGATTTTCCCAATTTATACTAGTAATTAGAGAGGGGAGAAGGAAGGAGGCCACAGATGCTCCCTGGGCTCCGGTCCTGTGCTGGCGGCTTCACACGACCAGCTGTTAGTCCCTCTGTACCCGCTCTCCCAATGTCCTCAGCTTCCTTTCTGTAATTCCTTCTGGCTCCACCTAATACGTGTTTTGTGGCAATGACCATCTCTTTCCGTTGGAAAATCCTTTTAACTTTCAGGTGGAACTGCCCTAGCCTTCCGCTTTCAGGCCGCTCTCATCCCTTACACTCCTCGGAACATTTACAATTCTCTCCCCGACTATAAATTCGAAACTAAGGTTGCTCAGCTGTTTCGCAACAGACCTCAACTTCTTTTTGGAGGGGTGGGGGGAAGGAGGGACACGCCCGTCCCAGCCGGGATGGGGGTGGGGGCACCTGGTCACCGCGGGGGAGGAGGGCGACCCCGAAACGCTGTGCCCCGGGTGTACCTGGTCCCTAGGGAGGTGGGGTGACCGAGCACCCGAGACAAGGCGGAGGAAGGAAAGGCAGGAGGGGGGAGGGAGAGCTGGCGGGACCTGGTCACCGCCTAGAGAGGGGTGCCAGGGGGAGGGGGCGGGAGAGGGGCGCACAGGGGGAGGGGGCGGGAGAGGGGCAAGCAAGGGAAGGAGGCGGGAAAGGGGCGCCAGCGGGAGGGGCGGAAGACAGGGGAGAACAGCAGGGCGGGTACCTAATGGCCGAGAGTGGGGCGCGAGACTGGGGCGGGGCGGGGCGCGGCGAGTTCAGGGTCCCGGCGGGTGGCACTGGGCGGACCGGGGAGCCGGGCTTGGCGCGCCTGGGGCGGAGCCGCGTTGGGGGCTGGGGACCGCGCCCTAGAAGCCAGCCGAGGAGTGCCTTCTGCTTCCGCGCGGCTCAGGGCCTCGGAAGCAGGCTCCCGGCCCCGCAGCGCCGGCCGTGCCCCGGCGGGGACGACAGGGCCTGCGTCACCCGCCACTCGGCTGCGGAGGCTCTGGGCAGCGACCTCGGATCCGCTTCCTGTCGGTGACTCAACGTGGGCCCCGGGCCGAGGCCTCTTCTTCCTGCCCGGCTATGTAGCCAAATACCTAGAAAAAGGGCCTTTTTCAACTTTCTGGGCCCCTCCCCATGAAAGCGGACAAGAATAGTACTCCCTAGGGTGGTTGCTAGGATTAATGTTAACTCCTGTCATTTATTTGGCAGCTGAATATTATTTTTTCATCCTGCTAGTAAACAAAAGCAAAGAAATACTAAGAGTACTTTTGTCTAAATAAGTGAATGTGCCAGTTGTTTTTTTTTTTTTTTAAATTAGAATCAACATATATGTGTCCTAAGAAGAGATTCAGGCTAGAATAAAGAACAGCATTTATAAGAGAAAAAGGAGACAAAAATCTGCGGCAGGTCCATTCTCGGAAATTCCAGACTGCGAACTTGCAAGGGTCCGAGGGCTGACCTTGAGCAGGGGTTTTCAAATGGTTTTCACACTGAATATTTTCTGCAAACAAAGCCATACCTAAGGTCCTCGGTTTCCATCAATTATATAAAATTGATGGAAACTAAGGTGCTTGGAGCGAAGTGGTGCGTGTTGAAGGGGACTGGGAGACTGGACCGGAGTGCTCTTTCCCCTGTAGGAGATGGGGGTCGGGGTTGGTCCTGGTGATAGGGTGGGGCAGCCAGGAGAGAGGGCGAGCCCTGGGGAGAGCAGTGGCTGATATTTACCAGCGGGTACAGAAGGGCTTCAATATTTTCAGGACTGCGTGTTCATGCCAGTGTGGCTGGGCCAATGAACTCATCTTTCACAGAAAGAAGTCAATCTAGACACACAAAAATGAGAATATGTCCTTGAAGAGAATAATAATGACTTCAACCTTTAATGTTCTCACAGTTTCTTTTCTTTTTTTTTAGTCTTGAAGGGATATTTTAGGGGAAGTGACTCTTGTCTAGAGGAAATATTTATATGAATTTAGCAATTCCATCAACTTGTCTTTCTCTTTTGTGAAATTCAAGTAAGATTAAATTTAAAATTGTTTCCGAAATGTGATTTTTATCGTTTTATAAAACTATCTCTACCTATCTGGGGAAAAAAAATCTGTGGCAGGCAGGTAGACACAGTAGCAGAGCAAGGACTATGGGCCAGGTACAGAGGTCACCAGAGCAGAAAGCCCCAGGTGCCTGGCGACAGACAATTGGAGGGTGGGACCTCACCCCCAGGGTGACCTTTCCTCCCCTAGCAAATCAATGGTCCTGCAGTTTGGACCCCCTAACCTTCCCTTCCTAGAGATAAGCTCTAGGCCTCAGTTGTATTTCAGCCCAAGGCCTAGAAAAGCAACAAAACCAGACTGCAGGCCCCCATGGCTGACCTCAGGACCAGCTGCACTGAATAATGACCCCCTGCCCAGGCACCAACCAATCAATCAGTGGAGACCTAGACTCTGAGAGGGCACACCCGGAAAATTGCTGAATATTCTATTGAGATCATCCCTTGGGATCACCCCTAAAATCTCCACCCTTAGGACAGAGGACCCAGCTTGCTCTCCCTTCCTCCTCCTATCTCCCCTTTCCCTCCCCCAGGCATTACCATTACCTTCCTTACTCCCAAGCTCCAAAGGCCCTTCCTCCACCGCTGTAACTTGTTTCCTAAGCCCATCTCACCTACAAATTACTTCTTCCACCTCTGTGATTTTATAAATAAACTAGAGGCCTGATGCTCGAAATTCGTGCAAGGGGCTTGGCCCTCACAACTGCAGCGGCTTGCCTCAGCACTCGCAGCCCCAGCTACTCCAGAAGGACGTCCAGAAGGTCGTTCATCTGTTGGGTCTAATTAGCATATTACACTTTTATTATTATAGATATGGAGTCTTGGCTCTGAATTCTTTCCTATCCAGACTCAAGTATGGAGGTTGCTGAACCCAGGTGCGGTCTGACCCCACCCATCTAACAACTGGTGCAGTTCCCACAGCCTATCCAAGGAGCAACCCAAACTACGCCACAGTGATCAAAGAAAGGCAGGGTTTATTAAGGCAAAAACCACAAAATGTAATTTTTTCTTGCAAATGAAGGATTTCTGGCTAGTTAACAGGGTGAGATTAGTCCAATATGCAAACTAGGGTGTTTCAAAACTCCAAAGAGGTTAAGTCCACTTATGTCCATGTAACAGTTGTTCCTATGATGGGGAAAAAGAGACATTTTTGGGGGGGCTAGCAATCTGAATTTGTGCTATTAATCTAATGCACATTCTTGTTAGCCTATAGTCTAGCCACTGCCCCTTTAATAATCTGGTCCTGCAAGACCTGTTTACCCAAAATACTACTCCCATTTTAGAGAGGCCATAAACCATCCCCAGACAGAGTTATCAGTGCTGGTGCCAGGCCAGGCCTTTAGTTGTGGTCTCAAGGCCCCAGCACATGGGGCTCTTTAAGAACTTGCAAAGGGGACCGAAAAACGCTTATTTGGGAGACAAAGGGCTAGAAAGATATAAAAAGGGAAAGCTTCCTCCATGTTTTTGCTCATAATTTGAGAGACATCTTTCTCTGAGCCCACTGGCATAATAAACAGTGTAACTCCATTTCTCTAAGTGTTGCTTGGTTTTTCTCTGGTCTTCTGTAACACCAGTATGTTTATGGCTCAGCCTGGATCTGAGTTTAGTGGCAGGTTTAGCAACGTATCAGTAGCTCTGAGAACAGAGGCACCAATGTCCATGGGCCCCATTTCCTTAATTGTCTCCTGACTCTTTTTAAGTGACTCAGCAATGTTTATTCCATTTTATTTTTTCTATTATCATTAATATTCTGTATACCTACCCAAATTTTTTATTTGCTATTTCCTATTTTTTTCTGGTTGTACTGACCTAGACTTGGCCTGAGAGCTTTAAAAAAATTTTTTTTGAGATACAATTTACATGTAATGAAATGCACTCATTTGGTGTGTTGTTCAGTGAGCTTTGATCGTGTCTCTTGGCACTCTCCACCTGGGTGACAAAGGGGAAAGCAGTTACCCATCACCTTCCAGCCCCATTTGGTTAAGAGTAGCCCCATAGGCATTAACTCCTCCCATATTTTCAGACTGCACACATTTGAGTGCAAAACTTCCAAATGTCCAAGCCAAAGCAATAGAGAAACTCAGGACCAACAGCAGTCAAAGGTGCCGGCCCAGGCAGGGTGCTGCTGTCAGGTTCTACCTGTGTGAAACAGGTCAGCTGGATTAGCATAGGTCAGCTGTTTACCCACAGAATGCTCCAGAATTCTACATAGCAAGCTGGTTGGAAATGGGATTGGTTGGAAATGGGATGGATGAGAGGCTAAGTCCTCTTCACCCCGTGCCTTGGTTCTATCATTGTGCTCCCCTGAGGTGCATTCAGCTGTGGTTAGGGAGACACTGTCCACCATGGCTACCAGGAGCCCACTCTGTGAAGAGGGTGAGATGGAGAGGTGGGCATGCATTCAAGAGTGGCCTTGTGAACTGAGTCCTCTCCAAAATATGTCCACTACATATGATGGCCCATTCCTGCAATGGCATGACTGAGACTAAGGAGGGATAACTCCAGGTGCTAAAACAAAACTTGGGATTAGAACAGAAGCAGGCAGCCCATAAAGCTCACAAGTATCTACTGCCCAATAGTCAACCCTCCAACTACTTTCTTCCCTCCCCCACGCTGCTTACTGCTCTCTTTAGGACAGTGTGTGGTTTGCCCCACCCCATCACTCTAAGAAACTGACTGAGCTCAGGAGCTTCTTCAAATCGTATCACCATAACCAAACCTTGTGCTTTTATTTAATTATGCCTGCTGGAAACTCAAGTAAGAGGAAGTTGGAAGGGGAATGCCGCCTCTGTGACAGACTTTAAAGTACAACTGAGCAATTTGACAGCATTTTGAGCTACCCAAACGAGAACATCTCAGAAGTGGGTCCTCCTACTTTGACTTTCAACACAAGAGAAAAGAGAAATTGTTCTTCAGCGTAAGTAAATTTACTATTATCTTAATATGGGATAGCTTGTTATGTCTTTTTTCTTCTCCTTTTATTGATAGATGATTTTTCTGTTGATTTATTTTTTGTGAAGAGGTATTTAAGAATTGAGACACTTGTTTTTCTACGTTAAGAAAGAAGTCGTTTCCAGTACTATGTTGAATAAAAGTGATGAAGGCCAGCAGCCCTGTCTTGTTCTGATCTTAAGGGAAATGCTTTTACTTTTTGCCCATTGAGTATGATGTTGGCTATGGGCTTGTCATTTATGTCCTTCTTAATGTTGAGGTATCATCCCTTAATTCCCACTTTACTGAGAGTTTTTATCATAAGTAGGTACTGGATTTTATTAAGTGTTTTTTTTCTGCATCTAGTGATATAATCATGTGATTTTTAACCTTTATTTTGTTCTTGTGATGTATCATGTTTATTGATTTGTGAATATTGTACCAACCTGTATCCCCAGAATGAATCCTACTTGAACATGTAGTATGATCTTTTAAATGTATTGCTGGATCTGGTTTGCTAATTTTTTTTGAGGATTTTAGCATCTATGTTCATTAGAGATATTGACCTATAATTTTCTTTCCTTATAGTGTCTTTATCTGGTTTTGGAATTAGAATAATGCTGGCCTTGTGAAATGAGCTTGGAAATTTTCCTGCCTCTTGAATTTTTTTGGAATAGTTTGAAAAGGATAGGTGTTAATTCTTCTTTGAATGTTTGATAAAATTCACCTGTGGTCTAGGACATTTGTTTACTGGAATTTTTTTTTACTGCTTCAATTTCATTAGTTGTAATCAGTATATTCAGGTTTTCTGATTCTTCCTGACTCGGTTTTGAAAGATTGTATGTTTCTAGGAATTTATCCATTTCGCACAGGTTGTCCAATTTGTTGGCATATAATTGTTCATATTATTTTCTTACAATTCTTTATATTTCTGGTGTGTAAGTTGTTATTTCTCCTCTTTTGTTTCTGCTTTTATTTATTTGGGTCCTCTCTCCTTTTTCTTGATGAATCTGGTTAGTCTCTGTATCATTTATTTACTTCTGCTCGATCTTTATTATTTTCTTCCTTCTACTTACTCTGGGCTTTGTTTGTTGTTATTTTTCTAGTTCTTTTAGGTGTTGTAGGTTTAGATTGTTTATTTGAGATTTTTCTTACTTTTTTTTTTTTTATCCTCACCTGAGAAGTGAGGATATTTTTTCCATTGATTCTAGAGAGAGTGGAAGGGAGGGGTGAAAGGGGAGAGAAACATCTATGTAACACATCAATTGGTTGCCTCCCACATGTGCCCCAACTGGGGCAGGGATTGGAACCTGCAAGCATCAGGTGTGCAGGCTGATGCTCTAACCGTTGAGGTACTCTGGCCAGGGCTTTTCTTGCCTTTTGAGATAGGCCTGTAGTGCTAAGAACGTCCCTCTTGGGACTGCTTTCACTGTACCCCATAGATTTGGGGTTGTTGTCTGTTCATTTTCATTTGTTTCCAGGTAACTTTTGATTTCTTCCTTGATCTCATTGTTAATACATTCATTGTTTAATAACATGTTATTTAGCCTCCATGTGTATGAATGTTTTTTTTAGGGGTTATTATTATTATTATTATTATTTTTTATAATTTCTAGCTTTATACCATTGTGCTCAGAGAAGATACTTAATATAATTTCAATCTTCTTGAATTTATTAAGACTTATTTTGTGTCCTAACACGTGATCTATCTTTGCAACTATTCCATGTGCACTTGAGGAAAACGTATATTCTGCTTCTTTGGGGTGAAATATTCTATAAATATCAAGTAAATCTACCAAATCCAGCATGTCATTTGCCTTATTTTTTGTCTGGAATATCTATTCACTGATGTCAATGGGGTGTTCAAACCCCCTACTAAGACTGTATTGCTAACAATCTCTTCCTTAATGTCCACCAAGATTTTCTTTATATATTTATATGCTCCTATGTTGGGTGCATATATGTATACAAGGATTATATCCTCTGTTGGACCAATCCTTTTAGTATTATGTAGTGACCTCCTGAGCAGATGATGTTTTATTGAGTTGTACACTTGAAACTTGTATGGTTTTACAAGCCAATGTCACCACAATCTATACTAATAAAAGGGTAATATGCTAATTAGACCAGATAGACCGGACGTCTTCTGGCAAAGCCGGGACCCGGGTGGCGCTGCCCGGTGTCCCGGGTGCCTGTCTGGGCAAAGCCTCCCGGAGGAGGGAAGCCTGGATCCTGGGTGCAGGGGCCAAGGCAGAGGCAGTTAGGGGCAATCAGGCAGGCAGGCAGGTGAGCAGTTAGGAGCCAGCAGTCCCGGATTGTTAGAGGGTCATCCCCCAAGGGGTCCTGGATTGCAAGAGAGTGCAGGCCAGGCTGAGAGACCCCTCCCACCCCCATGCATGAATTTCATGCACCGGGCCTCTAGTACATTCAATAAAAAAGTAGTTTCATAACTTAAGTAGTGCTCTGGAGAAAATGTACCCTCACTGGTGGTCTGTGTCTCTCAGTATATTCTGAAAAGTACCTGAACTTTCATGGGTTGGCCATTATAGTTCTCTGTATTTCTAACTAAGTCTTGATCATTCCTAGTTAGCAGAGAGCCATTTCATGGGAGAGCTGTGGTTGGCTCTTAGAACATATACAAGGCAAGATCACGTCCCCAGAATCCACCCAATCTGTACTGTGAACTCACCATCATGCCTGGGGTAGGGGAGGCTCAGATTAGGATCCCGAAATTATTTTAAGCAGGCAATTAGAGAGTTTTACAAGCCACACTGGACTGTCCTTCCTTCCTGGGTGACTTTTATTTTCTTCTTTTTCAGGGTGTCAGAATAAATCCACAATCTTTTATATTCAGGATTTTAAAGACCTGGGTACATCATCAGCCTCTCCTCAGTGTGTTTTGCAATTGAGTCCTCTGTGTGAGGCAACTGAATTATCTTCAGCACAGGCCTGGGACTCTCTTGGGAGGGGCCCAGTTCTCACTTGGTGGAAAATTGTTTGCTTTCGTTTTTCATTGTAAGGAGCAGAAGCCATGGGTCAAAGGAAGAGGAAAACACTACCCTCCAGGTGCTCATACCTCAAGCTCTTTCAGTATTTGGTGCTGGCTGGTCTTTTTTGCTTCTCTTCAGGTAAGCAACTTGACTGAGTCCATTGTTTCAGGGCTTAGAGAAATGACGATCTTTCTAATTTGAAGATGGAAAGAAAGCAGTTGAGGTGTATAATCTTCCTTATGTTAAAATTTTCCCTTAATGTTTATTTTTATGCTTTAGGTGTTGATGCCCTTTGTGCACACTGGCATCTGACATTAAGTGGTATCATATTTAGAATAAAATTAATTTTTTAGTTATTTTTAACTTACTACATAGGTATTTCATGTGTGTTCTACAAAGAATATTTTATCTTCTGGAGGCTTTTGTTTCATCTTAGGTGCTAGATTTAGGGGACTATTGGGAAGGGTGGGACTCATCCTAGCAATAGGAAGGCTCCAACTCTATTTTTATCTATCTCTCTATCTATCTATCTATCTATCTATCTATCTATCTATATTTATTTTAGAGAGAGAAAGGGAGAAGGATAGAGAGATAGAAACGATGAGAGCGAAACATCATTCAGCTTCCTCCTTCAGGCCCCCCACTGGGGATAGAGCAGGCATGTGCCCTGACCTAGAATCAAACCATGACCTCCTGGTTCATGTGTTGACTCTCAACCAGTGAGCCACACTGGCCAGGCCCAACTTTTTATTTTTATTTTTTTTTAATATATTTTTATTGATTTCAGAGAAGAAGAGGGAGAGACAAAAACATCAATGATGAGAGTCATTGATGGGCTGCCTCCTCCATGCTCTATACCAGGGGTCCTCAAACTTTTTAAACAGGGGTCCAGTTCACTGTCCCTCAGACCGTTGGAGGGCCGGACTATAGTTTAAAAAAAAAAACTATGAACAAATTCCTATGCGCACTGCAGGCCCGGGAAGAGTCAGCTGCTAAGCAGGACAGGCAGTGGCACCCGGCGGGCCGGATAAATGTCCTCAGCGGGCCGCATGTGGCCCGCGGGCCATAGTTTGAGGATGCCTGCTCTATACCAGGGATCAAGCGCGCAACCCAGGTATTCGCCCCAAGTGGGATTTGAACCGTGACCTGGTTCATAGGTCCACACCTAACCACTGAGACATGTCCGCTGGGCCCAGCTTTATTTTTAAAGTCAAAGCAATAGATTTGCTTTCTGCTGAGCAGTATAGTATCTGGTCTCCCCAACATAAAGAGAAGGCTTTGGCTCCCACAGTTTGCCAGTCTACAAAGAGCCGAATATCAGAAGTCCTTGTGTTAAGAGCTCTTACTTAAAACCTGTCTGCACTGTGGGTATTGCCCAGAATGTCTAAGTTGGAAGGGAGAGAAAGAAAGGGAAGGAAAAAGAAGTTAGGGTACACAGATTACTTGACTATCTATCTATCTATCTATCTATATATATATAAAAAGAGGCAATATGCAAATTAGGCCAGGACACCATAACGGGTCACGACTGGACAGGAGGAGGTTGTGTGCGCAAGTGAGACCCAGAGCAGAGACGGAGACAGAGACAGGGGTCTGGAGCGGACACGGACAAGGACAGGGGGACCGGCCCACAGCATCCATGGCTGAGCGCAGGCCCAGAGAGGAAAGGGCGGGCCCGCCTGCAGCTTCCGCAGCCGTTTGCCCGCCTGCCCGCAGCCTCCACTGCCGTTTGCAGGCCAAGAGAGGAAAGGGTGGGCAGATGGGTCCACCCACAGCCTCCGCAGACAAGCGCAGGCTGCAGTTGAGCGCAGGCCCAGAGTAAAACGTTGACAGCAAGTCCTTTGGGGCATTAGAGGCCCACAGAATGATCATTTTCTTTTCTATGAAACACATAACTCTGACACACTATTTACAATTAAATATCTGACACACTATTTACAATTAAATAAGTTCCATATATTTTGACATTTTACAGCCCTGGAAAGTTACATATAATGATCAGCAAAGTGAGAAGATGAAAAAAATTTTACGCTTTTAAAGATGTAACTAATTTCTGTCTAGAAGACACACCAATTCAAAAAGTGATGGTTTTATTGTCCTATAGGACATTAGCCAGATTGTATCTAATTTAGTAGTTTTACTTCAGGCTTTCATCTTTGGCAATCTCCTTTGAACAGCATTATCATCCTGCCAGTCTTTTCACTGAGTTAAACAGAACTTTTGCACCTGCTATTATGTATTTGAATAAGAATTATGTTTTTAACACGTGCAAAATTTTGTTTTGACAAAATAAAACAAAAGATCATTTGATTCTTCCCGGGAACATAGGAAAGCACAAACTTGAATCATTGGTGTGGCTTAGGCTAGTTTTCCAAATATTGTTAATAAAATTCATGTAGGGATCTTCACGGAGCCAAGAATTCTTTCAGGCCTACATATTCAGCATCTCCAAGGAGGAGGCCTGTTATTCTGTGTTTTGTTTTGTTTTTTAATACTTACCAGAGGATATTTTTTCACTGCTTTTTAGAGAGAGTGGACTGGAGGGAAAGGAAGAGGGAGAAGGAGAGGGCCTGCTAGCGGCCGAGGGCAGGCCCTCACCAGCAGTCCCACCTCTGATCATGAGCCGAAGAGAAAACACCTTTTCTGACCACTCATTGGCTAAGCTTCCTGTACGCTACTCGCAGTGTTCTTGGTAACTTGCCTAAAAAGAATCAAGAAGGTGATCTAGAGTTTTTTCCACCTCACTGCTGGAGGAAAAAAATGAAGGTCCACTGCTGGAGGGCTAAGAAATGTCATATCCTGCCCTAGCTGGTTTTGCTCAATGGATAGAGCCTCGGCCTGCCGACTGTAGGGTCCAGGTTCGCTTCTGATCAAGGGCATGTACCTAGGTTACAGGCTTCTCCCTGGCCGGGGCCCAGGTCAGGGCTCATGCAGGAGGCAACCAATCGAAGTGTCCCTCTCACATTGATGTTTCTCTCTGTCTTTCCCTCTCTCTTCCACACTCTCTAAAAATCAATGGAAAAATATCCTCAGGTGAGGATAAAAAAAAAGAAAGAAAGAAAGAAAGAAAGAAATGTCATATCCTATAAAAGACACATCTTGAAAATGCCTAAAGAAAGTTTGTCATTTTTTCATGGTGAAGGGACTGGACTCTGTGTTGATGAAAACACCTTGGCAGTTGCAGCAGCCGGCAGTGGCAGCAACAGTGGGGTGAAGGGGGCGGCACCTTCTCCTGATCAGCCAGGTTGCCTCCTGCAGAGGGAGGCCTACTGACAGCTTAGGCCTGCGGGGAGCGGGCCTAAGCCATCAGTAGGACATCCCCTGAGGGCTCCTGGACTGTGAGAGGGTGCAAGGTTGGCTAAGGGACCCACCCCTCCATGCACAAATTCTGTGCAGCAGGCCTCTAGTTTTACATATATTGCACAGTTATATTACGTTTCCAACAGTTACAATTTTCTTCTGGGAAGTTGGGAAAGGACTCCCAAATTAGTCTTAGAGAGTCTAAATAAGTTTCAAAATATTTAGAAGGAAATTTGTACAGGCTTCCTAGGTGTGTGTGAGTGTGTGTGTATTGTGTGTATGTGACATAGAGAAACAATAAAAAAAGATAATATAAAAAGATCATTAACAATAAATTTAATAAAATTAAAAATGTATATTAAAAATAATAGCAGCAAAAAAAAAACACCCACACATTAAAATGAAAACCAAGGCTTTAGCAATTATTCCAGAAAATTCATCATAGGCAAAAGGAAGACAATCTTTGAGCTAAAGAAAGACATTTAGGAAAGCACCTTATTCTATAGCAGTGATTTTCAACCATTTTCATCTCATGGCACACATAAATTAATTATATTAACATTCTGTGGCACACCAAAATATGTAATGTATTTGTTGCCAATCTGACCAAAATATAGGTGTAATTTTGATTCATTCACACCAGACTATTGTTGTGTTGTCTGTTGTCATTGTTTTATTTGGCAATCTAAGGGAAAAGAGGTCAGTGCCCCTGACTAAATAGTCCTGATTATTTAGTATTGCATGTTTTAAAAATTCTTGTGGCACACTGGTTGAAAATCACTGTTTTGTAGTTATATCCAGATTTTACTGTTGCTGTTCTGAGTCACAAATGAACCCATGAGCAAACAAACTCACAACAAGTGAAGAGCAGTGAAGTACCTGGTTCTGACTGTAAGAGCCCAAGATCAAGCAGACCAGGATGGGCTGGGACAATTGGGCAGATGGGAGATAGGTGATGGTGCGAGAATTCTATGTGGGGCAACAGTATGGACAAAGGCACAAAAATTAGCATGAATCTGACA
The DNA here is from genome assembly GCF_963455305.1 of Plecotus auritus. NCBI lineage: Eukaryota > Metazoa > Chordata > Mammalia > Chiroptera > Vespertilionidae > Plecotus > Plecotus auritus. The sequence continues at coordinate 166,909,516 of NC_137771.1, read as the reverse complement.
CATGCATTCATTCCTTTATTTAACCATTTATTAATTCAACAAACACTGAACATCTCCTAAGCACAGACCCTTTTCTCAGTCTTGGGGACAAGTTATGAGCAAAATTGACATAGCTTTTGCTTTCATGAAATTTATGGTCATTAGGAAGAAAATGAAAATTAATCAAATAATCATTCAGTTGAAGGTATGACAAACAAACGCTGTCTTTCCTTGCCAGAAGGGAGAGTGGTGAGAGCGAACTGGGGAGAACGCAGAAGAAAACAGAAAAAGAAACCAAGGAACGAGAAACTGAAGGGGTGGGGACCCGTGGGGATAGAGACCAGGCTCCATAAGGGCTTGATGGCCACAGTCAGGAATCTGAGTGTTATTTGGAGGGCACCCGGAAGCCATGGAAGGGTTTTGAGCAGGGGAGTGACATGGTCTATACCAGTGCTGCTCACACTTTCATTTTGCATACCAATTACCTGGGGCCTGTTAAAATGCCCTTTCTAGCACAAGGGCCTAAGTATAGAAGCTGTCCTGGTGGAATTTCCAAAATGCTCAGAAGATTTTTGGTTCCTCTTTTCAGTCTGGTTCTGCCTCAACATAGGCATCTTATAAGGCAACCTCACATAGTTAAGTCACTGACCTTTAGAAATACTTACACTTCTCAGTGGACAAAAATTTCTTAAGAACCATCATTGAAATTAGCTCATTTTCACCAACATCAGCATCATGGCAGAGTGAGAAGACTTCTTTGTTTCTCTCCTTAAATTTACAAGTCAGACAACTATAACTCAACAAAGGATCCCTTACTCAACACACAAAGTCTTCCTGAGAGGTCCATGCATCTGAAGGTGGGTTTATTGGAATGAGTAGGGAAGGTGGGATGGGGGGAAGGACAGAAACTAAAGAACAGTGGCTAAAGAAGATGGTTCGGCACCCACCATAGCTCCAGTGAGCACAGTAGTGGCAGATAAGTCAGGCCGCAGCCCTCACATAACAGCCTGGAGCAGTGGTTGGCAAACTCATTAGTCAACAGAGCCAAATATCAACCGTACAATGATTGAAATTTCTTTTGAGAGCCAAATTTTTTAAACTTAAACTTCTTCTAACGCCACTTCTTCAAAATAGACTCGCCCAGGCCGTGGTATTTTGTGGAAGAGCCACACTCAAGGGGCCAAAGAGCCGCATGTGACTCGCGAGCCGCAGTTTGCCGACCACTGGCCTGGAGCATAAGAGGAGCAGAGGCTGTATCCCTCCCTTCTCCCATTGCCGCAGAGTCCAGTAGAGGTGGCTGGGATGCTTAAACAGCACAACAGGCTGGCAGCCATTGCTGACAGGAAGGCAGAGCTGTGAAATCACGAACTTGCCTCCCTTGCCCCACCCATCACCACAGGCCCTGGTAGAGGTAGTGAAGACAACTCCAACAACACAATGGGGTCAGCTGCCATTAATAATGAGGAGGCAGTGATGGAAGCTAACAAAACTGGTTCTCCATTATTCTGTTCACCTTAACCAAGGTGAACAGGTCACAGAGGAGACACCCACCACTCCAGTGGTTCTGTGGCATTTTCCTCAATTTAAGCAATGTCACAGGTAAGAGAAAACAAAAACTTGTGCTATAGCACCATCTATGGGAAAACAAAAGAAAGTAACCTACCAAGCAACCTACTCCATTAAGAGCAAAACAGTATCTCAACAAGAAAAGCATTCCCTTCCTCGATTGCACAGACCTAGAAACATGAAGAACCATGAGCAATCAAGGTAACACGGAGGCACAGAAAGAAAATGAAAAGTCTCTAGAAACCAAACTCAAAGTCATGGAAGACTGCAATTTAAATGACAGAGAATTTGAGATTGCAGTTATGAAGAAACTCAAGGAAGTACAAGAAAGGCCACTTGATAAGCTCAGGAATAAAATTAATGAACAAAAAGAACACCTTCCCAAAGTAATTAAAATTATAAAAAAAGAACCAAATAGAAATTCTGAAGTTGAAGAACTCAATAAATGAGATGAGGAATGCATTAGAAAGCATTGGATATAGAGCCGACCAGATGGAACAGAGATTCAGGAAGCTCAAAGATAGGAGCCTAAAAATGAACCAGGAGGAAGGAGAAAGAGAACTAAGACCTACCATATGATCCAGCAATACCTTTTCTGGGTATCCTAATAATTTTAAAACAATTTTTTGGTAAAGATATATGTACCCTTATGTTCATTGCAGCTTTATTTACAACTAGAGGCCCAGTGCATGAAATTCGTGCACTGGTAGGGTTCCTAGCAGCTGCTGGCTGCCAGCCGGGGCCTCCCTCCCTTCCCCCAGTTGGCCTGCCCTTTGGTCAAACTCCTGGAAGAACTCTAGTTGAGGGGACAATTTGCATACTATGCTTTTATTATATAGGACAGCTAAGTCATGGAAACAACTTCCACAGATGACTAAAGAAGATGTGGAGAGAACCAAGATGGTGGTTTAGGTAAATGCCAGCACTTGCCACCTCCTACAACCACATCAAAATTACAACTAAAATACATTAAAAAATCATTCAGAACCACCTGAAATCTGGTTGAATGTAAGTCCTACAACTAGAAAAGTAAAGAAGAAAGCACATCAAGCCTAGTAGAAGGGGCAGAGGCACGGAATGGACTTGTCCAACAACCATGTGTGGTGTTTTTTTAATTGGGAGGGATACCTCCAAGGCCTCTGGTGAGAAGCAAGGGGCCCTAGCCCCACACCAGACCCCTCAGCCCAGAGTTCCAGAGCTGGGAAGAGACGTCCCTGTAACTTTGGGCTGTAAAAATCAGCAAGGATTGTGGCTGAATGACACAAAGGCTGCTGGAGTCTCAGATAGCTCCTCTTAAAAAACTGGCACATGTACTTACATGGTCCCACTTCCTCTGAGCTCCAGCACCAGGCAGCAACTTTGGGGGGCCCAGTGGCATACAGGGAGGACCTCGATAGTCTGGCATCAGGGCAGGAATGCGGTGGCAGCTTTCTCCCAGCTGAGGGTACTCACAGGGGACATTGTTCCTATGCTGGAACCTCCCCATCATGACAGAGCTGACTGGCAGCCATAGCTGAGTTTCCATCAGCATGGCTCACACTGTTTGCTCTGCCCTGGTGATTCCTTGAAATCCCACCCTATCCAATTTGCAGCCCCACCCAAGCTGTTTGCAGTGACTTTTCCATATGAATGGCCTGTCCTGGCTCAGGCTTCAGACTTTTCTAAAATCTATCAAACAAGCAGCAGCTGGTGTCAGCATGCCCAAACCTATCAATAAGAGGCCCAAGACCTGGCACTAGCAATAAAATGGTAATACGTACATATCTATCGACAATGCAATGTAAAAATCAAAATAAATGAACAAGAAATCTAATGAACAAAATAAACTGATGAATAAATTAGAATCTGAGGCATGGAAACATGGAACAGACTGAAAAATCCCAGAGGGAAGTGGGGAGGGAGGATTGGCAATAAATTAACCAAAGATATTGTATGCATATATGCATTACCTATGGACACAGACAATAGGGTAGTGAGGCGGAGTGGAATAGGGTGGAGAGGGTCAATGGAGGGAAAAAGGGGGACATCTGTAATACTATCAATAATAAAGATTTTTTTAAAGATATAGTACATGGATAATGGAATACTTAACCATAAAAAATGAGGTATTTTCATTTGTGACAATATGAATGAATCTTGAGATTATTGTGCTGAGTGAAATAAGTCAGATGAAAAAGTACAAGAAGTATATTATTTCACTCTTATGTAGAATATAAAACAAAAACAATAAATGCATAATAAACAAAAAAACAAAACTCATAGATACAACATAAACAACAGAATGGTGGTTACTAGTGCAGAAAGTGGGTGAGGGGAGGATGAAGAGGGTAAAGGGGATCAAATACCTGGGGATGGAAGGAGGCTAGACCTTTAGATGTCGTATTCTAAACTTGTACACCTGACATCTCTATGTTATTAACCAATGTTACCCCAATAAATTTGTTTTAAAAAATTAGCCCACTTTCAGTTAAGATCTCTCTTTTTACAAAATGTCAAAATCAGTTAGAAATCCTGGATTCTTTTTGGGAACAACTAACTTATTAGTTAGAACCCCTAGACATGGGCCTCCCCAGGGGGTCTGTTGGGTCTGGACATGGTACGGGGGGTCAGGGTGGGAGGCGGGGGCAGTTGTGAAAGAGCTTGGGGCTCAGAGGGACTCTGCACAGCATTGGAAAAGTGACCATGCCTTCTGAGTGAAAAATTTGTAAAATATCGTCTGAGAAGGGATTTTGGTGCTACTGATGAGTACTCAGGAGCTAACAAAGCAATGGAGTTTGGAGGCTGAAATGTTGGCATTTCTGGAATATACTGATGGAAAAATGGGTAGAATGTTTTAAATGCGGGCCCTCTAGCAAAACTAGGTTGTAGGGCAACTGCTGCATGGATGCAGATGGCAAGGAGAGATAAAGATGGATAGAGGTCTGTTTGGGGTAGCTGAAGCGGTCAGACATGGTCCAGAATGCTAACAAGGCCTTGTCTGGTGGGTGTGAAGGGAGTGATTTCTGTCTGAAGTCATGGGGTCAGTCCAGGGCTGGAAGGAAAAAGGACTCTGTTTCTCAAAGCAAAAGCATTTGGTGGTAGGGCCCAGCTGGGGTGCCAGCAGTGCTGGCTTACTTATCCTAGACCTGGGCCCTAAAGTTGAGGAAACCAGTAAAAAGGGGAGTGGCCTGAAAATCTTTGGCCAGAAAATGTGAAACTGGAGCAGTTTGCTTTCCGAGGTCTCGTTTCCTCCTCTGTAAAATAAGACCATCTGTACAAATGAATAATCATAAAAATCACTTGAAGATCTCACATGTCTTAACTATGACTTCCAGATTCCTATGGAGCCGAGTACATGTCTAACCTGTGGTGGGAGCTCATATACTAGGTTTCCTACAGCCCTTCTTCTAATGGGACTAGTGGACCATCTTCCTCACTGTTTGTCAAGAGATAAATGGGTAAAGAATTCATTATCATCATTATCTTATTCTCCTTCCTAAAATAGGAAGGAATTCTGGCACATGCTAAAACATGGATGAAACTTGAGCACATTATGCTAAGTAAGATAAGCCAGTCACAACAAGACAAATACTGCCCTGGCCAGTATGACTCAGTTCTCTCTCTCTCTCTCTCTCTCCCTGAAATCAATTTTTAGAAAAACAACACCAAAGGAGTGTATCATGCTAAGTGAAGTAAGTCTGTCAGAGAAAGACAAGTATCATATGATCTCATTTATATGTGGGATCTAAGTAACAAAATAAATTGACAAACGGAGTGGATCCAGAGATTCGAAGCATGAACAGAGTCCAGAATCTCAGAGGGAAGGTGGGTGGGTGGAAGGTAATCAACAAAGGACCTTGTTTGCATATACGCATGGCCCATGGACATAGACCATGGGGCAGTGAGGCCCTGGGGCAGGGGGAGGAGGGGAGGGTAGGAACGGGTGGAGAGGGTCAATGGGGGAAAAAAGGAGACATATGTAATACTTACAACAATAAAGAATTATTTTAAAAAGACAATCTGAAAAAGCTACATTCTGTATTATTCTAACTATATGACATTCTGGAAAAGGTAAAACTATGGAGGTGGTAAAGAAATCAGAGGTTGTCAGGGGTTAGGGGTGAAAATGGATGAAGAGACAGAACACAGAAGATATTTAGGGCAGTGAACTATTCTGTATGATGCTGTAATGGTTGATACATGTCATTGTAAGTTTGTCCAAATCCATAGAATGTACAATACCAAGAGTGAGCCTAACATAAGCAAGGATTTTGTGATAGTGATGTGTCCTTATACGTTCACAAGTTGAAACAAATGTACCATTCAGGTACAGAATGTTGATAATGGGGAAGCTAAGCATGTGTGGGGGACATGCTGTATAAGGTAAATCTCTGTACCTTCTGCTTAATATTGATGTGAATATAAAACTGCTCTAAAAAAAAAAAAAAAAAAAAAAAGCCCTGCTGGAGTGGCTCAGTGGATTGAGCATGGTCCCATGGACCAAGAGGTCCAGGTTCGATTCCTGATCAGGGCACATGCCCGAATTGCAAGCTTGATCCCCAGTGTTGGGCGTGCAGGAGGCAGCAATTGCTGTGTCTCTCTCATCAATGCTTCTATCTCTCCCTCTCCTTTCCTCTATGAAATGAATAAAAATACATTTTTTAAAAAAAACAACAACACACCAAATACTGCATGATTCCACTTCTATGCAGTACCTAAAGTTGTCAATTTCATAGAAACAAAACTGAGTGTTGGTTACCAGGGGTTAGAGAGCCGGGGCGGGGGTGGAGGGGGGTATTGTTGAATACGTTCAAAGTTTCAGATTTGCAAGATGAAAAAGTCCTGGAGATCTGTTTTACAACAATGTGAATATACTTAACACTATTGAACTGTGCTCTTAAAAATACTTACTATGGTCAATTTTATGGGGCAGTGAGGTCCTGGGGCAGGGGGCAGGCTGGATGAGGTCAATTTTAAAAATGAAGGAAAAAACAGCATTGGGAACCAAAAAAATCAAAATGAATTATTTGAATATGCTTAGCCACAAGATATAACATTGTTACTGCCAACTCTGAATTCCTGCTTGTGCAGGAATCTATATTTACTAAACATATGAAATCTTGTTCTATTTGCCTCTTCTTAGGCATCACCCAGGTGACCAAGCCGGTGAATGACAGGGCAGTACTATCCTGTGATTGCAACATTTCCACTGATGAACTGACAAGAGTTCGCATCTATTGGCAAAAAAATTATAGTGATATGGTGCTGAGTGTCTTATCCGGAAACGTGGAAGTGTGGCCCAAGTATAAGAACCGCACCTTAACGAACATCATCAGTAACCCTTTCATTGTGATCCTGGGTCTGCGTCCGTCGGATGAGGGCATATACACCTGTGTCATTCAGAAGCCTGAAAAAAAGGGGACTTACAAGTTGGGACACTTGACTAAGGTGATGTTAACGGTCACAGGTCAGTGGAATTTTCTGATTTACTTTAAGCCTGCAGACTCTTCATGCCCTTCGAGATATACTTCTATTAAATTAGGTGAAAATTTTCTCCAAAGGGATGTATCTCATTTTATTCCTTAGGGTTAAGTGAATCTCTACAGTAAACCCCAATTGGTTTCTCATTATGTCCTGGAAATATCTGTTAGTGTGCATTTCTTGCACTTTGACAATCCGAGTTTGTGACCATCATCTTGGGGCACTAGATTGACCCAAATGCCTTCTGAGTCATTAGGAGACACGTTTGATTTGATGTAACTATACTATTAACTGCTCTTGATCTGGTAATATATTTGTGTGAAAGTATGTTGAAAGGTATAAGAGCAATTGAGGCATAAATATTTTTCAAATAGTATTTGAATGTCTATAACTATGGCTATTGTACTATTATTATATGTACTAGAGGCCCAATGAACAAAATTCATGCAAGGGTCTTGACCCTTGAAGCCCTGGCTTCATCTGGAAGGTTGTATGGCTGTCCAGTCTAATTAGCATATTAGCTTTTATTATTATAGATTGTGTATTTGAAGCTCTCATCTAGCAGTCATTCCTACAAAGTTAGATGTTAGAGAACTGAAAGCATAATTTATGCCTGCCACAAGAAAGAAAATTAATTCATGAATCAAAGCCCTATTTATACATCTACTGCAAAGGGTAGGCATTTCTTATCTTGGGTAGAAAGGAGCTTGGACTCACAGGTGATAATACTAGAGGACACTGAGGTAGCCTGAGCCTCCTTGAGAAAGACAGCCTAGGCCAGTGGTCGGCAAACTCATTAGTCAACAGAGCCAAATATCAACAGTACAACGATTGAAATTTCTTTTGAGAGCCAAAATTTTTTAAACTTAAACTTCTTCTAATGCCACTTCTTCAAAATAGACTCGCCAAGGTGGTGGTATTTTGTGGAAGAGCCACACTCAAGGGGCCAAAGAGCCACATGTGGCTCGCGAGCCGCGGTTTGCCAACCACTGGCCTAGGCTGTGTCCTCATACTTAAAATGCAAACACATTTCTTCTTCTTTCTGGGTGGTTGAGCTTTTAATGGAAACCAACCCTCTTAATAAAAGATAATCCTGCCCTAACCGGTTTGGCTCAGTGGATAGAGCATTGGCCTGCGGACTGAAAGGTCCCAGGTTCAATTCCGGTCAAGGGCATGTACCTTGGTTGCGGGCACATCCCCAGTAGGAAGTGTGAAGGAGGCAGCTGATCAATGTTTTTCTCTCATCAATGTTTCTAACTATCTTTCTCCCTTCTTCTCTGTAAAAAATCAATAAAATATATTAAAAAATAAAAGATAATCCTATCTAATAAAGAGGGAATATGCTAATTGACCCTCACACCATCCCAAAGATGGGAGCACCCACGGCCAATAAGGAGAGAATATGCTAATTGACTGCCCCGCCCTCAAAGATGGCAGCGCCCACAGCCACAAGATGGCCACGCCCAGTCCCCTCAGCACCGCCGGGGTGGTAGGCGTGTGGCAAAGCCGGGCCCGCCCCCAGGCAGGCCCCACCGCTCTGCACCTGCCTCCAGAGTCCTCCAGTTCCCTCAGCCCCCCAGCCACCCAGGGCCAGCCTGAGGTGCAGGCAAGCCTTGGATGTTGGCTGCCCAGCTGCCCAGGGCCGCCCGAGGCTCAGGTAACCAGGGCCAGACGAGGCTTGCACTGCCAGCAGTGGCAGCAGCAGAGGTGTGATAGGGCATTGCTTTCCCCTGATTGCTGGGTCGCCTCCCACCCCTGAGGGTTCCTGGACTGTGAGAGGGGGCAGGCCAGGCTGAGAGACCCCCCCTCTAGTGCATGAATTTTCATGCACCAGGCCTCTAGTATTATAATAATTATGTATGGTGCCAGGTGGGTTTTAGATTTATTGGGGGGAATCACTTCTTAATTATACTGATGTCTCACTACTATGCTGTACACCTGAAACTAATATAATATTGAATGTCATGTATAATTGAAAACATACAAAAAGAAAATAAACAACAAAAAATATAATGGCCCTGGCCGGGTGGCTCAGTTGGTTAGACCATCGTCCTGTGCACCAAAAGTTGTGGTTTCCATCCCCCGTGGAGGGGAGGGGCATGTGGAAGGCAGCCAATCAATGTTTTCCTCTTACATCGATGTTCCTCTCTCTCTTTTTTCTTCTCTCTCTAAATTAATGAACATATCCTTGGGTGAGGATACAAAAATAGTATTTTAAAAGATAATGATAATGACTAAACTTGATAATAGACAATGTAGTAAATTCTTCATTGTTCTTCCCTGCTTTGGTCTTTAGCTGTGATCTGTAGTATCCAAATCACACCTAACATTTAGGAGGTAAGCCAAAGTTACATGGAATTGTCTTGAACCTCAGTCTGTGTATTTCCTACTTGTGGAGAGAGGAAATATAGGGTGGTGGGATTTGAGGAGTTCTAAGACGCCCACTTCTTCCAAAGTTCTGACCTGCATTGATTCCTGGGAGTTCCTGACATTATGTCCTCTTTTGCTAGTTTCAGCACACACACACCCACACACACACACATACTTCCCACCAAGATCCCTGTTAATAAGGAAAATGTGTTACCTAAAGGATGTGGCACCACAAATATATTAGTCTATATCAGTTCATTACATTAGATACATATTCCTCTAGCAGAATACCCAGAGAGTAGACCCAGGACATGCACACTTGGATAGAAAAGAGGCAGAGTTTCAGGGAGGACAAGCCCTACTAGCATATTACAGTGAGGGACCAAAGATAGCTAAACTGGCAACCTGAGAGTCCTGGGAGCCTCAGAAGAGGGGTGGGACACCAAAATCAGGTAAGGGAAGACAAAAGGGGAAACTTCACATGCTTAATTTGACCCAGAACCAATCCTGATGTTTCCAGTAGAGTCCACGAGAGCAGTGCTTCTCAGATGGGAATGTGCTTCTGACCAGAGGAGCTTGTTAAAATGCAAATTCAAATGAAGCAGGTCTCAGTGGGATCTGCAATGCTGCACTTCTAACAAGCTTCCAGATGATGCCTGTGTGGCTGCTGAGGACCACAGTTTGAGAAACAAGAAGTTAAACAGTCACTCAGTTGGTTAGGGTAACCAACTACCCTGTTTTGCTCAGGACTGGAGGGTCTCCTCAGTCCCTGGTTTTCATGGTAAAACTGGAAAAACCTCAGGCTAACCAGGGAAAGTTGGTTTCTCTACATTTGCCTAAGACTGCAAAATAATATAATACAGCACAGCACATATGAAAGCCTCCATTAACCAGTACAATGAGAAACTAATTGTACTAGTTAACAGAGTAACAGGTTAATGGATTTTAACCTTCTAAAACATGTGCACCTCTTCCTCTCCTAATATTTTTACCCTACCCATTAAGAATGTTGAAAACTTGGGTTGGTTGAATAAAATGAGAATCAGAGGAATACTTCTTTGATGGGGAGCTGTTATTCTAAACAGATGACCTTAGGAAAGGGATAGGAGACAGAGCTGAGGCTGTTCCAAGTTGAGCCAGAACTTGAAAAGATGATCCTATCTAATAAAATAGTAATATGCAAATTGACCGTCACTCCAACACACAAGATGGCTGCCCCTATGTGCTCAAAGATCCTGCCCCCATGTGGATACAAAATGGCTGCCACAAGATGGCCAACAGGGGAGGGCAGTTGGGAGGGACCAGGCCTAAAAGGGAGGGCAGTTGGTGATCAGGCCAGCAGGGGAGGGCAGTTGGGAGGGATCAGGCCTGCAAGGGAGGGCAGTTGGGGGCAATCAAGCCTGCAAGGGAGGGCAGCTGGGGGTGACCAGGCCAGCAGAGGAGGGAAGTTGGGGGCGACCAGGCCTGCAGGGAAGGGCACTTAGGGGCAAACAGGCTGGCAGGGGAGCAGTTAGGCATCAATCAGGCTGGCAGGGGAGTGGTTAGGGGGTGATCAGGCTGGCAGGCAGAAGCGGTTAGGGGCTATCAGGAAGGCAGGCAGGCAAGCAGTTGGGAGCCAGCAGTCCTGGATTGTGAGAGGGATGATCCTACCGGTAGGATCAGGCCTAAACAGGCAGTCGGACATCCCTTGAGGGGTCCCAGATTGGAGAGGATGCAGGCTGGGCTGAGGACACACATACCTCCCCCGTGCATGAATTTCGTGCACCAGGCCTCTAGTTATAGATTATAGTTGCTTTGCTCCAAGTTGTAAGGACCTGCTTGTCATAGAGATAGAAAAGTTTTAATTTTTACTCTCGATTATGGCAATTAACTAACACCGATGGCCACCAAAAAGGTGACTTACCAAAGGGTGTATAGCAAACGGTGCTGTTAAGTCTCTTCCGTGAAAACGTGCATGTCGTGCATTGTATCTGCCTGGGTACATGAAAGAGTGAAGTTTCTGTCTGTCTTTGCAATCATATGAGCGAATTGTGTGAGACTCCAGCCCAGTCTGGTTTGGTGCTCACAGAATAATAGAGCTCTTTTTTTTCCTTTGTTCCATTGATGGAGATTTCCTAGAAGTTGCAGGATATCTTCCTTTTAATTTTTCCTCCACACTCTGACTTATGTCTCTCACCTTTGCTTTCCCTCCATCCCCAACCCGCAACAGTAACTTGCTCCAGGCTCACTTCGCTCGAGTGTCTAGGACAGGGGTGGGCAAACTTTTTGAATCGAGAGCCACAATGGGTTCTTAAACTGGACCGGAGGGCCAGAACAAAAGCATGGATGGAGAGTTTGTGTGAACTAATATAAAATCAAAGTAAAGGAGCGGAGAGGAGAGCAAGAGAACCGAATAGAACAGCCAGATCCAGCCCGCAGGCCGTAGTTTGCCCAAGGCTGGTCTAGGAGATCAAGCAATTTGTCCACCACCAGAACCACGATTCCCAGCATTCCTGGTGCTCCCCGTGCTCTCGGCTTCCGCTTCTGGCCCGAGGCCCCTCCACATGGCCGAGGAACGGACACTGGGCTCACATTGCCAGGGCAACGCCACCAGCATCCTGCCCCGGCCACTATGGGCGCTGCCATATTTGTCATGGAGTGACAGTTAATTTACATATTACTCTTTTATTAGATAGGATTTTTAACAATTTCTTAGTGATTTCTTCCTCAGTACTTCAACTGTCCTTTCTTTTATTTTTCTCTTTCATGGATGCCATGTACTTTGGAAGTTTGTTTAGACCAAGTTAATGGCCTTTTAGGCTTCCTCCACGTGAATAGGAGTTCACTTTTGGAATAATAAGAATTACATGTCACAGGGGGTGGTGCATCAGGATTTTAGAGATGCTTAGGTGGGGCATGGCCAAAAAAAAGTTGGGAATCAATGCTCTAATGACTGAGCAACTGACCAGGGGGGGAAAATATTCTCTTTTTTTATTATTTAAATTCTTTATTGTTTACAGTATTACATAAGTCTCCTTTTCAACCCATTGACCTTTCCTCGCCGCCTCCACCTACCAGCATATGCCCTCACCTCTCCTCCCCCGTCTGTGTCCATTGGTTATGCTCATATGCATGCACACAAGTCTTTGGTTGATCTCTTACCCCCTCACCCTCCACCTCCCTCATAGGTTGGACAGTCTGTTCAATGCTTCTATGACTCTGGTTCTATTTTTTTTCATCAGTTTATGTTGTTCATTATATTCCACAAATGAAGGAGATCGTGTGATATTTTTCTTTCTCTGACTGGCTTATTTCGCTTAGCATAATGCTCTCCAGTTCCATCCATGCTGTTGCAAATTCCTTCTTTTTTACATTCCACTGTGTGGATGTACCACAGTTTTCTAACCCACTCATCTGCTGATGGGCACTTAGGCTGTTTCCAAATCTTAGCTATTGTAAATTGTGCTGCCATGACCATAAGGGTGCATATATCCTTTCTGACTGGTGTTTCTGTTTTCTTGGAATATATTCCTAGAAGTGGGATTACTGGATCCAATGGAAGTTCCATTTTTAATTTTTTAAGGAAACGCCATACTTTTTTCCACTGTGGCTGCATCAGTTTGCATTCCCATCAGCAGTGCAAGCGAATTCCTTTGTCTCCGCATCCATGCCAGCACTTGTCATTTGTTGATTTGTTGATGACAGCCATTCTGACAGGTGTGAAATGGTACCTCCTTGTTGTTTTGATTTGCATCCCTCGGATGATTAGTGACTTTGAGCATGATTTCATGTGTCTCTTGGCCTTCTGTATGTCCTCTTTCAAAAAGTGTCTATTTAGGTCCCTTGTCCATTTCTTGATTGGATTGCTTATCTTCCTTTTGTTAAGTTGTATGAGTTCCCTATAAATTTTGGAGAGTAAACCCTTGTCGGAGATAACATTGGCAAATACGTTCTCCATTGCAGTGGGCTTTCTTGTTGTTTTGTTGATCGTTTCTTTTGCTGTGCAGAAGCTTTTTATTTTGATGTGGTCCCATTTGTTTATTTTCTCCTTAGTTTACATTGCCTTAGGAACTGTATCAGTAAAGATATTACTATGACAAATGTCTGCTATTTTGCTGCCTATGGATTCTTCTAAGACTTTTATGGTTTTCCTTCTTATGTTTAAGTCCTTCATCCATTTTGAGTTTATTTTTGCGTATGGCGTAAGTTGGTGATCTAGTTTCATTTTTTTTGCATGAATCTGTCCAATTTTCCCAACACCATTTATTGAAGAGACTATCTTGCCTCCATTGTATGCTCTTGCCTCCTTGTCAAATATTAATCATGTATAATGGCTTGGGCTGATTTATGGGTTCTCTGTTCTGTTCCATTGATCTATATGTCTGTTCTTGTGCCAGTACCAGGCAGTTTTGAGAACAATGGCTTTGTAGTATAGTTTGATATCTGGTATTGTGATCCCTCCAACTTTCTACTTCTTTCTCAAGATTGCTGCAGCTATTCGGGGTCTTTTTTTATTCCACATGAATTTTTGGAGAGTTTGTTATTAGTCTTTGAAGTATGCCATTGGTATTTTAATGGGGATTGCATTGAATCTATAGATTGCTTTGGGTAATATGGACATTTTAATGATGTTGATTCTACCAATCCACGAACATGGTATGTTCTTCCATTTGTTTATGTCTTCCTCTATCTTTTTTTTCAATGTCCTGTAGTTTTCAGAGTACAGGTCTTTTACCTCCTTAGTTAAGTTTATTCCTAGGTATCTTAATTATTTTATTTTATTTTATTTTTTTTGGTGCAATGGTAAATGGGATTTTTTTTTTTTTTAGTTTCACTTTCTGTGAGTTCATTATTAGTGTATAAAAAGGCCATAGATTTCTGGGTGTTAATTTTGTATCCTGCTACATTGCTGAATTCATTTATTAGGTCTAGTAGTTTTCTGATGGAGTCTTTGGAGTTTTCTATGTATAGTATCATGTCATCTGCAAATAAGGACAGTTTTGTTTCTTCTTTTCCAATTTGGATGTCTTTTATTTCTTCTTGTTGTCTGATTGCTATGGCTAGCACTTCCAGTACTATATAGAACAGGAGTGGTAAAAGTGGGCATCCCTGTCTTGTTCCCATTATTAGAGGAAATGAGTTTAGTTTTTGCCCATTGAGTATGACGTTGGCTGTAGGTTAGTCATATAAGGCTTTTATTATGTTGAGGTATGATGCCTCTATTCCCACTTTGCTGAGAGTTTTTATCAGGAAAGGGTGTTGGATTTTGTCAAATGCCTTTTTTGCATCAATTGATATGATTATGTGATTTTTGTCTCTCAATTTGTTTATGTGAAGTATCATGTTTATTGATTTATTGATTTGCGGATTTCGTACCAGCCTTTCATCTCTGGAATAAATCCCACTTGGTCATGATGTATCAACTTTCTAATTGATACATGCTGGATCCAATTTGCTAGAATTTTGTTGAGGATTTTAGCATCTATGTTCATCAGGGATATTGGCCTGTAATTCTCTTTCTTTGTAGTGTCCTTTGGAATTAGGGTAATGCTGGCTTCATAGAAAGAGTTTGGAAGTGTGCCTTCCTCTTGAATTTTTTAGAATAGTCTGAGAAGGAGAGGTTTCAGTTATTCTTTGGATGTTTGGTAAAACTCCCCTGTGAAGCCGTCTGGCCCTGGGCTTTTGTTTGCTTGAAGTTTTTTGATGACTGCTTCAATTTCCTCCTTAGTTATTGGCCTGTTGAGATTTTTTTTATTCTTCTTGGTTGAGTTTTGGAAGATCGTATTTTTCTAGGAATATGTCCATTTCCTCTAGGTTGTTTAGTTTGTTGGAATAGAGTTGCTCATAGTATTTTTTTACAATCCTTTGTATTTCTGTGGGGTCTGTTGTTATTTTTCCTTTTTCATTTCTGATTTTGTTTATTTGGGTCCTCTCTCTTTGCTTCCTGGTGAGACTGGCTAGAGCAGCCGTGGGCAAACTACGGCCCACGGGCCGGATCCGCCCGTTCGGCTGTTCTATCTGGCCCGTGGAGCCGAAAGAGCGGAGGGTTCTCTTGCTCTCCCCTCCGCTCCTTTACTTTGAATTTATATTAAAACAAATAAGTAAATAAAGTGTAATTTATATTAGTTCACACAAACACTCCATCCATGCTTTTGTTCCGGCCCTCCGGTCCAATTTAAGAAACCATTGAGAAATGATGGCTGGGCAGTAGAAATTCTTTAAGTCTAAGAATAAGTGAGGAAGAGGTGAGGAGAGCTTTCTTCTGTGTTCTCCGCAGTCATTCCACTGTGCTTTGCTTTGTATACACTTTATTTACTTATTTGTTTTATTCATTCATTTATTTACTTATTTATTTTGGTTAATCCTCACCTGAGAATATTTTTTTTCCATTGATTTTAGAGAGAGTGGAAGGGAGGGGAGAAACTGAGAGAGAAACACTGATGTGAGAGAGACACACTGATTTCTATGCACTTAAGTATCTTATTGGGGCTCAACTGTGCAAATGCAGGAGTGCCTCCCATCTCTTGGGGTAATGCTGGGAAGGCCTCTCTGTCCTATTAAGGCATATCAGAATTGCAAGGCGGTTAGCAAAGGCTAATGTTCAATATCACAGGCTTACTAGTGTACAATTTGGACAGAGGAATACCTGATTAAAAGACTACTTTTGAAAAAGAAAGAGAGTGCTAAACAAACTCTAGGAAAGTGGTTACCTCAGGTGTGGGAAGAAGGAGACAGGACAGCTGAGACAACACAAGAATATTTACATAAGTTACTGTCAGTGTGCTGGTTCTCAAGTTGGCTGATGGGTTCATAGGTGTTCACAGACAAATAAAAGAGAGCCATTTTGTGACCTTAAAAATCAGGATGAAAGGAAAGGAAACAAAGTATAAGAAAGACAAGGAAAAGGAAGGCTCTGGTACCTGAAAAACTTAGATTCAAATACCAGTTCTGCCACTTACTGCTTATGATTAGACCACAACTTCATTATTTATAAAACTAGATGCCTGGTGCATGAAATTTGTGCACTCAAGAGGGGTCCCTTAGCCCAGCCTGTACCCTCTCACAGTCCAGGGAGTGGGCCTAAGCCGTCAGTCGGACATCCTTAGCTCAGCCGCAGAGGCCAGAGAGGTTCCCACTACGGCCGCTGGTCTCGCCAGCCATGAGCCCAGCTTCTGGCTGAGTGGCACCCCCCTATGAGGGAGCGCACTGACCACCAGGGGACAGCTCCTGCATTGAGCATCTGCCCCCTGGTGATCAGTGCATGTCATAGCAACCAGTTATTCCACCATTCAGTCAATTTGCATATTAACCTTTTGTGCCTGTGGGATTGGGCCAAAACTGGCTCTCCAACATACCCCGAGGGGTCCCAGATTGCGAAAGAGTACAGGCCAGGCTGAGGGACCCCACCAGTGCACGACTGAGGCCAGGGAGGGATAAGAGAGGTTGGCCAGCCAGGGAGGGACTGCAGGAGGGCTCAAGGGCATGTCTGGCCCATCTCGCTCAGTCCCAATCGGCCAGACCCCAGCAGCAAGCTAACCTACTGGTTGGAGCATCTGCCCCCTGGTGGCCAGTGCATGTCATAGCAAACGGTTGAGTGGCCTTAGCATATCATTAGCATATTATGCTTTGATTGGTTGAACAGATAACCAGATGACTGGACACTTTGCATATTAGGCTTTTATTATATAGGATGCAAATTATATTAGATTAAATCATATGAAATTAGTGATATTTGATCTTTTTTTTGTCTACAATCTACCTCCCAGTGTTGTTGTAAAGACAAAAATGAGGAAAAGTCCAGACCAGGGGTGGGCAAACTTTTTGACTTGAGGGCCACAATGGGTTCTTAAACTGGACCGGAGGTCCGGAACAAAAGCATGGATGGAGTGTTTGTGTGAACTAATATAAATTCAAAGTAAAGGAGCGGAGGGGAGAGCAAGAGAACCGGATAGAACAGCCGGATCCGGCCCGCGGGCTGTAGTTTGCCCACGGCTGGTCCAGACCTAACAAGCATTAAGAGCTCAATAAATGTTGCCTGTTATTTTTCTCTTCAGTTCTTACAAATGTGTCAATATTCCTTCACATGAAGCTACTTCTCTTTTCTCTAATAACTGCCTTCCTACCTCTATCAAAAGTGATGAAGAGCATCAACCTGTGAACCAAAGAGTCCTAGGTTCAATTCTGGGCAAGGGCACGTACCTTGGTTGCAGGATCCTTGGGCCCTGGTCCTGATCAGAGGCAACCAATTGATGTTTCTCTCAGGTTGATGTTTCTCTGTCTTTCCCTCTCTCTTCCATTCTCCCTAAAAATCAATGGAAAAATATCCTGGGGTGAGGATTAAAATAATAATAATAATAATAATAATAATAATAATAAATAATAAAAGTTTAAAAAAAAGTGATGAAGAATTCCAAAGTCAGTCTCTGGATTATATATAACTACTGACTTATGGGAAGTTGTAAATTATATCTAATTTTTGGATAATTATTAAAGCTAGATACTTTATTAAAAATACTAGGGGCCCAGTGCATGAATTCCTGCACCTTGAAAGGAACTGTGGGCTGTGAGGCTGCAGTGGACACAGGGGCGGGTCTTGGCCCATCCTCCGCACTCCTGCCCAGCCCCTCCCGCCGCTGCCCTGGTCCCCTGTCTGCTGGTAGTCCCGCTCCCGCTGCCACTGCTCCCAGGCGCTGACTGCGCAGACCCCACTCACACCTGCTGATGGCACAGAGCGATTGGGACTGTTGCCAGCAGCGGGTGCAAACAGGGCTGGCGCCATCAGTGGGTGCAAGGAGCGGTTGTTGCCCCAATTGCTCCTCAGGAGCAGGGGGATGTGGAGAAGCCCTCAGGGGCGATCGGGGCTTGCAGCCACTGCTCACACCTGCTGACCTGGTGCTGAGCGATCGGGGCCAGTGCGGGCAGCGGGTGCAAGTGGGGCCAGCGCCGGCAGCAGGGGTAAGTGCGAGGCAGGACCATGGCATGCAGGAGCAAAGAATTTTCAGTAACCACCAGAGGCTCGCCACAATGACAGCAACTGGCACCCCACCTTGGTCTGATTCCCCCACTCACCTGCTCCACAATCCCACCACAACCAACACCCGCCATGTTCCACGCACGCCCCCTGGTGGTCAGTGCACGTCATAGCAACTGGTTGTTTGGTTGTTCCGCTGTTCGGTCTATTTGCATATTAGCCTTTTATTATATGGGATAACAACCCCCAAAGAAAAAAATAAAAAATATATCTAACACAGACACACACAGATATAATGGTATATACTTATATCCTTGTTCTTTCTTTAGCTGACTTTCCTGTCCCAAGTATAACTGAGCTTGGAAACCCAGCTACAAACATCAAAAGAATAATTTGTTCAACCTCTGGAGGTTTTCCAAAGCCTCACCTCTACTGGTTGGAAAAGGGAAAAGAATTAAATGCCATCAGCACAACAGTTTCCCAAGACCTTCAAACTGAGCTCTACACTATTAGCAGTGAACTGGACTTCAATGTGACAAACAACCACAGCTTCACATGTCTTGTCAAGTATGGAAACTTAACAGTATCACAGATCTTCAACTGGCAAAAATGTAAGTCACATCCTAGGAAGTTTCTACTGTGGAGAATCTAAAAGGAAAATAACTCAGCCAGATACAGTTTAGAATTGTGCATATAGACTTGGACTGTATTTTTAGACATGCAAATAAAATGAAATAAAATGTTATTGTGACATAGTAAGGTCACTCACTATACAATGTATGACTATGTTACTAGATTAATTTTATTTTCTTTAATAAACATTCTAAAATTTAGAGTCCATATAAGTGCTATTCATCAAATAGTCATCTTAGGAAGTTATTACGACAATGTTGTTATGCTTGAAAGCACTAATATTTGTCCTTAGGAACTGCCCTAAGGGCTTTGGCAGTTTCTTTTTGGGCATTGCCTCTCCTTGGTCCCATGGCGTCAATCACTGTCTTTTGTGGGTGACAGTGTGTTTAAAGAACTACTGGTTCATTCAGAACCAAGTCTAGTGAAGGAGATGAATAAAAGCAACCGTGGACAATGCCTGAAAAAATAGGTCTTTTTTGAGCAAATATCATGACCAGTTACTTTAAAAATGGTAAACTTAGAGAATTCTCTTTTCTCAAGAAGTGAAATCATCTGTAAATATAAAATGGAAAAGATTGGGTTTATATAAATTTATGCATGACAAACCCATAATGGCTGTTACAAGAGAACCCAGATACTCGAGATACATGTCTTACTTGTATGCCTGATTATATAGAGAAACGACAGGCCTCTTTCCCACCTCCCAGCCCCACTCCTAACAATGTGTTTTGTGGCTACATAGTAAGAAACAATACACTGAGTTTACTATACAGTAGTATGTAACTGTAGAGTATAATATATAATGTATAGTGTGTCTTATGAGTTGCTCTTAACTGTAGTAGAGAAGATATTTTAGATAGCCTCATATTTCATTCTAGTGAATAATTTACTCTAGAACTTTCTGTCTTGAGGTGGATTCTTTATTTTCCTCAATAAGATAATGAGATAAAATTTGCCAGAGAAAAATAGTTCAAATATATAACAAATTTTGATGATTTTATTTATAGTCCAAACTCCTCTCTCTCAGTCACCTTTATGTATTCTCAAAAATGTGTAAAAATTAATCTGAATCATATAGTAAATATTATCCATTAATTCAGCATTACTTTTCACTTAATTTATCATTATTTAATCAATTTTAGATTATGACTGAGGTGGGAAGTAATACACAAATCAGTAATAGTTTCAGTCATATTTTATTTTGGACATTATTTACATTTGGAATATGGGTATATATGATATTCTAGGACAGAGGTTGGAAAAATTTTTCAGAAAAGGGCCAGATAGAAAATACTTTAGTCTTGTAGGTTATATGGTCTCTTGCAACAGCTCAAATCTGTTGTTAAAGGATGAGAGCAACCATAGACAAAACATAAATGAAGAACATTGCTATGTTCCAACAAAAATTGTATTTTTAAAAATAGGTGGTAGGCCACATTTGGCCTGTGCATGGTAGTTTGCTAATTTATAGGAAATAGAATGTAGCCCTTCATAAAAAGGTGGAGCTATATTTAAAGATGACATTATTAGACTACCAGCTTTATCATCTTTTCCCTAATAGGCCTTCTCTCAATTCTTCCTTCATGCTAAAGAGGAGGAGAATCCTATTTCAGTCTAATTCAAAAATATGAGTTCTTTGCCCTATTTGATCTACATTCTCTATGATTAATGAAGAGATGATTAAGTGTATGTGTTTATTCATTCCTGTAGTCAATCTTTAGGTAGTTACCACATCGCAAGCATTTTGCTAGATACTAGTGTTGTCTCTATGGTAAGAGAGCTTTAGTGTATAAACACTTCAAACCTTGTTGACTGGACTGAAGGCATCACTTAGAGTCAAAGCAAATAATGCATTTGTGTGTGATCAAGGACTGACTGCATAAGCACACATAACTTAGGTGTGCAGTTCATAGAAATGTTACAAGCCAATGTGAGTAAAGCTTTACTTTATAAGTATACACTAAAAAAAACCACCAAATTTATTCATTAAATAAATTGGGTCTATGATTATTTAGTCTGGGCTTGCCAAATTCGTTAGTCCTTGATGTACTAGTTTGTGTGTTTGTGTGTGTGTGTGGGGGGGGGGGGGGTAAATTAGAGAGTACCACACATAGTGTCTCATAAACTATATGTGCAGATGTCCTCACATAATAATGCACTTGGATTCTGGGTCTGCTCTGTATGTATTACCAAGTTCCTAATTGGCATTATGACGGAACCAGCTTGCCGTTACTGGTTCCTCCTTCTTTCCTTTAAACACACATCCTCTCTCTAGGCAGAGGGAGGCTTAAGGATGAATGGGAGTGACCTCTCAGAGGAAGTCAGGAGTGAATCAGAACTGAAACGTTTAGAATCCCAAGGTAACAGCAGGAGTTTCTTTGTTATTTTGGGTGTCATTCTGGTCTATAGTGACCAACATTGGTAATCACTTGGTGTCTCCATGTACTTTAGAGAAAAAGAAAAAACGAACTTGTCCTAGTCTCCTAGGGGGTAGGTGCACTATGATCAGTGTGTATTTTAGAATGTATATGGCAGTGTGTAGGAATTATTAGAGTCCAGGAAATCAGAGGCAAAGCAACCATTATGGAGGCTAGTAGGTAGGAGATGAGAAAAACCTGAACTAGGACAGTTGCTACAAGAGAGTTGGGGGAAATGAGTTGATTGCAGAGATATTCTGAATATAGAATAGAAAGTCCATGAGAGCCTACTGTGCACAAACACAGGCTTCACTCTTATTTGCGTAACTAATGGTGTTGCCATTCACTGAAATACGAGAATCTGTGTTAGATATGCTTTGGAAAGAATATAGTGAATTCAGTTTTAATCAAGTGAGGTGCTGGCATCCAACCATCTAGTCAACAGCTGGAAATACAAATCTGGAGCTCAGAAATGGGATCAGAAATCCTATATAATAAAGAGGTAATATGCAAATTGACCATCACTCTAACCCACAAGATGGCCGCCCCCATGTGGACACAAGATGGCCACCACAAGATGGCCTGCAGGGGAGGGCAGTAGTGGGCAATCAAGCCAGGAGGGGAGGGCAGTTAAGGGGGACCAGGTGTGCAGGGGAGGGCAGTTGGGGAAGACCGGGCCAGCAGGGGAGGGCAGTTGAGGGGGACCGGGCCTGCAGGGGAGGGAAGTGGAGGGGGACCGGGCCTGTAGGGGAGGGCAGTTGGGGGGGACCAGGCCTACAGGGGAAGGCAGTTGGGGGGGACCATGCCTGCAGGGTAGGGCAGTTGTGTGGGACCAAGCCTGCAGGGGAGGGCAGTTGGGAGTGACCGGGCCTACAGGGGAGGACAGTCGGGGCGGGGCGGGGGGGGGAGAACCAGGCCTGCAGGAGAGGGAAGTTGGGGGCGACCAGGCCTGCAGGGGAGGGCAGTTGGGGGTGACCAGGCTGGCAGGGGAGGGCAGTTGGGGGGAACCAGGCCTGCAGGGGAGGGCAGTTAGGGGCGACCAGGCTGGCAAGGGAGGGAAGTTAGGGGTGACTGGGCCAGCAGAGGAGGGCAGTTGGGGCAACCAGGCCTGCAGGGGAGGACAGTTAGGGGCGACCAGGCTGGCAGGGGAGGGCAGTTAGGGGCGACCAGGCTGGCAGGGGAGGGCAGTTAGGGGTGACCAGGCCTGCAGGGTAGGGCAGTTAGGGGCAATTGGGCCAGCAGGGGAGCAGTTAGATATTGATCAGGCTGGCAGGGGAGTGGTTAGGCGCAGGGGTGGGCAAACTTTTTGACTTGAGGGCCACAATGGGTTCTTAAACTGGACCGGAGGGCCGGAACAAAAGCATGGATGGAGTGTTTGTGTGAACTAATATAAATTCAAAGTAAAGGAGCGGAGGGGAGAGCAAGAGAACCCTCCGCTCTTTCGGCTCCACGGGCCGGATAGAACAGCCGAACGGGCCAGATCCGGCCCACGGGCCGTAGTTTGCCCACGGCTGGGTTAGGGGGTGATCAGGCTGGCAGGCAGAAACAGTTAGGGACAATCAGGCAGGCAGGTGAGCAGTTGGGAGCCAGCAGTCCTGGATTGTGAGAGGGATGTCCGACTGCCCTCGAGGGGTCCCAGATTGGAGAGGGTGCAGACTGGGCTAAGGGACACATACCCCCTGTGTACAAATTTTGTGCATCAGGCCTCTAGTATAATATACAGATTTAGAAATCATTTAGAGTTTCAAACCTTGGGTGTGGATGAGATCACCCAGGAGGACTCGGGTCAGTGGCAAAAGAATGGGACAACAAATGGAACCATGGGGAACAACAAAATTTAAAGGACAAAAAGAGGAAGAAGAACCTACAAAAAAAACCAAAAAAAAAAAAAAAAAAAAAAAAAACTGAGTCACAACCAGAAGAAACAGAAAAATGTGGTGTCATAGAAGTCCAAGGAGGAAAACATTTCAACTTTTGAAATTTATCCACAAGGCTTGGTAATCAGAAATATGAGAAACAATAAGTTAGTAAGTGTTTAATATTTATTGTAAGCTATTCCAGAAAAACCGGAAGAAGATGAGCTACGAATATTCCTTTTCATTTGTGTTCCTGCCCTTTCTCCAGATGTTGTTGCTAACTATTGCCCCAAGGGGTTGAAAAATAGATGCTGTAGCAGCTGCTCCTGAGCAGGAGGGACAGAGCAGCACCACATGCACCTTTCTACCCACCCCACCCCCCACCTACATCCTTCCTTGTGTCCCTGTGTTCCCTCTCTTCCCTGTGTTCTGCATCTGATAGCCAGGATGATCCTACCTAATACCAAGCCACATCCATTCTTAGTTCTTTGCTGAGCCTCTTCTACCATTCCAGAAACTCTCTAGGCAGTATGGTGAAAAATGTGTATCTGAAAATGAATGCAGAATGAATGCTTTAGGTAGTTACTAAGAGGTGTGTGTGTGTGTGTGTGTGTGTGTGTGTGTGTGTGTGTGTGTGTGTGTTAAGAGAACATGCTAAGAGAAAGGGAGCAAGCATGACAGAGCTGGATAAGGATAAATAAGATACGTCTAGAACACAACATCAACTGATTATTAGTAATACATAGTAATATCAGCTATAAAAATGAGATACAAAGACAGGGTGGCTTTTAAAGTATCGCCTTAGAGTTCTTTTTATGCTAGCTTAACTCAGTAAGTACAAAAGTTCAAAATTTACTTTTATTTTTCACATTCAATATCTGACATCTGGATATCAGCTGCCCACAAGTATATATATGATTTGTGAGTTATCAAAGAAAATGCTATCAGCTGAGTATTGGAGAGCTGACCAGGCAAAGAAGTGAAAAATACTCTTTACAGTTCTGTCAAAATAAGAGGCATACAATGGGTATCAAGCAATTGGAAACACATTAGAGCTAACACTATTCTTTTTCCTTCACAGCTGAGGCAACACCATCTCCTTTTAATCAGTCCTGGCTCAGGATCTTAATCCCAATGATTGGGATTTCTGTGATCTTTGTTACTGCAGCATTTTGTTATTGCCACCTGTGCAACAGTAAGTGCTATCCTACTATCATCCTGTAAGCCAAGTTCTATTAGTACGGTTTAGCATCTCTCTGAGATTTTAAGCTATTTTCATTTTGGGAAAGTCTATGGAAATTTCAGTGTCTCCTTTTCATGGCTCAGCAAGTTCTGTTCACTCACTAGACAGACATTTATTGAACACCTACTATGTGCCTGGCATTCTACCAGGCAATGGAGTTACGAAGATAAGAAATCACTGCCCTCAAGACATTAAATTCTAATTTAGTCCTTAAATTTTCCCCCTAACTTTATAATATTTTCTTGGAGACACTGAGGCTTGCTAACTAAATGAAAACATTTCTGATGTAATGTGATATTCTAATTTTTGATTCAGAATTTGAGAAAAATCATAAATGACAAGATCTGGGGGACAGGAATCATTTTCTTGGAGAAGGGTAAGATGCACTAACGGAGTTGAGAAACTACATAGCCACGAGTGATTTTACCAATTCTCAATTCTACAGAATACATTTTTGGATGAAAGATCAGGAGTGGTTGAGGAAAAAAGATACATCTAGGATATTTTCCCCTAAAAGTTTAAAAGTTTGGCCTTACATTTATACTTCCTTCAATCTCTAATTAAATGAAGAGGAACTGCTAGGCCAGAGTTAAGGTCAAGTTTGCCATGAAGGAGTATCAACCTTTCTTGGAGGAGAAATTATGTACACTGAGGAAAAAAATGGGGGGGGGGAATCTACTGATTTTCTCAACCTTCAACACAAAAAAATGTCAAAGGTCAGAGAAAACTAGAGACTCTTTGTTATGAACAACTCAACCCATGGGTAGGATAAGAAAGGTCTGGTGGCTCAAGGATGTTTCTGATACAGACTACCCAGCCTTATCTCTCTAGTTCAGGTTTCCCATCCTTAGTACTATGGACATTTGGAACTGAATAATTATTTGTTTTAGGATGTTATTCTGTGCGTTGTAGCATGTTTATCAGCAACCCTAGCTCTACTCCCTTTGTATCAATAGCACCCCTTGCCCCAGTAGTGACAATCAAAAATGTCTCCAAGCATTGCAAATGGCCCCTGTTGGGAACACCCCTTGCCCCAGTAGTGACAATCAAAAATGTCTCCAAGCATTGTAAATGGCCCCTGTTGGGAAGGAGGTGGAAATCACCCCAGTTCTAAGCCAATCTGAAGGTTTGCTGAAATATATGGGCAGTTTAAGGGAAATGCACCTAACTGAATTTTTATTTTTTGTGTTTATCTTCAAGGAGCTGCAAGGAGAGTGAGAAGAAGGAATAGGGCGAGTATGGGAATGCAAACCATCTCCCCTATCATCTCAGGATCTGCAGAAGCATCAGGCTGAACAGAACATGTGAAGGTAGCTCCCTTTAGCTCTTCTCTACCATAGTGGGACATATGAGATCATGGGCATCAGGAGGCATGGGGTTTTCTTCCTCTCAGTAGCAAATTTAAGATCTTCTTCTTATTACCCCACCTTCTCATAAACCTCTTTCAGATTACTCTAAACAAATGACTGGCACCTCTCTCTTCTTTCCCTGCAATTTCCTTCTTATAACCTCCTTTGCTGTTCTATTCTGCCATCTTGAAATGTTCCTCTCTTGTCAGCCAATTTAATGTCTTTCGTTATATACAAAACACTTAAGTTCATTTTGAAGTAATATTCCTGATCTAACTCCTTATTCTAATAATCTCGTTTTCTCTGTTTCCCTCAGTACTGATGGACATAGATTCATGTCATTTATGAGTCACTCTATACTAACTCAGCAACACCTTCATTGTTCTCTCTGCCTTTTAGTAACAGAGTCATCCTAATGATCCAACCACAGAGCCAAATTTCATAAAGAATTATTTCTCATTAGGTTGGTGTTGCTCAGTGGTTGAGCATTGACCTATGAACCAGGAGGTCATGGTTCGATTCCCAGTCCGGGCAGATGCCTGGGTTGTGGACTCAATCCCCAGTAGGGGGCATGCAGGAGACAGCTGATCAACGATTCTCTTTCATCATTGAAAACATACCAACATTTGCATCATGGGGGTGCTGGAAGGAGAAGAGAGGGAGCAAGAAATTGAAAACCTACTTGAAAAAATAATGACAGAAAACTTCCTTAACTTTGTGAAGGAAATTCACGTATAAGTCCAGGAAACACGTAGAGTCCTTAACAAGATGAATCCAAAGAGGCCCACATCAAGACATATCATAATTAAAATGCTAAAGGTTAAAGACAAAGAGAGAATCTTAACCAGTTAACTGCCATGCATCAAAATGGAAACCATCCCCACACGCCATGATATTTTGAATTTAATTTTTAAAAATCATCTGACTCTGGAGTTGAATAAAGGACGTCATCTTCCTCTTCTTACAAGGTGCTTGGTTCGATTATTTCTTCATCTGATGCCATTTATGGGGACTGAATTTTATTTGCACAATATAATATATTACAACTATAAATTCAATAATAAAATACTGATAATTTTCAATTCTACGGAAATATCAACAAAAGCAAGTACGAAATAAAAATAAACCATCGACACAAAAAGCCTCGAAAACACTAAATTTTGTTGATGCTCCAAAGACGATATCTGTAAAAAAAAATAATGAAGAATGCACACCATGTTTACCATTTTAGGTGTGAAATTCATGATAACACAAACAAATCTCAAGTGTCACAATGAACCAAAAAAAAATCTCAAGTGTCACAGTGTTTATCTCTTGCACTTCTGAGTGGCAGCCCTATACTAGTATATCAATATTGGAATTTCTTCCATATGCACTGGAATATTTACAAATTTAAGTTACCATAATTTTCTTTACAACCCCAGAGATGTCACTAACAAGTGTGATTTTAAAATTGGGCTACCAGAGTTGATATGCAAGATTTGCAACTATAGATACGTGTGGTGTGTGGGGAAGGTCCAACGCTTGTGTCTATAGACATTTACGGCATACAAAGGGTTAAAAGCAGCATGAGAAAATAAATGAATGAATGAATGAATGAATGAATGAATGCCAGCAAGAGAAAGACAGTTGGCTCCCTATAAGGGAGTTCTCTAAGACTGTTAGCTGATTTCTCAACAGAAACTTTGCAGGCCAGAAGGGATTGGCAAGAAATATTCAAAGTGATGAAAAGCAAGGACCTACAACCAAGATTACTCTATCCAGCCAAACTATTTTTTAGAATGAAAGGACAGATAAAGAGCTTTCCAGACAAATAAAAGCTAAAGAAGTTCATCACCACCAAACCAGTATTATATGAAATATTAAGAAGAAAAAGAAAAGATTAAAAAAAACATGAACAATAAAAGGGCAATAAATACATATCTATCAACAACTAAATCTAAAAAAGAAAACAAAAAAACAAATAAATAAATGAACAAGAAGAACAGAAACAGATTTATGGATACAGAGAACATGTTGCCAGTTGCCAGATGGGAGCAGAGGAGGGAGGATGGGTGAAAAAGGTGAAGAGATTGGGAAGAACAAATTGGTTGTTACAGAATAGTCATGGAGATGTAAAGTACAGCACAGGGAATATAGTAAAAAATATTATAACTATATATGGTGTCAAATGAATATATTTATTGAGATGATCACTTAATAAGTTATGTAATGTCTAATTACTGGGATATACATCTGAAACTAATATAATGTATGCCAACTGTAATTGAAAAATAAAATGATAATTCAGTATACAGATGACGTCTTATAGAATGCACACCTTAAACCTACATAATTTTATTAACCAATGTAACCCAAATAAAGTCTACTTATTTATTTTTTAGTGATTTTTAAAATATGTTTTTATTGACTTCAGAGAGAAAAAGAAAGGAGAGAGAGAGAATCATCAATGATGAGAGAGAATCATCAACCAGCTGTCTACTACATGCCTCCTAATGGGGATCAAGCCCGCAACCTGGGCATGTGCTCTGACAGGGAATCAATTCTCTTGATTCATGGGTCAATGCTCAACTACTGAGCCACACCCAATAAATACAATTTAAAAAAGGAAAAGGAAAAAAATCCTATCTAATAAAAGGGTAATATGCAAATTAACTGTCACTCCGTGACAAAAATGGCAGCGCCCATAGCCACAAAGATGGAAGCATCAGCCGGAGCCACGGAGCTGGCTGGAGCAGGTGGGAGCCAAGCCTCCTGCACGCCCAGGCCAGCCACTGAGGGAGACATGCAGGGAGTGCAGTGGGGAGACATGTGGGGAGTGAGCGAGGTTCCCTGTCTGGGGGTTCCAAATCCGCCCGTGGTTCCTTTCACCGCTGATTCCCCTCCTCGCAGGTATCCTCCACGCAAAAGCCATTCCGTGCAAATATGTCATGTCCTAATGGGTGAATCCTAAACCGAATGGGTGTCACATCTGGGCAACCTAACTCCCATTAGAAAAAGGACCTGGGAGGAGGGATTTAGGAATCACGAAGCCATCCTGACCTGCTCGGTCTCCGGAACTGCTGTCAAACACAGGCAGTCTGAGACCCTCCTAAACACCACCTGAGCTAAACCTGAGAACCAAGATATTTTCAAGGCCCAAAGTTGATGGCGGTAAGGGAGCAGGGGAGCAAAGCAAGCAGAACAGCCAACTCAACCAAAAACTCAGGAGCCTAAGATAAGGCAGAGAAATGTCCTGGCCACTGATGCTCTCCCGCAGATGTGGTGCCCACACCCAGCTTGGGGGAGGGGGTGTGTACGTGCAGAATTTAAGGCCACAGGCAGGAGGGAAAGTTGAAGCATGCCTAAGGATTTTTTGTACATGTCCCATAGTCGAGAAGCAGAGTCACAATCAAGAAGCGATGTCTTACCTCAGCGCTGGGGTGTTTAAAAGTATCTAAAAATAGCAGTTCCATCACCGAGTCCACTGCTATGTTTGCCACCCACGGGAGGCACGCAGAGAACTTTCAGGGCAGCCCTATAACCTCCGGGGACAGCAGCTCGGGAGAGGAAGAGACTGCAGCATTTCTCGTGTCCAAAGAGCTACGGAGCAAACTTTGGCCTATCCGGAAGCTCAGTGCTGCTGGAAGTTGCTGGCCCCACCTTCTCCAGCATGGTGGAGAAAGGCTGAGAGAGGAGAGGTGGATACGGTGGCTCCAGTGGTCCAAATCCTGTCGTTGTCTCAGTTACCTAGCCTCTGCGCCCTCCAGGACAGCCTCAGTACCATTGCAGAGGAGGCTTTGGAGAGGGAAGTGGTGAGGAGAATGTTTCTGACCCTGAATACCCAGTGAAACTGCTTTCAAGAGCCTTTCTAGGGCTGGCAGATAAATGCAGCAATGAGGGAAGAATAATGTCTCAAAACAAAGAGGTTGGTGTGTTTTTTTTTCTCATCAGCAAAATGTGAATATTACCTAAACCACAGACTTTGCGAGAATTAATTTAAATAAAATTCCAGAAATTGTATAACAGCCAGGCTGAAGTGGATAGGTTGGTTGAGCATGAGCGTGGTCCTGTGCACGGAAAGGTTGCAGGTTCGATTCCAGGTCAGGGAACATACCTGGCACATACCTGGGTTTCAAGTTGGATCCCTGGTCAGGGCTCCTAAGGAAGGCAATTGAAGGGATGTTTCTTACATTGATGTTTCTCTCTCTCTAGCCCTCTCCCACTCTCTTTAAAAATCAATGGAAAAATGAATTAATGCCATATCTATAAATGTGGATAATCTAAAAAGAAAAAAGGAAGAAGTGGGGGGGGCCCTAACCAGTTTTGCTCAGTGGATAGAGCATCAGCCTGCAGACTGAAGGGTCCCAGGCTCGATTCCGGTCAAGGGCATGTACCTTGGTTGTGGGCACATCCCCAGTTGGGGGTGTGCAGGAGGCAGCTGATCGATGTTTCTAACTCTCTATTCCTCTCCCTTCCTCTCCATGAAAAAAATCAGTAAGATATATTTAGAAAAAAAACAAACATGGTAAAAGAGGTTGAATAATTTAAAGCGTGTAAAATAATATAACTTTTTAGGGGCATATATGTTATTTATACTAATAAAAGGGTAATATGCTAATTAGATCAGACATCTTTTGGACATCCATCTGGACGTCCTTCTGCACAAAGCCACGGTGGTGGGGGCCGAGGCAGAGGCCATTAGGGGCAATCAGGCCAGCAGGGGAGGGTACTTAGGGGTCACCAGGCTGTCAGGGAAGGGCACTTAGGGGTGACCAGGTCAGCAGGGGAGCAGTTAGGCATTGATCAGGCTGGCAAGGGAGTGGTTAGGGGGTGATCAGGCTGGCAGGCAGGCAAGCGGTTGGGAGCCAGCAGTCCCGGATTGTGAGAGGGATGTCCGACTGCCAGTTTAGGCCCCATCCTACAGGGATCGGGCCTAAACTGGCAGTCGAACATCCCCCGAGTGGTTCCAGATTGGAGAGGGTTCAGGTTGGGCTGAGGGACACCCCTCTCCCCCGTGCATGAATTTCATGCACCAGACCTCTAGTTAAAAAATAAAAGATGATGCCTGGCCAGTGTGGCTCACTTGGTTGGGTGTCATCCCATGCACCTAAAGGTTGCTGGTTTGATTCCTGGTCAGGGCACATTCCTGGGTTGTGGGCTTGCAGTAGGCAGCCAATGGATGTTTTGGGGGCATGTAGTAGGCAGCCAACGGATGTTTTGCTCTCACATTGATGTTTGTCTCTCTCTCTCCTCCCTTCTTCTATAAATCAATAAAAAAAAAATAGATGAAATACCTGAGACATATAACAGGTTATATTTTACAAAAACATTTTATTTTAGTCTTGTAAAAATCTCTACAACATGATCTTTCTATCTCCACTTTATGGGAGAGAAACACAAGGATCTTAGAGGTTAAATGATTTGCTAAAGTCAGACAGAAGAGTAGCAAAACCAGAACTCAAATTGGACATCAGGCTGAGATTTCTTTCATAACACTACAGCAGCCTATACATATTTTCCCCACAGCAATCTCTCAGTTTCTTATCCTGTTTTCTTTTTATTTCAACTTCTTGTTCACTTCTCACTCCTTTCTAGGAAGCCCCCTCCCACCAGGATGATTGTTACTGGACAGGGGGGTTGGCCCTGACTGGGTCTGCCTATGGCCAGCTGGTAGTGTGTGGGTTCCTGACTTCATGCAGGAAAAATTTCACAACAGGAGTCCAGGTGAATTTTAGAGGACATTTATCAAAGCTGGGGACAGTGAAACAAGGAAGGGCCTAGGACAGTGGTCGGCAAACTCATTAGTCAACAGAGCCAAATATCAACAGTACAACGATTGAAATTTCTTTTGAGAGCCAAATTTTTTAAACTTAAACTTCTTCTAACGCCACTTCTTCAAAATAGACTCACCCAGGCCATGGTATTTTGTGGAAGAGCCACACTCAAGGGGCCAAAGAGCCGCATGTGGCTCATGAGCCGCAGTTTGCCAACCACGGGCCTAGGATAACAGGAGAGGGACTAGGTGGGGAAATGAGTCTAGATTGGGCTGCTTTAGCTTAATAAGAAGTCAGAGAAAAGAGGGCCTTGGGAATAGGAACTGCTGCTGCCCATTGCTGCCCTATTTCTTAAAAAAATGACATTGGTATTTTGATGGAGATTGCATTTAATCTGTATATTGCTTTGGGTAATATGCACATATTCACTATGTTGATTCTTTGAATACATGAACATGAAATATCTTTCCATTTCATTGGGTCTTTTTCAATCTCTTTTAATGCCTTATAGTTTTCAATATATAGGTCCTTCACATTCTTTGTTAAATTTATTTCTAGGTATTTTAATCTTTTGGTTGCTATTGCAAAATAAATTTTTTTCATTTCTTTTTCTGAAGTTTTGTTGTTAGTATATAGGAAAGCAGTGGATTTTTGTACAATGATTTTGTACCCTGCAACTCTACTATATTTATTGCTTCTAATAGTTTCTTTGGTGAAGCCTTTAGGGTTTTCTATATACAGAATCATGTCCTCCATAAAAAAAAATGACAATTTTACTTCTTCCTTCCCAATTTGGATGCCTTTTACTTCTTTCTCTTGCCTGGTTGCTCTGACTAGGACTTCCAGCACTATGCTGAATAAGAGTGGTGAGAGTGGACATCCTTGTCTTGCACCTAATCTTACAGGAAAAGCTTTCAGTTTTTCACCATTATGATTAGTTTAGGGTTTGTCATACATGGCTTTTATTATATTGAAGTACTTTCCTTCTATACCCATTTTATTGAGTTTTTAAATCATAAATGGATGTTATATCTTTTCAAATGCTTTTTCTGTAACTATTGATAAGATCATATAATTTTTATCCTTTGTTTTGTTAGTGTGGTGTATTATTGCTTGATTTGTGTGTATTAAAACATCCTTGTGCCTCTGGAATGAACTCTACTTGATTGTAATGTATCATTTTTTAATGTACTGTGTTTCCCCGAAAATAAGACAGTGTCTTATATTAATTTTTGCCCCCAAAGACACGCTAGGTCTTATTTTCAGGGGATGTCTTATTTTTACATGAAGAAGAATATGGTACACATTTATTATTAAATGAAAATAAAGGAAATTTATTACCTGTATATGGTACGGTAGTACGGTAGTTGTCAACACAAACCAGACAAACTGTGAATCCTACAGTATCAAGAATTTACTCATTTATTCAATGACAATCATGTCATCATCTTCTGGAACATCATCATAACAATCCAATTCCTGAATTTCCTGGTGAATTTCTTGTGACTCCATTTCTTTCAGAATCAGTGGACCAAATCTCTCATGTTTAGCAATAGCACTGTCTTTAAATGAGTACTTCTTGTCAAGGTAGCCTGCTCGCAGTGCATTTGCAATGCAACTGTCAGTGATTTTCTCCCATGAATTCTTCACCCAAGTCACAACTTCTTGCAGTTTAGGTTTCACAAAGTTTCCACGCTGATTTCTCTCCATTCTATTTTCAATGTAGTCATTAATTTCCATGCGCAAATTGTCTTTGAATGGCTTGTTTATTGCAATATCAAGAGTCTGGAGATAGGCCGTCATTCCTGCGGGAATCATTATCTGATCTATTTTCTTTCATGAAGAAATGTCTTCATGTCTTTAGCGCAGTGAGTGCTGGCTGCATCCCAGACTAGCAGACCTCTTTGGCTCCCTCGCATAACAAGCATAACAAGCGGCAGCATTAAATCGACCCACTTCCTTATAACTGCTTGTGTGGCCCAGGCTTTTTTAGTTTCAGGAATAAAAACGCCCAAAACACATTCAATCTTTTCCTTCTTGCCCTTAGAAATGATTAAAGGTGGGATTTTAGTGCCATCCAGACGAATTGCCAAAATACAGGAAACACGTGCACTTTCGTAAGCAGTGGAGGGAATATACGCTAAGGAGGCACCCCGCTGTTCAATTGTTGTTTGAGATGATTGGCCCATCAACACTGCAGTTTCATCCATAGCAATCATGTTGGAAAGATTGTATTTAGAGAAGTCAGCATCATCAATAAAGGACTTGAATGCAAGTGCTCGCTTAATAACTTGAGTATCTTCCAACCTAAACAATGTTGTAGATCTTCTTAAAGACAGTTCATTTCGCTGAAGGAAATTATCTAGCCAGTGTTGTGATGCTTTGAAGTCTTCGGGGGCTATGTCAAACTGTGGTGTCATTGCAAGGGCAAATTCTTTTTTTTTTTTTTTTTAATATATTTTATTGATTTTTTACAGAGAGGAAGGGAGAGGGATAGAGAGTTAGAAACATCAATGAGAGAGAAACATCGATCAGCTGCCTCCTGCACACCCCCCACTGGGGATGTGCCCGCAACCAAGGTACATGCCCTTGACCGGAATCGAACCTGGGACCTCTTAGTCTGCAGGCTGACACTCTATCCACTGAGCCAAACCGGTTAGGGCACAAGGGCAAATTCTTGAATCTGAGCCCTATTCACAACCAAAGCCTTTGCTCTCCTGTCAACAACCCATTCACAGATCAGGTCTTCCAGCTCGGAAAATAATGGTTGCCGACCTGATCCACACTTGCGCTTTTTAGCATTTCCCTTGTCCACTTGTTCAATGAGCTTACCATACTCTGCTCGCCATTTTCAGACCAATTGGATACTCAACATCTTCTCTTTGCAGAAAGCAGTAAGATTTTGGCCCCAAGAGTCTTCCACGATTCCTTTCTTGTACTCCATGGAGTAGCTTTTTCTTTTTGAGCTCATTTCTAGGGGTAAAAAAAAGGAATTGGGGTATCAAGGTGGGGGGAGGGGGATCACTCAAAATGACACAGGGGGGATCAGAGGGGGGAATCAAAATGGCACAGGAGAATCAGAGAGGGGATTACCATTTTAGTAACCCCTTTTGATCCTCCTGTGTCATTTTGATTGTCCCCTCTGATCCTCCTGTGTCATTTTAAGTGATCCCCCTCCCCCCACCCCTGTGCCACTGAACACCTTCACCAGACATCCCCCCTACCCCTTTATCAGACATTTACCCCCTGGAGCCTGCCTGGGGACTGTCACTGGACTTGCTGGGGCCTGGATCCGGGCTGGAGCAGGGTCTGCCACTGACTGAGAACCTTCAGTCATCATGAAGGCGGCCGGTAGCATCAGGTAGTGTCACCAGAGACAGACCAGCACTCACCACCTTTGCCGCGTCCAGTCCGCTCTAATCCTTCTGTTCTTCTACACGCATCTGCGAAAGTCTCCTCCTCTCTCCCGCCCCATGCTCACCGCTCACTCCGACCTCCACTCTGCCTCCACACAGCAGTGATGTCAGGACTCTGCGTAAAGTCACTGGTTGCTAGACGCCAGTCGGGGCAGCCCTAGTGACCAGTTTACGGTAAATTAATTTTCATTCTGATACAGAGCCTGGGCCTTATTTTCAGGGGATGCCTTATATTTCACCCAGAAGGAAACCTGTAAGTAGGTCTTATTTTCGGAGGATGTCTTATTTTCGGGGAAACACTGTATTATTGTATTCAATTTACTAGTGTATTGTTTAGGATTTTTGCATCTGTATTCATCAGAGATATTGGTCTATAGTTTCTTTTTTGTTTATTCTCCTCAAGAGGTTTTGTTATCAGGGTTATGTTAGCCCCATAGAATGTGTTAGGTAGTATTGTCTTTTCTTCAATTTTTTGGAAGAGTTTGAGAAGGATAGGTACCAAGTCTTTGAATGTTTGGTAGAATTCACTAGTGATGCCATCTGGTCGTGGACTTTTATTTTTTTGGGAGGTTTTTGATGATTGTTTCAGTTTTCACTGTTGATAAGCCTATTTAGATTTTTCATTTCTTCTTGATGCAGTCTAGGAAGTTTATATATTTCTAGGAACTTATCCATTGTTTTCTAAGTAACTGAATGTGGTTGCATAGTCTTTCCCGGTAATATTCTAGTATGATCCTTTGTATTTCTGTGATGTCTGTGGTGACTTCTCCTCTTTCATTTCTGATTTTGTTTTTATGAGTCTTTTCTCTTTTTTCCTTGGTAAATCTAGCCAGGAGTTTGTCAATTTTATTAATCTTTTCAATGAACCAGCTCTTTATTAATTTTTTTTGTATAGTCTTTTTGCTCTCTATTTCATTCAATTGTACTCTAACTTTTATTTCCTTTCTTCTGCTGACTTTTGAGCTGCTTTTGTTCTTTTTCTAGTTCTTTAAGATGTAATGTTAGGTTATTTGGGATTTCTCTTATTTCTTTAGATAGACCTGTAATGATTTAAACTTCTGGAAGGACAGGAAAAAGGCTTTCTTGTTGTTTTTTGCTGTGGCCTTCTACAATTTATGAGAAGCACTTGGTAATTAAATTCCAAGATTGTTAGTTCCTTTGATTCCAACAGCTCAGTGAGACAAGATAAGCTATTCTCTAGGCTACATTCTTGCATTCCTCCTCCTCCCTGTTTTTAGAACTCAGGGATGATTCACACCAAGGGGTCTCTCGTTAGTAGAAAGTTCCCTTCTTCCCTCTCCTTCAACAGAGCCTCTTTTGAACTCTTCATAATGTTTGCTATAAGCATGTTTTACAGGCTTGGGAAAAATACTGATAAGACACTTCCCTAGGACATCTGCTGGACTATCTCCTGAAAAACAAACAAACTAACTTTTCAAACAAGACCTAGTATCTGCTCAACTTGAGTACCAAATCCTACTCCCTTCCTTGTCACCTAGCAACAGCAGCCATTACTCCTTAAAAGTGGAAGCTACTTTTTGTTTCTTGCCCTGTATTGATTAGCAGTACTTGGCCCTTTCCCTTTGTGGAAAGTAAAATAAACTTCCTCTCTGCATCTCTTCTTTTATTTGTGAATTCTTTCACAGCCCGTGTCATCCACAAAAACCTAACAACTTCCTTCTTGTTACTGTTTTCACTGCATCCCAGAAGTTCTGATATGTTGTACTGTCATTCTCATTTATCTTTATATATCTTTTGATCTCATCTTTTATTTATTTGATCCAGTCATTTTTTAGTAGCATGTTGTTTAATCTCCACATATTTATGGGTTTCTTTTTGCAGTTGATTTCTAATTTCAAGACATCATGAACAGAGAATATGCTTGATATAATTTCAATCCTCTTGAAATAAATCCAATTTATTTGTAGTTTTGTGACCTGACATATGGTTTATCCTTGAGAATGTTCCATGTGTACTGGAGAATGTATAACCTGATATTCTGGGATGAAAGGCTCTCTAAATGTCAATTATGTCCATTTGGTCTTATGACCCAATTGGGCCAGTGTGGCTCCATGACTGAGCATCAACCCAGGAACCAGGAGGTCATGGTTCAATTCCTGGTCAGGACTCATGCCCAGGTTGCAGGCTCTATCACCATTAGGGGGCATGCAAGAGGCAGCCAATCAATGATTTTCTCTCCTCATTGATGTTTCTAACTCTCTTGCCTTCTCCCTTCCTTTCTGAAATCAATAATATATTAATATATATATATATATATATATATATATATATATATATATATATACCAGATTATTATGATCTCTGAATGCATAATAATCTGGCCACTCAGTGTGTGTGTGTGTGTGTGTGTGTGTGTGTGTGTGTGTGTGTGTGTATTAGTGGCCCAGTGCATGAATTCGTCCATGGGTGAGGTCCAGCCAGCCCAGCAGGGGGAGGGGACATGGGCGGTTGGCCAGCCTGCCTGCTGGTCGAATTCCTGGTCAAGGGGACAATTTGCATATTAGCCTTTTATTATATAGGTTATACACTGAGTGGCCAGATTATTATGCGTTCAGAGATCATAATAATCTGGCCACTCAGTGTGTGTGTGTGTGTGTGTGTGTGTGTGTATGTGTGTGTGTGTGTATACACACTAGGGGCCAGGTGCACAAAATTCGTGCACTGGGGAAGGGGGGGGTCCCTCAGCCCAGCCTGCCCCCTCTCATATACTGGGAGCCCTCAGGGGAAGTCCTACTGAGGTGACCGGGCTGATCAGGGGAAGGCACCAGCCCCATCACCCTGCTGCTGCAGCCACTGCCAGTCACCACAGCCACCAAGGCGTTTTCATCAACACGGACTCCAGTCCCTTCACCATGAAAAAATGACAACTTTCTTTAGGCATTTTCAAGATGTGTCTTTCATAGGATATGACATTTCTTTCTTTCTTTTTTTATCCTCACCTGAGGATATGTTTCCATTGATTTTTAGAGAATTTTGAAGAGAAAGGGAAAGACAGAGAGAAACATCAAAGTGAGAGGAACATTTTGATTGGTTGCCTCCTGCATGAGCCCTGACCTGGGCCCCAGCCAGGGAGGAGCCTGCAACCTAGGCACATACCCTTGATCAGAATCGAACCGGACCCTGTGGTCGGCAAGCCTAGGCATAATCCACTGAGTCAAACTGGTTAGGGCAGGACATGACATTTTTTAGCCCTCCAGCAGCGGACCTTCCCTTTTTTTCTCCAGGAGCATAGTGGAAAAACCCTAGATCACCTTTTTGGATTCTTATACCCAAGTTACTAAGAATATTACCAATGGCAAACAGGGAGCTTAGCCAATGAGCGGTCAGAAAAGGTATTTCCTCTGTAGTTCACACCAATCACCTCTGATTTTTGGCTCTGCCCCTGCCAAGGCCTAAAGCCTCAGGGATTGGGCAGAGGCCCCCAGCTCCCTCCCATCGCCAGCACCACCCCTGCCAAGGCCTAAAGCCTCAGGGCCTGGACAGGGGACCCCCAGCTCCCTCCGATCACCTGATCGCCCGGCTCCGCCCCTGCCCAGGCCCCAAGCCTCTGGCCGGGGCTTGGGGCCTGGGCAGGGGACCCCCAGCTCCCTCGGATCACCCGATCACCCGGCTCCACCCTTGCCCAGGAGCCCCCTGGCTCAGGCCCTTCCCAGGTTGCTCAGGACCCATGGGGGCCTACCTTGGAGTGACCTGGGTACTGAGAAAGTTCCAGGGACTCAGGCTGCTGGGTGTCTATGTATGCAAATTAACCTCCATCTTTGTTGGGTTAATTTGTATACTCACTCTGATTGGCTGTGAGCATAGCAGAGGTACGGTCAATTTACATGTTTGTCTATTATTAGGTATGATGATATATATATATAAAATTTTATATATATATATATAAAATTTTTTTTAAAAGTGGGCAGAGGACCTGAAAATACATCTCTCCCAAGAGGACATACAAACAGCCAATAGATATATGAAAAGATGTTCAACCTACTAGCAATTAGGGAAATGCAAATCAAAACTACAATGAGATACCACCTCACATCACTTAGTGTGGTCACTATCAACATGACAAGCAATAACAAGTGTTGGAGAGATTGTGGAGAAAAGGGAACCCTTATTCACTGCTTGTGAGGATGTAGACAGGTACAAACACTATGCAAAGCAATCTGGTGACTCCTCAAAAAATTAAGAATAGACCCAACAGCCAAAACCGGTTTGGCTCAGTGGATAGAGCGTCGGCCTGCGGACTGAAAGGTCCCAGGTTCAATTCCAGTCAAGGGCATGTACCTTGGTTGCGGGCACATCCTCAGTGGGAGGTGTGCAGGAGGCAGCTGATCGATGTTTCTCTCTCATCGATGTTTCTAGCTCTCTATCCCTCTCCCTTCCTCTCTGTGAAATATCAATAAAATATATTAAAAAAAAAAAAAAAAAGAATAGACCCAACAACCCACCTCCTGGGTATACATTGGAAAAAGTAGAAAACATGCATTCGCAAAGATATATGCATCCCTATGTTCATTGCAGCATTATTCACAGTGGCCAAGACATGGAAACAACCAAAGTGTCCCACAGTAGAGAACTGGATAAGAAGATGTGGTACATATACACAATAGAACACTACTCAGCCATAAGGATGAAAAATTGCCATTTGCAATAACATGTATGGACCTTGAGAATATTACGCTAAGTGAAATAAGTCAATCAGAAAAAGCTAAGAACCATATGATTTTACTCATATGTGGGACATAAAACTGAAATTTGTGAACACAAACAGCAGTGTGGTGATTCCCAGAAAGAATGAAATGAGGGGTGAAGGAGGTTCTAATATATTGTGATGGGAGAAGACTTGACTTTGGGTGGTGGGCACACAGTGTAATATACAGATCTTGTAATGTAGAAACCCACACCTGAAATCTATATGATCATATTAACCAATGCCACCCCAATAAATTTAGTAAGAAAAGAAAATCCTATATAATAAAAGCCTAATATGCTAAGTGACTGGTCGGCCATTCAACCAAAGTGTAATATGCTAATGATATCCGAAGGCCGCTCAACTGCTCGCTATGACGTGCACTGAGCACCAGGGGGCAGACGCTCCGACTGGTAGGTTAGCTTGCTGCTGGGACTGAGCGAAACGGGCCCTGGCTGGCCGCGTCCATCCCCAGCCCCGATCGTGCACTGGTGGGGTCCCTCAGGCTGGCCTGTGCCCTCTTGCAATCCGGGACCCCTCGGGGATGTCGGAGAGCTGGTTTTGGCCCAATCCCGCAGGCCAGGCTAAGGGACCCCACTGGTGCACAAATTAGTGCACTGGGCCTCTAGTAAATAAATAAAATACAATGCCCTAAGTGCCAGGACATTGTGCTACATTTTACATACATCATTTCATTTAACATCCATTTTGAGTTAGAAACTCTCATATTTGACAGATGAGAACACTGAGACAAAGTAAAATGGCTTTCCTACAGTCCCAGGGCTCTGAAGCCACATGACTGCTATTCCAAGCCAGTGGTCTTCTTCCAGAGGCAACTGTTTTAGCCAACACACTAGCTGCTTCACAAAGTATTTTCAAAGTAGGAACTATGAGGTCTAACACTAAAACAAAGCACTAGCAATTTTTTCCCTTTGATACAGTTAGTTCAGTCATTTCGCCCCCTCATTGAGTAAAAGTTACAATCCATAGAATAGCTTCCTTCTGAGGCAGCAAGCTTCTGGAGTATAGAGGCTGTGTATCTATACTAAATAACTTTCATAATATAGCATAGACACTTTGTCAGCAATACTGAGAAACAAAATTGGGCTGTTTCTTTAATAATGCTTATTTACTTTTTGTGAAATTTATCCTTTCTTTCAAGTGACATAGAAATCATTTTTTTAAATTGTTTATTAAAACAAAACACTGCACCCTGGTTGGTGTGGCTCTATTGGTTGGAACATGATTCCATACACTGAAAAGTCTCAGGTTCCAGTTTAGGCACATACCTAGATTGCAGGTTCAGTCCCTGGTCGGGGCACACATGGGAGGCAACTGATCAATGTTTCTCTTACATCAATGTTTCTCTCTCTCTAAAAATCAATGAAACTTAAATCATTTCATTTAACATCCATTTTGTTTTGATTTAATCCTTATCTTCAGGCAAGGATTAAAGAAAATCAAAAGCCAAACACTACTACAAATTTAGGCCCATACTGTTACTAGGACCTAAAGGTACTAAGGTTTCACAGACAATTTGCCTTACCTGATTCTTTTCTCTCCTCCTAGAGATTCCAGAATACACTTTTAAAGAGCTACAAGAATACATATACAACCTATAGATTCAACTTTAATCTTTTGAGAAATTTTTAATTTATTGTTGTAAAATTCAGGAAAAAGATCTATTGATCGATCAATATAGATATGTCAAATACATATACTAACCAATACAAATATATGTATGTATTTAAATTTAAGGATAAATAAAGTGAGAGTACAACAGCCCAATTTTTGGTTTTAAAAAAAGGTAAGAGTAAGTCACTGCCTTTATAGGTGCTCGTGCTTACACCTGTCATCAGCTACCCAAGGAGTAGCCTGACTACTGGCATGCAATGGGCATGGCAACACAGCTCCCTTCAACTCTCCAATGAGTTTCAGGTCCAGAACATTTTCAGTCCTTGTCTTGTTTATCTGTTGATGAGGGGTTTCTAGGAAGATTTAGCAGTGTTTCAATTTTCTCAATATCATCCTTGGGTTGATTTTTCTGTAGGCTACTTTCAATTTCTTCAGGGAGGAGCTCAGTAATTTGTAGTCTGGCTTTCCTATAATCAAAGAATGAAAAGGATATATCAAGTACTGTTCTGCTTCTTTAGTTCATAGAACTATTTTTTAAAATATAGCACTTGTCTTATTCTCCCTGCAACTTATGAGCAAACACTGTTCCTTGCACTTCAAATACAATGGCCTTCTTCTCTCTCTAACCTGTTTCACTCACAAGCCAACTAGAATTCACGCATTACCAAGATGAATATTGCTGCTGTGTCAGCAGAATTCTTAGAGGAACAACATGCAGGAGCTGAAGCACCCTAGCGAAGGTGTGAGCCTTGCAACCTGGCTGTCCTCTTGCCCTCAGGGTCAGGGTACATGAGTCCCCTGCCACTCTGTTAAACTCTCTATTGCCAGGCCTTTCAGAAACTGCACAGAGTTGTAACAATGGTAATCCTGGTATAGAAAAATCAGATGGGACAACACTATAGATGTATATATATGAGGAATTAAAATCCAATTTCCAAATAACAGATCAGTTATTATTCTAAACCAAGCATTACTGTCTTCCTTTCTTTAAGTGATTATCAGGGTCACCTATGACTTTCTTTTCAACTCTTTACAATCACACTTGACCATTTCTTCTTCCATATGTCTGTAGCTAGTGTTCTACATTTTCTACTCACGACGGCAATTTTTTAGACTCGCACTTTGTTTGATTCCCCTAGAGAGGTAGACAAAGATTTTTAACTATTTATTAGATTACTACTACTCAGAAATATATATATTTATATACTATACATTTTTGTTACTATTCCCTTCTGCCAAAGCATTCTTTCATTATGATAATTAATAGTTTTTGTTTTTACCCATTATTGAGGTTTTTCATTTCTGAATAACTGATCAACTTCTCTAATTTTCTTTTTTTATTGTAATAAAATTATTTGTTCATATTTTTCCAAATGCTAATTCTTCCATACTTCATATATCAGATTCAAATAGCCAATATAGGAGGAACCAAGATGGCAGCATAAGTAAACACCTATACTTGCTGCCTCTCACAACCACATCAAAATTAAAACTAAAAGGCAGAACAACTACCACCCAGAACAGCAGGAAAGCTGGCTGAGTGGAAGTTCCACAACTAGAGAGGTGAAGAAAGCGCAGTGAGACTGGTAAGAGGCGCGGAGGTGCAGAAAGTGCTGGTACCTGGATGTGCTGCTCTTTTAATCGGGAGGGACATAGAAGCTCCGCTTGCTCTGAACTCCAGTTCCGGGCAAGACTCTGGGGGACCCAGACACATAGAGGGAGAAACTGGACTGTCTGGCATCAGGACAGGAACACGAGGGCGGCTTTCTCTCAGAGGTGCTCACAGCGACCATTGTTCCTGCACAGAGGCACCGGGCACAGAGACCTGGGGACTTCTCCGGTTCAGGGCAGCCACTGCTGTTTGCTCTGCCCTAGTG
Organism: Plecotus auritus; assembly: GCF_963455305.1. Lineage (NCBI taxonomy): Eukaryota > Metazoa > Chordata > Mammalia > Chiroptera > Vespertilionidae > Plecotus > Plecotus auritus. The sequence continues at coordinate 166,866,304 of NC_137771.1, read as the reverse complement.
ATTCCCGGAGAACCCATCCCACCCAATTTACAACCCCACCCAAGCTGTGTGCATCAGCTTTTGCATATGAATGGCCTGTCCTTTCTCCGCCTAAAACCTGTCAAAATGCAGCTGGGTCAGAGAGCTCCAGAACTTCCAAAAGAAGGCCCAAAGCTGGGCAGCAGCAGCCTGCCTTGCCTCACAGCTGGGCCTCGTCTGAGCACTTCCAAACCCCATACAAAGAGGAGGAATCTGCAGCTGTCTCTGTAGCTCCTGCTGGGCGGCCCCAGACAGTGGCTGACCTTGCACCTCCCTGGAGATCCAAGAGCCAGTGTACCCAGTGGTCAGAGTGAGACCATACTGGATTACAACTCTTCACATCCATAAGTGACACACTCAAGGGGCAGAGTCAGTGAGCACCAAAGGCCCAATGAAGGAAGTCCTGCCCCATAAGGGTGTCTCCTGCGCAACAGATCTTTCAGCGTAGACACAGCTGGTCGACACAGCTGGTCATCACATCCAATTGGCCTGGAGGTCAATTCCTCCCAGTGATACCAACAGCAATCAAGGCTTAACTACAACAAGACTGTGCAAACAGCCCACAAAGGGGTGCACCAAGAGCATCCACCTCAGGTGACTGGGGAGGCTGTGCCACTGGGCCCTATAGGACACCTACCACACAAGGCCACTCTATCAACTCAAGGAGACTTAGCAGCTACCCAGTACATAGAAACAAACACAGGGAAGCTGCCAAAATGCGGAGACAAAGAAACAAGACACAAATGAAAGAAATGGATGAAAGAAAAATACCTGATATAGAGTTCAAAACCACAGTTATAAGGTTACTCAAGAATCTTTTAGAAACCTCTGAGAAATTTAGTGAGACCCTCAAGGATATGAAAAAGGACCAATCAGAAATTAAGCATACACTGACTGAAATAAAGAATAATATACAGAGATTCAAGAGCAGACGAGAGGATCCCAAGAATCAAGTCAAAGACTTGAAATACGAAGAAGCAAGAAACACTCAACCAGAAAAGCAAAAAGAAAAAAGAATCCAAAAATATGAAGATAGTGTAAGGAGCCTCTGGGACAACTTCAAGCGTACCAACATCCGAATTATGGGAGTGCCAGAAGAGAGAGAGCAAGATATTGAAAACCTATTAGAAGAAATAATGACAGAAAACTTCCCCCACCTGGTGAAAGAAATAGACTTACAAGTCCAGGAAGTGCAGAGAACCCCAAACAAGAGGAATCCAAAGAGGACCACACCAAGACACATCATAATTAAAATGCCAAGGGCAAAAGACAAAGAGAGAATCTTGAAAGCAGCAAGAGAAAAACAGTTAGTTACCTACAAGGGAGCATTCATATGACTGTCAGCTGATTTCTCAACAGAAACTATGCAGGCCAGAAGGGAGTGGCAAGAAATATACAAAGTGATGAATAGTAAGAACCTACAACAAAGATTACTCTACCCAGCAAAACTATCATTTAGAATTGAAGGTCAGACAAAGAGCTTCACAAACAAGAAAAAGCTACAGGAGTTCACCACCACCAAACCAGTATTATATGAAATGCTGAAGGGTATTCTCTAAGAAGAGGAAGAAGAAGAAAAAGGTAAAGATAAAAAATTATGAACAACCAAGTGACAACAGATACATATCTATTAACAAGTGAACCTAAAAATCAAATGAATAAAAAACTTGATGAACAGAACAGACTGGTGAATGTAATAGAATCAGTGGCATGGAAAGGAAGCAGACTGACAATTCTCGGGGGGAAGGGGTTTTGGGGGGGTGCGGGAAGAGGTTGAACAAAGAGCTTACACCTATGGACGAGGTCAGTGTGGGGGAGAGGCCTGGAGTGGGGTGGGAACTGGGTGAAGGGGAGCTATGGGGGGAAAAAAGAGGAACATCTGTAATAACCGGAACAATAAACATTTAAAAAAAAAACAAATAGCCAATATACTTTCCCTATCTTTCCAACTCCTTTCCCAAAGGTTCCTTTTTTAAAAAAGAAGGCTCTTATGATATCTAAGAACTAGAAATGAGGTAATGCTTTCAATTCTTCATAACATTAAATTTTATTTTGGTATTCAGAAGTTTAAGTGCTTTATTCTAGAACCTACATAACTGCATATCCCATTCACCCTCTTAGTATGGAGAAGAGAAAGGAACAAAACAAACATATATTGAATATTGTGGTATGATTCTGCCCCTAGAATGGCTGAGAAAACTGAGGACTTGAAGTTAAAAAAAACATCTAAGATCATAGACTAATTAGTAGTCTACCTAGAAACACTGTTTTCAAGGTTTCATTGTCTCCAAAAATCAATGCTTTTTCTCCTATCGCACCTAAGTCATTAAGATACTGTTGATTGACTAGTTATCAATAATAGGAAAGGAACAAAGGGAAGTCAGGCCAGGCATTATAGGTATGTCATTGGGCAGCTTCACCAGGAAGCTGCAATTTCATACTACCTGGGAGCCAACAAAGGGAAGACAGACACATGCCCAGTAAAGTTAAGGTGGCATAGGGAAGGTATGTCATTCACACCTGGGAACAGAAATCTTTGGCCAGAATGCGCATGGCCATAGCAAGCCCACAAAAATTTGGGAATATATAATCTCCTAAACAAAGGAATTCTCTCTCTTATTTCCTCTCTTGGCTTTCTAGCATTCGCCTGTGTTTCCTCCATAGACATGTGGCCCTGTGGACCCCACATGCAATGGATTGATGGACTGCAGCAGGGAAACACAAATTGAACTGGCCTGATACTGAATTGGACTGTGCAGACATGGAACAGAAACTCTGGAGACTGGTTTTGATTTTAGCTCTACTGAAGCCCAAGCTATACTTCTTCTATGACTGGATTAAGGGAAATGGGACTTTGGAAACTCAGGGGTTTAATTCCATGCTAATAAAAATCACTCATTCTCCTGTGCAAATCTCGGAAAATTCCTTTTCTCGGGATATTGCAAGAAATCCACCCCCACGAAGACCTGGTGGAGATGAAGACCCCCCACTTCCACCTGTAACATTAGGACAACAGATCTACAGAGATTAAGAATTCCCATGTCTGTGTATGTTTAGCAGAAATGGAAGTTGCAAATAAAAACCTGGGAAAAAATGACTGCTTATCTACTCAACTATCAATGCAGCAGGTGCAGCAAATGTCATCTTAGGTACCCAAGAAGCTGAACCCTGAGAACTATTTGTACAAGGAACACTAAATGGCAGCCTGTTATGTTGATCTTACAAAGTACCAGCATGAAGTCTGCTGTCTGTCTGACTACTGGCCCAGGGAATGACTACATGGAACCGATGAAAGTTTTCATCTTCCACAGTGGTATCCAGTCCATGTCCAGCCACCATGTCTACCTAATTCCTCTGCATCCACAGCAAGAAGCAGAATCTTTTAATGTGGAGACTGAACATGTTCTGCATTGTTTATAGATGTATGTGTACACTGGGATACCACCTTTTACATAAAGCCAAGTAAAGTTCACTCACTGCTGTGCATTTTCTTTATATAATTTCCTTGTGCAGTCGAAAATATAGAAAAGAAAAAACATGCAACCAAATGAAATTTACATTTTAACTTAAAAAAAAATGTATCTAAGGAATATCTTTGTCAGATTAAAAATAAAATTAGTGTCTTCCATTTTTCTAATCTCCTTAATTAAAAAGATGAAAAGACCAGGTAGGGTACAAGTTGAAGAACTCAGTAAAAATAAACTTTCCTTTGAGCTGAATGCTTTATGAAAATAGCACTATGAAAGGCCTAGTTTTAGCATGTTCCTTACCACTCTTCCAGTTTCAGCTCTTGGAGTATCTTTTTATCCTTCTGTTTTCTCTCCTGAATCGTCTCACCATAGTACTTCTGGAGTGCCATCAACAGACTTCCGACAGGAGTACTGAGGAAGAAGCAGAGGGGAAGCTTAGGAAAAACAAGCCATTAGATCAGGCAAGATGTAAGCATCTCTGCTAAGACACGAGCAACACTAACTGAGCCACTTGTTCACTGACAGGTACAGGAACATTTGACAATTAAAGTGTCCTTGTTGAATAAAGAAAAAAAAAAAAATCAAGGTAATTTCCTTCATGGTGTGAACAACAGAGAAAAACAATAACAGTAACTTCCTAAAAGTAAGTGATATAAATCTGGACTATAAATTAGCTATTTTTTTTAATGAAAAATTAACCAGGAAAATATATATTTGTGTCAAGCTCTAGTAAGCAGCTATATACTGAAGGTTCCTCAGAATAAAATCAATATCTGGAATGGTACCAGATCCTCTCAGGGGCAGGTATTTTTGGTTGGAGGAGGAATGCTACTAGCTTTTGGGGTTGAAGCCACCAAAACATCCTAAAATTCAAAAGTCCAGCACAAAAATCTCACCCACAATGCCAATAGTTATCTATTAAAAAACGGATTTACATAAAAATTATCACCGTAAGGAAGAGGGTTTCATTCTTGTTTTCTCAAAGAAAAGGAATTTTTTTTTTAACCAAAATGGCAGCATAGGTAAACGCCTGTACTCACCGTCTCCCATAACCACATCAAAATTACAACTAAAATACAGAACAACCATCATTCAGAACTGCCTGAAATTTAGCGGAATAGAAGTCCCACAACTAGAAAAGTAAAGAAGAAAGCACATTGGGATTGGTAGGATGGGCAGAAGCCTGGATGGGTTGGTTCAACACCTACATGTGGTGTGTTTTTTAATCAGGAGGAATATCTCGGCTGCAGAGACCTCCCGTGAGGAGCAAAGAGTCCCAGCCCCAACACCACACCCCTCAGCCCAGAGTTCCAATACTGGGAAGAGAAGTCCCCATAACTTCAGGCTGTAAAAACCGGGCTTGAGGTCAGGTGGGAACCAGGGGGAGAGGGGTAATAGGAGGAAAAAGGGAGACATCTGTAATACTTTCAACAATAAAGGGTTTTTTTTAATGTGTAAAAAGGAGTTTTTGGCTCTGATGTAACTTAAATTTACTCTGGATACAACTTAAGTAGGCTAATTTAAAAAATATTCTTGCTAGGTGGAAATGACCATTGACAGATGAATGATGAAAACATTAATAAAATGGAATGGTATGCAGCCTTAAATAAAGAGATACTGTCATATGCTATAACATGGATGAACTTCAAGGACATTACGTTAAGAAAAATAAGTCAGCCCTGCCTGGTTTGGCTCAGTGGATAGAGCATTAGTCTTCAGACTGAAAGGTCCCCGTCAAGGGCACATGCCCAGGTTGCAGGCTCGATTCCCCAGTAAGGGGCATACAGAAGGCAGCCAATCAATGATTCTCTCTCACTGATATATCTATCTTCCTCTCTCTCCCTTTCTCTCTGAAATCAATAAATACATCTATAATAATAAAAGGGTAATATGCTAACTAGACCAAACATCTTCTGGACATCATTCCAGATGTCCTTCCTGATGAAGCCAGGGCTGGAGGGAAGCCAGCCTGGGTCTTGGGCGCCAGAGGGAAGCTGGTGCTGGCAGCTGGGGGAAGGAAGTCCTACTCTTGCATGAATTTTCATGCAGTGGGCCTCTAGTCTTAATAATCATAATAATAAAAGCATAACATGCTAATTAGACAGGACGGCCAGACAACCTTCCGGACGACATTCCGGACAAAGCTGGGGCTCCAAGGGCTGAGGCAAGCCGCTGCAGCTGCAAGGGCCGAGCCCCGTGCACAAATGTCATGCATTGGGCCTCTAGTATACAGTATACATAAAAAGAAAAATAAGCCAGTTACAAAAAGACAGATATGATTACATTCATATGAAATATCTGAAGTGTTCAAAATCATAGAAACAGAAAACAGAAAGGTAGTTGCCAAGGGCTGAAGGGCAGGTAGAGGGATAATTAGTGTTTAATGGGTACTGACTTCCAGTTTTGCTAGTTTAAAAGTTCTAGAGATCTGTTGTATAACAATGTAAATATACTTAACACCTCTGAACTGTACGATTAAATATGGGTAAGATGGTAACTTGTTTTTTTTCCACAATGAAAATAGTTTAGTTTTGTTGCTAGCTTCAACAATTCTTATATTAAGAACCTGGTATATTAATAATACAACAAAAATGATGTCAGCAATGGATTATGAAATGCTAAATTTAAAAAAAAATGTAGTTAAAAAAAATGATCCATAAATCTACAGTGTTACCTCTTCCTGAAAAGGGGGTGGGAAAAGGGAGTGGGCAGAAGGAGGGGAAGGGAGAACCCTTCTATTCAAGTGAATGCCAACTAAAAAGAACAGAAGAAATGACAGAATAGCTAATGAATGTTTTGTCTTTGTAATAACTGATTACAGCATGGATCATTAAAAATCACTAGAAGTGGCTGAAAGCAGGCTATTCAGACTTTCACCCCCACGGAGTACTTAACCACAATGGGAAAAAGATACCTTTGCAGTAGAAAAATTTATTAGATATCCAATGTGCATGCAGAATTCTAAAAAGGCTCCCTAAATTATCCTACTCTGATACCACAACTGTGAATATGATATTATGCCCATGATTATATTACATTACATGGTAAATTGATTTCACAGACATAATGAAGGTTACTAATCAGTTGAATTTGAGTCTGTCAAAAAGTAGATTATCTGTGTGAACCCTTTCCAAGCAGAGTTTTCTCTGGCTAGTGTTAGAGTGGAAGTCAGAGAGATTTGAAGTATGAGAAGCATTCAATATGCTGGCTGCTAGTTTGAACATGGAGGGATATTGTGAGTTGGAATGTAAATGCCAATAGGGACTTCTGATTTACTGCCACAAGGGTTTTGTCAACAACCTGAATGGTTTGAAAACAGATTCTTCCACAGAGCCTCAAGATAAGAGCCTGCCTGGCCAATACCATGATTTTTTGCCTGTGAAACGTTTAGCAGAGAACTCATTCAAACCTACCCAAACTTCTGATCTATAGAACTATCCTATCTAATAAAAGAGTAATATGCAAATTGACCGTACCTCTGCTACACCCACAAGCCATGCCCACCAGCCAATCAGGAGCGAGTATGCAAATTAACCCAACCAAGATGGCTGCAGCCACAGAGCGAGCAGGAGGCTTGAGTTTCTCCGGCAATGGAGGAAGCCAAGCTTTCCACACACCCTGGCGGGCCTAGGCCTCCCTCAAGGCTACAAAGTTTCAATTACAGAAGATAAATAAATCCCAACAAAACTGGCAGCAGCCACGGAGCTGGAGAGAGCAGGAGGCTTGAGTTGCCCCTGGCAATGGAGGAAGCCAAGCTCCCACAGCCCTGGCCTGCCTTGGCCTCCACTTAAGGCTACAAAGTTTCAATTATAGAAGATAAATAAATCCCAACAAAAATGGCGGCAGCCACAGAGCTGGAGAGAGCAGGAGGCTTGAGTTGCCCCCGGCGATGGAGGAAGCCAAGCTTTCCCCACACCCTGGCCCGCCTAGGCCTCCACTCAAGGCTACAAAGTTTCAATTATAGAAGATAAATAAATCCCAACAAAAATGGCTGCGGCCATGGAGCAAGCAGGAATCTTGGCTCTGCTCAAGGCTAGAAAGTTTCAATTATAGAAGATAAATAAATCCCAGATACCAGGGCCTCCGCTTGGGTCGCCGGGAGGTGTGGCCGGCCTGCAAATCACCACAGGCCCCTCGCCCAGGCCACCCCATGCCCCAAGGGAACCCCCACCCTGATACGGGACACCCTTCAGGGCAAACCAGCTGGCCCCCACCCATGCACCAGGCCTCTATCCTATCTAATAAAAGAGTAATATGCAAATTGACCATCACTCCAACATACAAGATGGCTGCCCCCATGTGGTCAAAGATGGCTGCCCCCATGTGGACACAAGATGGCCACCACAAGATGGCCAGCAGGAGAGGGCAGTTGGGAGGGACCAGGCCTGCAAGGGAGGGCAGTTGTGGGCAATCAGGCCAGCAGGGGAGGGCAGTTGGGGGCGATCAAGCCTGCAGGGGAGGGCAGTTAGGAGTGACCAGGCCAGCAGAGGAGGGAAGTTGGGGGCGACTGGGCCTGCAGGGAAGGGCAGTTGTGGGGGACCCAGGCCTGCAGGGGAGAGCAGTTGGGGGGGGGACCCAGGCCTGCAGGGGAGAGCAGTTGGGGGGGACCAGGCCTGCAGGGGAGGGCAATTAGGGGTGACCAGGCCTGCAGGGGAGGGCAGTTAGGGGTGACCAGGCCTGCAGGAGAGGGAAGTTAGGGGCAAACAGGCTGGCAGGGGAGCAGTTAGGCATCAATCAGGCTGAAAGGGGAGTGGTTATGGAGTGATCAGGCTGGCAGGCAGAAGCGGTTAGGGGCAATCAGGAAGGCAGGCAGGCAAGCAGTTGGGAGCCAGCAGTCCTGGATTGTGAGAGGGATGTCCGATTGCCCATTTAGGCCCGATTCTACTGTGATCAGGCCTAAACGGGCAGTCGGACATCCCTCGAGGGGTCCCAGATTGGAGAGGATGCTGGCTGGGCTGAAGGACACACACACACCCCCAACCCTGTGCACGAATTTCGTGTACCGGGCATCTAGTGATATAATAAATGGAACTGTTCTACATTAAAGGAATCTGAAAAGACACAATTACTAAATGCAAAATACAACTGGATCCTGGGTTTTAAAAAATTTACATACACATATTATTGTAATAATGAAAGACTTTTGAATATAGAACCTATCTTAGATAACTGTATTGCATCAATGCTAAATTATTTAGTGTGATAATTGTACTGTGATATCACTGGACAATGTTCTTTTTTTTTAGGAAACAGCTCACTGGATAGAAGAATCTTCAGTGGATGTGATGTCATGCAAGCCAAGAAAAGACAGAGTTTCAAGACGGTGGAACTAGCCCTGGCTGGGTGGCTCTGTTGGTTGTGTTGTAGGCAGGTGGACAGACATGAGCAGAGCAAGGACGATAGGCCAGGTACAGAAGGTCGCAAGGGCGGAAAGTCCCAGGTGCCTAACAAAGGACAGTTGTAGGGTAGGACTTAGCCCCCAGGGTGACCTTTCTTTCCCTAGCATATCACTGGTCCTGCAGTTTGGACCCCCTAACCTTTCCTCCCTAGAGATAAGATCTAGGCCTCAGTTGTATTTCAGCTCCAGGCCCAGAAAAGCAACAAAACCAACCTCAGGACCAGCTGCATTGAATAATGACCCCCTGCCCTGGTGAAGACCAACCAATCTGTGGACACCTAGACCCTGAAAGGACACACTGGGAAACTGCTGAATATTCTATTATCTTCCCCTGGGACCTCCCCTAAAATCTCCACCCTTAAAACCCTTAGGATGGAGGGCCCAGTGCATTCTCCCTCCCAGGAGCAGGCCCCCTTGCCTTTCCCTTTCCCTTCTCCCTCCCCCTCTCTGCCTCAGGCATGTTACTATTGGCTGCCTCTCTCCCAAGCTCCAAGGGCCCTTCCTTTACCTCTATAACTTGTTTCTGAAGCCAAATTCTTCTAGGCATTACTTCTTCTTCCTCTGCGATTTACCAAATAAATGTTCTCTTACAGTTTGGGTCTTGGCTCTGAATTCTTTTCTAGGCAGAACCCAAGTACTGAGGTTGCTGAACTCAAGTTTGGTCTGACCACAAGGGTCAGAACCTGGTGCTGTTCCCACCACCTAAAACAGTGTCATCCTGTACACCAGGGGTGGGAATTCTTCCAAGGGCCACCTGGACATTTATAACATCACTCTCAGGCCATACAAAATTATAAACTTAAAAATCAGCCTGCTATATTTGGTCAAACATTTAACTAACTCACCCCTAATGCCTCAGCAGGGCCAGACCAAATGATTTCTCAGGCCTTATACAGCCCTTGGTCCAGACGTTCCCCACCTTTGCTGTACACCAAAAAGGTTTCCAGTTCCATTCCTGGTCAGGGCACATACCTAGGTTGTGGGTTCAATCCACAGTTGAGGCACATACAGGAGGCAACCGATCTCTCCCTCTCAATTCAATAAGAAACATATCCTACAGTGATGTGGAAAAAAGGGGCCACATGCTAACCTGACAAGCTCAGGGAATGCCTGTATGGTGGCTGTGCAAACTCAGAGACCTAAAGTAACCACAAAGGATGGTCTGAAATTAAAACTTTAAATAAAAGCAGTTTATGGAGGGTAGTCATGTCCTAGGCCAGTGGTCAGCAAACTGCGGTTCGCGAGCCACATGTGGCTCTTTGGCTCCTTGAGTGTGGCTCTTCCACAAAACACCACGTACGGGCGCGCACATACAGTGCGATTGAAACTTCGTGGCCCACGAGCAGAAGTTGGTTGGTTTTCGGCTCTCAAAAGAAATTTCAATCGTTGTACTGTTCATATTTGGCTCTGTTGACTAATGAGTTTGCTGACCACTGTCCTAGGCAGTTCCTTCCCTGACAAAGGTCAATCTTTACCTTAACTGAGCCTGTCTATTGTCTTGTTGTATCTACGATAACATTTCATTGGAATGTCAAAGTCACTTTCTTTTCTGGACCCCTGAAAGCACAGGCACCATTCTGTGGAGACCACAAATCCCCTCATTGTTACTGAGTTAATTGTTGGCTGTTAACTACCTTGTACCCACCTAAGTAAAAGAAGTATGTCTATCATTTTACTCTTTATCCAATCCCAGAGGTTTCCCCACTTTGCTTCCTCCCACCTCCCTAATCTATTACCAATGGATTTCATATAACCCACTTACGTCTCCTCTTTTGATTATAACGTATAAAACAGGGTGCAATACTGCCATTCTCCGGAGCATTATCTCTATCCGTTGAGATTCTGCTTCCCGGCATTTGTCGACAGTTTGGCTCTAACTCACAGAAATTCTTCACAGGTGTGAATGTTCCTTATGTTGACAGTGAGGATAAAAAAAAAAGATGGTGGAACTAGAAAACAGTGCTGGATACGACCACGAGATTAAAGAGAATGAGAGCCGAGAAAGGTCACTAGATTTGGTGAGCAAATGTGGACTAGTAACTGTGGACAGTCGGAGAGGGCTACTGGTGAAAATAAAGGTGCCTGCGTAGGCGGAAGACCTCACCATCTCCCGCCCTTAGATGGTACTGATGTGGAAATTTCTGCCAGGTCAATTCAGTTCAACCAGTATCTGATGGTCACAGCATGTGGCTAATCAGGGACACCAAAGCCTTGTTCTCAAGCGGCTTCCAAGTTAATTGGGCATACCAGTATTCAAATATGAAGGTAACCAGAGAACACAGACTGAAGGGGGAAACACTAAGGCACTGGCCTCTTCCCTCCCGTTCCACTTCTTCCTCTGACCTGCCACCTTTCCTCTGCTGCTGGTCAGGTGAGGACAAACAGAAATCCTCTGATGGATTAACCTCAGGCTGAAGTGCCCATTGCCAGAAAACCATTCAGCTGACTATTATATAGTATAATTATACCACATTTTGTTTATTTATTGTCACTGAACAATATTCTTATCCTGGGAGATATACACGGATGTATTTAGGGGTGCAGAATTATGAGGTCTCATATGGTTTAATTGAAAAGGAAATATACATACATCCACATATATACAGAGAGATGGACAACAAATATGGCAAAATGTTAACAATTGGTGAATTCAAGTGAAAGGGTATATGGGTGTTCAATGTACTAATTCATTCAATGTACTTTATTGTAAGTTCAGAATTTTTCAAAGTAAAAAGTAAGACATTTTTAAAAATTAATTAAACTAAACAAACAAAACCGAAATTTTTTTAAATAGAATATGCTTAACTTTCTTATTCCTTTTTCCTGCTCCTTATAAGGACCTTTGTTCAAACTATAAATAGTTTCAGATGTTCGTGATATTTAAAGTTTTCACCCAATGAAAACTGGAAGTAAATGAATAATTGGGGTAGAATTATAATTGCACAGTCAAAGCTACTACCAACACAAGACTAGAGATCTTTGTTCTTTAGAAATGAATAAGATGTTTAACAGGCCAGTCATTAATGAAAGTTGTGTTAATTAGAATCAAACCATGTTAACACTTACCCTAGCAAGGCGCCAATTATGCCACCAGCTACGAAGCCAGGCAGGCCTAAATTTATTCTAAAAAGGCTTCCTGTGACAGCTATTTAAACAAACACAGAAAACAAACACAGAAAAACAGCATTATTAAGTCATCTTTAAGCATCAGAATTCTATTTTAAAATTATCCTTCTATAAAAAGGGCGTAAATACCTATAGTAAGCTTTCTGAGCCCAACATTAATATACTACTACAACCTAGATTTTCTGAGTCTAAAATGCCAATATAGCTAGCGTCTCTTCTATTCTACAGGTTCAAAGGAAGAAATGTTCAGTTTACAAAATGAATTCCTCAGGGTGTTCTATGGATCCAACCTCTTCTCATTTTGCTTCATTTTTGTCTGCCTCCCCCTTAAAAATCTGTAATCTCTTCACTTCCACCTTTCATTTCTTCCTTCTTCAAGGAAAGCTTTCCCCAAATAAACAAAAACCCCTGCAGCTTATGCCTTCCCCTACACACCTCTCAGGCAGGCCTGAAACCTCTCAGGCAGGCCTGAAAACGTGCATCTGGCTTACAATGCCACCTGGTGGCCGCTACACATGTACTGTTTTCTTCCCACTAGGATTGTACATCCAAAATGGTCATTCATTTTCCCCTTTTACTATGGACAACACATCTAATGGCATCTGAGGTGACAACGTTTTTAAATATAACACTTGAGTCCTAGCAGGTTTAGCTTAGTGGGTAGAGCATCGGCCTGTGGACTGAAGGGTCCCCGGTTCGATTCCCGTCAAGGGCAAATGCCCAATTTGAGGTAGCCAATCAATGATTCTCTCTATCATTGATGTTTCTATCTCTTTCTCCCTCTCCCTTACTCTCTGAAATCAATAAAAATACATTTTTTTAAAAAAGGAAAGAAAGACAGGTTAAGTAGGGGCTGAACAAAATTAGTTCTGTGAGTGGGGAAAGGTGGGTTCAAGAAGAGGGACCAGCCCTAGCTGGTTTGGCTCAGTGGATAGAGCGTCAGGCTGCAGACCAAGGGGTCCCAGGTTCGATTTTGGTCCAGGGCACGTACCTCGGTTGCAGGCTTCTCCCAGGCCCAGGCCCTGGTTGGGGTGCATGCAGGAGGCAACCAATGTGTTTCTCTCACGTTGATGTTTCTCTCTGTGTTTCCCTCTCTCTTTCACTCTCCCTAAAAATCAATGAAAAAATATCCTCGAGTGAGGATTAACAAAACATAAATAAATAAGAGAGACCAATACATGTAAAGCAAGTATATGCTGGGCTAAGGAAACCCAAGTAGATTCATAAGGCTGAAGCAATAGTGGTGCATTGGGCCAGATCAAGAATCAACATTACAGTGATAAAAAACTGTGGAAGAATCTCAAGCAGAAAAGTATTATAATCATATTCATATTTTAAAACTAAGACAACAGAGGAGGTGGAATGACAAGAGTAGAAATAGGGAAAACCTAATAGCAACAGTAGGGACAAAGAGAAGGTGAGAGAGTCCATATATATTTAAGGAATATAAATGATAGGACTAGAAGTTTGGAAAGAAATAAAGGGAAGAACCATCATTACTTGGTTTCCACTTTTGGAATTTAACAGGGAACATAACAGAAGAACCAAGTATGGAAGTGGGGGGAGGAAGACAAGAGTTTGGTTGCAATATAAACATTTGAGCCTATAGAACATGTAAAATTGTTCACCAGTTCAAAAAGGGCAAGTCCTAGCAGCTTCAATGCTATTAATGTCTATTTCTAATTTCATATTTAAAATTTTTTCATTAAAATGTTAAGTTCAGCCCTAGCCAGTTTGGATAGAGTGGTGGCCTGTGGACTGAAGGGTCCAGGGTTTGATTCCAGTCAAGGGCACATGCCCAGGTTGCGGGTTCAATCCCCGATATGGGACATGCAGGAGGCAGCCAATCAATGATTCTCTCTCATCATTGATGTTTCTCTCTCTCTGAAATTAATAAAAAAATATATTTAAAAAATGTTAAGTTCAAAGTATATATACATGTGTTTGTCTGTGCATGTATAGGACACATAGAGAATGAGAGAGTACACCCAAAATAGAGCACAAATGATAGAGTAAATGGGCTAAAATATTAATAGCTGAGTCCTATACTAAAGGGTACTGATCAAGGTGTTCCTTGAATCATTTTTATTTTTGTAATTTTCTGTAACTTTGAAATTATCTATCTATATATATAAAAGCCTAAGTGACCGAACGACTGGTTGCTATGACACGCACTGACCACCAGGGGCAGACTGCCTCCTGGTGGTCAGTGTGCTCCCACAGCCAACCTCCCATGGCTGGCCAAACTCCCACGGTCCCTCCCCCTGGCTGGCTGGCCCTGATTGGCCCCAATCAGCCCCGATCAGGATTGGGCGAGATGGCCCTGATCACATGCCAGGCTGAGGGACCCCACCCCTGCACGAATTCGTGCACTGGGCCTCTAGTATCCAAATAAAAAGAAAAAAATGTTAAGTGCAATATATGTGGGTTTTTGTATATGAGAGAATGTACATTAAGTTAGTGTCTGGGTATATATGGCAGTTAACTTCATCTACACTTCTGAAAATAATACTTTAATACAGTAAACCCTCCCTATCACAGTTCCACATCTATGGAGTCAATCAACTGCAGATTAAAAATATTTGGGGGGGAAAAAATCCTAGGAAATTCACAAAAGCAAAACTTGAGTTTGCCACACACGGAGCACTAAGTTGAATCCACATGAATGAAGTGATGTGCAGGCATACCCTGCAGCCTTATATGCAAACACTGCGTCATTTTACATAAGGGACTTGAACATTTTCAGATTTTGGTATTCATGGGAAGGGGGGAACCTCAGGAGGATAATGTCCTGGAATCAATCCCACACAGGTACCAAGGGATGGTTGTACTTTTGTTGTTGTTGTAATTATCTACCAGAGATATAGAGCTTTAAAATAAAATCCAAACTCTTACCATGAAAAATCTGGCCCCTTTCTACTGTACCTCACCAATTTCATCTCAAGCCACTCTTACCCTCATTCACTATGTTCCAGTCATATTACCCTGCTTCTGAGAAACATTCCCTCTGCCTAGGCTACACTTCTTCGTAAGTCTTGCTCCTTCCCATTCTTAAGGTTTCAGCTTATGTCACTTCCTCAGAAAGGCCTTCTCTGATCACCCTGTCCACTTTAGATCCCACTGCCCCACCTATTTGGTACTTTCCATCGTAACAACCTGTTTTTCCCATATACATTAGACTGTAACACTCCATGAAAGCTAAGACCTTGTCTGTTTTGTTCACCAAGTATACCAAGGAATAAGCCCAATACTCTCTATACTAGTACATTATGCATGAATGTTGAATAAGCCAACTAAAGAATTCAGCAGCTATGACTTATATGCCCTTACATATTTCCCAAACCATATTTGAGATTGAAAAACATAAACAAGAACAAAAATGTCTTACCTCCTGCGATGATAAAATGGCTTAGGGCATTTTTGTCTCGGTATACATTTAGACCAGTGTTCACTGTGCTGGGAGACGACAGGAAGAGGAAAACAAAATTTGAAGCATAACCCATTTACCTTCTGGAATGCAACTTTCACTAAAGAGATCTGTATTATTTTAGAAGAGCCTATTATATCCATCCCTAGTCCCAGTCTAGGTCCTTAAATGTGTTTCAGATTGCTAATGTATCTATGGGTTTTTAGTTGTACTTTCTTCCGCTGAAGAAGGAACCAAATTTTGGGAATAAATATTCACTTAAAAATAGAAACATAAGGAAGAGTTTTGCAGAATTTCTCTTATTAAGAAACCTTGTATCTATTTTGATACTAGTTGGTACACCTCCATTCATCAATGGGAAAACTACAACTGGACCAATCTTTTACATAGATAGGTAGCAGTTCTTGAGGGAAAGGTATTATGAATCACTTTCATATCGGTGTTCAGTTTTCATAATCCCACTTAAAAGATGTGCTGATAAAAGAATACCAAGACCCTTTGTCACAATTCAGAGAACTTACTTGAATATAGTCACAAACACTGCAGTTCTCCAGCTCCAGCGCCAGCCATATCGGATGAAGCCTCGCGTGGCAGCACGATGTGCAGATTGCTAAAGTTAATAAAAAGGCTGTGAGGTTCCAAGACACCTTGATACTTTCCTTATTCTAAAACTGTGGTGGAGGAATGTCAGCTATGGATTAGACAGGGACATCTAAACAGAAACAATAGAAAATCTGTAGAAATTCAGTATTGTAGCTTAACACAATAAGTGCCCTGTCAGTCACCAGTGACTGACACTATACTTTCCATCTGGAAGACACTATACTTTCCATCTGGAAGACAAAACAGGCTGGGTACTTAACATGTTAAGCAAAAGTCCCATGTGCATCCTATTCTATCAGGAGATAGAAAAGAAACTAAGAATTTGCCAGTGTCAACCAAGTAATCCATTAATTAAATATCACTGAGAATCTATATAGCAAACACCACGACAGCTATAAGATCAGTATTAGATATGATATGTCCCCATCATATCAGAGGCAGAAGGCAGCCTCTAGATGTTCCGCATTCACGATGATGTTTCAGTCTCTCTCTCCTCTAAAAATCCAATAAAATATTTAAATTTAAAAAAAGAAAATAGAACTATTGTGGTGATCTCTTCCAAAGATAAGTGGTCTGCCAGGCCATGTGTTTGCACATTAGCACTAGTACTTCCATTGTTACTAAGGATAGACTTTGTTTCTTTCCTCTGACATCCTAAACCCTCCCAACCTACCACCTAACTGAATAAGTGTAAAGTGAGTTGCTAAATTAGTGTGCCCTCAAATAATTTTAGAATACCAGTACCTACCACAGCATCAAACTGGTTATAATAAACTTCTGCTTGGCTCTGCTCAATGTAGCGCTGTTTAGCATGTATAAAAGCTGGTATTCCCCCATATGCCCAGCCAATGATGCCTCCTGTAATGGCTGCCTTACAAATATCCTCAAGTTCCTTTGAATTTCTCTGCCGTTCACTAAAACATCAACAACAACAAAAGTTTGGGATTAGTATATGTATGCTGCTCTCCAAAAGATAGTATGATCAGAATTATCCCAAAGGCTAACACAACCACATTTTAAATTATGGGCTGAACCAATTAAATCCTCTGATGCATTAAATAGTGCAGTTATAAGTAACTCAAATTTCAGCCAAAACTAATTTATGCTGTTAGAAATTAGGCTAGTGGTTGGTTACTCTTGGGAAGGTAGTGACTGAAAGGGGCACAAGGGGAGCTTCAGGGATGCTGGTAACAAGTCTCTTGGTGTTGGGTTTATAAAAACCCATTGATCAATATACTTATATATTTTTCTAGATGCATATTATACTCCATTAAAAAGGTTTTTGTGGTGGCTTTTTAAATATATTTTTATTGATTTCAGAAAAATGAGAGGGAGAGACAGAAACATCAATGAGAGAGAATCATTGATTGGCTACCTCCTGCCACTGGGGATCGAGCCTGGGTTGTGGGGATCGAACCGTGACCTCCTGGTTCATAGGTTGATGCTCAACCACTGAGCCACTCTGGCCAGGCTAAAAAGGTTTTGTTTGTTTTTTTAATATATTTTATTGATATTTTACAGAGAGGAAGGAAGAGAGATAGAGAGTTAGAAACATCGATGAGAGAGAAACATCGATCAGCTGCCTCCTGCACACCCCCTACTGGGGATGTGCCCGCAACCAAGATACATGCCCTTGACCGGAATCGAACCTGGGACCCTTCAGTCCGCAGGCCGACACTCTATCCACTGAGCCAAACCGGTTAGGGCTAAAAAGGTTTTTTTAAGGTGCTTTTATTTAATTACTATTACAACTCTACTATACCCCCTGGAAAGAGGAAAAATTTGAGTTGGATGTAGAGATCAGTATTTCCCTTTTTTAATTTTAAGCTAACTTTTAAAAATTACACACATATGGAATTTTAGGACAATGAATGCTAGAATGAAACCTTAGATGTATAAGAAAAAAAAATTAAAACCCTATCTTTTTTAATATTTCAGCTTTTATGACTGTTAAGTGACCTGCAGTCAGGTCACAAGCAATGTGAACCTTGGTTTCCTCATCCATGATGGAGGGGAGCATGAAAGTTACACTGGATTATGTTTCACATTTCTTTCAGCTCTAACATTCTATGGTTTATAAAGCTGATCAAAATAACCCTCCTCTGTTATATACTACATAGGCTCTATCGCAAGTATCTCAAGTAAATATTGGAAGGACCGACGAAGGAGAAAGGCTAACTCATCTTTAAAATAAATATGACGGCCAAAACCGGTTTGGCTCAGTGGATAGAGCGTGGGCCTGCGGACTGAAAGGTCCCAGGTTCAATTCCGGTCAAGGGCACGTAACTTGGTTGCGGGCACATCCCCAGTAGGAGGTGTGCAGGAGGCAGCTGATCGATGTTTCTCTCTCATCGATGTTTCTAACTCTCTATCCCTCTTCCTTCCTCTCTGTAAAAAATCAATAAAATATATTTTAAAAAAATAATAAAATAAAATAAATATGACGGCCCTAGCTGGTTTGGTTCAGTGGATAGAGCTGTCACCTGGTGGACCAAAAGGTCCTGGGTTCCATTTCGATCAAGGGCACTCAAGGGCACGTACCTTGGTGGCAGGCTCTTCCCCAGCCCACCCCTAGCTGGGGCTCCTGCAGGAGGCAACCAATCGACGTGTTTCTCTCACATCCATGTTTCTGTCTTTCCCTATCTCTTCCACTCTCCCTAAAAAAGTCAATGGAAAAATATCCTCAGGTTAAGATTAACAAAAAAACAAAAACAAATAAAAATGATGAGCCCAGTGGGAGTGGCTCAGTTGATTGCGTATCATTCTATGCACTGAAAGGTTGCCAGTTCCAGTCAGGGCACACATGGAGGGCTACTGATCAGTGTGTGTGCGTGTGTCTCCCTTCATCTCTCTAAGCATGTCCTCAGGTGAGGATTAAACAACAACAAAAAAGATGATAAAATCTAAACACAAATATAATTCTGCCAACTCCCTTGCCCCAACTACATACCTCTTAGCAACATAATAAAGCTTCAAAGTTAATTTAACCACTTAACACAGTGTAGTATTGTAAAGTACTTCATGAAATGGCAAACTTTTTACTATTAACTGATGAATAGATGAAATGAATCAAAGAATGAATGAAATATCCCGAGTTTTTCAGTAAAAGTAATTCAATTCAAAGGATTATATCTTATTCTGAAACTTTATTTGTTAAGCCAGCTAATACCTTTTATAAAATGATGACTCAAGTGGTGCTATTTTTACACATTCCTTATTTGGCAGAATAAAAATTTTACAACTCTCTGCCTATCTCTCCAACTTCCACCTTTTGGCGGGGAGGGGAGCTTACTGGTCATGAAATAGAGAAGTTTGGGATCAAGTGAAATCCAAAAAAGAATAGTGAAGTGGGATCCTGCAGATATGGGTTCCAGAGTGGATTATGACACTAATTAGTTTGGTCCCATTCTTCTAATCTGTAAAACCAGGATATTATACTAAAACTATATTCCCTTAATATGCCTATAAGCTGATTTATGAGTCTTACCCTTATCATTTGAAAGCTGTCCTGTCATCTACACAACTTCCAAATGGAAATGACAGGTTGCAAGCTGGAGGTGCAAATATTAGAAGCCCAAATCCCATTTAAAAATAAACCACACCACCCTGTGGTCCTTAGCCCCAGGATAACCCAATGTGGCAGGACACTTTCTCCGTAGCCCCGCCCCAGACCCTAAGCACGTTTACTCTTTGGCAAACAGCTCCCGGAGGCGGTCCCATCCAGACTCCAGGTGCTGGGGTTCTGGGACGTATGAAGAAGGTAGCTTCTGGTCCTCCACAAGGACCTCGGAATCGGCGGCTACAGAACTGGTGGCCACGGCTTCCGCAGCAAAGACCCTAGGGAAAGGACCCAGCGCCCAGAGGATGCTCCTCGGCGCCCGCGGCCGCTCCTCCATGGCCGTCCCCGAACCTGCGGACAGACACAAGCTTGGTGATCGGGACGCACGGCCCCTCGGAGACGCCGTGGGAGAACAGTCAGGATAACTGCAAGAATGAGAGGGTGAATACCCGTGCCTGGGTGCGAACTTATCCACGTCACAGGTCCTGACCATCGGTACCCGACCTCACTTTGGAGGTCCTTGGACACACGAGACAGGAAGTCCTGCCCCAACCAGGGCAAAGACCAAGGGGCGGGGCGACGGCGAAAACACTTCCGGTCGAAGGCGGGACGGAACTCAGTAGTCCGGAAGTGAGTTAGCGGCGAGTGGCCACGCTCAGCGCCTCTGGCCCCGCCTCCGGCCCCACCTCCCAGGGCTACAAGGGCCACACGTCCTCGGGTCTCCAGCAGGTTCCAGGCGGCAGATGCGGTCACAGACTGGCGTAATTTAGCGTAAACACCAGGAAACCCACCGAGATCAATAGGGAAGTGCAATATTCAATACAAGTGGAGCACGGAGAGAGGAATTTTGTGTAAATACAAGCCCAACCCCCGCTATCACGGCAGGAGAAGCCTCCTGGGCTAGGTCCATACATACTCCTACAAGTTCTTGTTTCCAGAAAGAACAGAGGCATTGAAGAGAAGTCAGATACGCTGAGATTTCCAGAACACTGTTTTGAATAGTCAGCTTTGGTAGTTCCTCACAAGATGATGCATCTTCCCCCCCGCCCCCCTTTTAGTTCCTATACCTACTGCTTCTCACAAGACATGACAGTTTCTGGAATTTCCAGCAGGTGTGCGTTTGATAGTCCAGCAATAATTTTCCATCAGCGCAGCCTCTGCTAACATATGCTTCAAAGTAAGTTTTTATTAAAATGCACGTCTTAAAACTAGTCTCATCTGGTTTGTGTACTTCCATTTAATCTTTGCTAGCAACCAAATATAATCTCTTATATTTACCAATCCCTGCACTTCCTTTATTCCTTTCTAGATGTAATTCAAAACTTCTACACCCCTTATTAAATAGAATTCTGGAATTTAATAGCTGGTGTATAGAGCAAGAGCAGAGCAGACTTTTTGGACACTTTTCCAGAATCCAGTGTGGGGTCACTGTCAGCCATGATGATATGTCAAGCATCATGATGCCCAGAACTGAGGTAATGGGGTGTAACAAGAATGCCCTTAGGGTGGTCCTGGAATGTCCCAAAACACAAGCCTGAACCCTCAGATAAGGACTTCATCTGGACACTGATATGAGTGGGACCGCCACCCACTGTGGGCTGTAAGAACTCAGAGCTTCCACCATTTGATTTGATGCTCAAGTTTGGCTATACCAGGAGTCACAGTTGGAGCTGGAAAGGACTTCTGCTCCACCAGACCATGTTGCCACTGTAGCCACCTGGCTTGAGCCCTATGCCTGCCTCTCCATCCACAGACGCACCAGTGATCAGGACTTTGCACGGGTGCTTACTATGCTCCTTGCTATGCTTGCTCTATCATGTAAGCTCCCCTTTCTGTGTGTAACCTGTGTGTAACCCTCTTGGCTCCTTGGGGAGGTCTCCTCTAATAAAGCTGGCGTTGTGGAAAGACACAAGCATGTGTGACCCCTTTGGGGAATGCTCCCTTGCTCAATACAGCTGGAATTTTATAGGTAAGTCCAGAGAAATGACTGACTACACTAGCTGAATTAGTGACAGTGCCAGAAAGATTTCTTTGGTGTCTGGGAGACAGGATTAGATTCAGCTCCCATCATAACACTTATTACATTGCATCACTACTTCCTATTGCTGTCTTGGTAAACTAGCTTTGAGGTCAGAGACCACATATATTCATCTCTTTGTGCAGGACCTAACACAGTGTCTGACAGACAAGGTGTTGAACCAAGAATTCAGACCCCCTGACTCCTGGTTCTGGCTCTAGGTAGCTGATTAGCGCATATAGGCTCAGATGGGCATCTGTATAAAGTCCTAAAGCCTGAAAGACCAAGAAAATGGATGTGCAATCTTTATAGTCTACATGTAGAAAAAACTAAATGCTTAAGGTCCTCGATCCAAGAATCATTCTGAGATAAGGGAGGGCTTGGAGTTGTTGGGTAGGTTTTTGGGGCAGATACTAGTGAATTTATACACAACTCATATGTTCCCAGGACTCCCTACCTTGTAGGTACAAAGGAAATCATATTAACCAGAAAATTTCACTATCTCCTTTGGGTAACTGGAGTTTCATTTGTAAGGTTCTCTTTGCCAGCCAGTACCTCAAGAAGTTCCTAGAACCTTGGCCACTGCTTAGTTATTTCATCTCAGCTCCTAAGTATCTGTCATGCTTCCACACTCCTGTTTCTCCAAGCCCCTGGGTTTTACTCTCTTTTACCACCAGGGAAATACGCTCCTTACCCTGTAGTCTGGTTTTTGAAGGGTCTCAGAGCAATGATAAACCAAAATGTGTTATGAACCCTAGCTGGTTTGGCTCAATGGATAGAATGTCTGCCTGCGGACTGAAAGGTCCCAGGTTTGATTCCGGTCAAGGGCACATGCCTGGGTTGCAGGCTCAATCCGTATCCCACTTCATTCAAATAAACTAAATTATACTTTTTCCTTGAAAAAAAAAAAAAGAGTGGCCTTTACCTCACTGAGGAGGAAGGGTAAGTTTGGGACCCAGCTAGTATTAACAACAAACAACCATCAGAAGTTATAGGGATAAAAATTATTTTCAAAAACATACATTTTACATATTGTTACAAACCATCCACATACCATCTACACTGAGGTAAACAGGTAATTATAAAATCTGAGTAACATTTGCTGTATTTAAATACAAAGATGCCCTTAATGACTTTGCAAAGGGCAGATGATAATTTGCATTGTTCCAATTGTTAGTCTCACACAGTCCCCCATTGGAGCCAACAGCCAGGCAATCTGTAAATAGGATCTAGTCAAGCCAACTGTCTTCATCCATACATCCATTCACCAAGTCACCCTTCCAAAAATACTTCAGGGTCTACTCTGTGTGAGGCACTCACTGTACTGGATAATGGAGACATCAAGATGAGTAAAACATGCCAAAACCGGTTTGGCTCAGTGGATAGGGCGTCGGCCTGCGGACTGAAGGGTCCAGGGTTCGATTCCGGTCAAGGGCATGTACCTTGGTTGCAGGCACATCCTCAGTGGGAGGTGTGCAGGAGGCAGCTGATCGATGTTTCTCTCTCATTGATGTTTCTGGCTCTCTATCCCTCTCCCTTCCTCTCTGTGAAATATCAATAAAATATATTTTTTAAAAAAAGAGATGAGTAAAACATGATTCCCACCCATCAAGAAGCTCGCAGAACAGCAGTCAAATAACTACAGTACAATGTGATGTCATATAATATAGGCATGAGCAAAATATTGCTTCTAACTGCCTAGAGCAGTGGTTGGCAAACCGCGGCTCGCGAGCCACATGCTGCTCTTTGGCCCTTGAGTGTGGCTCTTCCACAAAATACCACGGCCTGGGCGAGTCTATTTTGAAGAAGTGGCGTTAGAAGAAGTTTAAAAAATTTGGCTCTCAAAAGAAATTTCAATCATTGTACTGTTGACTAATGAGTTTGGCTCTGTTAACTAATGAGTTTGGCTCTGTTGACTAATGAGTTTGCCGACCACTGTCCTAGAGTAATGAAAGAGAGGCCTCAGAGAAAAGGTGATGCTTGAGCTGGAACTTGAAGGGAAACATTCACAGAAAAATGTACTTTCAGCTCCTAATCCAAAGGACAGAAAATTTTGTTCCTAGTTTAGTAAGAGAAAAAGTAAAATACAGAAAGAATGACCTCATACTGACAAGGCAAAACCATAATATATATAACTCATAAACCTGGAGCTCTTATCACTACACGTATAGCACCTAAGGACACAATCCCCATTAATTTTCCATGCTAAAAAAGTTCAACTTTAAATATTTGGCTTATTCTATGCAATGGTCTTACCAGTGATATTTAACTCCTCTAAGGTCTTTATGCTTAAATTTTTGTGGAAGGGAGTTTAAAAGGCCATTTCTCACAAACAGAATAAAATCCTGATTTTATATGACTGAATCTCACATTTACTCATTTTGAAACCAATTAATACCAATCTGTTCTTAGGAATCAAAGGAAAATAACTAATTTCTCTGAAGAAAGGTTGGGATTAAGAGACAAGGATGGTTCTAAGTCATCAGACTGTATGAGTTTTAATCTAACAATTTTTCTTCATTTTTGATTATTAGCAGGAACATCCTAAGAGATTAAACTAGTATTTAATAGTAAAAAAGGGGAAAAGCAGATCCTGCAAGGCAGTGAGAGTGTGGGCTGCTGCCAATTGAAGGAGGAAAAATATTAGGGATGTGCAAAGAGTGAAGAGTTGCTGTCCTATGCACAGTTCCTTCAGAGTGAGGACTCCTTCCTAACCTGATTAAGAGGTTTATGTATATTTTTTAGAGACCATAAAAAGAAGGGTATGAAGGCACAAAAGGAACTTGAGATCCAATTGCAATTATCATGCAACTGGTCCCTTTCTATATGGCATTATAGAAACCTCCTGAGTACCAAAGAGTTTATGCTTTTACAGAAGGGGATTCCTATGTCATTGCATGGCACAACTACTGCTTCCTTAGACCTTTCAAAAAATAGTCCCCAAGTGCTTTTCACAAACCCTATAGGGCTTCCTACATTAAAATATAGCATCAAAGATCAAGCCTAGAATATCTGCAGAATTGTGGCGATGAGTTGTACTAGTTCCAAATGGTTGAGTTTCTGCTCCAAACAGTGGCACAAAGAACATCATCCCATGGACACAGTCAGGTTCACAGTGATGTATATATAAATGTGGATGACCTGAGGCACAAGCTGTGATTGGTCCTAAGAAAATGAAAGGTAGAATCGGGTACAAAACCCAAATATCATGATTTCTGGTCCTTGTTCAGCCAAAGCGTTGAGCTGCTTCATATCTGTATTATACACGTTTTGGATCTTTCTCGAGACTTGCCCTGGGTGCAGCATGACAAGGAAAACCAGATATTTGTCTTGGTAACAGTATTCAAGGTATAGGTGCTACATTCATGGTAAGCTTCCCACCACGGGATATCTCAGATCTGCTGCCATAGAGAGGACTTTGATCCGATGATGGCTATTAGAGTTCAGTTTTCAAAATTTTGGGAATAATCTGATCATAACCTTTCCTTCTTGTTACATTATAGGACAGGAATTTAGAGTATTCAGTCAACAGGTTCTCCCAGTAACAGGTGATGTCATCCATCCTCAAGTGGTTCATAATAAAATGGCTTCCTCTAGAGACAAGATTAACAAGAACTTTTAAAGCACAGCATTTAATAGTACTAATAGCTTATAATTGAGTGCTTACCTTGTGCCAAGCACTGTTCAGAGTACTTTATATAATTTAACTCTTTTGATCCTCAGAACCAACCCTCTAGCTGTCATATCCACACATGTGCACTTAGCAATAGAACTTTTTTTCTTAAAAGCAGACATATAAACAGCCAGTGCTCAGAAAAAGTACTCAGTTATCTCAATGATTTCAGTCTACTTCTATAAAATATGGGCTTGGGGCATTTGTGAATGTGTGCTTTAATTCAGATTATCTCTGTATAATAAAGATCCAATCCAGTTATCACCATGGTAACACTATTAATATAACTTTAGCTAGGGCAAAATAGGGATGATAAAGTGGAAAAGGAAAAATGAAGAGAACTTACCTTTCAGCGATTTCTTGAGCTATGTCATCATTTGCTTTTACAAAATGCAACAGTTCCCTAAAATGGAAAGGATTATTAGACTCTGAAATATATAACACGCTTATTAGCACTAAATCAGAAATACCATAGATTACAGTTAATCTCTTGGTATGTGGATGGTAGATTTTTTTTTTATTATTTTTATTTATTTTAATTTTTTAAAATATTTTTTATTGATTTTACAGAAAGGAAGGGAGAGTGATAAAGAATTAGAAACATCTGCCAAAACCGGTTTGGCTCAGTGTATAGAGCGTCAGCCTGCGGACTGAAGGGTCCCGGGTTCGATTCCGGTCAAGGGCATGTACCTTGGTTGCGGGCACATCCCCAGTGGGAGGTGTGCAGGAGGCAGCTGATCGATGTTTCTCTCTCATCGATGTTTCTAGCTCTCTATCCCTCTCCCTTCCTCTCTCTGTAAAATATCAATAAAATATATTTAAAAAAAAAAAGAATTAGAAACATCGATGAGAGAGAAACATTGATCAGCTGCCTCCTGCACGCCCCCTACTGGGGATGTGCCTGAAACCAAGGTACATGCCCTTGACCGGAATCGAACCCGGGACCCTTCAGTCCGCAGGCCGATGCTCTATCCACTGAGCCAAACCAGTTAGGGCAGATTTTGGTTTTTTTAAAGGGAAGATATCAGGGTCCCCACAGGAACAAAATAACAATAACAAAAGTCCCCTCACATGCTAAAGGCAATGTGTTCTAGTTTTGGGACATATCTGAGAAAACAGAGAAATGTTCCATAACACACATAAAAAATCCATAGTGAAGAAGACACTTCCCTCCTGTCTCCTGCTCTGGCCCCTTATGTTTTGGGCCCCTCTCCCTACCTCTTTCTAGCTCCTCCCATCATGAGAGGAAATTTTTCTCAGGTTCACTGGGGGCAATTCTCATGCTGTATCAGAAAGTTTCTTAGATAATATAATAATATCCCTATCTCTAGTCTTTGAGAGATTAGAGTTTTTTCACTGCATACTATCTGAATGATACATTTTGAACCAACCACTAGAGCACTTTTTCAAATTAAATCCCACTTACAGCCTAGTTGGATAAAAGTTCAATAATATCTACGTAAACTGAATAAGAAAGAAAAAGCTCTTAATGGAAAAAGTCATCAGGAATAAATGCCTTAAGTGGCTGGGGACTTAGAGGCAGATTACGGGAGTGATTGGAATCTCTGCTTGGGAGAGAGTAGCTTACTGGACATTGGAGAGATCTGTTTTGACTGGGATATAGTGAACCCATGGCTTCAGCTGTGGATAGAAGAATTCCAGCCACTCATCACCAACGTGGAAAACAAGTGAACCACACAGGAAGAGGTGTTTGAACCGGAAACTTGCAGCTACACCTCGAAAATTAAACAGATACCTGAGAAAGAAAGAGCAGAATATACTTGGTACTATATACTTGCTGCCACAAATGATCTTTTCATTTTCTTAATCCCTTCTCCCCTTCTATGAACCCTCTTCCTTCTCCTTCCATTTTGATTTTTCAAGGACACATCAGCATGTCCCTACTGAGTTTATTGTTCCATAAACTCCTTGCTTTTCCAGGGGCTACAGGTTATTCTTATAAATGTCAGGATGAGAGGGAAGGGGGATACTTTCCCCAGGCAGAGCTAGATAGGGCCAGGAGCTGGGTGCTGAGTA
Organism: Plecotus auritus; assembly: GCF_963455305.1. NCBI lineage: Eukaryota > Metazoa > Chordata > Mammalia > Chiroptera > Vespertilionidae > Plecotus > Plecotus auritus. The sequence goes on along the minus strand of NC_137771.1, from coordinate 166,838,976 downwards.
GAAAGGATACAAAGGCTCAGATGGAAATGATACCTCATACTTTTCTATAAGCTATCTAGGCCTCATATCTCTAATTCATCATGCCCACCCCCAGCCTTGTTCTCCTCATGAGGTACCCCATCTGGTCTAAAGCATCCCCAGTTCCCTCTTCTTCTGAAGGCTGGAGAGGAAAACCAGGCATGCCTAATCAATCTTCAAAGAAATACCTCCTGTAAAAAAGTCTATCTTAGCCCTAGCCGGTTTTGCTCAGTGGATAGAGCATCAGCCTGCAAACTGAAAGGTCCCAGGTTCGATTCCGGTCAAGGGCACATGCCCGGGTTGTGGGCACGATCCCCAGTGGGGGACTTGCAGGAGGCAGCTGATCCATGACTCTATCTCATCATGGATCTTTCTATCCCTCTCCCCCTCTTCCTTCCTCTCTGAAATCAATAAAAATATATATTTTTAAAAAACCTATCTTAGAAAAAACATTTTCTTTTCAACATGTCTCATGCATGCACCCGTCTCCAACCAGGGTTGCTGCTCCCTAAAGTTCCCACTGTGCACTGTAATCAGCATTCATCTCTCTGAATCCCCCCAGCATCCCGTTCCTGATCTGGTTTTACCTGTTCTTCTAATTCCTAGTCCTGGCACTTAAATATTTTAGTTATATATGCTTTATTCATGTTGACTCTTAAACTGTGCTATTAACCTGATAAATACATCATCTAACTTCAGCTATTGACTGGGTGGGGGGTGGAGAGAGAGAACCTCATCACCCTGATTAGCACACAGGCTCTATGGAAGCAGGGACCATATTTCATTATCTATACAGTTTCCCACAGAACTTAGGCCAGAGCCTTGTGTGCAGCATGTTCTCAGTAAATAACAGTTAAAGGAATGATTGTGACTTTCATAAATCCCAGCTGGGCCCTGGTATTGAAATTCTCACCCAAAGTGCAGCTCTTCCAAAAGCAAAAGGGAAACCAAAAGTCGGGAGTTCAGGAAGTCTTACTTGTATTTGCAGTGATCCACAAGATGGACATCCTTAGCAGCTGGCTTTCCCAAGGTATCCTTTAAGTGAAAAAGAATGGTAGCATTTATTGAAGACCACTGTGCAGCAAGCAAGGCAAACATTTCAAGAACATGATCTCGTTTAAATCTCATAATAAACATACTCTGGAAGCATTATTACCCCATGTTATAGATGAAGAAGCCGAGGCTTTGAGAAGTTAGATTTGTTCAGGGTCACATGCCTTAAGTTGTAGAGGTCATGGCCTATAGCATATTTCACTCTATGTAAACTTGACACACAGGCGGTCACAAGTGGTAGTTGTTGGGCTTAGAGGTGTAAACCACCCACAAATTTTGTTGGCCATGCAAAGTATTTGAAGTAAATATTCAAACCCACTGCTAACACTTATAGGTAGTAGGATAGTCCTTACAAATATCCAGATTTTGGGCTTTTCTTGTAAAGAGAAAGAAGGTCTGGTAAACTGGGCACCTATCCCCCTCGAGAGCAAAGACTGGACCTTGAGCACTCACTCCTATGGCCCCTGGGGCCTCTGTAGCTGAGACCCCCATCTACGCATGTGCAGCCACCCGAGCAGATGGTAAACTCGTTGATGAGGGGAACAAGTCCTGTTTGCTTCTGCGGCTGCACATGCGTAGATGGGGGTCTCAGCTACAGAGGCCCCAGGGGCCATAGGAGTGAGTGCTCAAGGTCCAGTCTTTGCTGAATTAATACATTTTTTTCATATTTTTATTTTTACACAAAGCTTCTTAAACTTCATTTGCACCCATTCAAATAAAACTATGAGATAATAAATATACCCATCTTAAAGATATACTTCTTTTTTCGCACAAGAAGTTTACAATTTTTTCTCATATCACCCTCGTATCACATCATGTGGAAGTTTCAGATGAGTACATTTCAGGCTTAAAGTTCTTTGAATAAGGCCAGAAGTCATAGAGTTAACAGGACAGAGATGGGCTCCAAACCAAAGTCAATCATTGCTGGCTTCACCTTCTAATACTTGGAGAGTTTTAAATAAATCAAGATGCCTGCACCCCATCCCTAGAGATTCTCATTCATTTGAATCATTTTTAAGCTCTCTGGTTGGACAGTATAGTCAGGGTTAAAAAACACTGCTTTAAAACAGGGGTTGGCAGACTACAGTCCATAAGCCAAATCCAGTTTATTATTTGTTTTTGGTATACAACCCATAAACTAAGAATATTTTTACCTTTCAAATGGTTGCAAAAAATCCAAAGGAGAATATTTTGACACATGAAAATTACATAAAATTCAAACTGCAGTGCCATAAAGCTTTATTAGCACACAGCCACGCTCATGTATTTACACGTTGTTTATGGCTGCTCTCATGCTCCAACAATAGACCTCACGACCCACAAAGCCTAAAAAAATTTACCATCTGGCCCTTTACATGAAAAGTTTGTGACCTCTGGTTTAAACCTTCAAAGTACTATAAAATACTACTCAGAATATGGGTCAGGAAAGCAATGTGAGTTTGAAAAATAATAATTTACATGTATGCTAATACTAGTTCATGGAACTTCCTCTACATTCTTCCCATAACAGACAGGAAACCTAATCTGAAATTCTACCCAGGCAGCAATGTTCTTTGAGCGAGAATATTAGCTGCTTTAGTTTCTATTCAGATGATTGGTGATTACTTTCATAGACTTCCAGGCCTGGTTTTTGGTGTACTCTGCATCAACAAGTTTTGGATTTTTCCGAGATAGAAGAATGAGAGGATCTCGTTCTGGACTTGTCCTATAAAAGAAACACATGACATAAAACTATGTGTTCTACACTGTAATACTGTTCCCAATCTCTGGAAGGTAAGCAGTCATTGGACCCAGTGCAGTGATGGTACACACAGGTGAACAACTCACTGGTCACTTTAATAGCAGAGGAGGGGGATATTGGATACTGCAGCCTTAGGTGGTCCTGAGCTGTCCCCACTTTACCCTTCAGGGATGAGGAGAATTTGGTCCTTCTTTGCTTACATCTGGTTTTTAAGATTATGTTGTTTTGGTCACTACAGCCATATCCCAGGGAATGATTTCCCTTTTAGGAGGGTTCATGTAGCCTCTATAATCAATAGTACCTATAGCTTTGTGACTACGTATTCACCACTCACCAAAATAGCTGCGTGACCTTTGTTGTGTGTGCTCTATAAAGTCTAGTATAGTATTTAAATGAAAAAGAAAAGGCTTAAAAACCCTAAGATTATATGGAGAAAAAGTCCTTGCTAGGGTCCAAGTAGCAAGTGATCTTGACATTGGGGGGTGTCATGGACCCCCTGAGAATGTGATATGGACTCCCCTCTCTAGAAAAAAATGCACATATCCCCCTGTAATTTCAAGAAAGTCCTAAAACCTTTGAAGTCCACACATGGATCCCAAGTTAAGAATCTGTGATCTCAAGATCTGAGCATCAGAGAAGTTGATAAGGAACAGTAAGCAGTGGCTGAAGCTCATCTGCACTTGAAGTCCACTGCTCACAGTAAATAGAGGGTGGGATCTCTGACAAGGACTCACTGAGAAAACAAAACCCTCTCTCTTCATAGTCTCTTCTGTCTTCATCTGTTCAACACACATTCATTATGTTTCTATGTGGCAGATGCTGACCTTGACCCTGGGGATACGGAGCTGGACACGGATGGGGTCCTTTCCCAACCTCTTCCCTTTCCTTCTTCCTCTCCATTTTTACAGTCTCAGTGTGTGCTCTCAGCCACTATGTGGCAGCCACATGGTCTAATGAAAAAGGCAGTCAAGGGGTCCATGGATGGTATTAACTGGCAGAGTGACTGGGCAAGGTCATAAACTACTCCTAGGAAACTGATATCTCTCAGGCAAGAAGACAGCCCATCTTTCTGTTCAACGTTATATACTCAATGCCCATCACACTCGTGGCACTCTGTAAATACCTGTTGAGTTAATGGGTGAACTTTGAATTTCAGCTCAATTAAGAGTGATTTGGGCAAATAATTTGAGTTTGTATCTAGTCTAAAATTCTGTGATTCTATGTTTATGTCTTAGTCTTCCTTATGAGATAGAGTTTGCTATATCCTCAAAATTACTTACATTTTACACATTAACTGTAAGAATATCTTTGTAAAATGTCCAAAAATATAATCACCTTGATCCTCGGAAATATGCTGTGGAGTTTTTCTTTTTCCATGGCCACTGTGCTGCTGACCTGAAAATAGATTTTGATTAGTTTCTATGTTTTTTTTCTTAACATTAGAAGGATGTGTTCTAACCATTTCTGAGGATCGTTCAGAGCTTTACATTTTAAAATAAGTCTGAGCCAGGCTATTCAAAAGAAAAATCTCTAAATGGCATTCTGTTCCTTTTTGGTATTACTTCATTCCTCTGGAGGTGTTAGCTCATAATATCTACAAATCTACTGCTCCATTACTAAGTTAATAATGTTGAAGGAAAAGTTCCCAAACACTAAATGACATGTTTAGGGCTATTCAATTCAGAGGATTTCTTCCCTACTTTAAGTAGAGTGCTGTCAATAAATTAACATACAAATAGGACTGCAGAAAATATCAGAAATTGAATTAAGGGCAAGAAAACAAATCATGTTTTGGAGACATAGGAGATGTCATCAGATTTCGTCTGATTTTGCAAAGCACCCTGGCATTCTTGAAACTGTACTAAGTGCTCCACAAACACAAAGTCCCTGAAACTCAGTTCTTGGAACACACGTTACCCCGACCAGCTCTCCTTGCTGAAACTACTGGCTCACAGACACAGCATTCCTAACTTTCTTCGTAGGAGCCCTGCACAGAACTTTTCACAATGTCTTACTCTGAAAAAGGAGGGGAGGGCTCAACTGGAGTTAAAGAGGGATTGCTAGTCTATATTGGTGTAATGAGACTTAGGTTATAAACTTTTTAGGTAGAGATACTTTTCAGACACTGCTCCATGTTTCCTGGCATATCTGCAGCCCTTTTCTGCTGGTTCACCTTTTCCCAGTTCTCTAGCCCCAAACCAACACTTTCTCATGCTCTGCCCCATGTTCCATTCCACCAAAATACAAATACTACAGCACTTGGTTTTTTGTTTTATGGATTTTCCAGTGGAAAAATGATATGTGCTCATTATATAAAATTCTAATGGAAAATCATCAAATAAAAGCACAGAAAGCATTGTCGAATTCCCCTACTCACAGATAAACAAGCAGTTGGATAAACAAGCAAACTATTTAAGTTTCAAGGTAAGAAATAAAATCACATAGCTTGAGATTCTAAATGGAAGGATCTAAGAAATAAAATGGCAATTCTATAATCCTATGTAATAAAAGCCTAATATGCTAAGTGTCCAGTCATCCAGTTGGCTCTTCAACCAATCAAAGCATAATATGCTAATGATATGCTAAGGCCACTCAACCACTCACTATGATGTGCACTGACCACCAGGGAGCACAGTTGACTTGTCAACCAGTAGCTATGATGTGCACTGATCACCAGGGGGCAGACACTCCAACCGGTAGGTTAGCTTACTGCTGGGGTCCAGCAGATCAGGACTGAGTGAGATGGGCCGGACACACCCTAGAGCCCTCCCACAGCCCCTCCCCAGTTGACCAACTTCCCACATACCTCCTGGGCCCCAATAGTGCACCGGTGGGGTCCCTTGGCCTGGCCTGCACCCTCTCACATTCCAGGACCCCTCGGCGGATGTCGGAGAGCTGGTTTTGGCCCGATCCCACAGGCCAGGCAGAGGGACCCTACTGTTGCACGAATTCATGCACCAGGCCTCTAGTCATAAATAAATTCAGTTGAAGAATATAAGAGGAAGTTACCAAAAGAAAAAAATTCATCTAAGATTAGATTTTAAAACATATTCTATCTCATTATAAATTGTTATTAACTTACAAGGGGGGAAATAGTAACTATACAATGAAGGAAATGGATAACACCTTGACCAGGTGATCAAAATCAACATCACTAATGAGGGGTGGATGGATGAAAAATAACTTATGTAGTAAGTAAATACAGTATTTGGACCAGCAATGCATTAACTGAATCTGATCATGAGGAAATAGATAAAACCAAATTGAAGAACATTCTGCAATCTTCAAAATGTCAATGTCATGAAAGAGAAAGATAGACTAAAAAGCTGTTTCAGATCAAAGGAGACTGAAGAGACATAACAACTGCATGCAATATCTGATCTTGGACTGTATCCTGTACTGGAGGGGAAAAGAACTATATAGGGCATTACTGAGACTATAAAGTGTTGTATCAATACTTTTTCCTGAATTTGGTAATTACAGTGTGGTTATAAAAGAAAACACCTTTGCTTTTAGGAAATATGCAACTAAAATATCAAAGGGTTAAGGGTCACACTCTGAAATAGTCCATAAAAAACAAATTATGCGCCCTAGCAGGTTTGGTTCAGTGGACAGAGTGTCGGCCTCAAGACAGAAGAGTCCTGAGTTTGATTCTGGTCAAGGGCACGTACCTTGGTTGCAGGCTTGATCCACAGCCCTGGTTGGGGCGCATGCAGGAAGCAACCAATTAATGTGTCTCTCTTACATAGATGTTTCTCTCTGGTTCTCCCACTCCCTTCCACTCTCTCTAAAAATCAATGGAAAAATATCCTCAGGTAAGGATTAAAAAAACTATTAAGCCCTGACCGGTTTGGCTCAGTGGATAGAGCGTTTGCCTGCAGACTGAAGGGTCTCAGGTTCGATTCTGGTCAAGGGCATGTACCTTGGTTGCGGGCACATCCCCAGTGGGGGGTGTGCAGGAGGCAGCTGATTGATGTTTCTCTCTCATCGACTCTCTGTCCCTCTCCCTTCCTCTCTGTAAAAAATCAATAAAATATATTAAAAAACTATTAAAATTATGCATGTATTATACATACAGTTTAAATGTCCATCAAAAGACATAATAAGCCCAGCCGGTGTGGCTCAGTGGTTGAGCATCGCCCTATGAACCAAGAGGTCACAGTTCAATTTCAGATCGGAGAATATGCCCAGGTTACAGGCTCGATCCCTCATAGGAGGTGTGCAGTAGGCAGCTGATCAATGATTCTCTCTCATCATTGATGTTTCTATCTCTCTCTGTCCATCTCCTTCCCTCTCTTAAATCAATAAAAATATATTTTAAAAAACAAATTCTGAAATGAAGGCAGGATGGGATGGAACCAAAAGGCCAAGGAATGTCTCAACCATGTATAGAGAGGATCATAAGTAAGCTTGTCTTTGAGATACCTATGGGACATTGATGCCCACTCCATCCTACCTAAAGGACTTAGCTCTAAATTATAAAGTGCATTTATGTTCCTCCAAGTAATGTTCTATCCTCCCCCACAACATACTCATTAATTTTTTCCCTCATTATAAAGTAATTCACTCTTAGAGAATCTTAAAAGTATAGAAAAGTTTAAAGAAGAAAAGGCTTCTATAATCTTCCACAGAGGCACTGCTGATAGAGTGGTTTTTCTGTTCTTTTTCCATGGATACATAGATAATTTATACACAGGTAAAATTGCTTTTGTTATACAGTTTTTTTGTCTCTTATTTTTAACTTAAAAGTCATTTTAAAGTAATTGTTTATATGCTAGTGCTTATTTCAAGAAGACCCATAAAGAGGGACAAACATAACCTCCCTGAAGGACCTACCTTACCAGATCTTCTCTGAAGAGGTCCCACCGTCCAAGACCCATAGGATAAATTGGCCAAACAGCGGGCCCCCCTTCCCAAAAGGTCCAAGCAGGATACATGATATCATGGTACTCTGATGTCTTCAACAGAAACAGAAAGGTCATTCTAAATCAGTTGCACAAGAGAGGGAAAAGCAGCCAACTGCATTCATGCCACAGGATCTGGACAAAGGCCTTGCAAGCCCTAGTGCCACATTGTCAAAGATATAGCTTCCCTAGTCTGCGAAGTCTAGACTCCAGACATTAAAGGGCAAATATGAACTTTTCCAGTTCCCCAAAGTTCTGTTTTTCTAGAGGACATCCACTGTCAGGGTTTTTAGTTTAAGGAAATAATATGCACAATTCTGAATGATTACATAGCTCTCTCATCCTTTAACTGCTATTGCACTTGGAGTGTATACTGACTCACCAGTTCTTGGTTATTTCCTAGATGGGTCTTTTGAGAGCAAGAATTAGGAAATACAGTGCAATAGTTAAGAATGTGGGCTTTTGGTCCGAGCTGCCTCTCTGGCCCCAGCCCGCACGGCCTGTGGCCCCCGGCGTGATTGCCCGCAGCTGCCGCCCGCACTCGGGAGCCTCTCGCAGCCATGCGGTGTGCCCGCGTCGCATCCGGTAGTTACCGGCCCCCGGGCTATGGCCTCCGCGGCGGAGCGGTGGGGGGGGGGGGGGGGGGCGCGCTGAGCCTGTCGGCCCGGCGCGTTGCAGCTCAGAAGATAAAATAACAGTCCACTTGCCAAAACCGGTTTGGCTCACTGGATAGAGCGTCCGCCTGCGGACTGAAAGGTCCCAGGTTTGATTCCGGTCAAAGGCAAGTAACCTGGTTGCGGGCACATCCCCAGTAGGTCCCCAGTAGGAGGTGTGCAGGAGGCAGCTGATCGATGTTTCTAACTATCCCTCTTCCTTCCTCTCTGTAAAAAATCAATAAAATATATATAAAATAACAGTCCACTTTTTAAACCGTGACGGTGAAATATTAACAACCAAAGGAAAAATCGGTGACGCTCTGCTAGATGTTGTGATTGAAAATAACCTAGATATTGATGGTTTTGGTGCATGTGAGGGAACCTTGGCTTGCTCTACCTGCCACCTCATCTTTGAAAAGCACGTACACGAGAAATTAGAAGCAATCACTGATGAGGAGAATGGCATGCTTGATCTGGCGTACGAGCTAACAGATAGATCCCAGTTGGGCTGCTAAATCTGTTTGACAAAGTCTATGGACAAAATGATTGTTCAAGTATCGGATGCCATGTCTGATGCCAGACAATCCATCGATATGGGCAAGAACTCCTGAGATAGAATAAATGGGAATATCTTCACAAAATGTTACCTATTTTTAAAATTATTATTTCTTAATTAAATGAGAGCATGGATGAATGGGTTTACTATTAAAAAAAAAAAGAATGTGGGCTTTTGAGACAGATCATCTGAATCTGAATGCTGACACCACCTCTTTTCCTCTCTAGACAAGTTACTTAATCTTTCTATGCCCAGTTTCCTTATCTTTATAATGGGAGAAATAATAACAATAATACTATCTATATAACAGGTTTGTTTTGAATATTAAATGAGTTATACATGTAAAAAGTTTAGAACAGCATCTGACACATACTGGGAACTCACTAAGTGTCAGTGCTACCCAACTCTGTGGCACTGTTGAACTCACATTAGTTGGTCAATAAATTCTTGGTTACTCTATCAGAGTTAGAAGTACTGATGGGCAGAATGGGGTAAGAGGTGTTATCCCACATCTTTTGAAAAAAGTTTGAAACCATTTGTTTCCTTTTTATGGTTACTTCTGTTAAAACTCTGGCCACTCACTGCCGTTGGTTAGAGCATTATCCTGATATGCCAAGTAGCGGTTCAATCCCCAGGGCACATGCAAGCAACCAATGAATGTATAAATAAGTGGAACAACAAATCGATGTTTCTCTTTCTCTCTCTCCCCTCCACCCTGCCCTCTAAAAAGAAAAAAATTTTGGCCACTCATAAACCTCTAACTCTACTGTTTCTTCCATTGGAATTACACATGCAGTATGCTGTTTTCAGTCTCTCAAATACTTAAAAATGTATTTGAGCAGACATAGCTGCTCAATAGAAGATGCACAATTACTATAAAGTTGACAGTCTAAAATGCCTCCTTTGGCCCTAGCCGGTTTGGCTCACTGGATAGAATGTCCACCCACAGACTGAAGGGTCCTGGGTTCGATTCCGGTCAAGGGCACATACCTGGGTTGCAGGCTCGATCCCCGTGCCAGAGGCAACCAAATGATGTGTCTCTCTCACATCGATGTTTCTCTTTCTCTGTCTCTCCCCCTCCCTCCCATTCTCTCTAAAAATCAATGAAAAAAATATCCTTGGATGAGGATTTAAAAGAAAAAAAAACCCTTCTGAGGGAAGTGAAGATGAAAAGGAAGTTAGTATACTGATGGTCATACTTTATTATCCACAGAAACACCGGTAAACAACAAAGTCCTCACTGACTTACATGGGAGCCTCTATTTGCTCTTCTGGAAGGCTTTCATGACAAACAAGGGGACCAAGCACTTTTGAGAACTGAGGCTAAGTCGTGGGAAATGCACACAAATGTGCCTCAGACCACTTGCAATACAGGAAATAAACAAGTTTGGAAGGAAAGTAAACTGTGATAAGAAAAAGTGGGGAGTAAAAAGTCCCTTTGCTTTGGAAAAACCAAATCAGAGATGATGTTCCTTTTCTCAAAGTCCATAGGGTTTTCCTAAACCTACTCTTCCCCATAGAATCTTCCACCCACTCTCTTTTAGTTCCTCCACCCCTGCCCTCAAATGCATTCAAACTCAGTTTCTAGGGATTCAAGGCCCATCACTGCCAATACACCATTTACAAGAACCTGAGCACTGGCAAGACATTAACTGTCTCAAGTTCTACAAGCCCAAGATGTGTTCTAGTACTCCTGTCCTTCCATAACTAGACCCAAAGACCACCCTCTTGCAAATCCCTCTTGGATATCCCAGGCCTATCCCCTCAATGTGCTGCTTGGACACAAACTGTGTGGAGTGATCTAACACATTCGGTTTCACTGATAGCCATGCTGGGCCCCTGGGATACAGTAGCAGATAAGCCAGATGTTACCAAATACTGTGGCTGATGTATATATTATAGGAGCTAAACAAATATTTTTTTTAACCCACTGAACGCTGTGTCTGTAGAAGCAAGTGGCAGACCTTCCCCACACGCCACGCACGTCTATAAAAACAGATGTTTTCGCTGAAACCGGTTTGGCTCAGTGGATAGAGTGTTGGCCTGCGGACTGAAGGGTCCTGGGTTCGATTCCGGTCAAGGGCATGTACATTGGTTGCAGGCACATCCCCAGCGGGAGGTGTGCAGGAGGCAGCTGATCGATGTTTCTCTCTCATCTATGTTTCTAGCTCTCTATCCCTCTTCCTTCCTCTCTGTAAAATATCAATAAAAAATATATTTAAAAAAAAAAAAAAAGATGTTTTCCCTAAGTGGCAGCCCTGACTGACTTTAAAATAATTTTTCGTGAGAATTTTCAGCTGAAAATATTCAAGAACACCCAACTTGTGAGTAATATATTTATTTTTATAATATTCATTGCAAACTGATTTTTTAAATTAAATTCAAAATATCATGGCGTGTGGGGATGGTTTCCGTTTTGGATGCCAGGCATTTAACTGGTTAAATGTGCTCTCTAATTCCAAGCCCAGAGCTTTCTTGGGCCACTCTCTCTCTCTCTCAAGGATTTCTGAGCCCCACCTCCAATGTCCACTAGGTTCTTCAGGCCTCTCTTTCCCTACCCTCTATCACTACCTCTATAGACATTTAAGCAATCTCACATTACTTACAGACCTTCAACCCTATCTCCTCAGTCTCATTGCTCAACTACTGTGAAACTAACAGGGACACAGACCCAGTTCTGTATCTCAGGCCTCATCCTCACCATGACCCATTAGTCTCTGTCACAGGACAATCATCTCCTGCTCATATCCTAGAGCAGGGTGGGGAACTTCTGGCCCACGGGCAGTATAAGGCTCTCAAAATCACTTGGTCTGGCCCTGCCAAGACATTAGGGGTGAATTAATTAAATGTTTGACCAAATATTGCAGGCTAATTTTTAAGTTGAGAATTTTGTATGGCCCATGAATGATGTTATGAATATCCAAATGGCCCAGCCAGTGTGGCTCAGTGGTTGAGCATTGACCTATGAACCAGGAGTTCATGGTTCAATTCCCAGTCAGGGCACATGGCCAGGTTTCGGGCTTGATCCCCAGTGGGGGGTGTGCAGGAAGCAGCCAATCAATGATTCTCTCTCATCATTGATGTTTCGATCTCTCTCTCCCTCTCCCTGTCTCTCTGAAATCAATAAATATATATAAAAATAATAAATAAATATCCAAATGGCCCTTGGCAGAAAAATGATTCCCACCCCTGTCTTAAAGGATCACCCTGCATCCCCTCATATGGCTTTTCCTATACTCACCTTGCTGAAGGAGAAGACTGGAATGGCAGGCTCCATCCATTTAGGAACCTGAGGATAATCTCGTACATTGATCACCATCTCCATGTCAGGAAGGTGCCCGATAACTTCCAAAATAAAGTGTTCCACACCACTGCATCTGTCAAACAGAAATGCCATAGATTCACCAGAGCAGTGCCTGCTCTAGGACAAGGCAGTGTCCCAGGCACACTTTATTTTATTTTATTTTTTAAATATAGTTTATTAGTATGACATTTTTTTTTTTTTTCATTGATTTTTAGGGAGAATGGAAGAGAGAGGGAAAGACAGAGAGAGAAACATCAATGTGAGAGAAACACATCAATTGGTTACCTCCTGCATGAGCCCTGACCAGGGCCTGGGCAGGGAGAGGCTTACAACCAAGGTGCGTGCCCTTGACCAGAATCGAACCCAGGACCCTTTGGTCCACAGGCTGATGCTCTATCCACTGAGCCAAACTGGCTAGGGCCCCAGGCACACTTTAAAAAAATGTTTTTAGGAGAGAAACCAAGATGGCGGTATAGGTAAACACCTAAACTGCTGCCTCGCACAATTTCAAAACTACAACTAAAAGACAAAACAGACATCATCCAGAACCACAGGAAGGCTGGCTGAGTGGAAATTCTACAACTAGAAGGAAAGAGAAAAGCACACTGAGACTCAGAGGAGCTGCAGGAGGCAGAGGTACTGAGATGCGCGCGGAGAGGACTGGCAACTGAGTGCGCAGCTGGCTTTCTCAAGTGGGAGGGAGACAAAAGCTCCCGACTGCGCTGAACTCCAGTTCCGGCGAGACTCTGGGGACCCAGACTCATACGAGGTGAAACTGGACTGTCAGGAAAGAGAAAAGCACACTGAGACTCAGAGGAACTGTGGAAGGCAGAGGTACCGAGGCGCGCGGGTGGAGAGGGCGGGCAACTGAGTACCCAGCTGGCTTTCTCAAGTGGGAGGGAAACAAAAGCTCCCTACTGCACTGAACTCCAGTTCCGGGCAAGACTCTGGGGACCCAGACTCATACAGGGAGAAACTGGACTGTCTGGCAGCGGGCGTAACTCGAGGCCGCCTTTCTCTCAGAGATGCTTGCAGCGATTACCATGGGACACTGAGACATAGGGGCCTATTAGGGCAGGGCTGACGGGAAACCAATGCTGTCTGCTCTGCCCTGAGACTCCGCCCCATTCAAGCTGAGCACAGAGGCTTTTGCAAGTCTTCTCCCATAAGGGTGTCTCCAGCACGGAAGTTCTCCCAGTGTAGACACAGCTGATCCTCACAGCCAATTGGCCTGGAGGTCAATTCCTCCCAGTGACACCAACAACAATCAAGGCTTAACTACAACAAGACTGTGCACACAGTCCACAAAGGGATGCATCAAGTGTGTCCACCTCAGGTAACTGGGGAGGATGAGCCACTGGTCCCTATAGGACACCTACCACACAAAGCCACTCTATCAACTCAGGGAAGCAGCCAAAATGCGGAGACAAAGAAACAGGTCACAAATGAAAGAAATGGAAGAAAGCAAACTACAGGATATAGAGTTCAAAACCACAGTTATAAGGTTTTTCAAGAATTTTCTAGAAAAGGCCGATAAATTTAGTGAGACCCTCAAGGATATGAAAAAGGACCAACTAGAAATTAAGCATACACTGACTGAAATATAAAATATTATACAGAGATCTAACAGCAGACTAGAGGATCGCAAGAATCAAGTCAAAGATTTGAAATACAAAGAAGCGAAAAACACTCAACTGGAAAAGAAAAAAGAAAAAAGAATCCAAAAATATGAAGATAGTGTAAGGAGCCTCTGGGACAACTTCAGGTGTACCAACCTCAGAATTATGGGGGTGCCAGAAGAAAAGAGAGAGCAAGATATTGAAAACCTATTTGAAGAAATAATGACAGAAAACTTCTCCCACCTGGTGAAAGAAATAGACTTACAAGTCCAGGAAGTGCACAGAACCCCAAACAAAAGGAATCCAAAGAGGACCACACCAAGACACATCATAATTAAAATGCCAAGAGCAAAAGACAAAGAAAGAATATTAAAAGCAGCAAGAGAGCCCTAACCGGTATGGCTCAGTGGATAGAGCGTCGGCCTGCGGACTGAAAGGTCCCAAGTTCGATTCCGGTCAAGGGCATGTACCTTGGTTGCGGGCACATCCCCAGTAGGAGCTGTGCAAGAGGCAGCTGATCGATGTTTCTCTCCCATCGATGTTTCTAACTCTCTATCCCTCTTCCTTCCTCTCTGTAACAAATCAATAAAATATATTTAAAAAAAAAAAATAAAAAAAAAATAAAAGCAGCAAGAGAAAAACAGTTAGTTACCTACAAGGGAGCACCCATACGACTGTCAGCTGATTTCTCAACAGAAACTATGCAGGCCAGAAGGGAGTGGCAAGAAATATTCAAAGTGATGAATAGCAAGAACCTACAACCAAGATTACTCTACCCAGCAAAGCTATCATTCAGAATTGAAGGGCAAATAAAGAGTTTCACAGATAAGAAAAAGCTAAAGGAGTTCATCACCACCAAACCAGTATTATATGAAATGCTGAAAGGTATTCTTTAAGAAGAGGAAGAAGAAGAAAAAGGTAAAGATAAAAATTATGAACAACAAATACATATCTATCAACAAGTGAATCTAAAAAGCAAGTGAATAAAAAAATTTGATGAATAGAATAAACTGGTGAATATAATAGAATCAGGGGCATAGAAAGGGAGTGGACTGACAATTCTTGGGGGGAAAGGGGTGTGGGGGGTGCGGGAAGAGACTGGACAAATATCGTACACCTATGGATGAGGACAGTGGGGGGGGGGTAAGGGCAGAGTATTGGGTGGGAACTGGGTGGAGGGGAGTTATGGGGGGAAAAAGAGGAACAATTGTAATAATCTGAACAATAAAGATTTATTAAATTTTTTTAAAAAAGCAACCAGAAAAAAAAATGTTTTTAGCCTCCTGCATGCCCCCTACTGGGGATTGAGCCTGCAACCCTGGCATGTGCCCTGACCAGGACTTGAACTGGTGACCTCTAGGGATGATGCTCAACCAACTGAGCACACTCGCCGGGGCTAGAAGTTTTGTTTTGTTTTTTTTTTTTAAATATATTTTATTGATATTTCACAGAGAGGAAAGGGAGAGGACAGATAGTTAGGAACATCGATGAGAGAGAAACATCGATCAGCTGCCTCCTGCACACCCCCTACTGGGGATGTGCCCGCAACCAAGGTACATGCCCTTGACCGGAATCGAACCTGGGACCTTTCAGTCCGCAGGCTGACGCTCTATCCACTGAGCCAAACCGGTTTCGGCTAGAAGTTTTATTTACTAGTATATAAAAAGACTCCTAAAAGGGAGGTTTATCATTAGTTGTATCATCAGTCCATGACCCTCCTGCTCACCCCCAACTCTCAGCCCACTGATTCATAATTTGTAGCTCCAGATACTCCTCGTGACTTTCCACCATGTTACTGCAAATACTTGGTATCTAGAACAATAGTTGGCTTTTGACAATCGATGCTTTTCCTCCACCTTCAGCACAGCTCACTCCTGCTAGGTCTCATCAGCCTGTGTCCTGCAGCTGCAACATCCAGAGAAAGAAGAGAAGGGACAGAGCAAAGGCCAGAATAGCCAGTGACATGCCCAAGCCTCACAAAGAGAGAAGACAGGCTTTGAGGTAGGAGAAGGGAGAATAGGAATTGGCAAGAAAAATTCCCAGGCGAGAAGAGCTTGTCATGTGAGGAGGAATTGACCTGGGGGGTCCCTTTAATGGGCTTCTCCGTAAGGACAGAATCAAGTAAGCCCCTATGTAATAAGGTCAGAAGATATATTTGCCTCATAACTCTTACCTTGAGGGAAACATGCAGTCATTTTCTCGGTATAATCTGTTCTTAATGATCTGATAGTGAGTTCCCAGCTTCCGTCTGACTACCTCCGCCATCATCTTCCTTGAGATACCTCCTCGGAAAGGAGTCAGATCCTCTTCTATGACACTAGGAAAGAATGGGAATCGTCAAGGAAAGGAGGCCAAGATGGTGGCACCATTCTGCCTACTTTCTTGGGTTTAGGGTTAGTATTAAAGAACACAGTAAGCTGAGGGAAAGAACAGAGATCAGGAACGAGTACCCTTACCCCCAGAAGCACCTTAGAAAATCTAAAACATCACCAACATCAAAGTCACAACGGAAAAAGCAAGTAAATTTCTCTTCTTCCTCCTCCATCTGGATTGCCCCTCCCTTGCCTGATGCATATTCCACCTTCCCTACACAAGCCACATCCGCGTGCTCCCAGTCAATGCATTCCCACTGACATTCCCTCCTCTGAATCCCACAGAAGGTATAGTTTATGCCTTGCAGTCTGACACTGTCTGACTCCCTTGTTCTGGTCTGTCCCTACCCACCCCACCCCAAACCATAGCAGCCTAACAGCAATAACAAAAAATTACACAATTTTTTTTTCTTTTTTTTTTTAACTGATTTTCTTTCTTTTTTCTTTTTTTTTTTAGGGAGAGAGATAGAGAGATGGAAACACTGATGAGCTGACTCCTGCAGGCACCTTACTGGGGATTGAGCCTGCAACCCCGGCATGTACCCTGACTGGGAATTGAACCGGGGACTCTTGGTTCATGGGTTGATGCTCAACCACCGAGCAACACCGGCCGGGCAAATTACACTATCTTGGATTCCTTTTATAAAGTTCAATACATAGTAAGTTTTTAATAAGTATCATAAGCACCAGGTGAATTTTTTGAGGAGCTGTGGAATAACATAATACGGAGCTAAAGGACCCTGATATTCAGCTGATGCGGAATCTGAGACCCAGAGAAGTCAAGTGGCTGGCCATGGGGATAATGAGTGGGAGTTCTGAGACTAGAAGTGGTTATTGCTTTTTGAGTAATCTTTCTTCCACACTCCAGCCCTAAATTGCATACCTTAAAAATAATCAGCAGGAAAGGTATAATTAGATTCATTTATAAATACGTTCATTCCTTCAACAATATTTATTGAGTACTTGCTGAGAGCCACACCAGGGATACCACGGTGGATATGACATAGACCTTGACCTGAAGAAGCTTTCAGTGGGGAAAAGAGACAAGCACAGGTACTGACTCCCACAAGGAGCGAGTGGCAAGGCTGAGACCACCTGAGGCTCTCCTATCCCAAGGCATTTTTATTCCTTAGAAATAGGAAACCACCTCAGGAACCCCATCTGCTTTCACAAACAGGCTTGGCTCTCTGACCACAGCAGCCAAGGCCTCTTAGAGACCTCAGGGGACTTGCTTGTGACAAGAACTAAATCCTCAAAGACAAATAAATCATAGAACTGACTCACCCATGGTAGCAGCTGCAGTTTTGACTTGAACATGGTTCGTAATTCTCCAAAGACCTGTTAATTTGGTCAATAAATACTTTCCATTTTGAACCTTCAAAAAGGAAGTAAACGAAAGTTAACAAAATACCCCTGAGCATTCTTACTTACTAGTGGCAGACAGGCAGAACCAATAGAAGGCCAGAAGTTTTAGACAGCCCGCTTCCCGCTCCACTGGTGGACACGGAAACCTAGGAAGGATTCCTTCTGTAACTCTCCAGCACTCAAGGCAAGTCTGCTCCTGCACTCGGCCCTCAGGTATCCAAGAAACTGGAAATTTCTCCAGCTTAATGCCTGACGCTCAGAAGGCTACGGATATACTGTACTGGTGAGAGTAACACCGATTCCCACCGTTTACTAATCAAACTGAGTCCTAAAAAGAGGATAAGTTAAAAGCCACAGACATGAACCCTCCCTTCATCTCTTCTGGCAATGGTCTGAGAAAACACACACCACACAGAGACACACCCCGTGCACGGGATTTATTCCCCAGTGTGTTTTAGCGGGGTGCAGAGTTGCCAAGCGCGGGCGATGCCTGCTGTGGATGACCAGAGGAATTCCCTCTCCTCCCCACTATCACTCGGAATCCTGAAGAACCGCTTACTCTCCAGGATCCTGAGCAGGAGAGGCAGCGCCAGACACCCACTCTCCGCCCCAAGCCCCCTTCCTTCCCCACCCGCACATCCTGCCGCCCCTGTGCCCGGTGCCCAGCTCTGCGGGTATCGCGGCCACAGCGGAGCAAAGAGGCAGGAGAGCGCCTCTGCAGGGAGCCAGCCCCGGCTCCGCTCGGCCCGCCCGCCCGGGCCCACCTGACTCCTTCTGGCGGCCCTGCACTGGGGACAGGAGCAGCAGCAGCAGCAGCCACAGCCCAAGCGGGCAGCAAGCGCACCGCTCCATCGCCGGGAGCCACTGCGGAATTCCCACGGAAGCGCCGCCCCGCACAAACATGGGAGCTGCACCACGTGCGCGGGGCGCCCCACACAGAGATGGCGGGTGGCCTCCACCTCCCCGCCCCCAGGTTCCAGCCCGGGGCGGTTTCCCTGGACTGCTCGCCTGGAAGCCAGGGCTTCCTTCCCACCGCTCTGTGAACGCGCTGTTCTGCAGGCCGGGTAGTCCTGCGTCTTTGTTTAGAGCCAAGCTATACGGTTCACTATCTAAGGGGACCAAGAGTTTTGCCTTTTGGCATATTGATTTTAAGCTGATTATCAAGAAACAAAAGACTCAGAAAGAACCTTTGTCTGCATAAGCGATTCCGATAGAAAGGCCTGCTCCAGGAAGGGAATCCTAATGTTCGCCTTAGCCTAGTTTGAATTAAGGGTGGTAAATGCAGGGCTTCAGGCAGGGGCCCATTAGCTAGATACCCACCGCGTCCCAATGTTTCTTGAGTTACCTTGTAAGAGTGTGTATTCCACTCTTCCTCAACTACTGGTAAATAGCCCATTCTCACTTCTGAAATCTAAGATTCCTCATCACCCCCACCCCCGCCTTTCTCCTTTGTTTAAAATGCTACATATGTCCAACGTTGCCTCACTATCTTTGGAATTTTCATGCTTATGTGAGTTCCCTATGCACATGTATTAAAATTTTATTTTCTCCTGTTAATCTGTTTCTGTTCGTTTGGTTGTTAGCCCAGCTAGAAAAACGTAGAGGGTGGGAGGGTGGGAAAATTATATATATATATATATATATATATATATATATATATATATATATACACATATATGTGTGTGTGTGTGTGTGTGTGCACGCGCGCGTGTATGTATATATATATCCCACACTATAGTGTATAGCACTGTTAGTTTGTGTATATATATATATCCCACACTATAGTGTATAGCACTGTTAGACCCCAAGGGCTTGCAAATAGTATAGCATAGGTCTCCTCGTAATAGGAAGTGATCAGACAAGGAAAAATATCAGTGGACAACATCATACTGGACAGTATAGCTGTTTAGGTATATATAGTGACCATAAAACTACAAGTTTTAACCATTGTCTAAAGTGTGCATAGTGACTGTTAGGTCCACACCAAAAGGAGCCAGGCCAAGAGATGCTGTGAGAGTTTAAGAAACGTTATTTCATTCTCTCACACCAGTGCGTCGGTGTCAGACCCGAGGGGGTGGTGAGGTTCTCTTATATAGGGTAGAAGTACGCAATATAGGGTCAGGATGTGGGTGCGAGAGTTGGTCAGTTGGAGGGGAGGTCACCAGTTGGTCAAGGGAGTCAAGGGAGGAGAGTGCACAGGTCGATCAGGCGGAAAAAAGTTCTTCTCATCCTGCTTCTGCAGGCACCCGTCGTCTGCTCAAACCTATGGGAACAGCTTATAACAATATAGATTTCAGAAGAGAGATTAGGGATAGTTCATCCTAAGAGTGACAACTTAAGCTCCGCGGAAATACATGGAAGACCAAGATGAGATCTGTGCCCTCAAGGGGTTTAGAACTAGTGGGAAGACAAATAGGATTCCCAGAGATAACTTACAACTTAAGGCAATAACTAAAGGTTCCTGGTTTCAGTTGAAGGAAAGATCAACATGAACTGGACATCTGGAGAAAGGGGTAAGAGAGGTATATTCCAGGTTGAAAAACAAAAAAGGAAATATTGCCATTATAGAATATTGTGCTGGAGACACTAAAAAGGGAAAAGCCATAATCTGCAGAGGGTGGGGGTAGCACTTGGGGTGATGGTAGTAGTGGAGGCAAAACTTAGGATGCATGTTGAAGAATGATGAAAGACAAAATAATGTTGATTAGTTAGGAATAGGCCATGTCACTCACTTTGGGAGAGGAGAAAATAGATCTCCAACACCCTACCATACAAGACTTCTTTGGGAATCCAAATGAAAACTTGAGTCAAAGTTTCTTTTATTTCTAGGAAGGTGTGCAGAACTTCAACATGAATATTCATCAAAAGTACATGACAAGGCAGTGTACTCCATAAATGAACAACACAATAACTTTCATTTTCAAAGTTAGTCTAAGATGAATATACAGGTGTAGGCAAAAGTAGGGCTACAGTACATGAAACAGTTTATTCTTGCATTATTATTTATTATTGTATTATTTTCAATGTGAGCAATGTAAACCTCATTTTGTCCACCCTTGTAGTGGAGAATAATTTTTAAAACTTCAATAAAAGAGCTTTTCTTTTCCACAAGTACAGTTTTCTGTGATCAGAAGAAAATGGAAATCACCTTGCATTACAATGAAAATATTTTCTGCAGCGAGGTTGGGAGTTAAGTGGGCTCTATGCACAGGAGGAATAAGCTGCATGTGAATCCAT
The DNA here is from genome assembly GCF_963455305.1 of Plecotus auritus. NCBI lineage: Eukaryota > Metazoa > Chordata > Mammalia > Chiroptera > Vespertilionidae > Plecotus > Plecotus auritus. The sequence goes on along the minus strand of NC_137771.1, from coordinate 166,818,151 downwards.
ATAATAGTTTCACTTCCTTAACAGGTAAGGTATTTTATTCTAGTGGTTCCTAGGTATAATAAGTACCAGAATCCTAGGGCTTATGAAAAATCATAAATTTCTAGGTCCTATGCCAGCCACTAAAATGCAAATACTATGGTTTAAAAGATCCTCCATGTTCAAACTCCTAATGGTCTTCAAATTAATTTCATGCCACTAACAAGAAAAAGAATCCTGAGATGTTCTAAGTTAAAATTACAGTGGCTGAAGAGTGAGCGAAAGAGAAACGTTAGCCTGTTAATAGCTGTAGACCAGCTCTGACAAGGCTGCTCATATTCTTATATATCTGTTGGAATTTAGGATTAATTTCCAGGTGGCTATTTCCATGATTATTCACTTTTTTTTTTTCAATTACCAACATTCAATATTATTTTATACTAGAGGCTGGCAATCAGGGCCGATCAGGTTCCTCGCCTCCCCACTTCCCACTCTCTTCCTTCCCTTACTACCCACATCTACCGCCACCCACCCCCAGGTCCCCATCCCAGCCTGGGGCCCGGCCCTGATTGGGCAATCGGGGCCTGCTGGCTGGGAGGAGGGACCGGGAGGTTGGCCAGAAGGCCCCATCAGTGATCGTGACCTGTGGGCTGGGGGAAGCTCCTGCATTGAGCATCTGCCCCCTGGTGGTCAGTGCGTGTCATAGCGACCGGTCGTTCTGCTGTAACACCGCTTAGGCATATATATATATATATATATATATATATATATATATATATATATATATAATTAGTTTCAACTATACAGTATAGTGGTTAGACATATAATTTACGAAGTGATTCTCCCATAAATCCAGTACCCACCAGGCACTATACAGTGATTACAATAACTGTGCTTTCCTTTCTATCTCTATGACTATTTTGTAACTACCAATTTGTACTTCTTAATGCCTTCCCCCTTTTCACTCTGCCTACTAATCCCCTTCCCATCTGTCAACCATCAGTTTGTTCTCTATATCTATGAGTCTATTTCTATTTTATTTTGTTCTTTAGATTCCACATATAAGTGAAATCATATGGTACAGTATTTGTCTTTCTCTGACTTAATTCACTTAGCACAATACCCTCTAGGTCCATCCATGTTGTCACAAATGGATGTTCATTCTTTTTTATGACTGAATAATATTTCATTGTATATTTGTACCTACATCTTTTTTATCCAGACATTTAGGTTGCTTCCATATCTTGGCTATTGTAAATAATGCTGCAGGGGAGGCCCCTTCTAATTGCTAAATGGGATGCTGCCCAATTAATGGAATGCTTAATAAGCCCAATTTCAAAAAAAAAAAAATGCTGCAGTGAACATAGGGGTGCGTATATCTTTTTGAATTAGTGTTTTGGATTTCTTCGGATAATTACCCAGGAGTGGAATTGCTGGGTCACAAGGTAGCTCTATTTTTACATTTTTGAGAACCTTAGATACTGTTTTCTATAATGGCTGCATCAATTTGCCACAATTATCCACTTATTCACACATGAATTTTCCAGTCTGCTGGTTACAGCTCATCCACAGCAGCAGACACTTCTTCCTGGCAGATTCTGCTGAGCTTATCCCAGAACTAACTCTGCTTCCCCTTTTCCCATTCTCTTTATCTACAGCTAATGTAAATCTTTTAGAACAGCTTAAATCTTTCTCCCTGCCCCCATCCCACCACCGCCTTCTTGATGTATAATTTGCAAAATTTTGAGGCAATGGAGTTCATGTCCCAAGACTAGTCTTCTTTTTGGTCAGCAATTTTGGCTTTTTAATAAACCTTTCTTACAAAAGACTTTCAGCTGTGGAAGTTAAATTATTTGTTAACACCACATTTCCCTTTGCTCACCATGATCTAGCTATACAATTTTGTGTTAAGTTTCTCAAACATGGCAAGCTCTAAGCCACCTTAGAATCTCTGCATAACTTTTGTTTTCTATCTAGATTGCTTTTCTCTCCCATCTTTGCATCTTTGGTTCCTTCCCAACATGCTGAAACGTCATTCCTTCAGACAGATATATCCCTTCAAAATAGCACCCTCCTTATTGTCTACCTCACCCCTTTGTTTCCTTCACAACACAATCTCTATTTTACTTACTAATTAAATGTTTCCCTCATTAGAATACAAGCTGCAGGAGGGCAGAGACATATCTGTCTTGTTCACTAACACTATGTCTGGTTCATAATAGTCACTAAATAAATAAGTGGCAAAGGAGTTTCAATGTATCAAGCTAGGAAACTGTTTACAGAACAAATAAAGTATTTGTTGTCTCAGTGGTTGAGCATTGATCTATAAACCAGGAGGTCAAGGTTCAATTCTGGTCAGGGCACATGCCCAGGTTGCGGGCTCCATCCCCAGTAGGGGGTGTGCAGGTGGCAGCCGATCAATGATTCTCTCTCATCATTGATGTTTCTATCCCTCTCCTCCTCTCCCTTTCTCTCTGAAATAAATTTTTTTTAAAAAATGTGCAAAACTCCTTACACCTACAGGTGAATATGATGAAATTATGTGCGTTGGATTTTGTATATTCATGTCTTCTAATTTCAATTTCCTCTGTAAAATAGGAACAATGGTAGTATCAAAGCATTGAGATTTAAATGAAATATATAAAACTACTAATCTGGTATCTGGTGCCAACAAGAACTCTCAATAATGGTTAACTCGGCATTACCCAATACAAAGAATTTTCTTTTAAGGCTCTTAAAATCTCTAGCGTGAGAGATCTCACACAAGTGCTCCTTTTGACACTTTTACTCTTCTAATACCAAACTACTGGCAATTTCTGATTTCATGATGCTGCTGTCCACCTCCTTACCTTATGTGACAATTCCTTTACTAGAAAGCCATTCTCCTACCAACCGTCTGTCCCTTCTGGGAGTCTTGGTTTTAAACCCCAAGCTCTCTGTGAAGCTTTCCTGGGGAGACACCACCCCCCTCCCACGGAACTTATTACGCTGTCTACATGCTATCTCCGGACCTTGGGCAGAATATTAATGTTGCCTTTATTTTAACAAATTGTAATTTTTTGTAGCATTGTAACATTTATTGTTACAATCTGTCTCTTCCGCTGGACTGTGAGCTCTAGTCCTTTACAATAAGAGCACGACTGGATGCTAAAGCAAGACTGTGCGACGTGGACCCCTTTACTCAGCAGTGACGTGACCTTAGTGACGTCTCCCAACCTCCCTCATCTGTAAAAATGGGAGCGACAACTTGCAGAGCTGTTACTTGGAGTCCACGAGATTACAAGAAAGACCCTTAGGGACTGGATCCCTGAGGCCCAACGAGGAGTACATCCGCCGGCGCTGGCGGGGAAGGCGGGACCAAGAGTTCTGCGGAGCAGGCGCGTCCCACTGCGCAGGTGCAGGCAGGCAAGGCTGGGGGCTCTCTCTAGGGGCTGCGGGAGTAGTTCCGGGAGTCAGCTCGCAGCAGGGGCGCCCGGCCGTCGCGAAGCTGACGTCATCGCCGTGCGCTGCCACGTCTGCTCAGCTCTGCGGTAATGGAGGCTGAGGGAGAGTGCTGACGGCACTTGGCTCTGTTTGTAGCTTTAGCTCTGGCTCTGACTCTGCCGCTGACTCAGGGTCTGGGTCTAAGTCTGGGTCTGGCAACTCGAAGCTTGGACATCTTCTTTTCGACTCCGTGGGCTGGACGGCCTGCGGACAAGCACTTGGTTTGGAGCTCCTCAACGCGAGGAGGGAGTTCTCTTGCTTGGGGTCTCTCGTGTAAAGCTGCTGCCTGCTCCCAGGGATCCCGCCCCACCGGCCGGGCCTCCTCCATGCGTGAGTATAACGGAACTGCCGTGCTGTCCGTCTGTCCAAGGCCTGTTTCGGCTCTCCGGGTTGTGGGGCGGGGACCGCTTGTCCCCTCTTTGGGGGCAGGTCTATTGAAGTTTGTAGTCTCTCGCCATCCACCTACCCCCACTGCATCCTCTCGCCTCTTCCATTCCAGGTTTTTTTGCTCCACACCTTTCCCTTTGAGCAAGGACCAACAGTCCCTGCCTACATGCAGCGGTTTGAATAAAGCTATAGGAATAGTGCAGTCTGCAGCAGTGTTTTGAAAGCCAGAAGTTTTTTGTGTTGTTTTTTTTTTTTTTACGGTGTCATTCTTTAGTTTTTAAGTTGTATTGTGTAGTAAACAGATTTTCGTATCCATATTGGAGGAGCCGTGATTTTGCCAGATTGACGAGGACAGTTTCTTTTTCAGTCAGGATCTTCATCTGTGACTTAACTTTTCACTCTTGCAGTTTCAGTAATTTCTAAGAAATGTTACATACGTTTTTCTGGAGTGGGCATCCACTTGCGCTCCTTCCAATGTTTTCACTCTAACGGATGGAGATACCATTTGAACAGTTTTACTTTTACAGAGTTAAAAGGGTCGACTGGTCCATCATTGTCAGTCCTGACAACAACCTCTGTAGGACAGGGAACACTTTTTTTTTTCCTTTCTGATAAAGAAGCGCCTCAGTTAAAGTCAGATAATATGTAACACTTCTGAGCACAGAACCAGATCGCTTGGTAACAAAACGTAACATTTTGGACAGTGCTAATTCTCCTGTATTTCAAGTGCCTTACTGTGTAATATTATATTTGAATTGGAAGTGTTTATATTAGGTGTTTCTTGTAAATTTGTACCTGATTGTAGTATCTTTCATGTGCTATTCCTTACTGGCAAAAGATACAAATTGTGACTTCCCTGCCCTAGCTGGTTTGGCTCAGTGGATAGAGCATCTGCCTACGGACTGAAGGGTCCTGGGCTAGATTCCAGTCAAGGGCACATGCCTTGATCCCTGTGCAGAAGGCAGCCAATCAGTGATTCTCTCTCATCATTGATGTTTCTATCTCTATCTCCCTCTCCCTTCCCCTCTGAAATCAATAAAAATATTTTTAAAAAGCACAAATTGTGACTTCCCTAGTGCTGAACACACCTTAGATCAGAACTTACGCTTTTGATCTGACCTATTAGAGTTTGAGTATTCATTTCATTAGAATAAAGTAGGTAATAGATACTGAGAGCATTTGTTTGAAAATCTGGTTTTACAAGCCCTGTTCACTCAGTTTTTCTGGGTGTTTTCTTACATTGCTTAGTTTAAAAAATAGTAAACTGACATTTAAATGTGTGTCATTTTTGTTTGTTTTGTTATTGTTCAGAGTTGAAACAGGTTGACAGCCATTAACCTGGGTTGCAACTACAGGTGGCACTGGAAGCAGACTGGTTTCCGGACATGCCCGGTGGAAGGAGGGGCCCTAGTCGGCAGCAGCTAAGCCGTTCTGCTTTACCTTCTTTACAGACTTTGGTTGGTGGGGGATGCGGCAATGGAACAGGCCTGAGAAACAGGTAAAGAAGAAATAAGATTATTTGTAATTTGTAATATCCTGTGATCAGTAAGACTCACATAGAAGTCATCATGCTCTTCAGGTATTTGTTTATGAAGATAATTTCCTGACCCTGAAATAGAAATCCTGCCTTGAAAACTGAAAGCTCAGTATTTCAGAATACTTGGGAGGAGGAGAGTTGTGATATGGGGCCCACAAAGTGAAAGCAGTCCAATTCTTAGTTATGGTTCATAATCCAAATTCTAGTCATCACCTTTTTAGCTATTAAAGGAAGAGAGGGGCCCTAACCAGTTTTGTTCAGTGGTTAGATTGTTGGCTCATGGACTGAAGGGTCCTAGATTCGATTCCAGTCAAGGGCATGTACCTGAATTTCAGGCTCGATCCCCGGCCCGGGTCATGTTGTGTGCAGGAGGCAACTCATCAGTATGTCTCTCTCACATTGATGTTTCTCTGTATCTCCCCCTCCTTCCCACTCTCTCTAAAAATCAGTGGAAAAAATATCCTCGGGTGAGGATTAACAAAAATAAATAAATAAATAAATAAATAAATAAATAAATAAAAGAAGGGAGGAATGAATTAAAGCACAAGGCTTTTATTTTTTGGAGGGCAAATTAAAATTGACAGTTTATATGAGATTCTAAAATTGTAAGTCATATTCCACCAAGGGTCCTACAAATTATTCAAAAATTTGTTTGAAATTAATAAACTTTCAGCTGTAACTTAAACATCTTAAGATCTGTGTCATGTCGTATGAGAATAAAGAACATGATTTCTTTGTTTTGTTTTATTAATTCTTACCGAGTATATTTTTTCCATTGATTTTTAGAGAGAGATTGGGAGGGAGGGAGTATGGGAGGGAGTGGAGAGAGAGAAACACTGATGTGAGAGAGAATCATTGATTGGCTGCCTCTTGCACCGCCCCCCCCCCCCCCCCCCCGGCCGGGGGGATCAAGCAGGCAACCTGTGCATATGCCCTGACTGGGAATCGAACCCTGACCTCCTGGTTCATAGGTCTATGCTCAACCACTGAGCCACATCAACCAGGCTTTAATTGATTTTTCTTAGAGAGGGAGAGGAAGGGAGAGGGAGAGAGAAACATCAATTTGTTGTTTCACTTATTTATTCCCCCATTGATTGATTCTTGTATATGCTCAGATCAAACTCACAAGCTTGGTTTGTCGGGTCAGTGCTCTAATCAACTGAGCTACCTGACCAGTGCAGCTCTGCCTCTATATTAACTCCAGCAGTTCTTTGTTCTTCTGCTTGGACTTTGAGGATTCCCCTAGATCCGTGGTCGGCAAACTGTGGCTTGCGAGCCACATGCGGCTCTTTGGCCCCTTGAGTGTGGCTCTTCCACAAAATACCACGGCCTGGGTGAGTCTATTTTGAAGAAGTGGCGTTAGAAGAAGTTTAAGTTTAAAAAATTTGGCTCTCAAAAGAAATTTCAATCGTTGTACTGTTGATATTTGGCTCTGTTGACTAATGAGTTTGCCGACCACTGGTCTAGATAATTATGTTCTCAAATTGTCCCGTGGAATTCCTCCTCAGTGCCTCAGGGGTTGCTATGGAAGTGCTTTGAGGGACGAAAGAGGCTGGAAGGCCTAGCAATCTAGGCTTCAGGTTTCTTAGCCCTCTCTTAATCAGACTAACTCCTTCTATGAGTTTTAAGTATTGGGAGACCATGTAAAATACCTTTTGGGGAGAAAAAATGAAGTGTTCTGCTATTAAAAAAAGAGCTGAAAACCACATTCCTACGTGATTATGCTTGTACTTAAAAAGTGTGCAAGTAGAGTACTGGGAAGAACTAGGAACATTTGGAAATTACCTCTGCTCTTAGGTGATTTTAGCTATGATCATGTTTGCTTTTCTCTGCCTTCCTTGTAGCCCTTTATCCTGGCTTTCGAAGTTCCAATCATGGTTGCCTCGACCTACCATTCTTCATCTGCTCTCCTCCTTTAACATATATTTCTTCAGCAATTAACTGAGGTGGTGGGGAGAAAAACATATTTTTCAACAGATTAGAATAAAGTGAAAGATCATAGTTGTTCATGGTTTGCAAAGTCACTGTTATTGAGTGACTATTTTGTGACATTTTTACCTAAAGAGGTTATTTTGGGAGAAGATATTCTATATTTGTTTCTTGATGGGAAAGAAGCAGCCTAGAATAGTTTATCATATAAGACCTGGGGTAGAGTTATAAAAAATAGGGATAAAAACCAGTGGTAGACAGCCTAGAACAGGGGTGGGCAAACTTTTTGACTCGAGGGCCACAATGGGTTCTTAAACTGCACCGGAGGGCCAGAACAAAAGCATGGATGGAGTGTTTGTGTGAACTAATATAAATTCAAAGTAAAGGAGCGGAGGGGAGAGCAAGAGAACCCTTCGCTCTTTCGGCTCCGCGGGCCGGATAGAACAGCCGAACGGGCCGTATCCGGCCCGTGGGCCGTAGTTTGCCCACGGCTGGCCTAGAATATAGTTTCAGGCAGGATGTATACAAAGACAGGGTCCAGACGGGGAGAACTCTCTTCTGGAGTGTCTGCAGAGTACTGAAGAGAGAAATAGATAATTGCTTAGGTGTGATATAATTTCAGGTGATATCTTTGATTCTGTAAGACAGGTCAGCTGGAGAAGAGAGCATTGTGCCCGATTGGTGAAGTTAAACTTGAGAATGTCATAGAGCTAGTTTGGTGACATAGTCAAGATTGAAGTCTATAGTTCCCTGTCCTGTTTTCCACCTGTGGGGAGCAGGGATTTGTTCTTAGGACAGCTTGCATAGATGATTGCCTCCTAAAGGAGGAGGATATACTGTGAGTTTCCTAGAGCTTATAGTTGAGGGAGAATCTTATTTGAGAAGGACCGAGTGAGTTTTTCTTTGTTTTGTCCTTGCAGGTACTTTGTTACTAATATCACCTGAGCAAGTTCAAATGATCACTGCTTTATCCCTTCCTATTCTTTTTTATTCCTTTGAAGCCTCCTTGCTTTATCCATGTACTTAGGTAAATTCTTTTGCTTGCTGGCTCCATAAAAGCCAGTCTCAGACCTGGTATGTTAACTCTGTCTCATACAAACTTTATATGCAAGGACGAAGCAGGTATTCAACATAAACCACATTGTTTGCACAGATGCTTTAGGCACAGTGAGCCACTCTTATTATTTAGTGAAACTTTTATGTCATAAGGGAACTGTTTTCCAGTCAAGTTCCAGATGCCAGCTTTGCAAGCAGGCATTTCTAAGGTTGGCTATGCTGAGCACCTGCTTTCCTTTTGGGATTCTGGAGATGGTGTACTGCTAGGCAGAGAGTACCGCTATGGCCAGCCCTCAGTAAAAACTTTGCGTGCTGAGTCTATAATGAACCTTCCTTATAGATAGCACTTAACACATATTGTTGCAAATATTTACTGAGAGTTATGTATGTCCTGTATGACTCCACTGAGAAAGGATTCTTGGAAATGTGCACTTGGTTTTCTCCAGACTTTGCCCCATGTACCTTTTCCTCTGCTGATTTTGATTTGTATCCCTTTGCTGTAATAAATCTTAGCTGTGAGCACAACTATATGCCGAGTCCCATGAATCCTCCTAGCAAATCATCAAACCTGGGCTTGGCCTTGGGGACCTGCAACACAGTTTAAAGGATAATACTCAGTGTTAACATTGAGAAGAGTTCATTAAAGAGAATCTATTACAACCCTTGTATTATAGGCTCAGGGATATAGTTACTTTCTCAAAAACCACAGCTGATTAGTGGAAAATGTGGGAGAACTATTCCACATTGTATCTCAAACATTTGTATCTCTTTGGTTTTCTTTATTATATTTTCATATCCTGTTAGAGGAATACGTCTTTTTTTTTTTTAAGCCATGTCTTGCTGCCCTAGGAATAATTAAAAAAAAATAAATCTGTAATTTTCTTTCTTTCCTCCCCCCCCCCCCAATTCTTTATTGTGAAAAGTATTAAATATGTCTCCTTTTTCCCCCATTGACCTCTCCCCGGCCACTCCCACCCCCCAGCACATGCCCTCACCCCCCTACTGTCTGTGTCCTATGCTTATATACATGCAAGTCCTTTGATTGATCACTTATGGCACCACCTCCCCCGCCCCCCCCCCCCCCCCCCCGCAACATTCCCTCTTAGGTTTGGTGGTCTGTTCAATGCTTCTATGACTCTGGATCTATTTTTGTTCATCAGTTTATGTTGTTCATTATAATCCACAAATGAGTGAGATCATGTGATATTTATCTTTCTACAACTGGCTTACTTCATTTAGCATAATGCTCTCCAGGTCCATCCATGCTGTTGCAGATGGTGAGAGTTCCTTCTTTCTTACAGCATCGTAGTATTCCATTGTGTAGATGTACACAGTTTTCTAATCCATTCATCTGCTGATGGGCATTTAGGTTGTTTTCAAATCTTAGCTATTGTAAATTGTGCTGCTATGAACATATGGGTGCATATATCCTTTCTAATTGGTGTTTCTGATTTCTTGGGATATATTCCTAGAAGTGGGATTACTGGGTCCAATGGAAGTTCCATTTTTAATTTTTTGAGGAAACGCCATACTGTTTTCCACAGTGGCTGCACCAGTATGCATTCGCACCAGCAGTGCAAGAGAGTTCCTTTGTCTCCACATCCTCGCCAGCACTTGTTGTTTGTTGATTTGTTGATGACAGCCATTCTGACAGGTGTGAGATGGTACCTCATTGTACCTCTTGGATGATTAGTGACTTTGAGCATGTTTTCATATGTCTCTTGGCCTTCTGTATGTCCTCTTTCGAAAAGTCTAATTAGGTCCTTTAACCATTTTTTGATTGTAATGTTTATCTTCCTTTTGTTGAGTTTAGAGTTCCCTGTAAATTTTGGAGATTAAACCCTTATCGAAGATAACATTGGTAAATATGTTCTCCCATGCAGTGGGCTTTCTTGTTTTGTTGATGGTTTCTTTTGCTGTGCAGAAGCTTTTTATTTTGATGTAGTCCCATTTGTTTATTTTCTCCTTAGTTTCCATTGTCCTAGGAGCTGTATTGGTAAAGATATTGCTATGACATATGTCTTGATATTTTTGCTGCCTATGGATTCTACTAAGATTTCCATGGCTTCCCATCTTAGGTTTAAGTCCTTTATCCATTTTGAGTTTATTTTTGTGTATGGTGTAAGTTGGTGGTCTAGTTTCATTTTTTTGCATGTATCTGTCCAATTTTCCCAAAAACCATTTATTGAAGAGAATGTCTTGACTCCATTGTATGCTCTTGCCTCCTTTGTTAAAAATTAATTGAGCATAATGGCTTGGGCTAATTTTTGGGTTCTCTGTTCCGTTCCATTGATCTATATGTCTGTTCTTGTGCCAGTACCAGGCAGTTTTGAGAACAATGGCTTTGTAATACAGCTTGAAATCTGGTATTGAGATCCCACCTACTTTGTTCTTCTTTCTCAGGATTGCTGTGACTATTCAGGGTCTTTTTTTATTCCAGATGAATTTTTGGAGAGTTCTTTCTAGGTCTGTGAAATATTGTTGGTATTTTAATGGGGAGTGCATTGAATCTATAGATTGCTTTGGGTAGTATGGACATTTTAATGATGTTGATTCTCCCAATCCATGAACATGTTATGTTCTTCCATCTGTTTACGTCTTCCTCTATCTCTTCTTTCAGTGTCCTGTAGTTTTCCGCATATAGGTCTTTTACCTCCTTAGTTAAGTTTATTCCTAGGTATCTTAATTTTTTTGGTGCGATGGTAAATGAGATTGCTTTTTTAGTCTCTCTTTCTGTAAGTTCACTATTGGTGTATAGAAATGCCATAGATTTCTTGGCATTAATTTTGTATCCTGCTACATTGCCGAATTCATTTATTAAGTCTATTAGTTTTTTGATGGAGTCTTTCGGGTTTTTTATGTACAATATCATGTCATCTGCAAATAAGGACAGCTTTACTTCTTCTTTTCCAATTTGGATGCCTTTTATTTCTTCTTCTTGTCTAATTGCAATGGCTGATACTTCCAGTACTATGTTGAATAGGAGTGGTGAGAGTGGGCATCCCTGTCTTGTTCCTGTTTTTAGGGGAAATGGTTTTAGTTTTTGCCCATTGAGTATGATGTTAGCTGTGCGTTTATCATATACTAGAGGCCCGGTGCACGAAATTCGTGCACGGGGCGGGTGGGGGGGGGCAGGGGCGGGTGTCCATCAGCCCAGGCTGCACCCTCTCCAATCTGGGATCCCTCTCACAATCCAGGACTGCTGGCTCCCAACTACTCGCCTGCCTGCCTTCCTGATTGCCCCTAACCACTTCTGCCTGCCAGCCTGATCACCCCCTAACCACTCCCCTGCCAGCCTGATTGATGCCTAACTGCTCCCCTGCCAGCCTGTTTGCCCCTAACTGCCCTCCCCTGCAGGCCTGGTGCCCCCCAACTGCTCTCCCCTGCAGGCCTGGGTCCCCCTCAACTGCCCTCCCCTGCAGGCCTGGTCACCCCTAACTGCCCTCCCCTGCAGGCCTGGTCCCCCCCCAACTGCTCTCCCCTGCAGGCCTGGGTCCCTCCCAACTGCCTTTCCCTGCAGGCCTGGTCGTCCCCAACTTCCCTCCTCTGCCGTCTTGGTCACCCATAACTGCCCTCCCCTGCAGGCTTGATCACCCCCAACTGCCCTCCCTTGCAGGCCCGGTCCCTCCCAACTGCCCTCCCCTGCTGGCCTGATTGCCCACAACTGCCCTCCCTTGCAGGCCTGGTCCCTCCCAACTGCCCTCCCTCGCTGGCCATCTTGTGGTGGCCATCTTGTGTCCACATGGGGACAGGATCTTTGACCACATGGGGCAGCCATCTTGTGTGTTGGAGTGATGTTCAGTCTGCATATTACTCTTTTATTAGATAGGATAGAGGCCTGGTGCACAGGTGGGGGCCAGCTGGTTTGCTCTGAAGGGTGTCCCGGATCAGGGTGGGGGTTCCCTTGGGGCAGGGGTGGGCAAACTTTTTGACTCGAGGGCCACAATGGGTTCTTAAACTGGACCGGAGGGCCGGAACAAAAGCATGGATGGAGTGTTTGTGTGAATTAATATAAGTTCAAAGTAAAGGAGCGGAGGGGAGAGCAAGAGAACCGGATAGAACAGTCGGATCTGGCCCACAGGCCATAGTTTGCCCAAGGCTTCCTTGGGGTGTGGGGCGGCCTGGGCGAGGGGCCTGTGGTGGTTTGCAGGCCGGCCACGCCCCCCGGCGACCCAAGCAGAGGCCCTGGTATCTGGGGTTTATTTATCTTCTACAATTGAAACTTTGTAGCCTGGAGCAGAGCCAAGCCTTCTGCTTGCTCTGTGGTGGCAGCCATTTTTTTTTTTTTTTGATTTATGTATCTTCTATAATTGAAACTTTGTAGCCTTAAGTGGAGGCCTGAGCCGGCCAGGGTGTGCGGAAAGCTTGGCTTCCTCCATCGCCGGGGGCAACCCTAGACTCCTGCTCTTTCCAGTTGCGTGGCTGCCGCCATTTCTGTTTGGGTTTATGTATTTTCTATCATTGAAACTTTGTAGCCTTGAGTGGAGGCCTGGGCCGGCCAGGGCAGGCGGAAAGCTTGGCTTCCTCCATCGCCAGGGAAACCCAAACCTCCCTCCTGCTCTCTGTGGCTGTAGGCATCTTGGTTGGGTTTATTTGCATATTTGCTCCTGATTGGCTGGTGGGCGTGGCTTGTGGGTGTAGTGGAGTGAGGGTTAATTTGCATATTACTCTTTTATTAGATAGGATAGCTTTTATTATGTTGAGGTATGATCCTTCTATTCCCACCTTATTGAGAGTTTTTATCAAGAAAGGGTGTTGGATTTTGTCAAATGCTTTTTCTGCATCAATTGATATGACTACTTGATTTTTATCTCAATTTGTTTATGTGATGTATCACGTTTATTGATTTGTGGATATTGTACCATCCTTGCATTCCTGGGATAAATCCTACTTGGTCATGGTGTATGATCTTTCTGATGTATTGCTGGATCTGATTTGCTAGAATTTTGTTGAGGATTTTGGCATGTATGTTCATGAGGGATATTGGCCTGTAATTCTCTTTTATTGTGTTGTCTTTATCTGGTTTTGGTATTAGGGTGATGCTGGCTTCATAGAAGGAGCTTGGAAGTGTTCCTTCCTCTTGAATTTTTTGGAATAGTCTGAGGAGGATAGGTTTTAGTTCTTCCTTGAATTTTTGGTAAAACTTCACTGTGAAGCCGTCTGGCCCCGGGCTTTTGTTTGCTGGAAGCTTTTTGATGACTGCTTCAATTTCTTCCATAGTTATTGGCCTATTGAGATGTTTAGGTTCTTCCTGATTGAGTTTTGGAAGGTTATATTTTTTTAGGAATATGTCCATTTCCTCCAGGTTGTCCAGTTTGTTGGAATAGAGTTATTTGTAGTATTTTTTAACAATCCTTTGTATTTCTGTGGGGTCTGTTGTTATTTCACCTTTTTCATTTCTGATTTTGTTTATTTGGGTTCTCTCTCTTTGCTTCTTGGTGAGCCTGGCTAGAGGTTCATCAATCTTGTTTATCCTTTCAAAGAACCAGCTCTTGGTTTTGTTGATCTTTTGTATTGTTTTTTTGGTCTCTATGTCGTTTATCTACGCTCTTATCTTTATTATTTCCTTCCTTCTGCTTACACTGGGCATTTCTTGTTGCTCTCTTTCTAACTCTTTGAGTTGTAGGGTTAGGTAATTTATTACCATTGTTTCTTGTTTTTTGCAGTAGGCTTGTAGAGCTATGAACTTCCCTCTCAAGACTGCTTTTGCTGTGTCCCATAGATTTTTGGATTGTTGTGTTTTCGTTGCCATGATGTTTTTTATTTCTTCCTTGATCTCTCTGGTAACCCAGTCATTGTTTAATAGCATGCTGTTTAGTCTCCATGTGTTTGATTTTTTTGGATTGTTTTTATTGTAGTTGATTTCCAGTTTTATGCCACTGTGATCTGAGAAGATGCTTGATATGATTTCTATCTTCTTGAATTTGAAGAGATTTTGCCTATGTCCCAACATATGGTCTGCCTTTGAAAATGACCCATGTGCACTTGAGAAGAACGTATATTCTGTGGCTTTGGGATGAAATGTTCTGAAGATGTCAATTAATTCCATCTGGTCTAGTGAGTCATTTAGGATTGATGTTTCTTTGCTGATTTTTTGTTTACAGGATTTGTTCAATGGTGATAGTGGGGTATTAAAGTCTCCTACTATGATTGTATTGCTGTCAATCTCTCCTTTGATATCTTCCAGGAGTTTTTTTATGTATTTGGGTGCTCCTGTATTGGGTGCATATATGTTTACCAGAGTTATTATTTCTTCTTGTTGGATTGTTCCCTTTAGTATTATGAAGTGGCCTTCCTTATCTCTTATGTTCTTCACTTTGAGATCTAATTTGTCAGATATAAGTATTGCTACCCCAGCTTTTTTTTTCATTTCCATTCGCCTGAAAAACCTTTTTCCATCCCTTTACCCTCAGTCTGTATGCGTCTTTTTTTCTGAGGTGGGTTTCTTGTAGACAGCAGATATATGGGTTGTGTTTTCTTATCCAATCCGTTACCCTATGTCTTTTGATTGGGGCATTTAATCCATTTACATTTAAAGTTATTATTGATAGGTACTTATTTGTCACCATTTTTATTCTTTACCCCTGTGTTCCTTCTTCGCTTCCTATTTCTTTTTTTTACAGCAGACCCTTTAGCATTTCTTGCATTGCTGGTTTGGTGGTAATAAATTCCCTTAGTCCTTTTTTGTCTATGAAGCTCCTGATTTCACCCTCAATTTTGATTGATAGCCTTGCTGGGTACAGTATTCTTGGATTCAGACCCTTCCTTTGCATGACTTTGTATATTTTATTCCATTTCCTTCTGGCCTGATGAGTTTCTGTTGAGAAACCAGTTGCTAGTCTGATGGGGGTTCCTTTGTAGGTAACTTTCTGTCTTTCTCTGGCTGCTTTTAAGATTCTTACTTTGTCGTTGGTGTTTGCCAATTTAATTATAACGTGCCTTGCCATCGTTCTTTTGGGGTTTATTTTGCTTGGGACTCTGTGAGCTTCTTGGATTTGTGTGTGTTTTTTCTTCCCTATATCAGGGAAGTTTTCTGTCATTATTTCTTCAAACAGGTTTTTTATTCCTTGCTCAGTTTCCTCTCCTTCTGGAACCCCTGTTATGCAGATGTTGTTTTGTTTCATGTTGTCCCAAAGTTCCCTTAGGCTCTCCTCCTACTTTTTAATTTTTTTTTTTTTCTAGAAGCTGCTCTACTTGGGTATTTTTTCCTACCTTGTCCTCTAGCTCACTGATGCGGTCCTCTGCTTCTTCTAGTCTACTCTGGATGCTTTCTATTGAGTTCTTTACAGCAGCGATGTCATTTTTCATTTCTTCTTGGTTCTTCTTCATTTCCTCTTGGTTCTTGCTCATATTGTCGAATTTATCTTCCATTCTTTTCAGCCACCTTATGACCATTTCTCTGAATTCTTTCTCTGACAGGTTGCTTGCCTCCATTTTGTTTACTTCCTTTTCTGGTGATGCCTGCTTTTCTTTCATATGCGGGCTGTTTCTTTGTCTCCCCATGGTCTCTCTTCTCCGGGTGTCTGGTTATGTAGTTTTCTCTCTTCTGCATTGATTTAAAGGCACAAAATACAACACAACCAGGTACAACGCACAAGGCACTGAACAGAAATGTATTCACGATATTAATAACCCCAAATAAAGGTGACCACCAGAGAAAGGCAAATTAGGGGATAGGAGAGAAAGAGGAAGAGAAGAAAGAAAAAGGAAAGAAAGGAGTGCCAAAATGAAATTGGGAAAAGGAAAAAAAAAAGTAAGAGAGAAAAGAAAGAGAATAAGAAAGAAAAGGGGAACAAACTATATATTTGGGGAGAAAACGCCAATAGAACAGCCACTAATCCCAGAAAATACCAGCAACAAGTACCTGGAGATGAATACAAACTACAAGCAACAACTAATATCAAGCGAGGGAGGGAAAACAGAAGCAAAAAACAAAAAAAACAAAGCAAACAAACACAACAAAAAAAAAGAATAAGCAAAACAATTTCACAAGCAAACATAAAAAAATCGATATAATCAACATTCAAGCAAACAACAACAAAAGGACAGAGAGAAAAATAATTTTTTGGATAGTGAAGACAGAGAAGAGGGAGGTGTGTATGAACTCGGAGCAGGGGCTGGGAAATTAGATATATAAGTAGGGTGAAATTTTAACGGGGTAAAAAGAAAGAATAGGACGAATCTAAAGCAGGAGAAGGGTAAGAGAAACAGGACAACAAAAGGGGAAAAGTTAGGAAGAGAGTGATGGCATAAAGGTAGAGTTGAGATAGAGTAGAATGATGCTAAAGGAAAGATGAAAATAGACTGTAGAACACTAATCTCACAAGTCAAATAAAGAGACAATAAAATGATACTTTTTTTAGAAGAAAGGTAAAATAGTAGTAGTAATAATAAAAATAAAAATAAAATGTGCAGTAGTGAAGTTCATTCACTTCCTCTATTTTTCTGTTTGGCACGCCTGTTTCCCAGTCAGGACAGTATTGTGGTTCCCTGCATTCCACTGCTCCTCAGTGTTGTAAGCCAGTCCTGATTTTTAAGCAGGCAGTGTGTCTTACTTTCTTATATTCCTTTATTTGTGATTACACAAGAGTCAGTTTGTGATTCAGCCCCTGGGTGGCAGTGTTTCTGGATTGACCTCTGGGTCTATAGGTCCTCTCTAGCCTGTGCTTAGATCCTGCTTTCCCTGTGGCACTCAATACCGGTTTGTGGGAGTGGGCTGCCCCAGAGCTGGTTCTCCGATGGTCACTCCCCACTCCGATCCCCAGGTTCCAGAAAAACAGCTTTCCCCTGCAGTCTCCTAGGGTGTCCCCAACTGGGTGATCCCATGCACTGGGCTCAGCAATCAGAAGCAAGGATTTAAAGAGGAGAAAGCGCAAGTGTGCGAACTCCGGGGATGCGCGTAAGTCTGCGCAGTCCTTCCTCCCCTTTCCCCCCCCCCCCCCCCCCCCGCCGTGTCCAAGCAGCCGGCACACTTTTAAAATTTTTAGGCTGTCCTTCTGCGTCTGATCAAAATGGGTTGCTTTTTAGAGATCCCCTCTGTTAGCAGCTCTGAGGACTCCCTTCCACATTCACAGATCACGCCAGCCCCAACAGCCATGGATTTTTTTAGGCGCAGACTTCCCCCGGTCCTCCAGCTTCCGCAGTGCACGCGTTTCTCTGTCCTGCCGGGACCAGAGACCTCACCTTATCCCAGGTGAAATCTGATCTTTCCGTGGTGGAGTGTTGAGCTCCTCTGAATCCGTGTGTTTGCGCCAATTGGGGACCGGTGCTCTGGGGTTCGCAGCTGTTCGGTGGGTGCCGCGGTTGTAGATTTTCAGGCTTCTGATAATATCCACTTTCCCCTTCAAGGTGGCGCGGTCTCTGCGTCAAATATGGTGGCTCCGGGAGGGAACCCAGCAGCAGTGTGGGCTTCCTGGTCAGGGGAGCCCCGTCCAGCAGTCCCCCACCTTCTCCTGGAGTATAGCTGTCCCTTAACTCACCAACAGACACTCCCCATGCGACCCTCAGCTGTTCTTTCTATCTACTCCGGGACAAGGCTCAGGACACATCTGTCTATTCCGCCGCCTTTTTTTTTTTTTTAAAGCCTGTATATCTTAACTAGTATTTTAAGAGATTTCTATTTTTCTTATGACTATATTGGTCCGCTGTCTTCTCAACCTAAAGGTATGTATTTGTAGTAAAGTAGGAAAATTATAGTCCTTAAGATTATGGTCTGATAGACAAGACATCCTATTGAATAAAGAGGGGAATATGCTAATTGACCCTCACACCATTGCAACGATGGTGGTGCCCACAGCCAATAAGGAGGGAATATGCTAATTGACTGCCACACCCTCAAAGATGGCAGTGCCCACAGCCACAGATGGTGGTGCACAGTCCCCACAGCCCTGCCGGAGCAGCAGGCACGCAGCACAGCTGGGCCCGCCCCCCAGGTGGGTCCGGCCGCGCCTCGCGCCTGCCTCTGGAATCCCCCAGTCCCCTTAGCTCCCAGCTGCTCTGGATCAGCTCGAGGCACAGGCAAGCCTCAGATGTTGGCTGCCCAGCTGCCCAGGGCCGGCCCAAGGCGCAGGCAAGCCTCGGATGGGGCTGCCCAGCCACCCAGGGCCACCCGAGGCTCATGTAACCAGGGCTGGCCGAAGCGAAGCGCTGCTGGCAGTGGCAGCAACAGAGGTGTGATGGGGGCGTCACCTTTCCCTGATTGCCGGGTTGCCTCCCGCCCCTGAGGGCTCCCAGACTGTGAGAGGGGGCAGGCTGAGCTGAGGGACCCTCCCCCCTCCAGTACATGAATTTTCATGCACCAGGCCTCTAGTAGATATATACAAAAATTATATAATAGTATGAACAGTACAATATTAAAGACATATTTTATGTGCCAGCGAGTCAGCTCCAACTCCTGGTGAGCCTGTGAATTAGTGATGTCCACAGGGTCCTGTACTCAACAATGTTCTGTGCCTAAGACTTCTTTTATGGAGTCAGTCCATCTCACTATGGTCTTCTTTTCCTGCTGCCTTACATTTTTCCCAGCATAAAGGCATAGTTTAGGTGTAATGGTGGCACAGAGGAGAGATGAATTAGTTTTGATTGAGTAAATCAGAGTAAGCTTCATAGGGGATATACTTGATCATTTAAAAAGTCATCAAGGATTTTTTCAGTAAATGTGTATGTGAGAGGTTAAGGAGGATGTTTTTGGAGATGAAGCTAGTCTGTTAAGCAGAGGACCTCATAGGACATACTAAATTTTTTCAATATTATCCTGTTGGTAGTGGAGAGGCATTCATTCAAGAGAGTAACATTTTAGAAAGATCAGACTTTCACTTTAGAAAGATCTCTGAAGGAAGGTTGGAGAATTTGGTGAAAGTGGAGTTGAATTTATGGGGATTACTACAGTAGTTTAGATTAAAAAATAGTAATTGCTTGAACTAAGACAGGGGGTTTAGAGAGGAGGGTACAGTTTGGAGAAAGTTTTATAAAGTGGAATATAAGATTTAGAGAGTGATTGGATGAGGCAGAAGGAAAGTTATAATATGACTGCCAGGTTTCTGATTCAGGCAGCTAACTGGATGGGACATGAACTAGAGCCAGGACCGCAGGAGGAGGAATACAGAGATGTCCAGTAGACAGCTTGGTAACATGGGTCTAAAACTCAGCAGTGAGCTCGGTGGAGAAAAATTTTTGTTTTCAGCATCTAGAGGATAATGGAAACCATGGCCACATATTAGATCACTGAGAGGGTATCCATGAAGGGAGAAGCCAAAGATCCTAGGGTAGAATTTGGGGGAAGGCTAAAGGTTAAAGGGTAGGTGGAGAAGGAAACAGGAGCCCTTTATGCTGTATGACACTGCAGGGTAATCACTATTTGAGCTAACCCTAGTTTTCTCTTCCAGGAATGGTAATGCTATTGGCCTTCCGGTCCCACCTATCACAGCCTTAATCACCCCAGGTCCTGTTCGTCATTGCCAAATTCCTGATTTGCCTGTGGATGGGAGCCTGCTCTTTGAATTTCTCTTTTTCATCTACCTGCTGGTTGCACTGTTCATTCAGTACATCAACATCTATAAAACAGTGTGGTGGTATCCTTACAATCATCCTGCTTCTTGTACTTCATTGGTAAGTCTTAATCGGCCTTTACATTCTTCATGTTACTTAGCCAAGAAACTAGTTGGAAAATCTATGTGTAGAAATTATTTTTCATAATAATTTTTCTTCTAATAAAATTTTTTCCTGTTAAACCAAGATTACTTTCAGAAATATAATGTCATAAGATTGTTTGAAATATAAAATATCTGGCTTTGATCTATGACTGGAGGAGGTAAAAATATAAATGAAAATGCAGAAAACATTAAAATAATTTTTTTTAAATATTTTATTGATTTTTTACAGAGAGGAAAGGAGAGGGATAGAGAGTTAGAAACATCAATGAGAGAGAAACATCGATCAGCTGCCTCCTGCACACCTCCTACTGGGGATGTGCCCGCAACAAAGGTACGTGCCCTTGACCGGAATCGAACCCGGGACCTTTCAGTCCGCAGGCTGACGCTCTATCCACTGAGCCAAACCGGTTTCGGCAACATTAAAATAATTTATTAAAATAATACCATGAGAAGGTTTTTTTATTTAGCTTTCTCTATATCATGTTATATTTGTTGGAAATTTAAAGTGCCAATATGTTTAAATTCTAACAACTCTACTCTTTTAATGACTGTACTAGGATAATGGAAGCTTCTATAACAAATAAGCCCAAAATTTGTATAATTCTCCAAACACATAACAGTCTGAGGTAGTTGGCAGGAATAGCACACTTTCCATATGGTCAGTCAGGGGACCCAGGCTGATGCTGACAAACGTCTTACAATGAGTGGCTTTCAGGGTGGCTGCAGTCCGTCCCTGTCAGCCAGAAAGGGAAAAGAGGAAAGGGAACTATAAAGGAGAGTTTCTTATGGGCCAGGGTTAGTTATATAATTTTCACATGTGCCCTGCAAGGGAGTCTGGAAAATGTAGTCCTTTTACTGAATTCATTGTTACCCTGAATAAAATTGGGTTCTGTTACAAAAATAAAACTGAGAGAAGAGCAAACTCTTTCTGATAAAGTACACGACAATATTTTGTAGGTTTCTTCTATCTTCTCTCCAGTTATTTAGGAGGGGTGTGATAATCTTGATGCAGAGAATGTTCTCCATAGAAGGATATATAAAGTAACGATAAGACTAGTCAAGTAAGTGGTTGGTATTGGCAGTTTTGAATGGGCAATAGAGATACGCTCTAGGAGAAAGAAAACTATTGTCCTGTGTAGTTTATATATGCATCTGTGACTTACAAATGATTCAAAAATCTCCCTGGCCCAGTGAACATAGAAAGGAAGGAAATGCACACGAAAATCTTCAAGATGGCATGGGAAGGGAATAAACATTTTTCTTTTAAATGTTTGTATCAATTAGTTGTTCTTGGAATTAACCATTAAGAATTTTCTTTCCATAGTGACTATCTGCTTACTTAATATTAGGTGAAGAGAATTACAGTTTTTAAAAAAATATATTTTTATTGATTTCAGAGAGGAAGGGAGAGGGAAAGAGATAGAAAACATCAATGATGAGAGAGAATCATTGATTGGCTGCCTCCTGCACACCCCCTACTGAGGATCAAGCCCACAACCCAGGCATGTGCCCTTGACCGGAATCGAACCCAGGACCCTTCAGTCCCCAAGCTGACACTCTGTCCACTGAGCCAAACAGACTGGGGCGAGAATTTCAGTTTCTTTATTTAAGAATTGTAATGATTTAGTGCCAAATTGAATGCTTTTTTTTTTTTTTTGCGTTTTTGTAAAAATTGATTTCAGAGATAAGAAAGGAAAGGGAGAGACAAATAGAAATATCAGTGATGAGAGAGAATAATAGATTGGCTGCTTCCTGTACGCTGCCTGCTAGGGATCCAGCCTGCAACCTGGGCATGTGCCCTGACTGGGAATCAAACCTTGACCTCCTGATTCATAGGTTGACACTCAACTACTGAGCCACACAGTCCGAGCTGTATATTTTATTTTTAATAGTCCCCACCAGAATTATGAGTTTATTGAATGTAGAAACTATACTTCTTCTATCTTTCTTTGACCAGGGTGTTATAAAATGAAGAGTTTGGATTAGATGATCTTTAAGGTTTCTTCTTGTTATATAGCTCTATAAACACCTCACTAGCCTAACAGTGACACTAGCAAATGCTTATTAAAATATTTACTATATTCTTTGCAAGTATTATTTCATTTACTCTTTGTATAAATAGGTAGGTACTAATGTATGACTCCCATTTATGAATGAGTTATAGGAGACCTAGAAATTATGAAACTGGCTCAGAATCACATAGTGACACAGTGAGCACTCAAATCCAAACCTATCTGCTATGTTTAACTTCCTGTATTTATTCTATATTTACTCCATAAGTACATTATACAATTTCTACTTTGACATTATATAGAAACTTCTCACTTGTTGAGTTTTCAGGCTAAAAAGAGCTTTTCTGCCAGCCACTTTTAAAAGTCTTTTACAAATGTTGCTTTGAAACAAAGGGAACTAGTGTTCCTGTCAATCAGGAAGCTGTTACTATGCTGCTGATTCCAGACTTATGTTTTCTTTGCTCTGACATAAAGGGTGACCTTCACTTGTTCATCTCCCCACTTTACTCAGTTTGAATTTAAGTTTTATGTGATACTTGTTTGCAGAAACCAACTCAAATCTAGAAATTCAGTTGCAAGACAGTCTGAAAATGTTTTTAGCTTTCCAGTCTCTGCTACAGAGAGGAAGGCACACTTAAGTGAGGTTATTGTGTGTTCTGGTTCACTGATCAGCCACATGTGATCCTTCTCCCACAAAGTTCAAAATTTAGTTGTGAAGCTAAGAGTAACATATGTGGAACAGCAAATAAGATTTTATCCCATTAAACTGAAAGGGTCCTGAATCAGTGAACTGTTCAAAGATAAATGGGCTTTCAGAGACTTAGTTACTACCCATCACTAAAGGTGTGCAAGCATAGCATGTGGCAGCCTGACAGGGATTTCTAGAAGGGACTTATACCTCAACTAGTGGTCTGTCTCCTTTAAGTTTCCTTCTATTATGCATGCCACACTGAGAAATTTGTCACATTTATATATAAGGTTTTTCTTTTTCCATTTCAAGATCTTAGTAATTATCAAAAAGAAAATGTGAACACCTAAATATGTAAAGTATCATTCTAGCTATCAAGAAACTAGCTAAATGAGTCCTAACCCCAAGAAACATAATCCTAACCCCAAGAAACATAAAAATAATAAGTAGTATAGTAAATTATTGAGAAGTGGAAGACTGATTAATCAAGTATTCCTGGTTTACAGAAAGTTAATCATAAGCTGATGCATTTCCAGCAATTTAGAATATAACAAAATTTGCTTAACATTAAAATATATTAGGCACTTAAATCTTTTTATATTAAAAAATGTCTTAGATGCACTAGTATTGCATAAATGGACCCCCAGACATTAGCTATGGAGTCTAGTAAATTTTCTTGCATTATTTTGGAGGAGTGGGTTGAGCAAGGAAGGGTATCAAAACTAAGGGAAGATAGATTGCTTCCGGAGCAGGATGCAGTAAGCCGGGTATTGCTGTGCTTCAACTCCCTCTCCGTCTGCATCTTGGCCCTCACTACTGCAATGAGCTTCCTCAAAAGTTTCCCGCCACCCAGGTCGGCTGAGGGGCTCTGGCAGCAGCAGCCTGATACCGGGGTGGTGCTGAATGGGAAGGGCCTGGGCACCGGCACTCTTTGCATTGCTGAGAGCCGCCTGTCTTGGTTAGATGGCTCTGGATTGGGATTCTCACTGGAATACCCCACCATTAGTTTGCATGCAGTGTCCAGGGACCTAAATGCCTATCCATGAGAGCATTTATATGTTATGGTGAATGCCAAATTTGAAGAAGAATCAAAAGAATCTGTTACTGATGAAGAAGAGGAAGACAGTGATGATGATGTTGAACCTATTGCTGAATTTAGATTTGTGCCTAGTGATAAATCAGCAGTGGAGGCAGTGTTCACTGCAATGTGTGAATGCCAGGCTTTGCATCCAGATCCTGAGGATGAAGATTCAGATTATTATTATGGAGAAGAATATGATGTGGAAGCACATGAACAAGGGCAGGGGGACATCCCTACATTTTACACCTATGAAGAAGGATTATCCCACTTAACAGCTGAAGGCCAGGCCACATTGGAGAGATTAGAAGGAATGCTTTCTCAGTCTGTGAGTAGCCAGTATAACATGGCTGGAGTCCGGACAGAAGATTCAGTAAGAGATTATGAAGATGGGATTGAGGTGGATACTATACCCACAGTTGCTTGACAGTTTGAGGATGCAGATGTTGATCACTGAAAATGATTTTATGTTGCTTTGGGATTCTGCTCATAACTGTAGGAGAGAACTTTGTGCCTTTTCCTCTGTGGAGGGGGTGTTGATGAAAATATTTTTCCTTCTCCAAAACTTCCTGAACCAGTTCTTTCTTGAGACAGACTGTATGAGACAACAAGTTGTCACCAGCAGAAGAAACTATGACTTTTATTAAGCAAGATGAATTTACTTAACTAAGAGGGTATTTGTAGTTTATCTTTTATCCCCAAACTTTCTGTGTCTAGGTACCTTCTGAATAGGCCTATAATTCCTGCCTTCCATGTATGTATCTTCTGTAACCTAGCAGGGGTATGTGGTGAAAATGCATGGGCACTTAGGTGTTGGTAGACGGGATGGAAGAGAGGCTGAATCTAAGATAGACCCCTTTAGGGCCTAAGGATACCGTTACCCTTAAAAAAAAAGACAAAGATCTCAGATGAATCTGGCCTCTGCTCGTTCTCTACAGGGGTAAGGATCTTTTTCCTATTGGGACACAGATTAATCATTCAGGCATCTCTAGGGAGCCTTTTTGGAAACATCCCAGCCACACATACTAACACAAGTGCTGCTTCTGACTAGCTTTTGCTTTGCTCCTTTCACCATGTTTCACCAGTCTGTTCTATTATAGCTTCTTAGGTTATGTTATATCCTTTAATTTCTAGCCTCTTCATTCAGTTTCTGTAGCAGAACACATGAAATTGGGATGAAGTCCTTAAAGTACTCCACATGATAATTTTTTGTCTTTGTAATAGCTTAACAAATAAATCTAGGTTTTCTATGTTAAAAACCAAACCAAACAAACAACTAAGAGAGGATAAATATTGTTAGAATAAAAAATACTAAAAAGGAAAAAGAGATGATCTGAAGAATGTATAGTAAGCCACTCTCTTGACATCCTTTCTGCTCTGCCTTTAAAATGTATCCCAAATCTGTCCACTCCATCTCCATTGCTACTGATCCTCTTTAATCCATAATCATTTTTCACCTGAATCAAAAGCAATAGCTTCTTAATTGATTTTGCCCCACTATAATATATTCAACACAGAGCAATCAGCGTGAGCGTTTTAAAATACAAATAGAACCATGGCACTCTTTGCCCGAACATTTCTTTTTTTTAATTTTTATTGATTTCAGAGAGGAAGGATGAGGGAGAGAGAGATGGAAACATCAATGAAGAGAGAGAATCATTGATTGGCTGCCTCCTACATACCCCCTATTGGGGATCGAGCCCACAACCTGGGCATGTGCCCTTGACTGGAATTGAACCCAGGACCCTTTAGTCCGTAGGCTGACGCTCTATCCACTGAGCCAAACCGGCGAGGGCCTGAACACTTCTATGACTTACCATCAGGGGAAAAAAATGAGGATTAACAAAAAGCAAACAACAAAAAAAAATGAAATACAAATTGGTAGTCACAAAATAATCATGGGGATATAAAGTAGAGCACAGGGAATATAGTCAATAATATTATAACAATTATGTATGGTCCCATGGGATCCTTGAAATATCCTGGGACCACTTTGTTATAAAGTATATAATTATCTAACCACTATACTGTACACCTGAAACCAGTGCAAACTAATATTAAAGGTAATATTAGAGCACCAACAATGACAAGACCTGGGGGCAGAGATTCAGGTGAGAAATGATTATGGATTGAAAAGAGGGTCAGTAGCAGTGGAGATGGAGTGGACAGATTTGGGATATATTTTAAAGAAAAAAGTAATCGCAAAGGCCCTATGGCAGGAAAATATATGCCTGGTGTGTTTGAAATCAGCAAGAAGGCTGAAATGAGCTGATGCTTTTTTGTCAGTTAGCTCTCTGCACAAATGCAACCTTCTCAGAGTTATTCTGCTCAACCACCAATTTAAATTGGCTCTGTACCTCCCTTCCCAGTCATTATATTTATTTATTCTTTTTAAAGATTTTTTAAAATAAATCTTTATTGTTCAGATTATTACAGGTGTTCCTCTTTTTTTTCCCCATAGCTCCCCTCCACCTGATTCCCCACCCCACCCCTTGCCCTTACCCCCCGCCACTGTCTTCATCCATAGGTGTAATTTTTGTCCAATCTCTTCCTGCACCCCTCACACCCCTTTCCCCCTGAGAATTGTCAGTCCACTCCCTTTCTATGTCCCTGATTCTATTATATTCACCAGTCCATTCTGTTCTTCAGATTTTTTATTCACTTGATTTTCAGATTCACTTGTTGGTAGGTATGTATTTGATGTCATTTTGTTGTTCATAATTTTTATCTTTACCTTTTTCTTCTTCTTCCTCCTCTTAAAGAACACCCTTCAGCATTTCATGTAATCCTGGTTTGGTGGTGATGAACTCCTTTAGCTTTTTCTTGTCTGTGAAGCTCTTTCTCTAACCTTCAACTCTGAATGATAGCTTTGCTGGGAAGAGTAATCTTGGTTGTAGGTTCTTGCTGTTCATCACTTTGAATATTTCTTGCCACTCCCTTCTGGCCTGCATAGTTTCTGTTGAGAAATCAGCTGACAGTCGTATGGGTACTCCCTTGTAGGTAACTAACCGTTTTTCTCTTGCTGCTTTCAAGATTCTCTCTTTGTCTTTTGCCCTTGGCATTTTAATTATGATGTGTCTTGGTGTGGTCCTCTTTGGATTCCTCTTGTACGGGGTTCTGTGCGCTTCCTGAACTTGTAAGTCTATTTCTTTCACCAGGTAGGGAAAGTTTTCTGTCATTAGTTCTTCTAATAGGTTTTCAATATTTTGCTCTCTGTCTTCTGGCACCCCAAAAATTCGGATGTTGGTACACTTAAAGTTGTCCCAGAGGCTCCTTACACTATCTTCATATTTTTGGATTCTTTTTTCTTTTTGTTTTTCTGGTTGGGTGTTTTTTGTTTTCTCATATTTCAGATCTTTGGTTTGATTCTTGGGGTACATTGATCTAGAGTTGAGTTTCTGTATATTCTTTATTTTAGACAGTGTATGCTTAATTTCTGACTGGTCCTTTTCCATTTTTTTGGCATTCTCATTAAGGTCCTTAAAGGTCTCACTAAGCTCCTCGGAGGTCTCATCAAGTTTCTCGGCGGTTTTTAGAAGATTCTTGAGTAACCTTATAAATGTGGTTCTGAACTCTATGTCATCCAGTAGTTTACTTTCCTCCATTTCTTTCATTCGTGACATGTTTCTTTGTCTCCGCATTTTGCTGCTTCCCTGTGTTGATGGAGTGGCTTTGTGTGGTAGGTGACCTATAGGGGCCCGTAGTTCAGCCTCCCCAATCACCTGAGGTGGACGCTCTTGGTACACCCCTTTGTGGGCTGAGTGCAAAGTCTTGGTATAGATAAGCCTTGATTCCTATTGGTACACTGGGAGGAATTGACCTCCAGGCCAATTGGCTGTGAGGACCCGCTGTGTCTATAATGGAAGAACTGCTGTGCTGGACACACGCTTATGGTGCAGGACTTGTTTCAGTGGGGCTTTGGTGCTCACTGAGTCTGCCTCTTGAATGTGTCACTTATGGATGTGAGGAGTTGAAATCTGGTGTCTCACACTGACCACTAGGTACACTGGCTTCTGGTTCTCCAATGGGGTGCAGGTCAGCTACTATCTGAGGCCACCCAGCAGGAGCTACAGCAAGAACTACAGTTTTCTCCTCTTTGCTTGGGGTTTGGAGGTTTTGGAGCTGTCTGACCCAGGCTGCAAGTTTGCTATGTTAAGCTGCGATAGGGCAGGCCATTCATATGCTAAAGATGCTGCTTGGAGCTTGGGTGGGTTTGTAGGTTGTGCAGGGCGGGGTCTCAGGGTGTCACTAGGCTAGGGCGTGGCAAACAGCGATAGCTGCCAGTAAGCTGGTTCTGCGTCTCTGACCACGTCCCTGCATCCCACGCCCCAGTGCAGTAAACAATTATTCCTGCCTGAAGCCCTGCAAGCAAGCCTCCCTCACTTTCCGACCTGATGGCAGACAGTCCAGCTTCTCCCCATAGGAGTTTGGGCCCCCACGTCTCCCCAGAAACTGGAGTTCGGAGTAATCGGGAGCTTGTCTCCCTTCGGGTTGAAAAAAGCAGTGCTCCCAGTTGCCCGCCGCCAGCCCGATTCGCGCGCCTCCATACCTCAGCTTTTCAGTGCTTGTGCACCTCTCAATGCTGTTTTCTCTTTCCTTCTAGTTGTAGAACTTCCACTCAGCCAGCTTTCCCGTGGTTCTGGGTGATAGACGTTTTGTCTTTTAGTTGTAGTTTTGAAATTGTTGTGCGAGGCCGCAGTTTAGGTGTTTACCTACGCCGCCATCTTGGATCATCCGCAACATTCTATATTTTTTAATATTAATTTTTTTCAAGTACAGTTTACCTTTAATATTATTTTGTACTGGTTTCAGGTGTACAGTATAGTGGTTAGATAATCATATACTTTACAAAGTGGTCCCCAAATATTTCAAGGATCCACTGGGGCCATACACAGTTATTACAATACTAGAGGCCTGGTGCACGAAATTTATGCATGGGGTGGGGGATTCCTCAGTCCGGCCTGCACCCTCTCCAATCTGAGACCCCTCAGGGAATGTCTGACTGCTGTTTTAGGCCCGATCCAACTGCAGGATCAGGCCTGAACCAGCAGTTGGACATCCCTCTCCGAATCCGATACCGCTGGCTCCTAACCACTCACCTGCCTGCCTGCCTGATCGCCCCTAACCACTTCTGTCTGCCGGCCTGGTCACCCCTAACTTCCCTCTCCTGCTGGCCTGGTCGCCTTCTAACTGCCCTCCCCTCTTGGCCTGGTCACCTCTAACTGCCCTCCCCTATCAGCCAGGTCACTCCTGACTGCCCTCCCCTACCGGCCTGGTTGCCCCTAACTGCCCTCCCCTGCCAGCCTGGTCTCCCCTAACTGCCCTCCCCTGCCAGCCTGGTCGCCCCTAAGTGCCCTCCCCTGCTGGCCTAGTCGCCCCTAACTGCCCTCCCCTGCCAGCCTGGTCACCCCTAAGTGCCCTTCCCTGCCGGCCTGATTGCCCCTAACCACCTCTGCCTCTGCCCCCACCACCATGGCTTTTTCTGGAAGGATATCCGGAAGGACGTCCAGAAGATGTCTAGTCTAATTGGCATATTACCCTTTTATCAGTAAAGATTATTGACTATATTCCCTGAGCTCTGCTTTACATCTCTGTGATTATTTTGTGACTACCAATTTGCACTTCTTTTTTTGTTTATCCTCATCTGAGGATATTTTTCCCATTGATTTTTAGTGAGGGAGGGAGGGGAGAAGAGAGAGAGAAACATCAGTGTGAGAGAGAGACATTGATTGGTTGCCTCCTGCATGTGCCCCAACAGGAGCTGGGGATCAAACCTGTAATCCAGGTAGTGCCTTTAACTGGGAATCGACCCGCGACCCATTGCTGAGCGGACATTCTAACCACTGAGCAACACTGGTCTGGGCCAGTTTGTACTTCCTAATCCCTTCACATTTTTCATCCATCTCCCAACCCCCCTGCCATCAGCCATCATTTATCACTGTTTTATTTCTTACCAGCATTTATAAGTATTTGAAATGAATTTGCTTCTTAGCTTGTTTATTGTCAATGCCCTTCCCCCTTAAACAAATTCATTAAATATATGGGTTTAGCTGCTGTATCATGCTGGCTAAAACAGAATAGAAGCTTAATTCTCTAATAAATAAAAGTTAGGTAGGTGACATAAGGCCAGTGTGACAATTCTTTGTTTCTTTTGTTCTGCCACCCCCAACATGCTTCTTCCAAACATGATCCAAGGTAGCTGTTCCAACTCCTGTCATCACATCTGGCCGGCAGGAAGGAGGAAAGGAAAAAGACACAGCTTCTTTCTTTAAGAGCACAGCCAGGAAGCAATACACATAATTTTCTATCACATCCCTTAGCCACAAGTGTTTTTTTCAAGGGAGACTGGGAAATGAACCTTTAGTTAGCTAAGAGTCAGTGCCCAGTTAAATTCTGTGATGGCATAAGAGACACCTAGTAATCTGCTATCCCCTTGCCCTCTCACATCACAGTAAAAAGTAGGATCCAGGAAAGCAGGAACCTTGTCTGTCAATCTTCAGCACTATCCTCAGTTTCAAGAATACTTATACTTAGCACATTGTGGGTGCCCAGTACATATTTATTGAAAGAATTAATTGAGAAACTGAACTTTTCCTTCTGGAAGGAGAACTGTGGAAACCTACAGACTTAGACTATCAAAATGAAAATATATCCCAATTCTGTTTGTTGCTACTGACTTTTCATTTTGTTTTTTATTACAGTGATGTTTACAGACTTAGAACTAGAAGGAATCATGTATAGCATAGGTAATACTATCATTTTATAGGAAGAAGTAAGAGGAAAAACTAATGAATGTAATTGAGGTATCAGAGAGTAGGGAGTTTAGGTTAGTAAATGCCCAATTAGATCAACATAAACTCTTAGATCAAAAGAGACCAACAGCAGTAACCCCAAAAGATTAGTAATTCTGATTCATTAAATTTGACACTCATAAATATGGCATTTTAGATAAATTATTCTTGCCATAATTCTGCAGGTTATCACTTATTAACTCAAAACTGTAATCTTTTCCTTTTAATACAATAAACTTTCAAGAAAGGAGAGGAATACATTCCAGATAGTTTAAAATAGTATTTGAAAAGTTAAAGCAACTTGTCATAGAAAGAGAAGTAGAAGATAGGTAGTCTCTTCTTGCTCTCTCAAATTCCTGTGGTCTGTAAGTGTAAGGTGATGTAAGGGAGATCTTTTGAGGAGGCAAACCTCTTCATATAATAGTTCCACGGATACAGATACTTCTTTCTGATGAAGTTATTTGTTTCTCTTACAGAATTTTCATCTCATTGATTACCACTTGGCAGCGTTCATCACAGTGATGCTTGCAAGGAGGCTGGTATGGGCCCTCATCTCAGAGGTAACAGTTCATTCACTATATTCTATCCCTTATAGCTAGAGTTAGTTACTAGAATGGGTTCAGGTTGAAAACATGAAATGTCCAAATATAATTTAAATATAATTATAAATTTATTTTACTCCCATGTGAATTGTGTTGGTTCTTTTTAAAAGGTTTTCTTATATTTAAAATTCACGTGTGATATAACTCGAAAGAACTGTTAGAAATCTCATTTGTCCAGTAGATGCTCATTTCTAGCTTCCAAATTCTTCAGTACAATACAGTCTTTCTAATTTTAATAGTTACAGTAAAATTGGATGAATTTTAGATAACTATTGATATGAAGTTTTATGTAAATAAACAGTTGTATCTAAAACCTTATTCCAAGTAACATTCACTTGAAATTATGTCTATGCTATTTGTAGAGTTGCCAGCAAGAGGCATTTGTTTCAGTTAATTAAAATTTGGAATTTTAAAATAACATCCAAATTGGCATAAGAGTAATCTTGAAGAGTAGAATCTTAAGTTTAGTGGTCAGTGGAGGAAAGAATTGGGACATTATTAATGTGATCTTTTTAAAAATTAAAAGTTGTTAATAGAATTGGCCATTGTTGTAATTTTTTATGTATTTGTAAACCCCAGTCGGGGGAAGGGGATAAGTGTGTTTTCTTAAGATTTTGTTATTTTGTGCCCTGTAAATGATTACCAAAAAAAAGTTAACTTAGTTAAAGAGGCTAATAATTTTAATCTTGGAGTTCATAATTCAGTGTGAAATTTTGAATGAATAGTTACTGTAATCACAGATCACCAAGGCAACTTTTTCTTCTGAAAGCATACATGGGAAGTTTTTGGTGTAAGCGCTAATTTTCAGGAACCTTATTTCTACAAACACAGAGTAATTGCAGATATTAAATCATGTGAAAATCATTTAAAGTTGACTGAAAAAAATTGATATTAGGATCATCTGTTTTTCACAGTGGGAAAGGCTCTTTATAACCTTTTCTCCCAGGTTCTTTATTTAGGTTATGAAAATAGATGTTTACTTTTGGATATGTTGAGAAACTATGTTCTGTCCTTAGAGGAACTCGGTGGAGTGTTATGATTACATCTATTAAAACAGGCAGGGAGTGATTTTGTTTCATCTCTTCAGTTACTTAAAAATGGTACTTGTGTGTGTCAAATTAGTATGTCCAGTTAGTGTGTAAACCCTTCTTCATAACTGGGAATCTACCTTGGAGCTACAAAAATTATAACTTGAAGTACTCTGAAATACTCTATTTTTTCTATTGATAATGGCTTCACAATAGTTTTAACAGCTTTTGCATAAGCTTAGCTGGAGAGTATATTAGCTGTTTGTTAAAGAACCTGTAATTCTTACTGAGAACAAAATATTTAAGCTAATTTTAAACAGATTTCTAGTCAAAGATTTAAATCTATAGTGTCCA
This sequence comes from Plecotus auritus, assembly GCF_963455305.1. Classification (NCBI taxonomy): domain Eukaryota; kingdom Metazoa; phylum Chordata; class Mammalia; order Chiroptera; family Vespertilionidae; genus Plecotus; species Plecotus auritus. The sequence goes on along the minus strand of NC_137771.1, from coordinate 166,785,579 downwards.
TTAGAAAGGGAATATTAAATAATTATGGTATATCAGCATAATGAAATAAATAGCATGCAGCCATTAAAATGATGAAAATGTCTTCACTTACTGACCTGTAAGATACTAAGAAAAAAAAGCAAAGTACATAAGACAGGTGGGGAACAAAGTATATTGCCTTATATATGTATAAATTATCTCTAGAAGGACATACAAACTAATAATGGCCTGCCTACTTGGTGACTGAGAGATAAGACCAGTAGGCGGGAAACTTCACTACAAATACTGTAAATGTTTTGTATTTTGAGCAATGTGAATTGAATATTTTACCTATTCAGAAGTTTAAGAGCTATATAGTGATTCTCTTTCTAAAATACTTAAATTTGATGGATAATACCCATCTTAAATCATCTTTCCTTCCTTCTATTAAAATATGTTTGCCTTTTGTTTTGCTTATATCACAGAAAGGACCCCTACTCTGAGAAAGACCAATCATTTTTAAGGAGAGGCTGGAGGTAATTAATTCAGAAAGCTAAACACTGTTCTGGGAGGAATACCTCTCCAACTAGATAGACTGTTCATTCACCTCCACGCCCACCCTACTTCTCTACTTGCTCCACAAGACCAAAAGTTATTTACTGTTCTTTCACCAACCTGAGCAACTCTCTTTTTAAAAAATTGTTTTTCTACATAGAAGAATAGTAGATTTTATTGAAAAAAAAAAAACTAAAATATTAAGCAGAACATTTAAAATGATTACAATGCCATTATTAAGAGAACCACAGTTTGATATATTTCCTTCTAATTAATTTTTATACACATATAGAATATATATATATTGGGGGGACATTATCTGTATATTGTGCGGCTATTTGGGACATTATCTGTATATAGTTTTAAATCCTGTATTTCTAACTTAACATAGTATAAGGCATATTTTTCTACTTCTTACCTGACTAATTCTTGCTTATTCTTTAGATCTCAGCTGAAATATCACTTCCTCAGGTAGCCACCCCTAGGTTCCGGTCTCCTGTTATTTGTTCTCCACAGCAGCCTACTCTTTTCCTATAGCACTACTTGTCACAACTATAAAAATAATTACTTCTGTAAATGTGAGTTTAATATGTGTCTTTTTTGGTTGATCAGCCTCATGCAGACAGAGGTCTTGGTTACCACTGTGTCCCAGGACCTGTTATAGTATATGTCAGAAATAGGCAAAAATTTATCTGAGCTCTGCTGTTCTGGTGACATTGGGCAGAGTAGCCTTTTTATTTTTAATTGTAAACTTTTGAGAAAGGAGGCAACGGAGTAATTCCAGTGGCTTAAATATCTTCCCTAGGCTTTGGAACTATTTGGGTTCATTGGCATGAGGTGTATCACGGGAGTTACATACAGCTATTTACCCTGCTCTGGCTGAGAACAGCTGGAGACTTTCTTACAGTTTGAGGTGTGAGCAGTTCATTATGGTATTAATTCAACTGTTTCTTTGCATTTGTAAGGAATTATGTAAATAGTATATATTGCATATATATTATATATGCTATGTATTATGTTGGGTAAAATAAGAAATGAGTATATAATAGAAAACTGAAAAGCTCCTTATCCCCTCCCATATGTTATTGAATCCAGATAATTTTTTCCCTTATTTCTGGCTTTTGATACTGCTGTTTTAGAGGTTATAGGAATCGACCATTTTCTCTTGCAGTTTGCTCATTCTCTTCTTCCTAGTTCACTTTGAAAGAAAATGGCATTGCAGAGCTTCATGTTTAGACTAATGTTTCTTACTATAGTTAATCGGTTTTAAAAATTTGGGATTAAAGAAAAATATTTGAACAGCTGTGATATAAAGTGATTATGCCTTATTTCCATATTTATAAAAGCCAGAAAAGAAACTTTTGTTTATATAGGAATTTGTCAAAGAAGATATGATTATTTTTTGAAGCTTCAGTAATTTATTAAACATTAATTTAGGAAACAGAATGGGGGAAGGAGTCAAAGAAAAATAGAAACTTACTACTGTTGAGGTCATTATAATCTAGTCTGGAGTCAGATAACTTAATATCTTTATGTACATAGAAATCCCTTGGAGGGTTGTTAAAATACAGGTTCCTTGATATGTGGTTTTGGTCCCTATATCTGATGAGGGAAATCAATAGGAATTAGCATGTTCAGTAAGCAGCCCAAGCGATTCTGATGAATATAGTTCATAGACCATACTTTGGAAAACCCCAATGTAAACAAATTAGATAATATCATAAGAACTTAAAGAAGGTCTCTATGAGGCACTATGGGAATATAAGGAGGAAACAGCTAACTGCCTGGAGATGTCTTAATCTTCAGAAATGAGGAAGATAGGTGAGGTGGGACAGTTTTTCCTCTCTCTCTCTCTCTCTCTCTCTCTCTCTCTCTCTCTCTCTCTCTCTCTCTCTCTCTCTCTTTCTGGCACAGTTTAACTTCCACTAAATCTGCCAAGTCCTTATTTGAGTCACATTGTTTTTGTATAAGGTCATTTATGAAGTGTTCCTTTTGATGCTTCCAAACTTGTAGGCCACTAAGGCGGGTGCAGCATCTATGATTCACTACATGGTTCTGATATCAGCTCGCTTGGTGCTGCTCACTTTGTGTGGATGGGTGCTTTGTTGGACGCTCGTCAATCTCTTCCGAAGCCATTCAGTCCTCAATCTCCTTTTCCTTGGCTACCCGTGAGTACTCCAGTTTTCCCATTTTATTAGTAAGTCTTTTAAGAAATTATTTGGGTCATACAAATGATAGTATATAAAGGGAGTTCAAAAGAGAGAAAAATGAAATTCTTCAAATATAAACCAGGAAATTTTGGAAAAATCAGTGAGTAGGGTGACCTTATAATTTATTTTCTAAACTGGGATACAATTAGATATAAACCAGGACTGCCCCAGGAAGCCTGAGAAGTATAGCTCTCCAACCAATAGAGAATATGTTTGAATTTGCTCTGTTCACCAAATTAAGGCCCCTGGTACTGGCTATATTGGCATAAGTGGTGACTAGTGTTAGTTGAAAGAACTGACTAAACCAGTTTTACCATTTTGGTCAAATTACTTTGAATTTGGCGTTCATGTTACAGCTGTATGCCATATTGAAGCCCTATAAACGTATATACTTTTTTTGACGAACATTTTATTATAAAACAAAATGTCAGCATATGCATATCAATAACTAGAGTTTGATATTTGGTTACAGCCTTTTTTTTAAGTAGAATTCATATGCAATAAAATTCACAAATCTTATGTACATTTACGAGCTTTAATAAATACCTGTGTAACTCACACTACTATCCCAATATAGAACATCATTACTACAAAGGTTCCTTTATTCCCCCTTCCAATCAACCCCTACCCCCTGGTTCTCAGAGGCATCCACTGTTTTGATTTTTTTCTACTATAGATTAGTTTGCCTGTTCTGAATTTCATATAAAAGGAATCATACAGTATGTACACTTTTGTGTAAGATATTTTTTACTCAGCATATTGTTTTTCAGATTTATCCATGTGATTTTATGTGTCAGTAATATTTCATTGTGTGAGCATACCACAGTTAATTTATTTTCCTATTTTTGGATGCCTGGGTTGTTTCCAGTCTGGGGCTTTTATTAAAAATAAAACTGTTGCCCTAACTGGTTTGGCTTAGTGGATAGAGCGTTGGCCTGCGGACTGAAGGGTCCCAGGTTCGATTCCAGTCAAGGGCATGTACCTTGGTTGCGGGCACATACACAGTAAGGAGTGTGCAGGAGGCAGTTGATCGATGTTTCTCTCGCATCGATGTTTCTAACTCTATCCCTCTCCCTTCCTCTCTTGTAAAAAATCAATAAAATATATTTTAAAATAAATAAATAAATAAAACTGTCGCCCTAACCGGTTTGGCTCAGTGGATAGAGCATCGGCCTGCGGACTGAAGGGTCCCAGGTTCGATTCCGGTCAAGGGCATGTACCTTGGTTGTGGGCACATCCCCAGTAGGGGGTGTGCAGGAGGCAGCTGATCGATGTTTCTCATCGATGTTTCTAACTCTCTATCCCTCTCTGTAAAAAAAATCAATAAAATATATTAAAAAATAAAATAAAACTGTTATGCACATTCTTATACAAGTCTTTTTTTGAAAAGATATATTTTTATTCTCTTGGGAGAAATTTCTAGGTGTGGCATTTGCTAGGCCATAAGGTAAGATTATATTAAGTTTTATAAGAATCTACCAGACCTTTTCCCAAAGAAGTATCATTTTATCCTATCAGTTTTTAAGAGTTCTGGTTGCTCCACATTTTTGCCAACATTGATGTTTTCTGTTTTTAAAATTTTTGCCTTTATGTTGGGTGTATAATGGTATCTTATTATGCTTATTAAACTAACTACTTTGCATAATATAGCTAATACTTCATTGGATGTTAGTAAATAGCAAACATTTATTGAGCTCTTTTTATATGCTAAATGCTAGGTTAGGTGCTTATAAACATCACCTCATGAAAACATCACAGTAACTCAGGAGGTAGTGTATTAAGTCTGCTATAACAGATTCAAAATATCACTAGCTTAAAAAGGTTAGAAATGGGTTCCTCTCTCCTGTACAGTATGTGTGTAAGTGATCTTGGATAGCTGTGGCAGCTCCATGGTGTCTAAGGCTCCTGCTATCTTTAGTAAATCAGGTGTGTCTCAACTAAAAATTCTGTTGCTGTAAAGAATGGGAGAACAGTAGCTGTTGGCAGACCATTAGCAGTCTTTGCCAAAGGTAAAGACAGATTAAGAGAATTAAAATCTTACCCCTGGTCAGACATTTAGCGAGAAAGTCTCAGGTCTTTTTTATTCCACAGCCCTTGTTAACCATTACATTCTCCGTATTCAGTAGTTCAAAGTGTCGTTCCTAGAACAGCAATATCAACATCTCCTGGAAGTTTGCTAGAAATAGAAGTTCTCAGAATCTACCCCAAATCTACTGAAACAGAAACTCTGCAAAGTAGGGCCAAGCAATTTGTCTTTTAACATGACCTCCAGATTATTCTGACGCTTGTTCAAGTTTGAGAATCATTGCTTTATACCATTTATGGGTCTTAAGTGTAAGCATGAATTTATATATGTAGTTACATAGTATAAAATCAAGGCATAATCAGATTGTGTGGGCAAGGATGGCAAGAAGGGGCTTTGTATTGATTGTACTATGGGTAGGTCTAATTATATTGTGTAAACAATTATAAATCTGTTGTTTCTATATGTCTAGATTAACATTTTAGGTGCTTTGAGTTGAAAATAGATAATTTAATTATTGTATTTACCAACAATAGCTGATTGAATTCCTTAGAAGGTTAACTATATCTGATTTGAAAGGCTAATTATGGGTATATCAAGGAATATTTTGTTCAAGTTTAAGAGGATTACCATTATCAAAATGGCTAGGAAACCTTTTCATTTCAATTTAGGTATATAAAGAAGCTCCCTTATTCTTTTTCTTAAAAAATATATTCTATTGATTTTTTACAGAGAGGAAGGGAGAGGGATATAGAGTTAGAAACATCAATGAGAGAGAAACATCCATCAGCTGCCTCTTGCACACCCCCTACTGGGGATATGCCCACAACCAAGGTATATGCCCTTGACCAGAATCGAACCTGGGACCCTTCAGTCCGCAGGCCGATGCTCTATCCACTGAGCCAAACCGGTTAGGGCAAAACTCCCTTATTCTTGAAAGCTCTCCACACCCTGTAAAACAATGAAATAGTCTTATAATTTAAACAGATTTTAGGTTGAAATATATTTACCTTCCTTACTTTTCAAAAGTAGTATAACTTTTATCTAACTTCAGTTTAAAAATTAAGTATGAGAAATTTAAAATACTAGATAGTGGCAATAACTACAACTTTATTGTTTATTTATAGGTTAAAAAAGAAAGGGATTATTTTCTGCTTCTAAAAAAAATGTGATTCTCAAATGGCTTCTCAGTTTATAAGTTAGTCCAAAGACTAACAGTTTTAGCACGTACATTTATCTTGAATCTGTCCCTGTTCTTCATAATCTCTGCTATTACATTCTAAACTTCCATCTAGTCTTCTGATAACCCATTTTTCCTTCCTCTCCATTTTTCATTGTAGCTAGAATGATTTTCAAAATGGAAGTTGAATCATTTTATTAACCCTCTTTAAAAGTTCTTTAATGAATCATTCCCTTTATCTTACAGAGTGCACCATGGTCTAAGCCTTTGATGCTAAATTTCCACTTTCTTTCTACCCTGTATTAGTTGTCTATTGCCACATAATGCTGTAACAAACCATAAAACCAAGATAGCATGCTACAATATGTATTTATTCTGCATGTGCTGGGTCAGCTGAAAGTTAGGAGGCTTTCCTGATCTTAGCTGGGTTTAGTCACATGTAGGATTGACTGGCTGTCTGTGATAACTCAGCTCTGAGTCGGGGAACCTGATTGGCCCTGATCACCGGCCAAGCCTAGGGACCCTACCTGTGCATGAATTTTGTGCACCAGGCCTCTAGTTATTTAATAAGGACTTACGGAAGTATTTGAAAAAATTTTAAGGAACCAAAGTTTGGAATAACTAAGAAGTTATGAAAAATACTCAGTTCTTTAACCAAGTAATTCTGCTTGTAGAAATTTATCATACTTTTGGAATTTTTAAAATTATTTTATCAAATAGTTACTGAGTGCCTAGTATGATTAGCCACAACTCTAGGAATCAAAGATATAGCAGTGGATTAAGCAGACTAAAATCTCTGGTTCATGGAGTTTACATTGCAGTGAAGGAAAGATAGACCAAGGGAAAAAACACACCATATAATAAACATGTAAAATACATGAATTGGTAAGTTCTGTGGAGAAAAATAACCTGGCAAGGGGAATTAGGAGTGCCTGTGGGAGTGGGTGGGTGACGTAGTGGAGAGGCAGGGGCACTCGTGACTAGGAAAGAAAACTTATGTGAAGGGCAAGCCATTCGAAAATTACCAGATGTACACAAAGATCTGTGTAGGAAAGTGCTTATCTCATTGATATTTATGGTAGTGGAAAATAAGAAACAGCCTAGGTTTCCAGAGAGAAATGGGTAAGTTATAGTACAACTATATGAAAATACTATAGTATCTTGAAAAATTGTTACAGAAAAGTACTTAATGACAGAAAATGCTCAATACACCCAAAGTTAAACAGCAGGATATGAAACAGTTTATACTGTATGATGCTAAACATAGAAAAAAGTATAAAGTCTATGCACCTAATTATAAAAATGATTATTTTTAGGTGATTAATATTTTGTCATTCTGATTTTCTGTAGTTTTATCTACAATGAATACATATTGCCTTTGTGGGAAGAAATGAGTTAAAGAGCTTCCCAAATAATGAATTTTTCATCAACAAAATCACCGATATATTATGTTCACTCTGGTGGATCATGACTGTTTTACTAACATAGTTATGAGATCTATGTGAGGTGGCATCTGTGGTCTCATTTTCATGTTCACCTTTTTCTGCAGGTTTGGTGTTTATGTTCCTCTCTGCTGTTTCCACCAAGATAGTAGAGCTCATCTTCTTCTCACAGACTATAACTACGTGGTTCAGCACCAGGCAGTAGAGGAAAGTGCCTCAACTGTGGGTGGCTTGGCCAAATCCAAAGACTTCCTCTCCTTATTGCTGGAGTCTCTCAAAGAACAATTTAATAATGCCACACCCATCCCCACCCACAGCTGCCCTTTATCTCCAGACCTCATTCGCAATGAAGTAGAATGTCTGAAAGCAGATTTCAACCACAGAATCAAGGAAGTTCTCTTCAACTCCCTCTTCAGTGCCTATTATGTTGCATTTCTCCCCCTGTGTTTTGTGAAGGTAAGTGGTTCCTTGCTTATATGTGCTTCCTCGATTTGTGTGTGAATGACATAAACTGGGTATTTCTTATTTAATCCCCCTTTTCTCTGTCTCCCCCTTGGCAGCCTGGATGGTGGAGTTCGGCTGCATCTGGAGTGCACTAATACCGCTCCTGGTTGGCGGATAGGTATTTCCATATATGTGATGCACCCGTGGTGGTCCCTTCTTTTTTTCTTTCCCCCCTTTTTTTTAAAGTTTTTTTTCCTTTCAGTTTCCGGGAGAATAAAACTTGTACTTATAGAATCAGTATGTAGTAGTTTAAAAGAGGACCAAGGTTCAATAAAATTTAGCCTACTGTGATTGATCTTAACATGGTTATCAGGAGTTTCTTTGATTTAATCTAACCTTTATCTAAACTTCAATTTACTTCAGTAGAAAAGAAAAATGGTCTGGATGTCACTGGGCCCAAAATCTTTTGGCACATTTTAGTGCCTTTCCTTCACCCGTTGAGAAGCACATCTGCAGCCGGAGTGGTCATTCTCAGAGAGCTCTCACTTCTTCTAGAAAGGAAGCACTTAAGATACAATTGCCTCTCCCTCTCAGCCCTAACTCACACAGTCAGAAAGTCAGGTGGAAGGATTTTGGAGGAGCCTGCTCTTGAACTTTCTGCACGGACAGCAGGACAACCAGTGCATGTGTGACTCAGTGTGGCATTTGTCTGCAGGGCATATGTACACACACCCATCTCTGTCTTCTTATTCACTGGTACATGGGTCATTTCTCTCTCTTCTGATCTCTTCCAGAGTACCCAGTACTATGACATGCGCTGGTCATGCGAACACCTCATTATGGTATGGATCAATGCTTTTGTCATGCTTACCACACAGCTGCTGCCATCCAAATACTGCGATTTGCTACATAAATCAGCTGCTCATCTAGGCAAGTGGCAGAAGCTTGAACATGGGTCCTACAGCAATGCTCCACAGCACATGTGAGTAAGCCAGAGGGTAAAACCATGTAACACCTTTCTACATGCTGCTGGTCATGTTTATTTGCCTTGTATGTCATTCTTGTTCTTGGCTTTGAACATTTAATTTTTAGTTTTTGTCTAATTGGGTGCTTGTCATCACTCTAAACTGAACACAGGGGACATTAACTCATTTCCACCACCATCCCCAGTCCCTCCTTAAATGCCTCCTATCTTTGAACTGCCCAGTCACTCTAGAGTGTCTAATTTGTTTCCCAAGCTATAATCTTGGAGTTTTCTTTCAGTCTTAACCCTTTGCCCAAATTCAGAATCATGATATATTTTTAATTCTCTTTAAAAGACTATACGATCATCTTTTCATCTTCATTGCTATAGCTAAACAGGTGCTAGCTAATCATCTCACACTAGGCAGCTGGACTTTCCTTCTCTCATCTTTTCTTTCTAATAAATGCAAGTTTGTATTTTTTCTGTACTTTTAATTATTTTTTTTCTTTCCAAACTTGCTAATGAATATTTCCCTGCTTTTTCAGTACTTAATGAAAACTGCACCTAATTGATTTCTCTCTGAGTATTCTTCTCATTGTGTCCCCTTGTCAGTCATTTCTCTGCATGGTTCCTCTGACTCAAAATGGCTAACTTAAAAACCCTTTGAGCCTTCATCATGCCTTTCTCTCAGATCTGGACCATCTTCATCTTCCTCCCTTTTTATAATTTGAACATTTCACAAATTTCATCACCTAGAAATTCTTCCCTAATTAAGTGGGACAGATTGAGGTGACCTTCCCTTCCCCTCTCCCCTTCACAGTCCTCCCTTCAATTATCTGCCTTGATGTCTGATACAGATTAGCACAGGCCTTCAAGCCCAGGAACTGAAAGAGATTGGGCCAGGCTGAGAGAAACCCGACTGTGGGCAAACGACAAATTTCAATAAAAATTGAAAATACAATCCACAGTACTAGTACTGTACATCTTCAGGCTCCTGATGGCACATGGCCATGAGGTGTATCGTCACTTTAATGCTGGTAAGTGTGAGCAAGGCTGACGGAACATTTTCTGAACTGGAAAAGCTTCAGGGTGCTAGAATTTTTTTAACATATCTAAAATGCTGTCCCAGTTCTTCTCTTAGGAAACTAACTTTTCCAAAGTCAGGAAGACATGAATTAACTTAGTTTTTTTAAAAAAGCTTAACCTGAAAATTCCCATCCCCAACCCAACTCCATTACATTGATGCTGGAAAGAATGAAGCTTCTTCCATAATTTCCTTTTCCTAGAGAAACCTCTATAAAAATAAACCAAGAAAGCAGTAAAAAGATAAGTCTGTGTCTGTACCTTGTGTGTCTCTGTGTTCTTCTGTCTAGCTTCTTGCATATGTGAAGTGTTCGAAGTGTGTAATAAACTGATTTTCTATATAGCTCTTTGGGTTATAATTCTGCAGTACATGTCATGCTAACTTGACAACCTATTAATTTCTCCACTCCTGTTATAGCCATCCACTTTCTCGTCTTGTTTGTTCCCTCTAGCATTTCCACCAGTAGACTCTGCTCACATGGGATTCAGATGACAATCCACTTGCTTACATTTGATTTTCTGGCTCTTGATGCCTTACTTACACATTTATTTTTGCTCGTTCTCCTAAGCCTCTTAGTCCTTTGCCACTGAGCAAGTTGTATCACTTTGCAGCTTCTCTCTGCTGTATAGCAATGAAGTTATAATAACAAATCCTTTTTAACTCCTTCCAGTTTGACCATGGGAAACTGTATTTTCAGAATTCAGGCAGATGAAGCCTGGAATACTTAATTTCTTCCATAGAAGTAGAGCTGGCTTGCCAGACACTACCTTATCTGTAATTGCCAGTATGCTAACATTGCATTTCTTTCTCCCTTAGTTGGTCAGAAAACACAATATGGCCTCAAGGGGTGCTGGTGCGACATAGCAGATGCTTATATAGAGCCATGGGGCCCTACAACGTGGCAGTGCCTTCAGATGTATCCCATGCCCGCTTTTATGCAAGTACCGCTTATTTCTTTTCAAACATAAGCTTAGGGGTAAGTGTTAGGAGGCCTGTGTGTGTGTAGCACATACTAGGAAATTAGTACATGGTAATTATTGCTTCTATAATAATGGCCCTTGTCCTTTGGAAGTGTCTTCTGAAAGGCAGTTTCAAGGTTAGATACTATTATCTCAGCTTCACCTTTTTTCCCTAGTTACATTAGGATTTGTTGAGTCTAGTAGTATTGATATGAGTAGACAGTTATTTAAGACTTGCCTTTTTCATCTTAAAATTTTTATTTGTAATAGTTTGATTTAATGGTATCCTTATTATATTGTATCTATGTATCCTTAAGCAATATTTAATATAATAATGTAATGGGATGGGTTTTGTTTTTCTGTTTTTGTATCTGTGATATGTATCATCTCCTTAAAATACCTTTACTTCCCTTTGGAAAGTCAGACAAATGCCATGATCTGCAGCCTAACTTACTTTTTTCTGTATTAAAAGGAAAAAAGGCTTAAAAGTTAAAAAGGAAAAAGCAATAGACATCCACTAAACCAGCTTCTCTTCCATTTGAATTTATGCCTTGGGTTATGTTCTTGATCTTTCAGTTTTCCAGAAATTCTGACTCTAGGGGAGAGAAGTGTTTACTTATCTGAGAAAGGCAAGATGACCAATGAGAATGGGGGAAAGAAGGTGCATGCAGGGACCGTTCTTAATAAAAATGCCCATAGTGCAGTGCATTACCTTTAAATGGAGATCATATTCTAAAAAATAATTGGAGACCATCGTTTTGAGATACTTGTATTCTTTTCTCCCTTCCTACTATGTTCCTTGTGAGGTTACATGACCTTTCTAGTTCTGCAGGTGTTTGCTACTAAGGGCCTTTCAATTAAATACTGTGGACCTGAATCAGGGCAAGATGTTTGTAAATACTGGAAAGAGCAGGGCAGGATGGGGGTTGGGAGGAGCATGCGGAAGGTGAAAGACCCTTGAGTGAGGAAACTGTAAGCATCTCCTTCTGGACTCCTGTGGGATTGCCTTATGATGGAGGAGTGGACTGAAGTCACACTGCATAAGCATTTGGTTTCTGTATGGAGTATTTAATTCAGCCAGCTGAATCCCAGAGGCCATTAATTCTGTTGGCCCTTCCTGTCCCCTTGAAACCTACAATAACCAGATGTTGTATTAGAATTTTCTGATTGAAAAATAAGTATTTTCCTTGCTAGCACTGGACAGCTGGAGAATCGGATGGAATCCAAAGAAGAAGTTTTAGGGATGTTAACTTATTACTGATTGTGCATGTCCTAACAGGTAAATCAGTGCTTCTCGAAGTGGTCCTTGGGCCACTTGCATATGTCACCTGGCTCACTCTTTAAAACCAGTGACGGAGGCTGCAGTCCCAGCCTTCTGAGTCAGAATCTCTGAAGGATCCCAGGAATTTGCATTTACATGTTTGGAAATTATTCTCAGGCACACTGACATTTGAGAAAACTTATTATTTTTTTTTTAATATATTTTATTGATTTTCTACAGAGAGGAAGGAAGAGGGACAGAGAGTTAGAAACATCGATGAGAGAGAAACATCGATCAGCTGCCTCTTGCACACCCCCTACTGGGGATGTGCCCGCAACCAAGTTACGTGCCCTTGACTGGAATCGAACCTGGGACCTTTCAGTCCGCAGGCCGATGCTCTATCCACTGAGCCAAACCGGTTTTGGCAAGAGAGAAAACTTATTTAATATGTGCCTGTGACCTATAGCTGTTAGAATTTAAAGCCTGTCCTCACCTTTTTTACTCATTCAGTTTATAGCTTACTAGCACATTTAACTATAATTGCCATACAATCTCAAATTGACTGAGTCCATTAAGAATATTAATTCTGAGCCAATTTTTATACAGGATACTACTGGATATCATGTAAAAAATCCAGGTTAAACATTTTCTTTCTTCCAAAGGACCCTGAGAAGCTAGCTACCTTTTAGAACAGAGCTATCATGATAATTTGGCTTGATTCTCAGATTTGAGCCTTGAGGTCTAAATTAGTTCTTTTAGATGTGATATACTACCATACAGCAATTTGCTACCTGTAACTTCTGAGTTTCTATTCATTAATGCATTTTTATAAGTAAACCAGGATTTAGTCTCTTCAAGTGAAGAATTTGGTTGGAGTGAAAACATTGAGGCCTGTTTTTAGCCACATTCTATTTATGAATAATTTTTCCTTTCTTCCTCATTGTTCTGGTTTCTGCATTCTACTTCTTAATATCCAGAAAGACAAAACAAAACAAAAAACTAGACATAAGTGATGTAGAGGATTTGAGTCAGTGACCATGGTGGGTAAAAAAAAAAATCTTAAAGATAAATTAATAAATTATTGTATTGATATTTCAATTTGTCTTGGACTAGCCCACAAACTCACATTGAATTTTAAATGGTTATGTCTTAAATGGTTATGTTAATACCTACATAATATCTGCAGTTTTTGCCTCTTGACTTGCTAAGTCTAAAATATTTCCCACTTGCCAAAACCGGTTTGGCTCAGTGGATAGAGCGTCAGCCTGCGGACTGAAAGGTCCCAGGTTCGATTCCAGTCAAGGGCACGTAACTTGGTTGCAGGCACATTCCCAGTAGGAGGTGTGCAAGAGGCAGCTGATCGATGTTTCTCTCTCATCGACGTTTCTAACTATCTATCCCTCTTCCTTCCTCTCTGTAAAAAATCAATAAAATATATTAAAAAATATTTATAAAAATATTCATAAAAAAATAAATAAAATAAAATATTTCCCACTTGATCCTTTATCTAGCTCCTATCTTAGGTAAATATAGTTTTGGTTATCTCAAAATATATACCTAAAATATAATCTAAGAAAAATCTTCAGAGGCAGAGTTCTTTTGGGTATAATCCCTTTTTGTATCTCAGGGGTATTGAAATAAAATTTATTTCATCAATAAATTTGAGCAAAAAGGAAAAGGTTTGGGTTTCTACCATAAAAAATAGCCTGGTTTTAAAAAAAAAAAGAAAAGAAATAGCCTGGTTGATACTTAGTAAGAAGATCCATTTTTATTGCATAGAGGAACCTATAAATATGAGATTATTTTAGGAAAAGTGAGAACAATTATAGTCTTTATGAAATAACATTTTGTTTTTTAATTTTCTTACAGTTCCTATTTCATCGCCCATTAAGGCTGTTGAATCTGCTTATCCTCATTGAGGGCAGTGTCGTCTTCTACCAGCTCTATTCCTTACTGCGGTCGGAGAAGTGGAACCACACACTTTCCATGGCTCTCATCCTCTTCTGCAACTACTATGTTTTATTTAAGCTTCTCCGGGACAGAATAGTATTAGGCAGGGCATACTCCTATCCACTCAACAGTTACGAACTGAAGGCAAACTAAGCTGCCTCTCAACAATGAGGGAGAACCCAGATAAAAATATTTTTCATACGTTCTATTTTTTTTCTTGCGATTTTTATAAATATTTAAGATATTTTATATTTTGTATACTATTATGTTTCGAAAGTGGGAAGGGTAAGGGATATTAAATGTATCCATAAACAAGGTGATGTGATCTTTCATGTGTTAGTACATTTGAATAATATACATCTGAGAGGTGTGCCTCTCCAGTAAAGAAATTGATTTGTTTGTATGGCTTCAGAATAACTCATTCATTTATGAGCACATGTCATATATCACTGGACACAGTACTTTGCAGTGTTCACTTTTCTTTCAGTCCTTCTAGTTATCTTTAGTCCTCAGTCGGCCTTATTGCTGCAGAAAGGGAAATCAGTGGAGTTGCCTGCCAACACCCATTCTTTCTTCAGCTGGCTTAATAGAATTAGAATGCACGGGGGAAAGAGTAGGTTGTACATAGTCCTGAGTGAGATTCTCTTGGTTGCCTACTGGGAGGAAGCATTTCTGAGATAGAAACTCAGTGATCTCTTCTGCCCTATACCATTTAAATATACTTTTGAATAAGCTACTGTCCTGAATCTCAGGATATTGCTGTCGTTTTCCCTGTTCTTTTATTTCTTTTGCCTCTAAAGATTATCTTTTTGTTTTTAGCTATTTGAAATAATACTTTTTAAGACAGAAAGTCTTTAAGACTGGCCACATTCATGAAGGAGATGGTGTATGGCCAGATCAGTGGGAGAAGATGAGTGCACGTGCCATGTGGGCTGGAGTGTGGGCAGGTTGAACACACCAGGTACCTGGGAGAATAAGTGAGTCCTCTGCTAAATAGTCATAGACACAGTTTAGCAGCAGCTCACGCACAGTGGCATATTTGGAGTTAAGAGTGGAAGTAAATTCTAAGAAATTACTTCTTTGTCCTCTAATAATTTGATCTGTGCCCAAAATGTGTGTTTTTAATTTCACACCCAGAACATTCATGTTTGTGAGCATTAACCCTTTTCAGTCCATGTTCTTGAGATGTAATATACACTTAGTCAATTGATGTCACCAGTCACCCAAACTTCTGAGGCCTTGTCTGAGAGCCTCAGTACATTTTTATATTTCTGTTCCTGGTTGGCTTTTTTACTTTGTGAAGCTGGTGAAACAATAAGAAGAAGACTAAATCATGTAATTCATCAACTGGCTCTGAAAACAATTCTTGCAGAAGAATTCCCAGGAGGTTTTTAGCAAAGGCAGCATTGTGAGTATAGGTGTGTATATAGCTACCCACGGTGACTGCTATGTTTAATAATTTTTCCCTTAAATATTTTGCCTCATATACTTTTTTTTTTTTTTTAAAGTAAGACTATTTGGCATTCAGTCTGAATCTATTTGGCCATTCCAAAAAATCTGTATTGCCTTTTCTGGTTTGGTTCAGTGGATAGAGTGTTGGCTCGTGGACTGAAGGGTCCCAGGTTTGATTCCAGTCAAGGGCACGTATCTAGGTTGCAAGCTCGATCCTGGGTGAGCAAGAGGCAACCAATCGATGTGTCTCTCTCACATTGATATTTCTCTCTCTGTCTCTCCCCCTCCCTTCCACTCTCTCTAAAAAGCAATGGGAAAAATACCCTTAGGTGAGGATTAACAAGAATACAAAACAAAAAAATCTTTATTGACCATTAGGATCTATATTAGGCATTGGAGAACATAGTCTGATGAATAAGAACTGCAAAACCCTACCCTCATAGATTATAATGTGGGGGTTAGGGAGTATGGATGTAAATTGTGCCATAAATAAATTTATAATGTCTCCTGGTAGTAGTAAGTGTGGTCAAAAGAAGATAAATCAGGGCAAGGAAATAGGAAGTGTAAAGAATAGTATTGCTAGAAGGCAACTCTCAGATGATTTTTGAGCAAAGACCGGAAGCAAGACTGAGCTATGTAAGTAGCTTTGGGGAGAATTCCATGTTATAGTAACAGCAAGGGCAATGCCCTGAGGTGGGAACAATTTTGGCATATTGGGGAAATAGTAAGATAACCAGTGTATTTTTTTTTTTTTTATGTGAAGTGGTTCAGCCTAAGTATGGTGGTTCTTGGGGTGGGAGAGGGTGGGAAAGCTGTCATCTTTCCTTAGGATCTTGAAGATATGCTTCTTTTGACTAAAAAACATTTTGATGAGATTATTTGACAGCTAAAAGCAAAATGGGTGGCCTGCACATAAGGCTGTCTCATCAAAACAGTCCCAAGTTGGCTCTTTGATTGAAAAGTAGCCCAGATAACTGACTAGATATCATAGACTAGTCTTGTAAGCTGACAACATTCCTCCTTTTAGTTTGACCTGTCTTGGCCATATCCTAAAGGAGCAGCACAGGAGAACAAGTGCTCCCCTCTTTCAGATATGACAGCATCAGGGAGATAAAACCCTTACTTCAGTTCATCATGCTCCTGCTCATTTCAGCTGTCCTTTGTAGGTACCACATTCAGATGAGGAGAGAAAAATTACTAGTGACCTATTATTTACAGATCATATGAAAGAAACGATGCCACCTTGCTTAGTGATAGGAAGAGGTACATGCCCATTAAAGAAGGCCCCCTTTTTTAGGTAATTGTTTATATGTTGGGAAATTAAATGGTGTGGGGAAAGAAGATCAATTGGGTGAACTTGGGATACTGGGAAAGGAAAAGATGCTTGACCAGTTTTAGTTATCTGGGTGGCTTAAGGGGGTAAATGTGTCACAGATGGGTAGTTCAAGGCATGAGTATGGTGGAAATGTTCCTCAATATTCTGTTTACTCTGGTTCCATATTGTATTCCCTAAGCTTCCTTCCCTCCGCTCCCTATCAGTCACCACCACCTCACCACCCATTTCTATTTACTGAGTATCTATGCCAGACAGTATGGGTGCCAGAGAGAGTGATGTTAAGAGTTTAACTAATAGAAGGCAAACAAGTCAGTAATTGTAACACAAAGGTGTTCAGTAAAGGAAGTATATACAGGATACAGAGGAGAGGCAGAAAAGAGGGTGAGCAACTTCTTGGAAGGCTTCTTTGCAGCAGTAACAGTGCATTTTGGGGGAGGACTAGATGTTTGCCACATGGGTGAGGGAGGTGGGGTTCATGCAGTAGGAACAGGATATACAAAAAGTCGAGGCATGAGTTTGTACTAGGTTTTTAAATAACGAGTTCAATAATGCTGGAGAGGTAGGCAAGAAATAGATTAAGAGGGACTTGAATTCCACATTAAGGGATTTTTAGATTGCAGGTTCTCAAAGGGGTGATTCTTGGATACTGCATCAGACCTTCTAAATCAAAATCTTGAGGGTGAAGCCCAATAATATACACCTTTCACACATAATTTTTTAAAAATTTGTTAAAATTTTTTATATTAAAAAATGGCATGAACTTTCTATGTAGAAGAAAACTCTGGTTCTACCAATAATTAAAAGGAAGGAAAAAAAAAAAAAAAGGGAGAGCTGAACTGGAAGATGGCGGCGTAGGTAAACACCTAAACTGCTGCCTTGCACAACAATTTCAAAACTGCAACTAAAAGACAAAATGTCTATCACCCAGAACCACGGTAAAGCTGGCTAAGTGGAAGTTCTACAACTAGAAGGAAAGAGAAATGAGCATTGAGACGTACACAAGCGCTGAAAAGCTGAGGTACGGAGGTGCGCGATCTGGGCTGGTGGCATTCGTTGCTTTTTTCAACCCGAAGGGAGACAAGCCCCCGATTACTCTGAAATTCAGTTTCTAGGGAGACACGGGGGACCCAAACTCCTATGGGGAGAAGCTGGACTGTCTGCCATCGGGTCGGAAAGTGAGGGAGGCTTGCTTGCAGAGCTTCACGCAGGAATAATTGTTTATTGCGCTGGGGCACGGGATGCGGGGACACGGTTGGAGACGGAGACGCAGAGCCGGCTAACTGGCAGCCATTGCTGTTTGCCACGCCCTAGCCTAGTGACGCCCTGAGACCCCGCCCTGCACAACCTACAAACCCACCCAAGCTCCAAGCAGCATCTTTAGCATATGAATGGCCTGCCCTATTGCAGCTTAACATAGCAAACTTGCAGCCCGGGTAAGACAGCTCCAAAACCTCCAAACCCCAAGCAAAGAGGAGAAAACTGTAGTTCTTGCTGTAGCTCCTGCTGGGTGGCCTCAGACAGTAGCTGACCTGCACCCCATTGGAGATCCAGAAGCCAGTGTACCTAGTGGTCAGTGTGAGACACCAGATTTCAACTCCTCACATCCATAAGTGACACATTCAAGAGGCAGACTCAGTGAGCACCAAAGCCCCACAGAAACAAGTCCTGCACCATAAGCGTGTGTCCAGCGCAGCAGTTCTTCCATTATAGACACAGCGGGTCCTCACAGTCAATTGGCCTGGAGGTCAATTCCTCCCAGTGTACCAACAGCAATCAAGGCTTAACTACACCAAGACTTTGCACTCAGCCCACAAAGGGGTGTACCAAGAGCGTCCACCTCAGGTGATTGGGGAGGCTGAGCTACTGGGACCTATAGGTCACCTACAACACAAAGCCACTCCATCAACACAGGGAAGCAGCCAAAATGCGGAGACAAACATGTCACAAATGAAAGAAATGGAGGAAAGCAAACTACTGGACGACATAGAGTTCAGAACCACATTTATAAGGTTACTCAAGAATCTTCTAAAAACCTCTGAGGAACTTAGACCTCTAAGGTTCTTAATAAGAATGCCAAAAAAATGGAAAAGGACCACTAAGAAATTAAGCATACACTGTCTAAAATAAAGAATATACAGAAACTCAACTGTAGACCAATGTACCCCAAGAATCAAACCAAAGATCTGAAATATGAGGAAACAAAAAACACCCAACCAGAAAAAGAAAAAAGAATCCAAAAATATGAAGATAGTGTAAGGAGCCTCTGGGACAACTTTAAGTGTACCAACATCTGAATTTTTGGGGTGCCAGAAGAAGACAGCAAAATATTGAAAACCTATTAGAAGAACTAATGACAGAAAACTTTCCCCACCTGGTGAAAGAAATAGACTTACAAGTTCAGGAAGCACACAGAACCCCATACAAGAGGAATCCAAAGAGGACCACACCAAGACACATCATAATTAAAATGCCAAGGGCAAAAGACAAAGAGAGAATCTTGAAAGCAGCAAGAGAAAAACGGTTAGTTACCTACAAGGGAGCACCCATACGACTGTCAGCTGATTTCTCGGCAGAAACTATGCAGGCCAGAAGGGAGTGGCAAGAAATATTCAAAGTGGTGAACAGCAAGAACCTACAACCAAGATTACTCTACCCAGCAAAGCTATCATTCAGAGTTGAAGGTCAGAGAAAGAGCTTCACAGATAAGAAAAAGCTAAAGGAGTTCATCACTGCCAAGCCAGTATTATATGAAATGCTGAAAGGTATTCTTTAAGAAGAGGAAGAAGAAGAAAAAGGTAAAGATAAAAATTATGAACAACAAAATGACATCAAATACATACCTACCAACAAGTGAATCTGAAAATCAAGTGAATAAAAGATCTGAAGAACAGAATGGACTGGTGAATATAATAGAATCAGGGACATAGAAAGGGAGTGGACTGACAATTCTCAGGGGGAAAGGGGTGTGAGGGGTGCGGGAAGAGATTGGACAAAAATTTTACACCTATGGATGAAGACAGTGGTGGGGGGTAAGGGCATGGGGTGTGGTGGGGAATCAGGTGGAGGGGAGCTATGGGGAAAAAAAAAAGAACACCTGTATAATCTGAACAATAAAGATTTATTAATGAAAAAAAAAAGCAAGGGAGAGAAAGCAACTGTTACAGTGTAATTCAGATAATTTTAAAAAGCAAAATCAAGTGCAATTTTGTTTACAAATGGTATATATTAAAGATTTTTCTATTTCAGATGTACTTTAGAGGAAAATGTTAGTTTAACTCTTTTGACATCTGCTATTGTGACATCCCATTGCTGGCAATGTGGTGCACACTGACACATAATTTTTAAGCAGATAGGTCTGGGAACTTTTTGTAGACGGAAGACAGCTAATGACAGATTTTAAGCTGAGGAATTATAACCCAGCGGATTCTCAGGTCAAGGGTTCTGAAAGAGTAATTGACCAGCAGCCTCAGCATCGTCTAACTGGGAACTTGTTAGAAATGGAAAATTTTGAGCCATACCCCAAACCTACTGAGTCAGAAAACTCAGTGGAGTCCATAAGTCTGTTTTAAGATAGTCTCCAGGTGATTTTGAAGAGAACCACTTACTCTCTGTTAGACAACATTGGCAGCAATATGTAGGATAGGTTTGGAAAATTGGAGGGATGTCAAATGGAGACCAGCAGAGACCAATTAGCCAACCATTTAAAAAAAATCCATGCAAGAGAAAGTGGAAGGTGGAGTGCCACCACTTGGGTGATAGAAAAAGCCACGGGCATGTAGAAGCTGATGTAGGGAAAATATGCGGAGTGAAAAGAGAAGGGCAGAATTCTGGTGAATAAAAAGAAGAGGAAACTTTCAAATGAACAAGAGTAAGAAAACGAAAGTCTGGGGTGAACTAGGATTTCAAGAAAAGGAATGATCAATATCAAACATACTAGTGAACTGACTTGGATTTGGTTATTAGGTCACTGGTTACTTTAGCAAGATAAATTTTAATGGAGCAAAGGGAGTGGAGGTCAGGCAGCATTTGGTCCAGAGTAGAGAATTGGAATGAAGTGATGAATTGGGAAGGAGGGTTCTTTGGAGCCCTTGGGAAGAGGAATAGCACTTCCTCTGAGCTAGAAGGGAGCTTAGGTGTACACATATGGATAAGGGGAAATGGCTGCGGAGGTGGAAGAAACATCTGATAGTTCAGACCTATGGTGAAGTAAGAAGCAATTATTAATTTGGGGTGGGGAAATCCATGTGGGAGAAGATTGGAATAGTGGAATAGCCTTTGTGAGTTTTGGGAACCAGGCCACTGCTGAGGTAAACCATAAATTTCCAAAGGCTCTCCTATCACAGTTTTATGATCTCTGGTCTAAAAAACACAGTAAAAGAGTAGAGAAGATAGGAAGTAAGGGTCCTACTTTGGAGGTTTGCCAAGTAGGCATGGCTAAAGGACTAATCCAGGGAGTTAATGGTGCTGGTGAGAATAGTTGAGATGATGCACCTTGGGGGTCTCAAAAGGCTGGGGAAGGCAGTTTGGTGGGGTTATTGTCTATCAGAAAGAGTAGGGGTGAGCCAGGCATTACTAATCTTGAGCAAGTAGGAGGAAAAAAGGAGCAAGGATAAGAAAGGTCCTGAGAATGGAATATGAGTATAGGACCATAGCGTTCTGGGTTGTAAAACGACCTGATGTGTAACTGTGGAAGAAATGGCCAAAAATGAGTAGAAGTAGAAGTAAAAGCTGTTAGCAATTGTGGCAAAGGTGATGGGTGGGTTTTCCTCAGGAACATTGAAGTCATCCAGAATGTG
Organism: Plecotus auritus; assembly: GCF_963455305.1. Lineage (NCBI taxonomy): Eukaryota > Metazoa > Chordata > Mammalia > Chiroptera > Vespertilionidae > Plecotus > Plecotus auritus. Next base: position 166,763,965 of record NC_137771.1, on the reverse strand, counting down.
GAGGGACGAGGCAGAGAGGAAACAGGAAGCCTGTGCCAAACTCTTGGAAATCTGGGACATTGACTACATCATGGCCACAAAGAATGGTAAACGTTACAATAGCTGGAGGCCATACATTTTGGTAAACAGATTTTTGTATGAGATGGAAAGACACAATGGTACAGGAGTGGGAAATGAGAACATTTTAGCTCTTTGTAGTCTGTGTAACCTGGGAAAAATGTGCAACCTTTTTGTTCAGGTAAAGAAGGTTCCTCAGCTTTTCCCTGCCGATAGCGCTCGCAAACATGGTGAACGTTCCTAAAACCCGCCGAACTTTCTGTAAGGAGTGTGGCCAGCAACAACCCCACAAAGTGACACAGTACAAGAAGGGCAAGGCTTCTCTGTAAGCGCAGGGAAAGTGGCATTACGACAGGAGGCAGAGTGGCTATGATGGGCAGACTGAGCCGATTTTCCGGAAAAAGTCTAAAACTACAAAGAAGATTGTGCTGAGGCTTGAATGTGTTGAGCCTAACTGCAGATCTAAGAGAATGCTGGCTATTAAGAGATGCAAGCATTTTGGACTGGGAGGAGATAAGAAGAGAAAGGATCAAGTGATCCAGTTCTAAGCTTCATATTTTGTTTTATTATATGACAAAGGAGAGAAGGGCTCCGGAACAACTGTGGGAAAGATGAGGAGTGAGGGCAACTGTGAGGCCAGTTGGAGTAGGAGGGAGGGTTTTCAGGAGAGGGAAGCAGGAAGGGAACCAGGGAGTGTCGAGAAGAAAAAGGTATTTAGGGCAGTAGTGAAGGCTGACAGGAGCAGGCCTAGGAAATGTGATGATCTAAATGGAATATTGTTACCAAAATACTATTATTTTTATCCCCTTGACTGTGACATCTTTCACTGCAAATATCATCAGCTTGTGAGCCTGGGTTGCATAATTGTTTTCCTAAAAGTCTCATTTTGACATATTGAGTATCCCTCTCCCCCTTTTTTGTGATAATCTATGCCAAGATAACAAACTTTTGCTTTTTTAACCTCAGAGCATCATTAATCACTCAAATGAAAGACTAGGTCCCCTTGATTGACTCAGATGATAGAAAAATTGAGTTCACTTTGGTGTAGGTGGATCTAAATTTAAGCTGTGGAGTTTTGAGAAGCAATAGATTTTCTTTTCTTCTCACTTTTCAATTACAATAGCCATTGGCTTATACTGGGTATCTTGGGTGACACGTGTGATTGCAACTATAAGAGAGTGAAGTTGCAAATGTTGACAATTATTAAGAGGTAAAACAGGAAAAATTTACTAAATAAAATCATCAGGCCTACCCAGAATGGCTCAGTGGTTGAGTGTCAACCTATGGACCAGGAGGTCATGGTTCAATTCTGGTCAGGGCACATACCCGGGTTGTGGGCTCGAGCCCCAGTGTAGGGCATGCAGAAGGCAGCCGATCAATGATTCTCATCACTGATGTTTCTATCTCTCTCTTCCTCTTTGAAATAAAAAGTATATATAAACACACACACACACACACACACACACACACACACACACACACACACTAGAGGCCCGGTGCCTGAAATTCGTGCAGGGGTGTGTGTGTGTCCCACAGCCAAGCCTGCACTCTCCAATCTGGGATCCCTTGAGGGATTTCCGACTGCAATCTCACAATCCATGACTGCTGGCTCCCAACCCCTCGCCTGCCTGCCTGCCTGATTGCCCCTAACTGCTTCTGCCTGCCAGCCTGATCACCCCCTAGCCTGATCAATGCCTAACTGCTCCCCTGCCGGCCCGATTGCCCCTAACTGCCCTCCCCTGCCAGCCTGGTTGCCGCTAACTGTCCTCCCCTGCAGGCCTGGTCACCCCCAACAGGCCTCCCCTTCTGGCCTGGTCACCCCAACTGCCCTCCCCTGCAGGCCTGGTCCCCCCCAACTGCCCTCCCCTGCAGGCCTGGTCGCCCCCAACTCCCCTCCCCTGCTGGCCTGGTCACCCCAAACTGCCCTCCCCTGCAGGCCTGGTCCCCCCCAAATGCCCTCCCCTGCAGGCCTGGTCGCCCTCAACTGGCCTCCCCTGCAGGCCTGGTTCCCCCCAACTGCCCTCCCCTGCAGGGCTGGTCCCCCTCAACTGCCCTCCCCTGCAGGCCTGAATCCCCCTCAACTGTCCTCCCCTGCAGGCCTGGTTGCCCCCAACTGCTGTCCTCTGCTGGCCTGGTCAGTCCTAACTGCCCTCCCCTGCTGGCCTGGTCACCCCTAACTCCCCTCCTCTGGCAGCCTGTTTGCCCCTAACTGTCCTCCCCTGCAGGCCTGGTCACCCTCAACTGGCCTCCCCTGCTGGCCTGGTCGCCCCCAACTGCCCTCCCCTGCAGGCCTGGTCCCCCCCCCAACTGTCCTCCCCTGCAGGCCTGGTTGCCCCCAACTGCTGTCCTCTGCTGGCCTGGTCACCCCTAACTGCCCTCCCCTGCTGGCCTGGTCACCCCTAACTCCCCTCCTCTACCAGCCTGTTTGCCCCTAACTGTCTTCCCCTGCAGGCCTGGTCGCCCCCAACTGGCCTCCCCTGCTGGCCTGGTCGCCCCCAACTGCCCTCCCCTGCAGGCCTGGTCCCCCCCTCAACTGCCCTCCCCTGCAGGCCTGGGTCCCCCTCAACTGCCCTCCCCTGCAGGCCTGGTTGCCCCCAACTGCTGTCCTCTGCTGGCCTGGTCACCCCTAACTGCTCTCTCCTGCAGGCCCAATCACTCCCAACTGCCCTCCCCTGCAGGCCTGGTCCCCCCAACTGCCCTCCCCTGCAGGCCTGGTTGCCCACAACTGCCCTCCCCTGCCAGCCATCTTGTGCCGGCCATCTTGTGTCCATATGGGGGTGGCCATCTTGTGTGTTGAAGTGATGGTCAATTTGCATATCACCTCTTTATTAGATAGGATAATCATCAGGACTTTGCTGTGAAACCATACTTTGAAGTAATAAAAAATGACATCAAACAGAACAAACTAGAACAATGGGCCTGATGCACGTAATGCCCTTTTCCTAGCATCGATTTTGATGACCCCCGTGTCCTCCTCCATTTCATAGTGCCATTATAAGTATTGCATTTTATATCATTTATTAGAGTACATTTTAAAAGCATAACAATCTGTTTTAATTACACATAAATGTCTCTATGGATAGGTTTAATATATTTTTTAATAGAAAAACATTTTGATTATATCTTTGGAAACATATTCGTCAAGCTCAACAAACAGGCTGAAATCATGTTGCTTTCTAATAAACTCCTTTGAAAAAGTGCTTTACCTTGCAGAATTAGACGCCAGGAAGTACTATGGCATTAAGTTATTGCAAAGCATTGTGATTCATCCAGTAAAATGCATGGCTATGTACGTCATGAATTTCTTTTATTTAGTTACATCCTTCAGCCTCATAGAGAAGTGATCCCTGCATTTGCTGATGAACCTCCAGGCTACTAAATGATCTACTGTGTGCCAATCAATCTTTGGTTGTTCCCCAATTTTATCCTTTCTGGACTGACACTGATCCCAGGCAATTACCCTTCTACAATCTCCCGTTCCTCGTGCTAGCTCCCTCTTCTGACCTGACTTCGCTAGAAAAGGTGTTGAAAAAGGACATGTTCTTGGTTATTCCACATTTTGAGCTGATCTCCCACTGGAAGTACCTAAAAACATACTCCTGGCAACACTTAACCCCAAGATTCATATTGTCATCAGATAGGACAGGCGGAATCTAGCTCTAATCAATCCTGGTGGGAACTGGACCAACCCTGAACCTCTCCTATTCCAATCCCAGATAAATGAATCATGTTCCCCAGTACTTCTTCAGGCAGGAACCCACAGCCTGTGTAGACAAATGGCCGTCCCACCCAATTTTAGTCAAATGTGATCATCATGTGCTAAACATTAGACATGAAAGTGACAGTTTATCTTGGACCTCTAACTTCATCATCATCAGGAGTTAACCCATTCTATGACTATGGAAGTCCCTAAAACCACTCTCAAGGAGAATGGAACACTGGTGTTACCTTGCATCAACAGGACTTCACAACCCAACCAGCTAAGACCACGCAAAATCTCAGAACCATTTATTCATACTTACTACTCTCTAATTTTTTTAAATGATCAAAGCAAAAATCTCAGCGCCTAAGTGTCTTCCCTAGTACTTTCAACTGGGTTTGCAATTGTGTTTAATTTGATGACAGTCAGTAGATAACTTGAACACTATTAACAATCCTATTAAAAGATGCTAGTTACTACATTCCCCCCCCCCCTTACTCTTTAATTTGTTAACTTAATGGTTTTAAATTTTGCTCTTGGTTGTTTATAGGAGGTTTCATTTGCTACCATCTTGCTCCTCTTTTTCATTAGACTTCAAGGATTTAAGAGTTCTAAAGGTCTTGATAAATGTTGGGAATGATGCTTACATTTTTTATTTCCCCAGAATCCAGAATTTTTCATAATCAGTATCTTGAATTTTAGGCTAACAATACCTTAATGGGGTTCTTGGTCAGGTCTCTTCATATTCCATGTGAAGCATAGAATAAAAACCAATTCCCTTTTGGAAAAAAAAAAAAAAGTTGGCCTGGGAAGGCCATTTTGCAAATAAATATAGGTTATTACCTTCTTAAAACAACCATTAACACTGAAAGAAAACACTTCAAATTCAACATTTAAAATCAGCCACACCCATCTAGAGGACTGATCATGGAAATAGCCCTTTGAGAATTTGGTTCTGCAGCCCTTTCTGGGGCACTCTAAACACAGCAGCACATCTCCTGTCCCTCCCCTGGATGGGCTCTGAGTCCCAGCCAGCCATTCTCAGGGGGTTTAGTTTTCAGTCCGAGTGGGTGACCAGATAGGTAATTCAGGGCATTTTGAGGAACAATTTCAGGAGTAAAATATAATGTTTTCATTGCATTGGAATGGAATTTCCTCAGTGCCAGGCTCGCCCAGGCCACAGGAAGATTATGAACATGTTCTGATAGTTGACAGGCTGGGTGTTAGTCAAAGGAGAAGCCCACACTTCAGCGGCGGGACCCTGAGAAGTGAGTCAGCTCCCAAGGCCTTCTGGAGTGACTGGGGAGGGAAGCCCATAGTAGGAAATATCTCCAGACAGTTGTCACTGTGTCTCAGGATGACATCCACATGCCCACCACGGCTCCTGAAGATGATGCTACCAACGAAAGATGTCAGTCTCAGGAACATGGCAGCCATTCAATAAAGCAACGTGGGTGCCGCAAATTGAACTCACTTGCTAATATGTAAATAGTGGCTTCTCAGCCTGTGTCCAAGTAAAAATATAGCTCCTACATGTTACAAACACAAATGTAAAATAATCACAAAATAGTTTCAATATTTCATCACTCGGCTCAGAGTTCTGCTGGAGAAGCAAAGTGTAGTTCCTTCCCTCTCTCGCATTCTAACTGGGACACAGTCTTTATCAAGGTGTAGAAACCACTGTGCATTGAGATTGCTATGAAGCCTACCCGCCCACATTTTCTGATAAGGCAGGAATGTACTTCTCAAATCTCCTGAGCATGGCCTTTCTCATCTGTCACCATTATATTGCTTCACCTTGCTTCCCTGAGGGGCAAAATGCTATACCCTAGGACTCTCTCAGGGGTTGACATCTCATTGGCTGTTGGTCTGACGTCTTGCTCATCTAGTGAGAATGCAAAGACACTGACCAAAGACCTATTGACTGCTCCCCCTGATCACTCATCCCAGTGCCTTGAAAGCAGAAGCCATCAGCTGGCCTGCCCCTGCTATAGACACTTACCCCTGCTATAGACACCGGCTTAGAAGGTATAGGACAAGGTTGCCAAACTGTAAGGCTTACCAGGGAAGAAAGGAGAAAGGAATATGTATCTGTTGCCGGGCACCAGCTTCCAATTCCTCACTGGAGGCGGTAACTTGAGTTCATTTCCTACCCAGCTCAGCACTGGCCTTGGTTGTGAGGTCTGCTCAGAAGTACTGCTGGCCCTTAGAGAAATTTCTGCAATGATTGTGCTTCTGGACAGAGCTCAGCCAGATGTGAACCTGAGAGGAGGTACACAGGGCTAAAAGTAGGTCTATTTTTCTTGTTTCACAAACAAGATAGTTGTCTTAGAAGGTTTGAAAGTGTTGATACCCTGGTGGGTTTTGCCTTGAGAAGGGCTCCTATGAAGCCCTTTTCGGGGGAGCACCAAAAATCTGCCAGCAGGTTATATTAGTTCTTTCTCTCTCCAGCTGAAAAGGAAAGAACTATTTGAAGTTCTAAATAACTGACAAAATCAGGTTGGTTTATTGCTTCAGCTTTTATATAGACAGGAGAAGGGCAAGTTTGAGTGTCTAGGGTGGGTGGTGGATGAGGGGGATTGTGGGAGGGCGCCTCAAATCTGCTCTTGAGCAATGAAGGGAGAGGGAGGAAGGAAGGCATCCACTGGCTAAAATGAAATACATTTCTGAAGGGCAGCTGCCATCGAGTGGTAGGGATACCCTGCTAGGGCTCCTCCTTATCTTGTCCTGCACTCCTGTCCCAGCCCAGTGTGGAAGGAGAGTAAGCTGAGCGAGGGGTGTTTTCCGGGAATGCCCCGCCAGTTGAACACATACTGTTTGGAATGTAGGTCTGTCTACGTGTGAGGCTTTTCTCTAAGGTGACATCCTGTTTTTAGACTGTGGTATTGGAATGGAAGCAATCCTGCCCAGCCATTGGATTTATAAATCAGAGGTCAGGGTAGTGGCAGTTGGAGTCCCAAATTAATAAAAAGCCATGACCAGAAAATCTCCTTAGATTGTGTCTGTCTCAGAGTTGGCTCTTGAGTATGGATTCTGATTTTCTATGCTGGCACATGGAGCCATCTTGGGCAGGGCAGCAGGAATTCTGGGGAAAGAGCATGAGCAAATTCACCCACTGGGAGATCTAAGTGTCCGTTAGTTTGCTTTTCCAAATCTGCTCTGTTCTGGAGAGTACACTTTCACACAGCATTAAAAAGCACAAAGTAAAGAGGAGGCCTTCAAACCTCAGTAGCAACATTTTTCAACACAAAGGATCTCTCTTTCACAAGTCATTGTCACATCTAGTTCGCCACAGGAATAGATAATGGCAACGGGGGAGTAATGCAACTCACAGACCAGCCCCGGATCTCACCGGGGGCAAGCATTTCATCCTCTCCCTTATCTGACCTTTCCCACCTTCTCATGCAGACTTATCTAAATTTCATCTCTTGGTCCTTCCCTTGACCTTTCCTTTGACAAATGGACTAATTAATAAATGACCAAAAGGCTGAAGGAGGAGAAGAGGCCCAAACAAGCCTTGCCTTGGGTAACCTGTTTTTGGACCGATGATAAGTTGGCCTGTAATAAGTTCCCAATGAATCATGCGTTTTTTTCAGACACCAGCAGATGAACCGAAGTCATTCTATCTGCCTCCCACTTCTTCCATCCAGAATCACAGATCTTCGCTGGGGCTGGTAAAAACAGCTGGTTGAGGTCTCTAGTCTCTGGCCATTCTTAGGAATAGTCATTTTATTCCTAAGTGTGACCCCTTCTGGTGTGACCCATGTGTTTTCTGCCAATTCCCCACAAAGAAGGCCGGGGGAAACTGTCTGGGTGGGACTTCGGATAGGGGACAGCAGGACCTTGGAATCTGTCACTGTGGAAGAGGGAGGCGGATGGTCCATGATGGGGAAAGGAGGGCTAAATAAGATTAGGCTCTGGGGTCTTCCTGGCCTTGACCTGTGGAAAGGCTTAGAACCCCCAGATGGTCGCTCTATTTTTGAAGAAAGAAGGTTGTCCCCAGATGGCTCTGTCTCTGATGTGCGCTTCCTGCATTGCACTACTGCATCCTGGGTGGAGAGGTTAGCCAAACCTGATTCTGGAGAAAGGCTGGGTCCTTCACATGTGTGGGATGCAGTGGCATCCATGGGCAAGGACTCCTTGGCTCTTGTGTCTTGCTTTGGTTTCTCTTCGTTGGGGCTTTCCAAGGAGGAGGGAGAATCACCTTTGGCAGGTTTCCCAGAGGTCACATCAGTGGATCTAGGTTCTTCTGGGCTCTTCTCCAGAGGCTGAGCCCCACCTTCCGCTGGGCTCTGAGAGGGCAGGGGCTGTGGGATCTCTGTGTACTGAAGCTTGGGAGGGATGACTGGGACCGCCCTGGCCTGGCACATTTTGACCATGAAGGAGGTTCTCACAGCTGACACACTGACGGGAGCTGAGTTACGGCGGCCTGTCAGGGCATGAGCAACAATGTCCAGGTCCTGAGAGTCCTGGGAGTCAACCCTCCAGGGGTCGACTTTACAGTGAGATGAGGTCATCCACGTGACCTTTGGGTCTTCTGGCTCAGAGAGCTGCATTCCAGGTGAACCAAATGAGGCCACATTTTCAAACCGGAAGAGGTCAGTGATGGGAATGGCAGAGTCCAAGTTCAGGGAAGAAGGCCTATTTTTCCCCTTTGGGGGCCCACACTCAGTGCTCTTCAGCTGTAACTTTGGGGGATGCTCTCCGTGTGGGGTGCTGTCCTGCACACGAGGTGAGCTCTCCTTGCTCTCTGGTCTGGGCACACTACCTTGCTCAGTCTGAGGGCTGCTGTGTCCCAGGTGTGTCTCCAGTTCCTTTCCCTCTGCTAGGCTGACAGGGCTGGTTTCTGCTGGTTTGGGCTGCAAACCACCTGGTCTCTTCTGACTGGGAAGAGCCTCTATCCCTTTCAGGCCAGAGAACTCTCTGAAGGACCTCAGGGCTTTCTCATCCCATCCAGTAACTTCTCTCCTGGGTGACGGGGGCTGTAGCTCATCTGGATTCCTCTCGGCTTCAAGATTAGCACAGCTGCTGGAGGAGGGGCCCTCGAGAGTCCACTGGCTCTCAGCTGTGGGTTTGCTATCTAGAGAATGGCTCTGACGAAGGCTAGGCCTGTGGGAAAGCCTCTTCTCCAGCCGGTGGCACTGAAGGCCCTGCACCTGGGCCTCTTGCCCATTTTTCAGGGTGGGGGAGTGAAGAGGACTCGTCACCCACTGGGGCTCCTCCCAGGGCTCCACCATCTCGAGGCCGTGCTGGGCCACATCTGTCCCGGTGTCGTCGTCGTCGCAGTCTGAGGGCTCCTGTGTTGAATGGGCCGCATCACCCTCTCCGGGTGGGGAGCGCTCAACCTCCCTTGTTGGGCTTGGAAAACCTTTTCCATCGGGAGCAGCATTCTTTGACTTCAGCTTCTCACTCTGTCCTGGAGAGGCCTTGTCTCCCTGACAAAGACTGGGGATCGCAGAACTGCCTTTGGACTTCGGCTGGTCTACGTGTGGATTTGTCCTCGAATTCTTTGAGGAGTCTTCCCTCTCAGGGCCATCCTTCTGTAGCTGGACTCGAGGTGTCTCCTCCAGAGGCGTTGGAGGGGGTGGAGCAGGTGGGATGAGAGGAGACAGGCTCCCTGGGCCTCCCACCTCCACCCTTGCTTGTGGAGAAGCCGTCTCAATTGGAACGATTTCCAGAGGAGCCAGGCTGGTGGGGTCTGGGCGCGGAGCCTTCTCAGTCTCAGATCTGTGGAGGCTGCCGATTGTCTCTGGCTTCTCTCTATTGGCTGCTGTGGGAGTCCCCTCTGTGCTCTGTTTGGCTTGATCCCTAGCCCACTCCTCCAGAGGGGCAGAGACTGGAGCTGGGGTAGAGACACAAAGCAAGTTTCCAGGAGGCTCTGGGGCAGCAAAAGGCCTTGGACTTGACTCAAGAATGGGCTGAGTTGGGCTGACCTTCAGAGCAGGTGGTGGCAACGAGGGCAGCTCCTCCTCAGATTCAATGATTTTTAGCTCCTGTTGAATCTCAGGCCAGATCAGGGTGCTGGTCAGATCATCTTCATCCTGAAAAACATCAAGAAACTGCTTATTTAGAACCAAGGACTCTCAGGGCCATCATCCTCACTGTCTGCCAGGGACTGGAGCAGCGCCAGGCTGGGCACCTCAGCGAATAAAGGACACAGCTCTAATAATCACTGGATGTTTATTCAGTGCTTACCATGTGCCATAACATACAGTTGGCTCTCCATATCTAGGGTTCTGCACCTATGCATCTACAGGTTCAACCAACCCCAGATTGGAACTCTCTCATCGATTACATATATATATGTAATCTCACTCACGGACATTTTTTCCCATTGATTTTTAGAGAGGGAGAGACAGAGAGAAACACTGATGTGAGGGAGACACATTGATTGGTTGCTTCCCACATGGACCCTGAGTTGGGGAACAAACCTGCAAGCCAGGTATGTGCCCTTGGCTGGGAATTGAGCCCTTGACCCTTCAGTGTGCAGGCTGGTGCTCTAACCACTTAGGAACACCGGCCAGGGCTGCCTATCCCCTTTGATGCACTCCTCCAGCTCACAGAGCCTTCTAAATGCAGGACTGCTCCATGGAAAACCTCCTCGTACCTTCATCTTATGCAAGGACAACCCAAGAAACCTTGGAAAATCCCACCTCTAAAAAGTGGAAGAGGTTTAGTAAGCACTGGCATCATGCTTTAACTTCTCTAGAAGCAACAGGAGGAAGGAATGGATTCTGGAAATATTAGAGAAGGTTTTACAAACATAGACACTCTCTACCCAGGATGTCAGGAAGGAGAGGGCTGGCTCCATGAATGGTCATCATCTTTGGGACCAGGATATGACAAGCAGCTTTTGTGCTGCTTCTGGGATTGAATGTCATTACAATCGAAGGGCATATTACTGGTTTATGGTGACTTCAGGTCAGAAATATTTAGTGCTGAGTCTGTCCTAGGGAACCTGAGCTGGATGGTTATTTGCGTTATTGTAGGACCTCTGCAAAAATAAATCCCAAGATCTGATTAGAAGGTTGTCTCCTAAAATCCCTTTGGCCAACACTGGTTCTTCAAAACAAACAAACAAACAAACAAACAAACAAAACTAAGCTATTCCTAAGAGCCCTTGGGAAAAAGAGAACTATTGGTTGGACCGACAGAGGTTCCACCTTACCATCTCATGGAGAAACACCACTTCTGCTCTGGCCATGGGGCCCTCCTGCGGAGCACTGGGCTCCACCTGGCCAGCCTCTGGCGCCTCCTCCACCATCTTCTCTGGATCCAGCCTCTTCTCCAATTCACTTGAATGTTGACAGCTCAGGGGGATTTCTGAGGTTTTCTTCTCCTCTAATTGGGCTCCTGGCTCCACAGAAAGGCCTTTGCTGCATTCCACTGTCCTCGCTGCTCCTGGCCCTGGCTTGGCATCCTCCAGAGCCACCTTCTTAGGTACTGAAGCTGCAATGAGGATGCGAGTTACCAGTTGAAAGAGACTGACAGCTCATTTTAAGAGAGGCTGTTCCCAGCACAGTCACTGACCTGGACTAATCCTGCTTCCCAAGGATGGAGGGCATCCTCCCAGCTCACTGCTCTCTCACACTCTCCACCCTTCCCTCCTAGCCGTGTCCTGTGTTCAGATCCCAGAGTTGCAGACCGTCAGAGATGGGAGGTCATCTGTCCAGTGGCTCTCAACTGGAGACTACTGTGCCTCTTCCCTTCCCAGGGGACATTTGGCAATGTCTGGAGACATTTTTGGTTGTCTAACTGGGTGGTGGGAGTGGTTAATGGCATCTAGTGGGTAGAAGTCATGGATGCTGCTAAATAATCCTGCAAAGTATCGAACAGTCCCCCACAAGAAAAGAATTACCCAGGCCCAGATGTCACTAGTGCTGAGGTTGAGAAACCCAATCTTTCACTGCACACACAAGTCAATTCAGACCCTGAGAAGTCAAGTCTGTAGCCTAAGGTCACAGAAATCTGTTATCTACAAAGATGGATTGTGATTGTGATTGAAAGCTTCCTGACAGATGGTCTGGCTCGGAGCCCACAGTCTTAACCACTTCACTGCACTATCTTGCAAACTCTGTGTAAGCAAATGTGAGTCTGGTTTTCAATCTCTTGCAGTGGAATGAGAGCCCTCCCCTCCCCTGCTTTACCTGCAGAAGTCTCAGCTCCTGGGGGCTTCTCTTCAGGACAGCCTCCACTCTCTGACCCCTGGAAAGAAAACTCTTCCAGGCTGGAAAGAGACTGCAGCTCCTTTGGGGGTGTTCTGCACGGGGTGCTGTTGGTGCTGATGACAGCTGACACGTGGAGCGGCACGGACACGGCAAAGGGCTCTGAGATGTTCAGCGCCTTGCGCTGGTGTCGGGGTGAAGGCTCCATCTGGAAGAGGCTGCTGGTGAAGACGGACTTGCTGGGGCTGTCGTTCGAGGTGTAGAACATGCCCAGCATCTTCGGGGCTGTCTGCTCGCTCTCGGGATCCTCGATGGGCCGGAACACCTTCAGCTGCTCCGGTGGGGGCCGGGCCTGAGTGCCCTGGAGTTGGCTTCGGTCACTGCTCATGTCAAAGCCCCCCTCGGCCCCCGCCGGCATCCCCTCCTGGCCCCAGTCACCCTCCTGCTTGGTGAGGTCACAGGAGCTGCCAATGCTGGTCGCATGCATTTTTGCGGCTGGAATAAAAAATCCACCGGTGGCGACTGACAGATTGAAATTGCCTTTGGTTTCTTTCCCTAGTGAAAAAGCAGGCAAACACATGGTCAGCAGCCGGTAAGAGAAAGCACTGACTACTGGAAAGGCAGAGCATCCTAATGAGAGCACAGCATCCTAATGAGGAAGGCAGGGTCAGAACCTCTGGCTGATGAGTTAGGAAGCATCCTCTCATCCGCCTGCTCTGTTAGGATGCCCTGACAGGGCCACTTGCTGTGTTACATGTATCTGCTTTCAACTTTGCAGGAGAGCCGTTTCCAAAAGAAGGCCACTGCTAAGATTGCTAACCAGAGCAGTCATCCTCCAAGCATCACATGTAGATCATGAGAATAAAAAGACGGGTGGGAGCGGACAGAATGATGTTTGCTCAAAAGGAAGGGGACTAAGAGGGCAAAATAACAGAATCTTATTTTGCTTTGAAACTTATCCTTTTACGCCTCCTCTGGCAGGTAGACCAGACAGGGGTCTGATTTCCAGGCAAGGAAACAAATGCTGTTCTCAGCTAGACCTTCTCCCTTTCCCAGGCTTCCTCCTGCTGATTTGGAGGATGAGGAACTAGGAATGCAAATGCACCTAACCTTACAGAGCCAGTCCTGAGGAGTGAGTTCCTGGCAGGCTGAGGAAGGAAGACAAGGAAGGAAAGAACCTGTACGGGAAGGAAAGAAGCTGGGAGGTGACGCGTGAGTTGCCTGGGATCTGGCGCGGAATTCCCAGCCAGGTCCTGAGTGCTCTGCTGGATGTGTAACCGTAGGTTTGACATTCTCACGACCTCTCTGTGGAGAAGTGCAGTTCTCTCTCACACTGAGGGAATGGAGACGCCAGAGGTTCCATAACCTGCCCAATACCCAGGAAAGTGCTGACCTGGATTTAAAATGTTAAATTCGGTAAAACTGGGCAAGAATTGCCTCAAGAGGTTTCAAAAACCAAAGCAAATGGATGACTATAAAGGCAAGAAAATGATAAAAGTACTGAGTCAGTTTAAAAAGAGTTCACTGAGTATTTTACAAGTTGAGAATTATTTTTAAAAGTTGTTCTAAAGGTTTTCTGTATTATGTCAGATTGCTTCATTTATCAAAGAGCAAAATGTTTTCTATTAAAGGGGCTGGAAAGTCATGGGGTAAATGTGGGGCGTCTCGTCTCTGCTAGGGGAGCCCTGGTGGCAGTGCTGTGGGCTGCTTAGCAGAGAGAGAGAGAGGTACAGGCAAGTCAGCCCTGAAGGCTACAGCTGTAAGAACCAAGGTGGTGAGGTGTCGCTTTGATAGTAGGTGTCACCTTGCTTGCAACTGTGCACACATCTACTCCAAAAAGAGATGACCAGCGACATGCCAGGCTGGTGCCTATCAACGTTTATTGACGAATGAATGAAGCCACCGACTCAAAATCATGACTTGATAATGAGAAAGCTAATGTCTATGGAAACACACAAATTCAAGACACATAAGTACCGAGGCACCGAGTTCTGAGGTATAAACCAGTGCCTGGCTCTCTTTTATGCCCACGGGAGAAGCCTTGGTTTTCAGGTGTTGCCCTTTAACCGGGGTCAGGTGTGAATGTAAAATAGCTGTCGTCTCCATCTGTGGTTAGAGGAAGGCTGGAGAAAGAGGGTGGCCCTTTAGGGGGAGTTAATGCAAAGGCTATGTGAACCCCTTGAGTTCAGAAAAAGCCAGGGAGGGATGGGACCAGGGGATTGTGCATGACCGTGACTGGAGACGAGCAGGCCCAGTAGCTTATGAAGGCAAGTCTAGTGTGGCAACTGCAGTCTCCCAGCTGTAATCGCCAGTTCCAAACACCACAGTAAACCTCACCTTCCACGGGCACTGAGCACAGCGAGTCCATGCTTTTGGCTGGCCGGATAGTAGCTTTTTCCACTAGAAACAAAAGAAAAAAATATCCTAGTTGAATGCATAGTAAGAGGAAGCGTTCAGGACAATAGGTCGCACTGTCAGCACACTAGAAAAGTTTCCTTAGCGAAGTTTCCCAAGTATTTATAATATTCCCCTTTGGAAAACATCCCCCACTCCACCAAGATGTTCCTACTTTCTGATTGGAATGGACCTTATAAAGACAAGGCATCTGTAGATCAAAGTTTTATTAACATTAAACAAATAAAGGTAAATTATAACTTTGCCCAATACTAGCTATCCTCAAATGAGGAGTCCTAAGCCCAATGTTCCTGTACATCAAGGATTCAAAGATTCATCTATGGGGTAGAATCCACGAAGCTCCAGGCAGCCCCTCCTATTTGGCAGGCCAGAGAGCAGGAGTCTCGGCCAAAGCCGCATCTCTCAGCACCGAAGAAGAATTTGGTGCAACAGGTGAGAGGGCCCAGGTCACCTTTCTCCCAGGTGCAGCTTTGCTCTTTGAGATGTCACCCACCAACCTCACCCTGGAGCAAATGACAACCAGCCAAACATTTTATATGAGCACCTACTATGTGCCTGGTGGACTCTGTGCATCGTTGTAAGCCACCTGAGCAGGTTTTTGGAAGAGTGTGGCTTAAATAAGTAAAAATGTATTCCAGGCCCTTTCACAGATACCATCTCTTTTCAGGGAGGTGAATTAACTGGAAGGTCGTTCCTTCTATTAGTAGGTCAAGTTCGCTCGGAGGGGAAAGAGGGCGGTTTGGAAGCTGAGTGGGAGCCCCAGAACTCGTGTAAAGAAACTTGAATTTGGACAGATCTGGCTTTGAATCTCAACTCTGCCACTTCGGGCCTTGTGACTTCAGATAAACAGCTTACCTTTCCTAACCTTCAGCTTTCTCACATGTAAAATGAGGAAAAATAGAGCCGCTGTGAGGAGTAAATGAGTAATGCATATAAAATAAGTAGGTTGTACTAACCTAGAATAGCTCAATATAAAGTAGCTACTGTTATTGTTGTTGTTCTTCAGAATAGACCAGGGTTCAGCAATAAAAGGCAAACGGGGGGATGGTTCCAGAAGCACTCAGAGTTGGCCTTAACCCAAATTGGACTTTGCCCCTCTTTCAAAGATTCCCCCTTTTCCTCCTTGCTCCAAACCCAGCTCCTTCTGGAGGTTCCGCATTAGCCCTTGGCCTCCCCGGCTCGTGGCCTCTCTCTGCCTGAGGCCCATGTGCTGGGGAGGACACAGCCATCTTCACTAAAACCCTTGGTGATGGCAAGATGGCCTTCAGCCTCCTCACATCTCACACTAAGCCAGAATTCTTATCCTTCGAAGATCTGCTATTTTCACAAGTTACACACTGATTATTGTCCTCACACTGCCTGGCCAGAGAGCCTTGCTCGTGTATCCTGAAACAACCTTTTCCCTTTGTTTCAGGAGCTGCACTTCTGGACTTCCGCTGTTTCCCAGGTCAGCCTGAGGGGCAGTGACCCTATGACCCCAAGTGTCCTGGAGGCTGAGAATACTGCTGTCGCAGGGCCAGCAGTGTCCACCTTTCACTCTGGGCCCTCTTTCTGATGGAAACTCTTGGTGGCCACAGCCGCTGCTTTTGGGAACAGTCACCAAGGATTCCTGGCCCCTTTTCTGGTTGGAAACTAAGCACTCAGGGCTCCTTGGCCCATGGCTATATTTAAATATATTTTTTATTGATTTCAGAGAGGAAGGGAGAGGGAAAGAGAGAGAGAAACATCAATGATGAGAGAGAATCACTGATCGGCTGCCTCCTGCATGCCCCACACTGAGGATCAAGCCCGAAACCCAGGCATGTACCCTTGACCGAAATCGAAACCTGGGACCTTTCAGTCTGCAGGCGATGGTCTATCCACTGAGCCAAACCAGCTAGGGCTCATGGCTATATTTAGATTGTTTTTCTGTCAGGGACCTGGCAGTCTTTAGGTCCTTGAGTTCTCTCTTAGATTATCCTCAGGACTTTGGGATTTTTCCCACTCAAAGGAATTCATTTTGGAGGGCTCCCTGGAGTCCTTCTGTTTGATGATATACAAATCCCAGTGTACCCCTCTATGCATCTTCATTCTGTCAATACCCCAATTTATCTTATTCTTATTTTTTCTCCATTCTCTAAATATGGGTAAACACCCCTTTATCTGCTATCCCCCCATCAAAAAATTTTCCAATGCTATTCATGATGAATCAATTTTTAAATTTTCTTTAGTTATGGAAAAGATTAAAAATGTATTTAAATATATTACTCCACTGATTGACTTTTTTCATGTTCATATTTCAACAAATAGCAAGTCCACATGCCACTTATGGAGACCACGCTGATGGATTATGATCATACACTCCCCCTCTTCCACCCCAGTCTTCAGTTTTTAGGGTTCCAGCAACACTTCTCTGATGAAAAGTGGCCACATAGGCAATAGTCAAGGTAACAGAGAGCCACTTGTGTTAACACTGATGGTTCTTTCGTTTCATCCCTGCATCCTATTAAAATGCAGCCAGTTTGATGGTCTATCTCTGATTAGTTTGTTTATGAGCTATTAATCCAGCAGTTATGGCTGCATATCACTTGGGGATCTTGTTAGAAATGACCAGTACTCTGATTTCACCACAGACTTCCTGAGGCAAAGCTGCTGTGGGCGAGAACCACCCTGTGGGCGATTTGGAGGGGCAGACATGCTGAGAAGCCCTGGCCAGGGACATGTTGTGCGTCTGTGAGTTTACCACCATTGATCCCCTTGGACGTCTTCCTTTTGGAAACCACATGGGGGTGGACATCGTCCCAAGTCAACATCAAGGCAAAGCATTTAATTTTTTGCTTGTTGTTTTATGCTGTTGTTTTTAACTTTTCATTATTTGGTGAACCTCTTCTATTGTATCACCGATTCTGTAACCGAAATTCTGTCTTTGATGTGCGTAAGCAAATCTCTCATAATAGTTAAAGAATTTCTTGCCAGATACTCCTCCCCTTAAATTCTTCTTTGAGAATCCTGATTTTTGATTTGTATCTGATCTACCATACCTGTGGCAACCTGTCCTCTTTACCTGGACTATCTTTCCAGGGTAGTTTATGAAAGACATGTTTCCCCATATCCTGCATATTTTATCCTGCATATGCCTACCCAGAATCCATTTCCCTTCCCCCTTCTCACAGAGCCCTGTCTGTCTTAGGTGTATCTGACTGTAAGCCCATTCCTCATGCCAGTCACTGGTTCAGGAACCCAGGCCCAAGCCAATCAGCACAGAGCACTCCCTTGGCCATAGGGATTGATCCATGTGACTCAGTGACTGTGATTGAAATAGGGGAGCATGATGGAGGTTCCTGGAAAAACAGGGTCCCTGTTTAGAATAAGCAACCTGAAATAATGTTCTTTCTCCTTCTGGACAGTGATAGTCACAGGTAAAGCCCAGAACTACTACAGCCACTTTGTCACAGCAAAGGAAGCCTGTTTGGGAATGAAGCTGATGCAGAGGGTACAGTTGAGGAAAATATGGAGACGGAGACAGCTGCCCCTGAAACCTTCCTTGCATCTGGGTGTCCCTATAGATTCCTTCATTGCATAAACCAATTGAGTTGGACCTACTATTATTTTACAACCTTAACCACTGTAGCTGCTATACCCTATACAGTGGTCGGCAAACTGCAGCTCGAGAGCCACATGTGGCTCGTGAGCCTCGGTTTGCCGCTCTGTTGACTAATGAGTTTGCCGACCACTGCCCTATGACATCCTCATTAATCCAGTAGACAAAAGAGAAGATGTCAAACACCTTGAGCTTTATCATCCTTGGCATTCAGTTAACACTGGGATCAAAGAAAGTCCTTAAAAACATTCTTTCTTATTTTCCCTAGAGGCATTATTTTTTCCCCAAATCTTTTACTATTAAAAACTTCAAACATTCACAAAAGTTGACCTCTAAATCTACCACTTGGTTGATACCATGCCTGACATTTTATCATGCATTTGCTTTATCAATTTCTACATCTGTATCTACCTACATACCTATATTTTACTGAGTCATTCAAAAGTGAATTTCAATATTGTGACACTTCATCCTTATATACTTTAACTTCAGCACATGTCTTCTAAGAACCATTAGCATACTATGAAAATTTACAATTCTAATATTCAGTATATTCATCCCCCAAATGATCTTTTGTAGTCCTTCTTTTTCCAAATTAGGATTCAATCAAGGTTTGCTCACTGCATTTGTACATTTATCTTTTACAACTTGTTTTTTAATAACTATTGTCCCCATTTAAAAAAATCATACTTTTAATATATAACATCATTATGGAAAATTTCTTTGGTCTTCCCTTTTTGACATGATATTTACCTGGATTGGTTATATCCCCCTTTACATAATGCGTCCCTCGATTCATTCCTGTATCAATTCCTATTCACTACTCAGATATAATTTCCATCTCTATTTAAAAATCATGACCCTGACTCTGGGGGAGAAGGGACAGATCTTCTTTATGGTAGAGTTTCATTAATAAATGTAGGAGGAATAATGAAAATGGAAAATGACCATTTGGCAAACATCGCAGTAACAACTGTTGTAGGCAAGATCCATTGATGGATGCTAAAATTCATGGATGGAAGTATGATAAGAAATAGGATATTTGCAAAATCTCAAAATATCTCCCACAAGATACTTCTTAATTGCAAAGGAATAAAACAGTAACTTTATAGGGACAAAATCTTGTAGACAGCACTTAATCAAGTTAACATCCCCAGCCATAATGTATTGACATTGTCTGCCTCCTGATCTGACACACAGATAGGCACAACCTTTATAACCTCTATCCATGAGAAAAATATAAGGCAAACCAAAACTTAGGTATATTCTACAAAATAAAGGGCCAGTCAAGGTCAGAACGACCGACAAACTGCTCTGGATTGGAGGAGATTAAGGAGCAGGACAACTCAATGCAATGTGGGTTCCTGGACAGGGTGAGTCCTGGACTAGAAAAAGGACATGAGTGGAACAATTGGCCAAATATGAATAAAGTCTGTAATTTACTTCATGGTATTATATTGATATTAATTGTCTGACTTTGATAATTATATTATGGTGATGTAGCATGTTAAAATTTGGAAAAGCTGCCCGGCCAGCGTGTCTCAGTGGTTGAGCGTCCGACCTATGAACCAGGAGGTCACAGTTCGGTTCCTGGTCAGGGCACATACCCAGGTTGTGGGCTTGATCCACTGGGGCATGCAGGAGGCAGCCGATCAATGATTCTCTCTCATCATTGATGTTTCTATTTCTCTCTCCCTCTCCCTTCCTCTCTGAAATCAATAAAAATATATTTTCAAAAAATATTGGAAGGGAGAAACCAAGATGGCGGCATAGGTAAACACCTAAACTGCTGCCTCGCACAACAATTTCAAAACTACAACTAAAAGACAGAACGGACACCATCCAGAACCACAGGAAAGCTGGCTGAGTGAAAATTCTACAACTAGAAGGAAGGAGAAAAGTTCACAGAGAATTGGAGGTACAGCAAAGGGTCTTTGTGCACGCAGAGAGGAAGGGCGGCGGAGTGCCTGGCTGGCTTTCTCTGGCGGAAGGGGGAAGGGAGCCCCCGACCGCATTGAACCCCAGTTCTGACTGCACTGAACACCTATTCCGGGCGAGCCCCTGGGGACCCACGCTCTTGTGGGGGGAGTCTGGACTCTCGGGCGGAGACTCGGGAGCCGGGGAAGGCGGAAGACTGAAAGTCCGCTCGCGCCAGTGCGCACAAAGGCTGCGGGAGGCTGCCACAGGCTTTCCCTAGCGGAAGGGAGTGAGAGGCTCCTGACGGCACAAAACCCCAGTTCTGACTGAAGTGAGCCCCAGTTCTGACTGCAGTGAACCCCAGTTCCAGGCGAACCCCCGGGGACCCACGCTCTTGTGGGGGGAGTCTGGACTCTCGGGCGGAGACTCGGGAGCCGGGGAAGGCGGAAGACTGAAAGTCCGCTCGCGCCAGTGCGCACAAAGGCTGCGGGAGGCTGCCACAGGCTTTCCCTAGCGGAAGGGAGTGAGAGGCTCCTGACGGCACAAAACCCCAGTTCTGAATGAAGTGAGCCCCAGTTCTGACTGCAGTGAACCCCAGTTCCAGGCGAGCCCCCGGGGACCCACGCTCTTGTGGGGGGAGTCTGGACTCTCGGGCGAAGACTCGGGAGCTGGGGAAGGCGGAAGACTGAAAGTCCGCTCGCGCCAGTGCGCACAAAGGCTGCGGGAGGCTGCCACAGGCTTTCCCTAGCGGAAGGGAGTGAGAGGTTCCTGACGGCACCGAACACCAGTTCTGACTGAAGTGAGCCCCAGTTCTGACTGCAGTGAACCCCAGTTCCAGGCGAGCCCCTGGAGACCCACGCTCTTGTGGGGGGAGTCTGGACTCTCGGGCGGAGACTCGGGAGCCGGGGAAGGCGGAAGACTGAAAGTCCGCTCGCGCCAGTGTGCACAAAGGCTGCGGGAGGCTGCCACAGGCTTTCCCTAGCGGAAGGGAGTGAGAGGCTCCTGACGGCACCGAACACCAGTTCTGACTGAAGTGAGCCCCAGTTCTGACTGCAGTGAACCCCAGTTCCAGGCGAGCCCCCGGAGACCCACGCTCTTGTGGGGGGAGTCTGGACTCTCGGGCGGAGAATCGGGAGCCGGGAAGGCAGAGGACTGAAGGCACACACGTGCTAGCAAGGGCAAGGCTGATGGGAAGCCAAGACTGAGACTCCACCCCATCCAAGCAGAGCACAGAGGCTATTGCAATTTGGCAAGTCTAATCCTATAAGGCTGCCTCCAGCACCTGACTTCTCCCAGCATAGACACAGCTGATCCTTACAGCCAATTGGCCTGGAGGTCAATTCTTCCCAGTGATACCAACAACAATAAAGACTTAATTACAACAAGGCTGTACACACAGTCCACAAAGGGGTGCACCAAGAGTGTCCACCCCTGGTTAACTGGGGAGGCAGACCCACTGGGCCAAATTGGAAACCTAGCACACAAATCTACCAACTCAGGGAAGCAGTGAAAATGCGGCGTCTAAGAATCAGATCACAAACGAAAGAAATGGAGGAAAACAAACGACTGGATATAGAATTCAAAACCACGGTTATAAGGCTTTTTAAGAATATCCTAGAAAAGGCCGATAAATATAACGAGACCCTCGAAGAGATGAAAAAGGACCAACTAGAAATTAAACATACACTGACTGAAATAAAAAATATTATACAGAGACCCAAAAACAGACAAGAGGAACACAAAAATCAAGTCAAAGAATTGAAATACAAAGAAGCAAAAAACACTCAACCGAAAAAGCAAAAAGCAAAAAAAAAAATCCAAAAAGTTGAAGATAATGTAAGAAGACTCTGGGACAACTTCAAGCGTACCAACATCAGAATTATGGGGGTGCCAGAAGAAGAGAGAGAGCAAAATACTGAAAACCTATTTGAAGAAATAATGACCGAAAACTTCCCCCACCTGGTGAAAGAAATAGACTTACAAGTCCAGGAAGCCCACAGAACCCCAAACAAAAGGAATCCAAAGAGGACTACACCAAGACACATCATAATTAAAATGCCAAGAGCAAAAGACAAAGAGAGAATATTAAAAGCAGCAAGAGAAAAACAGTTAGTTACCTACAGGGGAGCACCCATACGACTGTCAGCTGACTTTTCAACGGAAACTATGCAGGCCAGACGGGAGTGGCAAGAAATTTTCAATGTGATGAATAGCAAGAACCTACAACCAAGATTACTCTACCCAGCAAAGCTATCATTCAGAATTGAAGGGCAGATAAAGAGTTTCACAGACAAGAAAAAGCTAAAGGAGTTCATCACCACCAAACCAGTATTATATGAAATGCTGAAAGGTATTCTTAAAGAAGAGGAAGAAGAAAAAAGGAAAGATAAAAATTATGAACAACAAATACATATCTATCAACAAGTGAACCTAAAAATCAAGTGAATTAAAAACCTGAGGAACAGAATAATCTGGTGAATACAATAGAATCAGGGGCATAGAAAGGGAGTGGACTGATAATTCTCAGGGGGAAAGGGGTATGGGGGGGTTCATAAAGAGACTGGACAAAAATCATACACCTATGGATGAGGACAGTGGGGGGTAGGTAAGGGCAGAAGGTGGGGTGGGAAATGGCTGGAGGGGAACTATGGGGGAAAAAAGGAGAAATAATTGTAATAATCTGAATAAAGATTTATTTAAAAAATAAAAAAAAAAATATTGGAGAAAGCTGTGTGAAGAGCATATGGGTCCTCTGTGTACTATTTTTGCAACTTCTTTGTAAATCTAAATTTATCTAAAAAAATAAAACCCCAGAAAGACTCTCTAGTTAATGTATATGTTTCTCTTTCAGGGCTAGTGAGTTTAATGTGATCAAACCAAAGACTTCCAGAGCAGAATAAGGGGGGATATATCTCATCAACACAACTGCTGCTGATTCTTACCTGAGAGCCTCTGTCCTCTCACAAACACGCTCCCATTTCTACTCAGCTTGGACTTGGAGTCTGATCCAGAACGTCCCAGATTAAATATTGATTTCCACTTCTTTGATTTACTGGAGAGCTTTCTTCTAAAAGAGCCAAGCCATATGGGGTTAGTTTCCTAACTAGTCATTTCAAGGGGGCTTTTAACTTGAGAAGGAATAACCCAAACACATTCTAGTTATGAATGGCCTGGACATTTCAGGAAATTCCCCTCTAAAATCCAAGTTGAGCCTGACTCTCACCCTGTCCAGGGATGCCCTAGATCAGTGGTTGGCAAACTCATTAGTCAACAGAGCAGCAAACCGCGGCTCATGAGCCGCATGTGGCTCGCGAGCCGCAGTTTGCTGACCACTGTCCTAGATGACCAAGCGAGGCTTTCATGAGTCAGCACAAAGGACCACATTCTCCAGAGAAATGCGCAGAGGCATGCCATTAAAGGCAATGGTGGGGCACACAGAGGCCAGGATTGACGGGAGACTCAGAGGTCACAAGCAGCCACACAGTTCTGGGAATTCTGGGGGGAATTCTGGTAAGCACTTTAGTCCTGGGTTTTCAGAGGTCCCTATTTTTTTACAGGAGTAAACACTGAAGACCATAGAGCTCAGGCCTGGTATGCTCCCTGCACTGTGGGCCACACTGCTGTCACATCCACAGGTGAGACAAGAGCTAGTGAAGACGTTCATGGACTACAAAGGGGGTGTATGAGAAAGCAATGTGGAAAAGAGTCGGGCCTGGGAGAGTGGCAGGCTGCTGGGTGTGGTCAGTGGTCACTGCAGATCAATGCCCAGGGTAGTTAGTGTGTCTCTCATTTCCCTGATGCCTGGCACCAGGCCGCTTCAGTAGGAGGCGGGGAAATGATAGTGCTGGACTCCATCCCAGGAGCCTGGTGTCACCATGGGTCACCACCAGGGGTCACCACAGACACCTTGCCCAGCTCTGACTCAGCCCAGCACTCAGATTTCATCAAGTTCCAGGATGAAACCCTGCAACTTGCGGCTCCACAAGGAACCTTTTCTCTGCAGGGTCTCACAGAGCACCCGGATCTCCAGCCCAGCATGTTTTACCATCAATCACAGAGACAGCTGCAGTGCTGAGTGGTTTCTTTGGATCTGGTCGTGTTTTTTTCAAGCACTTGGTCTTGGGGTGGATTTGACAGGGTGGGTAAAACTGGGGTATGGTGCCCCTCAGGTGTGGTTGAAGTGCACAGAGAACATGCACTTGATAGTGCAGACCAGGGTTGCAACAGAGGAAGCGAGAGGGAGAAACGAGGAAAGAAAATATCCTATGATTTTAAATGATGTTTGGAGGAGAGGAAGGGCTCTGGAAAGTATGAGAGGAGGAGTGGAAGCCAGAGATGGCATCTCCCAGTGCCGCATGCCCAGACCTCCCAGTCTAGAGTGGCACTATTAGTCAACTTGTCCTCCACTCATCTTTATGCCCTTTGCAATGTTCTGTGGAGATGAAGGGTGGGGGCAGGGAGTCAAGTTTGTTAGTAAAGTTCCTTTTGAAAATGTCAAGCCTGCTTTGTCTAAACTAAGGAGTGAGGGTTTTATCCATGACTCTTGATGCCTATGAGCCCCATCTCCATTCTGGTGCTGAGAATCTCTGGTGGGAGACCAGGGTCATGATGACTCTGGGACAGTGAGTGTAGGCACCAACCACCGAGAGAGTGTTATGGAGACAGCTCCTTTCTCTTCTGGAACATTTTCTTACACCCCAACCCAGATTGCACCCCCAGCCCATGCAGCCATCATGGCCCCAAGACCATGTTCCTTCCTCCTCTGAAACCCTCCTTCCAACCATCTCCCAGAATTGCAAAGAATGCCACTTACTTGTTGTCTGGTAACTCCAGGACGGTGTGGAAGAGGGTACCCATGGGAGGCACGATCTCGGGCAGGCTATTCTCCCTCCTTTCCTTCCGGGCAGGATGGTTAGTAGCCAGGCTCCGGGCCTGAGCTTCTTCCAGGCTCACCAGCTTCATGGGCAGGGACAGGGCTGGCAAGGTCAGGCTCTTCACGATGGGCCAGTTTTCTGTACAGAAAAGAGAAGAGTTCATAGACTCCTGGGAGGAGGCCTGTGCACCGGTTCATCCAGGTTCCCCACCCACAGCTCCTCCCTTCCTGACCTCCCGGCAGGTGACTCCTCTTGGGCCTGGTGGGGTCTGGGGCAGAGTCTGCATACAGAAACACACAAACCACCTGGCCAGATTAGCCAGAGGGCACACAGGTCCTTCAGGAGGTGAATTGCACTAACTGTATTCTTCAAAGAGGACGCATTCATTCATTCATATGACAAACATGTACTGAGCACTTACTGTGGACCAGAGTAACAGCAGTGGGTCTTTAACCCTGGAAACCGCTCAGTACTCTGGCCAGGTGGGAGGTAGCCTCTCTTGGAGCAATTGAAGGAGCAATCTCCTGTCAACTAGGGGAAGACAGGAGATTGCTCCTTCTCTCCACAGCTGGAAAACAGGTGCTCCAAGGCCATTTAAGGTTGAAGCCTACATTTTCTCTAGATCACCTAGGCTTATATCTTTGCAGTGAAAAGTCATTTAATAGCCTACACTATTCTCTAAAAGATAAGAGGCTGTTTACTCACTAACCAGTCATCTTCAAGCTAATCCTTCTGCAGTTTTTATTTTTAGAAACAGAAGTGATGACAGACCAGTGCAGTCCAGGGTTATCTCTTTTCTCCCAGTCAGATGTTCTCAACTCGGGGCAATTTTGCAGCCCTCCCTCCAGCCAGGGATATTTGGCAACGTCTGGAGACATTTTGGGTTGTCACAAGCACATGCGGGATTGTTACTGGCACTAGTGGGTGGAGACTGAGGATGTTGCTAAACATCCTATGATGCACAGGACCGTGTACCACAACAAGAACCAACCAGCACTAAGTGTCAATAGTGCCGAGGCTGAGAAACCCTGACCTAAGTGAAAAAGAAGACATCTAAGTTTGCCTCTATTTATTCTTTTGGCAACCGTGCCAGTTTTCTGTAACTTTGGAAGGTGTGAAGAGATTTAAAGATAACTTGGCCACCCTGGCCTAGTGGCTCAGGTGGTTGAAGCATTGTCCTGTGTACCAAAAGGTTGAGGGTTTGATTCCTGGACAGGGTGTGTATGGGAGGTAACTGATCCATGTTTCTCTCTCACATCAATGTTTCTCTCTTATCTCTCTAACATATCTTCAGGTGAGGATTAAGAAAAAAAAAAAGATAACTTGGACAAATCAAGACTAAGAAATCTTTTTTTTTTTTTTTTTTTTGTATAGGACTCGTTTTATGTTTAGAAAGCACCTTGACAGTACTCTCTCTCTTTGTAGAGCATGACCCTCTCTGGGTGAAGAGAAATAAAACCATTGAAACAGGGGCCTGCAGAAAACGGAGACAACGTGACCCTGGGAGGTTCCGGGGAGGGGAGCATGGCCATCATTCAGTCAGTTAAGTAAGTCTGTGATCTGCAAGACTTGTCATTAACGGTTTTGAATTTAACTTAGTTTTCCTACTTAATCCAAAGCAGGCTAAACTATTTGCATTTAATTTACTCTTAATATTTGTTTGTAGATTCTAGATTATTATTTTGTTACTTAATTATTTATTTACTTAAAAGATTAAATCACTCTGGGAGCAACTGGAACCGTAGAGGAACATGCACAGCAGGGTCAGGAGACCTGGGTTTAGCACCTACCTCTCCCCCTACGTCTAGGATCCAGTACCCTGAGACCCACCCATCAGCTCTGCTTGGATGCTTAACAAGCATCTCCAACTCTACATTTCAGAACAGAGCTTGAGATCTCGGCTCTTCACCTCTAGACCAATATCCCCTCCCATCTTCTTCCAATTGGTAAATGGCACCGTGGATCTCCCAGTTGCATAAACCCAAACCTGTACTAGTTATTTTTTCACTCATTCCTTTCTTTGATGCAACCCCTTCTCCCACCTCCAGCCTATAATCAAGTCCTATAACTCACCCTCCGAAACATATCCTGAATCCAGCCACTTTCCTCCATTCCCACTAACATGCTTGTCCCGGCCACCATATTCTGCCACCTGATTTCTGCCATAGCTCCTTAACTGGCACTCCTGCTTCCAGCCTTGTTGCCTTTCCGTCTCTCCTTCACACAGCAGCTAGAACGCTCAGATCCTGCACTCCCTGCTCAAAACCCTCCAGGCCTTCCCATGGCTTCGAGAACAAACCAAACTCTTAGCATGACCTACAAGCACCTCCATCTGTTCCCCTCTTCTCGTTGCCCACCGACCCAGTGGTCGACAAAGATACACAGTACATTTTTTGAATGTATACTACCATTATATATAATGCATGTATTTGTAAATTATACATATGTACCACTGTATTAGTATTATATGTAATAGAAAGCATATATAATAATAGAAATTACAAAGTACACAATAAAAATAAGTGAAAAAAGAAATTGTAACAGTTTCTTCTAACACCCACACTTTGGTCTCTGGTGTCCCATAGGGTGGAGCACTCTAGCCTCACTGCCTGGCATTCTGCAACACAATGAGCCCATTTCCACCTCGGAGCTTTTACACTCTCTGTTCTCTGTGTTTGGAACATGTGTCCCCAGATCCTCACATGACTGCTTCCTTTAGTCATTCAGGTTTCAGTTCAAAGACCATTTCCTTAGAGGCCATGACCACTCTGTACCCAAATAACACCCCCGAGTCACTGACCATTCCATTGCCCTGCCATCTGATCCTCTGGTATTTATGGTCTTTGAAGTGATAATGTATTTATTTGTGAACTTATGTATTACCTGTCTCCCTAACCAGAACTTAGCTCTGTGCAGGGCAGCGACTTCGCTGTTTGTGTAATGACACTGTCCTCAGTATCTAGAGGTGCCCAATACATACTCATGTTTTAATGAATCCTGGCTATAGCACAATCTTTCTGGCCTCACTGCTTTCATTTATCAATTAAAGGCACTGGATTCTATGACTTCTATAATCTTCCCAGTTTGAAATAGAACCCTATTTCCAAATCTAAAATTCCAGAGGATACGACTTATTCCATTTTACGTAAACATTAGTATGTTACCTTACCAAACTCAATGCAAACTCATAATAAAAACATTTAAATTCATTGAACAATAAGTATTGAAGGCAATCAAGAGTTAAAGAGTCAAGAGTAAATTGGACCTGGCTGGTGTGGCTCAGTGGATGAGCACCAACCTACGGCGCAGGGGGCCATGGTTTGATTCCCGGTCTGGGCACATGCCCGGGTTGTGGGCTCAATCCCCAGTGGGGGTGTGCAGGAGGCAGCTGATCAATGATTCTCTTTCATCATTGATGTTTCTATCCCCCCCTCTCCCTTCCTCTCTGAAATCAATAAAATATACATTTAAAAAATATTAAATTGGATTTCAGTATGCAGGACAAAAGATGATTAAGGCAATGGTCACAAAAAGAACAGGCATTTCCAGGTTAGAATTAGGAACAACCTTAACACTAACAGTCATGGATTTGCTATTTGGAAGAACATTGTCCTTAGGCATTAATAATAAATAAACTACAGAGGTTTATTCATCTATTTTCCTATTTTCTCTTCACAGAGGCAGCACAGAGTTAAGAAAAGAGCATGCCTGGCAGATGGTAGGTTCAATGTTCTGTCCCACCAGTTACTACCTGGGTGGCTTTGGAGAATTACTAAGCTTTTCTGCTTCTCTGGTCCTTCACGTATAAAATAAACTTTAGGATGGTTGTTGTGATAAGTCAATGAGATGATGTACATGGAGTGCTTGCAATAGTTCTTGGCATAGAATAAGTCCACAATAAATTATTGGTTGACTCAAAAGGATGAATGAATGAATGCATATTACTTCTCATTGACTTTCACAAAAGATTTATATAGCTTACAATAAATAATACATCTAATGGGAGAGTTAAAATAAAGTTAAAAGAAATGTAAGCTGCTCCTCCATATATAACCAAGAGAACTGAAAACATATGTTCACACAAAATTTTGTGTATGAATGTTCATAGCAGCATTGCTCATAAAAACAAAAAAAAGTAGAAACAACCCAAATGTCCATGAACTGATGAATGGCTAAACAAAATCTGGTATATTCATACAATAGAATATTACTCCCCCATAAAAAGAAATGAAATACTGATATAAAGCTTGAGAACATATAAATGAAAGAAGTCAGCCACAAAAGACCATGTTTTATATAATTCCATTTATATGAAATGTCCAGAAGAGGTAAACCCATAGAAATAGAAAGTAGATTAGGATCTGGGAGGAGGAGAAAGTATGGAATGACTACTTAATGAGTATGGGATTTTTTTGGAGTGATGAAAATGTTCTGGAATCAGACAGTGGTGATGGTTACACAATTCTCTAAATACACACAGCAGTAAAAATCACTGAATTCTACACCCTAAAATGATAAAATGGTGAATTTTATGGTATATGGATTTTATCTCAATAAAAACAAATTTTAAAAGAGAGGTCATAAACCACATAGAAGACAGGGTGGGGTGGGAACAATTATATCAGGAGTCAAAATTTGATGGTAATTGCAATAGATTATTCTCATGATTATACTGTGTGTTTTTTTTCCAAAGATACTAGCTAAACTGGAAAAGAACGCTTCGATCGGCTAACAAATGATTTGTAATATGGTTCTCAGATACCACTGGCTCTCCAAGCATGGACCCTGACCCCTAGCAGCAGCATCACCTAGAAACTTGTTAGAAATGCAAATTCTGAATAGCACTCCAGACATGCTGAATCAGAAACTGGGTGTGAGACCCAGTAAACTGCTTCAACAAGCCCTCTGGGTGGTATTGATGGACACTATTGTTGGAAAACCACTCTCACAAAATTGGTAGTTATCAGGTTTCTTAAAAAAAAAAAAAAAAAGAGAGAGATTTTCCCCCTAATTTTATTTTGTATTGGTTTCAGGTGTACATCCTAGTAGCTACAAACATATATGTACTTTACATAGTATTTCCCTAGATATTTCCAGTATCCCTACTGGCACCATACATAGTTATCACAATACTATTGACTATATTCCCCATGTTTTATTTACATCTCCGAGACTATTTTGTAACTATCAATTTGTACTTCTTAATCCCTTCACCTCTTTCACCCAGTTCCTCAAACCTTATCCCTCTGGCAACCACCGATTTGCTGTCTATGAGTCTGTTTCAATTTTGTTTGTTCACTTATTTTATTCTTTAGGTTCCACATATCAGTGAAATCATATGGTATTTGTCTTTCTCTGACTGATTTATTTCATGGAGCATAATACCTTACCAATACCTGGTGCAAATGGTAAGATTTCTTTCTTTTTTTATGACCAAGTAATATTCCATTGTAAATATGTACCACCATTTTTAAAATTGTTATTGTTAATCCTCTCCTGAGGATATTTTTTCATTGATTTTTAGAGAGAGTGGAAGGGAGGCAGTAAGGGAGAGAGAAAGAGAGAGAGAGAGAGAGAGAGAGAGAGAGAGAGAGAGAGAGAGAGAGAGAGAAACATTGATGTGCAAAAGACACATCGATTTGCCTTCTGCACCTTGATCGAGTGGAGTTGAACCTGCAACCAATCTGGTCTAGAGTGTCATTTAAGGCAGCTGTTTCCTTGTTAATTTTTTGTCTGGAAGATCTATCCATTGATGTCAACGGGCTGTTAAAATCCATTACTATGATTGTTTTTGCTTTATATGTTTAGGTGTTCCTATGTTGGGTGTATACGTATTTACAAGGGTTATATACTATTGTTGGATTGGTCCTTTTCCTTATGTAGTGTCCTTTGTCTCTTACTATAGCCTTTGTTTTAAAGTCTATTTTGTCATATATAAGTATTGCTACCCCAGCTTATTTTTTCATTTCCATTTGTGTGAAATATCTTTTTCCATCCCTTTACTTTTAGTCTGTGTGTATCTTTCATTCTGAGGTGGGTCTCTGGTAGACAGCATATGTATGTGCCTTGTTTCTTATCCATTCAGCTACCCTATGTCTTTTCATTAGAACATTTAAGCCATTTATATTTAAAGTGATTATTGCTAGGTACACATTTATTGCCATTTTATTCTTTATAACTATGTTCCCCCTATTTTTCTGTCTTCTTCTTAAGAAGACTTTTACATTTCTTGTAATACTGGTTTGGTGGTAATGAACTTGTTTAGCTTTTCTTTGGCTGGGAAGCTCTTTATTTTGCCTTCTATTTTACTTTATTTATATATTTTTTTATTGGAGAAGGGAGAGGGAGAGAGAGAGATAGAAACATCAATGATGAGAGAAAATCATTGACCGGCTTCCTCCTGCATGTCCCACACTGGGGAATGAACCCACAACTCGAGCATATGCCCTTGACTGGAATCGAACCTGGGACCCTTCAGTCCACAGGCCGACGCTCTATCCACTGAGCCAAACCAGCTAGGGCATTGCCTTCTATTTTAAATGATAGCCTTGCTGGATAGAGTAGTCCTGGTTGTAGGTCCTTGCTTTTCATCACATTGAATATTTCATGCCAATCCCTCTGGCCTGAAATATTTCAGTTGAGAAATCAGCAGGGGAGTGCTCAATTCAGGAAAGATGATGTCTGTGGGTGGTACAGGAGAGGGACTCAGCAAGGGACGCTGGTGGCTGTCTGTTCAGCTTTCTGCCCAGAACCATACACCCCAGTCTGTCCTCAAAAGACTCTAGTCCACTCTGAGCTGTCCTCCCTCTGCTAGAGCCCTGAATGAATAGCTGCAAATAAGATTTTGTGAGCTGGGCACCTAGGTCTCTAGCGGACTTCCATTTCTCCCAGGTGGACCGAATCCCCACTGATTTTTACAGCCAGATGTTATGTAGGCACCTCTTCCCAGCTCTGTTGCTCTGGGCTGGGGAGCCCAGGGTGGGGTTAAGACCCCATGTTCCTCAGGAGAAACGTTTGCAGGTGAGATATCCCTCCAGATTCTCAGCCACTGCACATATGTGTGGGGAAAGCCCTTTTTGTGTCGCTGCCCTTCCTACCAATGTCAATGTGGCTTCTGTAAATCCTTGGTTACAAGACTTCTGTTCAGCTAGTTATTCAGGTTGATTGTTCTATAGTTTAGTTGTAATTCCAGTTTGGGCCTGGGAGGCGGTGAGTATAACTTCCACCTACTCCATCGCCATCTTCTCCCAGGCTTCTTGGTCAACTGAATTTCTGTTTGTTTGTTTGTGTTTTTTTTTTTGTTTGTTTTTTTTTTAACAAATTGGGCTCACATGAGTTCAAGCAACATTACCCAATTCATTCCCAGGGTTCACTGTGTCATTATAAGAGTGATAGGACTGAAATATAATATTTTGCATCTCATAATGCCCAACCTGAAATAGCTGTATCTTTCTCACCAATATGGCTACAGTGTATGCTAACTAGTCTCTGCATACATGTGCCTACAAACACACCCTAATTTTAGTACCTGGTAGAGGGCAGAACAAAGCACTCAAGAAATGCTTGAGAAGTAAATGCATTCTAAATATGCATGTGAGTCTGAACATGCTGCCTCTTAGCTCATTCACGTAAGATTTCAAGATGAAGGCATAGGGTCTTCTGAAATACATCATACTGAAAGTAAAGATGAATTCTAATAGTTAAAGAGGGGAAAACTGCCAGTGCCTCTAGATAATAAACAGTTTAAGATCTTACTAAAACCAATAGAAGATTATTACAGTTTGCCATGCCACACTCACAGGGTAGTCCAAATATGCAGCTGATCAGAAACCTGCTACAGCCACCTGCAAACACACCACATCTTTGCTGCACACCTACAGATGTATACATGCACGATCCCAAGACACTGACACACACACAGTAATCAGCACATACACAGTGCCGACACTCAGAGCTGAGACCGAGGCCACCCTAACTTATTCTTGGGCCCTGTGACTAAGGCAAGGGAGGGGGATGGGGTGGTGGGGTGTATACCAGGAGGAGCCGTTACCTTCGTTCTCCAGAGACCCAGGTGCACCATTGTTAAAGATTTGATCCACATGATTCAATATGAACTCAATCACCACCTGCTGGACCCGGACAGCGAGGAAGGCTGCATCTCCATTGCAACCAGTGGCTTCGATTTCTTTGGACCTAAATCAAGGAAGAAACACATTCAGCTCGGTGAGTCAGCCCTAGAGCATAAGGGGGAGCCAGTGGGCCTTTTGTACAAGCCCCATGTCTTCAATGTATACAGTTTGTTAATCTGTATAATATTTTAACTACTAAGACCAATTAAAAGGACTGTCCAAAGGCTGTGAAGCCCAACACACTGAACAAATTTAAAACAATTACCAGGAATTATAGACATTGCAAGACTATAACACTATTTTAGCGAATATACAGGAATTGCTTTTTTAAAAAAATCAGATCTCCTTCCACCCTCACCCAATTGTTCTGTGGGGCAACTCATCATTGATGAAGTCATATTAAGCAGGTGATTCAGGTTATAGCCACAACCAACAAAAGCCAATGAGTCACAGAGACAAGACAGTTCTTTTTAAGAAATTATAACATACAGACCCATAACTTTAGTCACATTCTGGTGGTAGCCAAAAAAATGCCTTTGGAACCCAGACTTTCCAGGTTAGCAGGCAAAGAACCTAGGCTTTTAAAATCACTTTTAATCCACCCTGCTACAAAATACCACTTAGCTACAGGTTTGTCTTCAAGGGGCTTCAATTTCGAAGACTCCAGTCTTTATTTTGGTCAGTGGGCTGCTCTGAGCCCACGGGGTGGGAAGAAGGCGAGGGCGCGGTGGTTACCTGAGGAGGTTTGGCGCCCACACCAGGGCCAGGTTCCTGGCGTGCATGTTAGTCTTGCTGCTGAAGGAGGCGATGTGGGCCAGGTGTCGAATCAGGTATTCCAAGGTCCTGTAATGGTTCACTTTATTTATTTTTACAAAGTAAGAAACTCTAGGGCCTGTGTGAAGCCTGGAGGTAATTCCAAGTTTGGATTTGAGAGACTAAATAAATATTTCTATCTCATGACTTTTGAAGGAATAGCAGGAAAATATCAAGATTGATGGAAGTAATTTTCTCGGCTCTCGGCATGGTGGCCCAGGGCGGGGAAGGGGAGCGGTCTTGGAAGAAAAACATCTATTATTGCCAGAAAGTTCTTTCTTATAACACATCAAAATCTGGTCTTGTGTAACAGATGGGCAGGCTTGGGGAACACTGGGGAAGACGGTGAGATTAGGGGCTAACTTGTGAGAATGAAATGAAAGGATGGGGTGATGTCAGGGATGGTGCTAATGCTCAGATAGAGAGATCGGTCAGCCAAGTGTCAGAGCCTGTTTTAAAACCATCTCGGTTTCCATAGACTTGGTTCCTCTATGAATCTGGGTAAGAACCTAGGATATCCCTGTGAGGATATCCTCATGTGATCAGAATCCGGGTGGGACTCTGAGGGGTATTCTGTAAATAACAGGGACGTAGGCTGCCCCTTCCCATCCATGTTCCCAGTCAGACACCAACTCACTCTGAGAAAAGTGACCTGTTCCCCCACTCAAAAAGCCCCAGGAAAGCCACTGTCCACCCAATCTGTTCCCTTTTATGCGTCTGTGGTATTACACCACACTGATGGGCTGTGACCTTCTTTCATCAAGGATTCTTACCTATAATGGGACGGGGGAAGCTGCTGGACAACATTTTGGATTCGGGCCAACTGGCCTTCTTCTGGGCGACGGGACACTGCCTCCTGCAGAGAAGAACATGAAGCACCAGTGAGTGCCGAGAGGGTGGCCACGCCCCTGCGCCTGCCGGTTTTATTTAGCTTCTGGTGCTGCAGCCTTCCGACCATGCCTAGAGCTCATCCTTCCACGGGAACGCTTTTCTAGTAAAAACAAACAACTGAAATCTCTGAGGGTTCATGATGTGAAGTGTCTAACATTGCACCCACGGAGACCTGTGGATCCTTCGGGTTTCCGTGAACCCTCAGATGGGTGTTAGGTATCTGCTAAAGAAGGTGTAGAACCTTGACTGTGTCTTGCGTGGCAGAAAGAGTCACAGAGTCTTTGGGAGAGATAAAGAATCTCTGGGAGACAGAGGGAGACAGGGTGAGACGGAGATGATGGGTGGCTCCATGTTTACTCAGCCAGCTGTCCTCTTGGGTGCAAACAGCCACTTCCCATCCAGCCTGAGACTATCCCATGACCTTGCTACTACTCAGCAGCTGCCTGCTGTAGATGCTGGGAAGCAGGGAAGATGTGCCTTCTCAGCCTGATAAGAGCTTTGCCCCTGAGACCCAGTGGCCTTGCCAGGACTTGCTCTGTTGTTTCCTGTGTGGGTATGCTGTACCCCCTCCCCCGCCCGCCTCCAGCCCAGAGCCCTTAAGGCAGGGATGTCAGTAAAGGCAGTGTGATCGCAGGCTTGTCCTGGGCTCCTCACGATGCAGGTGTCCCTGGGCAGATTCCCCTGCATCCCTGCCCTGAGAACCTGCCCTGCCTGTGCCCAGGCTGAAGGGGCCCCTCCCAGTACAAGGCTGAGTTCTGAAGAACTGCCAGCATGGGAGCAGAACCTAAGTTCAAGGTCAACAGCAACCACATCTTTCTTTTTATTCTGAGGTGTAACTTACCTCTATAAAAATGTACAAGTCTGAAGCTACAGCGCCATGAGTTCTTTCATATGCATGTAACCCCACCCAGACCAAGGTACACTTTAAAAGGAGTTCCTGCCCTAGCTGGTTTGGCTCAGTGGACAGAGCATCAGCCTGCAGACTGAAGGATCCCAGGTTCAATTCCAGTCAAGGGCACATGCCCGGGTTGAGGGCTTGATCCCCGGTGGGGGGCATGCAGGAGGCAGCCAATCAATGATTCTCTCTCATTATTAATGTTTCTATCTCTCTCCCCTCTCCCTTCCTCTCTGAAATCAATAAAAATATATTTAAAAGAAGTTCCTGAGCTCACGTCAATCCTTTTCAGCCTGAATCTATTGTTAGGCATATGGGACTTACAGTCTAGTATTGCTTCCCAGTGCTAGAAACTTGTTTCATATTCATATATAGGGTAGGCAAAAGTAGGTTTACAGTTGTTTGTATGGAAAAGTATATAATACAAGAATAGATAATAACACACAATTAAACTGCGTTTTGTATACTCATAACTGTAAACCTACTTTTGCCCACGCTTATACAATGAAAAGAATCCTATATAATAAAGAGGTAATATGCAAATTAACCCTCACACCATCACAAAATGGCTGCCTATGACCAGGCTGGCAGGGGGGTTAGTGAGGGATGACCAAACGACTTAACAGCAGGCTGCGTGGGGCGACCAGGCTGGCCAGAGGTTAGTGAGGGACGACCAAACAACTGAACAGCAGGCTGCATGGGGCGACCAGGCCAGCAGGAGGTTAGTGAGGGACGACCAAACAACTGAACAGCAGGCTGCGTGGGGCGACCAGGCCAGCGGGGGGGCCGTGAGGGGTGACCAGGCTGGCGGGGAGGCAGTTGGGGGTGACCAGGCCAGCAGGGGGGTCAGTTGGGGGCAACCAGGCTGGCAGGGGGTCAGTTGGGGGCGACCAGACTGGCAGGGAGGGGCAGTAAGAGGTGACCAGGCCACCGGCAGGGGGGATGCAGTTGGGGGTGACCAGGCTGGTGGGAGGGGGGAGTTG
This sequence comes from Plecotus auritus, assembly GCF_963455305.1. NCBI lineage: Eukaryota > Metazoa > Chordata > Mammalia > Chiroptera > Vespertilionidae > Plecotus > Plecotus auritus. The sequence goes on along the minus strand of NC_137771.1, from coordinate 166,727,546 downwards.
GGGGTGATTAGGCTGGCAGGGGGGGCAGTGAGGGGCAACTAGGCTGGTGGGGGGCAGTTGGGGGCGACCTGGCTAGCAGCAGGGGGCAATTAGGGCCAACCAGACAGGCAAGCAGGTGAGCAATTAGGAGCCAGCAGTCTAGAATTGTGAGAGGGATGTCTGACTGCTGGTTTAGGCTCATTCTCTGGGATCGGGCCTAAACCGGCAGTCAGACATCCCCCAAGGGGTCCCGGATTGGAGAGGGTGCAGGCTGGGCTGAGAGGACCCTCCCCCCACACTCCAGCCCCACCCCCGTGCACAAATTTTGTGCACCGGGCCTCTAGTATAATATATATCTTTTTTCTTAAACTTCATTGAATTCATTTATTAAATCAAGTAGTTTTTTGTTTGTTTGTTTGTTTTTTAATCCTCACCTGAGGATATTTTTCTTTTCTTTTTTGAGGATATTTTTCCATTGATTTTCAGAGAGAGTGGAAGAGAGAGGGAAAGACAGAGAGGAATATCGATGTGAGAGAAACACATTGATTGGTTGCCTCCTGCAGGTGCCCTGACCAAGGCCCAGGCTGGGGAGGAGCCTGCAACCGAGCCATATTGACTGGAATCGAACCCAGGACTCTTCGGTCCACTGGCCAACACTCTATCCACTGAGCAAAACCAGCCAAGGCCAAAATATATATATTCTTTAATTTGGTAAGTGCTGTCTCCTGCAATACCACCAAAATAAGATCCTAACTGTGGTGTAGTTTTCTTATATTGTTCACCTCTACTCAGCCTGTAGCTGTCATTTGCTTGCTGTGTATAAAGGGTGAAGTTCAAACTCGCAGGTATGAGAATTTTCAGGCACAGAAAAGTGGAAGGAAATTAACGTCACGGGGCACCTTCTGTTTGCCAGGCCCCAGCGAGGCCACACTTGCTGGGTCTGTTACGTTCTAACCAAGGAGAACTCCAGGGCACCGCCCCAGCCGGCCCTCCCAACTGCCCTCACTTGTCTCCGTTTTTCCCCACAGCACTCACCACCTTTACATATGCTATACAATGTGCTTATTTGTTAGGTTTACTGGGTACTGTCTGTCTCCCTTGCTAGACATAAGCTCTGTAAGTGCCAGGAAGTGATGAGTCCGGTGCTTGGCATATAGGCCTTCCCTCCAGACTTGTTGAATGACTGACTACACACCATTGCCCTCCATGCCAGGGCTTCACCTAGTAAGGTTTTTGTTTTTTGCTTTTTTTATTTAATTGAAGTAAAATACATATACAGCAGCTTACTGTTTTTAAAGGCAATCAAAAGTCTCTACATGGGAAAACTTGATATTTTGTTTCCTAACCGGAATTGGGGAGAAAGGTAGGATTGGGAGGGTCTGGGGTTTGCAAGCCTGAGAATAGAGCCCCAAAAGCATAGTCTCTGCCTCGGTCCTCATTTTTTGAGACATTCAGGATGTAGAGGGTGAGGCCCAGAAGGGGGTCAGGAAGAAGCACCCAGACGCCTCTGCTCTCCTCCCGGAAGTGGTCATTTAGAAAACAAATTTGTGGGCAGGACCCTGGCTGCCAAGGGAAAGCCTCATTAAAGGAGCAAAGAGGGAGAAGCTCCAGGGAGAGGAGGGGCACGAATGCTGTGCGGACCCTCCCACCTTCTATCCTGCAAAGGGGGAGGTGTGGGAGGCCTCTCTTCCTGTCCCTGCAAAGCTGGGATGAGCCTGGCAAAGCTTGCACACACACACACACAAACACACACACTCACTCACACACACACCCTTTCTAAAAATGTATCTGGAGAATAAAGGTGTAGATGAATTTAACAGACCACATGGAAAGTTCCTTTAATATTTTAGGAAGCTGTTAGTCATCTTTGTTCTCTAAGAGGCAGGGCGGGCTCACTCCTTGAAGCCTGTAGGTCCCATTTGGGATTGGCGTGTATTTCATTAGTCACAACCTCTCCCCATCATACCCCATTCCTATTCAGAAACTCTCTAGATCCCGGTTTCTCTCCCAGAACAGGCCAGTTGCTGCAAACTTATTTGCACCCCCACCGCCCCCAGGCAGCCCTGTCAGCAGGGTGGACACACTACTGTGGCCCTTCCTTCCAATTGCACCCCAGCCTTTGCCTTTTATTTTGTATTAGTTCTTTAAAAATTATAATTTTTATTTTAAGCAATTAGGTAAAAAAGTAGCTCACACACATATTTTGAAAATGCAAAGCATTCAAAGGAATACACAGAAGAAAGTTAGTCTTCTCCCAACTGCAGACTTCCGTCTGCAGAGGCAACTGTGTGTCCTTCCAGATGGTTTTGCCTATCCATCTTGTCACACCGTGGAAGCAAGCATGCCTACATGATCTGACCCATCTGCAAATTCCCTGTCTCCCATCCTTCTCCTCCAGCCTACTCCACAACAGCCACGCTGGCCTCCACATATCCCCTCAAGCAAGCTCAGGCAAGTCCTCCACAAGGGCCTTTGTACCTACTGGATCTTTGTAACACCCTCTTCCCCCAAATAGTTGTACTATTTGTTCCTTGTGTCACCCTGGTCTCTGTTCAAATATCATCTTATAGAAAGAGCTTTGATTATTTTACCAAAAAGGGCAATCCCTAACATTCTCTCCCTTGTACCTGCATTGATTTTTCCTTGTAGCACTTACCAATAGTTCCCCTTCTGTGAGAGTGAAATGCTTGGCTCTTGGACTTTATCTTAACTCTAGCCTGCATTTCTCCAGTGGCCTTCAGGGAATAGCTCCTGTATTATATGTATGATGCAATCCCATGTTTGTTTAACAAAATGTATATATTTTTACACACACACATACACACACACACACACACACATATATAGACTGAGTGGCCAGATTATTATGATCTCTGAACGCATAATAATCTGGCCATTCATTGTGTGTGTGTGTGTGTGTGTGTGTGTATGTATACACACACACACACACACACACACACACACACACACACACACACTAGAGGCCAGGTGCATGAATTTGTGCATGGGTGGGGTCCGGCCAGCCTGGCCAGGGGGAGGGGACATGGGCAGTTGGCTGGCCTGCCTGCTGGTCAAACTCCTGGTCGAGGGGACAATTTGCATATTAACCTTTTATTATATAGGATAATATATATATATATTAGTAAAGGAAGGGCATACAATGCTCTGTTCATCATGATTACAATGGGAGGGGGTTGTGGGGAGCTGTGCTAAATTTGGAGGAATTCTGCTTTAGGCTTGAGATTTTGGGCAAGATTTGTAGGAGACTCAAGACTGGACTCAAATGTGGGGAGCACAAAGAGATTTAGAGATTCCCCCCATCACTCTTTTCTGTTGGTGCCTAGAATTCTGCAGTTAGTCATCACACACCTCTAGCCCTGCTCATTCTCTCTTCCCTAGACATAAAAGAAGTCTGAATTCTGAGATCTTTTAAGGTGGACCTAAGGAAGCTCTAAGGCACCCCCCACCCCGTGCCCTCCCTCAATCTTCCTGAGCATATGGTGCCTTCTTGATCAATAAACCTTTCCTTATTCCCAACTGACAGCTTGAATATTGGCCTTTTGCAACATTGGGTACATGGATTTTGAACTGGCAACACTTATAGAAATATGCTTTAAATTTGTTTATCATCTATCTCCTTCATTAAAATGTAAGTTTCACAAGACAAAGGATCTTATCTGTCTTGCTGAAATCCCCAGCACCTAGAACTGTGCCTGTCATTCATGGTGCACATAGTACATTTGGTGAATGAAATAAGTAAGTGAACGAGTCCACGTTTTGCTTTGCATTTGAAAATGCCAAACAGGTCCTGGCCAGGTAGCTCACTTGGTTAGAATGTCATCCCAATACGCCAAGGTTGTGGGTTTGATCCCTGGTCTGGGCAGATACAAGAATCAACCAATGGCCTGGCTGGTGTGGCTCAGCGGTTGAGCGTCGACCCGGGAACCAAAAGGTCGTCAGTTCAATTCCCAGTCAGGGAACATGCCTGGGTTGCAGGCTTGATACCCAGTGTGGGCCATACAGAAGGCAGCCAATTGATGACTTTCTCTCTCATCACTGTTTCTATCTCTCTATCCTTCTCCCTTCCTCTCTCTCTTAAAAAAAAAAAAAAAAAAAAAAAAAAAAAAGAATCAACCAGTGGATATATAAATAGGTGGAACAATGATGTTTTTCTCTCTTTCTCTCTCTCAAATCAATAAATAATTTTTTAAAAAAAGAGGAGGAGAAACCAAGATGGCGGCATAGGTAAATACCTGAACTTGCTGCCTTGCACAACCACTTCAAAACTACAACTAAAAGACAAAACGGACATCATCCAGAACCACAGGAAGGTTGGCTGAGTGGAAATTCTACAACTAGAAGGAAAGAGAAAAGCACACTGAGACTCAGAGGAGCTGTGGAAGTAAAGTGCAGAGGTATGGGAGGAGAGGGCTGGCAACTGAGGACACAGCTGGCTTTTTCAATCCGCAGGGAGACACAGGCTCCCGACTGCTCTGAACTCCAGTTCCAGGCAAGACTCTGGGGACCCAGACTCATACGGGGAGAAACTGGACTGTCTGGCAGCGGATGGAACTCGAGGGTGGCTTTCTCTCAGAGGTGCTTGCAGTGATTACTGAGGGACACTGAGACCCGGGGGCCTCTTAGGGCAGGGCTGACGGAAGCCATTGCTGTTTGCTCTGCCCTGAGACTCTGCCCCATCCAAGCTGTGCGCAGAGGCTTTTGCATATGAATGGCCTGGTCCTTTGAAATCTAAATGTACCTACCAAACTGCAGCTGAGTGAGAGAGACCCATAACATCCAAAAGAAGGCCCAAGACCCCACAGCAGCTTGCATTGCTTCACAGCTGGGCCTCATCTGGGCACCTCCAAACCCCAAACAAAGAAGAGGAATCTGCAGATCTCTCTGTAGCTCCTGCTGGGTGGCCTCAGGCAGAGGCTAAATTAGCACCTCCTTGGAGATCCAAGAGCCAGTGTACCCAGGGGTCAGAGTGGGACCATCCAGATTACAACTCCTCAGATCCATAAGGGACACACTCAGGGGGCAGACTCAGTGAGCACCAAAGCCCCACTGAAGCAAGTCTTGCCTCATAGGGGTGTCTCCAGCATAGAAGTAAGTTCTCCCATCTTAGACACAGCTGATCCTCACAGCCAATTGGCCTGGAGGTCAATTCCTCCCAGTGATACCAACAACAATTAAGGCTTAACTACAACAAGACTGTGCACACAGCCCACAGAGGGGTGCACCAAGAGTGTCCACCTCAGGTAACTGGGGAGGCTGAGCCACTGGGCCCTATAGACACCTAGCACACAAAACCACTCTATCAACTCAGGGAAGCAGCCAAAATGCGGAGACAAAGAAACAGGTCACAAATGAAAGAAATGGAAGAAAGCAAACTACGGGATATAAAGTTCAAAACCATGGTTATAAGGTTTTTCAAGAATTTTCTAGAAAAGGCCGATAAATTTAGCGAGACCCTCGAGGATATGAAAAAGGACCAACTAGAAATTAAGCATACAATGACTGAAATAAAAAATAATATACAGAGATCCAACAGCAGACTAGAAGATCGCAAGAATCAAGTCAAAGAGTTGAAATACAAAGAAGCAAAAAACACTCAACCGGAAAAGCAAAAAGAAAAAAGAATCCAAAAATATGAAGATAGTGTAAGAAGCCTCTGGGACAACTTCAAGCTTACCAACATCCGAATTATGGGGGTGCCAGAAAAAGAGAGAGAGCAAGATATTGAAAACCTATTTGAAGAAATAATAACAGAAAACTTCCCTCACCTGGTGAAAGAAATAGACTTACAAGTCCAGGAAGCGCAGAGAATCTCAAACAAAAGGAATCCAAAGAGTACCACACCAAGACACATCATAATTAAAATGCCAAGGGCAAAAGACAAAGAGAGAATATTAAAAGCAGCAAGAGAAAAACAGTTAGTTACCTACTAGGGAGCACCCATACGACTGTCAGCTGATTTCTCAACAGAAACTATGCAGGCCAGAAGGGAGTGGCAAGAAATATTCAAAGTGATGAATAGCAAGAACCTATAACCAAGATTACTCTACCCAGCAAAGCTATCATTCAGAGTTGAAGGTCAGATAAAGAGCTTCACAGATAAGAAAAAGCTAAAGGAGTTCATCACTGCCAAGCCAGTATTATATGAAATGCTGAAAGGTATTCTTTAAGAAGAGGAAGAAGAAGAAAAAGGTAAAGATAAAAATTATGAACAACAAATACATATCTATCAACAAGTGAATCTAAAAATCAAGTGAATAAAAAATCTGATGAACAGAATAATCTGGTGAATATAACAGAATCAGGGGCATAGAATGGGAGTGGACTGACAATCCTCGGGGGGAAAGGGGTGAGGGGGGTGAGGGAAGAGACTGGACAAAAATCATACACCTATGGATGAGGACAGTGGGGGGGGGGTAAGGGCAGAGGATGGGGTGGGAACTGGGTGGAGGGGAGCTATGGGGGGGGGGAGGGGAAAGAGGAATAATTGTAATAATCTGAACAATAAATACATTTAAAAAAAAAAGAGGAAGAAAGAAAAAGCCGAACAGACACCTTTGGGCCACACTTCCAGTACAGTACTATCTGAGGACCATACCTCCATTGTGGAGAACAATAGCGTTGCTGAATTTAACTAAACGTAGTCACAGGTATCTTTAAAGGAGAAAGGAAGAGGAAGATTTGACACAGACAGAAGAGGAAAAGGCAGTGTGATCATGGAGGCAGAGATAGAAGTGATGCAGCCATAAGCCAAGGGATACCAGCAGCCACCAGAAGCTGGAAGAGACAGGAAATGGATTTTCCCTTAGAGCCTCTGGAAGAAGCACAGCCCTGCTGACACCTGATCTCAGCCTAATGACACAGATCTCAGACTCTGGACTCTCAAAATGTGTGAGGCAAAATTTCTGTTGTTGAAGCCACATTTCTGTTTGCGGTAATTTGTTAAAGAAGCGACATGAAACTAACACATGTACTCAAAATTAAAATATAAAATATGAAAGGGAAAAATCACCTCCTATCTTGCCACCCAGATATAAAAACTATTAACTTGTTTATGTGTGAAGCATAAAAGAAGCAATCTGCCCACACTTCCCAGCACCAAATATGAACTCTGGCATCATTTCCTATTTAGTTGCATATACTACTTTTTTCCATTTAACTTTGTATTGTGGCCATCAAATCTGCTTCATAAATGTGACTTTTCACAGATACACAGAATTGAAAACAATAGATTTATTGTCATTTATTTAACCCATCTCATTGTTGGACACATAGATACTCCCAATAATTTTGATATTTTACATCAAATTGCAATAAAATACCTGTAAATCATTATGTTGCCCATCTGATTATTACCTTAGAATGAAGTCCTAGAAATAGAGTTATTGTATTAAAAATATGAGCATTTTAGGGCTTCTTGACAGTAATTTAAAATTATTTTCTGGATGCCCAGACAGTTTATACTTCCAATAGGAAACTATAAAAAAGCCAGTCTCACCATAATTGTCTAATTTTTCTAACACTATTGTATTGTTCCTTGATTAGTTTAGCATGCTTTCTTTATCTTACACTAGAGGCCCAGTGCAAGAAATTCGTGCACACTGGGGAGGGGGGTGGTTGTCCCTCAGCCCAGCCTGTGCTCTTTCGCAGTCTGGGACCCCTTGGGGATGTCTGCCTGTCCAGTATCATTATAAGACAGCACTTGGACATCCCTCTTACAATCCGGGATCCCTCGCTCCTTACCGCTCAGCTGGCTGCTCCTTAGTGGCAGGCTCCTTACCACTTGGCTTGCTGCTCCTTAGCGCTGCCACAGAGGCGGGAGAAGGTCCTGCCACCACCATTGGGCTCGTCAGTCGTGAGCCTGGCTTCTGGCTGAGGGGTGCTCCCCCTGTGGGAGCGCACTGACCACCAGGGGGCAGCTCCTGCATTGAGCGTCTCCCCCTGGTGGTCAGTGCACATCATAGCGATTGGTCGTTCTGGTCATTCCGTCATAACCATCGCTTAGGTTTTTATTATATAGATTAAGTTACTTAAAACCTGAGCATATTTAAGAGCTTTTAATTCTATTTTGAAATAATGTGGTAGTTCTGAGACAGATGTTAAATCTTTCTATTTACTAGCTATACAACCCCAGGCAAGAGTTTCTTGTAAACTTATCACAAAAGAGACAATAAAATCTACTTCATGGAGTTATTTGTGAGGATTAAATGAAATAATATTTGTAACAAGTTTATCATATAGTAAGCACTCAATAAATGAAAGCTATTATCATTATTTTTCCATTAATATTTTTTCTAATTCTGTTATCCCATTGAGATATCATTCTACTTTAGCTGTGCAAGTGGGTTTAAATATCCTATATAATAAAAGGCTAATATGCAAATCGACTGAACGGTGGAATGACCGGTCGCTATGATGTGCACTGACGACTAGGGGGCAGACGCTCAATGCAGAAGCTGCCCCCTAGTGGTCAGTGTGCTCCCGCAGGGGGAGCACCGCTCAGCCAGAAGCAGGGCTCATGGCTGGCGAGCACAGCGGCGGTGGCAGGAGCCTCTCCTGCCTCTGCAGCAATGCTAAGGATGTCTGGCCGACACAGGCCTAAGCTGTCAGTCAGACATCCCCTGAGGGCTCCTGGACTGCGAGAGGGTGCAGGCCAGGCTGAGGGACGGTCCTCCCCGCCAAGTGCACAAATTTCCTGCATCAGGCCTCTAGTATAATTATAAGAATGTGTGACAATGTCATAGAGCTATTTCCATATCTCTGAAGAAGGTTTGCTTATATTATAATTCATTACTGTGATCAAAGCTATTATATGATAAATTCTTCAGCATAATTAACTTCAGTAGGTTCTACCTATGTAGAAGTCAGTTGTCACAGCAAAAGATTCTTCTTCTCATTATTTTTAGATATATTTTTATTAATTTCAGAGAGGAAAGGAGAGGGAGAGAGAGATAGAAATATCAATGATGAGAGTCATTGATCGGCTGCCTCCTGCATGCCCTCTACTGGGGATTGAACCCACAACTCGGGCATGTGCCCTTGACTGGAATCGAACCCGAGACTCTTCAGTCCACAGGCTGACACTCTATCAACTAAGCTAAACCAGCTAGGGCAAAAGATTCTTATATTATTTCTTAGAGTCAATAAACTGTTTAAATATAACATTAGATTTCCTTAAAATTTGTTGACAATAATATTGCTTTAGTATTTTGCTATTGCTGTGGGAGAACAGAATGACCAGCAAAGTCAGGAACAGAAGCAGGGAGAGATAAATATGGGTTTTGTTCCGAGTCTATAAACAAGAGCTAAGAAGAAACTTTATTTCTGAAATTTCTAGACCAGAATTCTTATCTACCCTCAACTATCATAGAATGAAATTTAGTTACAATAAGTTAGATTCATTTAGTTCTTTAACATGATGATATTCTATCATATTCAAAGATGATACTATTATACTGATAAGAGGATTAAAACTATGTAGAAAACAAACAATAGAGTCTTACACACTAATTACAACAACAATAAGATATATTTTTCGTTGATTCAAGTTGGCAAATAATTTAACAAATTGAAAATTTTAGGTGTCAACAGTGCTGTGCTTCTTCCTGAGGTTCCCTCCCCCGCTACCACCCTCACCCACCCATCCCCACCTCCCTTCCTCTTTCTCTAAAACTTAATGTAAAAAATATCCTTGGGTGAGGATTAACAGAATATATATATATATATATATATATATATATATATATATATATATAATATATTTTTAGCGGATATGATTTTTAAAGAAGTAGAAAAAACTATAATCCCATGACTGAAATAAATGGTTGTTAATCTTTTGAGCATCTTTCTTTTTAATCGTTTTAATATACAATTGTATATCTAGTTTTTCCAATTACCATTATTAGTGTTTCCCTCTATCATTATAGATTCTTATATATAATGGCCCAAACCCAATTTTCAAAAAGCATTTACTTATTCCTATATCATTTCAAGTTGAAGAACCTTTTATGTGCTCAAAATAAATTCATCTAGAGCCACGAGAGAGATTCCTTCCAATGATCGCAACTCTTCCATAACCTTTATTTCAAACATCCCCTATGCCCACTCCACTCTAACAGTCTCTTGACCTCACTGGGATGAATAATTTGTTGATCTACTTTTCCACTGTTATACACCCGTTTTATGCCCTCGTTTCCTTTCTTATTCAGACAAAATTCCATGGTCAATTATTTCAATTACTCCCTTGCATACACTCTCGTCTTCCTCACCCCTCTTTTGCTGGTTAAACCCAACTCTCCACCTCCACCCTTGCAGCAAATATTCAAGCCCTATTTTAATGCTATCTCTATAGGCATCTTTTAAGCATTCTTTCTCCTTTCTACTTTTACTGAGGGCGCCCTATTTGGTGACCATATAGTTGCTATTTAGGTGTTCTGCTCTTACCCATCCATCCTTCACCAACTCAACTCACCAGTCTGTCCAGCACTCCTCTTGGCTGCTCTTCTCAGATTCTTTTCTCTTCCCAGCTTTCTGACCTCTCTCTTCATCTCTGTTTGCTCTCTCTCCCTTTTCTATTCGCCTACCTCTTTCCCCAACCCCCCAAAGAAACACAGGAGGAATAGCCTGATAAAAAGAAACTAGCAGTGCGTATAGCATTTAGTTTCAGGTTCCTGTCCTGCTGTGTGACATTGGGCCAATCATTTTACTTCTCTGGTTCTTAGCTTCCGCACTAAGCAATGAGATACACTTGGTTAAATAAACCTGGAGATCATTTAACCCAGCTCTTAAAACAAACAAACGTGATTCTGAAAAAAAATTTTTAAAAATCCTCACCAGAGGACATGCTTATTGATTTTTAAAAATAATTCTTTAGTGCTGAAAGTATTACACATGTTCCCTTTTCTCCCCATTAGCCCCCTCCAGCCTGTCCCCGCCCCCCCAGATTCTGAAAATGTAAGAAAGAAAAAAATGTAGCAAGCAGTCCCACTACCCTACTTTCCTCACTATACCATGCTATGTCCGTCACCATGCTAAGATAATGTCATCCATCTGGTGAGTATTATTATTGTTATTTTAGTGTTGAAATCCTCCTTGGCCCATTCATGCATCCCACCCAGTAACCATAATGGAAATCCAAACACTTACCGTGAATTTCTCATAGAGCTCATACGTCAGGAGGGGGTTGGGCAGCTCCCTAAAGTAGAGCTTACAGAGTGAGCCCACACAGTGGATGTCCTGGAGGTACACTTCCCTTGTCAGATCTGGACATTGATCTGAGCCAAACTCTTGCCTGAAACAACACAGACAGAGACATAACAATCCCGGGAACATGTGTTCCGTGTCAGCAGCTGCTTAGGGGTAAAAAGACCCTAAAATGCTGATCTGACTATATTTTTGACCCTGATACAAAAAGACATTCTATTTCAGGCACAAGAGAGCTATGAGAAGACTTCCACTTCAGATCTGGATCTTTCCTCCAAGGCAGCTGTAATTAGAAAGACAAAATGCCCACTTACAAATGGGTTTCTCATGGCATTATGTTCACAGTCTCAGTTGCGGGGAAATATGAAACAATTTGCCAAAAAAAGCCTGTTGAGATTTCAGCTTTTCCAAAATATTGTTCTAAATGAAGTCCTCTTTCTTGGAGGAGAGTCCAAACTAGGGTGAGTGAGATTGTTATCACTCACATATTCATGTCAACAAACTTGTTTTTTCTGGAGACTCAAACCCAAGGTTTGAGAACTTTAATCAATGATCTCTTTGATGCTGGATGGGACCTTCTAGGCTGCCTGGTATTGGTTCCCACAGGATAGAAGACCTTATAAATATCTTCTTAAACAACGTCATCAGATTCTAGGTCTCATACCTAATTAAAAAACATTTCCCAATGAGGTTACATGAATATTCTGACCTAATATATACTTAAAATTAAAAATCAGTTTTAAACAATGGCAAGTTTGAGCTTTACTACAGAAGAGAAGTTAGGGTTCCTGAAAGTATTCCCTTGGTCAACCAAACAGTGACAAAGTCAATGGGACTCCCAGGGCCAGCATTTCAAAACAGGTTGCCCAGCCTCCTGTATTCTGCTTCTCCATGTAACAGGGATAGGGAAATCCCCGATGAACCCAAAAGAAACTGGGTAAGGCCTTGAAAGGAGAACCAGTGGCCTCATAAATTCATAGGCATGTGTTTTTCTAAGAGGACAGAACAAGATCTAAAGCTTATTCATTTAATTAGCCAAAAATTTCCCTTGTGGAGGCTAAGGTCAATCCTTAAGTGAAAAAGAACTGGCCATCGCCCAACTGTCCCTCCATGATATCAACTACTGTGTAGTATATTTTAGAGCGAAGAGTAAACCATTCAAAGTATTTGCTGTTACTGAAACTCTAAAAAATGTCACACTAGTTAATTAGTCAAATTATGTACTAACATAGATCCATTAAAATCTATGGTTGCAATAAATCAGTTGTGGTTTTTTTTTTTTTTAACAGCCATTACTTCTCTAGTAATAAAAAGGATGTTTTATTCCTTTAGTATAATCCTATCTAATAAAGGGGGAATATGCTAATTAACCATCACTCCATCACAAAGATGGCTGCACCCACAGCTGAGGCCAAGTTCCCATAAGGAGCCTTAACAAGCAATCAGCAGGGACCTGAGGCTATGCCCTCTCCTGCCCTGTGGGGCTTGACAGGGGACCTCAGGCTGTGTCCCCCACCTGGCAGGGCTTGACAGGGGATCTCAGGCTGCGCCCCCAACCCAGTGGGGCTTGACAGGGGACCTCAGGCCGCCTTCTACACCCCCCAGGGCTTGACAGGGGACCTCAAGGTGGGCTTCCTGTCCTGGTGCTGGGCTAGAGGACCTCAGGCTGCTCCCTGGCCCCAGCGCCAGGCCGGGGGACCTCAGGCCACGCCCCCCACCAGGTGGGGTTTGACAGGGGACTTCAGGCTGCGTCCCCCACCCCGGCACCAGGCTGGGTGATCTCAGGCCGCACCCCCTGCCCCAGCCCCAAGCCAGGGGACCTGAGGCTGCGCCCCCCTGCCTGGTGGGGCTTGACAGGGGACCTCAGGCCATGTCCCACACCTGGTAGGGCTTGACGGAGACCTCAAGGCACAACCCCCAACCCTCTGGGCTGGGGGACCTCAGGCCACGCCCCCTAACCTGGCGCTGGGCCAGGGGACCTGAAGCTACGTTCCCTGCCTGGTAGGGCTTGACAAGGGTGAGACTAGCCAGGTCTGGATCTATCCCAATGAAGTGGGGGGCCCGGCCGGGTCTGGGTCTCATGCGATTTTGAGGCACATGTGGGTGGGCGGGGACTTGACTCTGGGTCCCGTGGTGTGCCCCAGACTCTGACAGGAGGAAGGTTTTCATATACATTTTACTAATTTTCTTTCATCTCTGACACTTCTATTATAGAGAAAGGGCAAATAGCAATATTAAATTATTTCCTCTAATTAAACCCCTTTTAATGTTTACGAATTTCGTGCACTGGGTCACTAGTTTTATTATAATTGAGATTTGAGAAGGAGGGGGAGAAAACCAAATAATAAGAAGAAGACAAAAAAAATGAATTACCTGCACAATCTATTAAATTTTATATATTAATCTTGGAATAAGAATGTTTATATTGTTTTAAAAGTCTACATTTATAACTAAAAACATATAATAAATATCTATACCTTATATAAAAGGCTAATATGCAAAGAGACCGAATGGCAGAACAACTGAATAACCAAATAACTGAACAACCGGTCGCTATGACATGCTCAGACCACCAGGGGGTGCATGCAGAACATGGCAGGCGTCGGCAGCAGGCAGCAGAGCGTGGAACATGGCGGGCGTCAGCCACAGCAGGATGGTGGAGCAGGTGAGTGGGGGCACCAAACCAAGGCAGGGCGCCGGTCGCTGTCATTGGGGCGAGCCTCTGGTGGTTACTGAAAACTCTTTGTTCCCATGTGCCGCTGTCCCGCCCAGCACTTGCACCTGCAGCTGGTGCCAGAGCTGCCATTTGCATTAGCTGTCAGTACCCCGCGCTGGTCCTGATCACTCAGCGCCATCAGCTGGTACAAGTGGTGGCTGCAAGCCCCGATCACCCCTGAGGGCTTCTCCACCTCCCCCTGCTCCTGAGGAGCGATCAGGGCAGCAGCCACTGCTCGCACCCACTGACAGCACCAGCCCCACTTGCACCTGCTGCTGGCACCAGCCCCAGTCGCTCTACGCCATCAGCAGGTGGGAGCAGTGGCTGCTGCCCTGATCGCTCCTCAGGAGCAGGGGGAGGTGGAGAATCCAGATTCATGCACTGGTGGAGTCCCTCCCCGGCCAGCTGGCCCTGATCGGCCCCTATAGGGACTAGGCAAGATAACCAGAGATGCCCTGGAGCCTTCCTACGGTCCCTCCCCGCCCCAATAGTGCACTGGTGGGGTCCCTCGGCCTGGCTTGCGGGGACTGGGCAGAAACCGGCCTGTGCACAGATTCGTCCAGGGTGTGTCCGGCCCGTCTCACTCAGTCCCGATCTGCTGGACCCCAGCAGCAAGCTAACCTACCAGTCTGAGTATCTGCCCCCTGGTGGTCAGTGCACATCATAGCTACCGGTCAAACCATCAGTCACTTAGGCTTTTATATATATAGATTATTGCACTATTTTCCATTTGAATAACTGTAAACCTACTTTTACCCCACCCTGTATTCTCTCTATATAGTGTGTATATATTCCCTTTATTTAATACATAGCACATATAAAATATACGCACACATATCTGTGTTTGGTGTGAAGTTATTGTATTCTGAATTCAATGTGAGAAATTGCTTCCCCCAAATTCTAGAATAAATTTTAGAATTGTTTGGCATAAATCCATAGATTTAGAAATAATTTACCCATCAGTAATTTTTAAAATACCAGCATCAGTTAGAGAAATGCACCTTCATGCAGACTGCTGAGTTCCCAAGCAGATGAAATATCAAAGGTTGGGTGTGTGCCAACAGAAAAACTCACATCCATCTCCAAGTTCTGAACACTATATAATGAGATCTAACTGAGCTTTGGGTAAGCAAGTGGATTATTATAAATCATATTTCCCTAACTCATAATTAAAATCACTTGCGTTCAATCGAATCCACCGAAGGAGGGTAAATCTAGTATAAAACAAAGAAACAGATTCAAAGCCCTCAGGAGCTTTTGTTGGAACGAATGACATCAGACTAGAGCACTTCCTGATTAGATTAGGAACAGGCATCTGAAAGCAGCAGCACTTGACCTTCTGCCCCTCCACCCTTCCCCCAGTCCCTTCAGGTTTTTAATATCCCAACACCTTTGGACAGAGATATGGACAGAGAAAGAATTACGAGAGAATTCTGTTGGGAGCTATTCTTTCAGCTTACCGTAGCCGTTGTATGTTTGAGGTGACTCCCGAAAGCCGATAAATTCCATCCACAATGCCATGAGTCTCTATAAATTCTGCACAGCTCTTCAATACATATGGAACTATGTAAAGGCAAAGAAAAAGAATTAAGTATTAGATATAAGTCTGACTGTTCTTCAAAGATATCCTTTGAAAAATCCAGGTAACTTCTAAGAGAAATAGGTATGGAATGCACGTGAGCTACAAGTGGAAACAATTACTTGTAAAGGGTAGATGATGTTCCTTTACATTTTTTTAAAAAATGGGTTTTTTTGAAAGTTTAGAAAAGTTATGTATTTTAAGAGTTGGATTTTTTTAAAATTGAAAACTAGGCAAACACTTAAATTTTGAAACCAGCAGTGACCTTGGAATTCCCACAACTCAATCTCCTCATTTCATGGATTCTCCAAGGTGGTTTCCTGACCAGCAGCATCAGCATCTCCTGGGAACTTCCCAGGAATACAATTTACCAGGCCCCACCCCAAACCCACTGAATCAGAAATTCTGGAGGTGGGGCCCAGCAAATTGTGTTTTGTTGTTGTTGTTGTTTTGTTAATTCTCACCTGAGGTTATTTTTCCATTAATTCTTAGAGAGTGTGGAAGGGAGGGGGAGAGACAGAGCGAGAGAACACTGATGTGAGAGACACATCGATTGGTTGCCTCCCACACATGCCCCACCCAGGGCTGGAGATCAAGCCTGCAACGGAAGTACATGCCCTTGACCGGAATCGAACCTGGGACCCTGCAGTTCAAGGGCTGAGGCTCTATCCACTGAGCCAAACCGGCCAGGGCGCAATCTGTGTTTTAAAAAGCCTTTCAGGTGACTGTTGTGCAATAAAATAAACATTGCTTATTCTACACATGTGGAAACCAAGGTGCAGGTAAATTTACTTACCTTACTCAAGATTACTTGCTGCTTATGAAAAATAGCACATGAAAAAATGCTTATAATACAGGTAGGTAAAAGAAAAACAAGACACAACATCAAGTACACATTGTGAATTCCACTATGTAAAAAAAAAATTTCAAAGGAAAAAAGACTGGAAGAATGTCTGCCGGAATGTTAAAGGTGATTTAAGGTTCAAGTGTTATTTTGTGGGTTTTTTTTTAAGGTGACAACCATTCCACCCCGCCGCCACCACCACCAAATGTGGTCCATTCTGCATTCAATCTAGTCATTGACTGCAGGAGACCAACATGGCCTCTTGACTTCCTGCCACTCCAGACGTCCAGTGCTTGTGTACAAGAGTCTGGCTATGCTGTCCTCTCCCTGGGGCTGACCCCGTTTGGCCCAGCTAGCTCCGTGACCCAGAATGGCAGCCATTAGCCTTCTGGATGGCATGGAGAGAATGACAAGTCCCTTGCCACTCTGGTCCTTGGGCAGAGTCACCTGCGGTCCCTCCCTGGGAATGCTGTGGATGGCGGCTTGGCATGGAACTACCCAAGCCTCAGGCACAAATGTTTTCAGGCAGAGGTAGTGTGGGAACTCCATGAACTTGGGCTAGCACTGTGCTCACTCCCCTAAAACATACCCAACCCATTAATGCCTTAGCTTAGAACAGTGGTCGGTAAACTACGGCTCGCGAGTCACATGCGGCTCTTTGGCCCCTTGAGTGTGGCTCTTCCACAAAATACCACGTGTGGGCGCGCATGTACAGCGCGATTGAAACTTCGTGGCCCATGCGCAGAAGTCAGTTTTCAGCTCTCAAAAGAAATTTCAATTGTTGTACTGTTGATATTTGGCTCTGCTGACTAATGAGTTTGCCAACCACTGGCTCAGACAAATGCCAACCATTAATGCTTCATGCACAAGCTGGACTGCACCTGTACACGGTAGACATCAGATGCTCAGACTCAACCTTCTTCCTGGATTCGCTATCATGATACTTCCTAAACAACTCCCCCACCGTTTCCTTCAATGACTAACTATAACTGGAGATGCTCAGTAACATTCGTCATACTTCAAGTATTCAGCTCATCGCTCAAAGTCCAGGCACCCCAGAACCGTTCCCTTCTAGAACACATGACATGTTTTGCCCTGCCCTCCAGGACTGAAACTGGGGAGAAGTTTCTTAGTTCCCCCAGGTGGGAAAAAGGCAAGGAGTGGACTTAGAATTGGAAATATTGAGGCCAGAGACTACAGAGGTGGAACCGCTCCCTGGGAGTGAACACAGGGTGGGAGCCGGTGCGGTGCGGGAGGGGCTGTGGGAATAGGCAGGGGTGCAGAGCCTCTGCCTGGCTTCACCCGGAATATCTGTTTTATAAAGCAGGGTGCCTAGTTAGATTTTTGTCTCCTGTCCTCATGCCAATAAAGAAATAAGCAAGCAAGCAAACATACAAAGTTTTTGGCTTTTTTTGTTTTCTTTTGAATCCTCACTGTAGGATTTTTTTCTGTTGTTGTTGTTTTTTAGTTTTGGGGTTTTTTTTGTTTGGGTTTTTTTTAGAGAGAGTGGAAGGGAGGGAGGGAGAGAGGGAGGAAGGGAGAGAAACATCAATATGAAAGAGACATATCAATTTGGTTGCCTCCCACACTGCCCTGATCTGGAGCCAGGGATCAACCTGTAACCCAGGTACATGCCCTTCACTGGGAATCAAACCTGCGACCCTTTGGTGCAAAGGCCGGCACTCTAACCACTGAACACACTGGCCAGGACTTTTTTTTTTTTTTTTTAAATCCCTGTTGTGCACAATAATGGTCGACTCTTTCCCCACCACACCAAGCTGCTGTTCTGGAACCTGCCACGTGGTCTGTGGTCAGGAGCACAGGTTTGGATGCTAAACTGCCTTTGTAACCTTGGACAAAACATGTAAGGATTCTGTTCCTCAGTTTCCACATCTGTAAAGTGAGGATAACTACTATTACCCTCATAGCCAGGATTAAAGTCATACCTGTAAACACTTAGCACGGACCCTGGCACATAACAAGCACTCTATGGCAGTTATTGTTTCTCCTTGAAGCTTATCTGTGGTGTAAATTTATAGTTTGTGAGACACAATCTGGGTCTCGCAAACTATAAAGAGTTTGCCTCCCCCCATCCAGTGGGAAATTGGGTGAGAGCTGACCAAGCTCTTGCCAGTCAACACTCATCTCCACTATTCAGAATGGCTTCTGTGTCCTCCTTTGGTAAAATGTGTCTATGTGAAGGTAACCTTGCTGGCCTGAGGTTTCCTGCCTATGCATTTAGGCGAATCTTCATCACAGAAAGGCAGCAGAATGCAGCAGTGTGCGGGTTGTGATCCAGCGAGCGGTCCTGGGGCTGGCTTGGCCTCGGTGAGCTCCTCAGTGTGCATCTGCCCTGGGTGCCTGGCTGCTGTGCCCTGCAGGGCACAGGTGGACACGAGAGCTCTGAGCATTCCCAAGGAGGACTCGAACAGAAAGCCGCGGACTCCAAGGGCCTTTATAAAGAACGCTCTGTGAAAGGGCTGGTGCGGGGTCCCTAACCTGCCCGGTCCTGCCCTCAGCTAGGGACCTCCCATCCCCACAGCTCTCCGCTGCAGCACCCCAGGCTCTGTTTGCTTTAAAGGTGGGCAAAACACATTCCCGGAAAGAGCCTCTGCCATACATTTACTCTGGCGCTGGTACAGAGGCCCTAGAACCTCTCGTCCCAGCTCTGTTTAAACAGGAGGCAGTATTAAAACAAGGGAGAGGCCATGGCAGCAGGCCGCGAGGAGTGCTAGCTTTCCTGGATGCTCGTCTCAGGCTGAGTTGGAAGGTGTAGGAATCCTCCCTCGCACTCAGTAAATGGGAAAGGATCTGCTGCATCTCTGTTAATCCTCTAGCTGTGGAGCCCAGAGAGTGGTTCTCAGTGTGGCCCCAGATCAGGCCCAGCAGCAGGCGATTCTGAGGCTCACCAAAGGTGAGGAACCACCCTCTAGACCAGAGCTTCTCAGCCTTTTATGTGCATACAGTGTTCTAGGATCTTGTGAACATGCAAATGCCAATGGAGTGGGAAAGGTCAAACATCTGCATTTCTAACAAATTCCCAGGTGATTAGGGACACTGCCAATCGGCAACCCCCACTTAGGGTAGGTTCAGGGGCGGGGCGGGGGGGGGGCGGTCTAAAGGTACTAATGGTGGGTGGTGTTGCAGGAGCTACTAAGAGTTTAGGAAAGTCTCAGGATTCTTTTGACTATTGCCCCTGGGGTCCAACCAAATTGGGAACAGCCAGGATTCTGAGCAGGGTAGAAGCTTGATACAAAATAGCTGAGTAGTTATAGCTGTAAAGAAAGCTTCCATTGTTAATTAGGCATGAGAGTGAGGTTGAGGTTGGAGTCACAGAGCTAGTTCTATGGGATTTATCATGGACCCAAAGAACTTTAAGTCTCCTCCGACAGAGGTACACACAGTTGCTGATTATGATATAACATTATAACTTATTTGAATTGTTTCACTGATGTTTCTCTAAGTCCCTTTTTTGTTTTGTTTTTTCCTGCATCAGCAATATTAAACGTTAAACTTTCCTCTCAGCACAAAATAAATGTTGAGGTGATTTCTGATGGAAAAGACATTGCCTTTGATTTATGCTTTACCGTTTACAAACATTTTTTAAAAATATGTTTTTATGGATTTCAGAGAGGAAAGGAGAGGGAGAGTTAGAAACATCAGTGATGAGAATCGTTGATTGGCAGCCTCCTGCAAGCCCAACTTGGGATTGAGGCCCCAACCAAGGCATGTACCCTAACTGGGTATTGAACTGTGACCTCCTGGTTCACAGGTCGATGCTCAACCACTGAGCCACGCCGACTGGGCTACAAAACATTTTTAGGGCCTTTGTCTCATTTGCTTCATCTTGGTACAACTAGAAGTCATTTTATATTTACCAGTATAAATACTATAGGATACTTTCCTCAATTCCTAATCTCTTCAAGGGTTTAGTGCAGAAAAGGCCAGCATTAAGGTAATTTCTCTGAGTCCTCCCTAAGAGGGAATTCTGCCATTTGGGACAACATGATGGATCTTGACAGCATTATGCTAAGAGAATTAAGTCAGACAGAGAAAGACAAATACCATATGATCTCACATATATATGGAATTTAAAACAAACAAACAAACAAACAAAAAACCCAAACTCATAGAAAAAGAAGGAGGTAGAAGAGGGGGAGATGGAGAAAGAGGAGCAAAAGGCACAACTTCTAGTTACAAGATAAATAAGTACGAGGGATACAATGCAAAGTATGATGACTATAGTTCAAACTGCTGTATGATGTATATGAAAGTAAAGTCTGTGTTCTCATCATAAGGAAAACAGATTTTTTATTATTATTTTGCTTTCTCTTTTTATTATATCTGTGTGAGATGATGGATGCTAACTAAACTTATTGTGGTTATCATTTCACAATATATGTAAGTCAAACCATTTTTCTGTACACCTTAAACTTACACAGATGTATGTCAATTATATCTCAATAAAAGTAGAAAAGCCCGGCTGGTGTGGCTCAGTGGTTGAGCATCGATCTATGAACCAAGAGGTCATGTTAAGATCCCCAGGCAGGGCACATGCCTGGGTTGCAGGCTCAATCCCCAGTAGGAGGTGTGCAGGAGGCGGCCAATTGATGATTCTCTCTCATCATTGATGTTTCTGTCTCTGTCTCCCTCTCCCTTCCTCTCTGAAACCAATAAAAAATATTTTAAAAAACTAGAAAAAATGTAAAGATTAAGAAATGAAAATGATATACAAATATAAAGAGTACAGTGTGACTGTCTCTGTCTTACTCCACCCTTTCCTATCTTGAATGATAAAAAAATGACACCCAGGGAAATGTCAATAGTAGTTACCTCTAGATAGTAGGAAATAAATGATTTTTGCTATATTTTTAATTTTGCTTTTCTGATTTTTTTAAAGTGAGGACATGGTACAAATAATTTTTTAAAAGAAAGAAATAGGTTTTTGAGAAACAGGTTCATCAAAGAAGCTGGAGGGCTTTCTGAAGTCAGTGAGGCAATTTCTAAATGTTTGTTGAGGTCCTTTCCAATGACCCTGTTGAGGTAATTAGTCCTTGTTACATAGAAGTATTTGCCTAACCTGCTGGCCTGGTGTGGCCTAGGACAAGCTCTGCTCTGTTGCTGGGCAAGGCTCCTGGTGGCAGACTGCGTCCTGGAGTCCCCTCCCTTCCTCACTTTCAGGGTTTCAGATGCCAAGTCCACCAGTTCTTTCTTGTAGAAGTGGCTAGCCCCCCTCCCCTGGTCCACACCCTGACTCATCCCAGCTGGGCCCTTAGGTCTCTGCTATCAATGCCCCCACTCCTTCCCAAGACAAAGATTCTCCTTCTACCAAAGCAGATGCATTGAGGGCTTATCTAGCCCAAGGGACAAAAAGGTGAATAAAATCTTTGTCCTCAAAAAGCCAAGAAGGGAATGGACAGTTACTGTGCACCTACTATGTGCTGATCCCTGAGTGCTACACTTTCATCCACTGTTCGTACTTAATGCGATCCTCACATCACCTTATTTACCCCTTCTTTATAAAGCAGGAAAGTGAAACTCGGTGGTATTAAGTAACTGGGCCAGTATGAAAATATCAAGCGAAATATGTGAAGGGCCCTAGAGAGGCACTGAGAATGTGATAGAAGCTCTGCTAAAAAGATTGCACATGGTGGGGGAGGTCAGGCCAGGCTTTTCGGTGTCGAACAGAACAGGAAACTGTATTTGCAGAGAGCCAAATGTACCAGGGGGACCCAGTAGATAGTGCTGAGACAGGACCCTCATCTCGAGGGGCTCACAAGGTTGTGAGATAAGTGGGGGAAAAGGTGTCTCCAAAAGAGCTCTGATAGGGGTTCATGCGGGTGACTTGAGATGCTATGATGTGATACGGTATGATCCAGTGAGATGTAATGCATACTGCTATACACACAGAACTCTTGGTTAAGCACCTGGAATACAATAAAGCACTTAGTAAATGTCACCCACACTCTGGTGGGGATGAGGCGGGGACTGGTATAAACAAGGAGAGGAAGCGAGAAATAACGTGGTAAATTCTAGGCATGCTGACTGAACCAGTGTGGGGGGAGGGAAGCATTTGTTCAGGTACATTGGGGGAGTTTTTAATGATGGCCTAGGAAGGCTGCATTCTGCCTTGATCCCCACGGCCAGACAAATCTTTCTAAAACACTGCCGTGATGATAAAGCTCTCCTACTCCAAAACATTCAGTGGCTCCCCATTGCTGGGAGAATGTCTAACCCAGGCAGCTCTAGGACTAGACCCTCAGCTGCCTTATCAGGGCTCACCCCGAGTTCTCCCCTCTAATGGAACAGACCTTGGAGACAGGTGGGCGGGAGAGAGGGGGTAACAGGAGGAAAAAGACTTACAAACAGCACTGCAAAAAGAGAAAACAAGGTGCCCCTTCAGGCTCGGTGGAGAGGACCTCTTACGCTTTGTCGAGGATGAAAGGGAGGCGAGAGGCTCCCTCTTTTCTGGCTGTTGCCTGGAATTTAGTTAAGAAAGGTAGTGCCTTCTGATCCAAGAGAAGAGGCTGGTTGAGGGTGGTGAAATACCTGGGACCACACTTCACCCGCGAATGAATGAGCTAGGGGGAGCAGTCTAGGAGAGACGGTCAGGGCGCTTCTGGGAGGGAGGTGATTGTGGCCACGAGGAAGGGTGGTGCTGGTAGGGAAGAAGGGTGGGGTGTGATGAAACTCCAAACTTCGAAAACAAACCTCCCGGAGCCCCCACGTGTCCTTTGTTCACCTTGTGCGGAGGAACCTCGCAGAAGGATTTTGTCCTGTTGTGGAACACGTAGGCCGCCAGGCTTTGCATCATATACAAAGGCTTTTCTAGGCTCCTCCTTCCTACTGTCTGACGTTGCTCTCAGGGGATTTGTGGGGCAGACACCACTCACTCCACGGGGCTGCTCGGGGATGATGGAAAGATCTCCCAGTCACCCCGCTGCATATTCCCAGGCCCCGTTTGCGAGCAGCGTTTCCCTTTCATTGCCAACAAATCATTTAAATCCTCAGTGTAACTATAGAAAGACCACAGCCAGCTTGAACCGCCAGACCCTGACTTTATTCCTGGACTAGCAGCCCCTCTCTTTCTCACCACCCACTCCTTGGGATGGCATGGTCTCGCTGATGGATAAGGAGGACCTCAGAGAGAGTGCCTTGGGCGAAGGGGCGGGAGCTGAGTAGGTTAATGAGAGATCAACAGGGAAAATAACCTGCTTCTTGAGTTATATGCTTCACTAATACCAATCATCTTAAGAATGAGGACAATGTAAGTTTTTTTCCTCGTTGGAGGTATCCAGGCCATCTTTTTTTTTTTTTTCCATGCCTAGTGGGTGGTTATGGGATGTAATAACCAAATGCTAGGTGGTGCCCCACGCTTAGCAATCATTATTGCATTTACTTCTCACAACTCTGCTGTGTGGGAATTACTCTTCCTATTTTGCACTGTGAACCAGGTGCTGGGTCCCTATGGTGGCTACTGTGTCTTCAGATCTAACACCCGATGACCTGTGACCTCCTCGATGAAACCGGGGAAGAGGAGCTGGGCTAGAAAGGAGGAGAGCAGACCCGACTTCTCCCTGCAGTGTCCAGGTCCTCATGCCTCCTGGTTCCGGCTGAGATGTAGGTTCTCTAGAGCAAAGCGGTAGCATTATTTTGTGTTAGTTTTGTTTTTCTCACTTGTGCTGTTAAGGACTCCCCAACTCGCCCCACCCATCTGAATGGAAATTTGTGTTGAATAAATACAGACTTCCATCTCAGAAAGTTTATACATATCTCCTTGGGTATGGCTGGACTCCTGCTAACCCCATGCTATTTTTATTATTATGGAGGCTGGAGTCCTCCAGGGACTTGGCTTTAAGCGGTGCCGAGTTCATCTGAAGGTCCCCCTGACTGATGTGACTGTGCCCTGTGAGTGAGAACCACCTCCTCTTGCTTATTGTACCTTCAGGTTTCCCAGGAGGCTCCGCTTCCTAATGGTTTCCAGACCTATGGCACCATGGGTTCTTTTTCATTTTTCTCTGTGTGTTTTAGAAATCGATTTTGCTGATGAAAGATGAGTATTTAGAAAAAACAACCATGGGCGGCCCACGAAGTCTATGTGAAGAAGGGCCAGGTAGCGCTTATCAGCTCCTCCCTGCACACCCCCTCCCAGCATCCTTTCATTTCCTGCCCAATATTCCCGAGCCACAGGCAGCCATTGTTTCCAGACGGCTTTGCTTGGAAGTCTGGGTCCCGGGCCTCCCAGCGCTTCCTGTTGTTACAAGGCCTCTCTTTCCTGCCCAAAACAACGGCACTTCCCTGCTGGATGTAACCCTTTTGGGGCAACTCATTTCTTCCATGTGCTTGCTCAGTGCTGCCAATACTGGGTGCTCATGAACTGTATTTAAATTATTGCTTATTATACAAGTACCACGAGTAGAAAAATTTTAAGATACAGACAAGCAAAAGGAAAAAAAATCACCAAATCTCATCTTCTCTGTTACACTTGAGACCTCTTTGGGGGTCATGCATTCCAACTATGCGTCTACATCCACAGAATTTAGCAAGGGGACCCAACAGTTGCAATGGAGGTGGGAAGGTCTGTCTGGAAACCAGCCTCCTGCAGGTTCTCATACTACATCCGTGGGCAAAAAAGGCTCTCGACAACTTAAGAAAAGTGTAGACTCCAGAAGATCCCTCCTTGCCCTCCCCGCCCCCCCCCCCCCCCCCCCCTGTAAATTCTGAGGCTATGCTTGGAGAAACTCTGAAAGCAATTCTCTTTAAAATGTTTGTTGAAAGAATTTGGGAGGAGCTGAGCATGGAGGAATTTAACATGAGGAGCTGGGGAGGTAGAAGAGCAATGGCATTGTTGGGACATTTAGGACTGGGAGTCTCCTCAGTCGGTCTCCCTGACGGCTGCCAAATGAGCTTTCAAAAACACAGATCTGACTGTGTGTGTCTCTAGTGAAGACCACCGTCCACAGCGGAGCAGGCTGGGTTCTTTGTGACTCTCCCCCAACACTGCCTCTCTAGTCCCATCCCATTCCCCATAGTTCCCTGAAGACCACCCCTCCGGCCTTTGCACTCTCCTTCTGACTAAAATATTCCCTCTCTCCCCCTCAAATAGGATACATCGCTAAAACCAGGACACAACGCTCTGCTGTGCTGTTGAGAGTTCTGGACACTATTTTATGACGCAAATCAAGATATCCTAGTTTTTATGAGTTTCTGTGTTGGGGCCTCAGGGACCATAGCTATGGGATATGATGTATCACATTTTGGAGACTAACACTCCCTCCTACCCCCACCCCCACTCCTGACACATCCCAACAAAGAGATAGGCTCCTACAGAGACTTCACCTTGACCTTTGCAGGTAATTGATGATTATCTTTCCATAAAATCAGGCAAAACTTAGTAGCAATCTGTGGTTTGTTAAAACAGCAAGGGATGATAATGTTCAAGCTTTTATCCTGAGGTTTTGCAGCTCAAAGTTACTTGGTAGTCTCTGAAATGTCTCCTACAAAGAATCAGCATTCACTCAGAGGCAGCTACTGCAATCACCAGAACAGCTCACTCCTCATCTCACACACAACTTCAGAAGTGGTTCTCAGCGGGCACATTCAGGATTCAGGCTCAGTGCTAGAGGTGGCACAAAGCATTACTGTCACATTTCTGGGCACCTCCTTAGAGGACGGGGAAGTCATAAACACAATATAAAGGACGTTCACAACTAGTAAAGAAAATGCTTGTTTACCACGCAGACACTTTGAGTTACAGAGTGAGAGGACCTAGGTACCAAACAGATCTCTTTGATTTCTAACTTTTATTCTGCTCCTCCTTTCTTAAACAGCTTCAGAATTGGATTGTTTTAATTTTAATTTTTTATTTTTTTTTGCCATTTGCTGTTTGCAGTAGAACCTGTCAGCAGTCACATAGTGACAGGTGGATACTGGAAATATTGGGGGAACACTGTAAAGTATATGATTGTCTAACCCAGGGGTGGGCAAACTTTTTGACTCGAGGGCCACAATGGGTTCTTAAACTGGACCGGAGGGCCGGAACAAAAGCATAGATGGAGTGTTTGTGTGAACTA
This sequence comes from Plecotus auritus, assembly GCF_963455305.1. Taxonomy (NCBI): domain Eukaryota; kingdom Metazoa; phylum Chordata; class Mammalia; order Chiroptera; family Vespertilionidae; genus Plecotus; species Plecotus auritus. Next base: position 166,701,135 of record NC_137771.1, on the reverse strand, counting down.
ATATAAATTCAAAGTAAAGGAGCGGAGGGGAGAGCAAGAGAACCGGATAGAACAGCCGGATCTGGCCCCCCGGCCATAGTTTGCCCATGGCTGGTCTAACCACTATGCTGTACACCTGAAACTAATCTATAATAATAAAAGCATAGTATGCTAATTAGACTGGACAGCCAAACAACCTTCCAGACATCATTCCAGACAAAGCCACAGCGGCGGGGCAGAGGCAAAGGTGGTTAGAGGAGATCAGGCAGGCAGGCGAGCAGTTAGGGGCAATCAGGCAGGCAGGCAGAGTGGTTAGGGACAATCAGGCAGGCAGGCGAGGAGTTAGGGGTGATCAGGCAGGCAAGCAGGCAAGTGGTTAGGGGCGATGAGGCAGGCAGGCAGGCAGAGTGGTTGGGGCGATGAGGCAGGCAGGCACAGTGGTTAGGGGCAATGAGGCAGGTAGGCAGGCTAGTGGTTAGGAGCAAGCGGCCCTGGATTGTGAGAGGAATGTCCGACTGCCGAGATTGGGCCTAAACCAGCAGTCAGACATCCCCCGAGGGGAGCCAGATTGTGAGAAGGTGTAGGCCGGGCTGAGGGACCCTGGCCCCCATGCATGAATTTCATGCACCGGGCCTCTACTACAAAATAATATTGAATGTAAACTGTAATTGAAAAATAAAATTAAAGAAAAGAAAATGTCAGCAGTCAGATCTGCTCCAAGGGTAGGGCAGGAATGGGCAGCTCTTAAGCAGGAGCTCTTCTCTGGGTACATGGAAGGGGTCAGGGATGCCTCTGCGGAGCTCTGGACACCAGAGGCCAGCAGTCCATCCTGTGAGCAACCATCTAGATGAGGCTCCGAATGAAGACTGAGTCCCTACTCAAGCTTGCACACAAGGAGGCCACTGCAGAGTTTCCAGGAAGGAAATAACGACAAGAAATCAGTGTTTTCAAAGGTCTGTCTGGATCAATTACAGTTAGGAGAGACTGGAGGCAGAGAGACCTTCTGAAAACAAATCCAGGCACTGTCTGACTCACCTCCAGTCACTTCCTCTGGGAAGCCACCCCTGATCCCCAAAAGGAGGGAGCACTGGTTATACTGTCTTAGAGCAACCAGTACACAATTCATACTTAATAGAGTGGTTTTTGTTTCTATAATTTTAAACATCTGCTTTTTTTCTATTCCGTAAACTCCATGTGGAGCTGTGTCTCTCTTACTCAACTAATAGGACACCGCCCATGACCTTACCTGGTCGGCTAGTAACAGTCCTGTGCCTGCAAGAGCGCCTGGAACAAGGCAGAGTGCGCACATGGGCCAATGTGCGAAGCCAGATGCATGGGCGTCCACTGGCCCCATGTAGGACGTTCCAAGATGACATTGTCTCAGCAAGGACCAGAGTACACCTTTGTCTCCAGTGCTTTTCCCCTTCCCAACTGCATATTTATTTTCTCCTTCCCAGCCACCTCATTCTCACCCCCTAGCAGCTACTCCATCGTCTAGTCCTCCTCTCCATCGACTGGTCAACCAGAATCCTGGAATTCTGGAATGTCAGAGGTGGAAGAGACCTTAGGATCACCCATCGAAACTGCTTGATTCAGTGCCAGGAAACTGAGGCTGCAGGAAGTTTGGGGACTTATTCAAGGTCACCAGCTCCACAGTGGTAAAGCCCTGGAGGGAGGCTGAGGAGAGGGGATAGAGGTGTTGAAACTTATTAGGATTCCTTTTCTTCCCAATTTTGAGGATCCCGGTTTAAGTGCCTGCTAGGCCTCTCTCTGCCCCAGACTAACTAACCCTTTGATGTCAGAAGTAATGTAGGGTATTTAAATTTAGGTGCACCCTTAGCAGTCAAAGTGAATCAAGTATGTTTATAGGGTCTCCACATGTAAAACTCTGTGCCAGACTTTTTGGGCTTCAAAGAAGTATCTTATTCTTAGAAGACACTGCCCATGACCTCAGCTTACAGTCTAGTTAGTTCAATTACATGCAGTTAAACTGTGGGTAGAACAAAAATGTCAGGAAGAGCCCTTTCTTGTTCCCTCTCCAGCTGTCAGGCAGGAGACAGTTGGATTTAATGATCCCTCTGGAGAGAGAAGAGGGCGTAAGCTGCCAGAGGCTGTGTCTCCACCTCTACAAATTTGCTTTCTCTTCTTAAAAAGTGAGTAGCTGATCCTCTGCAAGGGGGAGGGGTTTGTTTATTGTTTTAAAGACCTCACGATTCCTGTTTAAAGAGGGTGTAGGCTTGCAATGGATTGTTCCAGGCTTAAATTCTCTAAGAGAGAGGGAAGTAGAGGCTCTGAGGGTAAAATGGGGTATCCTCGGGCCAGGGACTCTGGGGGGAGCACAGAGGAAAGTAGACTTGAGCTGGTTGAGGAGATCCGGGGACTTAGTGGGACAATCAGCTCTGCACAGAGGACCGGGCATCCCTGGTGCCACAGAACCCAGTGGTTGACTCGTCAGGACCCAGGTGATGTGACCCATTCTCAACCCAGAGGATCTGAGACAGACTGAGCACAGTGGGCACTGGGTGCTCACAAAAGAGAGGTGGGCAAACGCTGGCAGAGCCCTTCCTGACTTCACCTCAAGTGCAGACTTCACCTAGTTCATGTGCCAGCACTCTGATTCGGAGCCACTTGTTCAGCTCCCCCGTGGCCCTCTCTCATTGACCTTTCCTCAGCATCTGGGAAGAGAGACAGATCAAGGAACAGAAGGGCCGCTGCCGCAGTCCTCTCCATTACTCATACTGTCTCGGAGGCTTCCCAGATTCATTTGTCCATCAGGGATATTCTTTGGCACCTACTGTATGCAGGGGTGCTGGGTTCTAGGTGCTATGTGCCAAGGACACAAAGGAAAGAAATATCAGGCCCCATCTTGAGGGATCGAGTTTCCTGGGAGGGAATTCATCTAAATTACACTCTGCCTCTACTGTTCTTGGTTAAGGGGACAGTGCCTGGGTTCAAATCCTCCCACTGTCACTTCCTACCGTGAGACCTGGACATGTCTCCTCTCTGCCCATGGCATAGTCCTGGTGTCCCGGGTCAGTTCCAGTTTACGCCCATTATTCTATATAATTACAGATAGTGAGCCCTTTCATTTAAAAAAGTTTGCCAATTTTCATAAAAAATTATATGGTTACCTTACTCATAATGTTCATTTTCCTTAATTATAAACTGGAGTCAATAATAAAATCTACTGTATAGGGTAGTTGTGAGATGTAAATAAAATAATCTGCCCTAGCCAGTTTGGCTCAGTGGATAGAGCGTTGGCCTGTCGATGGAAGGGACCCGGGTTCGATTCCGATCAAGGGCACATGCCCAGGTTGTGGGCTCGATCCCCAGTAGGGGGCATGCAGAAGGCAGCTGATCAATGATTCTCTCTCATCATTGATTTCTATCTCTCTGTTCCTCTCCCTTCCTCTGTGAAATCAATAAAAATATATTAAAAAAAATAAAATAATCTGCAAGGTGTTTGGAATAATGTCTCAATAAATCCCAATAATACTGGCCATTGCTATTGTTATTTTTTAAAATATATTTTACTATTTTTTACAGAGAGGAAGGGAGAAAGATAGAGAGTTAGAAACATTGATGAGAGAGAAACACCAATCAGCTGCCTCCTGCACACCCCCTACTGGGGATGTGCCTGCAACCAAGGTACATGCCCTTGACTGGAATCGAACCTGGGACCTTTCAGTCCGCAGGCCGATGCTCTATCCACTGAGCCAAACCGGTTAGTGCTGCTATTGTTATTTTTATTGTGATTACTGTCCCATTGGACTTTGGCCTGTAGAGTGAGTGGGTTCCTCTCCTTATTCCTAGCACCAGCACCATGTCCTGCCAGTAGAGATTCTGACTCTAGGTCTACTTAAGGGCATCGGAACCAGGCTTTAGCCACAGTAGGTGAATGCACAGAATGGCAGATGGTGGCCTGTCCAGAGATGCTGCTCCCTATCTGGTCTCAGACAGAAGACTGGGAAATGGAGGATGTTCTCCTAATTCTTTTTCTGAATAGAGTTGCCAGGGAAAATACAGAGCTCCCAGTTAAATTCGAATTTCAGGTAAACAACAAATACTTTTTAGCATAAGCATGTCCTTAGCATGGAACATACATTGAAACATGATTTGTTGTTTACCTGAAATTCAAATTTAGTTGAGTGTCTTGTATCTGTATTTGCTAAATATGGCAACTTTATTTCTGAGTCCATTTTCCATGCTGTGCTGGCCCACGCTCCACAGCAGTGTTCCCTTTAGGCCTCATACAAAGCCACAGCCATGAGTCTTCCCTGGCTCCGATTTGCCCTATTGGCTAATCCTAGACCCATCCATGGGACACCTCTCACAACTTAGCTCCCTCCAGCACGAGGAGCTAAGAAAGGGGTGGGGCAGCAGAAGGTGTGAAGGTGTCGGGAGCCAGAACCCTCACTGGGTCAGAGGCACGTGGATGTCCAGAAGTGTCCATGAACTGCCTCCCTGCAGAGAGAGGGGAAGGTATTTCCCCACGTGGTCTCTGAGAGAAAAGGCAGAGCAGGATGAACCCAGTCTTGACATCTAATCAGGGTTTCTCTTCTCATGGGTTTGTCTTCTAAGCCTGACTCTGCATATTCCCACCACCTGGTGGCCCTTCTCCTTGGCACATTTTTTTTTAAAAAATATATTTTATTGATTTTTTTACAGAGAGGAAGGGAGAGGAATAGAGAGTCAGAAACATCGATGGGAGAGAAACATCGATCAGCTGCCTCCTGCACACCCCCCACTGGGGATGTGCCCGCAACCAAGGCACATGCCCCTGACCGGAATCGAACCCGGGACCCCAGAGTCCACAGGCCAACGCTCTATCCACAGAGCCAAACCGGTTAGGGCCCAAGCACATTTTTGATTGCATGAGAATGTGGCTGAGTGGGGGTGCCTTTGTAGCTCTCTTTTAAGAAAGGAGAGAGCAAGACCAGGCAATCTTTCAGTTTAGGAAGTATAAACTTTTGGAGTATCAATTCCTCCTGCTCCTCCATTTTCCTTAGAACATTTACTGCATGCCAGGCATTGGGTTAAGTATCTCATATATATTACTTCATTCAATCCATTCAACTCTGCAAGCCACATATAAATATTCTCATTTTAGAGATGAGAAGTCAGGGCGGAGAGAGGTTTATTCCCTTGTTGAACATCATTCAGTTTGCAAGCGTTGGAGCCAGTACTTAAGTTGAGTCTCTCTGACTCAAATCCTACTCTTTAAAAAAAAAAAAAAAAAAAAAATATATATATATATATATATATATATATTTCAGAGAAGAAGAGAAGAGAGAGATAGAAACATCACTGATGAGAGAGAATCATTGATTGGCTGCCTCCTGCATGCCCCACACTGGGGATCTAGCCGGCAACCAGGGCATACGCCCTGACTGAGAATCGAAACACGACCTCTGGTTCATAGCTTGACACTCAACCACTGAGCCACCCTGGCTGGGCTCCAAATCCCACTCTTAACCAGCATACTGCCCTGCTCCTTTTTCAGAATTCATCCTGGCTCTTTCTACATGCTCCATAACAATTCCCTGAATGAATGCATGTATAAATGAATGTGTCTAGACCTGAGGAGCCACATTTACCTCTGTAGACTCGCTGGACAATGCTCATCAACAGAATTATTGGTCATCAGGTATCTATAGATTTTTTATTTTGAAAATTCATCAAAGTATAATTTGTGACCGAGTATTTTATGGCTACTAATCTCATCACAATATTTTGTGTATTTGTTTTTAAATGGCAATGTTTTTGTTGAAGACCCTGACTTCTATGGGTCTTGATGATCCTTGTTACATTTTGCATTTAATATAGTTTTGGGGGAGCATATTCTCTGTGTAACTCAGGATTCAGCTGCCTTTTTGGGAAATTGTCCTTGTGGGACTTTCAAATCATAGCCTCTGGTTGGACCCTGCCTTTTTAAGAATCATGCTCTGACCTTCAATTTTATGCGAACCATCAGTAACCAACGGTCTCTGCATAGCTCTGAGTATTCCATTGAGAAATTTCATTTTCTTTTGATCTTGATGTACATTTGGTACTAATTTTTTTTGGTGTGTTTCCATTTACACATGAATGACCTCAGTCTGTTTTTAGCGAGCACTGCTAGAGCTGGGTAAAGATGAGGGCTTATTAACAGAAAAATCCTTGAAGCTGCTGGCCTCGAATAGAACTGCTTTTTCAAAGCACATACCATGATAGTACACACTGTTACACACACACACATACACACTGAGTCACAGGAAAACAGGCTGGGAAACACAGAGGGACTTTGCTTTGAGGAATGTGATAACGAATATGAAAAAGTAAAACAATCACCATTTTAAGAAAAAAATGGTGAGGACCAGGTTGGGTACAAGCTGTGCTATGCAGGGTCTGGTATGGTTTAGATCAACATTCCAGAAGTGCCCAGAACTCCTAAGTCTTGTGTCAGAAAGTGAGAGGGCATCTGGGAGACCCCTGGGAGGTAACAGGAATGTCTTGCGTTCAGATTTCTGATTGTTACAGTGATGGGCTTTTTAATCGAGATACATGCTTAGACAAGCATTAGCCTATTTAAGAAAAGAGCAGGGCAGAATAATACACGTGAGATTGTCTCAGATATCCTTGGCCATATGGCTAACAAAATTAAAGTGTTCCAGGAACAGGGTCACTTAAATTCCTCCTGGAGAATGCAGCCTTGGCTTGTGTGCAGAAGCAATATCCACACCGTGCTGAGAATGAGGCTGGTACCTCACATCAGTGGGTTTTGATCTGATCCTCACCATACCCTGTAAGGTAAGCATTATCATTCTTATTTCAAGAGGGGGAAACTGAGTCTCAAAGAAAGAGGCTCCTTGTCACATCACACAGCTGATAAGTAGCCCAGGCTCTGTCCACCCCAGATGGATGGCAGCTGCTGCCGATGGGGTCGAATGGTGCCAATTTTCATAGACACTAGAACTACTCCTCTATCTAATTACTATCTCAAGTCACTAATTGCTACTGGAATTATTTATAGATGGCATTTATGAGCGATGCCTTTGGAGACCTTTGTGGATTTCCAATTTTAGGGATATCATTAGAGCACTTAATTTTTATGATAAAATGAGAAAAGAACAAGTCTCCTTAAGAGATGGCCGCTGGGATGGACTAAGCTCTTTTCTGGCTAAATTATTAATTTCTGCAGACCAGACACTCAATGTGTGCCATAAATGTGTGGCTCAGCAAAATTAGAAATGACTGCATGACATGCATCTCATTACGTTTAAAAAATATATATATTTTTATTGATTTCAGAGAGAGGAAGGAAGAGAGGGTGAAAGAGATACATCAATGATGAAAGACAATGAATGATTGGCTGCCTCCTGCATGCCCCTTACTGGGGATTGTACCAGTAACCTGGGCATGTGCCCTGACTGGGAATGGAACAGTGACCTTCTGGGTCACAGGTCGATGCTCAACTGCTGAGAGCCACACCAGCCTGGCTCATTGTGGTTTTAACTTGCATTTTCCTAGTGGCTAATGATGGTGACCATCTTTTCTTGTGTTTATCCATCTATATGTCCTCCTCAGTGAAATGTCTGCCCATGTCTTCGGCCCATTTCCTAATTGAGTTTGATTTTTTTTTTTTTTACTGCTAAGGTTTAAAAGTTCTTTATACATTCTACACTGAGTGGCCAGATTATTATGATTTCTGAATGCATAATAATCTGGCCACTCAGTGTGTGTGTGTGTGTGTGTGTGTGTGTGTGTGTGTGTGTGTTAGAGGCCTGGTGCATGAATTTGTGCATGGGTGGGGTCCGACCAGCCTGGCCAGGGGGAGGGGACATGGGTGGTTGGCCGGCCTGCCTGCTGGTCAAACTCCTGGTCGAGGGGACAATTTGCATATTAGCCTTTTATTATATAGGATATACACTGAGTGGCCAGATTATTATGCGTTCAGAGATCATAATAATCTGGCCACTCAGTGTATAAACTAGTCCTTTGTCAGATATGTGATTAGCAGACATTTTCTCCCAATCTGTATGCTGTCTTTTGACCTCTTAACCAGGGTCTTTGGCAGAGAAAAGGTTTTAATTTTGATGAGGTCCAATTTATCATTTTTTGCTTTTATGAATCATACTTTGGTGTCAAGTCTTAGAACTTGTTGCCTAGTACCAGATCCCAAAGATTTTCTGTACATTTTTTTTTCAAAAAGTGTTATAGTTTTGCATTTTACATTTAAGTCCATGATCTATTTTGAGTTCACTTTTGAGAAGGTTTAGGCTGAGGTTCACATTTTGGCCTATGGATATACAATGGTCCCAGCACCATTTTTTGAAAAGCTATCCTTCCTACATGGCATTGCTTTTGCACCTTTGTAAAAAATAAGTTGGGTGTATTTGTGTGGGGCAATTACTGTGTTCTCTATTCTGTTCCATTGAACTATGTGTCTATCCCTTTTCCCACACCATGTTGCCTTGATACGGTAGCAGGCCTTAATATTGGTAGAGTGACGCTTCCCATTTTTTTCTCCTTTGTCAAGATAGCACTAGCTATCTAAATTTTAGAATAAGGTTGTCTATGTAATAGAAAAACCTGGCTGGGATTTTGATAGGAATTGCATTAAACCTATATGTCAATTTAGGGGGAAATTGACATCTTTCCTATGTTGAGCGAATAATATCTTTTTCATTTGTTCTTTATCCATTCCTGTAACTACCACCCAAAGAAGAATGTCATTCACTTGTGTCTCAATTATTTGCTCAACCTCATAACACATTTTTGGATAATGGTCTTCTCTTGCCTCCCTTCATCCTGCATAATGCTGCTGAGATAATGGACCTCAAACCCTCCCCCACAAAGTTCTTGTTTGGGAGTCTCATTGGCTTTCTACTCCAGACCCAGACCCAGACCCAGGTTTACCCTCTTCTTCAAACTTCCCCTTCTCATTCATTCTTGATGTGCCCAGGTATTCATGACACTGGACCTTTCCCTAGTATCTGTGTGCTCTCCTCCCTGCACAATTCCTCTTCTGGTATCCTTCTCCCCTCCACTTCCAGTGCCACCAGCTCTACCTGAGGAGAACACATTTCCCCAGAGGTTCCCAGGCTGCCCTGGTCTGGTTACCCATCTTCCCACCACCCCACCTGGCCTGGAAGAGTTTTTGTCTCCACTGTGAGGGTCAGAGTTGGGGTTCTTGGAAACCTGAGTTGCCTTCTGGTGATATCATCAATAGTGGTCAGTATCTATAGTGTGACAAGTGTTATTTTTAAAGGACTTTTATGTACATTATCTCCTACGATTACTGTAATTTTTAGAAGCTAGACATTTTCTCAATTTTGATGACAAAACTGAGCACAGAGAAGTTAAGTAACTTGCCCCCTCCCCACAAGTCACACAGCCAATAAGTGAAAGAACTATGATCAAACCTAAGGTTTCTGCTTCCTACCCCAGTTCAGTATTACATAGAGAAGTAGGCCGCAATGAAAGTATAGTCTCATAGACTTTTGTTGGTTGGTCTTGGAGCCTAACCACCATTTTAGACTTTTTTTTTTGCCATGGGAAAATGCATTTCAAATTCCAAGCTAGCAGGGTACAAGTGTTCCTCTGGAGGATAACTCATTTTTAATTTGGGGGCTGTCTCTATTGTCTCTCAACCAAAAATTTCATTTTTATTAATTTCATTTTTATTAATTTCATTATTATACTGGTCAGGACCCAAATTGAGGATTAAAAATAATGGCTTTGGAGTCAGGCTTGGGTCCACCACTTATTAAATGTAACTTTAAGCAACTTATTAAACTTTTATTAGAGCTTCAGTTTCTTCCTCTGCAAGACAAGGGCAACATGATATATAAAAGACTGTTGTAAGAACTGAAGGAATAAGGCAGGCATGTGAAGTGCCTGGGGCGGTGCTTGGTGCAGGGTCTGTCTTTAGTTGTTTGAAGTGGAGAATCCGGCTGACTACAACTTGGAATGTATCCCCACTGGCCAGGGATGGCCTTCATTTATCCTATTGTATGGGTGAAATTATTAATAGCATCCCCTTCCACTTTTAAAGTGCTCCAATATGGATGAAAAACTATATGATCACCTACCTGCAGATGGTTGGCTGGAGGGGCCCAGGAATCTGATTTTAGGGGATCATGCAACCCCAAGACCGAAGGTCCCTAATTATAGAAAAGTCTTGCTTTGTCAAGAACATATCACCAGGGAGCAGAGAGCTACTGTTTGGATGTTTCCAGAAACAGAGTTTGGGTTCCGTTGAGGGTCTGAAGCCAGGAAGAGAGCTGGCCGGGACTAGGGAGCCCAGCCAAAGGAACCAACAGTCACGCAAGTGTCTGGTCCTCCAAAGAGGAGCCCTGCCAAACAGGCAGGCCACAGGCTGGAGAGGGGGCCTAGATGGCATGCCAAACAGGAGGTGAGCCTCCTTTCAGGGACAGCAGTAAGGGAGGTCAGCAAGGTGCCGGAAGGGCAATGGGACCCTGTGCATAGGAGGTGGGGCAGTTACCCCACAGTGTCTGGCTCCATCCTTCCTTGTCTTTAAAGGGGTTGGGCACTGTCTAGGGCACATCCGGGTTGCACCCTCCACGATGCTGCACATGTGCCAGGGTTGATAAGTGACTCTGAGAAGACTGCTGGTGATAGCAAGGACCAAGCATATAATGTGGGCAGGCCCACTGAAACCTCCTAAGCCAATGTTTCCTCCATCTACTGGTGTCAATTTGTCATGTTCAATACTAGAATTGTGCCCCTGGTGTGGCTCAGTGGTTGAGCATCAACCTATGATCCAGGAGGTCACAGTTCAAATCCCGGTCAGGGCACATGCCTGAGTTGCGGGCTCAATCCCCAGTGGGGGGCATGCAGGAAGCAGCCGATCAATGAGTCTTTCTCATCATTGATATTTCTCTCTCTCTCTCCCTATCCCTTCTTCTCTGAAATCAATAAAAATATATTTTAAAAAATACTAGAATTGGCAGCTTATTTCAATTTTTCCTGAGTACTTAACTTCTTATGAAGTGACTGTCACAAAACACTTCTCAACAATGAGGTGTAATGATTGAAAGTCCTATTCATCAGGGAGCACCCTGGGGAAAGGACAGGAATAATGGGGTGGGAGTCGGAACCAGGATCTCTCTTAGTTCTGCTTCTTGGTAACTCTAAATCTTGAGATAAGTCCCTTCACCTCCCTGAGCTCATCTTCCTACACTGCCAACGACGATAGTAATTGTTGTGAGGTGAACAGAGGGCAGGCATGCAAGCATTACGGGCTGTGGAGGCTGCACAAACACAAGCTAGATGATAGCTCCAAGAAAATAATAAAGTGGCAGGATTTATCATTTGTAGTAAGAAAGAAGCTCAGAAAAATAACATTATACTTAAAAAACAACATAGCTGGGGCCAATGTAACGAACACATTCCAGTATATTAAAATCAGGACAACTTTAAACACAAAAGAAACACTCCTTGACAAGCTCCTTGAATATGTTAGTGGGAGTTGCTAACCTCACCTCCTTCCGGAAACATCCGGCAGCTAAGAAACATCAGTATCTTCCCAAAAGGTTGGGTGATAGGCCCAGACTAGACTATTAATATTAACGGAAATTCAGAGTTCCCCTTGGAAGAAGGAAGGACGATCATTTTTTCCAACGATTTTCGAACCTCCTGATTCGAATGAGAATGTTGAGGTGGGCTGTGTTCCCACCAGATGGACCGCCAGCACCTTTGATCTAGGCAGTGTAGCGTTAGAGAAATAGCGTGGGCGCTGGGATCTGACAAGCTCGGGCTCCTTTCCAAGCTGGCCCTCACGGTTTCTCCATGGCTTTTGGCTGGTGAGTCAGCCTCACCGAACCTCAGAGCTCTCACCTACAAGGGGAAGATCGTGTTGCTATCATGATTGAATGAAATAGCATCTGCCACACTTAAAGCATAGTGCTTGGCACAGAGGAGGGGCCGAGGTCATGGGGCTTCTCATTGTCACTAGGACAGCACCTTGACCTCTGCTGTGCACTGCCAGGAAGCCGGGGACAAAAACCATGTCAATTGTTGCAACTAGTGAATGTGAGTGAGCCTTGAGATAAGGCTGCCAAGAAGCTAACCCAGCCCAGGCCTGGTTATTAGAAGCAGAGGGTTTTGACCTTGTGTGTGCGTGCGTGCGTGCGTGCGTGCGTGCGTGCGTGCGTGTGTGTATTCCCTGTGCATTCTGCTCTCGTTGGACCACATTTGGAACTCCGGATGCAGCTTGCGGCAACTCATCTTAAAATACAGGGAATCCAGAGGAAGCTGAAGAGGTGGCTAAAGGGCCTGCCTGACCATGCCTCACTTGGAGAGTGCTTGAAGGAGCAGGGGTGGGTGCAAGGTGCCTGTGTGTGTGTCGTGGGGGGGGGGGGGGTGCGGGTGTTAACCTGGAAAAGAGGAGTCTTAGGACCAAGTCAGAACTGTTTCCAAATGGTTGAAGGGTCTCATGCAGAAATAGGTGAAGACATCTGACATATTCTTTGTGGCTCTAGAAAGCAAACCAGGACCCACAGATAGAATGACAGTGCTGTTTGACTCCATGGCAGGGAGCACTGTGAATCAGGTGCTCTTCACAGAGAGGAATGTCACCACAGGCAACCTGGGTCCAGATTCCGCCCTGGGCTGGGCTGAGATTAACTGCCCCGTGAGGTCCCTTCTGAGCCAACTGACCCTCAACATACCCTATTTTTAAATCCTGATATACTTTTATTGTTCCTTTTTAAATCACCTTTTATAAATCTCGATTTCTTCAAAATGGTTGGTCAGGGTGATTATGCCTGAAGATATATTAAAAGACAGAGAAAAGCCCTAACCGGTTTGGCTCAGTAGATAGAGTGTCGGCCAGTGGACTGAAGGGTCCCAGATTTGATTCCTGTCAAGGGCACGTACCTTGGTTGCAGGTTCCCCAGCCCTGGTCGGGGAGCTGCAGGAGGCAACCAACCGATGTGTTTCTCTCACATCGATGTTTCTTTCTGTCTCTCCCTCTCCCTTCCACTCTCTTGAAAAATCAATGGAAAAATATCCTTGGGTGAGGATTAACAAAAAGCCAGAGGAAATAGTGAATATGTGAGAGCTGTTTCCCTTTCCATCAGATTCAGAATGCTTTTGAAATTTTTCATTCCTGTCTAGAATTAATGAATAATTACTAAAGTTCCCAGGCATTGTATACATACATCCCTGACTCCTCCTCCGCCTTTCAAAATCCAACCTGGAATCAAAGAGTCCTATTTGTTAGTGCTTTGTCTGGAAGTTTTGCTATCACTTTCCTTAAACCCTTCCATTTGTATTCTTTTCTATCAAATTGTTCTGAAGTTCAGAACATATCTGTGCAGAACTACCATACACACACAGAGAAGGAAACTGGTTAAAAGGCCGATTTTATCCTCTTTTCCTTCCAAATACAACCGTGTAAATTACATTATTTCTCTCTCCTCAAGCATGGAGCGCTACAGAAATGTGATTCAGTGCTCAAACAATGTTCGATTTTTCAGCATGGGGGCCCGGAGGCTAAAGGAGATTTGGGACCCTACGTTCCTAGCCAAGCACCCTGTGAACTCATTTGACCGAGGGCAGACCGTCAGAGGTGGACATTTGAAACATGTCAGCAGTTCCAGAGGAGCACCCAATGACATTTTAATCTGAAAAATTATAAACAACCTCACTCCCACCACCAGCCCCGCCACCTCCGGAGGAATGTGCAGCGTGGCGGATCTGAGGGAGCCATTGATAAGCGGAGCTGCCTTTGAGTGCCGTGTGAGGCAAGAGCCTGACAGGGGGATTATGCTCAAGGCTTGCAAAGGCGTGCACTTTATAAATGGGCTGCACATACATAGCATAGGTCTGCTTCTACACATGGCAAGTATACACGGCCACCTATTTGAAAGCACTTCAAAGCTCATTTAATAATGGCTTCTGCTGAGTGCTCTGGGGTGAGAGATAAAGAGATAAAGAGGCAAAGCCTCTCCCCGTAGAACCCACGATGCCCTTTGTGACAGACACTTCTGGACCGTCTCCATCTCCCTCATTGGGCAGATAAGGAAACTGGAATTCCAAGAGGGGTGGTGACTCGCTTTAGGGCCGTCAGAAAGTTAGGCCTAGAGCACAGGTCTCTTGATGCTAAAACTGGAGTTTACTATGTGATGGTGGAAAGGACACAGCCGTACTGTAAACCACCAAACAGTTCTAAAGACTGGCGAAGCCCCTGGGGCCGGGGGCCTGGTTTTCATCCGAGCAAAGGACGGCACACCCTGCCCCATGTTTTTGGCCGCCACAATGCAGACCAGGGGATGCTCACACTGGGTCACAGAACAGTCCAGCTGCTGGCGCGGAATGCAAGATGACTGCTCATTCCTATGAAGCAGCAAGCTGAGCGCTGGCATCGCCCCGCTGGCCATGGGTTGAAACAGCCGTGCAGCCCTGGGTCTCTGTAACTGCTGTTTTAAGCCACTAAGGATATGAAGAGGCAAATGGGAAAAAACACAAACCCCATCTCCTCCATTTCCCCAGTGTGTAGCTCTGCCCTTTTCCTGAAGGCTCTGACCACATACTAACTGGGGCGATTAGATCAGCGCAAACAATCCGTCATTTGAATGGAAATATCTACCACATCAGTTGGTTTCATGAAGCAACTGGCTGAGTTGCTGATAATAGTGGAAAAGCCGCTTTGCTCAGACATGGCCTCGTTCTCTTCTCCACTGCGACTTCATCAGCGTCTCTGTTTATCCGGACAGGATCTTCATTTACCGGTTTCTCAGGACCAGTGAGGACCCACACAATGAAGCTGGCTTGGCTCACACTGAGGTGCGGACGCCACAGATGCGGCCTCTCAATACCCTCATGGTTCGGTCACAGAACAGTCTGTCCTTTCACTGGCCACTGTGGAATGAGCGCGGGCTCTGTGAGCGGGCACGCAGGGCATCCTCTGTCTGAGGGCCAAGGCCTCTTTCCAAGTTCCCCACCGTAACCTTGGCTACGGCTGGAGGGAGTAGGAAGGTCTGTGAGGGGCCTTTGTCACTGGAGACTCTCTAGAAGGAGGGTGTGGATAGCTGGGTTCTGGGCCTGGCAACGAAGCAGGGAAAGAGGGAACCGAGCTGCTGCAGGCCCCCGAGGAAGGAGCCAGGCCAGGCCAGATCCACCGCAATAAGCTCTCCGGGTTTTCTAGCTCCCCTTCCACGCTTCTGGAATGTTTCCTGTGAGCTGCTCCCACTCACACAGGAGTTCACACAGGAGGACAAGGGCCTGTACTTGGCACGTGCACGTGTTTCTGGTCCTGGAATGGCACCCGCAGGTCACCCTAGGTGACTTGATGCAGACTGTGTTGACATGTGGTTCCAGAGCATAAAGCAATGGAGAAAGATGAGCTTGGTGACCATCTACACTGAGATGTAAAAGGCAGTGAGATAAAGGGACCCCCAAAGTCCCTCCTCAGGGCAGCCTCTGGGGACGCCGCACACTGGACCCACTTATATTCTCAGACAGACTTCCTTCCCATAGGATTTTTAGATTCCTTCCAAGATACGTGAGGTGGCTACATGGTCATGTCATGAAGTCCCATCACGGGTGATTTAATTGTCCAGTAGGTATTTCTTGGAATAATAATGATTATTATTTTTCCAGAAGCTATCATTTAAAGCATGTTATATGCCAGACGCCTACATACATGATTTCATTTCCTCTCCCCAACAGTTCTAAAAAAGGTATTATAAACCCCTGTAATAAATGAGAACACAGAGATTCAGAGGTTCAGGCTACACAACTAAAAAGGGGCAGAGGTAGCTTTCAAGCCTAGGTCTGTCTGACCCCAAAGCTTGCACCTTTAGAATAATAAATACAGAGGGGAAAGTAGTAAGCAAACACTGCATTCAACTTTTAAATATTTTATAATTTTTATTGCAATATGCATTTAATTTTGAGTATCATTTTTCATCTCTGAGGGCACAGCTCATTGTCCTGCTGGTTATCCAGGGCAGGAATCACACTGAGTTCCCAGTGCGATGTGGTTGACAAGGACACTGGAATATCTCAGGCTGCATTACCAGAAGTACAGCATCCAGAAAGAGGGAAAACACCACTCTGCACTCCTTAGCCGACACCTGGAATGTTCTGACCTGCTCTTGGGAACACAGTTTAAGAGGGGCACAGGCAAAATGGGCCATGTTCAAAAGAGTCTGACCTTGAAGGTAAGTGGACCCTAAACCATGTCCTATACAGAAAAACGGAGGAACTGAGGCCATTTGGCTTGGAGAAGAGCTGGCGTTTCTGGAGACATGTAGGAATTGGGGTGGATGGGGAGGAGAAGGGATATAATAGATACCTTCAAAGTTTGAAATGCTGTCCAGAAGAAGAGTGAAATTCTCCAATGTGATGGTAATGAATAGTTCTATATACTTAAAAAAAGATACTGCTAACTGCTTAGCAGAAGAAAGGGCTTTCCAATATGTGGAACTGTTCACAGATGGAACAGTCTTCTTTGTGAGGTAGTGAGTTTCCCATCATGGGAGATATACAAATAGAGACAGAACTTGGGTTCATGTTATAGAAGAGAGTCAAGCATCAAGATTCCATGACCTTTAAAGTCTCTTCCAGCCTCCAAATCCCAAGATTCACCAGTAAGTTTACGACCCTAAATGTCCTCTCTGACTCTATGTTTTTCCCTCCTAATATCTCATTTGCATTTAATCTGCTATACCTGGTGGACTTTACATTTTCTGTTCACTAGAATCAATTCTATTTTTTTAAAAAAATATGTTTTATTGATTTTTTACAGAGAGGAAGGGAGAGGGATAGAGAGTTAGAAACATCGATGAGAGAGAAACATCGATCAGCTGCCTCCTGCACACCTCCCACTGGAGATGTGCCCGCAACCAAGGTACGTGCCCTTGACCAGAATCGAACCCGGGACCCTTCAGTCCGCAGGCTGACGCTCTATCCACCAAGCCAAACCGGTCTCGGCAAATCAATTCTATTTTAACACACTCCAAAGTTAAGATAATCATTGATGGTTTTATCGAGTTTCCGTGAATAAATTTTTTTTGATACTTGATCTTTTTGACCAGCCAAACATCTGTCCTAAATTTCTAATACAGGACATTTAAAGCAAATCTCTTGTCCATCGGGGAGGGCAATTTATGATTATGAACATGTTACTCCAAATTTTCCTACCTAGTGACCAAATGCTGTCACCATTTCCTCTTCTAAAATGGAACAGAAGCAAGATGGATTCCTTTGGTTGCTCCTGCCCCTGAAAGTGGAATTTACTTGTGTAGGCAACAGCACTGTATGTATATACATCCAACTCTGTTCATTCATTCATTTGATAAATATTTGTGGAGTGTTCAGTAGTGTTCTAGGAACTGGAAAGCAGCAGTGAATAACACAAAATCCTCTGCTCCTGTGCAGGGGCCCTTTAATGGAGAAGACAGACTGTAAGCAAGAAAAAAAAAAGTAAAAACAGGGAGGGGCAAAAGTAGGTTTACAGTTATGAGCATTCAAAACACAGAGTTTATTCTTGTATTATTGTTTATTATTTATTGCATTGTTTTCTATATGAAAACTGTGAATCTACTTTAGCCCCACCCTGTATATACAAGATAAACTAAATATACATTAGATGGTGACTGGTACTGAAGAGAAGAATAAAGCAGGAAGAAGTGTGTGGGAGGGGTAGGGGGAAGAAAGAGGATGTTTCTATTTGAATAGGGTGGTCAAGTCCCCTTACATTTTATTGAAATAGTGGGAGCCCACTAAGAAGGTGACAAGTTGAGGTTAAAGCCTTAAAGGAAGGAAGCCAGTAAGCAGGGTCAGTATCTGTCAGAAGCACATCCCAGGCCCAGGGAACAGCGGGTGCAAATGCACCCCTCCAGTCATGTCCTGAATGCCTGCTCAGCGCTAGCATCCTGTGTGACAAAAGGAAGTAAAACACAGGTCTCTGAACATAGGATCTTGAAGAGGAAAGAACACAACTGCACCCAAAACAATAGGCAGTCAATCACCAAGTGCTAAATTGTGTAGGTCAGATCAATCCAAACTTCTTTAGTTACATTAGACCAGACACTGTCCCCCAAAATACACCTTGCATGTTCCCACCTCCAGGCCTCTGACTGTCCACCACTCAGGCCAGAGTGCTCTTCCCATACTTATGCAACCTTCCAAGTCCTGCCCAAACTTGCCTTCCTTCATGGAGCGCTTCCTGACCAGCCGGTGGCTCCTCCGTCTGAATCTAAAAGGCGTGCTCACCCTCGACCTCTTGAATCAGAACCCACATCTGCACAAGCGCGACAAGGTGAGTCATGTACACAATGACGTTTGAGGAGCTCCCAGCCACTGGTCATCCAGTATGGCTGTCCACTGTAAAACCCTCAGGAGCCTTTAACAATACAATGCCTGGCTCTACCTTCAGAGATTCTGTTTAATTAATAGGAAGTGAGAGTTGGGTATTGAGCTTTTTAAAAACTTCCCATGTGATTCTAATATACAGCAAAGTTTGAGAATTACTGGTAGCTCTTCTTGCTTCCCTCATATTCCCTCCCCCTCCACCACCTCACCTCACTGTTTCACCCTCGCTGGCAAATTGCCTGCCCTTAGGTCCTGCCATGTTTTTCCCCGAGATCATTTTTTCTTAGGCACGTGGCAGCAAGAGAAGAGTTTCCCTTCCATCCTTGTTCTCTGACTCAGGATCCTGCACTTGGCCTCATGGAGGACGTCATGGAGTGAAGATTGACAGTAGGGAGCAAGCAGACTCAGAGCCAACTCCCCATCCAAAAGTGTGGCCTTGTGCTAGGCGGCCTTGGGCAAGCCACTTAAATTCCTTCTCTTTAGTCCAGGTGGGTGTGGCTCAGTGGTTGAGCGTCAACCCATGAACCATGAGGTCACTGGTTCGATTCCAGTCAGGGCATATGCCCCAGGTTAAATTCCTTCTCCTTAGCGGTTGAGCGTAGATACCCCGGTTTACCCTGGTTTGCCATCAGGGCATATGCCCTGACCTGGAATCGAACTGGTGACCTCTTGGTTACTGGGGACTGAGACTGCAACCCAGGTTGTGGGCTTGATCCCCAGTAGAGGCAGCCAATCGATGATCATCATCATTGATGTTTCTATCTCTCTCTCCCTCTCCCTTCCTCCCTGAAATCAATAAAAATATATTTTTAAAAAATTCCTTCTCTTTAAAGGGGAAACAATAAATATCTGTCCAGTCTGCCCCACAGACTCACAAGGTCTTGGGGAAGATCCAACAGAGGTCATATGTGACAGTGTTTTTAAAGTAGTTGGGTATTAATGTGCATGAAAACTGGTCTGGCTTCCTGTCCAGTAGTCCTAGCATATTTGTTTCAAACTGAAAAATATCCATTTCCCCTACTTCTCAAATTTAAGCAAGAATTTAAAGCAAAATTTAACATCTGAAAGGGATGAATATGCCTGTATAGTGTCGGTATTAATGCAGGTCGATGCAATTCAACCTCACTGTTCCCAGAAGGCAGTGATTCTGTGACTTGAGGATATTTTTGATTAGCACCAAACATCCTGGGAATATCCAAATAAATATTAACCAGTTAACTGCCACGCTTTTATCTCACTTGCAGCTATAGATGCTTATGGAGTACAAAGGGTTAACCAATGAGGCCTAATTTAAGGTGGTACCAGGTAAGACTACACTATGCCACTAATAAAATGAGGAGACCTACTTATTGCTTGCCCACATGACCTAATTTTTACCCTTTAAGAAAAAGGATTGCATCTTCACTTAGCAATTCTGCTGATTTGCAAACTGAAATTCCCCTCCCCACTGTTTTATAGGTTCTCCGTCTTACTAAAAGGAGTAGTCCATTAAAAGTCAAGGTAAATGCTAAATGCCAGAGGAAGTTCAGAATAGATACAACTGTGCTGTTTTTGCCTAGACCAAGTGCTAGATGTTGAGAGAGTACAGAAAGGCTCCTCTGCCCAAATATATTTTCCCCATATCTCTCCTTAGGAATTTTTGAAGGTTCTCCTTCTGGTAATTTCTTTTTTTTTTTTTTTTTTTTTTTTTTTTAATTTTTTTTTTTTTTTAATATATTTTATTGATATTTTACAGAGAGGAAGGGAGAGGGATAGAGAGTTAGAAACATCGATGAGAGAGAAACATCGATCAGCTGCCTCCTGCACACCTCCCACTGGAGATGTGCCCGCAACCAAGGTACATGCCCTTGACCGGAATCGAACCCGGGACTCTTCAGTCCGCAGGCCGACGCTCTATCCACTGAGCCAAACCGGTTTTGGCTCCTTCTGGTAATTTCTTTGAATAAATACAAATGCCTCTGAAGGGGCAACAAGAAGGTCCTAGCATCTTGATGTGAACCAGGTATTGAAAAGAGCAATGATAGGCAGGAATTTTGGAATTTGTAAGTCAATTTTAAAAGACTTGGGGAGTCTCACATAAAATTACTAATTTTTTTATTTTTCTGAGAGAAGACATCAACTAACTACAATAAGAACTATTATCATTTCATAATAGAACAGGCAGTTCAAAATAAGTAAAGTTATAAAGAATATAACCACATAATGAAGGACGGTTCTTTTCAAGAAAGGACAGCTGGAGTCTTAAAATTGTGATAATATACACAGATAAATATGTTACATGGTCCCTGCTTTTCCTAAGGCTCTGCATTAGTGACCACTATTCTAGACAGTTAGGAGGATTTGAAGTGAATTGAGAATGTTTAGTGTCCTGGAGATGAGTGGGTGCCAAAGATATATTCTAAAAAGGGGGGAAGAAAGAAGAGAGGCAAGCTCTGCAGCAATGCTTTTGCCTAGGATTACAGATGAGAGTTCTCCCATGTTAGACCTGAAAGGGAACTTCATCCCCTGGTTATAAAGCAGGAATGACAGGAGCCCCGCATACATCTGAAGAAAGATTGCTCACAATGGCAAGGGGTCCCTGATGCTAACTTTTCTTTTTCACTCAAGAGCACACTCTCTCTGTCTCCTTAGGGACTCACCTCCCCATTCCCTGGAGGGAAGGGCAAAAAAGAAAGACGGAAGAAACAACATCAACAGCCTGAATAAACTAGACTGAAACTAAGAAACTAGGAGGGGAGAACAAAAGAACTCGCCCAGTGTAGGTGGAGACCATCATGATGACACAAAGCCTTCCCTTTGAAAGTGTGAGCCACAAAAGTCATACAAACATTTTCTGTTAAAGACCATCTCGTTTTGCTTGAGAAGGTGCAGCTCAGAAGATCTTCCCAAGACCATCCAGCTGGTGAGAACCAGGGCCTTGCCCCAACCCCAGCTGGCAAGGCCAGGCTCTGTGCCAGCCCCCACTGGTGTTTTCAGAAGCTTCCCTCTCTCAATTGATAGTGTGTCACGTGAGGCAATTAAAACTATTTCCATAAGTTCTGATGTATCCTTTCTTCCTTTCCTGTTATCAGACAGATTCTCCTCCTTCCTGGATGTGGTTAAAAAACAAACAAATCCCTTGTTTGATGTCCAGGGGCACCCCCTCCTCTCCATTCCTGCTTGGGCCCTGGGGACCTGGCGGGTCCTCACCTTCAAGCTGGGGCGTGAGCCCCCTCCCCGCCCCCGCCCAGGTCCCTGACCAACCCCAGCAGTGGTCCACAGTCAAAACCTCTGGTCTCCCTGGGGGTTCCCCACTCCCAGGAAAGTTGCGTGAGCGGCGCGGTGCGGTGATGGCGGGTGACTCAGACCCACCGAACCGTTCCAGGAAGCTGAGGGGCGCCGGGGCGCGGGGGCGCGGGGCTTTCCCGCAGCCGCAGGGTGTCGGGTTACCGACACCGAAAGGGGGATCAGAAACCCTAGGGCGGAGAGGAATCCCAGGCACACCCGGGAGCCGGTGCTGGAGTTTCCTTTGGGAGGGATCAGAGGGCACCGCCCTGACGTTACAGAAGCTGAGGATGCCCTTGGGAGGGGACGGAGAGGGCTGTGCGCCTCCAGGGCCGGCGGGGAGCACTCTGCAGGGCGGCAGGCCGAGGGAGGGGCGGCGGCCAGCCTGGAGAGAGAATGGCAGAGTGAAGGGGTTTGTCCACCCCAGACTGGGAGACTGAAGAGCGTCCGCTTGAACCCAGGTCCCCAAGCAAAGGACAGAGGAGCAGGCCGAGGACCGTCCGAGCAGCCTGTCCTGCCCAGACTAGTGGTTTCCCCGTCACAGATCCCTTTGTCTTCAACATCAGCCTTTCCGCACGAGGGTGGGAGGCTGGGGAGGGAGGCTGGGCAGGGCGGGGGGAGTGGAAACAGAGATGAGGGTGTGGGTGGCGGAGCTGGCAGGGGCTGCGTGGACAGCAAAGGGAGACATTCCCGGCAAACCCATCGGAACACAAGCTGGCCACAGGGAGAAACGGCCGGGAGGAGTAATGGGGTGCAAAGCTCAACTACCAGACAAAGCAAGTTCATACTCAACAGCTTGGCTGCAAAAAAAGATGTAAAATGGTGCAGGGTTGTCACTGTGGGTAAGGCACTTTAATTGCATTATCTCTGTTTGCGTTTTTCTCTGTAAGATAAATGCTCTTATCCAATTCCAGAGACAAGGACAAATCACAAAGTTAAATTCCAGTCTCAGGTCTCAGCTCCCTAAAGTTAGCCCCCATTCCTGGCCTTTGCCAAGGTTTGTTCACATGAATCAATAACCATCACCTCTTTTTCTATGTACTTCCTTCACTCCCAACCAAAAAAAAAAAATCCCATCTAATCACCTCTTAATCCTTTAATTTTACTTCTAGAAATCTATTCCAGAGAAATATTATAACATACAAAAGAGTCATATACCTAAAAATATTCTTAGTGGCTTTCTTTATACTATTAAAAATTATAATATAAATGTCCAGTATTGGTAAGGAGTAAACTAGTATATTTATATACAATATTACAGTGTCTTAAAATAACATTAAATGTAGAGATTGATAACTGGAGTAAAATCTTAGGTTATAACATTAAATGAGAGAGCAAGACATAACATTATATATACATATACATATATAATGCAATTATGTGGAAAGTATAAAGATTAAAAAACCTGAAAGTAATTTACCTCTTTTTGTGGTACAATTAACAAAAGCACTTTTTTTCTTTCTAAAACATTTATATATTTTTATGTATTTATATTATTTATATATTTTAAATTTCTCTACAAGGAAGATAAACATGTATTATTAATTAAAATTTTAAATGCCCTAGCAGCAAACTGTGGCTCGCAAGCCACATGCGGCGCTTTGGCCCCTTGAGTGTGGCTCTTCCACAAAATACCAGGGC
The DNA here is from genome assembly GCF_963455305.1 of Plecotus auritus. Taxonomy (NCBI): domain Eukaryota; kingdom Metazoa; phylum Chordata; class Mammalia; order Chiroptera; family Vespertilionidae; genus Plecotus; species Plecotus auritus. The sequence goes on along the minus strand of NC_137771.1, from coordinate 166,677,924 downwards.
CTGGGCGAGTCTATTTTGAAGAAGTGGCGTTAGAAGAAGTTTAAGTTTAAAAAATTTGGCTCTCAAAAGAAATTTCAATCGTTTTACTGTTGATATTTGGCTCTGTTGACTAATGAGTTTGCTGACCACTGCCCTAGCCGGTTTTGCTCAGTGGATAGAGCATGGGCCTGCGACTGAAGGGTTCTGGGTTCGATTCTGGTCAAGGGCATATGCTTGGGTTGTGGGCTCGATCCCCAGTAGGGGGCATGCAGGAGGCAGCCGATCAGTGATTCTCTCTCATCATTGATGTTTCTATCTCTCCCTCCCTCTCTAAAATCAATACAAATATAAATAAATAAATAAAATTTTAAACATTTATTTCTAAACTTTACAAGTAATATATATATATTCATACATACATATATATACATATCCTATATAATAAAAGAGCAATGTGCAAATTAACCATCACTCCCCTACACCCACCAGCCATGCCCACCAGCCAATCAGGAGCGAATATGCAAATAAATCCAACCAAGATGGCTAGGGCAGCCGTGGGCAAACTACGGCCCGCAGGCCGGATCCGGCCCGTTCGGCTGTTCTATCCGGCCCGCGGAGCCGAAAGAGCGGAGGGTTCTCTTGCTCTCTCCTCCGCTCCTTTACTTTGAATTTATATTAGTTCACACAAACACTCCATCCATGCTTTTGTTCCGGCCCTCCGGTCCAGTTTAAGAACCCATTGTGGCCCTCGAGTCAAAAAGTTTGCCCACCCCTGGGCTAGGGCCACAGAGAGCAGGAGGGAGGCTTGGGTTTCCCTGGCAATGGAGGAAGCCAAGCTTTCCGCCTGCCCTTGCCGGCCTAGGCCTCCACTCAAGGCTACAAAGTTTCAATGATAGAAGATACATAAACCCAAACAGAAATGGCGGCAGCCACGGAGCTGGAAAGAGCAGGAGGCTAGGGTTGCCCCTGGTGATGGAGGAAGCCAAGCTTTCTGCACACCCTGGCCGGCCCAGGCCTCCGCTTAAGGCTACAAAGTTTCAATTATAGAAGATACATAAATCCCCCCAAAAAATGGCTGCCGCCACCAAGCAAGCAGAAGGCTTGGCTCCGCTCCAGGCTACAAAGTTTCAATTGTAGAAGATAAATAAACCCCAGATACCAGGGCCTCTGCTTGGGTCGCCAGGGGGAGTGGCCAGCCTGCAAACCACCACAGGCCCCTCGCCCAGGCCGCCCCACACCCCAAGGGAACCCCCACCCTGATCCGGGACACCCTTTAGGGCAAACCAGCTGGCCCCCACCCGTGCACCAGGCCTCTATCCTATCTAATAAAAGAGTAATATGCAGATTGACCATCACTCCAACACACAAGATGGCTGCCCCCATGTGGTCAAAGATCCTGCCGTCATGTGGACACAAGATGGCCACCACAAGATGGCCAGCAAGGGAGGACAGTTGGGAGGGACCAGGCCTGCAAGGGAGGGCAGTTGGGGGCGATCAAGCCTGCAGGGGAGGGCAGTTAGGGGTGACCAAGCCGGCAGAGGAGGGAAGTTGGGGGTGACCAGGCCTGCAGGGGAGAGCAGTTGGGGGTGACCAGGCCTGCAGGGGAGGGCAGTTAGGGTAAAATAGGCTGGCAGGGGAGCAGTTAGGCATCAATCAGGCTGGCAGGGGAGTGGTTAGGGGGTGATCAGGCTGGCAGGTAGAAGCGGTTAGGGGCAATCAGGAAGGCAGGCAGGCGAGCAGTTGGGAGCCAGCAGTCCTGGATTGTGAGAGGGCAGTCAGACATCCCTCGAGGGGTCCCAGATTGGAGAGGGTACAGGCTGGGCTGAGGGACACCCCCCCTTCCCTGTGCACGAATTTCGTGCACCGGGCCTCTAGTACATATATATATGTTATTATTGAGCAGGAAGTCACTAGGCCTGGGTGAAAGAAGATAAGATGTACTTGAGCAATTTTTCCATTTAATTGAAATATTTCCCATAATTTAAAAGGACATGTGGAAGTTAAAGGGAATGGGGTCAATTTTTATGTCTAAAATATTAATGAAAGGGAGAGACAAATATCTGAGTTTTAGAATACACAAAAAGGAAATGAGATTGGAACTTGTTCCTCATTGGCAAGAATATACTGATTCATGGATGGAAGGGAAGAATATTGAAATGGAACTTTTTAAAAAATATTTTACCTAATTTTTACTTTATTTAATTTTATTGTTTAAAGTATTACAAATAGTAGTACATATGTCTCCTTTTTTTTCCCATTGACCTTCTCCCGGCCTCCCCTACCCCCGCACAGTACATGCCCTCACCCACCGCCCCCCCCCCCCCCCAGTGTCTTGTGTCCATTGGTTTTGCTTATATGCATGCATACAAGTCCTTCAGTTGATCTCTTACTTCCCAGAAATGGAACTTTAATGGCAAAGGAAAAGAATCTCTATATATAAAAGGCTAATATGCTAAGTGTCCATCTGGGTAATGACATCATGTAGCAACGCCCAGCTTCCTCTCCCTAGCAACTAGCCTCCTTGCAGTTTCTTCAGCCCAGGAACATGACTTGCTTCATAGCCAGGAGGAAACATTTTACACTGTAACCAAATGTCTGTGAAGCATGCCTCATCTCATTTGATCCTCACAGAAGTCCTAGAGTAGGTAGATAGGAGACTCGGTGGAATTCTATTTTCTTTTCATTAGCCAGAAAACGGAGATTTAGAAAGTTTAGAAACTTGACCCGCTGAAAAGAAGTAAGAAATGGTGGATCTTGAAAATGACTTCAGGTTTTCTCATTGTGCAGAATATAGTTAAACACTGCTGCAGTTAAATATTTTACCCTTTGTTCTTCCTTCGTGATCTACAATAATAATCTGCTTTGTGTTGATATTTACTGCTGTGTTGCTGACAATTACCTGAAAGAGAAGTTGGGGTGCTTCACTGGGCTGGAAAAAGTTTAGCTAAATCAGAAAGCAGGTCTAATTAAGCAAGTTTACTCTATATCTATAAAAGGTTAAGTGCATGCGTGATACATATAAAGCTCTCATTGGCACCAATTGCACTCATGTGTTTCCATCTGTCATTGTCAATCATGAATTTGGTTGACACTTCTGTTATAGAGAAAGGGCGAATAGTGATATTAAAATATTTCTTCTAATTTATTTCCTTTCAATGTGCATGAATTTGTGCACTGGGCCACTAGTATGTTCATAAACATACATAATATGTTTATGTTTGGCCCAAGGTTATTGCTATCAGTATTTTGCATCTTAACCCAAGCAGATGACAATTATGCTCATTTTGGGTTGGAAAATGCCTAACCATTAAGTGACCCCTTATTTGGGGCCCATTCCCCTTAGGGAGGGAAGGGGAGAAAATCAAGAGAGCCTCAAGTCTACATGCTGTGTGGTCCTGGTTTGAGGCAAACAAAAAGCAGGTTTTCTCTGGTTTGCGAACTGTCCAGTCCTATGTGAGGATTTGGTAGAATGAAGAATACAACATTGTTCTTCAAGTAAATCTAACACTAGGTCTTGTATGAAAATAACTGATGGAACCTACCCTATGGCAGAAGGCGAAGCTCTTGTTCTGGGATCAAAATCTAGATTCTCTGGGTGATGGATGTGGAATTTACCAAACCACACACAGAAAGCCCTGTCTGCGCTATGGATATCCTGAGTGGTTCCACTTCCCCTCCCTGATTCTTCCCCCGCCTGGGAGATCCCCACGGTGATCTCACCTCTCTTGCTGGTCTCACCATGTGTGGACTTTTCTCACTTTCCCTCCCTCACCTATGAAAGCTGTACACTTTTCACTGGAAATGAGGTGGAGGATCCACTAGGTTGAGGGCCAGATCCTGGACCTTCATGGATTCACTGCCCTCCCGTAACCATACTCTAGTCTCCCAGCATCATCACCTCCAAGTCTCCTCAACCTCATCCCTCTGTTCTGCAATCATTGGAGCAGATTGTAGGGAGAGGCCAGGGGGAGCCACTCATGGTTCCTTTCAGACTTTTAACATTAAAGACCACTGGAGCCAGGAGAAAGAATGTTTCAGCACTCGGACAATGTTAGGATTTCTGCAAATACTTGTTGGTTAAATAAAGAACCAGGCTATTTGGGTTGTACACGACTTTGTATTGGTGCCTAGACGGAAGGTGGGAACTGCCTTGCTTGACATCCTGCCTCTCATGGAATGCAGCGAAATGTTATCTCCTTAAAGTGGCTTATGCTGCAATGCACAGTGATTTCTTACTACCTTCCATCGAAATCCAAGAAGGCGGCAGAGCAATCACCTTATTTAAAAACTACAATAGAACAGAAAGCATTTCTGTTTACAATGACTAAAATCCAAACACAAAAACATAAGCATTTGTATGACACTTGGGCTCACAAAGAGAAGAACTTTCTGGCCCTACCCTTAAAAGGAAAAACAGCCCCACAACCCTCTAGAGACTCTTTTATAAAAATATGTGATGAAATCCAGAAGGTGCTTTTATCTCATAACACCCATACCAGACGATTAATCTCTGTGGTCGGGGTCTTGTTCTGGTTGGGGATACGTTTGAGCCCGGCTTTGGAATCTTCTGCAGTTAGAACATCTGTTCCACAGTTGTTAATGTTTGTTTGGTATTGCCCAAAAGAAGGCTGGAGAAGAGAAGAATTTTTAACAATGAGTCCCAAGACAGACCAAATCAGCAGCATTGCTTATTTTGAAAAGGCATTTTTTTTTTTTTTTTTTGGTGCAATGTGACCTGTATATTTAAAAAAAGGGGGCAGGTCGTTGGACCAAGAGATGGATGTCCATCTAATCCCGGAATGTAGTTTAGCTTGTTTTCACCACTTCTCAACTTTTCTCCTCCAGAAATACTTGTTTATTGAATTGTTACTACATTCCACACCAGCTGAGCTTAGTTTTTGAATTTTTAGACAAAGACTTGAATGTTTAAGTAAAAATAATCGTAAGGGAGAGTGATTCTACAATATTCAATTAGGAGTATGCAAGAATAAAAGGTTATAGCTGTCTTAGGAAGTCTAAGCAAAATATGTAAATAGTCTCCATCATTTGGAACTTTGCTACGTTAGCCAAGAAAAGAGGGAACTATCATTTCTTTAGGTTCTGTAAAATTGTACTAAATTCGTTGATCAGTAAGTGAAGTATCTCCTCATTTTTTCTAAATAATGCGAGGCTCAAGAAAAATCAAGCTGACCTGCATTCGCAGAATGGAAGAGTTACATTTAAAGGAAAAATTCAAATTATTAGAAGATATTTTAAAAAGTGACTAGAGTACAAGCCCCCTGTCATTAGTGCTGTTTTAAAATTATTCTGATTACAAGAGTTATTATTCAAGGGTTCCTTCCAAAGGACATGATTTATATACATTCTCAACCTTATCCAGTGAAACACCACTGAGACCTAGCATTTGAAAACTCTGTAGAAACAGCTGGGTTTAGTTTCAAAGCTCCAAAATTAAATTGAAAGAGGGAAAGATCCTAATCCCTCAAACCATCTGTTCACACAACAGAGAAAAAAATGACAGTCGTTGGCTGGAGGAACAACAGTGGCCTTAAATTTGTAAGTCCCTTCCTATTCACCATTTGAGCAGATCCTCACAAAATCTCTGTGAGGTCTATAAAGCAAATGTTTGTACCCTCACATTACAGACAGGAAACCTGAGGATCCTTACTCCTTGTCACATAAACCTTCCTTCGCAAAAGCAGTTAGCTCTTCTACCTTGGCTGTTCGCTTCAAAAATTCTGAAGCTACACTGCTGTACCAGCTTCCGATTGCATTCTTCCTTCCTGTCTTTCTCCCTCTCTTTTCTTCTTTTTTCCCTTTCCGCCCACATCAATTGGGATGCATTGGTAGTGCCAGACATTATTCTATGTTGCTAGTGTTCACATCAGAAGCAATTGTATCCACAATGGCAAAAAGGCTAAGCACTAGTCACAGCCCTCCATCTCTGCCTTATTTCTTTCCTGTTTCTATTGAAAAGGGAAACTTCACATATCATATAAAGCACCACATTGCCTATGGGTGCTGAATTTTCTCCCCCAGGAACTGACTTTGCTGTACATTCTGCAGGCTCTTTGTGAAATGTCTTATCCCCAAACACAACACAACACAACACAACACAACACAACACAACACAACACAACACAACACAACATCTGAAGTGTCCCGAGGAAAGGTTCCAGAGCAAACCTAAGGGCAACAGGTATCAGAAAGGAGGTGTTAGGAGGTCAGGAGGGGGCATGGGAGATAAATGGTTGGCTGGGTGCATGACCCTCAGACAAAAAAGACGTTTTGCTGATTTGCAAATTTAAGCAGCAGTGGTTTTCAGACTTGTTGTTAAAAGCAGTAAGTGCTGTGTTCAGATCAATTTCACCCCAAAACATAAAGCAAATAGCACTGAAGAAAACAGACTGCTCAGGTTTAACAGGGTGGGGCCCCCCCGGCACCCCTCCCCCCACTCCCAATTCCAGGCCTCTCTAGAGGCCCCTGCCATGGAAAAAGCACTCGGCAGGTTTAAGGTTATTTGAACTTAAATACCCTTCAAAATAAGCACGCAAGCCCAATTTCTTAGGATTAAAGTATGTGCCCCCAAGCAACTATTTCAGGAAGAGCCCCCTAACTCCAGCCACTGCAACCCAGGGGTTTCAATGAAAAGAGGCAGCTGTGAGGGTGCCTTTCCTTCCAGGAAACCTGGCTACTGATCTTCAAAGTGGATAATCTACCCGAAGCAGGACAGGGGGTGTGAAAATAGAAGGTCTGGGTTCCTAGGGAACTGGCTGGGATTGCTGGATTGTTGTGGGCTGTATTAAGCTTTTCCAAGTCCTAAAAAACAGCTCTGTTCAGAGAAAGTTATTCTCAAACACATATCCCTCAGCACCGCACTAGGAAACAATCACACTTCATATTCCTTTAGCAATTCACTATTTTCAAAGCACACCGTTATCTAGTCAGATCTCCACCACATGAGGCAAGCTGGACAGGTATTATATTATCCCCATTTTACAGATGAGGAAGTTAAGTCTCAGAAAGGTGAAGGATTAAAAAAAAAAAAGGTGAAGGGAAACCCACTCAATCACATGACAAGCACATAGGTCTTCTCATTCCCTAATCCAAAGCTGTAAACATACAGGCTGAGTACATACACCATGTATCCTAATGAGGAGTAGTAAGCAAAGACCACAGGTTTGGGGTTCCCAGTCCTGTGTCCTTAGGGAACATCAGTGTCCTCATACAGCAGGTGAAAGAATTCACTGCTTCATCTAATTCACAGGACTAGGAAGGACAATTGAGAGGATTTGGTGAAAGCACTTTGTAAGGTGTCACCTAAGGGTTAGTTACTCCCCCCTCGCATCCCCCAATCTTAGCAGGTTCCCTGTCCTTCTATTAACTTGCACCTCACTTTCACAAACCAAAATAAGATTTGTCTCACACTCTCTGTTGGTATTGGGTAAGTATCTTACAAATGTCAGCTGGTAGAGTCAGCAGCCAGCCAGGCAAGGTTTTGTACAACCTCAAACCCAAGTGCTCTCACTCTCTCTGCCCATTTTAGATATTCAAGGATGCACTGCCAAAGACTTCCAAGACTGCTGTACCCTGAACCCCAAGCAGTGGCCATGAAGGCTGTGGGTCCAGCTGATGTGTTAGGGCGGGTCTCAGGGTGTGTGTATGGGGGAAGCTGGGCCTCTGTGCAATCATCACAGGCCAAGGTCTTTGTCATCTCCTTGGCAGAATCAGAACCTGAATTTGGCATGTTCCTCTGAGAGTGATTTGTTTTCTGCAACTAAGTTCCGAGGGGATGCCTTTGTAAAGTCAAATGGCAATTTCATCATTTTTTAAAATAGGAATTCACAATTGGGTCTAGGCTCTGTACAGATAAGGGCCTCACTTAGGACACCAAGTTGTAGTTGGCAAAGTTGTTTGAGGAAAACAAAATCAGAGCAGAGAAAGTTGGAATAACTTAGGAATATGTATGCTTTTACAAAATGAAAACACCTTATTGTCTTTTCAAAGTATAAACATTATACATGTTCATCATTATACATCATTTAAAAAAAATTTCAGCCGACAGAGCAATATAGCAAAGTATGCAGAAGAAAGAAAAGTATCCATTCAGAGAGAGTCATTTTTTTGTTGTTGTAGTTGTTAATCCTCACTCAAGTATATTTTTTCCATTGATTTTTAGAGTGGAAGAGAGGGTGGAAGGGAGAGGAGAAAGAGAACATCCATGTGAGAGAGACACATCTATTGGTTGCCTCCTGCACACACCCTGACAGGCACCGGGGATCAAACCTACAACCCAGGTGCATGCCCTTGACCAGGAATCAAACCCAAGATCCTTCGGTGGGCAGGCCAATGCTCTAACTACTGAGCCAACAGCCAGGGCCAGATAGAGTCATTGTTAATGACTTGGGTATATTCCTCCAAACTTTTTCTTACATATTTAGTTACCAAACTGGATTTATATTGTATATGCTGTTTGGTAAACTTTTTAATTTAACATTGTTGGACATCTTTCTATGCCAGTAAAAATATGTCATCCTTTTAACCAGCTGTATAATAAAGGATATTTTTCTCAAGCAGTGAGGTAGCCTTATGAATCCTCCTTCTGTCCTAACGGTACCATCATCTGAGCCTCTTCTCCCCTCTCAGGGATCCCTGATGCAGGATGGTTCTGAGAAACACACTGACGTAGTATTTCTGGCTAACACCATCAAGCAGCCAGAAACCTCACCTGGCCAGCTGCATCTTCTCAGGCAAACTCTTCTACTCTCCAGGGCCCCAGGTTCTCTGTTGTTAAGTGAGAGATTTGGGTGGCAATTTTCTAAGATTCTTTCAGCTCCAACATGACACATTAGCTTCTAGTTCCTGTATCTCTGTGTTTGCCTTGGCACAGGATGTCCCTGGCACTGAGTGAAAGGGGCGGCCTCGGGAGCCCCAGCTGTGCCCCTGATGGCGTTCTCAAAGGCCCCAAAGAACCTCTGCTGGTAGTGGATGCCTGAAGCTGGCAGGGCTGGGAAGCACTGGTTGAAGGGAGGGTTACCTTAGGGAAACAGCTCTCCGGATTTCCTTCCAATATGGTTGGTGATGTCTATAAAGAGGCGTCAAATTCACAGCCAATCAGTAACACAGCCTTTGGGGCCATTCTGCCTTTCTTGAGCATACGTGTCTAAACTGCAGGGTAATTACAGTAACTGTTTTCCATTTTAAAAGCCCTATTGCATATATTATCTAATTCTCATTCATGTCTTTTCGATGAGGCAGTTGAGATTCAGAGAGTGGGATGATCTGTCTAAGATCAGATGACAATTACTTGCTGAATGAAGACTGAACCCTAACCTCCACCAGTGGGTTCCTCCTCCGCCTCCACAGGCTCCACACTGGGTACACACAGACGCATGACAGATGCACACATATGTGCAAAATATTAGTGCAGAACACACCCCTCTGTCCCCACTCCACCACCAATTGCCCTTCCCTGGACCCATCCATTCATTCAACACGTAGGTAAGAGCATTAGCTAGGCACCAGTGATAAAATGCTGAGGCAGGAGATATAGCTCCCGATCTCACAGAGTCATCTAGAGTCTAGAGTGAGGCGGCGATAGTGTGGGGCGAGACTGGTGCATTCAGTGTGGTAAGAGCAGTAGTGGGGAGGTACAGGGTAGAATGGGAGCATATAGAAGGGTCACCTGGCCCTTCCTCACAGGGCTCAGAGGAGGCATCTTAGAGAATGAGACATCCAAGCCGAGACCCGAAAGGTGGGCTGGGTTGGCAAAACCTGAAGTGGAGCCAAAAAGAGAGACAGAGAGTGCTCTACACAGAGGGAGGGACATGTGCAAACCCTTGGTGGCAAGAGGAACACAGTGCTTTTGAGGAACTACGAAAAGTACAGTGTGGCTGGGAAATTATTGGGGCACGGGTCGGGGGGAGGTGGTGCCATTAAGGCTGAGAGGAGGCAGGTGTCTGAGAGTGATGGGCTGGTAAACTTTGTTGGTATTTATGGAGTTGATTTTGTCTTGAGGGCATTGGGAAGTCATTGAAGCGTTCAGTGAGTGACAGTGGCGACAAGCTCTTTTTTAAGATATTCTTCTCTGACCGCTGTAAGAATCTATGGTCATTATTGATTTCTGATCCTACTTTAAGATATACTCAGGCTACAGTTTCTACAAAAGTCTAGATGTTCAACTTCAGGATACTTCTATTTCAATTGCCACCTCTGTTTCATCGGCTTTTGCCACTCAGCCTGGGTCTCCGTGGTCTGTGCTGGGTGGGCACAGAGCATTGTGATCAAGATGCCATGGATATGCCAGCGTGTGGACCAAACAGCTTCTAACTGTTCCCTGCTCCCAGCTTCAGCCTTAACCTGGGCCCTAGATTCCAGCTGGCAGAATATGGACTGACCAGCCAACATCTCTCAAAAATACTGGAAAATAGTTGAAAGTATAATTACATAGACGTATGTGGGCTAGCAAATTCCACCTTCATCATAAGCAAAGGTAAGCAATATTACTATTCAATACAGATAACAGAAATTGTCAATGAAAATGATGCATGGTTCATACAACATATTCAATAAATACTACATCAATTGAGCAGTATTTAGATGAGAAGTCTTATAGGGACTTGTGAAAAGGGTAAGATTTCTATATAAAGGAATGTTTAAATAAATTATAGTATTTTATAAAAAAGTACACATGTATATTTGTTTGTATATGAACAGACTATCTACTGAAAGCTTCAAAAATTAACATTAGTTGCTTCTGGGTGAGGACAGGAGGTTACGGATAGAAGGGAGATTTTCTGTTATACCCTTCAGTCTTTTCCATTTCGAACCACGGATATATGATATCTGATTTAAAAATAAAATTCAACTATGTATTCAGCAGGATCCCAATTCAGTGATTAAAAAGAGTGAGGTCAAGCGATAATTACAAAAATGAATAGTTCTCCAAGATCTCCTGTTACTTAAAACAGCACATTTCAGAAAATATGCATATTGTAACTTTATCTTTGTGGGAACAAAACAAAGAAAACAATTCGATGTGTGCATTTTTAGTACCTATACAGAGCAAGGTCTCAGTGCTGTTCCATACAGTAGCCATTAGCCACATGTGGATATGTAAATCTAAGTTAATTAAAACTCAAAGTTGCTGTCTCTCTCTTCCTCTCCCTTCCTCTCTGAAATCAATAAAAATACTTAAAAAAATAATAAAACTCAAACTTCAGTTCCTCAGGAGCACTAGCCTCAGTCAAGTGCTAAGAACCGCAGGTGGCTCGTGGCACCATACTGGACAGTGCAGACAGAGCACATTCTCCTCATTGCAGAAAGTTCTGCCCACAGAACCGGTCTGGATTAAGCCAGTCCAAACTGTTCCCTGATGAATGGGACTGCAAGGATGTGAGAAGGGTCTTTGTACTTTGTAAATCTCTGCATTGTTTGATTTTATTTTACAATTATAAGTACCTTTTTATTGATTTCATAGAGGGAGCGAGAGAGAGAACATCAAATGATGAGAGAGAATCATTGATGGGCAGCCTCCTGCATGCCCCACACTGGGGATTGAGCCTACAACCCCGGCATGTACTCTGACCGGGAACTGAACCTTGACTTCCTGGTTCATAGGTGGATGCTCAACCACTTATAGTTTTTTTAAAAATATATTTTATTGATTTTTTTACAGAGAGGAAGGGAGAGGGATAGAGAGTTAGAAACATCGATCAGCTGCCTCCTGCACACTCCCTACTGGGTATGTGCCCGCAACCAAGGTACATGCCCTTGACCGAAATCGAACCTGGGACCCTTGAGTCTATAGACTGACGCTCTATCCATTGAGCCAAACCGGTTAGGGCTCAACCACTTATAGTTTTACAAGAGGAGAGTTTATGGGCAGGTGTGTATTCCCAATTAAAATCTCATCCTGCGTTTTGTCATGACTCCTGTCATTCACTCAGGAGTCAGGGGTGGCAGAGCGCTGCCAAAGGAGCTATTTAGGTGAGGGGTAACAGAGAGGCCCACTGTCCAGAGGGAACACACGTCTGGGAGGAGCCCCTCAGGCAGCAGCTGACCATCGTGCTAGTCTCGCTCCCCCCTGGGCCCCTGCTTTTCAGTCACCAAAGACAGAAGCAGCTTGAGTGCCTGCCAGCAGGAGAAGCAGAGGCTGCAGCATTTTTGGCTTTTGGAGTCCTGGAATCTGGCAGGGGCCAGGCAGGCACTGGGTAGGGAGGTCCACCTCCAAGGGACCCCGAGGTCTCCTCATAGACAGGGACCGAGGCAGTTTGGGGAGGACACTGATCTGAGGGACAGCCATCCTGTAGTGGGACGGGAGCACAGAGCCAGGCTCAACATAGCACCTGCGAGCGGAATGAAGACGAATGAGGGATCTGATATCCGCTTCATGGCTTCTTAAACTGGAGGAATGACGAGGGTGAAGAGAACACCAGGATAAAAAGAGACAGGACAGAGTAGAAGTGCGGCCAGTAGGCAGGTGGGAAGAAACGTTGCAAAATTTTTCACCTCAAATAAAACTTTAATGAAACGTTAAACATTGCTCTGGTTATCATCCACGAGACAGAGAGAAATGAAATCTCCTAAGGTTATAAAGAGGTGGAATGAATTCAGAAGCTCTGGGCTAGAGCTGCTTGGGGCACCTCATTTTTCCTCCACCTGGAAGAAGTTTATTGCTGGAATGGGGTCCAAATTTTTCTCAACAGCTTTAAATGTGGCTCAAGATTCTTCTTCCTTTATCAATCTGTTTAACTAGCACATTTGTCTTCATCACTCTTTTTTTTTCCCCTGGAAGGTTTAAAATGGTCACTTAATAAGCCATGTGTTCCTAGTCCGGGCAAGCAGGTGGCTCACGCTTCACCTTTGTTCTCTTGTTCTTCTTTTGAGAATCCTGATCCTGCCATACTGTTTTATACATCAACACCTTTGCTTATATATTATTCCCTCTGTCTGGAATATCTTCTCTTCAGGCAGAGACGACTCAGATTCCATTCATCTTAGAAGATCCAGCGCCTCTGAGTCAGATGAATGTCATCCACTTCCTGTCATTATTTGTGTGAGAATCCTTTGAGGATGTGTTCCTCTCCTGCATGGGGTAGTGAACCCCCACAGGGACAGCCGGTGCCTGTCCACTCCTGTGTCTCAATACCTGGGACATGGTAAGTGCTTAGTAAGTGCTGATGTCCATCTCTTTCTGTCCTCCCATAATCACCATCCTATGCCCTTCATTCTTACTGTTATTATCCACTAAGCCAACCATGCACTGTGGGGAAAACAGATTGTGTATGATGAGTAATGGTGCCCCATGCCCTTTTTTTCTGGAATCTGTGAATATTGCTTTAAAAGCTAAAGAGGCCCTAGCCCGTTTGGCTCACTGGATAGAGCGTTGGCCTGGGGACTGAAGGGTTCCAGGTTCGATTCCGATCAAGGGCATGTATCTTGGTTGCGGGCACATACCCAGTAGGGGGGTGTGCAGGAGGCAGCTGATCGATGCTTCTCTCTCATCGATGTTTCTAACTCTCTCCTTCTCCCTTCCTCTCTGTAAGAAAATCAATAAAAATTAAAAAAAAAAAGCTAAAAAGATTTTTGCAGATGTGATCAAGCTAAGGATCTTAAGGTGAACAGATTACCTTGAATTACCTGATGTAATCACAGGGTCTTTATGAAAGAGAGGCAGGTGATCAGAAAGAAGGCCAGGTGAGAAAGGAGCAGAGGGGAGCAAAGGTGGTGTGATGGGGGGATGTGAGCCAAGGAATGAGGGCAGCCTTTAGAAGCTGGGAAAGGCAAGGAGATGGATTCTCCCTGAGACCTTCCAGAGAGGAACTGGCCCTATAGACACCTAACACACAGACGAACAGAGAATGGTCCCAGTCTTCAAAGAGCTCATTTTCTGTCTACTGAAAAAAGGGGACAATTTAGGAAACTGTGACAGTGGTTAGAGGTGAGAGGTCATGAAGTCCTAAATTTTACCATCCTGACCACCTTCCTAAAAAAATCCATCTTCAAATGCAGCCCTGAGGAATGAACAGATTCAACCTGTGAGAAGTGCAGTGTGAATCCCTCCATCCATATGCTCTTATACAGCCTAAGACTGAGCCAGATCCACCTCATTCAATCAACTGTCAAAATGCAGCAGTGGAGCAAAGAAATAGGCATATGTGAAATGTCATATGGGCCAGCAAAAACCTAGGCCTTGCACTGTCCCATCAGTGATGGAAACAGGCTCATTTCCAGGTTAACTCTCCTGAAACACAGATGGAAACGACAAGTTTGGATGGCTGTCACTATGATCCTAGCCTTTTGCCATACCCTGATTTTGTTATTTTCAGTTTTGTCTTTAGGTTATTTTTTTTCTGATTATAAAAAAATATGTAAAATTTAGGAAGTTTGCCATAGTCCCACCCAGGAAATATTTATCAATAGACAAGAATCTTAAAACTAGCATTTTAGCAAAATAAATAAATGTGTATACATAAGAGAATTTTTTAAAAGAGAAGAAGCCCCTAGAGATATATGGGAACCTTGGAGTATTTGTTCTCAGCTCTCTCCACTTCCACATCTGTAGCATTACTCAGGAGCCACATTCTGAGTAATGAGGCTGAAAAAGGATAAGATTCCCAATCACTATGGAAAGAATAACCATAATTAACACTTAAGGAAGGTTTACTAAATTTCAGGCAGTGCACTAGTTCATTCAATCCTCATAATGACCCTGTTCAATAGGTATTATTATTAGCATCACAATCCCCACTTTATAAATGAGGAAACTGAGGCACAGAGAGGTTTGGTAGGTCATCCATGGTCACAAAGGTAGCATGTGGTAGAGATGGGACTTGAACCAAGGAAGACTATCAGCAGAAAAGCCACATGCACCCGACCAATGTGGCTCAGTGGTTGAGTGTTCCCTATGAACCAGGAAGTCATGATTTGATTCCCAGTCAGGGCACAGGCTAGGGTTGTATACTTGATCTCCAGTGTGCAAGAGGCAGTCGATCAATGATTCTCTCGCATCATTAATGTTTCTATCTCTCTCTCCCTCTCCCTTCCTCTCTGAAATCAATAAAAAAATATGTATTAAAAAAAGAAAAGAAAAGCCACATGCTAACCACCTTATTATACTGTTTCCCAGAGGAGAGAATATTTGATTTCACTAAACTGAACCTATTAAGGCAGAAAAGCAAACTAACAGACTTTATGAACATTTTTAAAAATAAGGGTTAGAACAAAGGGCTTTATGAAAATTCAACAGAAAACCAAGATGGCAGCATAGGTAAACACCTAAACTGCTGCCTCGCACAACAATATCAAAACTACAACTAAAAGACAAAGTGGACACCATCCAGAACCACAGGAAAGCTGGCTGAGTGGAAATTCTACAACTAGAAGAAAAGAGGAAAGCACATTGAGACTCAGAGGAGCTACAAAAGGCTGAGGTACGGAGACTCGCATGCGGAGAGGACGGGCGGCTGTGTGCACGGGCGGCTGAGTGCTCGGCTGGCTTTCTAAAGCAGGAGGGAAAAGGAAACTCCCGACTGCACTGAACTCCAGTCCCGGGCGAGACACTGGGAAACCAGACTCATTCGGGGGGAGTCGGGACTGTCAGGAAAAAGAAAGCACACTGAGACTCGGGAGCTGCGGAAGGCAGAGGTCTGCGTGCACAGAGAGGACTGACCGCTGAATGCACGGGAGGCTGAGTGCGCGGCTGGCTTTCTAAAGCGAGAGGGAGACAGAAGCTCCTGACTGCGTTGAACTCCAGTTCCGGGCAAGTTTCTGGGAACCCCGAGTCATTCGAGGAGAAACTGGACTGTCTGGCAGCGGGCGAAACTCTAGGGCAGCTTTCTCTCAGAGGTGCTTGCAGTGATTACCGAGGGACACTGAGACCCAGGGGCCTCATAGGGCAGGGCTGACGGGAAGCCAAGACTGTTGCTCCGCCCTGAAACTCCGCCCCATCCAAACTAAGCACAGCGGCTTTTGCAATTTTGCAAGTCTTGTCTCATAAGAGTGTCTCCAGCACAGAAGTTCTCCCAGTGTAGACACAGCTGATCCTCACAGCCAATTGGCCTGGAGGTCAATTCCTCCCAGTGATACCAACAACAAATAAGACTTAACTACAACAAGGCTGAGCACACAGTCCACAAAGGGGTGCACCAAGAGTGTCTACCTCAGGTAACTGGGGAGGCTGAGCCACTGTGCCCTAGAGGACACCTACCACACAAAACTACTCTACCAACTCAGGGAAGCTGCGAAAATGCGGAGACAAAGAAAGAGATCACAAATGAAAGAAATAGAGGAAAACAAACGACTGGATATAGAGTTCAAAACCACGGTTATAAGGTTTTTCAAGAATTTCCTAGAAAAGGCCAATAAATTTAACGAGACCCTCGAGGATATGAAAAAGGACCAACTAGAAATTAAACATACACTGACTGAAATAAAAAATATTATACAGAGACCTAACAGCAGACTAGAGGACTGCAAGAATCAAGTCAAAGAGTTGAAATACAAAGAAACAAAAAACACCCAGCCGGAAAAGCAAAAAGAAAAAAGAATCCAAAAATTTGAAGGTAGTGTAAGGAGCCTCTGGGACAACCTCAAGCATACCAACATCCGAATTATGGGGGTGCCAGAAGAAGAGAGAGAGCAAGATACTGAAAACCTATTTGAAGAAATAATGACTGAAAACTTCCCCCAACTGGTGAAAGAAATAGACTTACAAGTCCAGGAAGCGCAGAGAACCCCAAACAAAAGGAATCCAAAGAGGACCACACCAAGACACATCATAATTAAAATGCCAAGAGCAAAAGACAAAGAGAGAATATTAAAAGCAGCAAGAGAAAAACAGTTAGTTACCTACAAGGGAGCACCCATAGGACTGTCAGCTGATTTCTCAACAGAAACTATGCAGGCCAAAAGGGAGTGGCAAGAAATATTCAAAGTGATGAATAGCAAGAACCTACAACCAAGATTACTCTACCAAGCAAAGCTATCATTCAGAGTTGAAAGTCAGATAAAGAGCTTCACAGATAAGAAAAAGCTAAAGGAGTTCATCACCACCAAACCAATATTATATGAAATGCTGAAAGGTATTCTTTAAGAAGAGAAAGAAGAAGAAAAAGGTAAAGATAAAAATTATGAACAACTAATACATGTCTATCAACAAGTGAATCTAAAAATCAAGTGAATTAAAAATCTGATGAACAGAATAAACTGGTGAATATAATGGAATCAGGGGCATAGTAAGGGAGTGGACCGACAATTCTCGGGGGGAAAGGGGTGTGGGGGTTGCGGGAAGAGACTGGACAAAAATCGTACACCTATGGATGAGGACAGTGGGGGGGAGGTAAGGGCAGAAGGTGGGGTGGGAACTGGGTGGAAGGGAGCTATGGGGGGGGGGAAGAGGAACAATTGTAATAATCTGAACAATAAAGGTTTATTAAATTAAAAAAAAAAAGAAAATTCAACAAATTAAGATACCCCATTCCCATCAATAAAGATTTTTTCTTTCAATTGAAATAGTGAAAAAACATGTTCACTGTTGAAAATTTGGGCAATATATATAAGAAGTAGAGTGAAGAAAATAAAAATCATGTGGTCTCACTTGTTTCTTTCTATGGGCTAACTCAATATTGTTCAAAATAGGCCAAAGATCAGAATCACCTGATGCTCATCTTTAAAAAATCTAGATTCCTGGGCCCCACCTCAGACCTACCAAACCAGAATCTGGGAGGAACTGACCTCAGAATGTCGTCATGCAGTCGCACTTTGCAGCTTGCAGTCCTATCCACTATGGAACTCAGTCAGTGGAGTCTCACGCACATTCTCCACAGATGCAGGTACTACAGGGCCTATGCAAATGCCCATCTGAAGCTTCTATTTTGTTTCAAGGAGTCTAGAATGGAATTGAAGGAGTATGCCTCATACTCCTTATAGTGTACTAATACTGTACTAAATGTAACTAGAATTTTTAAAATTTTGAAATTAAATTAAAATTTAAAACTATGTTTTTAGTTGTTCTTATGCCCAATAAAGTATGAGTATCACTGCCCGAGGCTGAGAAAGGGAGGTCCACAATTCTTGGACCAGGATTTTAAAATTCATACTCTCCTGGACGCGAGCTCCTCCCCCATCCTTTCCTTTTGGAAATCAAATTGTCCTTAGGGACAGGAAAGAAAGAGGAACCGAGGAAATCATGTCCCATTTGAAAGTCGGGCTTGGGGTGAGGGAAACCAGATTTCTCCATGGGTATATTTACCTGACCTTCAGCTACAGGCTCTGTGCCCAGGGTCCAAACAGCTTTAATGCAGTCCCCGAGGGTGCTCAACAGGTTGTGTCCTCAGCACTGAGCCTGGTTCAGAGCCCTGAATCTAGATTTCCTTTTTCCAAAAGCAAAATGGCTCCTCTCTATTAACACCAGGCCAACAAAGGATTTTCCAAATATGGACCCAAAAGAGCATGTGCACTTTGAAGGCCACAGTGAAGCTTAAATAGCTAAAACTTATTAGAAAGAAAGCCAACAATTGACGCCAAAAGTATGAGTCCTTAAAGAACAGATCAGCAAGACAAAAGCCAGAAAGAGGAACAAAAATATGCATTGAAAGGGAGGGGCGAGCAGGGAGGTGTAGATTTATATGGAAGAGTTGACATCATTGTTTCCCAATAATACTCAGCATGCAGGAAACAGATGGGAAAGAAGTGGTGGAAGGGGCTACTTATGGCAACAGGGCATGCTCTCTGTTTAGAATCCCGCCATTTGGAAACTAAATGCTTTGCTTTGAAAAACTGAGGATGGATGGGAACTCCATTGCCAGAACTTTGATCAAAGTCTAACTAAATCCTACTGAACTTATCACCTTGGCAATGCGGTAAAGTAGAGCTGTGCGCATCAGACCCTGATTTACTACCAGCACAGCGCGGCTGTTTGGGTCCAAGGAGACAAAGCCCTAGAAGGGGAATTTAATGTCAAGCAGACATGGTTTGAGTCCTGCTTCTCCCATTTCCTGGGGGAGGGGGGGTGACATTAGGCAAGTTTCTTAACTCTCTGAGTTGGCCTACATGTATAAAATGGGGGACAAAACAGAACTCCCCTCTGACAGTGGGGAGAGGGCAAGGTTTTGCCTTTATGCCATACAACTAGATTGAATCAAGAAACATAATTGAGATCATCCGTTAACATCATTTTTTAAGGTTTTATCTTTTAATAGAATCCCTCATTCTCCTGCTCCTGGGCAGGGCATAGACATAGCGAAACCAATTGCCATGCTTATCATCAGCTGTTCTGCTTTCTCCTGAGGGTAGGTCCGCACGCCTGCCACTGAAGACAGCTTCTTTCACTCCAGCCGGGGTCCCCCTAACCAAGCCTGGCCACTATAAATAAGTCAAATCTCCACCCCTCCCCTCATCCCTGTGCAAGAGGGTGTGACCAATTACAGTGTCAGGCAAAACCATGTGGTTTCCTGTCTGCAGAAGCCAGCCACCCCATATCTGTCATTCCTCACAGCCAGATGATGTTTGTTTATCATTTTGTTGACTTTCCCCCCATACAAATGACCCACTCTGTCTGCTTATCCTCTTTCACCCGCTGCCTCACATGGTAACATCCCTGCTTGCACATCCTTCAGGGCCCTCATTGCATTCTTCCTCGTTCTTCTTTTAGTACTTTTTCCATCTTACGACCCTGAGCCCCCTAGACCGAGAACAACTTGAGAGCATCTTTGTAATTCCAACTGTGTCTAGCACATTAGAGTCCCATGAAATATTTGTCATATTGAATTGAAAGCCTATACAAGATGGTTTCTGAATAAAATATAAAAAAGAGGTAGGGAAAGAAATATGCAGAATTACACAAATTAACTCCACTGGCTTTCATAAAGGCTATAGATTTATTTATAGTTTGCCAGAATCCTACTTTATATGTCAAACTGTTTATAACAGTAAGAGCTGGTATATGTTGCTTTTGGGCAGTGACATTCACCTCTTTCTTTAGGGGGTGTTGCAGAGGGGGTCTCCAAAGGCATTCTGGGCCACGGGTGTGGTTCTAGGGCCTGGTATGCATCAGCCAAGCTTGCATTAGAACAAAGAGTGCCTGAGACTCAATCCCAGAAACTCAGTTGGTTCTGGGGACCCGCCAAGAATGTGGCTCATACCAAGGAGTGATTGGTGAGGCACTAGAAAAAGGCAGTGTTTCTGGGGCACCCTGTGCAGAGTCGAGTTCAGTTTCTATCAGGGAGTAGCTATGAGCCTTTGAGGGGAACCTTAAATAATCTTAGATTCCTGATATTTCAGCATATCGGCAATGTCTCCTGGCCAGAGCTTCCTAGAAGGGATTTGACACCAGTTTCCTGAGTAGGAAACAGGGTCAATCAATCAGCTGCTGTGTGCTGGCCATGGGGCTCACCCTGAGAGGCACAGTGAGCCATCAGATCTGGGTGAGCTGCTGAATGCCACCTGCCTTCAGCAGAGCTCACCAGTGGCTTGCACACACAAAGCCATTTAGAAAGCAAAATAACAGGTAGAATGAAGACCAACTTGGGTGTCTCTGACTCTAAAGCAGCAGGTGTTCCAAGAGGGAAAGAGGATTGTGGCTGCAGTGCGCAGGGAGGAGCCTGGGAGGGACAGGTGGGGGAGGTAGGACTTGAAAGCTGGTAGGTTGAGAATGTGTGTGTGTGTGAAAAGCACCTCACAGATGGTAAAATGCTATCTAAATGTGAATTGTCACTATTACTCTTAATGACTTAGGCTGGTGGAAGAACAAAGCAAAGGGAAAAAAGCTATTTTTTGCAGGTGTTTTTTTCTCTCTCTAACATAACTATAGAGTAAATGCCAAATTATGAAATATGCTATTCTGGGAGATTGTGCTCATGCCTAAGACCATGGCCTTGGGAGTCAGACAGATGTGGATTTAAATTTTGCCTTCCCTATCGCTATAATCTTGGCC
The DNA here is from genome assembly GCF_963455305.1 of Plecotus auritus. Classification (NCBI taxonomy): domain Eukaryota; kingdom Metazoa; phylum Chordata; class Mammalia; order Chiroptera; family Vespertilionidae; genus Plecotus; species Plecotus auritus. The sequence continues at coordinate 166,657,010 of NC_137771.1, read as the reverse complement.
AGGGATTTAACCTCTTCCAGCTGAGTTTTCTCCTCTGTAAAATGGTGATAAATAGCCCGATTTTACAATGTTCAAAATACTACGTTTGTGTATAAAGTGGCGCATAGTAAGCAATTACTGCAGACAGTAACTCTCACAAAAGTAATAAGCAGGTCTGATTTGGGACTCAGCCTTCAGTTTTGGGTCTTCTTACTTCTCCTCCCTTGAGCCATCCAGCAGCCTAAAGTTCTTATCTTTCTCTATTAAAAGTTGCTGTTAGAAAAAACACCTAGGACCAGTATCTATTCTCCTCTGAACTGCAGTCAGAGTGTTTGCCCCTGGGGTCTTTTATTTTAAGCATCAGCTAAAATTGCATCCTGGGGGAAGATTAGAGAGACACCCAGTGCTATGTAGACTCCTGGAATCCTATCAGGCTGTGGTCCCACCTCTCTTAAGGCCTGAGACCAGCCCTCTGAGGGAGGAAAACCAAGACCAATAAAACTCAAGTGTGGCATTTGTGTTGGGGCTGGGAGAGAAATAGCTCAGAAAATTGGGTGGGCCATGCACCCATTAGCAAAAAGAAAATTAATTTGAAGGGTGGGAATAAGTGGGAAATTGCCACATTGGCTTAAATACATGGGGAGCAATGAGTGAAAAATAAAACAAAGAAAAACACACACACACACCCAAAACACAAAAAACAAGTAGTTCCATGTTTCCAGGCCTCAGGGTCCATGTGAAGAAACCATGCAGAGGGAAGTGGAGTCCTGTACCCAGAGGCCAGGCTGATAGGCAGCTCAGCTGGATGGATCTGTACTGGAGGGAGTGAGCACCAGGTAGCCCGAACCAGAGGGTTTATCACTACCTTGTTCCCAAAATAGTTAGCTACAATCTCTAATGCAAAAGGAGTGGGGGGCTCTTTTTGTCCCCAGAGTAAGTCCTGGATCTTTCAGCCCCGCCCCTTCTTTCCACCCACTGCTACAAAATCCCAGGAGACTTGCTGCAGTGAGGTGATTGCCTGGGACAAACAGTTCTCAGCCAGTACTTCAGAACTGCCTTGGTCAGTCAGCTCCTGAACCCAGAATGTGCTCTCCCCTGCTCCCTGCTCCCACAGAACAGGTTTCCAGACTAGCCCATAGATGTCCAATGGAATAGGGGGAAATAAAATGAATGCATGGAAACTACAGCTCTAGTGGCACTGGGGACCTTACCCACCACTTACAGCACCATCTTTGGGAAAATGTGCCCCTAGTTTTCAATGTTTCTCTCTGCCCCAGCATCAGGCCAGGCCCCCAGCTCCCTCCGGCCCCAGCAGAGAGTCTACTTGGCTCCAGGGCAGGTCTGGGGCCACAGGAGAGTGGGCTTCCTCAGCAGCCCCAAGGTCCTGAGGCTGGAAGGTGTTTGGGTAGCTGCCAGCGTTGGTGGGTGGGGTGGGGGGGCGGGGGAGGCTATGCCTGTGGTCAAGGGGCTCTTGGCAGAGGTCTGGAGAGTGAGCAAGAGGGAGGGATGTGGGTAGGCGGAAGTAGCTGTTTCTATTCTGTGTGGGTTGTTTGTCATATCCAGACTATACAGAGGACGTTACAGTTCGGCTTTAGTTTGCTCTGGGTTTAAAGTCTTAATCCCCCTCTTCTGGTTCTTCCTGTTTCACTCTGGGAGCCCAGATTTGGGGCTTCCCCTCTACACTCAAGCCCACAAGGTTGCTGTTCTGTCTTCACAAACTCCACCTCCAGGCCTTATCTTCTTTTTCAGTTCCCTGTGGGTCCAGGAGTGGCTGGGTATCTTTCTCAGATCTTTAGTTTCAGGTTGACATATTTCTCTTCCACTATTACACACTGGTGGTCTTCTACTCACAGTAGTCCTGGGAAAGCCCTGCATGAACCAGCCTCTCCATTCAGAGAGGCGGGCAATCAGCTTCCTCTTGGTTATGACCACATCATTTACTCATTTCTTTGGAGCCCTCATTCATTCAGTCATGGATGGTAAGTAGTTATGTTAGGGCAAGCCCAGGGTGTTAGGATAATAATAGCTACATTTGTAGCTTATTATATGCATGCCCTCTGCTAAGTGCTTTGCCCATATGAACTCATTTATCTTCACATTAGACCTCCTATCCCCATTTCAGAAATGGGGAAACTGAGGCCCAGAGGGTGTAACTAACTTGCTCCCAGGTCACTCAGCTGGGGACAGGCAACGTTGGGATTCTATCACAGGCGGTGAGGTTCTGGAACTCCGGATGGGAGCACCCAGTGGGGACACCTGACTTGGGAGGATCAGGGAAGTTTTCCAAAAGCAGCTGAGACTCAAGGATGAAGAGTTAGCCAGGGAAGATGTGATAATGATGTGCCAGGCAAGATTCTAGGAGGGAAACAACGAAGCCAAAGAGACTACCCAGCCCTGGTTCTGCATTTGTTAAATCTTATCTTGAACAGAAAAAATATTTACCTTCCTTGCTAAGACTTTGCTCCTGTTTATCTTTGGGTATCTCGTCTATTCAATGTGGATAAAAGCTTTTCGCATTCTTCTCCTTCATCATGACAGCCAATTTCAAAGCTTAATTGGTTTCTGCAAGTTTGTTCCCATCCCTTAGACCAGTGGTCGGCAAACTGCGGCTCGCGAGTTTGACTAATGAGTTTGCCGACCACTGCCTTAGACTGTAGATGGGAGTCTGGAGTACACGATTCTTCCTCTCCCACAGGACCTAGCACAGTGCCTTAATATATAGTTGTTAAGTAAATGAATAAAAAAAGCGAGAGAACAATTTAGCCTTGGAAAATAGAACAGTACATCTAAAAGTACCCATTACCTTATCCTTGTTCTCTGAAATAATGGGGCTATCTTACTCTCATCGAATGTAAAATTATACTTATAATGGGCATTTATGTAATTATGAACCTTTTGTCATCCCTCAAATCAAATATATATATATTTTCTTTTCTCTCTTTTTCAATTTGATAACAACTAGAAAAACATCTTCAGGAATAAAAGGGCTCACAGTTCCTATCAAACATTCAGAGGGTGCATTTTGAGCGGTCTAAGTTACTTATCTAGGGGGAAATGGTCTGTAAACCCTTGCACTTGCTGTGGTTCTTAACTCTGCCCACATTTCAGAATACCTAGCTTTTAAAACCATACCCATGGCTGGGCACCAAGAGATTCTGATTTAATTGGTCTTAGAGGGGGCCTAGGCATTAACTTTTTTTTTTTTTAGGCTCTCCACATGATTCTACTCTGCCACCATCATGGTGAACCCTGGGTCAGAGCAATATCACTTTGTACCAGGGTCTAAGTAAAATGACACAGATTGTTTGCAAGCATGGAAGCAGAGCACTTTCCTGACAATCCTCTCTCAGCACTGAGGGAGGACCCAGCACACAGGGGTCAGAGGGGAGAGGTAGGAAATGCTTGCGGACAGACGGAGGGACGCACTCTGCCTCACAGGACTTCACCCACAGCCCCCCAACCACAGGCGACAAAATGATGTGGTTTTCATTGCATAGCTGCAAGCAAGGGCCTTCGTATTCAGTGGTCAAAAAGAAGAAAGAGAAAACGACTATTTTCAGCTTTAGCGGTGAGGAAGGGATGATCTTCTCCCTCTATTCCAGACAGGAAGAGAAAGTTATCTGGTTCCCAGGGGAGAGCTGGGGGTTGGGGCAGCAGCCACTGTGCTGGAGGGGAAGCAAGAGAGGCTCCTCCCAAGTTGGCCAGGAGCAACTTCATGCCATTCTTGGGTGTTCTCACCAGGCAGGAGAAAAGTGGTTAAATACGCAAAAGGGGGACATTGTCCTTCACATCAGGCCTGTGAGCAGCTAGGGACAATCAACAGGGTCTGAACTTGACATCTGTGTGAATGCCCACAGAAACCGTATACACAATTTGAACGTGTGTGTTTTTCTAAGGAAAAGGGTTCCTGTTTTTCATCAGCTTCCTAAAGATTAAGGATGACAACTGGCCCTGAGCAACTTCCGCTGTAAGCTGAACACCTATTTGTCACCCACACACTCTGCCCTGTCAGATTTGTGCAACTGAAGGTAACAAGGCTGAGCCACAGCAAGTTACGGAAGTAGATGACATTCATCCTCTGTGCTCAGACTCAGGAGTATTGCTTCCCCATGTTCAGATGGCCTGAGCACAGCTAATTGTCACCAGATTTGTCCTCCACCCCAATTCGGGGCTTTCCCTCCCTGTGTAAGCACAGGGACTCCCTTGGTTTCCCTACATCTCTGTTCTGTCCTTCTGCTTTATACTCCTAGACCCGAATCCATTGTTCTCTGTTTCTATCCAGGCCCATCATTGGTTAAGTAACCATGATGCCAGTTTTCGGAGGTCCTCCCCAGCCTTCCGGCTCCTAGTTAGCACAGTGACTTGGCACCCTCAGGATTCTGGGCTGAACGTCTAAGGTCATGGACAGTGTCAGTTCAAAGCTGAACTCTACTTAGGTAGGTCAGTCAGCTTTTCCTCCCTGGAGGCAGAGTCCAGGCCTTGGACTTCATTGTCTGTTAGGCAATACATGTTTCAGAAAACCCATAAGGAAGATACACTGTTTTAGAGAAAACATTAGCACTGACTTTGATTCTACACTATAACAAAAATAAGAGATAACTACCTAATTAGTGGGAAAAGAGAAATCCTAATTACTTTCATTTATATACGCAATTTTTTTAAAAACATTTATATAAGCAATTTATTATGTGTGCCCAATTCCCAGGTGGCACAATAATGGTGTGTGGATCATTAAGTAGGTCAGTTTCCTTTCATTTCAAAGCTGAACTCTACTCAGGTATATCAGTCGGTCTTAAAAGTTTGCTGATCCCATGGCCTGGCTGTCTGTTTTCAATTTGGAGGTATGGGGGACCCTTAGAGGAAACTGTTGGCCTAGACATGGAAGCCAGGGCAAGGAGATGTGCCTGACAGGCCAGGACCCTCTGCATCCATCATGATTAACTGTGTGACTTTAGGTAAGCCAGTTTACCTATCTGGGCTTCTTCCCCTCCTTCCTAGAGCAGGGAACACTGGGGATTGGTTTTCAATTTTTTTTTTTCTTTAAGCAGTAACCCCGTCCTTTCCCCCCAAATGAAACATATATGGGACTCCAAGATATAAAGCAAGTGAAAGAAAAGCTGCCGAAGGGTGCTTCTGAGGTATCTTCACAGAACCCTGGGGCTCCTGGAGGCAGGACTGCCAAGCACCCCATGCAGTTCTCACAGCTTTGGAGGGAGGGCCCCAAATAACACCACGTCATGGAAGATGGCATCTCAGGAGCATTGATAGAGTACCTGGATAGTGACCAGAAGGCCCCTTCAAAAGCGGGTGGAGGGAACATTCATTCTGAATTTCTGAGGGTACTGTACTGGGGCTCTCACACCTTCAAAAAACCCTCAGTCCCAGCCATGTGATTTCAAATGTACCTCTCCAGATTGTTGGAAAGGATGAAACGCATGGACTCAGTTATGCCTCGCTTTCAACCTATGGTGTCCCAGCTCTAAAATACTGAGCCATTTGTCCTAATGACATAGCAGGCTCTGAACTCAAGATACCGCAGGAATATCACACCACTGCAAATTACTAGGTGCTGCTCAGTCTCTAAAAAACCAGAATTGAAACAAAAGCCTCGCACTGTTTTTGATCTGCACATTTGATATGAGCTAATCACATCATTTTTTGAGATAATTTTCCTGGAGGCAGAATTCCGCACAGTTAAGCAGCCCTTCAGTTGCCCTTTTGTTGTATCTATGTATAAGCACACGGCCCATAGAGTGGACGGTTTCCTCTCTCCCTGAAGTTTCTGAAGACAAGGCCTTTTTATTACGGGTAAATGCAGGGTCAGTCAACCTTACAAAAAGGAGTCATTTAATGCTCAATTTCCCCAACTTTCCTATGATTAAAAAACGTCTAATCTCAAATGCTGGTATTGTATTTTAGATTGTTTTCTTTCCCCCTCCCCTGCCCAATGTTTAAGTTGTCTCTACTCTGCAGGATTCCCTCTACTTTTTCCCCTGCAATCTGACCTTGAAAACAGAGACCCTCTCCTTTTCTTTGACATGCCCTAAGCTATTTTAAAATCGAGGCCCTCTGACCTTTTTACAACACTCTTCTTGTCTGACACACCAAATGCTGATCTGAAAGCCAAGAGGAGGTAAAGGGACTGGGGGGCTGGGAAGGCGAGGGAGGGAGGTACTATATATTTGGCATCAGTTCAGAAATTCAGAAAATGTTTGTGCAACCACTCCCCCGGCCAGGATCCACCGCACCCCCTGCCTTCCAGCACATTAATAAAAAAAGATGTGAGCGATGAAATTGGAGAGCCGGGGAGGGACACCCAAGGTGGTCATAGCTGTGGTCGTAACTGATCCCCATCCCACACGCCCAGCCCGCATCCCTCCTCTCCCATATCCAAAGTTTGAGATCAAGGTCTCTCCCCCTACCCCCCAGAAGTACCCAGTGAAACAGGGTCAGCAACGCCCATTAACGGCTTATGTGAGACCGTCGGAAGGACTGACACCACCTTTGCGCGTCGGGGTGGCAGCGCTGTGCACCTTAAGAGTCGTATTGTTCTTTAAAAAAAAAAAAAGTAAAATGAGCACGCAGGCCTGGAATACATTAACTTGTGAATTGAATCTAACGCACCCCTGGAGAGTCCATCTCTCCCTCAAACAAAAAGAAGGGGGAAAAAGGCGAATGCACATTACCATCTTGTCCTGAGCTTTCCAGATACTCCGTCAGGTCACAGCCAAAGGCGCCGGTGGCTCCCTTTCGTTTCAGCTTCTGCTTGGCACCCTTGTTCTTCATGAGTTAGTCCCAAAGAGGTTGCCCCTCCGTGTTCCCCTCCCCGCTGCTTGGCACCGCGCCGGAGATTGTCTCCGGGGTTAGCTCACCGGCTGCCGCGCGGCTTGGGGGGCCGCATGGGCGTCCAGAAGCACTTGGGCCCGGGGCAGAGCGCATGGACCCCGCGGGGCGGCGCGGAGCCTGAGACCCACGGCGCGCTCCTCCAGGGCCGCGGTGCCGCAGGCCGTGCGGAGCTGGCAGCTGGGGGCCGGCTCGCTAGGGAGTGTCACTTCCTCACTTGGAGTCCCAGGGACTTTCACAGGCTCTTGCGGTGCCTTCGGGTGTTTTCCTCCGCCGGCCGGGGAAGAAGGGCGAGCGCGGCTTTCCGCCTTTCGGGACGCCCGGAGCGGACGCGGGCGCAGGGAACGCGGGGCCGCAGGGGGGGCGAGGAGACGGCGCGAGGCGGCGAGGGTCCTCTTCGCGGAGCCCGCGGTCCTGCCTTCAGACGGCTTCGGGAGAACGCACAGCAAGCATCCTGTCTCCCTCGCCCGCCCTCGCGCCTTCCTTTTTTTCCTGTCTTACAAATCCTAGGATCATCCAGCTCAGGAAACGCTGGAAGGAAGTTCGCGAGGGAGGGGGGCGGAGGGTGGAAATTTTTGGCAGCTCCGTGCCTGTGTGAGTGAGGAGTGGAGGAAGTAGGTGGGTGGGTTGAGGAGTGCGGGGTGGGGGAGAGATCGCGCCGCTCGCCGAGCTGCTGGGACTCTGGAGATAACTGGGCAGCTCTCTCTCCAGCACGACCCGCCGTCCCGGCCGCCGGCTTCCTGCGCCACCGACGGCGCTGGGAAGGGGCGGGAGGGGGCGCGCGGGCCTTCTGGACGGAGGGGGCTCGGTGGGACCGAAAGAAGTCCGGCCTTGTTTATCCTCCTTGTCACCAACGCTTTGACACTTTCTATTTCGGTGCCTGCCTTCTCCTACACAAACCCTTCAAGAGTAATGACAGAAACAAAACACAGGACTCCAGCGGAGAAACTTGACAGGGCGCGGTTTCCGCCGGCCGCTCTCACCCTCCACCGGCGCCCAGGTACCCCCCAACCCAGCTAGCGCCCCTCCCAAGTGAGAGGAGGGTATAGGCTTGGTAACCACTGCCCAGGAAATTAGAAATCTGGTCACAGATTCAAGTACACACACACTCAACACACACACACACACAACACACACACACAAACACAACACACACACACACACACACACAAACACTCACAAACATGCATTATTGCTAGGCTTTCCTTCTTTCTGGAGCGGGTGTGATGGGGCTGGGGAAAGAATCCAGGATTTAAAGTGATTGATAATCTAGCACAATGTGGAGAAAGCAGTCTCCCACAGAGAAATTATTGTTTCTTAAGTTTTCAGGAGGGCACGTATTTTCTTCCCCAGTAGATTTGAAATCCCTTGACTTCTGTGTACTTAGCGCACAGTAAGCACGCAAATTCTTGTGATTTAACCATTGGCTGTTTAGATCCAACTTCCTGTATAAATTCAAACCCATATATAGACTTGAAAGGTAGGGACATTCATAGAGCTCAGATTCCTGGTACAAACCTTGCTATAGTATTTTAGTTACTAAATACCTTTCGGCCACTTATCTCATCAAGATAGTTTATGAACTTTAAGCCTTGACCTCATCTCTTTGTCAGAGGTCACAATGAATGCTTGCCTGTAGAATCTGGCCCACAGATGTGTTTGGTTTGGCATAGACCATGCTTCAAAAAATTTTTAAATTAATTGCCAACACTAAGGAGTTAAGAGGTTTCCCATAACAGAGCTGGATTTCTGGATTCTCTTGTAAAAAAAAGGAAGATCTGGTAACACAGACATCACAGGGCAAGGACTGCTGATGCCAAGTTGTGTCAGTCCCCTTGGAGGCACCCTCTTTAGTCGCTCAGCCCCCAAGGCCTGTCTTCCCCCTTTGCACCTGCCTGGCCACTGCAGCCACTTGAGTTCTCAGCCCAGTCTCTGTGTATGTTGTTGCCTTCCTTCCATTTTCCATCTGTCTCAATGACATCACCACATTGCCTCAATCTTGGTGAGACATCTTCAAATAACCACTGACTCATTTCTCTCTTTCTGCCCACACTCCAGGCTAGTCCTTCCCAGACCCATGAGTCCTTCATAATGCCTGTGGTCTAGATTTCTTCCTTCCAATCTGTGAGATTGCTCCCTCCTCAGCTGTTAGAATAACTCCCCAGTGACTGAGTCTGGTCTCTTCCCACTTTATCCCCCTGTGTACTATAGGCCTGATGAAGCTTCCTGTATATTGCTGTTACTATATGCCTGTTTTGCTCAAAACTGCCAACGACTCCATGTTGCCTACTGCCAGGATAGCAATTTCTAAGCATTTTGTTATAGTGCCAGCGTATTTAGGATAATGGCTTGTTCGTCCCTTTATTTATAGAAAAGCATCTCCACATGAGACTGTAATCATTACCATTACCATTTGTTTAGGAGTTTACTGTAGCAAAAACTTTCATATTTGTTATTTCATCTGACCAACAGTAGATTTCACTACTTTGGCAGCAAAGGAGAGAGGCTGAAGGGGTACTTTTTTTCTGGGTCTAGGCCCCCTAGGCACAAATTATGGATAAATTGTCAGACCCTATGATTTACCTTTTTAAATCTTTAAAAACATTCTTTTAACTTTTTATTTTGAAGTAATTTCAGCTTATAAAAATATGCAAAAAAATACTTAAAGAATTCCCATATACCCTTCACCCAGCATTCCCAAATATTCATATCTTATATAACCAGAATACAATGATCAAAATTAGGAAATTCATATTGTCCCAGTATTAACTAATCAACAGGCTTTATTCAAATATGAATTAATTTTTAATTACATATCATTTTTACTAAATAATGGTCTTTCACACAGTAAAGTTCAACAGCTAAGTATGAAAACAGTCATTTACAAGTAAATTGCAAAAACATTTCTCAGTATAACATTAGCTATGTCCCAGATCCCCTTACTCACCATCAAAACCCAGTAGGCGGAGGTTGTCACAAAACAGGGCTGTCTAGGTGAACCGGTAAAGCTAGTAACTTTGACATAGCCATAAGATTCTTCTGTGCCTCACTGAGGACTCCCCAAAGGGACAATCATAGCATTTTCAATCTGGAACAGCCTGAGATCTTTTGGTTCCTGCTTCATAATCAGTTGGATTCAAGTTGTTTGGTGTTCAGGGTTGAGGTGATGCCTGGGCCCATTATGCCTGGGCCCATTGAACAAACCTTTCTTGAAATGTGTACATGGTGGCTATTTGTCTCTATTTGATAATGCTCAATTACCTGCACCTCATGGTGGGAAGAACTCACAACTTATCAAGCCAGAATGAAGCCACATGGTGACAGCCTTATTCAGAGCCTGGAAAGCTGCCTCCTCCCCAGTTGTTCTGTCCCCTCTCATTGCTGAGCATACCCTGCGGTAGGTGCCAGACTTATTCTGGATACTCTTGTTTTTCTATTGTTCTTTCTCTTTCTTTCCCATGTTTCTCTTTCTCGTTGCTTTCTCTAAGGAGCCTTTTTCTGGGTCTGTGGAAGAAAGTCAGATTTGGATTCCCAAGGGTTTTTTCAATGGGCTGTGGATTTCCTAGGAAGCAGGTTCTATGGAGATAATATACGATTGTTTAAGCTATTGGCCAATGATATAAATGATGCCTTTAGAAGATTATCCTGGTGCAAAAAGCACTTCCCTCCCATGGAGCTCCTGCAGCAGAGTTCTGTCATTGCCTGAGCTTTATTTTACCTGCAAATGTTTAAGACTAATGCCTATCGAAGTGTGCCCTCTGCATCCTTCACTCACCAAGATGATAGCAATCTTCTCTGCCCTAAGAAGACAGAGTGAGTAGTGGGAGATTTTAATGTCACCTGTGATCTAGCCTTTGATTTTGCCCAGTTTGTCCATAGGGTTAGTAATCAGCGATCTTAGTCTCCTTTTCTAGTGCCTAACTAATTAAATATACATGTAATTCCTTGCCCATGGACTGTGCTTAATATGTTCTGAATTTAGCTCATCTTCCTACTGGGCACATTGTCTCTCCACCTTTCCTCTCCCCTCCTCCCAGTTTAAAGATGCCACTTTGTCACTGATTGTTAGGTGCTATGGAATGCATTGTGCCTCCCCTTTCATATGTTGAAGCCCTAACCCTCAGTACCTCAGTATCTGACTGTGTTTGGAGGTAAGGCCTTTAAAAAGGTGATTGTGTTAAAATGAGGCTATTAGAGTAGGCCCTAATCCAATATGATTGGTGTCCTTGTGAGAAGAGTAGATTAGGACACAGAGGGACTCCTGGGATGTGTATCATAAAGAAAAGACCATGTGAAGACACAGCAAGAAGGTGACTACCATCCAGGCAAGGAGAGAAGCTTCAGGAGAAACCAAACCTACAGATCTTGGACTTCCAGCCTCCCAAATTGTGAGAAAATGAATTTCTATTGGTTAAGCCACCCCAACTATGGTGTTTTGTTATGGCAGCTCTAGCAGACTATTATATTGGGTGAAACTCTTCTATGCGAGAGGCCTTGTGCCCCTGCCCCATAGCCCAGTGCCAGTGCCCTGAGGAACTGAAGCCAGTAGGGAATGAGAATGGCTAGAGCAAGAAGGCTTCTAGAAAGTCATGTCTCCCACACTCCACTTGCATTTCTCTGTGCTGTGGGTCCCAGATTTAGGTTTTGCTGCAAGTCGTTGCTTCTAAGTGTCCAAATGAGGTTGAATCAGCATTCTTAGTGGGGTTGGGGAGGTTCACATTACCAGTCTCTAAGCAAACAGAACAGAATGGAGAAGAGGTGAAGAAGGAACAGGAACCAGAATCAGTCTCCCAGTCCTAGAAGCCAGGAAAATGGTCAGCCTGCCAGTGGTGCATCCGGAGACGTGTCAGCAGACCCTCTATTGCTCCACCTCCTCGACCATGAAAGCCAACTTTGCTTCCAAGTGTGCATCTGAGGACAAGCAGGCGCAGTGATAGGAATGAGAAGGAGGGCTTCAAAGGGTCTCACTCCACGCTTAAACATTGAAGAAGAGACATAGTTATTGTTATAAATTATAGTCTCCCCCTCCCCATTGTGTGTTTTAGTTCCCTTTCAGTTCACTGGGTTGCAAAACATTACTGGGTGGCGGTGGAGGAGGAGGGTAGCATTGGGAAACACAACTTTATAGCCTCATATTCCCAGCTGAAAATGTGATTCAGTTGCTTCACCATCAACCAGGCATTTGGTAGTAGAAAGGGCAGAAGGTGAAGGAATAGGAAGAAAGAAAAAGACTCGGTTACAAAACATGAAGTCTTACTAACTTTTAAAAAGAAATGGCATTGATCAGTGTCCCTACTTGCCAACTCAGAATCTTAGGCTTTTATGTAAATACTAATGTAGAGAAAGTGGAGTCCAAGATGACTCCAAGTTTACAAGATTGGGGCCGGGAAGGGAAAACACTGTTTTTTTAAAAGAAAGATAAAACACATTTCTCTATATGTCCAGGGCTGTATCAGAGTTTGCAGGAGGAAATGCCCTTTGACGGTGTGCAATGCAGGACTGGAGAGAATTTGAAAGGTTGGGATTAGAGATTAGCTGAGACACCTGCACACAGTGTTTGAAATGATTTGAGAAATACGTTTTCCCCACTTATATTTTACACTAATTTCTTTGCACTAAATGCTGTTTAAAAACAAGAGGTTTGGAGATCATTCGTGTTCTGCAGAGCTTTTAAAAACCCGCAATGACATTTGACCCATACTGCACAGGGTAGCATTCAATGAGTCTTCAGTGTTTCAGAATCGGTGCAGGAACCAGGCAGCACAAGACCCCCTTGTCCCACTCCACCTCCGGCCTGGCTGCTGCCAAGCAGCAGCGGGGAACTTCCTTCCTAGAGTCACATGCAGAGAAGACACTTCACAGGGCCAGAGGGAGAGCCAAGCGCCCTGGGTTGAATCACTATTATACCGACATCTGAATCTGCCTGAGCCTTCAAGTCTGAATGTGGATCCATTTGTCTGGAGGCCTCTATTCAGTGGCTCTGGGGAAGGATGCCAGGGCTGTTCCTGTAGGTGGCAGCCCCACAAGCCTGGCTGGTCTGTCCTGAGGACCTAGAAGTAGGTCCTGGGTCCTTCTCAGCAGCTAGGTTTGGTATGTCTCCTCTCACTCCCTGTTCTGTCTTTGGCGTTGCCAAACTGAACAGAGACTTGGGGAAGAAAAAGTGGAATTCCTCATAGAGTTAGGGAGTCCTCAGGACAGGGGATGACTTGGATGTTGATGGATTTCCATGATCTTAGTGTTCGGTTTAGTTTGTTTCATTGCCTCTCGCTCCTCCTCTGCTTCTGATTTTCCGCTGTTCATCACCCCTTTGGGCATGTGGCCTTTTTAAAAAGAAGCAGAGAAGCAGTTCTGAGCTCCAGCTGTCTCCCCCAGGCTCTCTGAATGCTGCAGTGAGTGACTTTCTTAGGTGGGTGTGGATCTGTCCCCACCCCTTTCATTGTGTTCCAGAGTTTCCTGTGCATTGCCTGTAACCCTTTACCAATCTGCCAGGCGCCTTTTAACACAAAAGGGAGGAGATGAGGGAAGTACTGAGGAAAAACATCCCTATAAATAGCCCTCTTGAACAAAATTGTTTTCCCAATACACAGTTGTTGTTAGGCCTTGAAGCCCAGAAATCTGCCTCCACACTCTCCTCTCTACCCACTCCAGGCTTCCTCAACATGCCTGGTGTTCCTACTGAGTCTGCTCTGAGATGGAAATGCTTTGGATCCTCACAGGCCCCTCACCAGCTTTGGACACATTGGCTTTGGGCAACCTGGGTTCCATGCCTGCTTCTGCCACATGCTTGCCCTATGGCAGTGGTCGGCAAACTCATTAGTCAACAGAGCCAAATATCAACAGTACAACGATTGAAATTTCTTTTGAGAGCCAAATTTTTTTAAAACTGAAACTTCTTCTAATGCCACTTCTTCAAAATAGACTCGCCCAGGCCGTGGTATTTTGTGGAAGAGCCACACTCAAGGGGTCAAAGAGCCGCATGTGGCTCGAGAGCCTCAGTTTGCTGACCACTGCCCTGTGGACTTGGTTGGACAAATTACTTAGCCTCTGTGAGCCTCATTTACCCTATCTGTTAAGTGAAAGTGACAATATATACTTTGTAGGGTTGTTGTGAGGATTAAATAAGATAGGGAAAATGCCCAGCACTTTTGTTACCAATTCAAGGTTTGTGTGCCCAATGCTTCCAAAAAGGCCAATATTCAAAATGCCAGAGTTTGGAGTAAGGAAAGTTATATAGATCGAGAAGGCTCCAAACTTGAGAAAATGGGGGTGGGGGAGGCTTACAGCTTCCTCAAATCTATCTTAAGAGAGCCCATAATTCAGGCTTCTTTTATGTCCAGGGAAGGGACAATGGACAGGGCAAGAAGTGTGTGATGACTAACCGAAGACGTCTAGGCACCAACAGAAGAGCAATGGGAACAGCAGGAAATCTAGAAATCTCTTTGTGTCTCACGCTTGAGCGGTGCCCCGCCCACCTTCTCCCACCTCCCAGCTGAGTCTAGTTTTGAGGCTCCTACAAACCTTGGCCAAAAATATCAACCTTCAAGCAGAATTCCTCTAGTAATGAACATTTCTAGAGCAGGAGCTACTGCCTGAAGGCCACTGGAGAAATGCAGGCACAGTTAAGATAGAGTTAGAAAGAGTGAGCATTTCACTGTGTTACACTTTGCCTGTACCTAGGTCTGTGCTCAATACATAAAAAAAGAGTGATTTTTATTTTCTCACTGAGCAATGCTTCTGTTTCCTCCATCATTACTCAATTTCTTAGGGGTCTTTCCCCCATCCTGATCCCTTGTCCATATAAAACACATTTACAAGACTTTAAGGTTATTTTATTTATTTACTAGAGGCCCAATGCACGAAATTTTTGCAAGGGGCTTGGGCCACGCAGCCCGGGGGCTTGCCTTGGCCGCTTGCCTCGGCCCTTGCAGCCACTGCGGCTTGCTTTGGCCTAACCGTGGTGGCTGCCTTGGCCCATGCAGCCCTGGCTTTGTCCAGAAGGTTGTCCGGAAGGACATCGGTCTAATTAGCATATTACGCTTTTATTATCTATACTAATAAAAGCCTAGGTGGTCATCACGCCCTCATGCCATCACAATCTATCACCAGGGTGGGCAGGGCTTGATGCTATGTGCGTGGTACGGGGGTGGGTCCTGGCAGCTGCTCCACGCGGCTTCTGCCGGGGGTCCTGTGGCCCCGTGCGTGCCACGGAGACGGGACCCCTGGCTCTGGCCTACCTCTTTGGGGCAATCCATGGGGGAGCCTAGAGGGGTGGGCGGGGCCTACCTTTTTGGGTGATCAATCATGGGGCTCCCGCACTGTGAGAGGGCACAGGTCAGGCTGGGGGCTCCCACCCCCCGAGTGCACGAATTTCATGCACCGGGCCACTAGTTATAGATATAATTCCTAGTTCTGACATGATTTGAAATAATTTACTTTATATTTAAGTGCTTAGAACCTGGAAAACTTTTCAGAAAGGGTAAGATTGCCTCTTGTAAAAACAGTTTTCAAACAGGGAAGCTATATTGCTGTTGGTGGGTTATTTGGCAAGTGGTTCTGACTGGGGCTCACACTTTCCTGAACATCTCTAGTGTTCCAACACCTGTTTTTATTCTTATCTTGAGAACACAATATGCAGAAATTAGTTTGAGGGCAAAAGTTTGATAGGTTACAGGTATATCCCCCTCAAAATTTAATTGTACCCTAAAATTGTGAATATTTTTAAGTTGGATAATATATTCCTGTTGCTTTTCATTATATCTGTTGTTACTGGACTGCTCTCTGAGTCAGAGGATGGGGCTGTCCCCTCCTCAGCTCTTATCAATCTCACAAGAAAGATTTCAGATGAGTGACAGATAGCAGTGGTGAAGCAAAGCAAGCAAATTTATTAAGGAAGCAAAGCAAGCAAATTTATTAAAAATATACTTGGCATTAAGCACAAGCAGGCAACTTAGCTAGTCTGAGCACATAGCCCAGTAGGGATTCAAAGGGTTTTATACCCTTCTCCCTATAAGTTTCAAAGTGTCCCTGCTGGATATCTTAGGTAGTAGACTAGGTTTCAAAGTGCCCCTCTACATTGTTGTGGCTTATCTCAGAATGTTTGTGCATACTTTAGTCATCTTGTTGGGCAAGTTTTAAGACAGCTGACTTCTTTGTTTAGTGGGTGAGATAAAACTTACCCTTCTGCTCGGTTGGTGTGGCAGAGTGGTTGAGCATCAACTTAGGAACCAGGAGGTCACCAGTTCAGTTTACGGGCTTAATCCCCAGTGTGGAGCGTGCAGCTGATCAATGATTCTCTCTCATAATTGATGTTTCTATCTTCTCTCCCGCTCCCTTCCTCTGAAATCAATAATAAAACTATATTTAAAAAACAACAACAAAACCCCCACCTTTCTGCCCCTTTGCCCCCCTTTTCTGCTCTAACATTCCCCAAGTGATATTTGTCCTTGGGTTTAGCTGGCATAAATGGCATTGATTGAGTCTTTGCTCTCTATTTTCCCAGGACAGGGTGATTTAAGCTATGTGTTCTCTGGTTAGGGAGAGATGTATTAACCTTTTTCTCTTAAGCTCCTTTGGTTGGGGAAGATAGGATCTTGTGATTCACTAGCTGACTGCAAGCTGCCCAAACTCTTTGGCCTTATTTAATTATTTTGGTTTCAGTTTCCCAATTTTACTTGCCCAGGAATTTTCTTAGCTTCTTACTATTCTGCCACACTTTTGGATATGTTTCCAAGTTTGTGGGGGCTAGTGGTGATAAGGAAATGATACTAGATGAAATAAAAATTACACTTGCAAAATCTTATGTCTATTTCAGGAAACATTCTGCTTTTTAAAATCCTCAATATACATATATTTAATTCTCCACGCTAATCCTTAAAGAAGCTAGTCAAATGCATACACATCTCATTTACTTGCTCAAATTTTCAAAAGAAGGTGTGTGTGTGTGTGTGTGTGTGTGTGTGTGTGTGTGTGTTGGTATATCTATCCATCTCACATTGATTTGATTTCATGGGAAGTCCTCTCTGATTTCCTGGGACCTGATTATTTAGAGCATCCACAGGTTTCTGCTCTAATTTTTGGTATTTAGAAGAACCTATTGAGTTAGAAATCTGCCTAGGGATGTTTTAAAACTTTCAGATTAACATGTGTATGCCTGGATTTACTCTTAAAAGTGATCCTCCCTAAACCCCCACATTTCCCAGACAATTCTGCTCCATTGTTAAACCATATGCCAAAGTATGTGTCCTGATTTTTGCTTTAGAAAAGATGGACAATGTTATGAGTTGAATGTGTTTCCCCTAAATTCACTGTTCAAGTTTTAACCCCTTAGTACTTCAGAATGTGACCTTTCTTGGGAAATAGGGTGGTTGTGATGTGATTAAGGTAAGATGTGGTCAAACTAGAGTAGGCTGGGTTCCTGATCCAATAAGACTGGTGTCCTTATAAAAGGTAGAAAATTAGTCAGAAACTTGTACCCAGGGACAATGCCATGCGAAGATCAGGCAGAAGATGGAGTCATTTATAATAACAAAAGCATAATATGCTAATTAGACTGGACAACCGAATGGCCTTCCGGATGTTATTCCGGATGTCCTTCCGAACGACCTTCTGGATGACTTTCCAGACAAAGCCTCGGTGGCAAGGCTGAGGCAGAGGCAGCCACCACAGCAGGCGGGGCCAAGGCAGAGGCAGTTAGGGGCAATCAGGCAGGCAGACAAGCAATTAGGGGCAATCAGGCAGGCAGACAAGCAGTTAGGGGCAATCAGGCAGGCAGGCAGAGTGGTTAGGAGTGATCAGGCAGGCAGGCAGAGGGGTTAGGGGTGATCAGGTAGGCAGGCAGAGTGGTTAGGAGTGATCAGGCAGGCAGGCAGAGGGGTTAGGGGCGATCAGATAGGCAGGCAGAGGGGTTTGGGGTGATCAGGCAGCAGGCAGAGGGGTTAAGGGCGATCAGGCAGGCAGGCAGACTAGTGGTTAGGAGCCAGCAGTCCTGGATTGCGAGAGGGATGTCCAACTGCTGGTTTAGGATCGGGCCTAAACCAGCAGTTGGACATCCCCCGAGGGATCCCGGATTGTGAGATAGTGCAGGCTGGGCTGAGGGACCTCCCAGCCCCAGTGCACAAATTTTGTGCAGCGGACCTCTAGTGTTTCTATAAGCTAAGGCATGCCGAGGGTTTCCAGGAAACCACTGGAAGCTAGGGGAAAGGCATGGAAGAGATTCCTCCTCACAGCCCTTAGGAGGAACCAATCCTGCCAACTCCTTGATCTTGACTTCTAGCATCCAAGAACGCAAGAAAATGTTATTTCTGTTGTTTAGGCCACCCAGTTTGTGGTATTTTGTTTTATGGCAGCCCTAGGAAGCTAATGTAGCCAACATATTGAAGGAGCAGAGCTAGCCCTCAGTCCTGCCTTGGAACCTATACTCTAATGATCAAATCAGGATCAGTCTAAACAATCTCAGAAGAGTCTCTGGGTAGAGCCCCTAGAAAATATCCCTATCTCTGGCTGCCACTGGCATTAAGCAATTTTATAGAATGAATGCTCATTTCAGCAAGGAGTTCCACTGGAGGTCAAGAAAAGTAGTTACAAAAAAGAGGGATTCACCCGATTGTAGAGGATGGTGGGACAAACAATGTTGCGGAGACTCCCTCTCCCATACTTTAATGTTTTGAAGGACTATTCTTGAAACACCAGAGAAAGGAACCTCTGTGGGGTCACTGTAGCAGCTCTGAGTGGCCTTCTCTGGCTCTGGTCCCTTGCTGCTCCATCCCTTCCCACACCTCTGCAAGGGCTTCAGTGTAGAAGTTACATCCCAAGACCTGAAGGCTAGAATTTTTAAGAGTCTGCAAAGTTTGGTTATTTATACTGAGCATTTATGCATTGATTCTGTCAATCGTATTTTCCAGGTGTCCTCTACATGTCAGACACCGGGTTTGGTGCTGAGGACACTAAGTTGGAAAGACAACCTCCATGCCCCCATGCAGTGCTCACTCTAGTGGCAAGAGAGCCAGGCACACTGGCAATGGCCATATCATGAGATAAATGGCATGGTGGGAGCATTGAAGTTGAAGTGCCCTATTGCCTGGCAACGTCAGAGATGGCATCTTAGAGGAGGTGACCATGGTGTAGACTAGTTGTTCCTGTAGATAATAGGAGAGAATACTTTTAGGATATCAAGAATAGCATTTCTAGAGATGCAGAGTTGTGTAAGCCCAGGATTTATTCAGGGAATGGAAAGCAAGAGAAAGTGTTGGGTGTGGAAGAAATTGATGGCATATCTAGCTTGTGCTAGTCTAGAGTTGACCCTGTTGTGGGGGGCCCACTGGAGAATTGTTAGCAGGGCAGTGTTAGCTAAGCCTGGCAGTGATGTGGGGTCATCAAATGGCTGCAAAACTAGGGAAAGGACACTAGCATTTCTTCTCACTTTTCACCCTCTGCGAGAGGTGGAAATACATCCTGTTTCATGCCTAACTTCTGGAGTCAAACTTCTTGGGGTCAAATCCTGGCCTTGTCATTTCTGTAGTCCCACAATGATTTTGATTCGAAGCCCGAATATAAAATCAGGTAGACTGATAAGAGAATTTAATTTAATAGAATGAATACTCTATTCTGCATGGAAAATAAGTCGTAGATTTTAGAAACCGTGGAGCTCTAACTTTAGCCTGTATCCCTGGAAATTATCTGTAAGATGATCATCACAAAGTTAACTTGCATACTCCTGACACTGTATATAATATCTTGGCCTATAGGAACCTGGCTTGAATTATGAAAATGCCCAGAAGGGGCAACACAGTCACTGTCAGCATTTGAGATGTGGGTTTGCCATCTAGTGGGCATCTTTGAATCTGTATGCATTAGAGACACATAAATGCGCGCGCACACACACACACACACACACACACACACACACACACACACACACGCAGTTTCCATCAATGGCTCTTAATCTTTCTCTCTCATCGTCAACACCTAAAGGTCAAATGATATTTTGGACACTTCACTGTTTGTGAAAGTGTCCTAGTTTATATGTATCAGGAGTATTAGAATGCTTTATAATGGGTGTGCTTGTGGAATAATAGCACCACATGAAGGGTTCTTTCAAACTGAATGGACTCCTGCACACCTGCTTTCTTGCTCCCGTTTGAGAATTACCGATCTGGAGAAGAAGATAGAAAGAAATATCACCACCATAATGCCTACTCCCTGGTAGATACCCAGTAAACATTTCTTTCTTCTTCTCCCCACTCTCTCCCATAAAAGCTGAATTCCAAATTACAGTTCAACAGTCCAATGTGCATTTGGTGAATGAAGCATTACTCTCTATGTGTGAAGTCCTTGGCTCAGCGAATACAAAGATGAGTACAACTTGGCTTCTGTGTTAAGATGCTTACAGTAGAGAAACTGCCAGCTTTATAACTAAACTAGAGGCCCAGTGCACGAAATTCATGCACGGGGGTGTGTGTCCCTCAGCCCAGCCTGCACCCTCTTCAATCTGGGACCCCTCGAGGGATGTCCGACTGCCCATTTAGGCCTGATCCCAGTAGGATCAGGCCTAAATGGTCAGTCGGACATCCCTCTCACAATCCAGGACTGCTGGCTCCCAACTACTCGCCTGCCTACCTTCCTGATCGCCCCTAACCGCTTCTGCCTGCCAGCCTGATCACCCCCTAACCACTCCCCTGCCAGCCTGATTGATGCCTAACTGCTCCCCTGCCAGCCTGTTTGCCCCTAACTGCCCTCCCCTGCAGGCCTGCTCGCCCCCAACTTCCCTCCCCTGCAGGCTTGATAGCCTCCAACTGCCCTCCCTTGCAGGCCTGGTTCCTCCCAATTGCCCTGGCCTGCTGGCCATCTTGTGTCGGCCATCTTGTGTCCACATGGGGGCAGGATCTTTAACCACATGTGGTCAGCCATTTTGTGTGTTGGAGTGATGGTCAATTTGCATATTACACTTTTGTTAGATAGTATAGAGGCCTGGTGCACAGGTGGGGGCCAGTTGGTTTGCCCTGAAGGGTGTCCCGGATCAGGGTGGGGGTTCCCTTGGGGCGTGGGGCGGCCTGGGCAAGGGGCCTGTGGTGGTTTGCAGGCCAGCCACGCCCCCCAGCCACCCAAGCGGAGGCCCTGGTATCTGGGATTTATTTATCTTCTATAAATGAAACTTTGTAGCCTTGATCGGAGCCACGCCTCCTGCTTGCTCTGTGGCCACAGGCATTTTTGTTGGGATTTATTTATCTTCTATAATTGAAACTTTGTAGCCTAAGTGGAGGCCAAGGCAGGCCAGGGGTGCGGGAGCTTGGCTTCCTCCATCGCCAGGGGCAACTCAAGCCTCCTGCTCTCTCCAGCTTCATGGCTGCTGCCATTTTTGTTGGGATTTATTTATCTTCTATAATTGAAACTTTGTAGCCTAAGAGGAGGCCAAGGCAGGCCAGGGGTGCAGGAGCTTGGCTTCCTCCATCGCCAGGGGCAACTCAAACCTCCAGCTCCATGGCTGCCGCCATTTTTGTTGGAATTTATTTATCTTCTATAATTGAAACTTTGTAGCCTTGAGTGGAGGCCTAGGCTGGCCACAGTGTGCGAAAAGCTTGGCTTCCTCCATTACCAGGGAAACCCAAGCCTCCTGCTCGCTCTGTGGCTGCAGCCATCTTGGTTGGGTTAATTTGCATACTCGCTCCTGATTGGCTGGTGGGCGTGGCTTGTGGGTGTAGCGGAGTGATGGTCAATTTGCATCTTACTCTTTTATTAAATAGGATTACAGCAGGTTATGTCTCAAGTGTTTTTTGGGGATAGAGTTTTTGGAAATTAGAATTTGGTTTTCCTTTAGAAATAGCATGACAGTAATGCTAGTTCCCCAGACTAAGTAGAAAGACCCTTGGACATTGGGGAAGGCTTGATTTACATTTACATTTGAATGGCAGAGACTGAGAAGTGAATAGGCCCAGAAAGGGAAGTAAGAGTACAGTCGAGTGTGATTTATGGAAGTTTGGAGAGGAGGACAGAGATTTGGGAGCTGCTATTATGTGGTGAGAGATATTGAGAGAGGGTAAGGGACAGAAGATTTTAAGAGGTTTTGTTATGTATTATGAGTGAAATCCCCCTTTGATGTTTTCATGACACTGCAGTAAGATTTAAATTGCCTTTCTGTTATTTTTGGATGTGGGTTAGTGTTTCCTTGGAAAATATGACTGTGCAGAGACCAGCTCTGGAAGTGGCTTAGCTTTATCTGGAAAACATAAATGTGTAGACCATAAAACTTTAAAAATAGATACATTGTATTTTTCTCATATGGCTTAAACCTGAAATTTAACAAAACTAAAAAGATAATTGTATAATGAATACCTATTACAAAAGTAATACATGCACTTGATTAAAAAATTCAAAAGGTATAGAACGGTCCCTGGCTGGTGTGGCTAAGTGGTTAGAATGTTGACCCGCACACTGAAGGATTGCAGGTTCAATTTCTGGTCAAGAGCATGTACCTGGGTTGCAGGTTCCATCTCTGGCCCCAGTCAGGGTGCATTCGGAGGCAACCAATTTATGTGTCTCTCTCACATCAATGTTTCTCTCTCTCTCTATCTCTCTCTCCCCCCTTCTCTCCCTCCTTTCCACTCTCTCTTGAAAGATCAATGGAAAAAGTATCCTAGATTGAGTATTAACAAAAACAAAACAAGCAAGCAAACAAAAAAGGTATAGAATGGCATTAAATGGAATAAGGAAGAAGATTCCTGCTTTATTCCTTAAACTTCTCCCTCACCCTCAAGTTTTACCACCCAAAGGTAATCACCTTCATGAGTTTGTTTCTAATTCTTTTGGTGGTTAGTAGTATAATTATAAACTCTACTAGAGGCCCAGTGCATGAAATTCGTGCGGGGAGGAGAGGGGCAGGGGGGTCCTTCAGCCTGGCCTGCACCCTCTCGCAATCCGGGACATCCCGCTTGCAATCCGGGACCATTGGCTAATAACTGCTGGCCTGCCTGCCTGCCTTATTGCCCCTAACCACTCTGCCTGCCTGCCTCAGTCATCATCTTGCTGTTAATTGATGCATGAGTTTAGACCAGCCGTGGGCAAACTACGGCCCGTGGGCCGGATCTGGCCTGTTCGGCTGTTCTGTCCAGCCCGTGGAGCTGAAAGAGCGGAGGGTTCTCTTGCTCTCCCCTCTGCTCCTTTACTTTGAATTTATATTAGTTCACACAAACACTCCATCCATGCTTTTGTTCCGGCCCTCCGGTCCAGTTTAAGAACCCATTGTGGCCCTCAAGTCAAAAAGTTTGCCCACCCCTAGTTTAGACAAATCAAAAACTAGTGGTATAATCACCTATAATAATAAAAGGGTAATATGCTAATTAGACCGGACATCTTCTGCATGTCATTCTGGACGTCCTTCCTGACGAAGCCGGGGTCGGAGGGAAGCCAACCCGGGTCCCAGGTGCCTGCGGGTGGCTGGAGGATGGAAGCAGTCCGGGTCCTGGGTGCTGGAAGGAAGCTGGTGCTGGCAGCTGGGGGAAGGAAGGCCTACTGTTGCATGAATTTTTGTGCATTGGGCCTCTAGTCATAATAATCATAATAATAAAAGCATAATATGCTAATTAGACTGGAGAGCTGAACAACCTTTTGGACGTCATTCCGGACAAAGCTGCGGTGGCGGGGGCTGAGGCAGAGGCAGGTAGGGGTGATTAGGCAGGCAGACAGAGTGGTTAGGGGCGATGAGGCAGGCAGGTAGAGCGGGTTAGGGGCAATGAGGCAGGCAGGCCACCTTGGCCAGTGTTGCTCAGTGGTTATAGCATTAGCCCATGCACCGAAGGGTCATGGGTTCAGTTCCTGGTCAAGTGTATGTATCTGGGTTGCAGGTTAGATCCCCAGCCCCAAATGGGGCAAGAGTGGAAGGCAACCAATTGGTGTGTCTTTGTTCTCTCTCTCTCTCTCTCTCTCTCTCTCTCTCTTTTCTTTCTCTCCCTCCCTTCTACTCTCTCTAAAAATCAATGGGAAAAAACATCCTTGGGTGAGAATTAACAAAACAACAACAAATTTTCCCCAGTCCTCTTTGTTATTCCTCCCTCCTGTATTGCCCAGGCCTCAAACCCCAGGCAAACGTTATGTTTTCTATTTGATCTGTTTTCTAACTATGGATTAGTTTGCATTTCCTAGAGTTTTATGTAAATGGAATCATACAGTATGTTCTTTTTTTTCACTCAGCATAATTTTGAGATTCATCCAAGTGGTTGCAATAATCAACAGTTCATTTCTTTTTATTGCTAATTAGTATTCCATAATATGGATATACCACAATTTGTTTATCAATTAACCTGTTGATGGTTATTTGGGTTGTTTCCAGTTTTTGGTAATTACAAATAAAGGTATTGAAAACATTCTTGTACAAGTCTTTGTATGAACATATATTTTCTTTTCTCGTGGGTGAATATCAAAAAGTGAAATGGCTTGATCATATGGTAGGTGTATGTTTAACTTTTTAAGAATTTGTCGAAATACGTATATCCAGAGACTTGGAAGCATGGCTGAATCTCAGAGGGAAGAGGGATAGGGTTGGGTGGGAAGAGATGAGCCAAAGAACTTATATGCATATATGCATAACCCATGGACACAGACAATAGTGTGGTGAAGGCCTGGAGTGGGGGGTGGGTTTGGAATGGAGGTGGTCAATGGGGGAAAAAAGGAACACCTGTAATACTTCAACAATAAAGAGAAATTTAAAGAAGAAAAAAAGAATAGTCAGACTTTCCAAAAGTTTGTACCATTTTACATTCCCGCAGAAGTATATGAGAGTTCCAGTTGCTCCATATCCTTGCCAATACTTGGTATGGTCAGCCTTTTCAATTTTAGCCATGCTAACTGGATATGTTTATCTCCCTGTGGCTTTAAAAATATATTTTTATTGATTTCAGAGATGAAGGGAGCAGGAGAGAGGGATAGAAACATCAATGATAAGAGAGAATCATTGATCTGCTGCCTCCTGCACGCCCCACACTGGGGATCCACACACCGGGGATCGAGGCATGTTCCCCGAACAGGAATTGAATTGTGTCCCCCTGGTCCATAAGTTGATGCTCAGCCACTGAGCCATACCAGCTGGGCTCCCTATAGCTTTGATTTGCATTTTTCTAATAACTAATGCTATTGAGCATTTTTTCATATGCTTATTTGCCATTCTATATCTTCTTAAATGAAACGTTTGTTCAAACCTGTTGTCAATTTAAAAAAATTTAGGTTGTTTCCCTTGTTGAATTTTGAGGGTTCTTTATATATTTTGTATACAAGTTCTTTATCAGATATATTCTTTGAAAAAAATTTCTCCCAGTCTGTGGCTTATTTCCCCACTCCCCCCCCCCCCCCGCCCCCCCCACACACTTTTTTAAATAGAAGTTTTAAATTTTAAGTCCAGTTTAAAAGATTTTCTCTTATGTTTTCTTCTAGACTGGGTTTGGGTTTTACATTTAAATCTATGGTTCTTTTTGAATTAATTTTTGTATATAGTGTGAGATGAGATGTTTTCTTTAAAGGAGTATCTAGTTGTTCAAGCATTTTTTTTTATTGAAAAGGCCATCCTTTCTTTACTGCATTACAATTGTGCCTTTGTCAAAAATCCATATATGTATGGCTTCATTTCTGGAATCTTGATTATGTTCCATTAATCTATCTTTATGCTTATATCACACTGTTTTCATTGTGGTAGCTTTATAATAATTCTTGAAGTAATGTAATATTGTTATTTTTCAAAGTTGTTTTTAGGAATTCTAGGTCCTTTGCATTTCCATATGATTTTTAGAATCAGCTTGCCAATTTCTGAAGAAAAATAATGTGTTGGGATTTTATTGAAAATGCATTGAACCTAGATTCAATTAAGGGAAAATTGCCATCTTGACAATATTGAGTCTTCTGACCCATGAACAATGTATATAACTCTATTTACTTATGTTTCTTGAATTTCTTTAGCAATATTTTGTCATTTTCAGTGTAAGATGATTCAAATTTTTGTCACATTTATTCCTGTCTTTCATATTTTTGATGCTGTTGTAATTTTATTTCAAAATTTTCTATTTCCAATTGTTCATTGCTGATATGTAAAAATTCAATTAATCCTATATAATAAAAGCCTAATATGCTAAGTGTCCAGTTGTCCAGTCATCCATTCAGCTAATCAAAGCGTAATATGCTAATGATATGCTAAGGCCGCTCAACTGCTCGCTATGATGTGCACTAACCACCAGAGGGCAGACAGTTGACTGGTCAACCAGTCGTTCTGACATGCACTGACCACCAGGGGCAGATGTTCCACTGGAAGGTTAGTTTGCTGCTGGGATCCGGCAGATTGGGACTGAGTGAGATGGGCTGGACATGCCCTAGAGCCCTCCCACGGTTCCTTCCTGGCTGGCCAACCTCCCTAGCCCTGATCATGCACCAGTGGGGTCCCTCGGCCTGGCCTGCACTCTCTTGCAATCCGGGACCCCTCAGGGAATGTTGGAGAGCTGGTTTGGGCCTGATCCCGCAGGCCAGGCCAAGTGACCCCACTGGTGCACAAATTCATGCACCAGGCCTCTAGTTTTTGTATATTGATATTGTAACTTCACTAAATTACTTTATTAATTTTAGTAGCATTTTTGTAGATTTCATTGATATTTCTGCAGACAATCATGTAATCTATGAATAAAGACAGTTTCTCTTATTTTTTTCCCAATCTGGATCTCTTTTATTTCTTTTTTTAGAACTATGATTTCATATGATTTTAGTTTGCTAATATGATGAATTAATGTTATTTCTATTAGATAGTGAATTATAGAATCCGCTAGCTATCTGGGCCTGGAGTTTTCTGTGTGGGAAGGGTTTTATTTACTAATTACATATGGATTTTCAACTGTGTGGGAGGTCAGCGCTCCAAACATTCACACTGTTCAAGGATCAATTGTATGATTTCTATTTCTTTAATAGAGCTGTTTAGGTTACTAGTACTTCTTGTGTGAACTGTGATAATTTATGTTTTTCAAAGAATTTGTCCATTTTATCTAAGTTGTGAAATTTATTGGCATAAAGTTATTCAAAATGGTCTCATTATTTTATTTTTTTTAAAAAATATATTTTTATTGATCTTATACAGAGAGGAAGGGAGAGGGACAGAGAGCTAGAAACATCGATGAGAGAGAAACATCGATCAGCTGCCTCCTGCACGCCCCCCACTGGGGGTGTGCCCGCAACCAAGGCACATGCCCTTGACCGGAATCGAATCCGGGACCCCTGAGTCCGCAGGCCGACGCTCTATCCACTGAGCCAAACCGGTTTTGGCTGGTCTCATTATTTTTAATACATATGGAATCTGTGGCATATCACCTCTCTAATTCCTGATATAATTTGTGTGTTTTTTTCCGATTTATTCTAGCTAGAGTTTAATATATTTTATTGATCTCAAAGAACCAGCCTTTGCTTTATTTGATTCTCTCTATTGCTTTCTCCTTTCCTATTTCATTAATTTCTACCTTGATCTTTATTACTTCCTTTATATTTAATTTGCTCTTCCTTTTCTAGTTTTTAAGGTAGAAACTGAGATCATTGATTTGAGATATTCTTTTCTAATATAGACATTTAGTGCTATAAATTTTCCCTTAAGTACTGTGTTAATGGCATCTACAAATTCTGATATGTTGTTTTCATTTTCATGCAATTCAAAATACTTTTCAATTTCTCTTTTGATTTATTCTTTGATTTCCCACTTATTTAGAATAGTGTTGTTTAGATTTCAAATATTTGGGGTTTTTCCAAAGATCTTTTGTTTATTGATTTCTAATTTAATTCCTCTGTGGTTAGAGAATATGTTTTGTTATGACTTGACACATATTGAATGATATTAAGTCTTATTTGATAACCCAGAATACTTTTCTGTGTACTTGAGACAAATGTGCTGTTGGGCAAAGAGTTCTATAAGTGTCAATCAGGTCAGATAGTTAGTTAACAGTGTTGTTCAAGTCTTATATATCTCTACTGATTTTTGTTGTTGTTGCATATTTGGTCTAGCAGTTATTGAGAGAGGAGTGTTGGAATCTCTGGCTATAATCTCTGACCACTATTTCTTGTGCAGTTCTACCAGTTTTACCTTTATGTATTTTGAAATATTCTTATTAGGCTCATAAATGTTAGGATTGTTATTTCCTTTGGTGATTTGACACCTTTATTCTTAAAATTTTAAATGACCTTCTTTATCCCTAATTATATATTTTTTAAATATATATTTTTTATTGATTTCAGAGAGGAAGGGAGGAGAGAAAGATAGAAACATTAATGATGAAAGAGAATCATTGATTGGACTTTTTCTGCATGCCCCCCACCAGGGATTGACCCGCAACCAGGGCACATGCCAGGACCTAGAATCAAACCATGACTTCCTGGTTCACAGGTCAACACTCAACCATTGAGCCACACCAGCCGGATCCTAGTTATATTTTTAACTCTGATTTTAAAGTAGCAAATCTTGTTTTCTTTTGACTTGTGTTAGTGTGGTATACCTATTTTCATTCTTTTACTTTTAACCTATTTATTTGATATTTAAAATGCACTTTTTGTAGGCAGCATACAGGTGGTCCTGCTTTTTTTATTTTGCAATCTGATAATCTCTGCCTTGCAATCAGGGTGTTTATACCATTTACATTTAATGTGATTATTAATGTGGTTAGATTTGACTATCAGGGGTCCTCAAACTTTTTAAACAGGGGGCCAGTTCACTGTCCCTCAGACCATTGGAGGGCCAGACTATAGTTTAAAAAAAACAACTATGAACAAATTCCTATGTGCACTGTGGGCCCGGGACAAGTCGGCTGCTAAGCAGGACAGGCAGCAGCACCCGGCGGGCCAGATAAATGTCCTCGGTGGGTCGCATGTGACCTGCGGGCCGTAGTTTGAGGACCCCTGGACTATATCACCTTGTTATTTGATTGTTATTTGTCCCATTTCTTTTTAGTTTTCCTCTTTTCATGTTTTTTGACCTTCTTTTGGACTAATTGAATTTTTTTTTAAATTTGATTTTATTTCCTTTGCTTCTAGTTGATAATTCTTCATTTTGTTATTTTAGTGATTGCTAAGGGTTTATGGTATACATATTTGTCTATCACAGTCTACCTTAAAGTGATATCATACCACTTCATGTGTAGTATAAGAACCTTATAATAGCACTGGAGGCCCAGTGCATGAAAATTTGTGCACTGGGGGGAGTGTCCCTCAGCCCAGCCTGCGCCCTCTTGCAGTCTGGGAGCCCTCAGGGGATGTCTGACTGGGGAGCAGGCCTAAGCCACAGTCTGGCCTCCTTCTGTGGGATGCAACCTGGTGGGCTGATCAGGGGACAACACCGGTGGTGAGCAGCAGGCCCTACCTCCCACATCCCCCAATTGCCCCTCCACCGCCACTGGTTGCTGCCGCCCCCTCATTGCCGTCCCCTCCCTCTGCCCACTGGCTGGCCTGTCGCTGCCTGCTCACCGGCCCACCCACCGCTGACCGGTTGTTCCACCATTCGGTAAATTTACATATTACGTTTTTATTATATAGGATACTTTCATTTATTCCCTTCTCACCTATATATTATTGATATTGTGCATTTTACTTTTCATCTCTAAAAGTTCAATTGGAGTCTTTCTTTATAACTTTCATGTCTCTAACATTTTGAATATATGTAATACCACCATAGTAACTGTCTTGATGTTCTCTGTTAATTCTAACATCTATGTCAGTTCTGGACCACTTTCGACTGATTATTTGTTAGTTGTGTTTTCCTGCTTCTTTGTATACCTGGTAAATTTTGTTTGGATGTCAGATGTCAGACATTGTAAACTTTACCTTATTGGGTGCTGGATATTTTTGTAACTCTATGAAGTTCTTAAACTGGTTCTGGGAGACACGTTTTTTGGATACAGTTTGGTTCCTTTGGGTCTTGTTTTTATAGTATAATAGGCAGATGTGGAGCAGTGCTCATTGTAGGTCCAATTTTTCTCTACTAGTGAGGCAAGACTTTCCTGAGTACTCTACCCGATGCCTCGTGAATTATGACTTTTTCCAGTCTGGTTGATGGAAATAGTAACTATTTATTCCAAGTTCAGTATGAGTGATAGGAACTTTCCCTTTAATCCTCACAGATGGTCCTTTCATTGGCCTAGGACAGTTTCCTTACATGTGTGCTTGTATGAATATTTAAGGGGGGACTCTTTGCGGATCTCCAGTATTCTGTATCTGTGTCCTCTCTCTATTATTCCGTCCTGTGAACTCCAGCTGCTTTAGTCTTCCTGGAATCTAGGTTCTGTCTTCTCAACTCAGGGAGTCTACAAGCTCCCTCACTCTGCCATGGTTTGGAAACCTTTTAAGGTAGGAAGCTGGGGCAATAATTGTAGGATTCACCTTTTTTCCCCCCAGTTTCTCAGAAATCACTGTTCTTTGTTGCTTGATATATCTTGAAAACTGTTGTCTTATATATTTTGTCTTTTTTGGGGGTGGGTGGGAAATGTTTTTTCAGATGCTTTAGGTGGGATGGTACATCTGGTCCCTGTTACTTCATCTTGGCCAGAGGGAGGTCTAGTTATTGTTTTTTCCTCTTTGAGATTTAATCCTTTCTCTGTTTTTAATTTCAACCTAAAATTTTTCAAGGCTTAGAAAATTTGTAAAAATTATTCAAAGAACACCTATAAACACTTTGTCTACATTAATAAAATATAAACATTTTGCTACAGTCTCTCTCTCTCTCTCTCTCTCTTTTTGCTCACAGACATTTTAAATGAACCTTTTGGGGAAAATTGAAGACTTCATGATACTTTGTTAAATAATTTTATTTTTTAATCCTCACCTGAGGATATTTTTTCCATTGATTTTTAGAGATAGTGGAAGGGAGGGAGGAAGGGAAGGGGGAAGAGAGAGAGAGAGAGAGAGAGAGAGAGGCATTGATGTGAGAGAGACATACCAGTTGGTTGAGACATATCCATTGGTTGCCTCCCAAACTCACCCCGACCGTGATTGGTGCAGGGGATTGAACTACAACTGAGGTACGTGACCTTGACCAGGAACCGAAGCCATGACACTTTGATTCATAGGCCAACACTCTAACCACTGAGCAAAACCAACCAGAGCAAACAATTCTTAATAAGTTACTTTTCTATTAACCACAATACAACAATAAATTTCAAAAAATTTAACAATGGTAGACTATATATATAAAAGCCTAAGCGACCATTACGATGGAACAACTGGAACGACCAGTCAATCAGTTGCTGTGATGTGCACTGACCATCAGGGGGCAGACGCTCAAGGCAGGAGCTGCCCCCTGGTGGTCAGTGTGCTCCTGCAGAGGGAGTGCTGCTCAGCCAGAAGCCGGGCTCACAGCTGGTGAGCGCAGCTGCAGCAGCAGGAGCCTTTCCTAACTCCACAGCAGCATTACCGAGCAGTGGCAACAGGCGCAGCAGGCCTAGATGAGTACGAGCTGCGCAGTGCCGGCCCCAGTTCTGGCTCCTCCCTGGCCACCTGCTGCTTGGTGCACTGCTACATCACTCGGATATCCGACTGCCAGTTTAGGCTCCATCCCCATGGTGATCAGGCCTAAACTGGAAGTCCGACATGCCCTGAGGTGTCCTGGATTGTGAGAGGGCGCAGGCCTGGCTGAGGGACACCCTCCCCACCACCACCACCCCCAGTGCAGGAATTTCGTGCACCGGGCCTCTAGTTAACATATAATATAGGGTCAGCTTCGATTCTCTATTGCTATATAGCAAATGACCCCAAACTTAGAGAGTGAAAACAATGTCTCATGATTCTGTGGGTCAGTAAATCAGGCATGGTACAGTGGGAAGAACGCATATCTGTTCTATGATATCTGAAGCCTCAAGTGAGGGTGACTCTGAGTGTGTGAGGACTGGAACAGCTGGGCGTTGGCTGGGTATCTCTTGACTTTCCTACATGGTTAGCGTGGGTTTTCTCACAGCATGGCAGCCTCAGTGTGTCTGGGCTTCTTACATGATGGCTCAGGGTTCCAAGAACAAGAGATTTTTGAGATCACCAATAATACAAATTGACATCACACATGAGATAACAACATGAGGATTTAATATCATCTTTTCATATTTCTGTCTAAAGTGCATAATTGGAATTTAATCATGAGGAAACAATCAAACAAGCCCAAAGTAAGGAATGTTCTATAGAACAACTGGCCTGTACACTTCAAAAATGTCATCGTCATGAAAGACGAAGAAAGATAACTTATTTCAGATTAAAAAGACACTAAAGCTGATATAACAAAATACCACAGACTGGGTGGCTTAAACAACAGAGATTTTTTTCCCCCTCATGATTCTAGAGGTTAGAAGTCCAAGACAAAGTTGTCAGCAGATTTGATTTCTTATGGGGCTGTTCTCCTTGGCTTGCAAGTGGCTACCTTCTCCTTATATCCTCACAAGGTCATCCTCTATCTGTGTTGTCTGTGTCCTAATCTCCTCTTCTTAAAAAAGACACCAGTCAGATTAGGGCCCACTCTTTAATTTAATTACCTCTTTAAAGGCCCAGTTTTCAAATAGAGTATTCTTGTGAGGTACTGGGAGTTAGGATCTCAACATATGAATGGGGGGTGGGGGGGTGGGAGATACAATTCAGCCCATAATAGAGATTAAAGAGACCCCTTTATTCCTCTATGTGTGGTCTTATATTGGAAAATGTTACTATAAAGTATATTATTGAGACAACTGGAAATGTGTATGTGCAGTGTGATAGTATTTCCCCTTTAAATCCAGGATGCGCTGTGACTGCTTTGACAAAATATAGTGAAGGTGGAAACAGCAACAGCTTTTTAAAGTTTCGGTTCAGAACTGGCATAGTTTCACTTCCACTCTACTTCATCCATCAAAGCAGTCACAGGCCAGCTCAGATCTAAACAGAAGGGAAATATATCCCCATTTCTCAGTGAGAGGAATGTCAAAGAACCCAAGGCTATTTTTAATCTACCACACTGTACGTTTTCATTGCCAGTTGTCTCAATACTTTGTAGCAATTTTTTCCAGTGCAGGAATTTAAATGTCAAAACTCCTTGGTATCCTTTAATCTGAAACAGTTCCTCATTCCTTGTCTTTCATAATATTGACGTTTGATTTGGGCTTGTCTGTTACCTTATGATTAAATTAAAACTATGTACTTTTGGCAGAAATATAATAAAGGTGATGTCATGTCCTCAGAGCATCACATCATGTGTGATGGCCAAATTGTACTATTGGTTAAATTAACGTTGCGTATGTATCTGTCAGATTTCTCCAATGTAACGGTACTCTATCAACACTGTATTTTTGAAATTTTCAAAAAACAAAACTAAACTCTCATGTATTCTTTGTTAGACAATTCTAAATCTGTTCGGTATTAGTTCTGCTGACTGACACTTACTTATGTGGGGCCTTTGTGCTTGCGGATGTTTTTTTAAAATGTGAACTTGTATTTGCTTGGATCCTCTGGGACTAAGTGGAGGATGCGTTCTCCAGACCGAGTTTCTATGGTTGGCGCCTAGTGCCCGGGGCACTTGACACTCTTCAGTGCTCTTCATGGTCTTGTTCCACGCGGGGGCTCGGGTTTGGCTCTTCTTCCCAGCGCTTTGTGAGCTTTAACGGGGAGGGAATTGAGGAAGCGCCCAGCACCTCGTGCAGTATTGGCTCCAGGCTTTAAGTTCACTTAAAGGACATGCCATCCGCCGCTCCTTCCACGCCCGGGGAGCTCCTTCCAGCGTCCTGGTGGGCTCAGTCTGACCCGGGGTGGAGCTCCACGCTAGCGGCGGAGAAACCAGCCGCCCTCGGGGGCGGAGCCGGCGCTCCGGAGCCTCCTCGGGGATGCAGGGCGGTCCCCACGCTTCTCACTGCCTCTCCTTCCTCCCAGCGGCGCCTTCTGCTGCCGCGTCCGGGTGAGTACGCCCGGCCTGCGCTCCACTGGTGCCGGGAGGCGCGATTCCGTGCGGAGGGCGGCGGGGCGCTGCCTGAGCATTTCCGGACGGCAGGTGGGGTTCGGGCCGGGCCTGGGCGCGCGTGGGCTGGCGCGGCCCGGCCTCGGAGGGGTTGTTCTGCGGCAGCCCGAGCGGCCGGGCCGGGCGGGAGCCTGCGGAGGCCGAACTGGCCGGGAAGCCCCGGCTCCGGGGCGGGCGCCACTGCGGCGAGATCGCTCAGCCGCCGGCGGGGAGCCAGGCGAGATGCTTCCAGGTAGGAAGAGATTCCGGGGTTCCTCCCACATCCTCCCAGGCCGGGCTTCAGGGTTCTGGGGGTCGTGCCCCTCCACCCCCAGCTCCTCTCTCCCAGCGGGCACATCAACGTGAAAAAGCCCCTGGTTCATCGGAGCCCTCCTTCCTCAGGTTTTTACCTAGAAATGGACTGTTGATCGCAGCCTGGGGCCTGCGGGGCGGAGCAGTGGTGAGAACTAGCTGGATTTTAAAGTACTTCATACAAATTGGTGTTACAGAATAGTCACAGGATGTAATGCACAGCATGGGAATGCAGTCAATAATGTAATAACTATGTATGGTGTCAGGTGGGTATAAATGTCTAAACACTATGTTGTACACCTGAAACTAATATAATATTGAATGTTAAGTGTAATTGGGAAAATAACATTTAAAAAATGAGTACTTCTGAGACACCTGCCCTTCGTCAGGCTCTGTGTCCGTCCAGTGTCTGTCTGTGGCTGTCTGTTGATCTTCCATTAGGGCTAAACCTAGGTTTGAGAAAAAAAAAAAGAGTTCAGGAGGATTTGGACTGAGAAAAGGCCTTTGGGTTGGTAGCCTTAGGACAGCAGGTATCCACCGGTGGGCGTGTGTCCGGTTGAAGGGTTCAAGAGTGGGTGAGGGATGAGGCTGCGGAGGCGGCCAAGCACTGGGAGACCTCTCCAGCCCTTTGATGATGGAAAGGAAGAGGGAAAATATTGTAATTTGAGGGTTGAGGAGAGTTTTTTCTTGTTGAATTAAAAAAATATATTTTTATTGATTTCAGAGAGGAAGGAAGTGGTAGAGGGAGAGATAGAAACATCAATGATGAGAGAGAATCATTGATTGACTGCCTCTTGCACGCGCCATACTGGGGATTGAGCCCACAACCCGGGCTTGTGCCCTGACCGGGAATCAAACTGTGACCTCCTGGCTCATAGGTCCACACTCAACCACTGAGCCATGCTGGCCGGGCTGTTGTTGAATTTTAAAATTTCTACATTTTTAAAGAAAATAATATATTGAAAATGCAGTAAAGTCAAGGAATCTTGACTAGGGATGAATAGGATTCAGGGTCCAGATTGAGAGATTGGGTTTAAAAAGAGGGACAGAGGACTGTTTTAGGCACCTGGCCTGGGCAGGAGGGCTGGAATGTGTCTCTTAGGGGAGGAGATAATGCTGTATTGGACCATCATATATCTTTTTGAAATTTTATCTTCTAGAACAGAGTTGGTCTTTAAGCCTCATGAAATTGCAAACACTTTCATGATTCATGCTTTGATCAAATCAGAAACATCTGTTAAAGAGAAGTACACTGTTGGACCACAATCTTGGGGGAGAGAATAAAACCAGCTCTGTTATTTTATATACCACTTGATAGGATAAGTATTTAGTATCTACATTAAGTTGAGTGTTATTTAATGTGTGCTTTTTCCAGAGACGCATGCAAATGATTTAGGAACTAACCATCTCTTTGAAGATTTTTGTACTCAAAAGTGGGAACATCCAGAGCAAATCAGTGGTGGTTTTCTTCTCTCTCTTTTTTTTAATCCATCAATGCACAATGGTTTCTCAAACCAACCTGGGTTCCTTTTGAAAATATGGATTCCCTGGCGTCACCAAAAGCCTTTGAAATGAAACTCTCTGTGGGTGGATTTTAGGAATAGTAATTTCAAACACAGACCACAGGATTCTCTGGCATTGAAAATTCTTATAGCCTCTGAGGTTTTTATTTGAGATATGGGTTGTTGGGGTCTCTTTAGAACAGATTTCCTTGAAGGTTATTTGAATGAATTGCTGACAAACTTATGTGACTGAAAGTTATAATCCCTTTCTCTTGTGTCATCCCAAAATTTTAATGTATTTTAAAGGAAAATGATGTAGTCATTTTGCCTGCAAAAAACATTGCTTATGATCATAAAACACTATTTTAGAAAAAATTAGAAGATACAGAAGAAATAAAATTTCTTTAATTCTGTAATGAAGAAACAACCATCCGTGATTCTTTCTGGCATTTTATATATAAAAGACATGCACACACACCATAATTGGGGTTATATTTTATGTACATTTTTTATATTCTCTTTTTTAACTTAGCCATTATGAGTACTTTCCCACATAGTTACGTTTTTTTAAACACCATTTTAATGAAAGTATATGGTTGATGGAGTAAAAAACTATTCAAATGCATTTTTAAAATTTAATTTTCACATATCTGTACTGCTTTTCCTCACCAGGAAAAGTTGACGTTTCTGAAGGATCTATTGCATTTCAGGCACATTCTCTTATTTCAGTGGTTCTCAAACTTTAATGTGTATACTAGTAAGAGTCACCTGAGGAGCTTGTTAAAAATTTATTTTAAAAAAATTTATTTTCCTGAGTGCCAGGCCCAGCTTCTCTGAAAGTAGGGCTCAGGAATCTGCAATTTAAACAGATTCCCTTCTGTATTAGATATATAAGCACTCTTGGAAACTCGTTTTGAAAAATGCTTTTTAAATAAGTGGCAAAACAGACTCAGAAACGTAGGTCACTTGCCCAGAGCCATTTATTATGTCTGTTAACAAGATTTGAGCTCCGTTCTTCATGACTTCAGAGCTGTTTTTTTCCTATTACCTCAGGCCTTCTCAGAACTTCTCATCCAAGTGTCCCTACTGACGGTAGAAAGGGAACTCTGACCCCTCTGCAGGGCTCTGTGGGGTAGCTGAAAATGACTCGTAAGTATACATTGGACCTCCATTAAACCTCCCATCAGAAAATTATGAATTCCATTATGCTGCATGACATATACTATATAAAACAATTGCAGTGCCTTGCTTGTTAAATTTACTTCATGTTTCCTGACTGTTTTATGACAACTCTTGCTGTAAAATGGGTGGTACAGGACTGTTGTGGAGCGAGCGCGAGTGAATGACCACTGGAGCCCAGACCAAATTAAAATTTAGGGAGCCTTTATTAGCCGGCCAGCTGGCCGGCCAGTCGGCCGGCGACTGCTCTGCCTTTCTCCACGCAGGGAGTCCAGAGAGCAGCCCCTACCCTTTGTGCAGGACCACTTTTATGCACATTAACCACATCCTTGAGCAAGTAACCCAAGACAAAACAGTTTTTCCTAAGCAACGTCAGGATCATGCCATTGACAACCATGTTATTCACAGGGTCATCCTGTTCTTCAGAAAGCTGACAGTGTTCTGTGAAAGAAGGCCTACGTGCTGGGAAGGGGCCATGAGACCATATCTCAAGGCCTAGCCTGATGTCAGCACTGACAACTATCTAGGGCATAGTCCACGGCCTCAGTAGTGCTCAAAAATTCCCACTCTCCAACAAGGACCATCCGGCATCTCTTGCCCAGATGCAGGAATCCTGCTCCATTGTGCTCTTGGAGTCAGGGAGGAAGGGGCAGTTGAAGTAGTAACTCCTCTTGGAGTCAGGGAAGAGGAGAGGACTCCTTTGGAGTACTTAGTGACGGAGGAGCAGAAGGTGGTGGGCATGACCAAAAGAAAGTGCCATTTATTAGAGATAGGGCCCTCTACCCTTAGGAGAGTACTTGTGTTAGTAAACTGAAGGGAGTGGCACTGGGTAAGCTTTTTCATTTTCTAAAATCTTTCCAAAATGTAATTTTACACCCAGCTAATGTTTTTCCTTCCGTAAACATTATTTTTTCTTTTTTTTGTTCCATCTGTTTTAGTAGTGTCCTTATGTATTTTAACTATCATATCCTACAAAGTAATTTATTATTTACCAAATTCAGCATCAGTGATGTGTCAGGTCATAGGAATACGTAAATCAGTGATTCCCTTTGAGAATTAAATTTATTTTACTCCCATATGTTTGTTTATACTCAGTCTCCAACTTTTTTTTTTTAAAATATATTTTTTATTGATATTTCACAGAGAGGAAGGGAGAGAGATAGAGAGCTAGAAACATCGATGAGAGAGAAACATCGATCAGCTGCCTCCTGCACACCTCCCACTGGGGATGTGCCCGCAACCAAGGTACATGCCCTTGACCGGAATCGAACCCGGGACCTTTCAGTCCGCAGGCCGACGCTCTATCCACTGAGCCAAACCGGTTTCGGCAGTCTCCAACTTTTTAAAAAAATATTTTTATTGATTTCAGAGAGGAAGGAAGAGGGAGAGAGAGATAGAGACAGCAATGATGAGAGACAATCATTGATTGGCTGCCTCCTGCCCAGTCTGAGTCCTCAACCCGCGCATGTGCCCTTGACCAGAATTGAACCTGGGACCCTTCAGTCCGCACGCTGATGCTCTATCTACTGAGCCAAACCAGCCAGGGCAGTCTCCAACTTTTTAATATTAACTTTTAGTTTTTAATTAATGTTAGACGTAGAGAGAAGTTGCAAAAATGGGACAGAGAATTCACTCAACTTCCCCTAATATAGCCCCTTACATAACCGTGGTTCAGTTAGCAATTCAATTAACTACAGACTTTATTTGAATTTCATCAGTTTTCCTGCTGATGATATATTTTTTTTCAGAGTATTGCAACACTATTAAGAGTATTGGTTTTGAATTAGTAGCTAAAGTAACAATTGCATGAAGCCAGATTAGATGTACTGCATAATACTCATATTTGATTTATTGACATCACTTAACAATTTTTTGGGCAGAGGTTAACTGTTTTTTATTAAGCACATATATAGTCCAAAGCTGTCATGATGTAGCTGTTCTGATACAAACTTATTTCAAATTGTCAAGCATAACTAATTACAAGTTAGAATTAAACTATCCTAGTACTTTAAAACACAAATATAACAGTGATTTACAGTTGCAAATTACTATAATCCCGGAAGTTCAGAATTCCTTGGGTGCCCAAGTCCTCTGCTGTATTTAGGCACTATCCAAAGTTTGTGTGCATATTCAAATGCCTTGATTTTCTAAGGAACAAGAACTTTATATTAAACAACAACAGAAAGTCCACTCGTTCTGAAGAATTGCTTCCTTCTCTCCCTTTTACTCCCACCCCTGGACTTGCCTAACCAGTTTGCTAGTAACACTGTAAGATGGAGAACGGTGAAAGAGAAATCACTTTCATAACCGCTGTCAAGCTTACAAATCTACCTTATGAGTGGAGGCTTATTTTTTTACACTTTTAGACTCAACTTCTTAAAAATAGAAATTAATTTAGTAACACGTGGGAGGGAATGTATTTTATGGTTGGGGGTCACCACAACTTGAGGAACTGTATTAAAGGGTCGCGGCATTAGAAAGGTTGAGAACCACTGCTCTAGAACGTTTAAACAGGTGCCACATTCAATATCCTATAGCTTGATGGTATGATCTATCTGATGATTCCCTAACAACCAGCCGGTCCCTGTACTGGAGACAGGCAATGCCTTGCTTGAGCCCATTCAAAGTACGAACAAATTCACAGGTATTCCTGCTCCAGACTTTGATGGTTCTGTCACCAGCGGCAGATATGGTGTATTATCATCAAAGTCTGCTACATTGACAGTGCAGTGGGCAACCAGGAGTAGAGTGAAACCGGTTTGGCAGAGCCATGTCCCACACAGCGCTGGAGCTGTCCTTGGAACAGGTCACCATCAGCCCATTGCTGAAGTGTAAGTGCAGTCCAGCCTTATGGTGGATCAGCGTGTTCAGAACTTCATCCATGTTACTATCCCAGACCCTCACTGTAGAGTCTGAAGAGCTAGTCACAATGATACGTGTCATCCTGAAGACAAAGGACAGAGCCCGTGTGCACCATTAACACTTTCAAACATCCACGCTTTGGTTTTATCCCAAATCTTAATAGAATTATCTCGTAGGCCATTGATAATTTTTTTCATCATCATAGTGTGAACAGTAGACACCTTCACTATTTTCAGAGGGGCACTGAATCCTCTACAAGTTGTGAGGTTCACACTAGCAGTTAGAATCTGTTGTCTATAAAGTGAATTGGGAGAGCTACCTGTGGGTCTATTTTTATTTTAATTAATTAATTAATCCTCAGCTAAGGATATGTTTATTGATTTTAGAGAGAGAGGAAGAGAGAGAGAAAGACAAACATCGATCAGTTGCCTCTCGTATGTGCCTTGACTGGGGATCAAACCCACAACCTAGGTATATGCCCTGACTGGGAATTGAACCGGCAGCCTTTTGGTGTATGGGATGATGCTCCAACCTACTGAGCCACCTGGCCAGGGCTGTGGGTCTATTTTTAAACAGGCACCAATCCCACCCCCTTCTTTCTGAAAGTCACTTCCAGGGAGGGTCAGTGCCCACCATTCGTTCAATCAGCTTCTTCCAAAGCATCTCTTGGGAGATCACTTGCTGCCATTCTTTGCATACCAGCTCTGCCACGTACAGAGACCTGGCATCCAGGTAGGAAAGAATGTTTCCTGCTTTGTGATCTAAGCTTTGCTCTGGTAAAGTGGTAATGAAGTCCCCATGCAGCATGGGCTTCAGGTACAAGTTAGTATGTCCATGTTACTAACGACCTCTGGGAAACAAGGTGCTCCACAACTTCCGCTTGATCTGATTCAGACCACTGGTCAGAATTTAATACACAGGTTTTTTTCCTTTTGATAGTTTCCTTCTGATGGCCTCTTTTTGGAGATGATCATAGGTGATGTCTCATTACTTACCTAGAAATTATTTTGTACTTCAGATCCACCAATCCAATGAATGAGGGTATCCCTTTCATTCTAATCTGAGAAGAGACAGCTATCAAACAGCTTCCAAGATTCTTTCTATTTACTGTATCCAGCTTTCTCCCACAAATCCCAAACATGCACTCCAATAACTGTTGAAAGACAGAAAGCAATCCCTATACCCACCATAGTGTCAGTGGCAAAGGATAGCCACCGAGAAATGGAAGAAAGGGTCAATGGAGTAGTGGATCGCGAGCTCCATGGTCTTGTCCTCAATCAGCAAATAGGGCTCCTTGGTGACTCCAGAGCCCCGCTTCACTCTCTGGGCAGCAGAGAACAGAGGAGGCGATGGCAGAGGCGGAGGCGGTAATCGCACCTACTCTAGCTTCCAAACGATTTTTTTTTTCTGTTTCCATATTCCATCCAGGACACTACTAACTGCATTTAGTTATTTCCCCTTGTCTG
Source organism: Plecotus auritus (assembly GCF_963455305.1). Classification (NCBI taxonomy): domain Eukaryota; kingdom Metazoa; phylum Chordata; class Mammalia; order Chiroptera; family Vespertilionidae; genus Plecotus; species Plecotus auritus. The sequence goes on along the minus strand of NC_137771.1, from coordinate 166,615,938 downwards.
CTCCAGTTTGAGATAGTTCCAGTTTTTTTTTTTCCTGTCTTTCATTATTTTGACCCTTTTGAAGAGTATCAGTTAATTATTTTGTAGAATAAAGTTTTATAGAAGAGTATCTATTAGAGAGAGTGTCATATGACCACTGATTGATGAAGTTGAGAGGTCTTATCACGGGTGATATTAACTTTGATCACTTAGTTAAGGTGATATTTGCTAAGTTTCTTCCCTATAAAGTTAGCTGTCTTTTCTTTTGTAGTTAATAATTATCCTGGGGGAGATATGTTGAGACTTTCAAACTCTATTTCTTCTCAAATTTTCACCCATTAATTTGAGCACGCATGGTGGTTCTTGTCTGCAACAATTAGTGCAGTGGTGTTGCCTAATGGTGATTTTTTTCATCTCCAGCTTCCTTATTAATTGGAAGTTTATTTTGTTACAGAAAACCAGAGAAGAACCAAGCAATACTTAGAGAGATGGAGTTACATTTATTACGCGCGGGTCCAGAGGAAAATGTCTCTCAAATTCTGGGCCCCAACATGGAGGAACTTTCCCTATTTATATGTTTTTACCTTCTTTGTCTCCCAAATATGGGGTGTTTCCGGCCCCCTTTGCAAGTTCTTAAAGAGCTCCTATGTGCTAGGGCCTTGAGACCTCAACCAAAGGCTTGGCCTGGTGCCAGCACTGATAACTTCGTCCAGGGAAGGTTTAATGGCCTCTCTGAAGTGGGAGTAGTCTTATTTTCCGTATTATTTAAGCAAGCAAGCATTTACAGAAGCCAAATAGTAGGGTTAAAATTTCAAACAGCAGTTTTTATATAAGATGGATGCTTCAATTTGATCATTTATATCATTGTGAACTTATGGATATTCAATTTATTCTGAAGGTTACAGTACAATGCTGTTGTCCACATAAGAAACATCCAAACATATAGAGAATTTTTATAAGAATTTATTTGAGCCAAACTGACTATTGCTAGAAAGCAAGGCCTCAGATGCTTTGGAGAATAACAGTTTTGTCGTTTCTTTTATGTATTTGAAATTAAGGAGAGAACATAAGGAAGATTACATGAAGGTGGGAGAAAGCAAGGCGGGGTTGGATTATAGGATAGTTAAGATTATGTACTATCTTGAATTACAGGATAGTTAAAATTCTGTTTTCCCTCAAAGGTTAACACACCTGGCATTTCCAAGGTGTGTTAACCTACATGCACCAGAACAATGGACAAGGATTGTTTAATAAGCTTTCAGTAAAGAAGTTATAGGCCTGAGGTGTGACTACCCACCATGACTTGCCCAGTTAGGAATTTATGATTTCTTACAGATTTTCATCCACACCATCATTATTTTCTTGCTCAGATGCTTCCGGGTTTGGCCATTAGGAGCTCAGTCTTTGAGTTTAAATGGCTTGTACATGTAAATGGCTATTTCTAGCCCACCTTTGCCCTCCAACCAAAGAACCATTGCTTCTTTAGGGTCTGGGCAATGATTATTCAGAACCCATGTAAAGGAGCTATAATCAGAAGAGTGACTACCAGAGGCCCAAGGAAGGTAGGACAATGTGGGAAAAAGCGTCAGCTCTCAGAAACTCTGCAGGAGTGAAAAGAGTGGCAGTTTTCAACCTCTCCATGGGCTGCCCCAGAGAAACCCAAGGGAGTAGGATCGTGTGCCTGGGGCCACAGCGTGCCCACTCTGAGATGTCTTCAGGATTACCAGATGAATTTAGAAACATCAGAATGCTATTTTGGCACCTTTGGCGGCTGAATGGAAACCACATCTTTTCTTCCTGGTGATGAAGTGCTTAGTAAATATTTACGGAGTGACACCTTCTGTTTCTCCTTCCCACCCCTCACGGTGGTGCGAAATTTGTGTGTGTAAAGTTTCTCTAAGAATGATACTTATCATCCATGCAGATTTATCTTTTTTTAAAAAATATTTTTATTAATATCAGAGAGGAAGGGAGGGGGAGAGAGAGATAGAAATATCAATGATGAGAGAGAATCATTGATTGGCTGCCTCCTGCATGCCCCCTACTGTGGCTCAAGCCCCCAACCCAGGCATGTGCCCTGACCAGAATCGAACCATGACCTCCTGGTTCATAGGTTGATGCTCAACCCCTGAGCCATGCCAGCCGGGCCCGATTTACCTTTTGTTATAGCTTGTCTTCCTTACTAGATTTTTTCTTTTATTGTTATGTAAAGTTTCAAGCATATACAAAAGTAGAGAGAAAAAGCAAATGAACCCTCTCATACCTATCACCTAGCTTTAGTACTTCTCAGTATTTTGCCAATCTTATTTAATTTATTCCCCCATTTTTGAGGTGGGGCTGGCCTATTTGAAAACAGATCACAGACATTAAAGTCTAAGAAAGGATTGAAATAAACTCTGAGTGTAAGGACTTTACCTCAGTCTCTTTGTATTTCCTTTGTATGCCCAGCACTATGCCTGAAAATAGCAGGTGCTCAGAAAAGACTGGTTGAATTGAGAAAAGGAAACACAAAATTATGAAAACATTTTTGAACTAACTCTAGGGCAAACTTCTAGAAAGGAAAAGGGTGGCAAGTATTGCCCTAAAATAACTTCTTTCATGTTACCTGAATTTGTTTTCTCCAGCCACTATGCCTCTTTCCTTCAAGAGAACCTTGATTGAAATAGAAAACTCTCTTCAGAGAGAGTTCAGGGACTCCCAGTTTTTAAAATTTTATTATAAGTAAGTCTATTCTGATAACATTTTCCCCAAACACCAATCAGAAGTTACCTGCCCTAAAAAGAACTTTTGTTAAAAAAATCATCTTTTTTTAATTATAAGAATAACATATACTAATTGAAAGAAAAATAGGAAGTTATAGAAAAATAGAAAATAAAAATCATCTGTATTTCAGTATGTAACTCCAGAGATAACATTATCTTTATTAGCATTTGGTAAAATTTGAGTGCGAATCACATTGATAATCAGTCAATAAATTTATAGCATGTTCCTGGGAATGTACCAGGTGTGTCTGTGTATATACTCTCATTAAATTCTTACAGCAACTATTGTAAATTTCTTTTTTTTTTTTTAAATCGTTTTCTAGCTGGGGAAACATGCCTAAAGGGATTGTCTTCAGTTACTTAGCTGATAAACAGGCTGGGCAGGAGATCTCTCTAGAAAGACAGCTGTATTAGAGACTGTTCGCACCTTGGATGTTCACTCACGGGACCACAGATACCTCACATGTGAACTTCCTTCGTGCTGGCTCCCTGTATAGTCAGTTTTGAGGAGAGCACTAAGACTAGAAAAAGTGAGAAGTGATTATTTTTAACTGGATCCAACATAGTCTCAATAAGCAGGGTTAGCAATGCAGAGCTAATTATTAACTAACTAGAGGCCCGATGCACGAAATTCGTGCAAGTGTAGGCCTTCCATCCCCTGGTTGCCATCACTGGCTTCCCTCTGGCACCTGGGACCCAGGCTTCCCTCCAGGCTCTGGCAGGCACCTGAAACCCGGGCTTCCCTCTGGCCGCCGGAAGGCACCGGGACCCAGGCTTCCCTCGCAGCTCCAGCTTCGTCCGGAAGGACGTCTGGTCTAATTAGCACATTACACTTTTATTATTATAGATCATAAGGATGGCCCCCTTTTTTTTTTAATATATTTTATTGATTTTTTTTTTTACAGAGAAGAAGGGAGAGGGATAGAGAGTGAGAAACATCGATGAGAGAGAAACATCGATCAGCTGCCTCCTGCACACCTCCTACTGGGGATGTGCCCGCAACCAAGGTACATGCCCTTGACCGGAATCGAACCCGGGACCCTTCAGTCCGCAGGCCAATGCTCTATCCACTGAGCCAAACCAGCTAGGGCAGGATGGCCCCTTTTATAATAAATTTCTTATCTTTGGACAAATTGGGCTTCAGTTAAGCAGCAGTAGTCTATGCCTATTCCTAGCTCACTACTTGGGTAGGTTTTTAACTCTCTCTAAAAGACACTCCCTCCTTCTGTAGAATGTGTGTGCGTGCGCACTGTAGTTCTGTGATCAGAAGTCCCTTCAGGCAGGTGAGTGTCCCTGTTAGGGGACCGTCCTTCCACAAGCAGCTCTTAGAAAAACAATGCTTCCAGTCTAAATTTTCCAAGATTGAGATTTTAATCAAAAGCTATTGGCAATCCTAGCATTTGTGCTTCCTGCCATTAAGTCCACAAGAGGTTGTCTGATTGGCCTCAGGAATCTGCAGACTTACCTGGAGGGAAGAGAAGAGACCTCAGAAAGCCCGTTGAACACAACAGGCCCAAGGAAAGGGACAGGAGGATGTGGGAGAGAGATAGGAGGCTGCTAAAGAAAACTCTGCATATGGCCAGGGTTTGTGTTGGGGGCACCCAGGCCACAAGGAAAGAGATTGAAATGTCCATGTGAAGGATATGGCAGAAGCCCAGGCTTTGGGGCTGACCACGTGGGCTTAGATCCCAGCTTCACCACTTACTACTTGTGTGTCTTGGGCAAGTTCTTTAATCTCTCTAAACCTTCATTTTTTTCATCTATAAAATGAGGAGACTAATAATTCTTAGCTCATAAGGTTGAAATGAGAATTAAATAAGGTGATAAAGTGATTTAACCACATGACATGGCTCAGAGTAAATGCATAAATAAACCACTCTTATTAGCTGTTATTACTGTTATTTCTTAGGTATCTTCAAGACTAAACACAGGTCATACTGTTTAATTGCTTGCTGGGTCAAAAACTCTCTTTTGTGGTTTGATCCAAGAACCTAACCTCCATCTATTAGGTTGTGTCTAGAGAGAAATGCTTTCTAGGCTTCCCTCAAATTAGCCTACAGCTACATTTTGAAATACTAACCTTCAGTAAGTATGAGGCCTTTTTGAAAGTTGCTAAGACTTTGTTTTTATTTTTCATAGTAAATTACCACATCCCTACATCTCATTTAAAAGCAACTTTGTTTTCATTATAAAAAGACAGAAGTGGATCATACAAAATTTGGAAAAGAAAAGAGAAAAATACACCCTTGGCTAATCCCATACTCCTGATACAATTATTGCTAGCTTTTGGCTATATTTTTTTCTAAAGTTTTCTTATTTCTATATTTTAGTGGCAATCATACACATATATAGAGTTTATTTTCTCTGTTTCTTTTTTGTTACTTAAGATTTAATCATAAGCGTTTCTGTGTTATCACTTGGTATAGAAAATATTTTGGTCTTCATTCTATTCATGTAATTGAGGATATGTTTGGCTATAGAGATTATTATGCCCTGGCTTTAGCATTTCTGAGTTCTTCTGTTAATATGTTTAGAATTTGAGGAGAGATGTGGTTTTGGCAATGCAGAGAGGATGTGGGGGTATTGCTACTGACCACCTAGCCTTCATCACCTTAGTGCACTCGCCATGGTCCAGCTGGGCCCTCAGCTATGTGGCCTCAGAGATGAATTCATACTTAAGTGTGAAATCAGCATGGCAGTTTATCAAATGACAGTGAAAAACATAGAAAGGTGGTTCTGCCAACCTCCAGTGTGTCTGCCTGTTGGCCATCCCTAACCTAGAGTTACTTAAAGTAAAGCATAGAACAATATCAACAGCAATTGTCACCAGGTAGTGGGTGCCTCCTGTATACCAGGAGGTGGGCTAACACGTGATGTATGAATATATTAGGTCATCCAGTCCCACAATAACCTCTCCGGGTAGGTACTCTATTTATCCCCATTTTTATAGTTAAGAAGACAGGTTTCAGGACCAATATTTCGTGGAGCTGTAGTTTCTGTCTGAATCAAAACCCCTGACTGTAACCAGTTTTACTCCTGCGCTGGCCTTCTCTTATGTGTCTTGCCCCCTCCCCCACCTGTTGGGATGTGCCTATTCAGTGCCTCATTGTGAAAATCCTTTATTTTTCATCCCTGTTTTTGAGGAACACATTTTTCTAGCTCTCACAGAGTAGAGCTTCTGTCTTGTTCTCCGTAACAAGGTATCACAGGTTGTTAACCTTCTCTTACAGCTGTGCCAGGAAGAGGACCCTTAAGGCTGTATTTTAGGCTGTGCCAGCTCAACGCTGAGGGGGCATTTCCAGTCTCTGCTTTCTCCTCCCCCAATATCTGGGCCTGGCTTTCTTCCTGGGTGACAGACAGCCTGGGTGATGACCCAGAGAGAACTCCTGTGATGTATAGATGGCTGGGACCTTCTGGCTCGAAAGCCTCTGAGTTTCTGATCTCTAAACCCTCGCTGGAGAACTCCCATTACTGTCAGTTAGGTTCCCCGGGGGATAGGTTTTCAGTTCCTGCTGGCGTGTGACGTGAATCATCGCAGGGTAGGATTTCCATCTGAAACACGTCTTTGTGCTTGCCTTCCAGAGATTGTTGGAGCAGAACTACTGAGCACAGACAGGCACTGCGTCTTCAGCTGTCACCGAGCGTGCACTCCGATTGGAAAAGTTGAACTGGAAGCTTCCTGCCCGCAGTGAGGCGGCGTGACCCATCTGCTCACATAAGACATGGGCTTCCACGTGACTCCCTTCCTTTCCTACAAACTCCGGTTACTCTTGCTTTTTACTTTATGCCTGACGGTGGTTGGGTGGGCCACCAGTAACTACTTTGTGAGTGCTATTCAGGAGATTCCTAAAGCGAAGGATTTCATTACTACTTTCAAAAAGGCCATTGTTTTGGGGAAGAAAGAAACTATGGCTGACGAAGCCTCTGTGAAAAGAGCAGACCTGGACAACTGCCCTTCTGTCTCTCCACACCTCAGTGAGTATTTGCCTTTCTTTCTTTTTTTTTCCAAGTGCTACATAAATTTTTTTTTATTAGATACATATACAGAAAAGAACCAAGACCAGAACAACTAAGTTTCACAAAATGAACATACCTGTGTAGCGGTATGTAAATTATGAAATGGAATCTTCATGGAACCCTAGGCGTTCCCATTCTTTCAGTCACGACCCTTACTTCAAGATTATAACACCACCCACAGATTCCCCTGCTTTTGAACTCTGCGTACTTGGACACATGCACTCTGTACTCCTTCGTGTCTGAACTTCCGTTGTTCAACGATATGTTTGTGAGCTGTGCCCATATGGCTGATGTAGAGTCTTCCACTATAGGCACACACCCACTTTTATTATCCAGCCGCAAACGTTAATAGGATTTATTTATTTAGCTCACAAGTCTGTGGCGTGAGCTCGGGGTCAGTTGGCCTAGGCTGGTGGCCCTGCTCCACGTGTCTGGGACCCTTCTGGGACCAATGGGCTGGCCTGGGCACTTCTCTCCTGGCATCTGCCGACCACAAGTGGAGAAATATAAGCCAGGCAGGCCTCCATTTGTGCCCCATCTGCTAGCATCCCTTTGACCAAAAGTATGGAGTGGAGGGACAGGACTGAGTCCGTCCTTCAGTGTTGCATTTAGTGCTTATTTCTTAAATATGTTGTATGTTCCCCTTTGATGTGTTGCCTTTCAGTTTAAATCAACAGTAAATTGGTTTTAGTGAACAAATAATTAGAACAACCCCACTGTGATATTGTATATAACCCACAAAGGTTCGAGCACTCCTCTGATTCTTTAGGACATTAAATGCTGATAGTCTGTCAGGCACTCCTCTGAACTTAGATATTGTTCCCTTTTCCCAGGATGCCTTTTCTTCAATTTATATCTGCCTGATGGATTCCTGTTTATTAACCAAAAGTCTAGCTTAGATAACTTCTCTCCCCGAAAGGTTTCTGGGACTACCCCAGAGTTAATCTCATGCTCCCTGTATGTCTGCCTATATTTCTGTTGTTGTGCTGACCACAGTGTGTTCATACGCTAGTCTTTCTTCCCCAGGGCACAGCATGCGGGCAGGATGCAGGCAGGGTGAGCCCTTCCAGTCTGCAGAGCCCTGTGTACACGAAATTAGCTCTCTGTGGGGCAGCCTGGGGCTCTTCGGAGGCTGTTTGCTCTTAACTTTACAAAAACCTGCAGACCCTCTTTCCTAATTGAATCACAGTCTTGTACTGTGTTTGTATTGGCATGCTTCTCTCTACCTATGGAAAAGCCAAAATGTTACACCAAATTGTGTGAGGGAATTATTCTGCTCAGAAATTACACAAGTTGGGATAGGAAAATGAGGTATTGAAATGCAAATCTGACGCTATTATCCTCCTTGTTCAAAATCCTCACAGCATATTTAAGCCATATCTGCATTTATAAGAATAGATGGACAGCTCTGGCCTGCGTTCTCAGTTGTTAGAGCATTGGCCTGTGCACTGAAGGATGGCAGGTTTGATTCCTGGTCAAGGGCACATACCTGGTTTACAGGCTTGATCCCTGGCCCCAGTCAGAGAGGGAGCAGGAGGCAACCAATCGATGTGTCTCTCACATTGATGTTTCTCTCTCTCTTCCCCTCCCTCCCTTCCACTCTCTCTGAAAATCAATGAAAAAATATCCTCAGGTGGGGATTAACAACAACAAAAATAGGTGAGCTGTGACACAAAACTGAGCAAGATTTAGGATTAAGAGGGTGACATAATTAGAGAAGGATGAAGGTGGGCCAGAGGAACAAAAACTGAGGATGGTAGGGAGGCTGATAGAGGACGTGGAAGCAGCTATTGGAAAGTTAGGGTCATAAAAAATTATGGCAACGAGAAAGGGAGCAAGGGGACTGGCTTATATCAGACCTGTTGCATGGGGCTCTTTCAGGGGCCGAGAAGAGAGGCGTAGCAGGTTAACTCGGATGATGGGGTTTATTAACAGGCTACACAGAAAACCATCTCAACAGCCACACCAGCATCGCCCAGAAGCTCTGTGGCCTGGCAGCTGGCCCAGCAGCTTGCCTTTCTCCTTACTCCTTTTCTTAGTGTTTGTTTTTAGGGCCTCAGTGCCTTGCCGACTCTGGTCACATGCAGAGCCTTCAGCAACTACTCTCCTTAGGTGGCTGGAAACAATCACTTGCCCTTGGTGCTATTGGCAGAGTCTTAACTACTTCATAGACGCTGGAGCCTGGTCTCAGCAGCCACAGCCAGGGTAGGGGATGGTCACAGGGAGCGAGGCACCGTGACATACATAAGAAGGACCTGCAATTGTTTGGCTCAGGAGAGGAGAACACTACTTGCAAGCAACTTGAGATCTTACAGCCTGACCAGTGTGTATGGAGCTTTAAGGAAGTGTGGCTCAGTTCCGTGTGCTCTGCCTCATTTCTTACCAGTCAGTACTCCCTGTTCATTCAGACCCAAGAGGAGGGTCCCTGGCTTCAGCCTGATCTTCAAAGCCTTGCATGAGATTGGTGACCACGGAGGGCTCCTGGGTTTCATCCCACCAGGCTGCATCCGGACTCGCAGAGCAAATGCTCCATTGGGGATGTCTGCTACCGTGGCACATGCCTGCCCTCACTAGGTTAGGGAGTGAGGCTAGTTTCTACATTCTTGTGCTGTTTTACCTCCAAGGAGCTAGGATAGCTCCTAAGAGCCCAGGGAAGGAGTGGGAAAGGGGCCTTGTCCATGAGCTTGATCCCATGGAACACTCTTGATTTTGTAAGAGGCTTCACCCTCCTTTGGAACTTTGAGAAGGAAAAGCGGATGGAGCACATTTGAAGTTAGTCTAGTCCTGCCCTTTGCTTTTCACCAGGGTCATCAGGACAGAATGCATTTCTAATTTATGGCTGAATCACTGAGCCGAAGTTGGCTATCCAGCCAAAAGGGAATGCTCTTATATGTCACTTTCTGGCTTTTGTAGCCAAAAACCTGAGTCACATCGTTCTACAGTTGCAGTTTATGACCAAATGAGGCTTTGAAGTAGTAATAATAAAAGCTAGCACTCATAGAGTGCCAGGTAATGTTCTAAGTGCTTACATGTGTACTCGATCATGCCAGCCTATCAACACTTAAGGAGAGAGCTACTGTTGTTTCTTGTGTCCTGTTTTAATTGTAGGAGGTCAGAACAAGCTCGTTTTCAAACCAGATCTTACTCTGGAAGATGTGCAGGCAGAAAATCCCCAAGTGCACAGAGGCCGGTATCACCCTGAGGAATGTAAGGCTTTACAGCGGGTTGCCATCCTCATTCCACACCGGAACCGAGAGAGACACCTGATGTACCTGCTAGAACACCTTCATCCCTTCTTGCAGAGGCAGCAGCTGGAATATGGCATCTACATCATCCACCAGGTGAGTGTGGGGACAGACCAAGGCTCTGTCTCAGATTCTCCTCTCTCTGAGGTACTTGGCCATCTGTCTATCTTGGGTAAAAGGAACATCACACTATGGTTAAAGGAGGGATCTCTTACCTGGTTCATCCTTGAAAGGAGTGAAAGAAATTCTTGTCCCAGAGTGTGGAGTGATGGAGCTAAGTGCTGGGAAACTTCACTGCCCCTTCAGTAAACCTCTGGAGGAAGCCTGTTTTGTTGTGAGCCCTTCCATGTTCGCCAGTGGCTGCCCTACAGTTTCCCCCTGAGATATACCACGTTTCCCTCTGCGTTCGCTATACACTACACAATGAGCTGTTGGAATTGTTTTGCATTATTGAGCGTGGCTACTTACTGGGGATCTAGACAGGATTTGACAGACTACTGTCTGTTAATAGCATGGAGTTCTATGAACCTCTCCACCATTCTGCCTTTAAGTTTGCCACTATTTATTATGTAAAACATGTTTAGTTTTCACTTTCTTTTTCCCCCCTTTTTTGTTTTTTTTTAATTTATTTTTATTATTTTTTTATTAAGGTATTATATGTGTACATATCTTACCATTGCCCCCCCCCCACCCCACTCCCATACATGCCCTCACCCCCCAATGTTTTACATCCGTTGGTTATTCTTATATGCATGCATATAAGTCCTTCGGTTGATCTCTTATTTCCCCCACCTCTCCCTAACCTTCCCACTGTAATTTGACAGTCTGTTTGATGCTTTACTGCCTCTGTATCTATCTTTTTGTTCATCAGTTTATAATGTTTTTTAGTATCCACAAATAAGTGAGATCATGTGGTATTTTTCTTTCATTGACTGGCTTATTTCACTTAGCATAACGTTCTCCAATTCCATCCAGGTTGCTACAAATGGTAAGAATTCCTTCTTTTTTATGGCAGCATAGTATTCCATTGTGTAGATGTACCATAGTTTTCTGATCCAGTCATCTGCTGACGGGCACCTAGGCTGTTTCCAAATCTTAGCTATTGTAAATTGTGCTGCTATGAACATAGGGGTGCATATATCCTTTCTGATTGGTGTTTCTAGTTTTTTGGATATATTCCTAGGAGTGGGATTACTGGGTCAAATGGGAGTTCCATTTTCAGTTTTTTGAGGAAACTCCATACTGTTCTCCACAGTGGCTGCACCAGTCTGCATTCCCACCAACAATGCACGAGGGTTCCTTTTTCTCCGCATCCTCGCCAACACTTGTCGTTTGTTGATTTGTTGATGATAGCCATTCTGACAGGTGTGAGATGGTATCGCATTGTCGTTTTGATTTGCATCTCTTGGATAATTAGTGACTTTGAGCATGTTTTCATGTGTCTCTTAGCCTTCCTTCTGTCTTCTTTCGAAAAGATTCTATTTAGGTCCGTTGCCCATTTTTTTATTGGATCCTTTATCTTCCTTTGATTAAGTTGTATAAGCTGCCTGTAGATGTTGGAGATTAAACTTTTATCAGTGATAACATTTGCAAATATGTTCTCCCATACAGTGGGGTTTCTTGTTGTTTTGTTGATGGTTTCTTTTGCTGTGCAAAAGCTTTTTATTTTGATGTAGTCCCATTTGTTTATTTTCTCCCCTAGGGGCAGTATCAGTGAAGAAGTTCTTTCAGCATATGTCTGAGATTTTGCTGCCTGTGGATTCCTCTAGTATTTTTATGGTTTCCCATCTTATGTTTAAGTCCTGTATCCATTTTGAGTTTATTTTTGTGTATGGTGTAAGTTGGTGATCTAGTTTCATTTTTTTGCATGTATCTGTCCAATTTTCCCAACACCATTTATTGAAGAGACTGTCTTGACTCCATTGTATGTTCATACCACCTTTGTCAAATATTAATTGTGCATAATGGTTTGGGTCGATATCTGGATTCTCTATTCTATTCCATTGATCTATATGTCTGTTCTTGTGCCAGTACCAGGCTGTTTTGAGAACAGTGACTTTGTAATACAGTTTGAAATCTGGTATTGAGATCCCTCCTACTTTACTCTTCTTTCTCAGGATTGCTGTGGCTATTCGGGGTCTTTTTTTATTCCAGATGAATTTCTGGAGAGTTCTTTCTAGGTCTGTGAAATATGCCGTTGGTATTTTAATGGGGAGTGCATTGAATCTATAGATTGCTTTGGGTAGTATGGACATTTTAATGATGTTGATTCTCCCAATCCATGAACATGGTATGTTCTTCCATCTGTTTACGTCTTCCTCTATCTCTTTTTTCAGTGTCCTGTAGTTTTCTGCGTATAGGTCTTTTACCTCCTTGGTTAAGTTTGTTCCTAGGTATCTTAAATTTTTTGGTGCGATGGTAAGTGGGATTGCTTTTTTAGTCTCTCTTTCTGTAAGTTCACTATTGGTGTATAGAAATGCCATAGACTTCTTGGCGTCAATTTTGTATCCTTTTACATTGCCGAATTCATTTATTAAGTCTATTAGTTTTTTGATGGAGTCTTTCGGGTTTTTTATGTACAATATCATGTCATCTGCAAATAAGGACAGCTTTACTTCTTCTTTTCCAATTTGGATGCCTTTTATTTCTTCTTCTTGTCTAATTGCAATGGCTAATACTTCCAGTACTATGTCAAACAGGAGTGGTGAGAGTGGGCATCTCTGTCTTGTTCCTGTTCTTAGGGGAAATGGTTTTAGTTTTTGCCCATTGAGTATGATGTTAGCTGTGGGTTTATCATATATAGCTTTTATTATGTTGAGGTACGATCCTTCTATTCCCACCTTGTTGAGAGTTTTTATCTAGAAAGGGTGTTGGATTTTGTCAAATGCTTTTTCTGCATCAATTGATATGACTATGTGATTTTTATCTCTCAATTTGTTTATGTGATGTATCACGTTAATTGATTTGCAGATATTGTACCATCCTTGCATTCCTGGGATAAATCCTGCTTGGTCATGGTGTATGATCTTTCTGATGTACTGCTGGATCCGATTTGCTAGAATTTTGTTGAGGATTTTGGCATCTACGTTCATGAGGGATATTGGCCTGTAATTCTCTTTCATTGTGTTGTCTATCTGGTTTTGGTATTAGGGTGATGCTGGCTTCATAGAATGAGCTTGGAAGTGTTTCTTCCTCTTGAATTTTTTGGAATAGTCTGAGGAGGATAGGTTTTAGTTCTTCCTTGAATGTTTGGTAAAACTCTCCTGTGAAGCCGTCTGGCCCCGGGCTTTTGTTTGCCGGAAGCTTTTTGATGACTGCTTCAATTTCTTCCATAGTTACTGGCATATTGAGCTGTTTAGATTCTTCCTGATTGAGTTTTGGAAGGTTATATTTTTCTAGGAGTATGTCCATTTCCTCCAGGTTGATCAGTTTGTCCAGCTTGTTGGAATAGAGTTATTTGTAGTGTTTTTTAACAATCCTTTGTATTTCGGTGGGATCTGTTGTTATTTCACCTCGTTCATTTCTGATTTTGTTTATTTGGGTCCTCTCTCTTTGCTTCTTGGTGAGCCTAGCTAGAGGTTCATCAATCTTGTTTATCCTTTCAAAGAACCAGCTCTTGGTTTTGTTGATCTTTTGTATTGTTTCTTTGGTCTCTATGTCGTTTATCTACGCTCTTATCTTTATTATTTCCTTCCTTCTGCTTACACTGGGCTTTTCTTGTTGCTCTTTTTCTAACTCTTTGAGTTGTAGGGTTAGGTAATTTATTACCATTGTTTCTTGTTTTTTGCAGTATGCTTATAGAGCTATGAATTTCCCTCTCAAGACTGCTTTCACTGTGTCCCATAGATTTTGGATTGTAGTGTTTTCATTGTCATTTGTTGCCATGATGTTTTTTATTTCTTCCTTGATCTCTCTGGTAACTCAGTCATTGTTTAATAACATGCTGTTTAGTCTTCATGTGTTAGATTTCCTTGGATTGTTTTTATTGTAGTTGATTTCCAATTTTATGCCACTGTGGTCTGAGAAGATGCTTGATATGATTTCTATCTTCTTGAATTTGAAGAGACTTTGCCTATGTCCCAACATATAGTCTATCTTTGAAAATGACCCATTGCACTTGAGAAGAATGTATATTCTGTGGCTTTGGGGTGAAATGTTCTGAAGGTGTCAATTAATTCCATCTGGTCTAGTGAGTCATTTAGGATTGATGTTTCTTTGCTGATTTTTTGTTTAGAGGATTTGTCCAATGGTGACAATGGGGTATTAAAGTCTCCTACTATGATTGTATTGCTGTCAATCTCTCCCTTGATATCCTCCAGGAGATTTTTTATGTATTTGGGTCCTCCTGTATTGGGTGTATATATGTTTACCAGAGTTATTTCTTCTTGTTGGATTGCTCCCTTTAGTATTATGAAGTGGCCTTCCTTATCTCTTGTTATGTCCTTCACTTTGAGATCTAATTTGTCAGATATAAGTATTGCTACCCCAGCTTTTTTTTCATTTCCATTCGTCTGGTAAGCCTTTTTCCATCCCTTCACCCTCAGTCTGTGTGTGTCTTTTTTTTTTGAGGTGGGTTTCTTGTAGACTTTAGATATATGGGTCTTGTTTTCTTATCCAATCCATTACCCTATGTCTTTTGATTGGGGCATTTAATCCATTTACATTTAAAGTTATTATTAATAGGTACTTGTTTGTCGCCATTTTTATTCTTTACCCTTGTGTTCCTTCTTCGCTTCCTATTTCTTTCTTTCTTTCTTTTTTTTTTTTTTTTACAGCAGACCCTTTAGAATTTCTTGCATTGCTGGTAATAAATTCCCTTAGTCCTTTTTTGTCTGTGAAGCTCCTGATTTCACCTTCAATTTTGATTGGTAGCCTTGCTGGGTACAGTATTCTTGGATTCAGACCCTTCCTTTGCATGACTTTGTGTATTCATTCCATTTCCTTCTGGCCTGATGAGTTTCTGTTGAGAAATCAGTTGCTAGTCTGATGGGGGTTCCTTTGTAGGTAACTTTCTGTCTCTCTCTTGCCGCTTTTAAGATTGTTACTTTGTCGTTGGTGTTTGCCAATTTAATTATAATGTGCCTTGGCGTCATTCTTTTGGGGTTCATTTTTCTTGGGACTCTGTGAGCTTCTTGGATTTGTGTGGGTGTTTTCTTCCCTATATCAGGGAAATTTCCTGTCATTATTTCTTCAAACAGGTTTTCTATTCCTTGCTCAGTTTCTTTTCCTTCTGGCACCCCTATTATGCAGATGTTGTTTTGTTTCGTGGTGTCCCAAAGTTCCCTTAGGCTCTCCTCCTGCATTTTAATTTTTTTTTTCTAGAAGCTGCTCTACTTGGGTATTTTTTCCCATCTTGTCTTCTAGCTCACTGATGCAGTCCTCTGCTTCTTCTAGTCTACTCTTGATGCTTTCTATTGAGTTCTTTACAGCAGCGATGTCATTTTTCATTTCTTCTTGGTTCTTCTTCATTTCCTCTTGGTTCTTACTCATATTGTTGAATTTGTCTTCCATTCTTTTCAGCCACCTTATGACCATTTCTCTGAATTCTTCCTTTGGAAGGTTGCTTGCCTCCATTTTGTTTACTTCCTTTTCTGGTGATGCCTGCTTTTCTTTCATATGCAGGCTGTTTCTTTGTCTCCCCATGGTCTCTCTTCTCCGGATGTCTGGTTAAGTAGTTCTCTCTCTCCTGCGTTGATTTAAAGGCACAAAATACAACACAACCAGGTACAACACACACGGCACTGAACAGAAATGTATTCATGATATTAATAACCTCCAATAAAGGTGACCACCAGAGAAAGGCAAACTAGGGGATAGGAGAGAAAGAAGAAGAGGAAAAAGAAAGAAAGAAAAAGAAAAAGAAAAAAGGAGTGAAAAATGAAACTGGGAAAAGGAAAAAAAAAGTAAGAGAGACAAGAAAGAGACTAAGAGAGAAAGGGGAACAAACTATGTATTTGGGGAGAAAACTCCAATAGAACAACCACTAATCCCAGCAAATGCCAGCAACAAGTACCTGGGGATTAATACAAACTACAACACCAACTAATATCAAGCGAGGCAAGGGAAAACAGAAGCAAAAAACAAACAAAAACAAAGCAAACAAAAAAACAAACAGACAAAAAGAATAAACAAAACAATCTCACAAAAAAGCATAAAAATTCAATATAATCAACATTCAAGCAAACAACAACAAAAGGACAAAGAAAAAAACAATTTTTTGGATATTTAAGACAGTGAAGAGAGAGGTGTGTATGGACTTGGAGCAGGGGATTGTAGATTAGATATATAAGTAGGGTGAAATTTTATCAGGGGGTAAACCGAAAGAATAGGGAAAATCTAAAGCAGGAAAGGGGTAAGATAAACAGGACACAAAAAGGGGAAAGGTTAGGAAGAGAGTGATGGCATAAAGGTAGAGTTGAGATAGAGTAAAACGATGCTAAAGGAAAGATGAAAATAGAATGTAGAACACTAATCCCAAAGTAAAATAAACAGAAAATAAAATGATACTTTAAAAAAAAGGTGAAATAGTAGTAGTAATGATACTGATTGAAAATAAAAATGTAATAATTAAAAAGGTAAAATCAAGTGAGGAAAAAAGAAAAAAATTAGTTTCTTGAGTAAAAGATGCAAAAAATGAAAATAAAAAAAATAAAATGTGCAGTAGTGAATGTCATTCACTTCCTCTATTGTTCTGTTTGGCATGCCTGTTTCTCAGTCCAGACAGTATTGCAGTTCCCTGCGTTCCACTGCTCCTCAGTGTTGTAAGCCAGTCCTGATTTTTAAGCAGGCGGTGTGTCTTAATTTCTCGTATTCCTTTATTTTTGATTACACAAGAGTCAATTTGTGATTCAGCCCCTGAGTGGCAGTGTTTCTGGATTGACTTCTGGACCTCTTTGGCCTCTCTAGCCTGTATTTAGATCAGGGGTGGGCAAACTTTTTGACTCGAGGGCCACAATGGGTTCTTAAACTGGACCGGAGGGCCAGAACAAAAGCATGGATGGAGTGTTTGTGTGAACTAATATAAATTCAAAGTAAAGGAGCGGAGGGGAGAGCAAGAGAACCCTTCGCTCTTTCGGCTCTGCGGGCTGGATAGAACAGCTGAACGGGCTGGATCCGGCCCGCGGGCTGTAGTTTGCCCATGGCTGATTTAGATCATTCTTTCCCTGTGGCACTCAATACCGGTTTGTGGGAGTGGGCTGCCTCAGAGCTGGCTCTCCAATGGTCACTCCCCACTCTGATCCCCAGGTTCCAGAAAAACAACTTTCCCCTGCAGTCTCCCAGGTGTCCCCAACTGGGTGATCCTATGTATTGGGCTTAGTAATCAGAAGCAAGGATTTGAAGAGGAAAAAGCCCAAGTGTGCGAACAATGGGTCTGCGCACAAGTCTAAGCAGCTGGCACACCTTTGAAATTCTTAGGCTGTCCCTGCACATTAGATCAAAATGGGTTGCTTTTTAGAGATCCCTTCTGTTAGCAGCTCTGAGGACCCCCTTCCACATTCACGGATCACGCCAGCCCCAACAGCCACGGATTTTTGTAGGCACAGACTTCCCTGGTCCTCCAGCTCCCACAAAACAGGTGTTTCTCTCTCCCGCCGGCACCAGAGACCTCACCTTATCCTAGGCAAAATCTGACCTTTCCGTGGTGGAGTGTAGAGCTCCTCTGAATCCGCATGTTTGCGCCAATTGGGGACCAGTGTTCTGGGGATCGCAGCTGTTCGGTGGGTGCCGCAGTTGTGGATTTTCAGGCTTCCAATAAGCTCCACTTTTCCTTTCAAGATGGCGCAGTCTCCGCGTCCAAGCCCGTAGCTCCGGGAGGGAACCCAGCCGCAGTGGGGGCTGCCAGGTCAGGGGAACCCTGTCTAGCAGTTCCCCACCTTCTGCTGGAGTTTAGCTGTCCCTTAACTTGCCAACAAACACTCCTTGTGCGACCCTCAGCTGTTCTTTCTTTCTGCTCCGGGACAAGGCTCGGAACACGTTCGTCTATTCCACCGCCATTTTTTCCCCCTTCCCCCCTTTTTTGTTTCTTGATTTACTTATTTGGCTTCCAGAAGCATGATTTAGTAGGAACACAGTAAGTGTCAGTGTTCGCTGCATTTGAAAAGTTTAGCGTAAAGTGGAGTGGGTAATTAAAGATACCTTTATTTGGTATTAATGTTTATTGAATGAAAATAAGGTATGAACTTAAATGTCCATGTCTAGCTTTTCAAAATTGCCCTGGGCCATTCAAAAATTTCCCCTCAAATCCTTACAAATGCCAAAAATGCAAGCAGAAATCATTAATTGCATCCTTATTATTGATTATAACCAGTAATATTTGTTTAATGAAAACTTTTGACACATCAGAGGGTATATATAGCTCTGCAATGTATATTTTTTAATAAACTGGGGCTCTTGAAAATTAATGTGTATATATAATGCCTATTATTTGAAACAAAATTTTATTATTATTGTTTTATAATTATTTTTGTTTTTAACATTGTTAGTCACTCTGAGTTTTTTTCTCAGGACAGCTACTCCCAATGTATATATTTCATGAGTAGAAAAATGTTTGCTTTGTGTTAGTCTTTTCAGAAGAGTACTGTGGAAACTTTTTGAGAGAACTGCCTATATTTTTGTTATGATAAACTGTTTATTGAGCTGGAATTTATTCTGAAGGAATTTGATCTAAACAGCCATGAAAATATTAATGCTGTGAAATCTTTTTCATGCTTTACTTCTGATCTTACTACTGGTCGAAATGTGTTCTTTTCTTACCCAGTGATGAATCTCTTCTGGGGGCGGGGGGGTCACTGTGGGGATTAGCTCCCGCTGTGAAACCTGAAAACAGGATTTTCTTACAGATTCTAAGAAACGTTTAAGTAGCTTAGAAATACTATCAGTAACCTTCTTTGTTTACAGGTCACAAACTTTTTTTTTTTAATTTCAATTTTTAATTTTTTTTAGGTTAGTTCGTACCTGAGGATATTGTTCCATTGATTTTTAGAGAGAGTGGAAGGGAGGGGAAGAGATAGAGCAACATCAATGCCAGAGAGACACATTGATTGGTTGCCTCCCACATGCTCCAGGGCTGGGGATCAAGCCTGCAACCAAGGTACATGCCTTTGACCAGAATCGAACCCAGGACCCTCTACTCCATAGGCCAATGCTCTACCCACTGAGCCACACTGGCTAGGGCAGGTCACAAACTCTTGGTCTTTTCTGGCAAGCTATATCTCTTGGAAGCTTAGTGTAAATTGATTACATAGGATAAGATTGGGATGAGCTGAGAGTTGAACAGTCAAGCAGTGATACTTATCAGTATGACTAGTATGTAAGAAAGGTTTTGTAGTTTTACATGGAACAAATAAAGATATATTTTAAATTTTTTGAGTTATTTTCATTTGTATTTTAAAACTATGGGACCTTGAAAGCTTGTTTAGAGGTTCTTGCAGAGGAGCGAAGCTACTCATATACCCTTGACCAAAGAGAAGTCCTCTTCTCCATTGGGGAAGGTCACCCCATTTGACGAAGAAGCATGCAGCTTTGGGAGGGATGAGCATGGAGCGGTGAGGAAGGAAGGGGACACCTGCCTAGCCAGCCAGATTAGCAAATCAACCCTGGCAATCAATGGGGTGACAGATGTCACAGCCAGATCGCCCTCACATCCATTTGAAAAAAAAAAAAAAATATATATATATATATACACACACACACACACATATGGTATCCCCCAAAATGTATACACACTCTTTGAATAATTATAAAGGCAGTGTTTATTAAAATACATTTCATTTTCAAAATTGAGCTACCAGCTGTTAAAGTGTGTATACAATTTTTTGGACTATATATGGGTTAAAAATTGTGGAAAATAATGCATAATATAAATTCACCACCTTAACTATTTGTAAGTGTACACTTCAGTAGTGTTAAGTATATTCACATTGCTCACCCTATCTCTAGAACTTTTTCATTTTGCAAAACTGAGACTCTATAGCCATTAAACGACAACTCATTTCAAGGTATGTTTTTCAGTTATGGGATTTAAGTATGTATGAAACTTTAAGAAACAGACTGTCTTTTATTGTTACTGCACCTACTGTCACTTCTTCATGTCACTAGTTGTGTGTAGCAGGACTAATTCATACCAGCTCCTGCATCTGAACTGAAGGGGGCCCACTGTGAAATCGTCTCAGGAGCTTTTCAACTTTTCACTTCTCTATCTACAGGCTGGGAGTAAAAAGTTTAATCGAGCCAAACTCTTGAATGTGGGCTATATAGAAGCTCTCAAGGATGAAATATGGGACTGCTTTATTTTCCACGATGTGGACCTGGTGCCCGAGAATGACCTGAATCTTTACAGGTGTGAGGATCAGCCCAAGCACCTGGTGGTGGGCAGGAACAGCACTGGGTACAGGTAAGGCGGCTCTGCTCCTGGCCTGCTTGCCCTGTTGTCACCAAGACTGTGTGCGATGTCATGCCCAGAGTGTCCTAGGAAAATGAGATCTAAGAAAAATGGCACATGACATATCACTTAAAGTTCAAAATGGAAATATGAGAAATCAGGTTTTTCATTTGAGGAAAAAAAGCCCTACAGCAGCCTTGACAGAGGAGCTCAAAGACAAAAGGAAAAGAACAGGAGGGAAAATAATGCAGGCATTGCAAACCAGGGCCAGCCTCACCTGCAGATCCACACACTGGAACTTTTTCAAGCTGCCCCCCACTGTGCAGAATTCCAGTAACTTATCTGTCTGTCCTTGATTTCTCCCTCTTGGAGGCAACAAATGTGTGCACCTTAGTTCAGCTCTTAGGTCTCTGTTGTGATAATGGGACGTCTCTTTCCACACGGTGGCATCTCCCCCGAGTTCTGAGGGAGAGTAGGGAGGGGAGTATCTACTGAGCAGTCAGCTCAGGAGCCAGAACACCCAGGACAAGTTGCTTTTCTCAAAGCCACCGTGGGAAGTGCTAGGCACCCCCATTTCTGTCTTCATTCCCCATTTCTTGTGCCCCCCAGGAGAGGGATATCTGCCTTTCAACCTTATTTTATACCAGCTTCTATTTAAGCACAGCCTAGGGGAAATAGTGACCAAGAAAATTCTCTACGAATGAACTGTATATTCGCTTGTGTGTGCACACTTACCTGTCAGCTTTCCCCAGAGCCTGCCATTCCCATGTGCTCAAGTCTATGGTGCTCACTGTACTCCAGGCCATGAGACCACTTTGAATAGGCCCGGTGCCTGCCCTCAAAGGGCTCCCTGTTGTGTGCTGGTGGGGAGACAGCTACAGTGGAGTTGCATCAATTTTGCATTTAACTTTAGCAAGTTTAACTATGAGCGCTTGGTAATGACTCGGGGGAGGAGGAGGAGAAAAAGCTGTGAGGGGGTGAAGATGCCATGTGCCTGAATGAGGGCAGATGTGGTGGGGCCACAGGGTTTGGGGAGGTTCTGGAAGAGAATCACGGACCTGAATCTCATTATCTGGAGGTTTTGTTTTCTGATCTCTGAGCCACCTAGGCCTTGAAGAAAGCAGCGTATCACAGCTGGGCACCGTGTATTTTCAGGAACATGTAAAACCACCTGTTCACTCAGGTATTGATATGTTTGCACTGTCTACAGCTCAGCATACCTGCATGTCAAACCCTTGGCATAGACACTAAGTAAACATCTGTGGTGAGAAATTACAATTGCACAGTATTTATTTTTCCAGAGCAAAACACAAGATTGTTTTAAGCGCAGGCCTTTTGTTGGAGTTCTAGTTTGTATGTTAAGCTGCACCACAGAAACTGAGTTCTTGGGCATTGCTACTGGGAATTGATTTTGAATAAAACTTCCATGTCACAATCATGGATTTCATCAGAGGCTACTCACTCTAAAAACAGCCCCTGGCCTGGCCAATGTTGCTCAGTGGTTAAGCTTCAACCTATGAACCAGGAGCTCAGGGTTTGATTCCCAGTCAGGGCACATGTCCTGGTTTTGAGCTCAATCCCCAGTAGGGGGTATGCAGGAGGCAGCTGATCAATGATTCTCTCTCATCATTGATGTTTCTATCTCTCTCTCCCTCTCCCTTTCTGAAATCAATAAAAAAAACAAAGACAAAAACAGTCCCTGTACAAATATTGCTGTTTTGACTTGCTATTGTAACTGGCCAGACATTTCTTTTGTAACTATCAGAGAGCCTTTGTCTTTTTTTGAGTAACTGGCAGGTTTTCCTAATGTGAATCAGGGGATTGAATGTGTCCTCCTTTTTCTTCTGGTTGCAAGAAGCTTTGAGCCAAATTAATTTCCTTTTTATTGAATTTATTGGGGTGACATTGGTTAATTAAGTTATATAGGTTTCAGATGTATAATTCTATACTACATCATCTGTATATTGTATTATGTGTTCATCACCTCAAATCTTCTATCATTCATCCCCCCTTTACCCTCTTCTCCATATCTTCCTTTTTAAAACTAAAAAGAATCTTTTTTTAAAAAAAATATTTTTAATTGACTTCAGAGAGGAAGTGAGAGGGAGAGATAGAAACATCAATGATGAGAGAGAATCATTGATTGGCTGCCTCCTGCAGACCCCCTTCTAGGGATTGAGCCCACAACCCAGGAGTGTGTCCTGATCAGGAATCAAACTGGGACTTCCTGGTTCATAGGTCAACACTCAACCACTGAGACACACCGGTCAAACTGAAAAGAATCTTATTTGCAGATCTGAGTTCTAATATCTTTCCCACCTTAATCTTCTCATCTGGTTGAAATTTTCCTCTGGTCTTTGTTTGTCATTTATATTTCTTTGCTTTGTTATATTTAAACTAGGGGCCCAGGGCATGAATTCATGCACCTTTAAAGGAACTGTGGGCCACGAGGCTGTGGTGGGCACAGGGGCAGGTTTTGGCCCATCTTCCGTGCCCCTGTCTGGCCCAGCCCCCTGTCTGCCAGCAGCCCCACTCTTGCCGCCACCGCTTCCATGCACTGACGGCGCCAGTCCCACTCGCACCTGCTGACAGTGCGGAGCGATTGGGGCTGGCGCCAGCAGCGGGTGCGAGCAGGGCCAGTGCGGTCAGCAGGTGAGAGCAGCAGCGGCTGCCCTGATTGCCCCTCAGGGGCAGGGGGAAGTGGAGAAGCCCTCAGGGGTGATCGGGCCAGTAGCTGCCTCTTGCACCCACTGAGGGTGCCGAGTGATTTGGGCTGGCGCTGGACGCCAGCAGCCGGTGTGAGCAGGGCTGGCGCCGGCAGCAGGTGCAAGCACTGGGCGGGACCATGATGCGCAGGAGCAAAGAATTTTCAGTAACCACTAGAGGCTCACCCGATGACAGTGACCGGCGCCCCACCTTGGTCTGGCGCCCCCCACTCACCTGCTTCACCATCCTGCTGCGGCCATTGCCTACCATGTTCCGCGCGTGCCCCCTGGTGGTCAGCGCATGTCATAGCGACCAGTTGTTCGGTTGTTCCGCCGTTCAGTCTGTTTCCATATTAGCCTTTTAGTATATAGGATTGCTTCATCTTCTGTGGCCATGGAGAAGCATGCATTAATGATGACCTTCCCCCACCGTTTACCTTTACTACTTTGGGCAGAATCCCTCCATAGCTGGCAGCTTTGGTGGCAGGCAGCTAAGTGTCTGCTCCCTGATGGTAACTGTGTGTCTGCTCCCTGTCAGTGTGCCACAGAACTTAAATCCGTATGCCCTTTATTCATTGTCACAACAGTTACATGAGTATGATAAGTGCAAGAAATGTTTTCACTTTACACCCATGCAGAGAGGAAGTTAAAGTAAATTGCCCCACCAGTCTCAGATTCTTGTTTCACCCACTGACTGTGGGTCAGTGATAGAGCTCTGGACCAGCCTGTGGCAAATTTTACTGCCAAGAATCCCCTTGGCATCTATCTGCTTTCTTCAGGGACTCTACTGTGATTGTCTGACTACATTTTCCCAATCTTACAGCCCTTTAGGAAGAAATAAAACTGTGCCAGGGCCAATTAAATAGTAAGAAGAAAAACCAAAAGCAAAGATCAATACACACATAGACATTTGCTATCCAGGAGGCCACAGAGACATGGAGTTCTATAGCCTCCCTTTCCGATGCTCTCCTTCTGCACTTCCCGCCCCAGCTGAACCGTCTCCAGGTGCTGCTCAGCCTGCACTTTTCTCCCTGTTTCCTTTTCCTCATGAAGTCCTGGCCACCTAGAGGTGCCCCATTTTTCTACCTGTCTGAATCCTCCGGTGTGTGGTGTCTCCTTCCTCAGAATCCTGATATGCTCACCTCTTGTTAGACTATAAGCCCTGAGGGCAGGGCCCAGGGATTAGAGTTTAGCCAGCCACTTGCTCAGGGTGCACAGTGGTTTCTTCATAGATCCCTATCAGATCATCAATGCTGGTTTTCTCCTGGTGCCCCCTCCGTGGTGCTTGGCAGGTTAGGCCTGGGCCCTGCTTCCACTCTGCCCTGATGAAGCTACTGGTCTTTAGGTAGTTAAGAGTCTCTTCCCAGTAAGATTCCAGTAACCATGGCAACAGGTCACTGTCTTCAGTGTCTTGGGCAGTAATAGCTGCCTTCTGAGCACTTTCCTTTTGTTTATTTTAGGTTATAATTACACAATTTTCTAGAATTTTAGGTTGAGGGTATATAAGTAAATCTGTTTCCATTATGGGTTAAACAGGGTCCTGTGAATATTTCTCTTCTCTCCATGTCCAGTGCGGCTAGAGAGCAGTCCGGTTCTTGAGTAGGGGCTCCTGGGGATTGAGAAAATGAAAGAAAGAGACAGACACAGAGATGGAAGGAAAAAGCTGGGGCTGGGTGGGACCACTGTCCTCTGACAGGGACAGGGACGCCAAGCCAATACAGTGTGTTTATTTTATGCAGCAAAAACCAGGAAGTTTTACTAAAGGTCAAGACAAAGGAGATTATGCACATTCTTGGGCGGACCCCAGTCATATTCATTCCTGGTGGTTGGCTGAATTTAAATAACAAAACCCACCCCCTGGCCCCTGGGCTGAAGGTCAAGCTGACAACACTCCTGCCTCTGGCCAAGCGTGTTTCCAGGACGCTGCTTTGCCAATGCCATTGGATTCAGCTGACAATCATTAAAGAAATGCTCATGTGCCTTCCCAGGCGCTCTCTACAGGGTCCTCCCCATCTATGGTCAGAACATAGAAACAAACGGTTGAACCACAAATTACCGGTTAGATGGCACGTGTCTATGTGTTTATTGATCTCTTCTTTTGGTTTTTCTTCTTATGTAGAAAATCAGAAGTATTTCATAGGTCCTAGAGCACTTTGAACCAAAGTTAAAATTACAAATCCTCCATATATGCACATCCTTTTATTCAATGACATCTAAGTTATTAAGCTGCCTTCATTTGCATTTCTGAATTGTTGCAGTGTTATCTTGAGGGATATCTTTATGTCTCAGATTTGCTAATTAGTCCACCAGTAATCATAAGAGTGCTATGTGACTGGGTGGTACCTTCTGGTCCCTCTTGATCTCTTCTCTTTCCCCATTTTCTTGTGGGTGTCCCCATGGCTCCCCCCTCTGTCCTCTTCTCATCTGCTGCACTGTCCTTGGCAGTGCATTTCCCCTACCCCTGCCATCCGGGTACCACCTCTTGACAGCTTATTTCCACAGCCATATCTTTCTTTAGCCTCTCTTCTCTTTTGAACTTGGACCCCATATCCTTTTGACCACCAGGGACATCTCAGACTCCACTTATTCAAAACATAATTTACTGTTCTGTATACTCTGTTTCTGCGAAAGCCACTATCATCTACCTAATTGCTCAAACCAGAAATGTCATGGTTAGTTGAGGTGTATTGGGTTCTTCAGGAACAGGCTCTGAGATGGAGCTTTGCATGCTGCGAGTGGAAATTTGCATGCAATGTGTGAGCAGGAACTGTCTCCTGCTCTCTACCCCCACCCAAAACAAAGTGAAAGTAAAAATACCAGTATATTCTCTGTGACACTTATTCATGCTGAACCTGGTTGCAGCTTCAGAATCCTTCTTAACCCAGTGCCCTGTAGCTACGACTACTCGTTGGATTGGCAAATGGGATGAAATCTGTCATCCACATCTTATGGTATGGTGCACACTTACAGGTACTTCTGTCGACCTCTGCACGCAAACATTAAACATTAGCAATAACAGGTGGGTGGCACCTTGCTTAGTGAGAAGATGTGAGCACTTGTCTAGACAGGAATGGAGGCCAGACAGGCAAGGCCAGGAATGTCAGGAGGCAGGTGCCCAGCAGGAATGAATGGGTGGAGTGCATGGTCTTCAAGTTCCTAGAATGCCGGCCCTGAATCAGAGACTTCTCCAGTGTCTGTGGAGAACAAAAAGCCTTTGCGCTAATGTTCTTACCTTTTCTCTCCTCTCTTCTGCTCCAGGTTGCGTTACAATGGATATTTTGGGGGTGTTACTGCCCTAAGCCGAGAGCAATTTTTCAAGGTGAATGGATTCTCTAACAGCTACTGGGGATGGGGAGGCGAAGACGATGACCTCAGACTCAGGTGAACAACAGAGACAGGTCCCCTTCACGGGGCTCTGTGGTCAGTGATGGTTCTGGAAACCTCTGTGTTATAGTTCCTATAGATGCCAGTCCAGCAGGGCACGAGGCCGCAGATTTGGGTATAAAGGGTGTCGGGGGCAGAGGGAAGATGCCCAAATTGCTCTTTGACCTTGGCAGTGTGGAAATGATGGAAGGTGGCTTGCTCCTGGCTCGCGGGTGTTAGAGGCCCGCAGTGTTGACAGAGGTCTCTGTGGACTTGTCCGTGAGCACTGCTTACTGAGAAGGGTCTCGCCAGTGAATGCAAAGCTGCAATTTGAGGAAAGTGGCCAGAGGGCTCGTTGTAAGCCTGTGCTTTCTCTCAGAACCCAGGGAATCCTGCCTAGTTCCCAGTGCCCAGAGCAGGGAGTGCCAGCAGCCTATGGTGCTGCACACCTGAAGCCGGCCAAGAGTTCCTCTCAGGCATTAGCCAGCCCCGCATACCCTGGGAGCAGCTGCTGCCTGCCTCCCAGGCCGATCTCCGTGCTGCTAGCATTACCCTCAGGTTCTCCTGGACTGCTCTCTGCTCTGAGGGCTTCAGAGGGAATATATCTGACCTCTTCTCTCAGCTCTTCCTCCCCTGAGCAGATAGCTATCAGTATCCCTACCTCCCAGAGATAAGTAATTATTCAAGAGCCTAGGGCCAGTATCTTTAAAATATATGTATTTTTATTTATTTCAGAGAGGAAGGGAGGAGAGAGGGATAGAAACATCAATGATGAGAGAGAATCATTGATCAGCTGCCTCCTGCACGCCCCACACTGGGGGTCGAGCCTGCAACCTGGGCATGTGTCCTGACCAGGAATCGAACTGTGACCTCCTGGTTCACAGGTCAATGCTCAACCACTGAGCCATGCCAGCGGGCTAGGGCTAGTGTCTTTAGACTTATAATAACAAGGCCTTCCTGGCTATCAGGGGACCCCCTTTCCTCCTGCCATTGTCTCTTGGGAAGGAACTCTGTCAGCTGGGATTCTGAATGAATATATATGTGACTGCCAGAACTTGCCCCTTGCTTCAGCCTAAAGAAGCCAGGGCTCCCTGCTGGTCTTGTCCCCGTGTGTAAGCTTAGAGTCTGGGATGTTTCTGGCAGGAGGGGAGTGGATTTCCCTGACCAAAGTTTCCCTAAGAGTATCATCACTGTCCCTTTTCCCGCTGCTCCTTGGCTGCAAGGTCCAGGGAAGCACCAAGTTTTGCTTTTTTCTTAAAAAAATATATATTTTATTGATTTTTTACAGAGAGGAAGGGAGAAAGATAGAGAGTTAGAAACATCAATGAGAGAGAAACATCGATCAGCTGCCTCCTGCACACCTCCTTCTGGGGATGTGCCCGCAACCAAGATACATGCCCTTGATCGGAATCGAACTTGGGACCTTTCAGTCCACAGGCCGACGCTCTATCCACTGAGCCAAACCGGTTAGGGCTTTTGCTTTTGTTTGATAAGAACATCAGGGCCTTCAGAATGATTCTCAACTAATGCCATGGATGATTAGATGATTTTAACATAAAAGTTGGTTGAGATTTATTTACTAAATATTTTTTGGCTCACCTGTGCAGCGGTCACCACCCTTCTTTGCACTTACATATCACATTGCAGTTTGCAAAGCATGCTCCTGTAGACTCTCAGTTGAGCCTGTCTGATCACCTCTGTAACACCCTTGGTATTTTATAGACGGGAAACCAGGACCTAGAACAATGAACTGACTTACCAGGATTGTAAATAACGAAGTCTAGATTTGAACCTAGGTTCTATGGGCTTATAGCTTGTGACTTTAAAAGATCATTACTTTGTTAAAAGGAGGAAGCGCTAAGTAAACTGGGATCCTAAGAGACTTGATTTTCCTATTTGTCACACTTTAAAAAAATTATTTTTCAATTACAATTGACATACAATATTATATTAATTTAAGGTGTACAACATAGTGATTATATACATTTATATACCTTAAATCATGATGTTTTAAAACATGTACTTTCTCAGTTGCTTTTGGAAAATGACATACTATAAATCGACACATCTTCTTTGTACCCCAAAAGTAAATGTTAAGTGTGATTTTTTTGATGGACTTATTTCCTGAGGCCCAACATTATAAGAAAACTATAGGCCCTGTGCACAATATTCTTTCTTTAATATGCAGATAAGCAAGCTATGTGTGACTCTGTGTGTGCGCACCTGTGTATAAATTTTTACAGATGATTCTGTTTAAGTGCCTAGTGGTAGGTAAGTAGACTAGACTTTTTTTTAACCACCTGTGTTCTTTTTCTAGGGTTGAGCTTCATAGAATGAAAATAATCCGGCCAATGCCTGATGTGGGTAAATATACAATGATCTTCCATACTAGAGACCCAGGCAATGAGGTGAACATAGGGCGGTAAGTCCTGGCTTCCGAGCCTTGCCGGCTACCTGCTTAGTCCCTTCTGTCAATATTGGACACTGCGGAATCCGATCAGATGAGCCAGTTTATTTTGTTCAAAGCTTTTTTATTGGGGTAATTTTCAAACAGACACCAGAGGATATGTTTTTATTGATTTGTAGAAAGAGGAAAGGAGAGAGAGAGAGAGAGAGTCACTTGCCTCCCCAACATTCCTCAACTTAGGGATTGAATGCACAACCTGCATATGACCCTGACTGGGAATCGAACCCACAACCTTTTTGGTGTACGGACAACACTTCAACCAACTGAGCCACCCGATCAGGGCTCCCCTAACTTTTAAAATAGCATTAAAGGGCTTTTGACCCTTTTGTTGAAGTCTACATTTTCCTTTTTAAATCTTTATTGTTGAAAGTCTTACATATTTCCCCCTTTCCTCCCCATTGACCCTTTTTAGTCTTCCTCCACCCCTCTGAAGTCTACATTTTAAAACAATATTAGTGGGCTTTTAGCCTTTTTGTTAGAATCTACCACTTTAACAAAATAAATATTTCTGTTTTCCCTTTGTCTTACTAATCTCTGTCCATAGGCATGCATCTTTCTCTTTAAATAAAAAAAATTATTATTGAATAGATAAAAAAAGAATACTTATAAATTATATGAAAAATCTGAAGATTCTTGATATCATGAACACTAGTGGTGTCCCCCACCCAATGTATGCCTATTACCTGTGTGGCTCTCCCCATATCTGCTCCCCAAAACAGGAGGCAACAATTTCCTGAAAATTTGTGATAATTATAATTATTTGTGCCATTTCTTGTTTTCCCATATATTTGTATACCTACACAAAAGATTGTTTAATTTGCATGTTTCTCAATTTTCTCTAAGTAAAATCCTGCTGTATTATCTTCCCCTGACTTTATTTAGCTCAACATTGTGCTTCTGATCTCCATCCACATTGTTACTGTAACTGAAGTGGATTGCTTTTCTCTGCTGGGCTCTTGGGACCAGCTCAGTTCACCACCCACGTTAGCCCCATCCCAGGCTCCGGCCACACCCTTGCTTATTCTTCTTCAAATGCATTCTGCTGCTTGCATGTCTGTGCATCTTGCACAGGGTGGTTTCTCTTCCTGGGAGTCCTTTCCCTCACCTTCTTCACATAGTGAATTTCTCCTCTTTTAAGCCTCAAATTTTCCTTCTTTGCAACCCCTCTCCAGACTCCATCATGAAGTGAGGTGCCCTTAATTCATCCTCTTCTCCATACATTCTAACTTAGTTTGAGATTCTTAGGAAAGCTATGTACACTCCTTGCATACAGACGCAGTTTCCCCAACAACAGTGGAGGATTCATAGATCCCCTGAAACCTACACAAGGACCTGTTAGCAGGGGACAATACATATCACACGGTATCAGTGTATATTGTACCTGTACATCCTTCTGTCCATAGGCTAGGGGCTCACTGTATGCAAGTGTCATTATCATATGACACTTCATCATTGGTCTCCAGGGTCTCACATGGGGTCTGGCACAGGAACACATGGCTATCATTGATGTCTGTTACCTTAGGTAAGGAAAATAAACTTTTTTTGCAGTAAGAAACCCAAGGGCTGCAATAATTTACCAAGATGCTTTTGCGAAATTCTGTGGCAAGGCAAAAAGCGATGGAAATATATGTTAAATTCTTGTCTTACACATTTGTTGTTTTTATCTTTAGGATGAAGCTCTTACATCAGGTGTCACGAGTCTGGAGGACAGATGGGTTGAACAGTTGTGTTTATAAATTACTATCCGTGGATTACAATCCTTTATATGTCAACATCACGGTGGATTTCTGGTCTGGCCCATGACCCTGGATTGTCTGGTGATGTTCGGAAGAACTGGATATTTGATTGCAATAATTTTGGCCTAGAGACTTCCCCTAGTAGCACACATTTAGAACGTGCTGCAGCTGATTATCGAGCTGAACTTTTCCTTTTTGTATTTTCTTAGTAGAGCTCCTGGTGAGATGGAACATAATGCAATAGTAACAAAACAGCTTTCTTAGTTGTTTTGATCACGAAGGTTAAAATATTGTAATAGATACTTGAAGGACTAAGTGTAAAAGGAAGACTCAAAAACTATCAAGCAGGCTACTTGAGAACACTAATTGAAGGAGATTTATTTAGGTTTGAAGTGATTCATTGTGGGATAAAAGAGACCACCAGAAATAAATTGCTGAATGTCCCAAAGAACCAGAATTGTCCTCCCTGGAGGGGAAAAGGTACGAAGATATATTTCTGTCCTCATTTATCCTGCATGGCTGGTCCTGGTGAGAAGACAGTGGCAGAAGAGGGGGAAAAGGTGAAGAACCAAGATGCAGTGGACTTGAGACTTTATGAGGTGGCGGGAGAACAGGACCAGATGGAGAGGCAGCCACAGTACTGGCCGCTGCTGCTGCTAATCCTGTCACCTGCCCGGATACGCCTTCCAGTAAGACCCCAGCAGAAGACATTATCTACTACTTTTTCAATCATTTTTGTAAAATGATTTTGTACATGTAGGATATGAATGAGCAGTTTACAAATTACATAGTGACTAATAATACATCGAAAATACCTCTTCAGTAAAAGATAAAAAAGCTTTGGGTGCTCAGTCTTGTTTACTGTTGTGTGAGGTCTACTGATGTGTTGATTTCAGTATCCATAAGCCTAACAGCTTAAAAACAACACAGAGGCGACCAGCCCTCCCACTCCCCCTCTTCCTCATCTTCTGTTCCTCCCCTGCTCTTCCTGTGTACAGCCGCCTTGTGGAAGCCGCTCCAGGCCTTTGGCAGGTGCCTCTGCCTCTGGTCTCCTCGCCTACATCATAGTTTTGTTTTCTTTATCGTCGTGTGCTTATTCCCTTCTCGTGATCAGTCATGGGAACAGCAGGGCTGGCCTAGGGGGCACACCTGGTTGGTTGTAGGACAGGAAGGCATGGAGCCCATGGTTTGGAAGCCTTTAATTTGGAAGGAAGGTGGGGTCATGGCAGGGACTTGAGTAGTGGCAGTGATTTGGGAGAGAAGCCACCGGCACTGCTGAACTTCCTGGGGGAGGCGGTGGGGACGTGGGAGGATTATCTAAGGAAGGTAATAGGAGATGGGTACTGAGTTAGAAAGAAAAGTATTTGGTTTGCATAGGTGAATGTACACGTAAAGTAGATGTGGATTTCTTAAGCAAGGATTGTGCAACTGTGCCCCGGGGGTCTCTCTATCCATCATTATTATGTGACACTTCGTTAAATTTTAGCATGAATGGGTGCCAACCAAACAGGGCGAGGGAGGGAATGGGGATCCCAAGAAAGATAGCAGTCACCACCCAAGTGGGGAAGAAGAATTGATGGGGAAATACATCTTATAGACATGATAGGTTTACCTAGGGCTGGCTTGGGTTACCTTTAACTCTGTAGGGACAAATAAGTGTTTTCTTTTTCTTTATTAGCACAGAAAGAATGATGGTTTTCATTTTTCTGCCCTCTTTGCTCTTCTCTCTCTTTTCTGCAGAATCTTTCTCTGGCATTCTGTTCCAATTTTCTTAATTATCACAACATACAGACTGAACTGTTGTAATGGCCAATCCCCAATCCAGGGGTCCCCAATTTGGAGGCTGTGGGTCCCTGGCCATGGTTGAGGAGGGTAAAGCAAGAGACTATGTGCAAGAAATTTGAAAATCAGTATTTGAGAATTCCATTTTTCAGTCAATGGAAATGAAATACAGTTACTGCCATGTGGGAACTCCCTGTGCATTTTCAGCTATTAACAAAGCATCTGCATTTTTTAAATGTTAGTAATCACTATACTATGCCTATTACTATTCTTCAGGTAACTCTTATAATTCTTTCAACTAACATAATGTCCAAGTCATTTAAGTGACTCATGATGAAACTTCTTGAGGTGGAAGATAATTAAAACATTTTTTGTTTTGTTAATCCTCACCCGAGGATATTTTCTCATTGATTTTTAGAGAGAGAGTGGAAGGGAGAGGGAGAGACAGAGAGAGAGAAACATCCATGTGAGAGAGACATATTGATTGGTTGCCTCCTGCACGTGCCCCGACCAGGGCCTGGGAGGAGCCTACAACAGAGGTGTATGCCCTTGTCCAGAATCGAACCTGGGACCCTTCAGTCTGAGGGCTGACACTCTATCCACTGAGCCAAACAGGCTAGGGCAAGATAATTTTTTAAGATCTTTATTTCCCCACTGTGCCACTGACCTCATGGGAAAGAAGCCCAGGGACTGGCTGGAGGCATGCGGCTGCTCTCCCAGGCAGGGGAGTTCAGTCTCCTTGGAGCAGAGCTTTCCTCTAATTCCTGCCCTGTGTATTTCCCATTGTCAACTGCCACTAAAAGGCCACGGTTTTTGAGTATTGTAGATGTGCCTGCCATAATTTGCTAAGGGTTATATGGATGCAGTCTATTTGGACATCACGGTACTTAGCATGAAGACTGTTCTATAAGATTTCATTGTTTTTTTTTCCTCACACTACCACGTATCATACTCTATGGCTTGTAGTGTTTTTACATGCACTCTATTGATCCTGTTGAATCTTGAGATAAGTAGGGTAGATGAGGAAGTGGGGGTTAAAAACAGGTGGGGGACTTGCCAGAAGTCCCTCCGCTAGTAAGTAGCAGACTCAGGACACAAACTTGGGACTCCTGTCCACAAGATCATCCTATATAATAAAAGCCTAATATACTAAGTGTCCAATCATCTGTTCAACCAATCAAAGTGTACTATGCTAATGATATGCTAAGGCCGCTCAACTGATCACTATGACGTGCACTGACCACCAGGGGGCAGAAAGTCGACTGGTCGGTCAGTCACTACAACATGCACTGACCACCGGGGGCAGACGCTCTGACTGGTAGGTTAGCTTGCTGCTGGGGTCTGGCTGATCAGGACTGAGTGAGATGGGCCGGACATGCCCTGGAGTCCTCCCATAGCCCCTCCCCCCAGCTGGCTCAGCCCCTGATGGGTCCCCATCGGGGGCAGGGCCAGCCAGACCCTACCTGCACATGAATTTGTGCACTGGGCCTCTAGTTATACAATATTTCCCTCATCTAGGCTTCTCTCATTCTTTGCTGTAGTTTTTCTGAAGCTATATTTTGGTCCTAGTTCCTGGAAAAGTTGGTATCTTCAGAGTCCTAAAGAGTATGTTCCATTCTCATTCAGTCTCTGACCTTTTACAGACATCCTCTATTTTTTTTGTTGTTGTTTTGTTTTGTTTTATTTATTTTTGCCCTTAATGCCCTCACTTCTACTCAAGCTTCTATCAGACAGGTTTCCTGGGGGCACCCAAATGCTCAGTAAGTGGACTCTTAGGTGAGATGAGACATTTTCTGCCAGACTCAAAACCTCACTTTCCCCAAGTCCTGTACATACACAGTCGCTCTCAAAAGCCATTAACATGCTTCTCAAGATGGGCCACAGTCAGGTACGTTTCATCATTTATTTTGCAATCACATTCCAAAACTTCTTTTAAAAAGTCTATTCCTTAGTATTTAAGTGATTGCCTTCTTGATTGCTTTAGGTGCCCTGAAGACGGTCTTGTACCTGCTGAAGAGGGCCTGATAAGTCTTGAAATCATTCACAAGGATGTGGCCAAGAGGCCCTTCCCCAGGGACCCTGCCTGTATAGGCAAAGGCTCCATTGCTCCACCGACAGCTGTTGAAGTTGAAAATGCAAATAAAATTGTACCTTGTGTGTATGTGTGTGGCGTGTGTGCATGTGTGTGGTGTGTGTGTATGTGTGTGTATGTGTAATTTTGGACCTTGGGGGAGAGATTGGTGAAGGGTGGGGCATAACAATAATTGAGTGCTAGCTTCTTATTAGTCAATTTCCTTGTGCTTTTTTATTGTAACTTTCCAATAAAAATGTAGGTATATACATACTGCAAAAACAAAAACAAAAACAACAGATTCAAGTGAGTAACTCCCCAAAGTCAGTAAGAGGAAAAGATAAGACTTGAACCCAGGTCTCTCTTGACTTCAATATCTTTGTGTGTGTGTTTTTTCGCCCTCAGAATATTACATTGTCAGGAGATTATGAGATTTTTCTGTAAAGGCAGCATGGGCAGAGATCTCATTTGTAGCTAGAAATAATACAGAGCCCTGGCTGGGTATGTCAGTTTGTTAGAGTGTTGTCCTGTACCCCAAAAGGTTGTGGGTTCAATTCCTGGTCAGGGCACATACCTGGGTAGTGGGTTCGGTCCCCGGTCAGGATGTGTGCAGGAGGCAACTGATCACAGTTTCTTTTTTTCTCTCCCTCTCTTTCTAAAAATTAATAAAAACATGTCCTTGGGTGAGGATTAAAACAACAACAACACAGAACTTGAGATGTATCCACTAAAATGTCTTATCTTCATGACTCTAGTACATTCTTCCACTATGGAGTAGGAGTTTTGCTGAAAAGCTATTACTCATAACTATTGGTTGAGGGCCAGTTAATTTGGACCAATATATTTGGTCATTAAACTTACTGCAATAAATTGAAGCAAGATGACATTAGTTGGCATGTTCCCAGGGATTATGGGCCAAGTAGAGTTCTTCAGAACAGATTTATGGTATAACTTCCTGTCAGTATCTCTTACAGGCTGTTAGCCATTCTGATGCACACTTTGCATATCTTGCGGAACCCTCCCAGATCTGTGTGAGGAGAGACATGTTTCCCTGAAACAGTTGCTGGGAGGCCAAGTGATATGCCAAAGCCATGCAGAGCTGGGGTTTGGAGCCAGGTATTTGACTCCAAAGCTCTTGTTCTTAACCACTTCATGGTAACAGACGACAAATACACAAAGAGAGGAAATTAGGGTGGGCCATTGGAGAGTGTCATGTCCTTCAACCAAAGGCCCCCAGGAACACATCTGCAGATAAATAAATTGGGATCATGACTCACTGCAGGGAGGGAGAACATACCATGAGGAACAGTGAGGTATCTCAGGCCAAGGGAGTTAGAAAGAACCGATAATAGCATGTGGGCTTGGGTTGGTCATTTGGGGAGGGTCTGAGGAAGCAAGGTGGGACACTGCTCTATGGGATACTGTCAGAAAGCGGGGACAGTTCTGTGGCTGTGCACCTCAGTACATTTTATCCACAGGGAGGGACTAGCAGGAAACTAGAGCTGAAATAGGTGAACACATAGTAGCCACTCATTTCAGCCAAGAAAGGGTGTGGAGCACTTTGTGGGGCATGGTGACCTTGTGTGCGTCTGTGCTTAGAATGTGATGTGGCCTTGCTTTGCCTCCTTTTATCTTGGTCACAGAGTAACCTTATCTGAGGTTGGGATTCTATGAGATTGTTTATATCTAATAGGAGAACAGCATGACCTAGTTGTGAGGGCCAGGCTAGCTTCTCCCTGTCAGGGGCTTCTCTCTTTTTCTTTTTTCAAGAGGAACTCAGAGTAGAGGCCATTAGAAAGTAGGGCATGATGGCACCATTTCCCTTTAATCCTATTTGTCTCCTCTAAGTGTGGGTGTGTGTTGGGAGTTGGTGGGGGAATGGAAGGAGAGACGGTTGGAGAAGAATCTGGGAACTACAAATTTGTCAGGAATCTTGCCTTTTTCCAAGATTTCTTTTGGATCGCCTCATTGGAAATGGCCGTTTGAGCCTTAGCATAAAAATGTCACACATGAAAGCAAACTCAATAGCTTATAACTGGCCTCCCCTGGGTTTCTTCTTTGACTTGGTCTCAGGTATAGGACATGATAAGGACCTGGGTGAGGTGAAGCAGGGAAGAGAAACGAAGGAGAAAGGAAATTGTTCAGTCAATAGAAATGAGGAACCAGCTCAGTTTCCAATTCCTCAATCTCAGCCCAGTTTGTCAATCAGGTTGGGGTGGAAAAGAGAGATTAGATTTTCAAACTCACATGACTATTATTATTCCTTCTTTTCTTTATGGGTATCTGGAGAGTACCTGATCTGCTGCTTAGAATGGAAGCAGTTCTTATTTAATCCAGCTGATGGAAAAAAAAAAAAAAGCTACCGACCTGATAATACGAGCAGCAGGCTTTCTAACATTCAGTGTAAGCAGCCTGCCTGCCAGGAGCTGGAGTAGCAAGCTGGGGAGGAAATGGCCCCCGAATGACCTGCTGGTGTTGCAATCAGGTAAAACCTGCCCCAGAGTTAGTCTGACACATTTCTGGTGCTAGGTAATACTTTTTCCTTGCCGACTTGATAAGCAGGGGAACAGATGCTGGAGAAGTGGGAAGTTTCATAAGATGGCTTGGTCTGGGTGTGCCGTAAGCCCAGCAACCCGCCAGCAACCAGGCTCTCCCACTCTCTTTCCCCTCCCTGGGCTGGTGGGGCTGGAGTTGTCTTTGATGAGGCTGGACCTGGGCTTCACCCTAAATAGTGGCCTGGGTCTCACTGTGAATCCCCTTTCTAGTGTCAGATGCCAGAAGGAAGAGGGACAAGGCTGGGCTTCCTGGGAAGGCAGAGGCGGGTGGAAGCAGGAACTGGGCAAAGCAGAAGCTGCCCGGAGGTTAGCAGGAAGCACAGAAGTCCTGAATGGCTGGACCTTCTGTAGGGGAATCTTCAGGCCCGGGTCTGTCTTAGCCGAAAGGTGGGTCCTTCCCAAGGGTTGGGACCTGGACATAGTGGGCTCAGGGCCTTATTTGCCTTTGGGAGAAGCAGAGCCTGTCCATATACATCTGCAGTGGCACTGGCACCTTCTATGAAGGATGAGGCTGAGGCTCCACGTAGGAAGTTAGGTGGGGTGGCGGGGGGGTGGGGGGGCAGGGAAAGGGGAGTTGGAGCAGCTGCTATCTGAAGACTCATTCTCTTTATAGTCACTTCCTGGTAGAGAAGCAGGTGGTAAGATTTAAGGAGCAGCAGGTGGGCCATCTTGCCTCACAGTAGCTCTTTTCTGCTCCCAGAGCTGACTCCGGTTCCACCAACTAGAGACACATTTCAGTTACCAAGGAAAAACCTGTAGAGAAGATGAAGAGAGTGGGGACTAGTTGTCACTCACCCCTTGGAATGAATTAGTTTTCAAAAAGGTTTTACTTTTACCTAGCTGAGATCAAATCACGAGGGGGATAGAATTTTGTGTGTGAAGCGTGAAGCCCTGGAGGGCAAGGCAGGAGTGGGCAGTGTTTGCTCAGCCAGTAGAGAGCATGAGCAGTGGAAAACCTAGTCAGCAGTGGAAGAGAAGGCACCAGAACACGGGAGACAGTATGGAATGGGAGACGGGAGAGAGGCATGTCAAAGCTTTGCCCAGAATAAGTTTCTTCTCTCTCCTCCCCTCTTCTAAAAGACCATAGACAGAACCTTGTCAGCCAAGTGTACATGTCATTAATCCTGACACCCAAGCCCTGTCCTGGAAGATTGGGTGA
Source organism: Plecotus auritus (assembly GCF_963455305.1). Taxonomy (NCBI): domain Eukaryota; kingdom Metazoa; phylum Chordata; class Mammalia; order Chiroptera; family Vespertilionidae; genus Plecotus; species Plecotus auritus. The sequence continues at coordinate 166,577,716 of NC_137771.1, read as the reverse complement.
GCCAGGGGCAGGACAAGCTGGATGTGTGTCAGGACATGAGCTTTTATTTAGCCCCCTATCCTGGGAATCACGAGTCAGGCTGCGGCCTCAGCTTTACCCTCGGGTGTACAGTGGAGGCTGCCCTGTGGTCCTCTCTTGTCTCTCCCTGTCCCAGGGCTCAGCCTAAGGCACAGGAACCTGGTCGGGGCATGGTATTGGGGCACTCCCTGTGACTGAGTGGCTGGGAGTAGGATCTTAAAGTGACAGGCACATTTTCTTCATAGGAGACAGTTAGTAGCTGGAGTCAGAGATGTTTCCAAGCGCAGGAGGCAAAGGACTTGAGGAACAGCGGCTCCATGACCACTTCTGGGCTTAAGTGCAACAGGAGCAAAAAGTAAAGGTAAACGTAGAAGTTCTAACCATTTAACTGCACAGCAGGGTTACTGGTGTCCAGCAGGAAACCCGCCCTTGTCAAGTCCTCATCGCCTAAACTTCAATTCCCAGGAATAACAACAAAAGAAAATGAACATATGTAAAAGCCCCCTTTTTTTATAAGACAGATGTTGAATTACATGAACTTCCTTCAGGGCCAGAAATAATTCAGAAGAGAAATATTTTGACAGTAAACACAAATCACCATAAATCCCCTAACAGCTGGCTTGCTTCTCCTCTATTTGAAAGGTGTTTCCATATAAAACAGGCCTCCACTTTGTCCCAGGAAGTCTACATACTTTTAACTAATGGGAGGTTGAGGCTACTAAACATATATCACTCGACAATATCTGAGAGGAAGTATCAGCCATTGTTAACTCAAGATTGGGCATTGTCCTGGAGAGTAAAAGGATCCCAAGGTACTTTAAAAGGATCACCCAGGTCTCCACAGAACAAAAGGCAAAATATATATTTTGGCACCTTTTCCTTAGTTCTTTCACATGGACGACACTGAGATGAATGAAAGCCTTTGAAGGTGTCTTGTAGAAAGCAGTGAGAAATACAGGCAGATTTGCTATCTAAACACGGACTTGGCTGGCTGGGATAGCACAGGTTCCTGTGAATGTCTTTACACCCCCAAATAAAAACTAAACAAGGATGGGAGACATTATACCTACTTTCCAAATCCTCCCTCTCTTCAGTCCATAAAAATGTTGCAGAATCCTGGGGTGAAAACGCAAGTGGGGAGAATTCCAGGAGCCGGAGAGCCTAAAGGACTCCATACCCACTGACTTGGCAGCTCGAGGGAGAACACAGGTTCCTGTGGGCACGCGTGGAATATTAGGAGAGAGCAGTTCCAGCACCGAATCCAGAGTCAGTGGGGGAGGTGGGACTGTATTTTTAATATTCAATCCTGCTCCAGTAGAACATGGTACCCAGGAGAACCCAAAACTAGAATATAAAAGAAAAAAAAATAGGGAATTGGTTTAGGAACATCTCATACTTGGGGAAAGTGATGTTAGGTTCATTCAGGCTTTGACACTAGATTTTTAAGGGTAATCTTCCCTTAAGCAAAGTCAGTCATTTCTATGTCAAACTAGCCGCCCTAGGAAATTCTTCCTTATTCCCATCAGGGCTCATTACCTTCTAGTCTGTATCATTTTGGAATATGAGTTTCTTGCTTCTAGTATGAACTTCTCTTCCCAGGAGACTCTCTCTTTTCTCTAAAATGCTTGTGACCTGGAACAGCTGCCCCCAAGAACTCAAGAATTTGCCTCAGATAAGGGGTTAGGCTTTCTGGGTTCTAACTCACTACCTGCATCTGTAAAGTAATCTAATAACATCTTCACCAATCCCAGAGTGAGAAGATTAAATGAGAAAGGAAGTAATAATAATAGTGTTTAACGTTTATTGGTAACTTACTATACATCAGGCAACTTTCTAGTTGCTACACATATAACTCAATTCAATGCTTCCAAAACCGTATGAAGAAACTGAGGCAAAGAGAAGTTAAGTAACTTGTACTCAAGGTCATAGAACTAGTAGGTGGTGAAGCTGGGGGTCAAGCCCAGGCAGTCAGCCTCTGGGTTTGTCTGTGGAACCACTGTGGGAGGGCCTCTGTAAGCAGCAATGAACTGGACATGCCCAGGAGCTCTTAAGCACAGTTCTAAAGAACCCTGTTGAATTTCTCTATTCCTTGTCAGATAGGAGTCTGGCTACCTACCTAGCTACTGTTGAGAGGATGTGACATGATGCCTTGTCTCTAGCAGGCCTTCAATAGATCTAGTTCCCTTTCTTATTTTGAACGTCAAGGGGACTTCCACAATCCAGAGTACCGTCCACTTGATGATTGCAGAAATATCAAAGGTTTCACCTGGACTGGAGTTCTAAGATCCTCAAAAGCCTTTAAACATTAGCCCATATAGTTCCTGCTAACATGGCACAGTAGAAACTTCACTGTTATAATTTTTCATTCTTTCAAAGGGTTTTCAGGCACTTATTGTAGGCCCTGCTAGGTGGGTACACAAAGTAGCTGGTTGCCAGGTTTTGGGCAGAGACAAACACCTCAAAGAGGAGCAGTTCCCAGCTAGAGGTGTGTGCGGGGTGTCTGAGGGATCACAGGAGACTTCTCCAAGGAGGTGCTTTTCTCCTCCTTCCTGCCTCACCCAGTTTCCCACCCCAAACCCAACATTTTTTAAAGTGTGGTGCACAAACACCTGATGGGCCGGTTTAGGGGTCCTCGAAGCAAAAATATTTGCATAACAATATTAATAATTTATTTGTCCTTTTCACTGTTTTCACATTTAAATGGATGGTGCAAAGGCAGTGGAAGGTAAAACTGCTGGCATCTTAGCTAAATTCACGGCAGAGGCACTAAACTGTATTAGTTGTCATTGCATTCTCACTGCTATGCACTTGCAGAAAAAAAGCCAGTTTTGTTGAGAATATTACAGTTGTTCCCCCTTCCCCCTGACCCAGCTCCCACCCCACCCCAAGCCTTTACCACCCCATTATCTGTGTCCATGGGCAATGCATATTTGTATACCATAATACTCTCCACAATAAAGATTTTTTTTTAAAGCCAGTTTTACTTGAGATTGTCCTTGACGGAGCAGTAAGAATTACTAATTTTATTAAATGTTCACCTTTGAGTACACATTTTTTTTTTAACATTCTGTAGGACAAGAAGGAAGCATGCATAAAGCAGTGTTGTTGCAAACTGAAATAGGTGGTTGTCTTGAGGAAAAGCACTTAGGCGATTGAGTTGTGCACTGAATTGGTTATTTTTCATGGAACACCATTTTTACTTGAAAAAATGACTAACAGAAAAGCTTTGGTTGTTCAGAGTTGGGTGTCTGTCACTTTGAGGGGAAAAAACTGACAGTATTTGTTGAGACTGATAAATTTGAGCTTTCCAACAAAAATCATAAAACTTGTATTTGTCCCCACAAGCTTGATAGCATCCCAATGCTTAAGCTCTTTTCTAAAGTGGCAATATCAGTGAATGCGATTTCTTAGTATTGCAGAAAGAAATTGACCAACATTTGGAAGATCTACATAACACCATGAACCAGTATTTTCACAGATAATCAATGTTCTAGAATCATGCACGGGCAAAAGATTTATGCAAATACAAGCCAAACCAATGTGATGTGTCCTAATGGAACAGAGTCTGAAAAGTTTGTTGACATAGTTTTAGATTCCATATGGCAACTAACCCTCAGAATACTACTTTTCAGGTTTTGGGTAATACCAAAGAAAACACATTTATCTTTAGGTAAGGCTATTGAAACATTCTGGGTTTTTTTTTTCCAACCACATATCAGTGTGAGGAATTTCAAATCCTTCAACCTAAGCAACATATTGTAACGGATGGACTGAAAAAACAAATATGAGAATCCAGCTGTCTGCTCTTAAGCCACACCCTGAAGAGGCTTTCAAAAATGTAAAACAATGCCACTTTATCATTACTTAGTTGTTTAGGAAAACAGTCATTTTTCCCACAGAAAAGTGTGTTGTTAATGCTAACATGCAATTGTTTTTTTATTGTTATTTGAAATGCATTATTAAGTATTTTGACATTCCTGTGTTACTCTCCAATGGCGTGAAAATCGATAGAGATAGCCCCCACAGACAAAAGCTATTCGGAAACCTCAATAATTTGAGAGAGTAAAGGGGTCCTGACACCAAAAATCTAGGACTGCTTCCCTAATGCAATGATTCTTTATCTTGACAGCAAATTAGAATCATCTGGAAATTAAAAAAAAAAAAATTCCTGGACCCTACCCCTAGATCAACTGAATTGGCATCTCAGAGGTTGGGGTCCTGGCATGCTTTGGGTTTTCAAGCTCCCCCCCGGAGGTTTTCATGCGCAGCCAGGGCTGAGAGCCACTGCTCCACCCTCTTGCTGCCTGTGCATCGAATAACTCTTAACTCAGGCAGTGGGACAGGTGAGACTGGCTGAGGCAGCTCTTTGGGCGGAGCTAGGCAGATCAGTGTCTGGCGGGAGCCTTCTAGATAGATGGCAGTCTTCATACCTCACCATAATGAGCTAATGAGATTTGAGACCTGGAGGAGTAGGCAATCACCCAGAAGGATCTGGTTAACAGGACACATCTTTTTCCTGGTAGGGCAGGTAACTCCCCACCTCTTAAGGGACTCTGCTGTCCTTGCTCAGGTGCCAGCAGTTTCCTGACTAGCTCTCAGGTCCAAGGTTTGGTTTCCAGACAGTCTAGTGAGGTTGGGCTAACGAAGGGCAATCTCAAAGTCTCTCCTTATCATCGTCCTCTCAGAAATAAAGCATATGCCAGGAAATACTCACAGTCCAGCAGAGAATGGCAAATCCAAACCAGGCAACCCCCCAGGCATGTCGGTTCATTGGTCCAGAGATTAGTTCATAGCAGCCCTGGAGGAGCCAGGAAAAAAAAAAAAAAAAGATGTAAGAGATGGTTGTGGGGCAGTGACTGCTATGTGAATCCAAGTCCAGTTTAACATGACCAGGCTATTTCCACATCCCCATGGACAGCCAGTTATTAACAGTACTTTGCCCGGGGAATAGAAATAATCCTGTTGAACAACTCCTCTATATCACATTTACTTGTGTCTTTATCATTCAGTATAACCAGCAAAGGTTTATGCTATTTTTCTGTAATTACCTCTGATTAAAGCTTTTTTTTTTTTTAAAGGTGTGGCTATTTTCTTTTCTTTTTTAAATTTTTTTCAAAAGAGAGAACGTGAGAGGAATAGAGAGACAGAAACATTGATGAAAGAGAAATATCATCGACCAGCTGCCTCCTGCATGCCCCCCACTGGGGATCAAGCCCGTGCAACCTGGGCATGTGCCCTGACTGGAAATCAAACCTGTTTCCTTTTGGTTCATGGGTCGACACTCAACTGCTGAGCCACACCAGCTGGGCTGCTATTTTAGCTTAACATTTTTTTTTTTTTCGCATTGAATATGTGTGTAATGTAAAGTATTCTTAATAAAATTTGAATTTTTTTCTTTCCAAAAGATTTTATTGTTGATTTGTTCAAGGGCAGAGTTGCTTTTTGATTTGTTTGTTTTTAAATAAAAGTGTTCTGCTCTATAAAAATCAGAGGTTGTTGTTGTTTTAATCATTAAAGGGACCCCTATATCATACTTTCTAAATTTTCATTTATCATCATATTTCAACATATATTTATTGGTTCTAGTGAGACCTTGAAGAGCCTTGGTGTGCATGCAAAAGCATGATTCATTTTTTTATTAATCAAATTATTTATTCATGCATGCCATAATCCAGTAAGTTTCACATATGGCACACTCTGTTCTAGTCACTATGCAAAGTGCTGGAGTGATACACACATGTAGGGTTAAACATGCTCTCTGACTGCCCTCCACTAAGCCCTGGGAATGTTCTTTGCTTAATGCAAAAAACAGCTGGTTCCCTGAAACACAGTTTCACAGGAAAATGTCCTCGAATGGCTGACCTTGAAGTTTAGGCTCCTCCTAGAGGCTACAGGTGGCCACTTGAGATTCTGTCCTTTCTGCCCCTGCCCCAGTCCCTTGTTAATCCATTGGCATGCCCTGCCTTTGCTATGCCTTGATTTCTCCCCAATTTATTCTTCTCCATCTATGTCATAGGTACCTCCAGTCATCTAAATGCTCATATGAAAACTCTTGAAATTATCCTTAACTATTTTTCTCTTATTTGACTTCAAATGCTTAAGCAAATCCTTTGAATCTATTTTTACAATATATCTCAAATTCAGACACTTATTACTTCCTGCTACCAGCTTGGTCCTCACTCCAGGATCACTACAATAGCCTTCTAACTGGTCTCCCCGGGGACTGAGTCCACTCTTGGCACTCTACTAGTCTTCATAGGTGCCAGAGGGATCCTTGTAAAACATGAGTCAGATCACTTTGCATACCAGCTCAAAACCCTCCAATGGCTTCCCATCACCCTTCAAGTGAAATCCCAAGCCCTCACAATGGCCCACAGGCACTGGATGATATGGCCCTGACATATCGTAGAATCTTTAGAATCGAGAAGCTGGGGGAACAGAGAGAGAAACCAGCTTCACTGCCAGAGGCTGTCTTACCGCAAAGCTCATGAGTTTGAGCTGCAGGGCTGCTCATTTGCAAGACCCTTTCAAAGCCCTGCACCTGTGTGCATTTTTTTTTTTTTTTTTTGGTTGTTGTTCATCCTCATGGAGGATATTTCTCCATTGTTTTTTTTTTTTAGAGAGAGAGAGAGAGTGGAGGGAGAGAGACACAGAGAGAGAAATATCCATGTGAGAGAGACACATCGATCAGTTGCCTCCTGCACAGGGATCAAGCCTGCAACTGAGGTATGTACTTTCGACTGGATTTGAACCTGGGATCTTTTAATCCGTGGGCCAATGCTCTATCCACTGAGCAAAATTGGCTAGGGCTGTGCATGTTTTGAATTGTTTTGCCTAAGTAGGACCATGCTCTACAGATTTTATAAGCTTCAGTCTACACAAAACCTTGATCCATCCTTGCCTTCCACTCTTCCTTTGCTCATTCTGGCCTTGCTATACTGATGTCTCTCCAAAAAGTGAAGAATGCTCTTCCTTTAGGGTCTTTGCACTTGCTGCCTCCTTTGTTTAGAACCCTCTTCCCCAATCTCCTTTAAGCGAGGGTCTCATTTCCTTACTCAATTCAGAACTTGGTGCAAATATCATCTCAAGTAATGATTACAAAAATATCATATCTGACACAGTTGATAATTCACAAACACTCCCATATTTATTGTTCACTTGATCATCCTGACAATCCTGGGAGGTGGTCATTTGTCCAATAATCTATATGAGGCTATGGGATGGGCATTCATCTGTGACAAGAGCTCACAAACAAAAACCCAGTTTTTTTCACCTCTTCTCATTTAGTGCCTTTTCATCATCACTGTGGTGCGTAACTGGACCTTTCTTAGCTCCATCCATCTAATGTCCTTGAGTGTAATGATTTAAACTTGCACACTTGCATTTCTGGGGCAGATGGACCATGATTCAAGAATATGCATATCTGCATCTGACATGCTATGTAAAATTCTGGTTCATTTCTATTCTTACCACACTTATGATGACTTCTCTAATCCTGTTAGCATTCACTTGTACAATAGTCGGCAAACTCATTAGTCAACAGAGCCAAATATCAACAGTACAACGATTGAAATTTCTTTTGAGAGCCAAATTTTTTAAACTTAAACTTCTTCTAACGCCACTTCTTCAAAATAGACTCGCCCAGGCCGTGGTATTTTGTGGAAGAGCCACATTGAAGGGGTCAAAGAGCCGCATGTGGCTCGCGAGCTGCAGTTTGCCAACCACTGCACTTGTACAATGTAGAAAAAACAACAACATGGATGTTGAAAACAGAACCATTCACCGCTTAATTTATCACCAAACATTTATCAATGCCTGCTTTGTGTCAGGCATTATGCTAAGTAGTGAAGATATAGAACTAACTAGAGGCCCAGTGCATGAAATTCAGTGCATGGGGGGGGGAGGGGGGAATGTGTCCTTAGCGCAGCCTGCACCCTCTCCAATCTGGGACATCCCTCTCACAATCCAGGACTGCTGGCTCCCAACCACTTGCCTGCCTGCCTGCCTGATTGCCCCTAACCGCTTCTGCCTGCCAGCCTGATCACCCCCTAATCACTACCCTGCCAGCCTGATCAATGCCTAACTGCTCCCCTGCTGGCTGAATTACCCCTAACTGCCCTCCCTTACCAGCCTGGTCGCCCCTAACTGTCCTCCCCTGCTAGCCTGGTTGCTCCCAACTGCCCTCCCCTTCAGGCCTGGTTCCCCCCAACTTCCCTCCCGTGCAGGCCTTGTCCCTCCCAACTGCCCTCCCCTGCAGGCTTGGTCCCCCCAACTGCCCTCCCCTGCTGGCCTGGTTCCCCCAACTGCCCTACCCTGCCAGCCTGGTCCCCCCCAACTGCCCTCCCCTGCCAGCCTGGACCCCCCAAACTGCCCTCCCCTGCAGGCCTGGGTCCCCCCAACGGCCCTCCCATTCAGGCCTGGTTCCCCGCAACTTCCCTCCCCTGTAGGCCTGGTTCCCCCCAACTGCCCTCCCCTGCTGGCCTGGTTGCCCCTAACTGCCCTCCCCTGCTGGCCTGGTTGCCCCTAATTGCCCTCCCCTGCAGGCCTGGTCCCCCCCAACTGCCCTCCCCTGCGGGCCTGGTTGCCCCTAACTGCCCTCCCCTGCAGGCCTGGTCCCCCCCAACTGCCCTCCCCTGCGGGCCTGGTTGCCCCTAACTGCCCTCCCCTGCGGGCCTGGTCCCCCCCAACTGCCCTCCCCTGCGGGCCTGGTTGCCCCTAACTTCCCTCCCCTGTAGGCCTGGTTCCCCCCAACTGCCCTCCCCTGCTGGCCTGGTTGCCCCTAACTGCCCTCCCCTGCCAGCTTGGTTGCCCCTAACTGCCCTCCCCTGCCAGCTTGGTTGCCCCTAACTGCCCTCCCCTGCCAGCTTGGTTGCCCCTAACTGCCCTCCCCTGCCAGCCTGGTTGCCCCTAATTGCCCTCCCCTGCAGGCCTGGTCCCCTCCAACTGCCCTGCCCTGCGGGCCTGGTTGCCCCTAACTGCCCTCCCCTGCAGGCCTGGTCCCCCCCAACTGCCCTCCCCTGCTGGCCTGATCACCCACAACTGCCCTCCCCTGCTGGCCATCTTGTGGTGGTCATCTTGTGTCCATATGGGGGAGGCCATCTTTGATCACATGGGGGTGGCCATCTTGTGTGTTGGAGTGACGGTCAATTTGCATATTACTCTTTTATTAGATAAGCTAATGCATGGCCCTCAAGGAGACTAATAGGAAAAACAGACTTGTGAATAAGTAATTGTAATATAGTTCCAGGTGTTAGCTGCAATAATAGAAGTATATGAGGCACCAGGGTGGCCTATTTGTAAGAATCTGGGGAACAGGGATGGGGAGAATTAGAAAGGATTAATAGATAAGGAATTATGTTGAGGTTGAAGGATGAGTGAGATTGAGAAAGTAGGAACACAGGGGGTCAGGGTCGGAGAGAGGAATTTCAGGATTCAGGAATTTGGGGAGCAGGGTTGAGTGATAACGAGTTTGTAGTTGTGCAGCTGGTGGGTATCAGAGGTGGAAATGTCAAGGACAAGGTGAGGCCAAGGAACTGTAAGGGGGGGTGCCAGAAGGGTTGTTACAACAGGTGTGGAGGTCCCTCATTACTAGGATGTAATAGTATTATTCTGAGATAAAACGATTATCTGAAGCCAAACATCCTTTTCTGTCCCTTTCAAGGAGATAATACAGTTTGTATGCAGTTACAATCCAGTCACGATATATCTGCACGGGCCAGCTCCAGGGTTGAAATACTGAAAGCATTTTATGACTCCCGAAAGTGCTAATTATATTGTGCATTATAATTATAGGCAATACATTTAATTTTTATAGCAGTGTGACTATAACGATTAAAACGATTCTAAAGAACTAAATGAGGGTTGATTTGAATGACTCTGCAAAATAATCTGTACCATGTCCTTTTCTGGTGAATTTGACCATTCCTAGGCCAGGCGCCCTTTCAGGTGTGGCTGGATGATCAGCAGGGCTGCCCTTCATGCTGGAAGTGTGCTTTGTATTATCTACTCCAAGACTGAAGAGCCGGACATTTCTCAATTGTTTAACAGACTGGCACACAACTAGCTTTCCTCCAAGTGGTTACTTGCAAAGCAGTGCGTGGCTGTACATGTGTGAGGATTCTCTTCAGGGCTTTGTGGGAGTATTTCCAAGTTCTTCCTTGGCTTGGAGTCTGGCTCTGGAGCCAGACTGCTAGCATCTGAATCCTGACTCCCATTCACTGTCTGTGTGGTTTTGGGCAAGGTACCCACTGGAATCTCTGTACTTCAGTTCGTCATTTGTAAAATAGGGATCATACTGGCACCTACCTGTGGGCATTGAATGAGTTAATACATGTATGGCACTTGGAATAGTGTCTGGCATTTGGTAAGTACTCAGTCAATGTTAGTTTCCATCATTATTATATCATCCTCATTAGGCTGGAGACACTTTTTCAAAAACCATCTGTATGTAAATTACCTTCTACCCAAATCATTATTCTAACGTTTTATTAAGACTATCCTGTATGATTACTGAATAAGGAATGTGGATAATAATTATGGCATTTACCCTCAGCAATTTTCATTGCTTTAGAACTGGCAGATCATTCCTTCCAATTTACATTTTGCAAAACTAGAGCAAATCTGTGTTTAATGTAAATGGTTTTTGAGACATCACTTCTATACATTGTACAAATCGTTTTCCTTTAAACAAAGTTGGATTTTGCTATTGCAATTCTCACGTTCTGTTAATTTTATTAAAATGTAAAATTTCCCCCATCAGCCCTCGATCAGCATTCACATGTTACTAAGAGAAGGAAATAGCATAAGGCTTAGGAAGAAGAATACAGAATTCCTTACTGAGAGACGATTACCTACAGTAACCAGTATGTTGCTCATGAAGAGCAGAAGAAACTCCTGGCAGAAGTTGGGGGGTGGGGGTGGGGCAAGGGACTCACCTGGCTGTGATAATAACCAGGCACACCTAGTTTGCAGGCATCCACGTTGAGAGGTTCTTTCATCTTGTTCATGACACAGCACTGCCGAGGCCAGGGATAGTCGGCATCGTTATTCTCCGTCCGGAAGGCAGATGTGTATTTCTGCCAGTCTGATGGGCCATTCACACCACAGCAACCATCCTGTCGGCAGATGAGAGATACAAAATGCTCTTCCATGGTCCTTATTAGAGCCATCAATGCAGCAGCTGAGATTTTATGGTGAATGAAAATATAAAAAGTGTACCATAGTTTACATTTACTAAAAGTGCCTCAACGAGAGCTGAAGGTATTGATAACTTACATTTTAGAGTTTGTAAGATATATTTGTATTTATTACTTTACTAGCCCTGAATGGGCTCTGTAACATTTGATAGGTCATTTAAACTCTCTAAACTTCAATTTCCTTCATTGTAAAATTGGGATAAATAAAGTACCTACCTCATAGAGCTGTTGTGAGAAGTAAATTAATTAATACACTTAATATGTTTAGTACTCTGCTTGGTCCATAGTAAACTCTCAATAAATACTAATACTTAAGAAATACAATACTAATATCTATATACAACAATGCAAAAGAGGCATAAATAGGCTAATCCTATCTAATAAAAGAGTAGTATGCAAATTGACTATCACTCCAACCCACAAGATGGCCACCCCCATGTGGTCAAAGATGGCTGCCCCCATGTGGACACAAGATGGCCACCACAAGATGGCCAGCAGGGGAGGGCAGTTGGGAGGGACCAGGCCTGCAGGGGAGGGCAGTTAGGGGCAACCAGGCCTGCAGGGGTGCACAGTTAGGAGTGACCGGGCCAGCAGAGGAGGGCAGTTGGGGGCGACCAGGCCAGCAGGAGAATGCAGTTGGGGGTGACCAGGCCTGCAGTGGAGGACAGTTAGGGGCAACCAGGCCTGCAGGGGAGGGAAGCTGGGGGCAACCAGGCCTGCAGTGGAGGACAGTTAGGGGCAACCAGGCCTGCAGGGGAGGGCAGTTGGGGGTGACGAGGCCAGCAAGGAAGGACAGTTAGGGGTGACTGGGACAGCAGGGGAGGGTGGTTGGGAGGGACCAGGCCTGCAGGGGAGGACAGTTAGGGGCGACCAGGCTGGCAGGGGAGGGCAGTTAGGGGCAATTGATACTGCAGGAGAGCAGTTAGGCATTGATCAGGCTGGCAGGGTAGTGATTAGGGGGTGATCAGGCTGGCAGGCAGAAGTGGTTAGGGGCAGTCAGGTAGGCAGGCAGGCAAGTGGTTGGGAGCCAGCAGTCCTGGATTGGAGAGGGTGCAGGCTGGGCTGAGGGACATCTCTCCCACCCTCTCCCCCCGCATGAATTTCGTGCAATGGGCCTCTAGTATTTCATATGAAAAAACTGAGAATCAGAAAATTAAAATTTCTAGTGGTGAAGAGATTATGACTAATTCTTTTTGTTTTACTTTTCTATATTTTTAACATTTTTTTCTGCAGTAAATATGTATTACTTTTATAATGAGAGAAAATAAAATGAAAAAATAATCTAAGCCTGTGACACACAGCTGTGCCCCTACATAGGAAAGATCTATTAACACATAGCTAACTTCCTTACACTCTGGACAGAATTGAGGATGGAGGATAAAACACAACTCACATCACTTTTCTTCCATTTTATAAATTCTGCTAGAATACTTCAAGGGAATAAATGAAACCTATGGGCCTCTCTCAAGTTTTACAATAAATATACTCAAACAGAGTTGATGGTAAATCAACTACCTTTAAAGCATGTCCCTTTTTGCCAGTGGATTATGGAAAATATTTTACCAAAGAAAATAATTATCCTGTATTTTGACCTGAGCATTTTGGGCAAAGATGGTTAAGCTTGGGTCAAGCGTATTTCCGACTAGATTTTAAAAAGTTGGTACATGGAATTTTCAAATGTGTGAACATTTACATTTTCATTTGAGGAGCTTAATTCTTGCTAACAAGAGAATGATAGAAAGTGAAAAAGTGGCCAATGAACTGAAGGTCCAAAGAGGGTTAAAAAAAGTTATTGGAATGGGAATATTAAAATACATGAAAGAAATTATAGAATGGGGGGCGGTGAGAGAATTCAAAGAAAGGGTGAGGCCATGAGGGAGTTTACTGATGACAGACTATGAAATGTTGGTGTTGGGGTGGTGTTAGGGGTGGGGTTTGGGAGCAGTGTGAGAGTTGGGCTATGTAGGGGATAAGAATTTACATAAGTACAGCAATGGAGAGGTGGTAATATTCTGAAATACTTGGATTTTTATGACATTTGAGGTAAACTTGGATATGAAGTAGAGACAACTGGGTGACCAAGTCAAGTCATGACCCTTGGTCCTTAGCTGGACTGGTCCATGGAGGTGTGAGAAGGTACTAAATAAGCAAATAGACAGTGACTGCCACTTGAGTTCACTGTGAGGCAGCGGAGGCAACACTTTTCATTTTAATATAAGTGATGCCTGAATTCTAAGAGGCAAAGTGTGTGATTAATCTAAGTTTCTTGAACATGTCATTATCCCTATCCATGCAAGCTAATCAACATCATGGCTTGAAATAAATATAGATCCAGGGATCCCTCTGAGTCATGTGTACAACTCTTGTCCCCTGCTGGTAAATAAGAGCATCATATGCACTTGCCTACGTCAAGTCCCTTTGTGAAGGAAATCCCCTTAGCGGCTGTCGTCCCCACCCTTTCACTTCACTCCCAGCCATACAAACACCCTTGGGGACTTTTCTGGGCACAAAATGGCATCTTCCCATGATCACAGGTATTACCTGGAGCATAAGCCTGTCCCAGGTTCGGGTGACTCCGTTGTTTTTCCACTGGTCATCGTTGTTTGGAGGGCTGTTGTTTTGGTACCTCTCCAGCATCTGCTTCAGGAAGAGGTTGGGTGTGAACTACAGAGGGAGGAGGCAATACAAGAGAGAGAGTTCGTTAGCACACTTACCCCCAAGGAGGCAAAGTGATTTGCTCGGCCCATTGCTGTGGGCACTGAACACTGTCTCCTGGAGTAAATATTGTGCTCAGAGGCACTGACTAGGGGCAGGGGTGAGTATGGGGCTGCTCTGGATGGCTTGGCTGAAGTCCCCATGTAGGGAGAAATCCTCATCTTCAAAGAAATCCCCAGGAGACCGGGGTGGACAGGCATTGCAGGGTGGCTCAGGCTAGGGATTGGAGAAAAGAAAAGAAAACAAGATGCTGAATTGAGAGGAAGTTTTAGATGTGGTGATTGGTGATTCTCCTGTTGGGGAGCAGTGGCCCTGGCACAGTGGTGAAGAGCATGGGGTTACAAGCTTGGACCATGGGAGTCACACTGCCTGGACTCAGGATTTCTGCCTTTGACTTTCCAGCTGTGTAACCTTGGACAAGTTACTTTACCTTGTTAGGTCTCATTTTTTTCATCTATAATTGACAATAGTGATAATAACCATTTCATAGGGTTATTATTTGGATTAAATAAAATTATATATTTATTAGAGGCCTGGTGCACAAATTCATGCACTGGAGGGGTCCAGCCGTCCCACCTAATGGGAGCCATCGGGGGCGGGCCGGCTGGGGAAAGGGGCCACGGCTGTTTTGGTTGTTTTGCCATTCAGTCAATTTGCATATTACCCTTTTATTATATAGGATTATTAATGTGCATATTAGAGTGCCTGGTTTGGAGTAAGAGCTTAATACATGTTAACTATTATCTTATTACGATAATGATGATCTGCATGATCATTTTGCTCTGTGCTCTTGGGATTTACTCACAAAGTCGCGTTGTGTTGCTGCTGTGATACAAGATGCCACTTCAAAGCCATAGACGATAAACATCAGAATGAAATACTGGAAGGAAAGCATTGAACAGACTGTCAAATTACAGCGGGAAGACTGGGAGCGGGGAGGGAGGTAAGAGATCATCCGAAGGACTTGTATGCATGCATATAAGCATAACCAATGGACACAAGACACTGGGGGGTGAAGGCATGTATGGGAGTGGGGTGGGGGGGCAATGGGGGATATGGACACATGTAATACCTTAATCAATAAAAAAATTTTAAAAATATACTTAACAAAAACAAAACTAACAATTGAAAAGATGTTGTTTAACTGTATAACTATTATTAGCTCTAGAGAAACCAGGACATTTGTACATTAAAGTCAATGTATTCAAATACACACACACAAAAAAGTTAGATTTACCTCCAAGGGAAAATTTTTTAAAACAAATAATTGTTTTTTCAGTACAGAGGTGGGCAAAAGTAGGTCAACAATAATAAGAAATAATACAAGAATAAACTCTGCTTTATGTACTCAAACTGTAAGCCTACTTTTGTCCACCCCTGTATAGTCATATAAATATAATCATCCAATTATTTATTTATTAAACATTTTTAAAATTTTTTTTTTATTGATTTCAGAGAGGAAAGGAGAGGGGGAGAAAGATAGAGAAACATTAATGATGCCTCCTGCATGCCCCCTCCTGGGGATTGAGCCTGAAACCCAGGCATGTGCCCTGACCGGGAATTGAACTGTGACCTCTGGGTTCATAGATTGATGCTCAACCACTGAGCCACACTGGCCAGGCAATCATACAATTATTCACATGGTTATTCAACAAACCCTTGTTGATCAGCTGCTTGGAGCTAATCAGCTCAATTCTTTCCTTTTCCTCAGAGAACAAACGCCCATTGAATATAGAGCTTTCTCAGTCCAGTCTCCTGCATTTCTATTTTAACCGAGAAAAACAAATACAAGAGAATGAACTGATGTGTGTACACGTGTGTGTGCGTGTTTATGTGTGTGTGGCACGCATGTGCACATGTGGCCCTCACACCACACTGCCTCTATTTAGGTCTGGAAAATACCTGAACAAACGACCCCTGAATCTGGGATGATGACTATTTGCAAGAGTTCTGTGTCTGCTTTCTTCAGCCCTGCATACACAATTTTAGATCTTGTGTTCTTCTGGAAAGGGTACCTCAGTCAGTGTTGGTGGGAGAATGCAGGGAAACCTGTTCTTCCCCTGAGCACTAGGCCCAGAGGAAAGCTTTGGCTGAAGGGTAAACAGCAGGAGCACCTCCAGAGGCCTCACAGCATTTTCCTCCCTGTATTAGCTGCTGTCTTGCTCTTTGTCAAGAGCTTGGCTGGATTCTGTGAAAGAAGCTCAGGAACCCCTTGAGACTCTCTGGGAAGGAGGCACGGGGTGCAGATGTTTTCTGCGTCAGCCCCTGGTAGGGTGTCCTGCTCCTTCTCTTTGGGGGCATGGTGAAGAGTGTTCTCTTCCCACTCAGTTCTCCTGGCCATGTCAGGCACACACGACTGGCCCACTGTGAGACTGAGATGCAGCTGAAGCATGTCTCTAGGGACATCTGTCCCTCCCCTACCTTTCCCTGCATTCCTTTCCCCACCCTCCGAAAGTGGGGGCTTTTGCCTGGAACTAAGTCACACTAAGGAACCAGAGAATGTAAATGGTCTGCATTCCCTGGGTGCCAGCACAAGGTCAGAGCACAGGAAGAGTGAACCAACAAGCATCTAAGTTGCCGGACTGGTTCCATAAACATGGAACTCAGGTCCGGCAGCCTTGGGGTAGGAGAGTTGTTTCAGGATGGGGCGTTGGGGGTGGACCCCATCACAGTGTAAGAAACTACTATCTTGAGCCTGGGGGCAGAGAGTAAAGGTCTTGACCCAGTGCCGAGGGGTCTTAGATCTGCCGATTTTTGAAAAATATCTCAAATTTACTTTCTCTGCAAAGACAGGACTTGTGGTTTGGGGCCAAAGAGCCTCTGTAGGTGCCCAGAGTCAGAGCCTCCACAGGTAGGTGGGAGCTGAGGCTGTACCCTAGGCCGGATGCATCAAGCTCTTCTGGGATCCCTGGAAAGCAGAGGGAATGTGAAACACTGTAAGCACAGGACAACACACAAAATCATTGGCCTTGAGCTAAAAACTATCAGAAAAGGCTCGTTTTCTTTGAAAACTTCATGCATATTTTGGATTTTATATGTTAACCTTAAATCTTGTATTTTGTATCCAAGTCTTAATACTAATACTACAGTAGTATTTTAAATCTCTCATTGTTAAGAGAAAAAAATCTAATTATGAAGTTCTCACTCTGTCCTTTGGCCTATTAACTCTTGGCTGTACCAGTTGGGTGCATGCAGTTGGAGAAGCACAGGTCTGGAAAGTATTCAACAGGGTCACCCCTGGGGGTCTCCCCTTTGGGTTCCCTATACTGGAGTCTTCTGCACTTGTGATATGAGAAGGCATCCTTGCCCCACTGGGTCACCCTTCACTGCAGGGAGAGTCTGCCCCTCCCTCTCCCATCTCACCTGGCACCCTCTGCTCCCCTTACCCCACGAAAGCATTGTGCTCAGGGAAGAAGAAACAATCCATCCCCATCCATCCAAGAGACAACTGTAGAGAGATTTAAGGTCTTACCGCCAGAAGAAGTTTCCTGCTAGACTTTACGATGCCTACGATGCCTAGCACGGACAGGCAGAAGAGGCAGATGCCAACGAACATGCCGATCCAGGCTGCCCCATAAATGTCATCATTGTCAGTGGCTTCAAGCAGTGGGTAGAGGCTGTGTTGGTCTGATACAAAGAAGATGCACTCGGCGGTCAGTGCGATGCCACACATCTGGGGGCAGAAGGGCTTCTGTCAGGCTGGTGGGAGAGCAGCATTGGGAAGGGATGCAGAAGTGGGGGGTAGGAGGGAAGAGAGACTGACTCTATCCCCTGCAAAGGTTTCAGCAACTGATTCAAACTCCTCATTGTCAGGAAATCAAACAGCTCCTTCCAGCCTACTAATTGGTTGCATGCCTCCATCCATATGTTGCTCTCATTGCTATTTGGGAAAAGACCCAATTTCAGACCATTATAAAGTTTTTGGGGCATGAGCCACTCAAACAATGTCTTCTTGTATGACAACAATTTCCCACCTCCACACCATCATCCAAATTCCCGGATTGTAATATTGTAACTGGTCCTGGTCATCTCTATCAGTGCCAGCAAACCACTGAATGTTAGAGCTGGAAAGAACCTTAGTGATTATCTTTCCCACCTTCTGAGTCACATGGAGTCAGAAGCAGGGCTGGGCCCAGAGCCAGCGGTCCTGATTCCTCCCTGCTCTCCCACCATAGCGTGTCTCACAGCCTGGCCTCTGAGCTACTCTCACATCCCTCAGTGGCCTCTGTGTGATGAGAACAAGCAGACACCAACATTTGCCCCCAAAAGCCTTAAAAGCAGAGTCCCATGAAATCAAATGAAGGTGAAACAGGAAACACCAGAGCGGGTATGTGGTGGGAGTGTTTGGACGCCGACCATGACCAACGTGGCCCCCTTTACATTCCTCTGCTTTAAACTTAAGAAGGAAATATCTATTTTTTTCAACCTATTCTTTTGATATATTACATAGCTATCTACGATTATTTATAAGTTAAATTTGAACTAGTATATTTCACTAACACATTTCTTAAACTGAAGAAAAGATGTAGGGAGCCAGTAATATATATCATTAATTTCCTTTAAACTTTTACTTTTTAAAAAGATTTAAAAAAACCAAGTTTTAGAGAAAGAAAGGGAGAGAGAGAGAGGTAGAGAAACACCAATGTGAGGAAAACATTAATAGGCTGCCTCCTGTATGCCCCCCACTGGGGATTGAGCCCATATTCCAGGCATGTGCCCTGACCAGGAATCAAATTGGCAACCTTTGGTGCACAGGACGACACCCAACTGAGCCACACCAGCCAGGGAAAAACTTTCCCTTTTAATTGATCTAAAATCATGATTACAGAAAGAACAGAATTGCCTGAAAAAATACTCATTACTTACACCAAAAATCACATTTCCAAAAATCAGCAGGCCCTGAAAGCAACGAACGGTGGAGTCATCTTTGGCCATCTTCAGGATTTCCCCCAAGCTGGAGACACAGTTGAGAATATTACAACTTAATAGGCACAGGTGACAAATACCACTGCAAGTTTTATAACATGATTAAGTCACACAATGGTGTTTTGCCTTCTCTTTTCAAAGCATCCAAACCAAAGTCATGAAATCATTTAGCAATGGAGGAAATTTGGTCACTAAACTTAGTAATTACTGTAATTTGATAAAGAAAAAAAGAGTCAAGCTTGCCAAAGTCTGATTAGTATTTTCAGGAGTTCTATAAGGTGTGGAATAACAGACTGCATACTTCTGAGTGATGAACTGAGGTCCCACAAGTCAACAAAGGAAGACCTGAGGTGGCGATGACGGGGTGGGGCTGAGGCTCACGGAGGGGCCTTCGGACGAAACCCAAAGGGTTGACCAGAGTTGGCAGTTGGTTCCTGGAGGGACTATAGGCAGTTGTTAAAAACCATTATTTTCAGAATATTTTGTTATCTTCAAAAATAGTTGGCACTTGATCTTTGGATTTATGAACTTGTTTCTGTCTCATTTTGTTGGTTCATTTGTTTTTTAGAGTCCACATAGAAGTGAAATCAGAGAACAAATTGTTGGTTGCTAAAGGGGAGGGGAGAAGAGTGAAAAAGGGGGGGATAAAGGAGGGTAAATTTCCATTTATTAAATAAGTCATGGAGATGTAATGTACAGCATAGGGAGTAGAGTTGATTCTATTGTAAAAACTATGTACCGTGAGTGCTTACTAGACTTATTGTGGTGATCACTTTGTAAAGTATATAAATGTTGAATCACTCTGTCGTACACCTGACACTAATATAATACTCCATGTCAATGATAATTAAAAAAATAAATTCCTAAAACAGTAATTAGCAAATAAAAAAGTACATTGTTACCTTAGAGGAGGAGTGGGAGAAAAGAGGAACTAGCATACTTAGTTACTTCACATGCCACTGCACTAGGTACTATATATACTGTCATCTAAGTCTCATAACCCAATTAGGTAGAAACGGGAAAAAGGTGAAGAGGCTCATGTTGCAGATGAGAACATTAAAGCTTTCATTTAGGTAAACTGAGTTCCTGGCATTTTACAACCAGTACGTGCAAGAGCTAGGCTGGAGATTTTGGTCTGTGTGACTCCAGAGCTCAGGCTCAGTGCTTTGTATGGCCCTGAAAATGAGTGGGCTTCTCCCTCCCCTAGGACTCTCGGGAAGGAACACAAGGGTAAGTGTTTGGCTCTTGCCCAGGAATCACCTTGAGAAGAGCCATCCACATCTTTCCATGTTTTAGTAATTAAATTAAAGAACCACTCACTTCATGCATTCATGCTTTAAATAAAATTGTATTAAATGATACAAGCTGTGTTTTGAGGTATACATAGAAATAAAATGTCAGGGAAATAGTGGTAGTCTAGGATTTTATGCTCCAGTAGGGAAGCTGAGATATGTGTCTAAAGAGTTATAATACAGCTAGGAAGACTCTAAGTAGAGTTCCGAGGAGGGGAGCTGTAAGCCTTGAAGAATATGTATGGTTTTTGATAAGCAGCCTAGTGGTGGGTGGGTGACATTCCAGGTAAAGGAAAGGTCAGGGACTAGAGCCCGGAAGAGCCAGGAGCCCGTGAGATTGCAATCTAGTCAGTTTGGCTGAAGTCTCAGGTTGTATGGAGATCAGTGGGAGACAAGCCTTTTATGTGGCTCAGCCCTTGCTAAATTTGAACTTCATTGTTACGCTCTATTGTAAGTACTAACCACCCTCCAAATAATCTTAAACATCTCTAAATGTTTTCCCTTTCCTGTTCACCTGAGTAGCTGTGAGAACTAAGACTTAAAATTTATGTGTTTTTGGCTCAGAATCGGGCACATAGTGGGCCCTCCATCAATGTTTGCTGAATAAATAGAAGAATCTGGCCATTGTTACAAGACCCCTAGGTGTGGTTTCTGCTTAGAAATGCCGTTCATTTATTTCTGCTTGGAAATGTCATTGCATGCTTACAGTGTCACTCACGCTTTCCGAGATTGTTACACTTAGAATGAGAGGAGTCCGAGGGCCCAGAAGGAGTTAATGCACAAACTGCACCGAGGGGAGCCTCACTCATGGAGCTGGGTGGGTCACATCGTAAAACTCATGGCTGGTATGCACAGACGTTGCTCCTGACCAGTTGGGTTACCATCTGAACTTGATACATAAGTAAATAGACCGTGAAAGGTAGAAGTTCAGACAACACACGTATAGAGAGTAAAGGGCAAGATTCTGGGGAGGCCAAATTCAGCACCATTATCAACCACTGCTGAGTAGGCACCCATTTGCCAAATGGCAGTCTATTTGTGGTGATTAGTTGGGCCTAAAGAACAGAAAATGCACAATTTGTTTTTTCAACAAAGTGTGATTATAGCAACATGATTCAATGCAAACATGACTGCACACAGGGAATAAAGGGGGAAATAGGGCCGTGGAGAAAAGGAAGAAGTCAGAGAGGGGCTTTATTGGTCCAGAGAGGAGCTGGAGGGACCCTGAAAAGGGATTTGGCCCCCGTGAGCCAATTATGTCCCATAACACCCACACTTTCTCAAAGGCGATTCTGCCACACAGTTTTAAAAGGGGGAGAGATACTGGATACTCTGGGAGAATTGTAAGTCAGACTCAGGGTGGAAAAATGCAGATAAGAGAGGGAGAAGAGAAGGAAAGAGATAGATAGGAGCTTGGTTTGAGTGAAAAGAAGAGTGAGTTGAGAAAATCCAGACAAGCAAGTGGTAGGAAATGCCAGGAGGCATGGCTGTGGGTTGATGTCTGTAAGGCAGGAGTGGATCCATGCATAAGATATTCGGAAGTTGCAGATCACTAGATTTTTCTCCCTTTCTGCTTTGCATCCTCTTCTCCTTCAGGCTCTTCACATCAGTGGCACATAATAACTTAGAAAGTCACTCTTGTTTTTTAAATTAACAAAATGATGCTAAAAGCTGTCATTTAACAACCACATGCTCAGCACTTATGATCATCCTCTCAACAGACGCGAGAGCTGGTATTTTTACCAAAATCTGTATTAGGTTCGTATTGCTGCTGTAACAAATTACCATGAACTTAGTGGCTTACGATGGAGTATTACTCAGCCATAATAAAAGATGAAATACTGTCATTTGCACCAACACGGATGGACCTTGAGAATATTATGCTAAATGAAGTAAGCCAGACAGAAAAAGCTAAGAACCACATGATTTCACTCAGATGTGGGATATAAAACTGAAACTCATAGACACGACAACAATATGGTGGTTACCAGTGGGAAGGG
Organism: Plecotus auritus; assembly: GCF_963455305.1. Lineage (NCBI taxonomy): Eukaryota > Metazoa > Chordata > Mammalia > Chiroptera > Vespertilionidae > Plecotus > Plecotus auritus. Next base: position 166,555,570 of record NC_137771.1, on the reverse strand, counting down.
GGAGGGTAGTAAAGGGGACCAAATATATGGTGAAGGAAGATGATTTGACTTTGGGTGGTGGGCACACAATGCAATCAATATATAGATCATGTATCATAGAAATGTACACTTGAAACCTATATGATCTTATTAACCAATGTTATCCCAATAAATTTAATTAAGAGAGAGAGAGAGAGAGAGAGCGAGAAAGAGAGAGAGAGAGACAGAAGAAAGATAAAGCAACCAACCCACACAAATGTATTCTCTTAGGGTCCTGGAGTCAGAAGTGTGAAATGAGTCTCACTGGGTCAAAATCGAGGTGTGAGCAGACCTGCCCTATTCCTGGAAGGTCTAGGGGAGAACCTGCCTTGTTATCATTTTGCAGATGAAGAAAAGGAAGCTTGAAGAGATCCCTTTGCTCACCCACATTGCTAGAAAATGCAAAAGCTGCTATTCAAACCCAGGTCTGCCAGCTCCGGATCATTTCCTTAATGCGCTGCAGCTTATAAAGTCCTGTCCCATAGCTAGTACTTTCAGTAGAAAAAGAAACACCTAGTCACTTCCTTGCCAACCCCAGGAACAGAGTGAGCAGACACATTTCCCTGCTCAGGCGATCCAGCCTCTGCAAAAGTCAGAACCACCAACCAGGCCTCTCTTCAATCACTTCCCCAGGATCTTGTCTCCTCAGCCCCTGACACTGCACTAATGTTTGCACATTTGCCCCAAACCCACACGTTTGTTTTTCCAGGAAACCTGTCTAGATGTCTATCACCCACCCCCCTGGGACTGAAATCCTTGGATGTAAAAGGTACAAATGTACAGGTCAGTGTGAGAGTCCACATTTCATGGCCTCTCCTTGGTCACTTATGTTTAGATGTGGTTGGTATCTAAGGAACATAAAACATTTGTTCCACCCTCCAAACAGCCACAAATGTCAAGAGGGAGGGCGGTTGGGGAGCCAGGTCTAGGCTTCCAGTGGTTGGCTCACAGCTGTGGTGCTAGGCTCATGGCCGTGGTCCCATGGTGAACACACTGGACCCGGCCTCAGAACACCTGGATCCAGACCCCAGCCTGGTACGTCCTTACTGTGTGATCCTGGGCAATGCCCTCAGTGTCTACTTGTGCATTTATCAAATGGGTGAAACACACGTACTTGAGGGGATTGTGACCACTAAGATGAAAGATGCAGAAGTGGTTGGCAACACTAAAATTATTTACAAGCATAAGAAATTATGAATAAACCAAGATGGCGGCATAGGTAAGCACCTAAACTGCTGCCTCGCACAATTTTAAAACTACAACTAAAAGACAGAACGGACACCATCCAGAACCACAGGAAAGCTGGCTGAGTGAAAATTCTACAACTAGAAGGAAAGAGAAAAGCTCACAGAGAATTGGAGGTACAGCAAAGGGTCTTTGTGCACACAGAGAGGAAGGGTGGCTGAGAGCCTGGCTGACTTTCTCTGGCGGAAGGGGGAAGGAAGCCCCCGACCACACTGAACCCCAGTTCTGACTGCACTGAACCCCAGTCCCGGGTGAAACCCCGTGGACCCAGGCTCATACAGGGGGAGTCTGGACTGTCAGGTAGAGAGAAAGGCACCCGGAGACTCGGAGACCTGGGGGAGACACGGGGGAGCCCCGGCAGGCAGGGTTCTGGAGGCGCGCACACCAGTGTGCACAAAGGCTGCGGAGGTTGCAACAGGCTTTCCCTAGCAGAAGGGAGTCCGAAGCTCCTGACTGCACTGAACCCCAATTCTGACTGCACTGAACCCCAGTTCCAGGTGAGCCCCTGGGGACCTGCGCTCTTACGGGGGGAATCTGGACTCTCGGGCAGAGACTCGGGAGCCAGGGAAGGCAGAGGTCTGCAGGTGCGCGCATGCCAGTGCGCACAAAGGCTGCGGAGGTTGCTACAGGCTTTCCCTAGTGGAAGGGAGTCAGAAGCTCCTGACTGCACTGAGCCCCAGTTCGGACTGCACTGAACCTCAGTTCCAGGAGAGCCCCTGGGGACCCACGCTCTTGTGGGGGGAATCTGGACTCTCGGGCGGAGACTCGGGAGCCGGGGAAGGCAGAGGTCTGCAGGCGCGCACACGCGCAAGGGCAAGGCTGACTGGAAGCCAAGACTGTCTGCTCCACCCTGAGATTCCACCCCATCCAAGCTGAGCACAGAGGCTATTGCAATTTGGCAAGTCTAATCCTATAAGGCTGTCTCCAGCACCGAACTTCTCCCAGCGTAGACACAGCTGATCCTTACAGCCAACTGGCCTGGAGGTCAATTCCTCCCAGTGATACCAACAACAATCAAGACTTAACTACAACAAGGCTGTACACACAGTCCACAAAGGGGTGCACCAAGAGTGTCCACCTCAGGTTAACTGGGGAGGCCGACCCACTGGGCCATATAGGAAACCTAGCACACAAATCTACCCTACCAACTCAGGGAATCAGTGAAAATGCGGCGTCAAAGAAACAGATCACAAATGAAAGAAATGGAGGAAAACAAACGACTGGATATAGAATTCAAAACCACGGTTATAAGGCTTTTCAAGAATATCCTAGAAAAGGCTGATAAATATAACGAGACCCTCGAAGATATGAAAAAGGACCAACTAGAAATTAAACATACACTGACTGAAATAAAAAATATTATACAGAGACCCAACAACAGACTAGAGGAACACAAGAATCAAGTCAAAGAATTGAAATACAAAGAAGCAAAAAACACTCAACCGAAAAAGCAAAAAAAATCCAAAAAGTTGAAGATAGTGTAAGAAGACTCTGGGACAACTTCAAGCGTACCAACATCAGAATTATGGGGGTGCCAGAAGAAGAGAGAGAGCAAGATACTGAAAACCTATTTGAAGAAATAATGACAGAAAACTTCCCCCACCTGGTGAAAGAAATAGACTTACAAGTCCAGGAAGCGCACAGAACCCCAAACAAAAGGGATCCAAAGAGGACCACACCAAGACACATCATAATTAAAATGCCAAGAGCAAAAGACAAAGAGAGAATATTAAAAGCAGCAAGAGAAAAACAGTTAATTACCTACAAGGGAGCACCCATACGACTGTCAGCTGATTTCTCAACAGAAACTATTCAGGCCAGACGGGAGTGGCAAGAAATATTCAAAGTGATGAATAGCAAGAACCTACAACCAAGATTACTCTACCCAGCAAAGCTATCATTCAGAATTGAAGGGCAGATAAAGAGCTTCACAGATAAGAAAAAGCTAACGGAGTTCATCACCACCAAACCAGTATTATATGAAATGCTGAAAGGTAATCTTAAAGAAGAGGAAGAAGAAAAAAGTAAAGATAAAAATTATGAACAACAAATACATATCTATCAACAAGTGAATCTAAAAATCAAGTGAATTAAAAACCTGAGGAACAGAATAATCTGGTGAATATAATAGAATCAGGGGCATAGAAAGGGAGTGGACTGATAATTCTCAGGGGGAAAGGGCTATTGGGGTGTTCAGGAAGAGACTGGACAAAAATCATACACCTATGGATGAGGACAGTGGTGGGGGGGAGGTAAGGGCAGAAGGTGGGGTGGGAACCGGGTGGAGGGGAGCTATGGGGGGAAAAGGAGAAACAATTGTAATAATCTGAATAAAGATTTATTTAAAAAAAAAGAAATTATAAATAATAACCAGGGGACATTTAAGAAGGGCCACTGGTGACCCCTGGGGCCTAGGAGGGAGGTTCTGCATAAATGGTCCCACCATCAAGGGCTCTGAGGGCGGGGGAGTCTCTTTGGGAGAGAAAAAAAAAGCTTCCCAGTTGTGCTTGGGTTGTGGCCAGGGTCAGGTACCAGGCAGCACGTCCCGTCTGTATGGGAGAGGCCCTTTGTGCATTCCATCAGCATTCCTGAGCGGGTAACACCCGCCATCCGGCCTCATCCCTCTGGCTTTGGCCAGGTGATGCAGAGATGAGCTCTGAGGTTCTGTCTCCTCTGGACCGGGGCTGTTTTCTCCCTGACGCAGACATTTCTCAGGGAGGACCCTGTTCTGCTCCCCTTGTCCCTTCTTTCCTCCTGGTATCAACCTAGGAAGGGCTTGTCCTGCATTTCACTACAAGAGTCTCCAAAGCAGGAGAAGGCACTGGCGCCCTGTTTTATTTGCCTTTCTAGGTCCAAGGTGGTACAGTGCTTGCGACATAGTAGGCCCGCAGTAAATTATTTTGCTAAATTAAAGGGCAGATAAAGTAAATTTTTAAAAATGTGTATTTGAATGGGTGAAGGAATATATGTGTGCAAACTTTGCCTAGACCTTTATTGCAGAGCTGGCTAGAGTATGGTGAGGTGGAAAGGACATGGGCTTTGGGCAGATCAGAGTTTGAATCTCAACTCCACCCCTTAACAGTTTTGTGACCTCAGGTAGTTACTCAATTTGTTGAACCTTATTTCTAAATGGACATTGTAATACTTAACTAGAAGGGTTACTGTGAAAATTAAATGAGACTATATGTGAAATTCTAACACAATATTACCCGTACAATATTAACTTCCTTTACTTTTTCCTCAGTTACTTGAATCAGACAGACCAGAGCTAATAGACTATTGCATGGTGAAGGTACCTAAAACTAGTGGTTTAATTTTGTTTTAAAGCAGAGCCATATTTTCAAAAGGAATATGATTTCAATATGTAACTCTAATATATATAAGTAGGTAAAAATCTGGCTGAAATAAGAGTAGGGAGTCTGGGCCTCACAGAGCTTCCCCTAATCAGCCCTAAACTTCCTAACCACGTGGCTAGCCCCAGAGTGCCTGAAAACCACTATTCTAGAATCAACAGAAAAGAAGCATGAAGGGAAGTTACTGAGCTCAGAGGGAAGTTACCCAACAATTTAGAAGACACTCAAGAGTGAAGTTGGAAAACCCTGGTTGAAATGTGTACATTGATATTACATAGTCTCTGCATCAAAGACCCCCACTGAGAGGAAAGTTCCTAGGAAAGGCTCCTTCCTGGAGAAGTGGGGCGAGTGAATTTGCTCCTGTAGCAGAGAAGCTGGAAAGGCCTCCAGGAAGGGCTGCAGCCCTGATACCCTCAGAGGAAAGGCAACGCGATTTCTATGAAAGAAAACAATCAGGTCTGGCTAACCTTTTAGAGTTCTTTGAAAGCTATTATATTTTTGTACTTGGGCCAGACTAATGAACTTATATAAGTAAAAAAAAAGAAAATAAAAAAAGAAAAAGAAAAACTTTGGTAAAGTTTCACACCAATGGCTATTAAGTTCTGAATTTGTTGACCTTCCCAGAGAAGACAGGCATGGAGAGAGGACAGAAGGGATGGACAAAAAGGGTGTCCTCTGGGCCTGCAGTCATAGTGCCTTAAGAGGTTAATGACTTCTTAAGTTTTGTCTCTGCCTGCCTGACAAGGAAGTATCGAAATGAACACTATGTCAGGGTCAACTTTATTTGTCAGCTTAACTAGTTGTTTGGTCACATACCTGTCTAGGTATCTTTGTGAAGATATTTTTTAAGATAGGGTTAACATTTAAGTCAGACTTTGAGTTAAAGCCCATCAGTCAAAGGGCTTAAGAGCAAAGACTGAAGTTTCCTGAAGAAGAGGCAGTTCTTCCTCAAGATCACAGCATAGAAACCCTGTGTGAGTTTCCAGTGTGCAGATTTCAGACTCAAGGCAGCAACATTAACTTCTTACCTGACTTGTCTGCCCGGATGCAGATTTCTGACTTGCCCATAATCACATGAGCCAATTCCTTAAAATAAATCTCTGTCTCTTTCTCGGTTCTTCATAGAAACAGAACAAACAGTATACATACATATACATACATATCCTATTTGTTCTGTTTCTATTTGTTCTGTTTCTGTGAAGAACCCTGAATAATACACCCCTCAATTTGGGTTGACTGCTATTTTTGATAGAAGCAAACATGATCATTCTCTGATGTTTCCTGAGACAGTTTTACCCTTTCCTTCCAATTCCTACTGACAGCTCCTAACTCTGGCTCCGATGAATTCAACGGTTTTTGTTTCCATTCCACACAGTGCATCCAGGGTGAACTTCTGAAGCAGAGGTTCTCAAATGATCCTACAGAGCACAGATGTTGCCCCTACTGGGCCAACATGTTTTGAGCCAAAACGAAATAATTGCAGTCATTTCATAATTTGGAGAAAAATTAATGATAAAAATTTGTCATTTTAAGCATTTTTCTCTCACAAATTTTTCTTAAATCTGGGTGCTTGTTACCACCTGTCTAGCTAGAATCTAGTTTATAAGTATGAATGTAAGCCAAAATGATCTACTTAATTATTTTTAATTTAATTTATCAACACTTTGTGGTGTTCCAAAAAATCAAACATGCCCTCTAAGTGCCAGACAGTCTTGAGAGCCACTGTTCTAAAACACAGCTCTGATTTCATATCACTCCCCGCTTAAACACCCAGAAAGGCTCCCTATACCCTTCATTCAAAGGAGAGCCCTGGAGAGCTCCCATTGTACCTACAGCTCTGCCACAGGACCCTTCTTACTTCCTGTCGCCAGATGGCTCCTCTTACCAACCCATTCTCTCTTGTGGACCAATCTCTTCAAATCCAGATTTCTCCTGAATTAGAAAACGTTTTGTTTCCTTTTGCCTGCATCTACTTTATTTGTCCAGACCCAACTATTTCATTCTCCTGGGAGAGAGGTTGGCCAACCTAAGCAATAAAGCTCATGCTCCTTAGCTTCTATTCAAGACAGTACAGTCAGATTTCAAAGGGCCTGCTGCTTGTCTTCTGCTGCCCTCAGGGCCCTGATCCTGTGTTCAGGTTCTGTTTAGGTTGTCTCTCCCTGTGGGATGATCCCTTCTCCTATTTCTGCCTATGGAGCTCTTTGCCATTGTCTGAAGCTCAGTTGAAAAACCTCTTCTTTCCCCAAGTACCCTTGCCCTAAGTTATTCTTTCTTCCCCACCTTCCTTTCTTTGCAGCCTCTAACAGCTCTCCAGACATGACCTGTTTGGTGGATATGTGAGTGTGGCTTTTCTTCTTTAGTCTCCGCCATGGCAATCTAACCTGATACTTTGTTAACTCTTTTCTTTACCAAAGTTTGTTTAATCAGTTATTCTGAACCCACAGAGGAATAAATTACTGTACACAAAAAAAGTCAATTTGACAAATAATTGCATCAAAGAAACAAAGTTATAAACTTTCAAATAAATTGATGAGTGACTCACCTGGGAGCCAATGACTAACTCTTGGTAGTTTTTGTCTTATTAAGAAGGCACGTGATTAGGAAGAAATTAAAGTGTCATTTGTCCTCAGGCATTTACTGGCCACAAGTCCATTCATATCATGAAAGAATATTGGCTCTGACTGCAAATTTAGAGGCTTGGTGGTCAGCCACCTTATTGTGCAGATGGGGAAACTAAGGTACCGAGAGGGGCGGTGACTTGCTCAAGAGCATCGAAGCGTCATTGCAGAGTCTCTTAAGCCAGGCTTATACTGGATTTGTTGCTAATCATTCCCCCTTTAAAAGTATGGATGAATAACTTACTTTTATGTGTGTTTTTTTTTTTAAATTAAGAGTAACTGCCAATGCCCTGCTCTTGAGCCTGCCCTTTTCCCTTACAAACAAGTTAAGCCACAAGGGGAGTCACACTACAAAGCTGGAGAAGCCTTCCACCCTTGCCCTCCTTTCAAAGTCTTCCTCACTTTTCACCCTAATTTCTGAAATCCCACAACTAGAGAATCACTCCTATGCTGTTCCTAATTAGAATGCAAACACAACAGGTAACAGGGGCACAATGAGTCTCACAAATCATCAATGTCAATGCCTTATTGTGAATGTTGTTATCAGATCCCTTCCTCATGTTTCCAAAGGGAGAGAGAAGATGCCATGAGATGGAAGAGACCAAGGAGAGGGTAGAACCTAAAAAGACACACCTCATAACTCAGGACTTGGAGCTTGGGGCTATCTCTGTGGAAAGAGACTGACTCCTGGTAATATGATGGGTCTTCCTTCCCTTTAGCCCCCAGTACATGTGAGTTATTTCAAACATGGGTTTTACTGAAGCTTGCCTGTTATTTCAAAGCAGCACTTCCCACATATGTATTTGATTTTCCTTTTTTTTTTTTTTTTTTTAACCTGGCAGGGCTAGAAAGGATGCAGATGGGATGGTGTGAGTTTTTATTTTTTAATTTCAGAGAGAAAGACAGGAAGAGAGAGAGAGAGAGAGAGAGAGAGAGAGAGAGAGAGAGAGAGAGAGAGAGAGAGATAATGAGAGAGAATCACTGGCTGCCCTCTGTACTCCTGAACTGGGGACTGAGCCCGCAACCCGAGCATGTGCCCCATCCAGGAATTGAACTGTGATCTCCTGGTATATGGATCAACGCTCAACTACTGAGCCACACTGGTCGGGCAGGGTTGGGGCGAATTTTTAAAGGTGGGATTGGTAGAGGACAGAGGGCATAGTAGCAGCTGTGCACTTCAGAAATGACATTGCCCCCTAGTGAAAGTATGCAGCTCACCTCAAAATGTTTTCCACATAAGGGAACAGTTCCTGGTGAACCCAACCCTATAGGAAACTGCCCAGTGGCCTGGCACCAAGATGCTCTATTTTAATTACTCAACAACCGGGGAGTTCTTTTGTTCTGAGGAGTAGAGGTTTTTTTCCATAGGCTGCAGTTTTATTTCTTTTTTTTTTCTTGTGACTTCATTCAGTTGTTATATTATTCATACCTGTAGCGTTGATGTTTCCAGACACATTGAACAGGTCTAAAAACCATTGGTTACTCACTACACAAATCAATTTTCAAAGACTGAGTGAGACTCACCCACCAAGAGTGAGATCATTTTTTTTTCAAATTCATTACCTCTGTCCTCACCTAAGTTTATTGGACCAAATAATACCGACCACACCTCAAACTCTATTTCATTCGAGAGAAATTTGGATTAACAAAAGAAAATAAAAGGAGAGGTAGGAAAGCGAGAAACACAATGTGTTGTTGCCTTAGCCTGGAGTCTGAAACCCGGAACAAGAGGAGACAGAGGTTATGACTTGGAGGTGAGAATAAAAACGGGTGTGGAGGTTTTCTCTCAATCGCTGGTCTACTTCAATTTAGGGTGGGATGAGTCCCTGGGAATGATGAAAAGAGGTGCTTGCTCCAGGGCCAGGACATCCACAGATCACAGCACCCTTTGTTTTTTTTTTTCTTTAAAACTCTAAATCTGCTCTCACCAAAATGGTACCTAGTAGCAACAAGTAGCTATTAAAATTCAAAGGATTTCAATAAATAAGAATTCAGATCTTTAGTTGTGCTAGCCACATCTCAAGTGCTCAGTAGTGGTGGGACAAAAGTGGGCTCATAGTTGCGAGTACACAAAACACAAGAGTTTATTCTATTATTATTATTTATTCATTATTGTATTATTTTCCATACAAATAATTGTAAACCCACTTTTGCCCCACCCTGTATATTTAGTACCTGTAGATTCTTGTGGATCAACTAATTATGGAAGAATATAAATGACATTGCGTAGATAAAGTAAATTTGTTGACGTCTTTCAACGGACACATTTATTAAACAGAATTGTTTGCGGAGAAGAAACCCGAGTAAATTATTTCACAAACCCCGTTCCGAGTGCGCAGAGCCACATGATTTCTGACAAGGAGACCAGAAAACTTTGTCTCTGCTAGGCTAAGGGACTGATTATTCAGAACACGAGCAGTTTCCTGAAATTTTCTTTTACTCTTCTGACTCCACGAGGAAACTGGGGGTCCACAAAGGTGTCTGTCTGAGCTTTAATCAGGAGATACCGGTTCTCCCAGGGTTCTTGGATTTTCCTTAGTCTTTCTGTGAGGAAATTTGAGGTTGAAATCAGGGTGGAGGGATAACAGCCCCAGAAGAAGTTTAATCTTAGTTCTGAGCACTGGGCAATACCAAAGGGTTCCAGAAAGCAATTTGTATAGTTGAAAGTAAAGGGAACAGAATAGTCACAATGTTCTAAATTACAAAAAAAAAAAAAAAAAAAAAAAGACAGTAAATTAACTCCTCCCTTTCCAGACTGCTGGCTGCCCTGAGAAAGCAGCCCGGACCCTGAGAGCCCGGCTGCCTTCCCTGCAGAGTGAGGTTATTTTACTCACAGTGCCCTCGCCGCCCTCGCCGCCTCTTCCTCCGGGTGCTGTGCCGGCCCAGTCTGCAAGCCCAGCTGGCCGGAGGCGCTTTAAAACCCAACAGCAATTCTTTGAACCTTCAGGACCAGGGAAGGATGGCCTGTGATTGGGAGGAGGCATCTCACATGGGCTGAGCCTGATGCGGCCTGAGCCTGCCTCCAGGTGGGAAGTAACAGGAAGTCTCCCTTCAGTAGACGTCTGCTGCTTTGGAATGTGTGACTCTGACCGAGGAAAGCACAGGGCTCAGCACATCACTCCTCTGGACCCTCCCCGGGTCCCGGCTTCCCTCAAGCACACTCTCAGGGCTTTCGTTTTTATGTTGGTTTGATTTGTTTTTATTAGTGTGATTTGATCCTTTATTCTGTTTTCGGTGCATTGAAAGGCCTATCTGTTGCTCTGACTGCTCACAGTCATGTGGGTTCACGTGTATCTGTCTAGGGTCACATCTAGTTTGGCTTTTGTAACTCGCATATGCTATGTGTATGGGGATAGTCATTGCCCAAGTAATGCTCACACTGAGGCAGTCCAAAGACCGAGGGGCAAGAGATCTGGGAACCAAAAGATTGGGAAAAATTTAGGCACAGAGAGAGTGCTCAAGTAATTATCCGATGATGTCCAATTCCTCCCACCTGTCCCCTCCCCTCCCACCTTCCCTGGACCCACTGTGTGTATACACAGCACCAACAATATTTGAACAAAAAACCCCACCCTTTAAAAAAATATATTTTTATTGATTTCAGAGAGGAAGGGAGAGGAAGAGATGGAAACATCAATGATGAGAGGGAATCACTGATTGGCTGCCTCCTGCATGCCCCACAATGGAGTTCCAGCCCACAACCCTAGCATATGCCCTGACTGGGAATCGAACCATGACCTCCTGGTTCTTATGTTGATGCTCAACCACTGAGCCACGCTGGCCTGGCGAAACCACATTTCTTTTAGTGGCTGCATAACATATCATGGTACACACGCACCATAGTTTATTTTGCCTGGCTCAGCAATGGGTAATGGCAGTAATGTTAGAATTTACAGGGTGCTCTAATCCATAGATTTGGGATTTCTCATGGGTCAGGACCATCTCTGTAACAGGTTGGATGTTTCAGGAAGCCAACTCTGAGACAGAGTTTAGTGTGCAGTATATTTATTTGGGATTAAACCCCCATGCAAAGGAGAGGGGAGAATTGGTACTGGGCAGAGAGGGAAGTCCAGCTGCCATGCAGGTGGGACGGGCTCAGGCTGCACCCCTCCCCCAGCCCCAGGAAACTGCTGCAGTTGCTCTGCATCGGGCCTCTCTGTGGTCAGTCCTCATTTAGGGGTTGCCCTGGGAAGGGGGTCTCTGTGGCTGGGGCAATCCCTGCAGGGCGCTGACAGTGGAGGCTGGGGCTGCTGGTGTTTCCAGCCGCTGGGCAGCACGTTCCCGGTGAGGGGGCTGCACAGGGCCCTGGTCTCTGTGTCTATCACATGCCTTGTTCCTCCTCAGCTCTCCAGGACCTGGTCAAACGCAGCATGATGATGCACACAATGGAATTCTGTGCAATTGTGATGAAAAAAGATACCACAAACAATGTTTAATGGCAGAAAATATGTGCACTCATTTATACAACAAATATTTATTGAAAACTTATGATACACCAAACACTCTTCTAAGTGCTAAAAGTGAAAAAAGCAGATTACAAAAGTTTGTATAATTGATACACTTTTATTTTTTAAAGTGTATTTATGTGTAAATGAATTAAAAAGTTAGGAAGAATGTAAATGTTAACAGGGTTATTTATATCTGGAGAATGTGATGTGGATGGCTTTTTTTTTGTAGTTTGTATGTTTACAAAGGATCTATGTTATAATGATAAAAAGAGAAATATGTAAGTTACTTAAAACATACTCTTGGAAATCTTTGTGGTAAAGTAGCAAGAAAGGAAACAAGGTCTTCATTTACATCTCCATTAAGCACTTTTTGTTCTGTTACCAGAATTATGTGGGGAGAAAATAAACACGAACCTTTTCAAAACAGATAATGTGAACACAAAACCCACAACAAGAAACAAGAAACTAGCTAGGAAGGGAAAATTACTTTTCAGATAATAACTGCAAGTGATTAGAGGAGGAATTTCAGGTCCTTAACATATAAATATGATGGTTTATTCTTCCAACAATTGCTTTCTAATTGTGTTCTGCTAATCTCTCCTTTTCCTTAACCACTTCTTAACTCGATTCCAAAGCTCATGTCTCAATTCTCATGACTAGGAATCTCCGTTCAGTCAGAAAGACTTAGATAGTTCCTTCCTATCACTGCAATTTAGATGTGAGACTCCAGTGGTTGGGGAGGCGAGGGTGGCAGAAGGGAGGTGGTCTTCTCCAAAAATAACCCCCTTCCCAATTTCCTATATACACTCTGAGAGTGAAGCAATGTCATTTTATGTGACTGGCCTGGGACAGACTGCTGTCTCTTCCTGTTGGTCATCATCACTTCCACCGTCTGGCTCACCACCAGCAGCCTCGGTGTAGAATGGCGGGGGGTAGGGGGGTGGGGGAGGGGGTGTACATGTCTGGCTGATGAGAGTTCTCACCATTCGCAGGCATCTCTCCTAAACCCCAGAAGGTGCTCTGCCCCTTCATTGGTTTGCAGCCAGTTTGTCCACACTCTTAGACCCCAGTTCTCAAGCTGAATCCATCTTCAGTCCATTTCAGGAACCTGGAACTAAAGGAAGGCATACTTGTCCCCTCTCTGCCTGGCCATACCATCGCACCATCAGCCTTCATAGCTGTCCTTCTCTGTGGTTGTTCCAAGACAATTTAACTGGCCTGGTGACTAATGTGATTTCTAACTGGGCCACAGGATGTTGATCTTGTACATACTTTCAACTTTCCAAACCTCATGGGCTTTTCTCTCTCATCTCTGGGACAAGGAACCACTGGAATATTTCTATTCATAAACACTGCACCCCCTAAGCAGAACCTTCACTTAAAATCCACTAGTGTTTTTTTTTTGTTTGTTTTATGAAAAGGGAAAAGTTGTAGTGTCACCTGAGTGGAAAAGAGACAGCCCCATATCTGGAAGTTCTCCGAACTAGAAGTGTGGGTTACACAATCAATTTTGCTCTAATCACCAGCTTCTGGAAAAAAAGGATTCTCAAACCATGATGTTGCTTACCATATTTTTAGTACTTTCTAAAAGTCCCAGGCAGTGTCAGATTTACCCTTCACAATAGCCCTGTGATTTACATACTATTATTAAGCCCCAGCTTACAGATGAGGAAGCTGGAGGTTGAGGAGGCTAACTTGTCCGTGGTCACGGAGCTATTTATAGGTAAAGACTTGGGTCGGTCTGACCTCACAACCTACACTCAACTACTAGGCTATATTGTTGGAGTGTAGTTAGACAATCAGCCTAACTCTTGAGTCTAAATGGTATTAAAGCTCAGCTTCCATATTAAAAACAGCTGAGCCAAACCTGAAAATTATGTTCCTGAAGTGTTCCAGGTCCACACAATTCTCTGGTGCCTCTGAAAATTGCTTTTTCTCCAGCAGGTTTGGACTCTGCAAATTTTACTGAAATGTGTAAATTCAGGTTGTTTTATCTTTCCTGGGTCCTCTCTCTTACTCAGCAATCCTTTAACTCAACATTCATTAACATTCTCATATCCACTTCAGTTCCTGTGGATGATAAATGCTTCACTTAGTTCATATTTTTAGATTATAGTCATCAAAAGAGGACGTCTGAAAGCAAGGCTAGCCCTCTCCCAGGAAAGGGACATGGCAGTATTAGTAGACTCTTACAATTAAAAGGGACTTTAGCCCATTTCCATAATCATGTATGGTCATTATATGGAATAACCATATTCCAATAAAATAACCAATTAGGCCAATTTTTTCACCCAGTTAAGAAAGGCCTCTATCAAAATCTCCCATGTCCAACATTAAGGGGCAAGTCTATGATAGTTGTGTTTATCGCAGAGATATTGTTGAGAATGTTGTGTACAATTGTGTACCCGTCAGGTGTAAGAGGTCTCAACACAAAACAGGATCTCTGGTCTCAGTATTTGGAATGATCTTACTTTTTCTAATCAACTGATTTGTTTTTATCTGTTGGACACTCTAGATAAAAAAAAAACTTCCAACCAAATTCCATCTTGCCTCCATTCTTACCACTCCATTGCAACTGCTTGTCAAGTTCCAAACAACCTCTATGTTGCCACATTCAGCAGACACATCTTTGCCTTCATTTTACTCCGTCCCCTTAGCAGCAACGGATACAGCAATGACTCATCCTTCTTATACTACTTTCCTCTCTGGCTTCCAGAACACCGTGGTCTCTTCGTGCTTCTGTTTCTCTGGTTGATCCTTCTCAGTTCCTTCTTCCCATTGCTGTCTCCTCCCTGGCTCCATCAATTCTGTTAGGAGACTCAGAGCTTGGACCCAGCCCTCAGTTCTGATTCTAGCTCTGCAACTGCATTCAGACTCCTCCCCCCTCCCCCTTCACTCCTTCCTACTTCCTGGTTAGAAGTTCAGAAAGATAGAGTAACACTGTCTGAATTTAGGGGCAATAGTAAGAATTCCAGGCCTCTGCCTTTTTACAAATACAGCTGTTTTTCTCTGCGTTTCCCCCTGGAACCTTCTTTTCCTTTCCTTGGCCATCGCTTTAGAAAAAGAGTGAATTAGATTGTGGTCTCTCTTAATTTGATATTTGGCAAGTATACATACATATATATATATATATATATATATATATATATATATATATTTGAAGTATTTATTTTATTAGGTATTGGGGTGGAAGATTCTGTGATGCAATTTAAAGCTACCCTCTTAATCAGAAATGTTCTGAGAACTTCTAAGAACATACTAGTAAATCAGACTTTGTTGTTTTTCTGCTTAAAATAGTTCACTGGCTTTGATTTGCACTCAGAGTAAGATCCAAACACCTTACCATGGCTCACAAGTTGCCCACGTATTCTTCCCAATTTTATTAGGTACTGCCAGCCTTGGGCAAACTACGGCCCGCGGGCTGGATCCGGCTGTTCTATCCGGTTCTCTTGCTCTCCCCTCTGCTCCTTTACTTTGAATTTATATTAGTTCACACAAACACTCCATCCATGCTTTTGTTCCGGCCCTCCGGTCCAGTTTAAGAACCCATTGTGGCCCTCGAGTCAAAAAGTTTGCCCACCCCTGGCTTATACCCTATGTATGCTCCAACCACATGGCTGTTGCACTTGCCATTCCCATAGTGGAAATCCGTTTCTCCTAGTGGTTCCCAGGGCTGATACCTTATACTAGTGGTCGGCAAACCACGGCTCAAGAGCCACATGCAGCTCTTTGGCCCCTTGAGTGTGGCTCTTCCACAAAATACCACAGCCTGGGCGAGTCTATTTTGAAGAAGTGGCGTTAGAAGAAGTTTAAGTTTAAAAAATTTGGCTCTCAAAAGAAATTTCAATCGTTGTACTGTTGGTATTTGGCTCCGTTGACTAATGAGTTTGCCGACCACTGCCTTATACCCTTCAGGTGCTGCTCAGCTCACTCCCTCTGAGAAGCTTTTCCTGATCACCCTAATAAAGTACTTGCCCTCTCTACTCCTCTTACTTTCTTTCATATCATCGTGTTTTATTTCCTTTGCAAACATAATCAGAATCTGGTGTTCTCTTATTTATTTACTCGTTGACTTTCTTCCTCCACCCTTGCTGCCTCACCCAAACTAGAATAGTTTTGAGTGAATGAATGAATTTCTAATTTGAGAGGTTTAGGGTGAACTGGATCTACTCAGTCCTGGAAAAAAACACTCCCCACCCCCAAACAATCTCACATTAAGTAATGCTTGAAAAGAGCCAAAAGTGTACTAGTAAGGACTAAGAACTAAATGTATGTACTTTTAGCTGATTGATCTATGCTAGAAGCTCTTTTAATAGAGAGCCTGACTCACTGAAAGTGAGGCTTGATCTCCATTTTCTCCCTTCTCCTTTCAGTCAAATAGATTTAGACAGGATCACTGAACCATAGCAAGCCCATTCCACTGGTCCACTGCCTCACTGAAAGATCAAAATGAGAGTTGTGAAATGTATCACGGAAAGCCAATGAGAAGGGGGTGTGGTCTGGTTTGATGTGTTCTGCTTTAACAGACATATAAAAGCTCTCTGGTATTAGGGCTGAAAACCAGTGAACTAAAGTCAATACTTAGTTTCAGATGTTATTGATATCATCCCAGTGTTCAATCCTTAATAATATTGTTGGTCCTTCAATCTTTGGGTGACTTTGTTCAACCAACTGATTAATGGTAATCTTAGTCATGCCACGTAAACTTTTCCCAAAAGTTCACTGCAAATTTATCAGCTTTCACCTTGTTTTGCTAGCCCACAGTCTATAACTGACAAGCTGGATCTGAATGGATAACATTTATTGAGTCTGAGCACACACACATTTTGTGGGCAACCGAAAGAAAAATTTAATAAACTTTGAAGTTATAAGCAGGGGATTTTTTGGTATAATTACTAGGAATGAAATTCAGGTATTAAAAAAAAGAGTAAGATTTGAATATGAATGTTCAACAGAAGCTTAATTCATTGTAATGCAACCACATAATCACACCAAGTCACCAGTAAAACAATCTAAAAAAATGAAGTCTGCTTTAATGTTCAAATAGAAATTAAATAAAGTTTCACAAAAGTAGTATCAGATGATCATCTCAGTTATGATTGCTGGGCAGATACTGTCATACCAGACAGACCTCGTTAAGGCTTTTTGTTTTTAAATACCAGTTTGACTGGTTACACATTCCATCCATGTAGATACTCTTCAGGGAATAAAGGTAATGAGAAAGAGACATTCTGCCTCTCCCACAGGTGTGTACAGTGTAGTTTAACACGTTTGAATTTTGCTATAGGTTTAAAATCAGGTGGGACATGTCCCCAGGAACAGATTAAATTACATCTACTAATGGCAGAATATAATAGTCAGGGTCAAAGAGGAAAATAGTAAAAATATGCTGGAGGTATTAAGAAACAAGAAAAGAGATATTACAATAACCTTCCATCAAGAGAGAAAAAAAGTGCTGCTACAAATTATTTTCCACACATGTTCTGGCTGAATTTTTTAAAAACAGATTGGAGACATGATAGATTTGTGTCTTTTTTTGTTGTGATGTGTGTGTGTGTGTGTGTGTGTAGTTTTAAGTTAAATAAATGTTGTATTTATTAACATCCAAGAACAGGTTTTCATTAGTGAAAGTTTGGGAAGATGCTCTATTAAATTAATCTCAGATGAACAAATGTTTTATGGCTTATACTAAACTAGTGGCCTGGTGCATGAAATTTGTGCATGGGGTCGGGGCGGTTGTTCCCTCAGCCCAGCCTGCACCCTCTCCAATCGGGGATCCCTTGGGGGATGTCCCTCTTGCAATCTGGGACTGCTTGCTCCTAACCGCTCACCTGCCTGCCTGTCTGATCGCCCCTAACTGCCTTACCCTGCTGGCCTGATCTTGCCCCCACCTGCTCTCCCCTGCTAGCCTGATCTCGGCCCCAACTGCCTCTGCCTGCTTGATCACTCCTAACTGCCCTCCCTTGCTGGCCTGATCTTGCCCCCAATTGCCCTCCCCTCCTGGCCTGATCACCCCTAATGTCCTCTGTCTCAGCCCCCACCACCATGGCTTTGTCCAGAAAGAAGTCAGATGTCCAGAAGATGGCTGGTTGACCCAGTCTAATTAGCATATTACCCTTTTAGTAGTATAGATAGGTTATATAGGATAGGATTGCTTAAATGGGTTGGGGGGAGCATTTTTCATCAGGAGGAGATGCTCTTGGCAGACAAAAATACATAATCCCTATATCTGGACTGATAGCCAGCCATATGCACTATACTGCCAAACCAGTCATTACAAAATTGAACTGCTTTCTTACACCTTACACCAAACAGCTGTTGCCCTTAAAACCCCTCCTCAGCCCCCACCTTAGGTTCTGCCTTCGCAGTTCACCCAGATTTGGTTCTAATTGGTTGGTTTCTATGCCAGTCAGCATCAAAAGCTCCACCTCCTCGGCAGCCATTGGCTCCTTGTAGTTCATCCAGATTTGGTTCTGATTGGTCGGTTTCTGTACCAGTCAGCGTCTCTGGGCCTATCAATGGGCCTGATCAGAGAGGTGGGGCTGATCAGCAGCCCCAGCAGAGGCCAGAGAGAAAGAGAGGCGTGGCTGCTGGCCAGGCCGGGAGTGAAAGAGAGAGTTAAGCTGATCAACAGCTGCCACGGAGGCTACAGACCAGACCCTGTTTCTCTCTCTGGGCCTGATCCGCAGCCCCCTCGGCAGTCAGTGCTGAGTCCGGGCTCCCGCAGCTGAGGCAGTCAGTGCTGGGTCACCCTGGCAACCCAGCACTGACTTCCGGTTGGTCAAGCCTCTGGTCATTGTGGATGTTAAGGACCCTGGGTTTTTATATTTAGGATGAGGACATTTTACAAGAGCCTCTGTCCTAAGTAAAATAGGCTATTCATGGAGGGGTAATTAGATTGGTAGTAGAATCAGTCTCATATTGTTGAATCTATACTCTGATAAATTTTTGAAAACTTTAAAGACTCTTTTTTTAAAAATTAAAAACATTTTTTTTTTTTATTGTTGAAACTATTACAGATGTCCTGTAGCCCCTGCCCCCCTGCCTCTGGCCATCACCATATTGTTGTCTGTGTCCATTGGCTATGCATATATGTTCTTTGGCTGATAGATTTGTATTCTTTGGGAGAATTGCATATAAATGGCTAATATTCTGTTTTTGATCCTCTTTGAGATTTTTTTGAACTTATTGTTCAGTACTTTGGAGGAATGAGTATTGAAATATCAATGTATGGATAAGCATAGCATGTATATTTTTGTATGACTAGCATCTGTAATTGTTATGCAAACTGTACAAAAATGCCTTATAGATTTTTACTTAAAAACTAAGAATGCATTTAGGCAGAATCACTAGTAATGACCATTCAAAAGCCATTTTTCAAAGTAGGAAACAGACATAATATTGACACTGATGGTTGCAAACAATGTTGAAGAGATTCATTCTTGGTCGGATGCATTTTTATCTCTGCTTTTTATCATTTTCTTTACCTAAGGAGAATGAAAAAGAATTTTTTTTTCCAATTGCAATTTTGGTCTATTTGTAATTACCAAGTAGCTGTGGGGTTAAAATATGTAGACATTGTACTGAAGTCCTCGTACTGAACTATACAAATAATTTAGACTTTGATAAGTCAAGAATACATGTCATCTCTAGGAGAATCAGTAAAAAATATGAGGATATTAGAACAGTGATCCTATTTTGAATAATATTGTAATTATAGGTACATATCATATACATTAAAAAGTCTACAGAATGTACAACACAAAGAAAGAACCCTATGTAAATGGTGGTCTTTAGTTAATAATGTGTTACTATTAGCTCATCAACTGTAGCAAATGTACCACACATTTGTGTTAATAATAGGGCAAACCAAAGGTGGGGAAAGAAAGTACCAGTAAATGAGAACTCATTGTCCTTTATGCTTACTATTTCTGTAAAACTAAAATTACTCTAAAAAAAAATTTATTACTTTTAAAAGGTTGCCCCAATGTAAAACAACAAAAAAAAATTAAGAGAGTGTAACTTTGAAACTAATAGAAAAATAGAGTGATGAAAGAAGGCAAAAAGTAGAGGAAAAGAAACAGAACAGATAGGACAAATAGATAGCATATAGTAGGACAATAGGTGTAAACCAAATATATCTTTAACATCAAATATAAATGGACTAAATTCTTCAATTAAAAGCTTCTCAGATTTTAATTATGGTAAAATTATAATATGTGATATTTGTAAGAAAGACATTTAAAACTTAAGGGGAGAGTAAAGTTAAAAGTAATAAAGATATATACCATTTAAACACTGACTAAAATAAATCTGGCATAGTTGTAAAAATATTGAACAGAGTAGTTAGAGTTCATGCTATACCACTTAATGATGAAAAGTTCAATTTACTAGAAAGATTTAAGAATTCTAAATTAATTTGCACCTAATAACATAGCCTTAACTACATAGACACAGCATAATTTGACAGAACTATAGGGCATTAGGCAAATTTACAATGAAGATTTAAACAACATATTTAGCAAATCTGACTTAATGGATATATTTAGAATACTTCCTAGTAATTGCAGAATAAATCTTTTTCAACCCCAATTAATTCATTTACAACAATTAACCACATGCTACATCATAAATCATGTCAACACATTTCAAAGATTTGAAATCTTGTTCTATGAGTAAAGTGCAATTGACTTAGACATCATTAACCAAAGGGCAACTAGAAAATCTGATATTTGATCATTTCTATAAATAATATAATGTCCAAATACCCATAAGTTGAAGAAGAAGTCATAATAAAAACTAGAAACTATTTTGAAGTAAATAAAGTGAAAATACCACATACTTAAATTTTTGAAAAACCTTAAATGTATATATCTGCTTCCTATATGCAAGGATAAGCACTTAAAAAAATAAATCCTGCAAATAACAGCTAAAACAAAATACAACCCTCCCCATGCTAAAAAACAAAACAAAAACCAAATAAAAACAAATTAAAAACCCCTCACAGCAACCAGAAGGTTCTGGAGACTAAGCAAAGACAGGCAGATTTTGGAGGAGAGTCAAAACTTGGAGCAACTGACCAACTTGGAATGAATTCCTTATTATTTGTAACTTTGACTCAATGAAAACTCACCAAAATGCCTACAATTCTATTAGAAAGCCCACTATCTTTCAGGAGAAGAAGCCTGGGCTAATATGGCCAGATATTAAAGAATGAGGGGAAAACCTAGAAGAGGGAAAGAGAGTCTCTATTTCTGTGCATGAAGCTTGCACAAGACTCAGGTTGACACCTGAATCATGCACTCTCAGGATGGATTCAAAGTAGGCAGAAAAAGCTTCAAGAATTCACCTGAGCTATAATCCATTAACCACAGAAGGCAAGAGAGTGCTTCAAATTGAATCTAACCATATTAACTGCTAGCTAAAACAAAAACATCAACATTTGTCAGAGGAATATGACAAAACTCAGTAAAAGAAATGAAAACAGAACCAATAATTCCTTTTGCAATTGCAAACAAAAATTAAAATACCTAGGAATAAACTTAACAAAGGATGTGAAGGTCCTATATATTGAAAAGTATAAACATTATTAAAAGAGATTGAAAAAGACACAATGAAATGGAAAGATATTCTGTGTTCATGGATTGTAAGAATCAACTTAGTTAAAATGTTTACATTACTCAAAACAGTATACAGATTTAATGCGATCCCCATCAAAATCCCAATGTCATTTTTTAAAGAAATAGAACAAAAGTCATGATTTGTATGGAACCACAAAGACCCAGAGAAAGCAATCCTGAGTAAAAATAACAAAGCTGGATGTATCACACTACCCGACTTCAAATTATACTACAGAACGGTGATAATGAAAACAATATGATATTGGCAACAAAACAGACACACAGACCAATGGAACAAAACTGAGAGCCCAGAAATAAAACCACATGTAAATGGGCAAATAATTTCTGACAAAGGAGCCAAAAACACACATGGAGAAAAAAAAAAGCCTCTTCAATAAATAGTGCTAGGTAATTGAAAGCTACATACAAAAGAGTGAAACTAGGTAACAGTTTGTCCCCTTGTACAAAACTTAATTTAAAATGGATCAAAGACCTAAATATAAGACCTGAAACAATAAAGTACATAAAAGAAAACATGGGTACTAAACTTATGGACCTTGGCCTTAGAGAAAATTTTATGAATTCTACCCCAAAGGCAAGGGAAATAAAGGCAAAAAAAACCAAAACCCCAAAAAATGAATGGGACTATATCAAATTAAAAAGCTTCTGCACAGCAAAAGGAGCTAACAACAAACAAAAAGGCAACCGATGTGACTTGCAAACAACAGCTATGATAAGGGGTTAATATTTAAAAATGTATCAAGAATCCATAGAATTCAACACCAAACAATCCAATTAAAAAAATGTGTAGAGGACTTGAATAGTTACCTCTCCCAAGAAGACACATAAGTGGCCATCAGATATATGAAAAGATGTTCAACTTCACTAGCTATTAGGGAAATGCAAATCAAAACTACAATGAGAAAGAACTATATCTGTTAGAATGGCTATTATCAACAAGACAGGTAATAACAAGTGTTGGAGACATTGTAAAGAGAAAGGAACCCTCATTCATTGTTGGTGGGAATGTAAACTGGTATAGCCACTATGGAAAACAGTAGAACATTTCCTCAAAAATTAAAATAGAGTAATCATCTGACCCAGCAATCCCTCTTCTGCGTATCAACCCAAAAAACTAAAATATATTTATTCACAAAGGTATATGCTCCCCTATGTTCATTGCAGCATTATTCATGATGGCCAAGACATGGAGACAAGCAAAGTATTCTTCAACAGAGGATTGGATAAAGAAGATATGAGACATATATACTATGGAATACCACTCAGCCATAAGAAAAGATGAAATACTGCCATCTGCAACAACATGGATGGACCTTGAGAATATTATACTAACTAAGCAAAATAAGTCAGTCAGAAAAAGTTAAGAACTATATGATTTTACTCATATGTGGGATATAAAACTTTAACTGATAGACACAAATAAAAGTATGGTGGTTACCAAAGAGGAAGAGAGTGGGGGGGGTAGTAAAGGGTAAAGGGGGACAAATCTATGGTGAAGGAAGATTATTTGACTTTGGGTGATAAGCACAATGCAATATACAGATCATGTATCATAGAAATGTATACTTGAAAGCCTATATGACCCATTAACCAATGTCACCCCAATAAAAATTGAATAAAAAATTATAACATCTTGTTGGATTGATCCCTTTATCATTATACTAGAGGCCTGGTGCATGAAATTCATGCATGGGGCGGGGGTGTCCCTTAGCCCAGCCTTCACCCTCTCCAATCTTGGACCCCTCAGGGGATGTCTGACTGCTTGTTTAGGCCCGATCCTGCAGGACCAGTCTCACAATCCGGGACTGCTGGCTCCTAACCACTTGCCTACCCGCCTGCCTGATTGCCTCTAACTGCTTCTGCCTGCCAGCCGGATCGCCCCCCTAAGCACTCCCCTGCCGGCCTGATCAATGCCTAACTGCTCCCTGCCGGCCCGATCACACCCAACTGCCCTCCCCTGCCGGCCTGATCGCCCACAACTGCCCTCCTCTGCTGGCCAAGTTGTGGCAGCCATCTTGTGATGGCCATCTTGTGACAATGTGGTGGCGGCCATCTTGTGGTGGCCATCTTGTGACAATGTGAGGGCGGCCATCTTGTGGTGGCCATCTTGTGATGATGTAGTGGTGGCCATCTTGTGATGACATTGCATGAGGGTGTGGTGTGAGGGCGTGACACCATCTAGCTTTTATTACCCTATATAACAAAGAGGTAATATGAAAATTAACCCTCATGCCCTCACAAGATGGCTGCCTATGACCAAACAACTAAACAAGCAGGCTGCGTGGGGTGACCAGGCAGGCAGGGGGTTAGTGAGGGATGACCAAACAGCTGAAGAGCAGGCTGTGTGGGGTGATCAGGCCAGCAGGGGGGCCAGTTGGGGATGACCAGGTTGGCGGTGGGGGGCAGTTAGGGGCAACCAGGCCAGTGGGGGGTGTGCAATTGGGAGCGACCAGGATGGCAGGGGGGGCAATTGGGGGTAAATAGGCTGACGGGGGGGGGGGAGTGAAGGGTGACTAGGCTGGCGGGGGGGGGCAGTTGGGGGTTACCAGGCCAGCAGCAGGGGCAGTAAGGGGTGACCAGGCCAGCACACAGAGGCAGTGAGGGGAGATCAGGCTGGCAGTGGGGGGGCAGTTAGGGGCGACCAGGTAGGTAGGCAAGTGAGTGATTAGGAGCCAGTGGTCCAGGATTGTGAGAGGGCTGTCCGACTGCTGGCAGTCAGACATCCCCCGAGGGGTCCCGGATAGGAGAGGGTGCAGGCTGGGTTGAGGGGACACTCCCCTTCCCTGCATGCACGAATTTTGTGCACCGGGCCTCTAGTATAGGATAATGCCCTTCTTTGTCTTTTGTTACAGCCTTTGTATTAAAGTCTATTTTGACTGATATGTTTTTTTTTTTGTTCTCATTTGCATAAAAATCTATATTTTTCCATCCCTTTACTTTTAGTCTTTTGATTTGAAGTGGGTCTCTTATAGGCAGCATGTGTATGGGGCTTGTTTATTATCCATTCAGCCACCCTACTTTTTAATTGGAGCATTTAGTCCATTTACATTTAATGTAATTATTAATAGGTACGTAGTTATTGCCATTGAATTAATTATTTTCTGACTTTTTGTGGCTCTTCTCTGGTCTTCTTTTATTCTCTTGCTTTCTTGTATGTTGATGACTTTCTATAGTGTTATGCTTGGATTTGTTTCTCTTTATCTCTTGTATAGATATTTTTGGTATGGTTATCATGTACTTTTCACTTATACCAAGCTATCATTATAGCAGTCTAATTTAAGTTGATGGTTGCTTAAGTTTGAATACATTCTAAAATCACTACACTTTTTTACTCATCTCCCCAATGGTTATTTTTTGTCATTATTTTTCTCTCTTTTTTTGGTGTGTATTTGTATGCCCCTTAATTATTGTTGTATTTACACATGATCTTCCTATTTTTGTCTATTAATCTTTGTACTAACTTTAAAATTGTTTGATCAACTGCTATTACTAAGCATTTGCCTTTGTCAGTGAGAATTTTTTTCTTTCATATATATTTTTTTTTTGTTAATCTTCACCTGATGATGTTTTTCCAT
Source organism: Plecotus auritus (assembly GCF_963455305.1). Classification (NCBI taxonomy): domain Eukaryota; kingdom Metazoa; phylum Chordata; class Mammalia; order Chiroptera; family Vespertilionidae; genus Plecotus; species Plecotus auritus. The sequence goes on along the minus strand of NC_137771.1, from coordinate 166,530,672 downwards.
TTTTTTTTTTTTTTAGAGAGTGGAAGAAATGGAAAAAGGGAAGGGGCAGAGAGAGAGAGAGAGAGAGAGAGAGAGAGAGAGAGAGAGACATCACATCGATTGGTTGCCTCCCACACATGCTCCAACCAGAGGCAGGAAACAGAACCTGCAACCAACCCTTCAGTTTGTGGGCCAATGCTCTACTACTCAGCAACACAGGCCAGGGCCCTATATATTCTTATTTTTTTGTATTTTCTTTCTACTTAAAGTCCCTCTAACATTTCTTATAAAGCTGGTTTAATGGTGATGAACTTTTTTCCTTCTTGCTTGTCTGGGAAACTATCTCTCCTTGGATACTGAATGATAAACTTGTTTGGTAGAGTAATCTTAGTTGTAAGTTTCTTTCTTTCTTTCTTTCTTTCTTTCTTTCTTTCTTTCTTTCTTCTTTCTTTCTTTCTGCTTTTAACCTCAACCATCTCTTTATTTTGATGATGTACTTTTATAGGAAAAATAAATAATCAGATTATCAGGAATGTATTTAACTAAATGAAATCAAGAAAAAGAAATAATAGTATGCATTTAAACAGACAGAATTATGAAACCATATATCAAAATGTATCAAATGTAAGGGCTTTGGGTCTATTGTCTAATTAACCAGCATTATTATATTTCTTTCCATATTTAAAAAATATTTATTTGCAAAAATAACAGTGGGTGATAGTCTACATTATCTCCTATCTTTTGCTAACTTTCAGCATTTCCCTTAGCCCCATTCTAGGTTTTTGCCTTTCATCATTGACTATTTCTTGCCAGTCCCTTCTGGGCACAAAGTTTCTATTGAAAGTTTTTCTGATAGTCTTATGGGAACTTCCTTGCACATAACTGATTTTTCAATTGCTGCTTTTAAGATTCTCTTTTTGACTTTAGCTTTTGACATTTAATTATGATGTGTCTTGGTGTGGGTGCCTTTGGATTCATCTCATTTGGGATCTCTGTGCTTTCTGGAATTGTGTGTCTATTTCATTTGCCAAGTTAGGGAAGTTTTCAGTCATTATTTCTTCAAATAGGTTTTCAATCTCTTTTTCTTTCTCTTCTCCTCTGGGACTCCTATGATGTAAATGTTGTTATACCTGATGCTGTCCCATAGTTTTAAAAAATACTATTCTAATTTTAAAAAATTGTTTCTGTTTGCTGACCCAGTTGGGTGTTTTCCACTACATTGTCTTCCAGATCGATGGTTCAATTATTTGCTTATCTAATCTGTTGTTGATTACATCTAGTGTATTCTTCTGCTCTGATGGGTTCTTCTTTATGTTTTCTACTAGAGGCCTAGTAGAAAATTCGTGCATGGGGCGGGGGTGGGGGGTGGGGGGAGGGGCGGTGTGTGTGTGTCCCTCAGCCCAGCCTGTACACTTTCCAATCTGGGACCCCCTCAAGGATGTCCGACTGCCCATTTAGTCCCCTAAATGGGCAGTCAGACATCCCTCTCACAGTCCAAGATTGCTGGCTCTCAACCACTTGCCTGCCTGATTGCCCCTTACCACTTCTGCCTGCCAGCCTGATCACCCCCTAACCACTTCCCTGCCAGCCTGATCGATGCCTAACTGCTCCCCTGCTGGCCCGATTGCCCCTAACTGCCCTCTCCTGCTGGCCCAGTCACCCCTAACTGCCCTCCCTTGCCAGCCCAATTGCCCCTAACTGCCTTCCCCTGCAGGCATGGTCACCCCCAACTGCCCTCCCCTGCAGGCCTGGTCACCCCCAACTGCCCTCCCCTGCAGGCCTGGTCACCCCCAACTGCCCTCCCCTGCAGGCCTGGTCACCCCTAACTGCCCTCCCCTGCTGGCCTGGTCCCCCCCAACTGTCCTCCCCTGCAGGCCTGGTCCCACCCTACTGCCCTCCCCTGCAGGCTTGGTTCCCCCCAACTTCCCTCCCTTACAGGCCTGGTCCCTCCAAACTGCTCTCCCCTGCTGGCCATCTTGTGGTGGCCATCTTGTGTCCACATGGGGGCTGCCATCTTTGACCACATGGGGGCGGCCATCTTGTGTGTTGGAGAAATGGTCAATTTGCATATTACCTCTTTATTATATAGGATAACCTTTTTAATGCTTTCTATCTTTTTGTTGAAGTTCTTACTGATATCTTTCCTTCTATCAAGTTCATTTGCACTCTTTATCTGATTGATGCTTGTCTCCATTTTGTTTAGTTCTTTCTCTGGAGTTTTGTCCTATTCTTTCATTTCTGTAACTTACCAACTAATTCTAAATACTGATATGGAGCCCTAGCCAGGTGGACTCAGTGGATAGAGCATTTATCCACTGAAGGGTCCTGGGTTTGATTCCTGTCAAGGGCACATGCCAGGGTTGTGAGCTCCATCCCCAGTAGGGGCTGTGCTGGAGGCAGCCGATCAATGATTCTCTCATCATTGATTTTTCTATCTCTCTCTCCCTCTCCCTTCCTCTCTGAAATCAATAAAAATATATAAAATAATAAAAATAACAAAATAAATACTGATATGGACATGCACCTAAAAACATACAAGGTATTTTAAAGAAAAATATATGAAGACTTAACTCTGACAGATATTAAGACTTATTGTAAGACATACTAATTAATATAGTCTTATATTGGAATAAGAATAGACAAACATACCAAATAAAGAGCAGTGTGAAAGGTATGGAGGTTTTTTTTTTGTTGTTGTTTGTTTGTTTTACAAAAGATGTTTGGTCAATTGGATGTCTACTTGGGGAAAAAAATGAAATGACACCACCTTACATCCTATACAAATCAATTGCAGGTTGATTGGATATAAATGTAAATGTCAACCAACAAACAAAATTTAACACCTCCCCTAAGAAAACCCCATGAACAAATTTCTACAAGATAATATAGGGGGCTATGGTTAGGAGCTTTGGCAAAGGAGAGACTTCTAAAACAGGACACCAGAGTACTAATCATAAATAAAATAATTATTAAAATGTGACTATGTCAAAATTAAGAATTTATGTTTATAAAAAATACCTGTAAGAAATAAAAAGGGAAGGCAGAGAGAGAGATAAGACCTGTCACAAACACAATCAACAAAGAGTTCACAACCAGAATATACAGTTACAAATGAGTTAAAATAAAAATAAAAAGACTATTAATATAATGGGAAAAAAAGTACTTCCAAATGGCTAATAAACAAATTAAAATACATGCAAAAATTTTAGTAATCAGGAAAAAAACAACTGGAAACTGCAATGATTTATTACTAACCACCCATCAAAATGGCTAATGCTAAAAAGATTGATAATACTGTTGGATATAGTCTAAGCAAGGATGTAAAACAACTGGAACTCTAATATACACTTCTGTTGTGAGTATGAATTGGTACCAATACTTTGGGAAAAAAAATTTTAAATATATTTTTTATTGATTTTATTTTATTTTTATTTTTATTTTTTTTAAATATATATATATATATTTTTAAATATATTTTATTGATATTTTACAGAGAGGAAGGGAGAGGTATAGAGAGCTAGAAACATCGATGAGAGAGAAACATCGATCAGCTGCCTCCTGCACACCTCCCACTGGGGATGTGCCCGCAACCAAGGTACATGCCCTTGACCGGAATCGAACCCGGGACCCTTTAGTCCGCAGGCCGACGCTCTATCCACTGAGCCAAACCGGTTTCGGCTATTTTTTATTGATTTTAGAGAGAAAGGGAGAGGGAAAGAGAGATAGAAACATCAATGATGAGAGAGAATCATTGATCGGCTGCTTCATAGGAAAATATTTTTCTAATAGTTACAAGCTGGAAATAATCTAGATGTTCACATCCATCATAGAATGAATAAATTGTGACATTTCATACAATGAATACTATATAGCAATAAAAATCAACTATGTATTAATCTCACAGACATAATTTTGAGCAAAAGAAACTAGATACAAATGAATACCTCCCCATGGTTTCCATTATATAAAGTTGAAAAATCTAAACAAAAGTTTTTCATGATTTTTGTTTAGTGGTAAAATTATAAAGAGAAGTGAGGAAGATAATATCAAAAGAGTCAGAATAATAGCCCCTTGTGGGGAATAATAACTGAGAGAAAGGAAGGAAGCTTCTGGGATGTTGGTAATGTTTTAATTTTTTTTTTAATTTAAATGGTAGTTATAGGTTTGCTCATTTCATGATAATTCACTGAGTTGTATATGTTTTGTTTTATACACTTGTATGTGTGCTATATTTGTAATAAAGAGATTGCTATTTTTTCTCTTATTGCATACCTGGCTCAGCATAAAACTCAGGGGGTCCTCTGGCTTTTCATAAACTAAGTTTTCAGTGATCTGCTGAGAGAGCATAAGACATCACATTATGGTTCTGAGCTAAAGTTATGTGGTCAGGTTATATCTGAAGTGTTCTTTTGCACTAACATATACATACCATTTTAAAGAATTCATTTGTCTCTATAAAGTGACAAATTATTTTCTTACTACTAATAAAATGAGGTAAACTAAGGTAAAATTTGGAGGAATAAAATCCTATATAATAAAAGGCTAATATGCAAATTGGCTGACTGGCAGAACGACCGGTTGCTATGATGTGCACTGACCACCAGGGGACAGACACTCAACGCAGGAGCTGCCCCCTGATGGTCAGTGTGCTCCCACAGGGAGAGCGCCATTCAGCCAGAAGCTGGGCTCACAGCTGGTGAGCGCAGTGGCAGTGGTGGGAGCCTCTCACGTCTCCACAGCAGTGCTAAGGATGTCCGACTGCCTGCTTAGGTCCTTGTGGGCCTAAGCAGGCAGTCGGACATTCCCCGAGGGCTCCCGGACTGTGAGAGGGTGCAGGCTTGGCTGAGGGACCCCCTGAGTGCACGAATTTTGTGCACTGGGTCTCTAGTTTTAGTAATAAGTATCAATGGATATTTCTCTAGTTTCCAAGATCAAAGACGTAGTGAGAAAGTTTTAGTTTTGAGAACTGTGATTTTGTTAGACTAAGAAATTAGCATTATTTGCTTTGAAGAATTGTCAGAAAAAAAGTACTTTGAGTAAAATTTTAAAATATTGTATGATTTTAGTACATAGAGCCTTCCTTTAGAGGCCTTGATTCTAAAAGGTGAAAATGATGTTCATTGTTTCTAATAATAAATGAGGAAGCATATATAAAAACTTCAGAGATTCACTACCATACTTTTTTGTTGTTGAATAATCCTCCAAGTTATAATAAACAATTATCATTTGTAAGGAATAACAATGGGGGAAATTTTAGTTATAAGATAGTCATGGTCTGCTTAATGTATTTACACCAATTATGTATTTCATATATGTTTTTATTAAATAATTGATAACTAATTTTTCTTATAACAATGTTGAATGCATAAGCATTATTTTTTTCTTAACAGATGAAGGAAATTATTTATAGAATAATTAGAATTTTACTTCCTTCAGTTTAGTAATTAGTTGTTCTTTGATTAAAGGCAGAAAGTGCTCTCCCACAAAACAATATCTTAACAAAGAAAAGGCATAGAGCAGAGTTAATGAACTATCACTTATCCCTATTTTATATGAGGAAACTAAGATTCACAGAAGTTATGTAGTTTTCTGCAAATAACAAAGATGAAAAATGGCTAAGTTAGATTGGAACCTTGAGCTAAATTTGCAGTTTGTAATCTTTCTTCTACATCCCACTTCTTTAAACTTAAGTTTAAATGTTTTCATTTGAGGTGGGTCATTCTTATTTTACACTTTTCTAACCACAAAGTTACTTCATGTACTCACATATTACACAGTATATGAACTAGAGGCCTGATGCATGAAATTCATGCAAGAATAGGCCTTCCTTCCCCTGGCTGCTGGCACTGGCTTCCCTCCAGCACCTGGGACCCAGGCTTCCCTCTGGCCACAAGCAGGCACCTGGGACCCCGGCAGCCCTGGCTTCCATCAGAAGGTCTTCTGGTCTAATTAGCATATTATTCTTTTATTATTTTAGATTATTATAGATATGTACTTTGCTGGGTAATAATATTAACATAAAAATAAACATGTCAGGTAAACAAAAACAACCCACCGAATAGCAAACATTTTATAAATGTAATAATTTCTTATAATTCTATATTGGCAAAGGATGTTATACTTAAAAAAAATGTTCATCTTGATTTTTTAGAGAGAGAAGAGGGAGAGGGAGAGAAGATAGAAACATCAATCAGCTGCCTCCTGCATGACCCCTACTGGGGATAGAACCCAGCATATATGCCCTGACTGGGAATCGAACCAGCAACCTCTTGGTGCATGGGACAACACTCAATCCACTTAGCCACACCAGCTGGGCAAGGATGTTATACTTAAAGAAGTTTCAGCCCCGAATCCTGAGGTCAATACGGTTCAAAATTTTTAGAATTAGAAGCAACTCTTACCTACTCACCCCTCCCTCCACCCCCCAAACAATGTGGTTTCTTAGATGGTCACAGGTTGGTTATCTTTTGAAAGTATTATATGATGCCTGGAAAGCTTTTTTCTTTCCTTTTCAATGGCCAATATTTTGTTCTTCCTTCCTAGTCTGGCTCAAACTTTAACTCTTTGCCAAGTTTTTTCCTATCAACCAACCTACCCAATCCTTCTGAATGGCTTCATACATGGTAAGTATCACTCATTTGGTGTTTATCATTTACTACTTTTTAAAAAACACATCTTACTGACTTCTCAAAGAGATTATATCCTTTGTATTATCAAAGGCTCTTTCTTATACCACATGAAAGCCAGGTCAAAGTTTGTTTTTTACATTACAATTACTAGAAAACTCACAATTAAAGAAAGGGAATGAGAGGTTTACCTGGAATATTTGCAGAATGTGGTGTTTCTCCATGTATTGTAGTGAAACTTGATAAGGATCTTGATATACCAGAGAAGGAAATCGCTTCTTTTGGTACTGAACAATAGAACTCCTTCCTTCTTGGTATTCTGAAGTATTATCCTAAAATGGAAATATCCCCCCACCAAAGAGTCTTTAATAAATCAAAAAGCCCCAGGAAGTTCTTATTTTTGCTTTTATCAGTGGAAACTGGTAATGATGGGATCTAAACACCAGGAGATGGAAAAAAGACACATTATTATGAGAGACCTAGCTGATCCTCCAGGCCAGTGGTCGGTAAACCGCGGCTCAAGAGCCACATGTGGCTCTTTGGCCCCTTGAGTGTGGCTCTTCCACAAAATACCACAGCTTGGGCGAGTCTAATTTGAAGAAGTGGCGTTAGAAGAAGTTTAAGTTTAAAAAATTTGGCTCTCAAAAGAATTCAATCGTTGTACTGTTGATATTTGGCTCTGCTGACTAATGAGTTTGCCGACCATTGCTCCAGGCAATATAATATATCTCAAGTCTTGGGAGGTACCTTAGGCTTCTCCAATCTACTTCAACTATTTTTCCCTTCATAGGGATCTCCAGTTTACTTCCAATGTCTTTTCTTTGGTAGAAGCCCAGAGAGGGGAAATGACTTAGTGTTTTAGAGTTAGCAGCAGAACCAGGATTTGAAACCCAGGTCTCCTGAATGCTGGTTCATTAATCATTCCTGAATGGCCCTAGAGTAGCAGAGAAAGCAACTTATCTCTATATATCCCATCCTTCTCCTGTCCTTCCTGAATCTTATAGGTCACACATATCACAGCATGTGGGTTTATTTCTCATCCTTGATTCAACCTGTGCCCACCCTCCACCCTCCATACCACCATTATAGGCCTCTAGCTTGGCTTCCAACCTCCCAGGTGGGTATCAAATGCCCCTTTAACCTACAGGCTTGGTTACTATGATTTGACCCTTTTCTTGACCGATGACATAGTCCAATTTAGTTGAGATGGTAGGGAATCTTGGGAGGAAGTTGTGGTCTTTTGCTTGTAAACTACTGATGACCTTGGTATCAAATGCATTGAATGCTTTCATAAAGGCTTCATTTTCATATTTAGTTATATCTGAAACCTTGGAATCTCTGAAGTCTTTTTGTTTAGAATCTAATTTATAGTCAGCCTCTTTGCCCTTCTTGCTGGTATGTATTCTGTCATCATACTCGTCACTTTCTCCAAGGTCAGGCTGGTCGTCATCTATATCATCTTCATCTTCAACCTTTTCATACTCACTGTAGAGAGGCATGATAACTCTGGGGTGATGAGTGTTGATACCAGCTTGGTCTTCAGCTGCCTGGTCTTCAGCCAATTCAATAATTTGGTCATGTGCTTTGCGGTAAGTCTTTACAGATGTTTTGTAGCCAATTGGGTCAGACAATCTGTGTTCAACCTGTTCATAAATTTTTCGTTCAACCAGACCAGACTTTCTGCTGTCAATCAGTTCATAAGATGTTTGGTCATCTTGGCCAGACTCTCTGTGCTGAATCGGTGCAGAAGCCCTTCGGCCATCTTGGCCAGACTTTATATGGTCAATCGGTTCAGAAGTCTTCCGGTCATATGGGCCAGACTTCCTGCGGTCAATCGGTTCAGAAGCCCTTCGGTTATTTTGGCCAGACTTTCTGCGGCCCATCTGTTCAGAGGCTCTTTGTTCAGATGAGGCAGACGGTGTATGGCCAGTCTGTTTAGAAGCTCTCTCAGTATTGCTGGACAATCTGCGATCAGTGTGTTCAGAAGTTTGTCCTTTGTGCTGAACAGGCATCTGACTGTCAGTCCGTTCAGATTCTGCATGACTGGCTTGGTGAGCTGTCCTACTCTTTCTCTGTTCAGACATTCTTTGGTAAGCCTTATTAGTTCCTCTATGATCAGCAACTTTATAATGGTTGGACGCTTTAGGTCAGTCTGATCATATGTTCTGTGCCTATTGTATTTGGACACTTTGTGGTCTGCTTGGCCAAATATGTTGGGTTCAGACTGGCCAGATACTCTTAGGTCATCCTGGTTAGCTGTTCTGGGATCAGCTGGTTATCTGCCTCCTTTTTGTACAGGTTCTGTCAGTTGTCTTCCTGGCCATCTAGGTGGCTGTCATTTGGGTGCTTGGTTGTGCTTTCAGGTTCCCAGGATTCCCCCTCGGAGCCTCTTTGGGAGGCTCTCACATTTTCTGCCTGTCCCTGATTGGTCTAAGTTGCTGTGGGTGGGGCCAGTATGGGTTGTCTAGGTGACCTTAGGGGAACGCAGGGCAATAATGCCTGGGGGGTTTGTGTGGGCCTCAGTGAACTGGTTCTTTCTTCCTTCCTTTCTTTCTGGAGCACCGGCTGTTGCCTGACGGTGAGCTGGGGTCCCGAAGCTGCTGGGGGAAGGGCTTCCCCTGGCTCTGGGCAGAGTCTGGAGAGGGATTCCGCTGATGCGCAGTGTGGACACCCTTCTCTTGATAAGAGGTGATGACCATACTCTGGCGTTGCCACCACCCAGCCTCTAGACCTCAGGGCTTTGTGAATCGCTGCCCTCCTTGTTTTCTTGCGGAGGTTCGTAGAGGTGCATGTCAAATCGGATTGTTCAAGTACTGCTCTTCTAATTCACAAAAAAATGTCAGGCGATGACACTCAGGCAACCACAGGAAGACAGCATTTCTGAACAGAGGTGGCTACTGCCATCAAATACAATCCATTCTTCCTCCGCAACTGATTTGTCTAATTACAGTTGTCTAGCACAGTATTAGTAGTACTTATATCAGTGCTGGCCACTGTGTTAGTAAATTGTCTTGCTAAATGTGATTTCTTCTTTTTTTTAAAATATATATATTTTTTATTGATTTTTTTACAGAAAGAAAGGGAGAGGGATAGTTAGAAATATCGATGAGAGGGAACCATCGATCAGCTGCCTCCTGCAACACTTCCTACTGGGGATGTGCCCGCAACCAAGGTACATGCCCTTGACCGGAATCGAACCTGGGACCCTTCAGTCCACAGGCCGACGCTCTATCCACTGAGCCAAACCAGTTGGGGCTGATTTATTCTTCTTTAAACTCTGATCAGTATTACCGTGATGTGGCCAAATTATGTATTTTCAGTCTTAATTTTTTTTAAATCCTCACCAGAGGATATGGGTTTTTTCATGTTGCTTTTTCTTTTTTTAATAAGTTTTTAATGATTTTAGAGAGAGAGAGAGAGAGAGAGAGAGAGAGAGAGAGAGAGAGAGAGAGAGAGAGAGAGAGAAACATTGATGTGAGAAACAATGAGTTGCCTTCCTACTGTACCCCACTGGGATGGAACCAGCAACCTTTTAGTGTGTGAAGGAAGCTCCAACTAACTGAGCCACCCAGATGGAGCCAGTTTTAATTTTCTAAAACCATTTTTTAATCCTGTCTTTATAAACAGTGCCAGTGCTGTTTTCAGTGTACCAGGAAGAGTTTAGCCTTCATGTTACCAAAGTCACATGGATCTTACCTCACAATGAAGAGAGTAGAGAGGAGAGTTTTGGTTTCCCCCCACCCATGCCCCCACACACTCCTTGACAGTTCATTGCTGCTGGAGCACCCTCTTCTTCATCTCATGGGACAGGTGAGCAGCTGTTTCCCATCCCCTCTAGGAAGTTATCCTGGCTGTGGAAAATCAAGCCCTATTGCGTTTTGTTGATTTATACATACACTAGATTTGTGCACCAGGCTGGTTTCGGCCTGATCCCTGCAGGCCAGGCTGAGGGACCCCACCGGTGCATGAATCCATGCACCGGTTCTCTAGTATGCATATAAGATGTTTGCCTAATCTTTTCCCGCCCTTCCTCCTCCCCCCTTCCCTTTGAGATTCATCAGTCTGTTCCATGTTTCCATGCCTGTGAATTGAGCATCTTCCCCCTGGTGATCAATGGCGTGTCATAGCTACTGTCGAACCGTCAATGGTCGCTTAGGCATATATATATACACATATATATACTAGTGGCCCGGTGCATGAAATTCATGCATGGGGGAGGGGGGTGTCCCTCAGCCCGGCCTGCATCCTCTTCAATCTGGGACCTCTCAAAGGATGTCCTACTGCCAATTTACAGGGATCAGGCCTAAACCGGCAGCTGGACATCCCTCTCACAATCTGGGACTGCTAACTCCTAACCGCTCACCTGCCTGCCTGCCTGATTGCCCCTAACCACTCTGCATGCTGGCCTGCTTGCCCCCAAATGCCCCCCTGCCAGCCTGCTTGCCCCTAACTGCCCCCTGCTGGCCTTCTCACCCCAAACTGCCTCCCCCGCTGTCCTGATCACCCCCAACTGACACCCACTGATGGCCTGTTTGCCCCCAACTGGCCCCCCTCACTGGCCTGATCACCCCCAATGGTCCCCCCTGACTGGTCTGATCACACACAACTGCCCTCCCTTCTTGGCCTCCAACTGCCTCTACCTCGGCCCCATCACCATGGCTTTGTCCAGAAGAACATCTGGAAGGTCCCCTGGAAGGTCTCCCAGTCAAATTAGCATATTACCCTTTTATTGGTATAATAGAGGCCTGGTGCATGGGTGGGAGGCAGCTGATTTGCCCTGAAGGGTGTCCCGGATCAGGGTGGGGTTCCCTTGGGGCGTGGGGCAGCCTGGGCAAAGGGCCTGTGGTGGTTTGCAGGCGGCCATGCCCCCATGGGTTGAGGGTCCTCGCTGGGGATGCTTGGCCAGCCTGGGTGAGGGGCTGAGGGCTGTTTTCAGACTGGCCACACCCCCTTCAGGGTGGGGGGGGTCCCTGCTGGGGTGCCTGTCCTGCCTGGGTGAGGGGCTGATGGCTGTTTGCAGGCTGGCCAAGCCCCCCAGTGGGGACCCTCACCCCATGGGGATGTGGCCAGCCTGGATAAGTGGCTGAGCGCTGTTTTCAGGCTGGCCACGCCCCCTGGTGACCCAGACTTCCAGCCCCTCCTTGAGCGGAGGCCAGGGTGGGCTGGAAGCTTGGCCTCCTCCATCTCTGGGGGCAACCCAAGCCTCCTGTTTGCTCCAGCTCCATGGCCACCGCCATCTTTGTTGGGTTAATTTGCATACTCACTCCTGATTGGCTGGTGGGTGTAGTGGAGGGATGGTCAATTTGCATGTGTCTCTTTTATTAGTGTAGATGGCTGAAAGGCTAGAGGGAGAAGAGGAGATCTAGTCAGAAAAAGTTCTAAAATCACACCATCTAATACACCTATAACAGAAGGGAGGGTTAGGATTAGGAATTAGAGCTCCAGAAAGAAAGAGAGTAAGGAAGGTGGGGAAAAGACAGGAGAAGGAATATTTAACAAGTGGGGAAATTTGCACTTGATGGTGGTGGCCAGTGGGGTCCAGGTTTTGAGATCTGGCCATCCCTGTTTGAAATAAACTTGAAGAATCCACTCTAGCCAGATAGTCCTTTAATATGGGCTTAATTACTTAGAGATTAAGACTTAACAACCAAATGCCAATAATTGTGATTTATGTGTGAGAGGAAGAGTGGTATCACACTTAGGAGCAGAGAGGAGAATCTAGGTACACAAAGTAAAATCACTTATTTAATAGTACCTAGAACATAGTAGGTGCTCAAGATGTGCTTGTTGAATATAAATATACAAATGATCTGCCTTATTTATTTATTTTAAAATGTGTGGAGCAAATAAGGTCTACATTAGAGTAAAATAGGTGAAGGCTATGATTTGTAACTTTTCAGGGGCATTGGTTTTGTAGATTCATTTTTCCATTTATAAGTTAAATGCAATCATTATAAAAAAATAAGAAAAGCAAACACAAAGAAAAAATGCATCTGAGTTACACCTGAGTTATACCATTTATTAAGAGTATTTGATATATATCTTTCTAGAATGTTCCTCAGGCAAATCTATATTTCTTTTTTCCCTCTTTATTGATTAAAGTATTAAATATGTGTTCTTATCCTTCTATTGTCCCCCCACCTCCCCACTCATGCCCTCACCCCCCTGGTGTCTGTGTCCATTGGTTAGGCTTACTTGTATGCATACAAGTCCTTTGGTTGATCTCTCCCCCTTACCCCCCCCCCCACCTCCCCATACCCTCTGAGGTTATGGAATAACCTCACTGCAGTAAAAAAGAAGGAATTCTTACCATTTGCAACAGCATGGATGGAACTGGAGAGCATTATGCTAAGCGAAATAAGCCAGTCAGAGAAAAATATCACATGATCTCACTCATTTGTGGAATATAATGAACAACATAAACTGATGAACAAAAACAGATCCAGAGACAGAGAAGCACCAATCAGACTGCAAATCTATATTTCTAATAGCTCTAGGCATTTGTATATATATATTACTAGAGGCCTGGCGCATGAAATTCATGCGCAGGTACAGTCTCTAGGCCTGGTCTGCGATCAGGGCCATCTTCCCTAGCTGCCCATAGCTGGCCCTGCCCCCTGCCACCACCAACCCCCAATTCCCTGTTCACCATCGGGTGATCGGAGCCTGCTGGCCTGGGGGAGGAATTGAGAGGTTGGCCATTCCGCCCACTTTCCAGCCCGTCCCCCACTGCCTGTTGCCTTCTGTATGTGGGGTGACTGATGGGGCGGGGGCCTTGGCCTGGCTCCTCCCACATCCCCCACCAGCCACCCCCAGTTCCCTGTTCACCATTGGGTGATTGGAGCTTGCCGGCCAGGGAAAGGGACCAAGAGGTGGTCAGTGCACCTCATAGTGACTGGTTGAGCAGTCATTCTGTTCGTTCTGCCGTTAGGGTCAATTTGCATATTACCCTTTTATTATATAGGATTGAGGCCCGGTGCATGGGTGGGGACTGGCTCGCCTGCATTGATGGGGGCCCCCGATCTGGGTGGGGGTCCCCGCTGTGGGGGTGAGGCCATATTTTAAAAAGAGGGGAGTGATTAGTTTTTAAGAGCATATAACCATGAGTGTTTTATTTTAGGTCCAACTACAGTTTTCTTTTAAAAATCTTTATTGTTGAAAGTATTACATATATCCCCTTTTTCCCCACATTGACCTTTTCTAACCTTTCTTTGACCCTGGCCCAGGCCTCTACAACCCTATTGTCTATGTCCATGGGTTATGTATATATGCATACAAGTTCTTTGGTTGATCTCTTTCCTCCCACCTCCACCTTCCCTCTGAGATTTGACAGTCTGTTCCATGCTTCTGCCTCTGGATCTATATTGTTCATCAGTTTATTTTGTTCATTAGATTCCACATATGAATGAGATCATGTAATACTTATCTTTCTCTGACTGGCTTATTTTGCTTAGTATAATATTGTCCAAGTCCCTCCACACTGTCTCAACAGGTAAGTGATCCTTCTTTTTTACTGCTGCATAGTATTCCATGGTATAAATGTGCCACAGCTTTTTTATCCACCCATCTACTAATGGGCACTTGGGCTGTTTCCAGATCTTAGCTATTGTAAATTGTGCTCTGATGAACATAGGGGTTCAAACATTCTTTCTCATTGGTGTTTCAGGTCTCTTAGGATATATTCCTAGAAGTGGGATCACTGGGTCAAATGGCAGTTCCATATTTAATTTTTTGAGGAAACTCCATACTGTTTTCCATAGTGGCTGCACCAGTCTTCATTCCCACCAGCAGTGTATTAGGGTCCCCTTTTCTTCACACCTTGCCAGCACTTGTCATTTGTTGATGGTAGCCATTCTGACAGGTGTGAGGTGATACTTCATTATTGTTTTAATTTGCATCTGATAATCAATGACTTTGAGCATTTTTTAATATGTCTCTTGGTCATCTGTATGTCCACTATAGAGAAGTGTCTATTTAGGTCCTTTGTCCATTTTTTAATTGGATAGTTTGTCTTGCTTTTGTTAAGTTGTATGTGTTCCCTATATATTTGTTATATTAAACCTTTATCAGATTTATCATTGCCAAATATGTTCTCCCATGCAGAGGGCTTTCTTATTGTTTTGTTGATGGTTTCTTTTGCTGTGCAGAAGTTTTTTTATTTTGACGTAGTCCCATTTGTCTATTTTTTCCTTAATTCCCTTTGCCCTAGGAGCTATATCTATACACACACTCCTATGAGAGATGTCTGAGATTTTGCTGCTATGGTTTCTTCTAGGATTTTTATGGTTTCATGACTCACATTTAAGTCTTTTATACATTTTGAGTTTATTCTTGTGTATGGTATAAGTTGGTGGTCTAGCTTCAATTTTTTTGCATGTATCGGTTCAATTTCCCAAACACCATTTGTTGAAGAGATTGTCTTGACTCAATTGTATGTTCTTGCCTCCTTTGTCAAATATTGATTGACCATAATGGCTTAGGTTGATTTTCTGTTCTGTTCTATTGATCTATATGCCTGTTCTTATGCCAGTACCAGGCTGTTTTGATTACAATGGCTTTGTAGTATAACTTGATATCTGGTATTGTGATCCCTCCAACTTCGTTCTTCTTTCTCAAGTTTGCTGTGACTATTCAGGGTATATTTTGGTTCCATATAAATTTTGTGAGTGTTTGTTCTAGATCTTTGAAATATGCCATTGGTATTTTAAAAGGGATTGCATTGAATCTATAGATTGCTTTGGGTAGTATGGACATTTTAATGATGATAATTTGACCAATCCATGAACATGATATATTCTTTCACTTGCTTATGTCTACCTCTTTCTCTTTTTTCAATGTTCTATAGTTTTCTGAGTATAAGTGTTTAACCTACTTGGTTAAGTTTATTCTCAAGTATCTTAATTTTTTTCTTTTTGCAATGGTAAAGGGATTGTTTGTTTAGTTTTTCTTTCTGAGAACTCATTGTTAATGTATAAAAATGTCATCGACTTCTGGGTATTAATTTTGTATTCTGCTACATTACCTAATTCATTTATTAAATATAGTAGTTTTTTTGATGGAGTGTTTAAAGTTTTCTATGTACAATATCATGCCATCTTCAAATAATGAGAGTTTTACTTCCTCTTTTCCAATTTGGATGACTTTTATGTTTTCTTCTTGTTTGATCACTGTGGCTAGGACTTCCAGTTCTATGTTGAATAAAAGTGGTAAAAGTGGACATCCCTGACTTGTTCCTGTTCTTAGGGGAAAATGGTTTTAGTTTCTGCCCATTGGGTATGATGTTGGCTGTCAGTTTGTCATATATGGCCTTTACATGTTTGAAATATGCTCCCTCTATTTCCACTTTGCTGAGAGTTTTAATAAAAAATGGGTGTTGGATTTTGTTGAATGCTTTTTCTCTGTCTATTGATATGATCATGTGACTTTTGTATTTCATTTGTTTATGTGATATTATCACATTTATTGACTTGCAAATATTGTACCAGCCTTGCATCCCCAGAATAAATCCCACTTGGTCATGGTGTATGATTTTTTTAATATGTTGTTGGATCTGATTTGCTAATATTGTGTGGAGGATTTTAGCATCTATGTTCATCAGAGTTACTGGCCTATAATTCTCTCTCTCTTTTTTTTTTTTTTTTTGTAGTGTCTTTATCTGGTTTTTGAATTAGGATAATGTTGGCCTCATAAAAAGAGGTTGGGAGAGCACTTTCCTTTTGAAATATTTGCAATAGTTTGAGGAGTATAGGTGTTAGTTCTTCTTTGAATGTTTGGTAAAACTCCTCTGTGAAGCTGTCTGGACCAGGGCTTTTGTTTGCTGGAGTTTTTTTTTTTTGTTACTGCTTTTATTTCATTAGTTGTTATTGGCCTATTCAGGTTTACTGATTCTTCCTGATTCAGTTTTGGAAGATTGTATTTTTTTTTAGAAATTTGTCTATTTCATCCACATTGTCCAGTTTGTTGGCATATAGTTGTTCATAGTATTTCTTACAATCCTTTGTATTTCTGTGGTAACAATTACTTCATCGCTTACTTTTCTTATTATTTTTTTTTGGTAAATATTTTTATTTATTTATTTATTTTTTTATTGTCTAAAGTTTTACATATGTCCCCCTTTTCCCCAATTGACCCCCTCCCCCATCCCTTCCTAACCCTGGCAAGCCCCCACCGCCCCAGTGTCTGTGTCCATTGGTTATGCTAATATGCATGCATATAAGTCCTTTGGTTGCTCTCTAACCCCCCTCCCCTCCCATTTGTCTCTAGATAGATCTATTCTTATTCATCAAATTATGTTGATCCTTATATCCCACTTATGAGTGAGAGCATGTGATATTTATCTTTCTCTGACTGGCTTATTTCGCTTAGTATAATGCTCTCCAGTTCCATCCATGCTGCTGCAAATGGTAAAGTTTCCTTCTTTTTAATAGCGGCATAGTATTCTATTGTGTAGATGTACCACAGTTTTTTAATCCACTCATCTGCTTATGGGCACTTACGCTGTTTCCAAATCTTAGCTATTGTAAATTGTGCTGCTATGAACATAGGGGTGCATATATCCTTTCTGATTTGTGTTTCTGTTTTCTTGGGATATAGTCCTAGAAGTGATTACTGGGTCAAATGGAAATTCCATTTTTAGTTTTTTGAGGAAACTCCATACTGTTCTCCACAGTGGCTGCACCAGTCTGCATTCCCACCAGCAGTGCACGAGGGTTCCTTTTTCTTCGCATCGTCACCAGCACTTGTCATCTGTTGATTTGTTGATGATAGCCATTCTGACAGGTGTGAGATGATATCTCATTGTCCTTTTGATTTGCATCTCTTGGATGATTAGTGACTTTGAGCATGTTTTCATATGTCTCTGGGCCTTCTGTATGTCCTCTTTCAAAAAGTGTGTATTTAGATCCATTGACCATTCCTTGATTGGATCATTTATCTTCCTTTTGTTAAGATGTATGAGTTCCCTGTAAATGTTGGAGATTAAACTCTTATAGGAAATATCATCGGCAAATATGTTCTCCCATGCAGTGGGCTTTCTTGTTGCTTTGTTGATGGTTTCTTTTGCTGTGCAGAAGCTTTTTATTTTGATGTAGTCCCATTTGTTTATTTTCTCCTTAGTCTCCATTGCCCTAGGGGCTGTGTCTGTAAAGATATTGCTACGACATATGTCTGCTATTTTGCTGTCTATGGAGTATTACAGGATTTTTATGGTATCCCATCTTACATTCAAGTCCTTTAGCCATTTTGAGTTTGTTTTTGTGTATGGTGTAAGTTGGTGGTCTAGTTTCATTTTTTTTTTTGCATGTATCTGTCCAGTTTTCCCAGCACCATTTATTAAAAACTGTTTAGACTTCATTGTATGCTCTTGCCTCCTTTGTCAAATATTAATTGAGCATAATGGCTTGGGTTGATTTCTGGGTTCTCTGTTCTATTCCATTGGTCTATATATCTGTTCTTGTGCCAGTACCAGGCAGTTTTGAGAACCGTGGCTTGGTAATATAGCTTGATATCTGGTAATGTGGTCCCTCCAACTTTGTTCTTCTTTCTCAGGATTGCTGTGGCTATTCAGGGTCTTTTTTTATTCCAGATGAATTTTTGGAGAGTTTGTTCTAGATCTTTGAAATAAGCCATTGGTATTTTAATGGGGATTGCATTGAATCTGTAGATTGCTTTGGGTAGTATGGAAATTTTGATGATGTTGATTCTACCAATCCATGAACATAGTATGTTCTTTCATTTGTTTATGTCTTCCTCTATCTCTTTTTTCAATGTCCTGAAGTTTTCTGAGTACAGGTCTTTTACGTCCTTAGTTAAGTTTATTCCTAGGTATCTTAATTTTTTTGGTGCTATGGTAAATGGGATTGTTTTTTTCATTTCTCTTTCTGTGGGTTCATTATTGGTGTATAAAAAGGCCATAGATTTCTGGGTGTTAATTTTGTATCCTACTACATTGCCAAATTCGTTTATTAGGTCTAGTAGTTTTTTGATGGAGTCTTTGGGGTTTTCTATGTATAGTATCATCTCATCTGTGAAAAGGACACTTTTACCTCTTCTTTTCCAATTTAGATGCCTTTTCTATCTTCTTGTCTGATCGCTATGGCTAGCACTTCCAGCACTATATCGAACAGGAGTAATGAAAGTGGGCATCCTTGTCTTGTTCCTGTTCTTAGGGGAAAATGAGTTTAGTTTTTGGCCATTGAATATGATGTTGGCTGTAGGTTTGTCATATAAGGCTTTTATTATGTTGAGGTATAATCCCTCTATTCCCACTTTCTTGAGAGTTTTTATCAAGAAAGGATGTTGGATTTTGTCAAATGATTTTTCTGCATCGATTGATATGATTATGTGATTTTTGTCTCTCAGTTTGTTTATGTGATGTATCACATTAATTGATTTGCAAATATTGTACCATCCTTGCATCCCCAGAATAAATCCCACTTGGTCATGATGTATGATCTTTCTAATGTAATGCTGAATTTTAGCATCTATGTTCATCAAGGATATTGGCCTGTAGTTCTCTTTTTCTGTGGTGTCTTTATCTGGTTTTGGGATTAGGGTAATGCTGGCTTCATAGAATGAGCTTGGAAGTGTGCCTTCCTCTTGAATTTTTTGGAATAGTCTGAGGAGGATAGGTTTTAGTTCTTCTTTGAATGCTTGGTAGAACTCCCCTGTAAGGGCCAGGGCTTTTGTTTTCAGGAAGATTTTTGATTGCTGCTTCAATTTCTTCAGTAGTTATCAGCCTAGTCAGGTTTTTTTATTCTTCCTGATTGAGTTTTGGGAGCTTGTATTTTTCTAAGAATATGTCCATTTAATCTAGGTTGTCTATTTTGTTGGAATATAATTGTTCATAGTATTTTTTCTTTTTTTTTTTTTAATATATTTTATTGATATTTTACAGAGAGGAAGGGAGAGGGATAGAGAGCTAGAAACATCGATGAGAGAGAGACATCGATCAGCTGCCTCCTGCACACCTCCCACCGGGGACGTGCCCGCAACCAAGGTACATGCCCTCGACCGGAATCGAACCCGGGACCCCTCAGTCCGCAGGCCGACGCTCTATCCACTGAGCCAAACCGGTTTCGGCTGTTCATAGTATTTTTTCATAATCATTTGTATTTCTGTGGGATCGATTGTTACTTCACCTCTTTCATTTCTGATTTTGTTTATTTGGGTCCTCTCTCTTTGTTTCTTGGTGAGCCTGGCTAGAGGTTCATCAATCTTGTTTATCTTTTCAAAGAACCAACTCTTGGTTTTGTTGAACTTTTTGTATTGTTTTTTGGTCTCTATGCAACTTATCTCCACTCTGATCTTTATTATTTCCTTCCTTCTACTTACGCTGGGCTTTTGTTGTTGCTGTCTTTCTAACTCTTGGAGTTGTAGGGTTAGATAATTCATTACAATTGTTTCTTGTTTTTTGAGATAGGCCTGTAGAGCTATGAACTTCCCTTTGAAGATTGCTTCACTGTGCCCATAGATTTTGGATTGTGTTTTCATTGTCATTTGTTGCCATGATGCTTTTTATTTCTTCTTTGATTTCTTTGGTAACCCAATCATTGTTTAATAGCATGCTATTTAGTCTCCAGGTGTTTGATTTTTTTGGTTGTTGATTTCCAGTTTTATGCCACTGTGATCTGAGAAGATGCTTGATATGATTTCTATCTTCTTGAATTTGAATAGACTTTGCCTGTGTCCTAATATGTGGTCTATCTTTAAGAATGACCCATGGGCACTTGAGAAGAATGTATATTCCGTGGCTTTGGGGTGAAATGTTCTGAAGATGTCAATTATTTCCATCTGATCTAGTGAGTCATTTAGGATTGCTGTTTCTTTGCTGATTTTTTGTTTAGAGGATTTGTCCAGTGGTGTCAGTGGGGTATTAAAGTCCATACTCTGACTGTATTGCTGTCAATCTCTCCCTAGATATCCTCCAGAAGTTTTTCTTATGTATTTAGGTGCTCCTGTATTGGGTGCATATATGTTTATCAGAATTATATCTTCTTGTTGAATTGCTCCCTTTAGTATTATGAAGTGGCCTTCCTTACCTCTTGTTATGGCCTTCACTTTGAGGTCTAATTTGTCGGATATAAGTATTGCTACCCCAGCTTTTTTTTCCCCTTACCATTTGCCTGAAAAACCTTTTTCCATCCCTTCACCATCAGTCTGTGTGAGTCCTTTGTTCTGAGGTGGGTTTCTTGTAGATAGCAGATACATGGGTCATGTTTTCTTATCCATTCAGCTACCCTATGTCTTTTGATTGGGGCATTTAATCCATTTACATTTAAAGTTATTATTGATAGGTACTTGTTTGTCACAATTTTTTTTCTTTATGTCTGTGTTCCTTCTTCCCTTCCTATTTCTTCTTTTTATAGCAGACCCTTTAGCATTTCTTGCATTGCAGGTTTGGTGATAATAAACTCCCTTAGTCCTTTTTTGTCTGTGAAGCTCCTTATTTCACCCTTAATCTTGATTGATAGACTTGCTGGGTACAGTATTCTTGGATTCAGACCCTTCCTTTGCATGACTTTGTATATTTCATTCCATTCCCTTCTGGCCTGATGTTTTCCTGTTGAGAAATCATTTGCTAGTCTGATGGGGGATCCTCTGTAGGTAACTTTCTGTCTCTCTCTGACAGCCTTTAATATTCTTACTTTGTCGTTAGTGTTTGCCAATTTAATTATAATGTGTCATGGTGTCGGTCTTTTGGGGTTCATTTTTTTTGGGACTCTGTGAGCTTCTTGGACTTGTGTGAGTTTTCTCTTCCCTATATCAGGGAAGTTTTCTGTCATTATTTCTTCAAACAGGTTTTCTATTCCTTGCTCAATTTCCTCTCCTTCTGGCACCCCTATTATGTGGATGTTGTTTCGTTTCATGTTGTCCCTAAGTTCCCTTAGGCTCTCCTCCTGTTTTTTAAGTTGTTTTTTTTTCTAGATGCTGCTCTGCTTGGGTATTTTTTCCTACCTTGTCTTCTAGCTCACTGATGCAGTCTTCCGCTTCTTGTAGTCTACTGTTGATGCTTTCTATTGAGTTCTTTATTGCTGCAATGCCATTTTTCATTTCTTCTTGGTTCTTCTTCATTTCTTCTTGGTTCTTACACATATTATTGAATTTGTCTTCTATCCTTTTCAGTGACCTTATATCCATTTCTCTGAAATCTTTCTCTGACATTTTACTTGCCTCCATTTCATCTACTTCCTTTTCTGGTGATGCCTGCTTTTCTTTCATATGTGGGCTGTTTCTTTGTCTCCCCATGATCACTCCTTTCTGGATGTCTGGTTATGTAGCTCTCTCTCTCCTGCATTGACTTAAAGGCACAAAATACACCACAACAATACACAGCACACAGGGCACCAAACACAAATGTATTCACAATACTAATAACCCTAAATAAAAGTGACTACCAGAAAAAAGCTAGTTAGGGGATAGAATATATATATATATATATATATATATATATATATATATGAAAAAATACACACACACACACACACACACACACATAGAACTTTTCCTCTTCTTAAATCTATCTATCTATGTATTTGTTTACTATTGGAAATGGAGTATAGAAAGTAGCTAGGCCTGAGTTTGTGATTGTACTTAGTTAAGCTATTAGTAGAAGAAGAGAACAAGCAAGGAAAGGAATAACAGAAGCAAAAACAAACAAACAAACAAAAAACAGCAACAGAAACAAACAACAAAAGAAAAAAACCCAAAAAACAAATACAAACAAGCAATAAAATCAAACTAATCAACAACCAAGCATTAACAAGACAGAAAGAAAGAAAAAGGCAAATAATTTAAAAAAAAGAAAGAAAAGAAAAATAAAACAAAACAAAAAGGAAGTAAAAGAAAATCTGGATAGTGAAGAAAGGAAAGAGAAAAGTGTGTAGGGGCTTGGAGCAGGGGAGCAGAAATTAGATATATGAGTAAGATCAAATTTTTAACAGGGAGTAAAAAGAAAGGATAGAGAAAAACTAAAGCAGGAAGAGGGTAAGAGAAGCAGGGCAAAAGGGGAATGTGAGGAAGAGCGTGTTGGTATAAAGGAAAAATTGAGATAGAGTAAAATAATGCTACAGGAAATATGAAAATAGAATGTAGAACACTATTCCCAAAATAAAATAAAGAAAAATAAAATAAAACTTTTTTTAAAAAAGTAAAATAATAGTAGTAATAATAGTAATTAAATATATATATATATATATTTATATATATATATAATAAAAAAGGTAAAATCAGGTGAGAAAGAAAAAAAATTAGTTTCTCAAGTAAAAGATAAATAATAAAAATGTGTACTGAAGGTCGTTCACTTCCTCTACTGCTCTGTTTGGCAGGTCTATTTCCTGTCAGCTATACAGCCCAGTATTGGAGTTCCCTGCACTACACAGCTCCTCTGCATCATAAGCCACAATCTTTTTTTTCAGGCAGTTGGGAGCTCTTTGTTTCTTAGTCTGCCTTTAGTTGCATTCACACAAGAGTCAATTTCTGATACAATCCCTGGGTGGCAGTATTGATATCCGGGGCTAAAAGGCTCCTCCCCTACCCAGTGTTTAGATGGTTTTCCCTGCTGCACTTAATGCTGGGTTAGAGGGATGGACTGCCCTAGAGCTGGCTTTCTGTTCATTTCTCCGCACTCTGTTCTCCAGGTTCCACAAAAACAGCTTTCCCCTGCAGTCTTGGCCAGTGTTTTTTAATTGGAAGGTCCTATGCACCGGGCTTAGTAATCAGAAGCAAGGATTTGAAAAAGAAAAAGAAAAGAAAAAGAAAACAAACAAACAAAAACCACAAGAGCCACAGGATGCGTGCAGACTTGTGTCTTCCCCTGGCACTCCACAGTCAGTGCACTGGCAGAACTCCAGACTGCCCTCCTGTGCCCAGCCCTTCCGTGGGTTAATTTTTATGGTCTCCTTCTGCTCTCAGTACTGTGGACCCCCTTCCACATTTGAGGGCTACACTTACCCCAACAGCGTATTTTGTGGGGCACAATCTTCCTTTGAGACTCTAGTCCCCGCTGCACGCATCACACGCACATTTTGCGCGCATTTCTCCCTTCAGCCTGGACCCCAAATCTCACCTCTCCCTAGGCCAGTGGTCGGCAAACTCATTAGTCAATAGAGCCAAATATCAACAGTACAATGATTGAAATTTCTTTTGAGAGCCAAATTTTTTAAACTTAAACTTCTTCTAATGCCACTTCTTCAAAATAGACTCACCCAGGCCGTGGTATTTTGTGGAAGAGCCACACTCAAGGGGCCAAAGAGCCACATGTGGCTCGCGAGCTGCAGTTTGCCGACCATGGCCTTAGGCGATAGCTGACCTTTCCTTCCATGGATTTCCTCACAGTCCACGGATTTCTCACCAGCTGTGTTTAATTTGCCAATTCCAGGTGGATATTAATCAATTCAGCTGTTCCTTCTCTCTGCTCTGTGAGAAG
Source organism: Plecotus auritus (assembly GCF_963455305.1). Classification (NCBI taxonomy): domain Eukaryota; kingdom Metazoa; phylum Chordata; class Mammalia; order Chiroptera; family Vespertilionidae; genus Plecotus; species Plecotus auritus. Next base: position 166,506,642 of record NC_137771.1, on the reverse strand, counting down.
GCACAGGGGTCATCTGCATACTCGTGCCACTTTGTCTCCTTCTGGACAGACTTTCTAGGAGCCCGTGGTTGGAGAGGCTGGAGTCTTGGTATTCCTTGGTTTGCAGCTGAGGTAGCTGGTCCTTGGGGGGTTGTGGTTGTAAGGTCCTGGTAGGTATCTGAGGGTCTTCCTGGTGGAAGTTAAGGCTGGGCTTCAGATAACCGCCACTCTTCCCTCCAAGATGGCACAGTCTCTGCACAGAGTCGGCCACTTGGGAGAGATTTCAGCAGCAGTAGAGTCTGCCCGGCCAGAGGAGCCCTGTCCGGCAGTCCCCAACAATTCCTTGGAATATGCATACACTCCCCACACATCCACTCACTCTCCTTTTATTCTCTCACTCACACACTAACTTGCAGTCTTCCTTCCTGTTGGAAGCCATCTTCCATTGCCCCTCTTTTCCTTTTAAAATTTATTTGGATTCTCTCTCTTTGTTTCTTAGTGAGTCTGGCTTATCTATCTTGTTTATCTTTTCGAAGAACCAGCTCTTGGTTTCATCAATTTTGTTTGTTTTTTTTTTAGCCTCTATGTCATTTATATCTGCTCTAATATTTATTATTTCCTTCTATTTACTTCGGACTTTTATTGTTCTCTTTCTAATTTAAGTTTTAGGGTTAAATACTTTATTATTAATGTTTCTTGTTTTTTGAGGTAGGCCAGTAGTGCTATGAACTTCCCTCTCAGGACTGTTTTTACTCTGTCCCATAGATTTGGGGTTATGTATTCATTTTCATTTGTTTCCAGGAAGCTTTTGATTTCTTTCTTGATCTCATTGGTAACCCATTCATTATTTAATGACATGCTAGTTAGCCTCCATGTGTATGAATGTTTTTTTTAAAAAACATATTTTATTGATTTTTTACAGAGAGGAAGGCAGAGGGATAGAGAGTTAGAAACATTGATGGGAGAGAAACATCAATCAGCTGCCTCTTGCACACCTCCTACTGGGGATGTGCCCGCAACCAAGGTACATGCCCTTGACCAGAATCGAACCTGGGAACCTTCAGTTCGCAGGCCGACGCTCTATCCACTGAGCCAAACCAGTCAGGGCTGTGTGAATGTTTTTGAGTGTTTTTTACGTTAGTTGATTTCTAATTTCATTTCATTGTGATGTGCAAGGATATTTGATATGAATTCAGTCTTCTTGAACTTTTAGAGATTTGTTTTGTGTCTTTACATGTGGTTTATCTTTAAGAATGACCCATGTGCACTTGAGAAGAATGTATATTCTGCAGCTTTGAGGTAAAATTCTCTATAAATGTAAATTAAATCCATCTGATCCAGTCTGTTTTCTTGTTAATTTTTTCCTGGAAGATCTATCCAATGAAGTCAACAGGGTATTAAAGTCCCCTACTATGACTATATTGTTGTTGATCTCTCCCTTAAAATTCTCTAGAAGTTTTTTATATAATTAGGTGCTCCAATATTGGGTGCATATATGTTTACCAGGATTATATCCTTTTGTTGGATCAATCACTTTAATATTATGTAGAGACCTTCATTGTCTCTTGTAATGGCCTTCATATTGAAATCTATTTTGCCAGGTATGAGTATTGCTACTCCAGCTATTTTTAAGTTTCTATTTGCATGAAAAAAAAATTCCCATTTCTTTACTCTCTGTCTGTGTGTATCTTTAGTTCTGTGGTGGGTCTCTTGTAGACAGCATATACTTGGATCATGTTTTTGTATCCATTCATCTACCCTATGTCTTTTGATTGGAGCATTTAATTCATTTACATTTAATGTTATCATTGATAGGTATTTATTTATTTACTAGAGGCTCGGTGCACAAAATTTGTGCATGGAGGGGGGGTGTCCCTCAGCCCGGCCTGCACCCTCTCCAATCCAGGACCCCTCGGGGGATGTCTGACTGCCGGTTTAGGCCCAATCCTGCTGGCAGTCAGACATCCCTCTCACAATCCGGGACCACTGGCTCCTAACCACTCACTTGCCTGCCTGCCTGCCTGCCTGCCTGCCTGCCTGCCTGCCTGCCTGATGCCCCTAACTGACTTCCCCTGCCAGCCTGATCACCTCTAACTGCTCCCCTGCCTGCCTGATCACCTCTAAGTGCCCTCCCCTGTTGGCCTGGTCGCCCCTAACTGCCATCCCCTGCTGGCCTGGTTTCTCCTAACTGCCCTCCCCTGCTGCCCGGATCACCCCTAACTGCTCTCCCTTGTGGACCTGATCACCCCTAACCACCTCTGCCTCGGCCCCCAGCACCATGGCTTTGTCTGGAAGGACATCTGGAAGGATGTCCAGAAGATGTCTGGTCTAATTACCTTTTATTAGTATAGATTTATTGCCATTTTAATTCTTTATGCCTATTTCTCTCTCTTTTTCTTCTTCTCATTACAGCAGTTTCTTTAACATTTCTTGCATTGCTGGTTTGGTGGTAATGTATTCCATTTTTTGTCTGGAAAGCCTTATATTTCACCTTTAATTTTAAATGATAGCCTAGCTGGATACAGCAGTCTTAAATTTAGGTCCTTGCTTTTCATTACTTTGATTACTTCATACCACTCCATTCTGATCTGAAGTGTTTCTATTGAGAAGTCAGCTGACATTCTAATGGGGACTCCTTTGTAGGTAATTTTCAGTCTCTATTGCTGCCTTTAAGATTCTTTGTCTTTACAGTTGCAATTTGAATTATGATGTGTCTAGGTATCAATATCTTTGAGTTCCTCTTGATTGGGATTCTCTGTGCCTCCTGAACTTGCACACATTTTCCTTCACCAGGTTGGGGAAGTTTTCTGTCATTATTTCTTTAAACAGGTTCTCTGTTCCTTGCTCACATTCTTCCCCTTCTGGTATTCCTATAATGCAGATGTTGTTATGTTTCATGTTGTCCCAGAGCTTCCTTAAACTGTCTTCCAGCTTTTTAATCCTTAATTCTTTTTTTCTATTTGCTGCTCTAATTAGATATTTATTTCTACCTTGTCTTCCAAATCGCTGATTCAATCCTCTGCTTTATCCAGTCTACTTCTAATTCCTTCCAGTGTGTTCTTGATATCAAGATACGTTATTCTTCAATCCTGTCTGCTTCTGGTTAATGGTTTCTATTTCCTTTTTCATGCTTCTATAGCTCCCACTGAGTTCCTTGTAATTTGCAGTAAGCTCCTTAAGTACCTTTATAACCATTACTTTGAACCTTATGTATCATAGGTTGCTTGCCTTTATTTCATTTAGTTCTTTTTCTGGAGATTCCTTCTTTTCTTTCATTTGGTATTTGTTTCTTTGTCTCCCCATTTTAGCTGTCTCTTTGTATTTTCTTCTGTGTATTATATAGAACTGTTATGCCTCCTAGTCTTTGAGAAATGCCTATGTAGAAAGTCTCTTGAGGGATCCAGTGGTGCAGTATCTTAGGTTCACCTGAGCTGGATGCTCTAGGAATTCCCCTTGTGTGTGTTATTTGGGCTCTCATTGTAATTGGGGCTTGATTGTGATGTCCCATTTTGCCAAAAGCCAATTCCAGCCTGTCAGCAGGGCTGAATCATCTGGAAATGGCTAAGGGCATTTCCCCACACCTAAAAGATTTGCACAGATGATTGCTTGCTGCCAGACAGCTAAGGGCATTTCAATCTACATGTTATTGCCTCCTGCTGGCCAAACACCTGAACAGCCGAAGGCATTTTCTCCCAAACCTGATAATCTGACAATGGATTCTGTGTACCAAACCCTGGCCTTTGATGTATATCTACTTTGCCTTAGGACAATTTGTGTTAATAAAAACAAGGGGTCCTGAGACAGTGGAGAACTTAGTTCCTTTAGCTAAGTCTCCTTTGGCCCCCCAAATGTCTTTCAAAATTATGTTTTGTCTCTGGACTCTTATTTAATTTACACACAGCACTTCTCCAGATTCCTGAACCCTTCTAGATGCTGGATCAAGATCACCAGTACCATTTGTGGGAGGGACCTCCCCTCTGACTTGCTACCAGTGAAGTTCAACCCCAATGTTGTCATTCCAGCTGTTATTCAAGTGCTGATAGAACAGAATAAGACACGACAGGACCGAACCAAAATACCACAAAAATCAAGCTACTCAATGCAACAACAGGAAAGACTAAGAAGCAAAAAGAAGAGAAAACAAAGCAACAAAATAAAGTAAAAAGAATACTAAAAGACACACAACCAAAGACTTAGAGGGGATATATATAAAAAAAAAAGGTGAGAAAGAAGAAGATGAAAAAAATGACTATATGGAAGCAAAGAGGAAGCTAATAAAAAACTACTATTGGAGGAAAAAAAGAAAAGGAAATAGAAAATAAATGAGCCCTTACTGGTTTGGCTCAGTGGATAGAGTGTCAGCCTGTGGACTGATGGGTCCCAGGTTTGATTCTAGTCAAGGGCATGTACCTTGGCTGTGGGCACATACCCAGTAGGGAGTGTGCAGGAGGCAGCTGATCAATGTTTCTCTTTCATCGATATTTCTAACTCTCTATCTCTCTCCCTTCCTCTCTGTAAAAAATCAATAAAATATATTTAAAAAAATAAATGAAATAATAATATTGTATTTAAAACATCCTATATAATAAAAGGGTAATATGCAAATAGAATGGCAGAACAACCAAACAACCAATCAAAGCATAATATGCTAATGATATGCTAAGGCTGCTCAACCACTCGCTCTGATGTGCACTGACCACCAGGGGGCAGACAGTCAACCAGTCACTATGACTTGCACTGACCACTAGGGGGCAGATGTTCCAACCAGTAGGTTATCTTGCTGCTGTGGTCCGGCCAATCAGGACTGAGCGAGACAGGCTGGACATGCCCTGGAGCCCTCCTGCAGTCCCTCCCCAGCCAAATCGTGCCCTGCGGCATCCTTCAGCCTGGACTGAGCCCTCTTGCAATCTGGGAATCCTTGGGTGATATCAGAAAGCCGGCTTCAGCCCGATCCTGCAGGCCACACCCCTTTGGAGGGTGCCAGATGCAGGGTGCATAGCTGGCAAGTACTTCTGCGGCAGCATGAGCCTCTCCTGATTGGGACTCATTGGGCGGGAGCCCACAGCAGGCACAGTGAGGCCGGGATGAACGGGAATGGTAGGTAGGAGCTGTAGGTGGCGTTGGACTGTGGGTTTCAGCCTGATCCCTGAAGGCCACCCAGAAGGACCTGACCCATGCACGAATTCGTGCACTGGGCCTCTAGTATTAATAATAGGTATATTAAAAATATAGATAGGAAAAGTAAAAGGGAAAAACAATGAGAAAAACAAAATAAAATAAGAAAAATTAATAATAATAAAAATAGATAAAAGTAGAATAAAATAAAAGGAAAGAGAAATTAAAGATATGCAAAGAAAGGGAGAAGAAAGAAAACAAGGGGAAAAAACAAACCAACAACAAAAATCAAAAACAAAAAATCCACTCACACACACACACACACCAAAAAACAAAACCATAAACACACACTAAAAAACCTTTGGGTCCATTATTTGTGGAGCTCCCTGGATTTTGCTCTGATGTTGTTGAATCTGGTCCCTTGGTGTGTGTATCCTCGGCCCCCTGGGAGCTTCTCTGGTGCAGGTCAATGTGAGTCACTGTCTCTTTCTGGCCCTGGGCAACCTGATTGAGGTCTGAGAGGTTGAATCCCCTAGTAGTCCAGCTGGCAGGGACTCCTTAGCCCAGAGGCTGGGTCTGCCTTGAGGCTCACACCTTAATTATCTCTATTTTGAGCTGTGCTGCCTTCATCCACAGAGCTGGTCCTGCAGGTGTCAACTGCAGGTGCATGGGTCCTGCTGGTGTTCACTTAGCTGCTTGGTCCCGGTGGTGTCTGTGGCGGGTGTGCACAGGGTCTGGGCTATGTCCTTGGGGCACATGCACATGGGGCAACAGGTCAGGGTGCCCATGGGTTCAGGCCCAGGCCACAGCTAGTCTGGGGGTGGCGAAGCTGGGTGCCTAGCCACTGCCACTTCCTTTAGCCTCCTTCCAAGGAGGACCTTGTAAGCCCTTCATGATGGCATGGTTTCTGAGCCAGAGCCATGCCAGGGCCCAGGGAGTGCCTGTGGCAGTGGTAGGGGCTCTTTGGCCAGGAGAGCCCAAACCACCTGCCCACAAGACTCCTGCATGCTTGGACTGTCCCTCACATACACACACATACCCGCACATGTCCACACATTCGCCCTCTCCCTCACTCACTCACACTCTCTCCCCCACTCCATTCCATAGGCTTTGTCCATTACTTTCTTTATGGAATTATCTTATGCCTTTTTTCCTTTCCATGTTTTCAGTTTTACCTCTTTATGGACAGTTTCCATATCATCTAAGCTCTAGGTCACCTGGGTTATAAGGTGCCTACTTTATGTCAACTCAAATACTTATCCATAACTAATCACAGTATTAAAGAATCATAAAATTGAGATCTACCGTGGACCTTAGAAACTTATCATGGTTTTGTAATTTTATTTTACCAATGAAAATCCTAAGGCCCGGAGGCATTATGTGACGTAGATTTTCATTAAAAACGTACAGAAATTGGAGCATAAAATGTACTTTTGATCTCCCTCCTCTTCCTTTATTTAAATGATGATAAATTGTAATATTTATAAGAGGTGGATACTGGAACAACTTTGTCTTTTAACCACATCTGGCAAATAGACAATATATGGGAACTAAAGATAAACTGTCTCCTTGGTGATCTCCTCCTTACCGGCTTCAAAATCGTTCTGGTTGCTGAGTCTCAAGAGTTCTGAGACCTCTTAATTCTCTCCCATTTTCATTACTCTCTCTTACCCCACACGTGCATCAATCCTCTGTTGAATGACTTTGGCTTTCTTTCTGAAACGTAGTGGTGTCTTTTTCTCTATTGTCATCATTACAGCTAACGCTCAGATTCTGTTGCCTGGGCCATTGTAGTGGCCTTCAAACAGATCTTCTTAACTTTAGGTTTTCCCCTTTTCAATGTGTCTTCTGAATTGCAACAATTTTTTAAAAAATGTGGATCTTATCGTAACCTCTTGTAAAATGTTCAGTAATTGTTCAAGGCAGATAGATCAAAGTCCATATTTCTTGGATGGCATTTGAGTCCTCCAGGATTGGTAACGAGCCTCTATTTCTGAATACACCTGCCATGACCGCCATTCCTGACTAGTCAGCTTTTCCGAAATTCAGTCTGTACTTTTTACTCATGTGTATTATTAGTTCACCTTTTCCCTTTGATCTAAGGTAACTTTTCCCTTGCTTATTTTTGTTAAAGGTTTATCCATTCATCCTTCAAGACCCCATTCATCTACTACCTACTTTAGGAAGCTTTCCTGGAGTAAACCTTCTCTTTACTCCTACTAATACTGTCTTCAAATTTGTAACATAATATTCTGATTGTTTGCTTTCCATTTTACTTAGTGGTATACTGCATATATGCCCATGTACCTTTCTCTTTACATGCAGAGATCATGTCTTTTTAATTTTGTTATACTGCACCTACCTTCTCGTTCCCAACTTTTGCACATTCTAGATGCTCAGAAAAAATGTTTAGGTTGCATTAAGGACTCTGATTCCTCTGCAGAACTTTGACAATGTAAAATTGAATTGAAAACTGAAGTTAGAAGCCAGAGGGATTAGCCACACATATTTCAGTAATAGTGGAACTGAACTACCCTTGAGACTTGTTAGAATTTAAAATGGCATTATTCACTTGTGATTTTTTTAGCTTCAATTTTTAAGTCTATTTATTTTGCAGTTTATTACAATTGATGCAAAATTTAAAAAGTGAAACATTGTACTTAATGTTCCCAAAGGGTCTAGATTATGAATGCAAATACATTTGTTACTTGAGATATTAACTTTGAGACATTTTTTGAGTATGAGTATTTTGAAAAAATATTTGAGTGGGAAAATGTTTTATTTTTTAAGAAGCTAGGTCACTTAGTTGACTAAGATGTCACCTTTATGTGCACTATACAATTGATTCCACAAGAGGGCAGCAAATGCTTCATGATTGCATTGGGCAATAGTGAAATGCTTTGAGATTATCCTTGGAATACAATTTTGATGCAAAATCGGACAGAATGCATTTGCCATTACTTAAAAAATCACACCCATACATTTGTTTGAATTTCTGACCAGGTGGAAATTAAGTCCTATTATTAGCTGTTAGGTTTTGTAAAACAAATTGTATCATGTGGCAGAATAATTTTCTTACCTTAGGTCTCAACTTCATTTCCTATTTTATTTCTTCACACAGCAAACATGCAATAAGCTCTATTCCATGTTAAGTAAGTGGTTAAGCCATTGTCCCTGCTGCAGAGAACCCTGTTTCATTGGATTAAAATACATTGCTTTAGTATTCCTGTACCAGATACAATATGGGGTACGACTTGGTATAAGGGATAACAATACACAGCATGCAAGGAATGCTTACAATGTGCACTGTGGTAAAGGCTCTCTTCTAAGTGCTTTACTTCTGTGATCTCACTACTCACAACTAACTCTACCAAGTAGGCATTAATATTCCCATTTTACAGGAGGGAAATGGAGGCACAAAGAGGTCAAGGACCTTGCCAAGCATCACACAATATGTAAATGGTGGAGTCACCATTTGAATCCTGGCCGTCACAATACACACCCTCACTCTTCATCACCATGCTGTATACTGTTTCCTACATAAACTCTATCCTCAAAAACCACTTATGGAGAAATGGGACATCTTGGGGAAATAAATTGCATCATAGGAATTAAATGTGTCCTCTTGAGGTCTGTGGTGGAATCTCAACAAAGGTACTTCTCTTTTGTACCTGGACTCTGAACAGTTTGAGAAATAAAAGAGTTGGGACATGGGGCCAAAATGTCACCTTATTACTGATATCACCGAATCTTATGACTTGGCTGTTGATCTGTTAGCCTAATGAGATCACGGAGACCCCATGAAGGAAAGCCCAGGTTTAGGGTAAGCCTCACCCTAACCCTACTTCCAGGGCTGGCTCCCAATAGGGGCAGACTACCTGGGGAGCAGTGAACCAAGTGCTCCCTATAAGCAGCATCTCACTCCCAAAACGAGGAAGGGGGGTTCTGAGCCAATCATGCTCAATCTGTTCCTCTCAAATTTACACTAGATAAGTCAGTCCATCTCCTCTGAGCAGAGAGAAGCCAGTGATTAGTTAGTGAGTTCCTTTGGGAAGGAAGTAGCAGAAGTGTGGAGATGCATACCTCCCTAATATTTTCTAGCTTTTGCCAGCTATTTACTAAATTTTTTTTTTTTTGAGAAATCCATTGTGATAGACAGAATAATGGTCCCCCAAACATGTCTGCATGCCAATCCTGGAATCTGTGAATGTTAGGTTATATGTTGTGTTGATTCTCTCTCTCTCTCTCTCTCTCTCTCAAAATCAATAAAAACATATCCTTAGGCAAGGATTTTAAAGAAGGGTGGAAGAGGGATGTGGAAGAGTCAGAGATGGCACAGAGCTCCTTGTTATATGTGGTGTTAAATGTGGTGATTTGCCCTAGCCAGTTTGGCTCAGTGGATAGAGCGTCCACCTATGGACTGAAGGGTCCCGGGTTCAATCCCGGTCAAGAGCACATGCCTGGATTGGGGGCTCGATCCCCAGTAGGGGGTGTGCAGGAGGCAGCCAATCAATGATTCTTTCTCATCATTGATGATCCTATCTCTCTCTCCCTCTCCCTTCCTCTTTGAAATCAATAAAAACATATTTTTAAAAAATGTGGTGACTTGCCAAAAAAAGTAAATGATCTAATTAATATTGATTTCATGTTTAAATTATATTATTTTGAATATAGTGGCTTGTATAAAATATATCATTAAATTTGAAAATATGGTGACTAGCTTTCTAGGGTTTTCTGCTTTGTTTACTTGCACTACTTTGGTCTAGATGTCCCTTTTCTCGCTTCAGCTCATTTTGACTGCATCCCCAGCACTTTCTCTCATTGTTTGGCCCTCTCCTGACACTCCTAACTCCATATCAACATCTCCTTCCTGGAGGACCTGAACTGGTAAAGGGGTTTGTTCTCAAACCCGTCAGAAGCTGGTTGATTGCTGCTTTGTTTTTCTTACTAAAGGGACATCAATGCCACGTAAGTTTATGGCTGTTAGCGGTTCGCCAGCACCCATCTGTACTCAGTGGTTTGTAAGCATACCTTATCATTCAATTTATACATATAAAAGGTTAAGTGTCCATCCGTCCGACCAGTAGCTATGATGCGCACTGACCACCAGGGGGCAGACGCTCAATGCAGGAGCTGTTGTGACGCACACTGGCCATTTAAAAACAAATGGGTCAAAAATAAATAAATAAATAAACAAACAAACAAATAAATAAATAAATGGCACCACGGACTTGGTGCTGACAAACCAATAATCGGCTTCCCCCAAGTGGGACACAGGCCCTGCCACCACCCCAGAACTATAGCCCACCAAATCACTGCCAAAGCTGCTGAGACCTCATGGCGCAAAATGCGGCCCACAGCCCAGTTCAGCCCAGAAATTTGAGGCTCGGTACAGTTTCTGTTTCTATCTGTGGTAATGACATCACATAGCAACACCCGGTTTCCTCTCCCTAGCAACTAGCCTCCTTGGAGTTTCTTCAGCCCAGGAACCAGGCTTTCTTGATAGCCAGGCACAAACATTTCACAATTTAACCAAATGTTTGTGAAGTGTTTTCCTGTGCATCATCTCATTTGATCCTCACAGAAGTCCTGGAGTAGGTAGATAGGAGACTCGGTAGAATCCTATTTTCTTTTCATTAGCCAGAAAATGGAGATTTAGAAAGCTTAGAAACTAGACCCTACTGAAAAGAAGTAAGAAATGGTGGACCTTGAAAATGACTTCAGTTTTTCTCACTGTGCAGAATATAGTCAAACACTGCTGCAGTTAAATATTTTACCCGTTGTTCTCCCTGCGTGATCTACAATAATAATCTGCTTCGTGTTGATATTTACTGCTGTGTTGCTGACAATTACCTGAAAGAGAAGTTGGGGTGCTTCACTGGGCTGGAAAAAGTTTAGCTCCATCAGAAAACAGGTCTAATTAAGCAAGTTTATCTATATCTATATCTATAAAAGGCTAAGTTGACTCATGCATGCATGATACATGTAAAAATCTCACTGGTGCCAATTGCACACATGTGTTTTGATTTGTCATTGTCGATCGTGAATTTGGTTGACACTTCTAGAATAGAGAAAGGGTAAATAGCGATATTAAAATATTTCTTCTAATTAATTTCCTTTCAATGTGCACAAATTCATGCACCAGGACGCTATTTTTTAAGTGAATGTTGTTCAATACATTCTTTGCTATCTGGTAGCTCTTCCTGTTTTTATGTGAGGATTTGGAAAAACAGAAAAATTGTGCTACCTCTGCCCCTGTCTTCCTGAGATCTACACGAAAATTCTTATCAACTGTACCAATTAATGTCATTCATTTGGCCAGCGTATTTTCACCACTTGCTGTCCCTAATGAGGTGATTTACAAGGGTACTCCAGCTTAATGACAGTATCCTTAAAAATGTCTTCAGATCATTTTCCTTATTGTATCAAGGCTATCTTCTGACCTCAATTTGATTTCTCTCTCAGAAGCAATTATGTTGATTAACTGAGATGATGAGATATCCTTTGTTGTTCTATTTCTCATGATAAATTATTTGCATATTCAAGTTCATCCTTATTTTGGGCCCACCACTTGTGCCAGGCACTGTGAGCTAGGTGCAGAGACCCAGAGTGGAATTAGCTGCAGACCCCACACTGAAAGAGCTCGTGGTCAAATACATTTGTGTGCTGGAATTATGGATCTGTCCTTACCTCGGATCATGTCAGACTCCTGAAAACCACCTCTGGTGAAGAGAAGGAATTATGATCTTCTATCAAAGACTTAGGAAAAAACTAGTAAAATTTCTGGGAGCTAGAAACAGAAACTGTACCGAGCCTCAAATTAATGTGGAGGATAAGACTTTGCTCTCAGTGATGAACTCAAAATATAGGTGGGCAGAGTTATTTAATGACCCAAATTTTTCCTAAGAGGGAGCCAACCAGAGTAATTTTAATAGTCGGTGAAAAAGACCTCAGTAGCCCAACTATGTCACTGGCCAACAGCTTCTGCAGGGAGCTATCCTCAGTGCAGAGTATAGGTCTGTCTGAGCTCATGCGTGGACACGGAGATGACACAGTGGACTCCCTGGAAGGACGTAGACGACCTTCTCAGGACAGTGCTTCTGGCTGAAAGTGATTCAGATGAACTTTGCAGGCAGAGAGGGCTTAGCAATCTTCATTTTCTTATACAACATGAAGATATTTAGTGTGTGAATTATATGATATTTTCTATTGTTTAGATTTTAAATATATCTTTGTGATATTATATATGTATGTATATGTACAGGGTAGGGCAACAGTATGTTTACAGTTTTGAGTACATGAAAACAGAGTTTATTATTGTATTCTTTATTAATTATTGCATTATTTTCCATAGGAGCAGCTGTAAACCTAATTTTGTCACACTCTGTATATATGTATGCAATGGATTGAATGTATAGGTCCCTCCAAAATTCATATATTAAAATCCCAACCCCCACGGTGATGGTATTTGGATGTGGGGGTCTTTGGGAGGGTTATAAGAGAGGACACAGTGAGAAGGCGGTAGTAAATGAGGAAGTGGGCTCTCATCAGACACTGAATCTGCTGGCACTTTGATCTTGAACTTCCCAGCCTCCAGACCTGTGAGAAATACATTTCTGCTGTTTATAAGCCACCCAAATTATGGTGTTTTGTTCCAGCATCCTGAACAGACTGAGACCACATAGATATACAAAATCTTTTTGTAAGTGTGCTTGTGCTATAGATCAGTTAGGTTAGTTATTCCCAGAAGGGCTGGAATTAGGGATAAACTATGTAGAAATAGTCCATGACGCGAACTAGGGCAATAAATGAAAGAATTCACAGTTTATGCAGCTATATATGTACTTAAGTTGTCAATTTAGGCTGTGTGGTTATAACTTGGTCTTAAAACATAACCCTAATGAGTTGTGTAATCCTCACCTGGTACTATTCTTTGTATGCCCCCTTGAAACAGAATAGTTTTATTTGTTTGTTTGATCAGAAAGCCCTCCTTTTCTTTGCCTTTTTAGTCCCAGAAGCATGCTAAGTTGACATTTTCAGAGAAAGTTTATCATGTCTCCCAGATCCTTCTCTCAGGGTTTTAATAAAATTTAGTTTTTTATTGTTATAAATATTTGAACATACAAACTCTGAAGACTAAACATAGATGAACTGAATTTCATGTTGTAATCAATGACACTTATGGTGACATCAATTAATCTGAAATAGTTAAGGATGAACATGATTACTATTGCACTTCACAAAATTTAAAGATAAATGGTAAGTATTGAATTTTGGCATAGTGTTTATCTATTGAAGGATAGTATAGATATAATTCCATAAAAACATATACACTAATAAAAGAGAAACATGCAAATTGACCATCCCTCCACTATGCCCACCAGCCAATCAGGAGCAAGTATGCAAATTAACCCAACAAAGATGGCTGTGGCCATGGAGCTGGAGTGAGCAGGAGGCTTGGGTTGCCCCCGGTGATAGAGGAAGTCAAGCTTCCCGCCCGCCCTGGCGCCACTCAAGGAATGGCTGGGGGCCTGGATCGCTGGGGGTGATCCAGGCTTCCAGCCGGCCTTGGCCTCTGCTCAAGGAGGGGCTGGAGAAAGAAAAAAATAAAAAAAGGAGGGGCTGGGAGCCTGGGTCGCCAGGGGGCATAGCCAGCCTGAAAATGGCCCTCAGCCCCTCACCCAGGCTGGCCATGTTCCTATGGGGTGAGGGTCCCCGCTGGGGGGCTTGGCCAGCCTGCAAATAGCCATCAGCCCCTCACCCAGGCTGGCCAGGCACCCCAGAGGGAATCCCCACCCTGAAGAGGGTGTGGCCAGCTTGAAAATAGCCCTCAGCCTCTCACCCAGGCTGACCACATACCCCCAGTGGGGACCCTCACCCCATGGGGGCGTGGCCAGCCTGCAAACCACACGGGCCTCTCTCCCAGGCTGCCTCACTCCCTAAGGGAACTCCCACCCTGATCTGGGATACCCTTCAGGACAAACCAGCTGGCCCCCACCCATGCACCAGGCCTCTATACTAATAAAAGGGTAATATGCTAATTAGACTGGGAGACCTTCCAGGAGACCTTCTGGATGTTCTTCTAGAGAAAGCCATTGTGGCGGGGCCAAGGTAGAGGCGGTTGGAGGCCAAGAGGGGAGGGCAGTTGTGGGTGATCAGGCCAGGATGGGACGGCAGTTGTGGGTGATCAGGCCAGTGTGGGGGGGCATTGGGGGTGATCAGGCTGGCAGGGGGTCAGTTGGGGGTGAGCAGACCAGTAGGGGGGTCAGTTGGGGGTGAGCAGGCCATCAGTGGGGGTCAGTTGGGGGTGATCAGGACAGCAGGGGAGGCAGTTTGGAGTGAGCAGGCCAGCAGGGGGGCAGTTCGGGGCGAGCAGGCCAATGGGGAGGGAAGGTGGGGGTGAGCAGGCCAGCAGGGGGGGCAGTTGGGGGTGAGCAGGCCAGCAGACAGAGTGGTTAGGGGCAATCAGGCAGGCAGCAGGTGAGCAGTTAGGAGCCAGCAGTCCCGGATTGCGAGAGGGATGTCCAACTGCTGGTTTAGGCCCGTTCCCTTTAAACCAGCAGTAGGACATCCTTTGAAGGGTCGAGATTGGAGAGGATGCAGGCTGGGCTGAGGGACACCCCCCCCCCCCATGCATGAATTTCATGCACCGGGCCACTAGTATTAATTATAAGGATCCTATTGGAGATATGATTTAATACATTACAAATTATCTATATATAAAGAGGTAATATGCAAATTGTCCAGGACGCTGTAACATCACAACCGCTCAGGAGGAGGCTGTGCGCACAGGTGGGTGGGAGGGGACTGTGTGCGCAGTGAGGCAAGCCACAGATGGCACAGGCCCGGATATAAGAGGGGCCGCGAGCCACCATGGCTGCAGGGAGGCCCAGAGAGAAGAGGGCCTGCCAGCTGCCACGGCTGCAGGGAGACCCAGAGAGAGGAGGCAGTCCTGCCTCTGCATGAGCTGCAGAGGAAAAACCTTTTCTGACTGCTCATTGGCTAAGCTCCCGGTACGCCACTCACAGTGTTCTTGGTAACTTGGGTAATAAGAATCCAAGAAAGTGATCTAGGGTTTTTCCACCTCACTCCGGGAGGCAAAAAATGAAGGTCCACTGCTGGAGGGGCTAAGAAATATCATATCCTGCCCTAACTGGTTTGGCTCAGTGGATAGAGCCTTGGCCTGTGGACCATAGAGTCCAGGTTCAATTCTGGTCAAGGGCATGTACCTAGGTTGCAGGCTCCTCTCTGGCTGGGGCCGAGGTCAGGGATCATGCAGGAGGCAACCAATCGAAGTGTCCCTCTCACATTGATGTTTCTCTCTGTCTTTCCCTCTTTCTTCCATGCTCTCTAAAAAGAAATGTCATATCCAATGAAAGAGACATCTTTTTTTTCATAGTGAAGGGACTGGACTCCGTGTTGATGAAAACACCTTGGTGGTTGCGGTGGCCAGCAGTGGCAACAGCCATGGGGTGATGGGGTGGCGCCTTCCCCTGATCAGCCCTGTCGCCTCTCACAGAGCGGGGAGCAGGCCTAAGCTGTCAGTAGAACATCCCCTGAGGGCTCCTGGATTGTGAGAGGGGGCAGACTGGGCTGAGGGACCCCCAACCCCCAGTGCACTGGGATAAAAAAAAACAAAAAAAACAAAACAACTGTCACCCTAGGTATAGCCTATTTTTCTTTAAAGATGCGAATTAAGCATGGGATCTTCAATTGTTACTTAGGAAAGGAAAGTTACAATTAGCTGCTGTAAGACCATGCTCTTTGGTTCTTGCTTTGTTTCACAGTGGCTTTAATTAAAGGCTCAGTGATGTGGGAAATTCACATTAATTATTCATCTGCAAACATTTACATAGGCTTCCCTGTTCCCCTTCAATAAATTATCAACTTCACAAATACATAATTTAATCAAACGACTAAAAATACACCATCTCCAGCTTCGGCCCCGCCTCTCTGGGCTTTGTCTCTTCAGTGTTATTTGTTACCGAGAAGACGTCCTGCTGTTATTAAGAAACAAGAGAAGAAAGTGCGTCGGCTGAAACTGTGTAGATGGTGTTTACTTCTTTTCACACGATCATATTGATTGGTGTAAAGCTGTGGTTTGCAAATGTCCTTAATTTTTTTTTTTTTTTTTGGATCAAGATGAGAGGTACCAGAGAATTGTGCTATTATTAAAAGCCAATATGACATTGGAATATATTAATAGAAGCATAATGTTCAAGAATAGAGCAGCAGTAAAAAGAAAAAAAAGAATAAAGCAGCAGTTTCTCTTATTATCTTCAGAGTGTGAAGAACCAAAGCTTCAGCTACTAAGCATAAAAAATCATAAAAAGGGAAATGTCTAGGGGTTAAAGCTGAAAGATAAGAATGAGCACAGAGAGCCTAGTGTAAAATTAGAAATGCAGTTTAAGGAAAATGCCATTCTCGAAGGCAGAGGCACAATTTGATAAGTACTTACTTAGTAGGTCTGCAATGTGGCCTAACTCTTAAAGGTACATTGGCAAGCAGTTAAATGCAAGAATTCATAAAGGGTGGTAATGGGAAAACCTAGACTTTGGGGCCAGCTGGACCTGAATTGAAATCTCAACTCTGAGTTTTAGACACTTGAACTTTTAAAGGCCAATTAATTTTGATAGGTAATGTCTTAGCCCAGTATCATTTGATTACAAGTTACAGAAACCAATTCAAACCAGATTAAGCATGGCAGGTTTGCTATAAGGAAACAAAGGAGTCTCAGGGAACACATATACACTACAAAAATAGAGCTGAGCTTTATGGAAATTGGAAAGTTTTCAGGCAGCTTTTTCTTTTTCTGCATGTTCTCCTTGAGTCTCTTATTTAAGATTCCTGTGAAAGATTTGTATTTCCTGAAGAAATTAAAGAGGACCTGAATAAATGGATGGATGTCCCATGTTTGTGTATTAAAAAAACTTAATATTGTTAAGATGGTCATGCTCCCCAAATGGATCTATGGATTCTACACAGTCCCTATCAAAATTCCAGCTGAATTCACCTGTCTGGGAACTCATTCCATAAGGCCCAGCTCACATTGGGCCTTCCTCTCCATGACTTCCCTGACTCTCCATGTTCTTGACAATGTAATTGTAATTGGTCCTTTGTGTTTTCTTAGGCTCTTTAGACCTCTTCAGTAGCGATCTTCCCATGGTTTAAATGCATCACCACGAGACCATGAATATTGGCTATTTCTTTGTGACTTAGGCCTAAACTCCAAATACAGTGCAAAACTCCAACACTCCAAACCAAAAAAACAACACTGCCACACTCCAAAATGCATGTATATTCTAAAGATACTAGTAGATACTTGGATGCTACCTACACTTCATATCTACGATATGATTCTTAGCCGTCCAGGTAGACACCTGGGTATAGTTTAAAAATGAAAAAAAATTAAATAATCTTAAAGTACTTACATATTTTTGTTCAAGGTGCTTTAAGGATCTGTTTCCCCTTGTAAGTGGAAAATACTTCCAATATTCATGCCAGGCTTAAACGAGATAATGCAAAGTGCCTAACACCTAGTAGGGGCTCAACAATTATTCTTCCTCCTACCCAATGCCTTCTCTTCCAGAGTTGTCTCAGACCTCAGTGAATCATTGCTTTATGGAATTTCAAAGCTGGGAAGAAATAGATCTCCATTTTCATTGCCATGACGACAGAATCAGATAAGTGAAAAATTGCCTCCCAAAACAGTACGCAACCATTAACAAAGTCACAGCTTTTTAATTAGTGGCAAGTATGTGATTTTCTTCCTTCTCTTTCCCCTTTTGCTTTAACTAGTTTCCCTAATCCTATTTATTTACTCTGAAAGAACCAAAAGAAGTTTGTTATTGATTTTCTACAGACTGTGAAAATGTTAACAATGATATCCAATACTTTTATATCACCTACCTTGTAACAGCTGCCTTTAGAATACTATTGAAGGTACGTGGGGTGTTGTTATTTGAAAGTTAGATAATAATCAGTACCCACATTTCCAGATGTCTTTAAGCTATATTTATATTTTATTCATAAAATCTCAAAAAGTTATAGTCTTTCTTTCACCCTCTAAATCGGATCATTTCCAAATAAAATCTTTCTACTCTTTGTTTTGAAATGCCTGACTTAATTCATTTCCTTGGTAATATATTTTATTCCTTCATCATTTTTGTGGTCTTAATTACCAACCCAATCTACTAAAACTCAAAGATCTTCTCTCTTACAAAAGATTTAGAAAGTAGTTAGTCCTTGTCACTAATATATCGTTATATGCTCTAATTAAGAAAGATCCCATTATGACCTCTTCATTATGATAAACAAACTGTTGCCTTTTTATCACATGATAGAGTACAAAGCTATTTTAAAACAATATGTTCTGCTTAAAACATATCTTTAAAATGTTGCTTTAAAAGTCTGACTTTTTAAATTTTTTAAATTTTTTTCTTTTAATCCTCATCCAAGGATATTTTTTTCATTGATTTTCAGAGAGAGTGGAAGGGAGGGAGGAGTGGGAGAGAGAGAGAAACATTGATTGGTTGTCTCCTGCATGCGCTGCTACTGGGGCTGGGGAGTAAACCTGCAATCGAGGTACCTGTCCTTGCCCAGGAATCAAACCTCAGACCCTTTTGGTCCATGGGCTGACACACTAATCACTGAGATAACTGGCCAGGGCAAAAGGCTGACTTTTCTTTCAATGTTCTTATTGACTAGAGGCCTGGTGCACAAAATTCGTGCTCAGGTATGGCCCCTAGGTCTGGCTGGTGATCAGGGCCAACTGAGGCCTTCTGACTGCCAGCCGGGGCCTTCCTTGGTGCACACGCCATGGCGAGCGATCAAACTCCAGGTCTCTCGAACTTCCAAGGGGACACTTTGCACATTAGCCTTTTACATATATATAGATTTGAAAGAGAGGAAGGGCGAGGGAGAGAGAGATAGAAACATCAATGAGAGAGAAACATTGATTGGCTTCTTCCTGCATGCCCCTTACAGATGGAGCCCACAAATCGGGCATGTGCCCTGACTGGGAATCGAACCAGCAACCTTTAGGTGCACAGGATGATGACCAACCAACTGAGCCACACAGGCCAGAGCAAAAGCCTGATTTCTTAAAAGCAGTTTAGCAGAGATGTGTAATCAGAGTCGGGCTTCAGGACCAGTAAAGAAGTTATTTACTAAAAATTTCTTACTTGACAGAAGAAAGGAGTAACAGAGGAACACATTGCCAGTAACATTGTCTCTTTCCCATGATAAAAGATCACTACAGACATGGAGGTCATGCTTCTTACATGCAAATATGAAATAGCAGAACTCTCTTTGGGATTTTGAGAAGTTTTTGGAGCAGAAAATAATCTTTCTCTTATGCAATTATAGGGAGGGATTTATTAGATGAGAAGCAAAAGGAAGTGCTAAGAATGAAACTATAGCAAAGATTGGAGTTGCCCACCTAATATACATTCTCCTCTTTTTTCTTCCTAAGGGAAGGCCAGTTTTCTCAGGGGCAGCATTCAGGTTAACAAATATTACATTTCCCAGTCTTCCTTATAGGTAGAAGTGGACCAGTGATATAATTTGGGCCAATGTTGTACAAATGGAAGTTTAAGGTTAAACTTTCTGGGGATACTTCTTAAAAGTGAGTGATCCATGGCTGGGGTGCCTTTTCTGCTCTGTGGACTTATTCCTTTTTCCTGCATGAAGCATGAATAGTATAATAGATGGGGGTCCCTTTACCTTGCACATCTGGGGGAAAGCCCTGAAAATGACAGCACCTCAACTCAAACCTCAATCTTTTCATAGTTTCTTTGATGAGGTCAGTGTTGCTTGATATTGGCTGCTTATCAGAACCCTGGAGGATATTATAAAAACGAAGTGTTGGGACTTACACTAAGAGGTAGCATATAGTAGGAGATAGCAGGTAATTCCTGCTACAAAACCCAGATTTCAAATACAGTATTTCTAAAGGTATAAGAGAGCTGTGAAAGCAAGTTTACGATACTAAAATTCCAGACAGAGAAGCCTTCCCGGGTAGGTGGATGAACAAGAGCCACTTCTCTCCCTGGGGTCACTTGGCAGTTCTGGGCACGGGCTGGCATCTGACGTGGCCGCTGCGGAAGGACTCTGCTGGAGAAATAGAAATGTATAATGTTCCCTGTGGTCTTGCGGGGCTGGAGGGATGAAATGAAACTTTCCTGTCTGGTTTTCCCCACAGGACTTTGGCCAGGCTCGGTGCAGCGCAGGTGGCTAAGGAGCCAAGTTGAAGGCTTCTAAAAGGCAAGTGAAATAAATCCTCCGTGGCTGCATGATAAGAAACAAGACCCGCCAACAAAGGGGATGTGCCTCCGACACACAGCTGCTCTCCCCTTCAAGACATTTGCTAAACTTTAAAATGTAGGGGTAGGTCACTGAAGACCTGGGCTGAGAACTTTGGAAGAGTAGAGCTGGATTTCCCCACAGTTTGTCAAAGCTGAAGAGGTAGAAACTGACCTGGTTGTCAATAACAGTTCAAGAGAGCCTGAGGAAAAGAGGTGAACGCGAGGTAGACTTGTCTTCTCAACACTGAATCTCAGCGCAACCCGGTTAGTGCTTAATTATTTTGAGGTTATCAGCCTCCCATATTATATGCTAGTAGAGGACAAGAAAATCTCTCTCCAATGAACGATAACAACATTATTTAGAGATGTTGTATTTTTTTTAAATAAAGTGTTTGGCATACAATAAAAATCTATTAGACATACAATGAGGCAAGACAAATAGAACCTATAATTAAGGGAGAGAGCATACAATTGAGTAGGGCCACAGTTGCTCCAGATATTGAAGTCTGTAGACAAAGAATTTAAAATAACTGTGATTAATATGTATAAGAAAATAAAGAAAAATGACCAAATAGATGAAATGATGGAAAAATCTCACCATAGACACCAGAGAATTGGAACCTATAAAAAAAGTAAAATGGACAATTACAGCTATAAAAACCAATATTTGAAATTAAGAACTCAATAGATGGGTTCTATGAGGTTGAACACAGCTGGACACAGACTTAGTAAACTGGAAGACAATTCAGGAGAACATATCCAAGTTCAAGCATACAGAGACAAAATGATAGAAAGAACAAAAAACAGAGTCTAACAAATGTGTACAGTAATCCACCTCTCTGAAAAAACAAAGCCTTGATTTGTAGGTGATAGAACCAATTGCCAGGGTGTAAATACTGCCACCATGGCTGATTTCAAGCTACCAATGATTTAATGGTCATATCACAAAATACTTGAATATTTAACAATTGACTCTGGCAAGCTGGTGCAAGCTGTCTTCAGCACACCCTTCATATGAATCATATTCAGAAGGTCTAGAATATGTCATTTAGAGACCTGGAAAGAGAGAAGAAAATAAAAGCAAGATTTGATGAGATTATAGGTGAGAATATTCCAAACTTTAAAAATAAATCAAGCCATGATATAAAGAATTTAGCCAACTACAAGTATGTTAAATATGAGTGATACTACATGTAGGCACACCATTGAAATACTGATGCAAACCAAGGTGTAATGGGCTGGATGGTGATACCCAAGTGATGTGTCCATGTCCAAATCCCCAGAACCTGTGAATGTTACCTTGTTTGGGAAAAGGGTGTTTACAGATCTAATTAAATCAGGATTTTGAAGTGAGGAGATTATCCTATATTATTTAATCTAGGTGGAATTTAACTAATATCCTATTCTTGTTCCATCACTGTAAAAAAAAAGAGAAATACAAAGTACCTGCATTAGTTATAAAAAAGGTGACATTAGTATGAATTTTACAGACATCAAAAATACACTATTGTGTATTGGCAAACTTAGAATAAAATGTAATTTTCTTAATTTGATAAATATATCTATTAAAAAAACCTATAGGAGACATCACATTAAGTGATAAATATTCCAAACTTCCCTCTGATATTGGGTATGAGACATGGAGGCCTGCTACCGTCACTTCCATTCAACATTTCCGGGGGCCTTAGGAAGTGCAATAAGGCAAGAAAAAGAAGCAAATAATGATTGAAAAGGAAGAAAATAAACTTATTTTTAGATGGCATGATTGTGTATGTAGAGTCCAGGGGTCCTCAAACTTTTTAAACAGGAGGCCAGTTCACTGTCCCTCAGACCGTTGGAGGGCCAGACTATAGTTTAAAAAAAAAACTATGAACAAATTCCTATGCGCACTGCGGGCCCGGGACGAGTTGGCTGCTAAGCAGGACAGGCAGTGGCACCCAGCGGGCCGGATAAACGTCCTTGGCGGGCTGCATGTGGCCCGGGGGCCGTAGTTTGAGGACACCTGATGTAGACCATTAAAAAGAATCTACAAACTCTTCGATTGATAAGTGAATTTAGTACAATTGTTGGAAACAATTTAGATGTACAAGAGTTAAGTTTTTTTTCCTATATGCCTGCAAAAACGAAATAAAAAAAATGAAATTTGAAAAATGATACGATTTACAATAGTATCAAAGATTTAAATTTATCTAAATTTAGGAATACATTTAACTAGAATAAATTTAATAAAAAAATGGACAAAAGCTGCTAAATACTATTGCAAGAAATGAAAAAAACTCTAAATACATTGATTGATACATCTTGTTATTGGATTGAAAGGCCTAATATAAAGATACTAGAGGATAGTGCATGAAATTTGTGCACGGGGTGGGGGGGGGGCGGCGGAGGGGGTTCCTCAGCCCGGCCTGCACCCTCTCACAATCGGGGACCCCTCAGGGGATGTCCGACTGCCGGTTTAGGCCCAATCCCTGACTGCCTGCCTGATCACCCCTAACCACCCTGCCTGCCTCATTGCTCCTAACCCCTCTGCCTGCCTCATCACCCCTAATCCCTCTGCCTGCCTGATCGCCCCAACCACCTCTGCCCCGCTGCTGCAGCTTCTTCCAGAAGGACATCCAGAATGACATCTGGAAGTTTGTTTGGTTGTCTGATCTAATTAGCATATTATGCTTTTATTATTATAGATCATTTTTCCTAAATTAATCTATGGTTTCAACACGATCCTAATAAAATTCCCAGGAGATTTTATTGTGAAAATTGGGGTGCTGATTCTAAAATTCACATGGATGTGCAAAGGACTATGAGTAGCCAAGGCAATCTTAAGAAGGAGAACAAAGCTGAAGGACTTAAACTACCATGTATCAAAACTATTCTATACCTACAGTAATTAAGACAGTGCAGTATTGGAGCTAGGGTAGAAAAATTGATCAGTGAGAAAAGTGTAGAAGAATGAAACCCCCTGCATATACAAATCACAGACAAAGGCTACATACATTGCAGTTCTGCAAGGAGAGGACTGGCCTTTTCAATAATGGGGCTGGGTTAACTGGCTGACTCTACCTCACACCATACACAAAAATAAAATACACATGATTCCAGATATAAATGTGAAAGATAAAACAATAACAGTTTTAGAAGAAAATCTAGGAGAACATCTTTCTGACCTTGCTGTAGTCCTTTATCTGTGGCTATGTTATTCCAACTTTAGGAACCCTAAATTGACACTAGTTTTTTGTTTTGTTTTGTTTCATCTCAGAGTGCCTCCCTCCCCTCAATCAAGAACATAACTTCAACCTCCTTTCTTCCCCATCTTTATGGAGTGTGCGAAACTCTGGGAGACCATCTCTGGCCTGCCCATCAAGACTATTCCCCAGCCAGTCTTGTCCTTCCATTCTCTGAATTGTAGCAGTGCCTTCTTGAACTGCTATGCACTGCAAGGAAAGTGAGGACACTCAGATTCGACTTCCTGCTCCCCCTCTTCTCTTCTTGTCTCGTCTCGTCTCCCCTCCCCTCCCCTCTCCTCCCCCTCCCTCCCCCCCCCCCCTCCGTCTCTCTTGCTTCTCTTTGAAAAGTTTCTGTATCCTTCTTGCTTGGGTTGGAACCTCATTTATGTAATATCCTCGACCTGTTTTCAGGATGACTTAACAGTAGAATCCTTTTGTTTGAATCCATTTGGCTTGTCTCTCAATTCTTAAAAAGGAGTTGTTGGAATTAAAAACAAACAAAACTGCAAACAATGATGACAACAACAACAAAAGTAGGTACAACTTTTCTCTCTCATAAAGCCTGGCTACAATAAAGTAGCCTCTAGAAGCAAGCATCATTCTTGAAGCAGAAGAGTGACTTTTTTCCTTAGGTACCTGTTCTGTCATTATCTGTGCACAACAAAACTCGTGGCTTGATCTAAAAGGGAGGAAAACATGATTTGCAAAGGGGAATTAAAAATGCATAATTTTATTTGTTTCAAAATATCTCCATTACACATTCTGTTGCCTGTGCCAGAATTTATTACTTCCCCATTGCCTAGTCAACCTTCAGTCCTTGCAGATGAATCATTTCTTCAGGGAACTCTTCCTAGGTCTCGTTATTTATGTTAAATTCCATTACAGGCCTGCTTAGCAACCAACCTCTCTCCTTCATACCACTGTCACATTTGTTTTGAAGGATTATGTGATAAATTTCAGCATTTTCTACTTATGAGGTTAATAAAATGACTGGATTAACCAAGTGGCCAATTGCCCAGTTTAATAAGAGCAGAGAACTTTTGATTTTTGTTACTTAATGTATCACTAGTGCCTTGGGCAAAACATGGGACATGGTACACTCTCAACAAATACTGTAAACCCTAATTATAATATGGCCCATTATTAATGAGAAGTAACATATAATGAATTTGGCAATTCATTTCTGTCCTATGTTCAGCCATTTTTCATATGGGAAGGTGGAGGATAAAGTACATACTTTCTAAGGGAGGGTCTGGTGAGATGAGTGAGGTTAGAAGGTTAAATGGCAGTTCTATCTTAGGAAGCAGAGGGCGTGTGCCTGTATATTGTGACTAAGTGTTCTTGCAGTAAGCTGACAAAACACATGCCAACTCATTGTTCTGGAATCAGATACCTCCCTAAACTATCAATAAAAGGACCCAGAACCATTCCCATCAATAGCTAAGCTTTAGTTTGAAGTGCCACCAGGTGGCGCTAAATCACAGCTGGGGCCGGAATAGATGTGGATCCAGCAACAGAACCTCTGGAATTACTGGGCAATTAGCCACTTTGTTAACCCAGTCATTTTATTAACCTCACTAGAGGCCCAGTGCATGAATTCGTGCATGGGTGGGGTCCCTCTGGGTGGCCTGTGGGGATTGGGCCGAAACCTGTAGTCCAATGCCACTTGCAGCTCCTACCTGCCGCTCCCGCTCGTCCTGGCCCCGTTGCGCCTGCCATGGGCTCATGCCCAATCATTCCCTATCCGGAGAGGCTTGCAACTCTTCAGCAGCACTCGCCAGCCATGAGCTCTGCATCTGGCGCCCTCCTGAGGGGAGTGGCCTGTGGGATCGGGCCGAAACCATCTCTCTGACATCCCCTGAGGAGTCCTGGATCAGGAGAGGGCACAGGCCAGGCTGAGGGATCCCACCAATGCACGATTGGGGCCCAGGAGGGACCACAGAAGGGCTCCAGGGCATGTCCGGCCCATCTTGCTCAGTCCTGATTGGCCAGACCCCAGCAGCAAGCTATCGGTCAGAGCTTCTATCCCCTGGTGGTCAGTGCACATCATAGTGAGTGGTTGTGAGTGGCCTTAGCAAATCATCAGCATATTATGCTTTGATTGGTTGAACAGTCGACCCGTCACTGGATGACCAGACACTTAGCATATTAGGCTTTTATTATATAGGACTAGAGGACTGATGTACAAAAATTCATGCAAGAATAGGCCATCCTTCCCTCGGCTGCTGGCACCAGCTTCCCTCTGACACCCAGGACCCAGGCTGGCTTCCCTCGGGCCGCCCACAGGCACCCGGGACCCAGGCTGGCTTCCCTCTAGTCCTGGCTTCATCAGGAAGGACATCCGGAATGATGTCTGGTCTAATTAGCTTATTACCCTTTAATTATATAGGATAATAATGTAATAATACATTTTACATAATCTAATTGTCTAGTTGCCACATCACAGCATAGTGTTTGTTGAATTGATGAATGACTGCTTGAGAGCAGTTAGGCATCAATCAGGCTGGCAGGGGAGTGGTTAGGGGGTGATCAGGCTGGCAGGCAGAAGCGGTTAGGGGCAATCAGGAAGGCAGGCAGGTGAGCTGTTGGGAGCCAGCAGTCCTGGATTGTGAGAGGGATGTCCGACTGCCCGTTTAGGCCCGATCCTCCCCTTAGGAAGCAGAGGGCGTGTGCCTGTATATTATGACATACAGGGATGGGGCCTAAACGGGCAGTCGGACATCCCTAGAGGGGTCCCAGATTGGAGAGGGTGAAGGCTGGGCTGAGGGACACCCCCACCCCCGTGCACGAATTACCAGACCTCTACTACTATATAATAAAAGGCTAATATGCAAATCGACCGAACGGCGGAACAATGGGTTGCTATGATGTGCACTGACCACCAGGAGGCAGACACTCAATGCAGGAGCTGCCACCTGGTGGTCAGTGCGCTTCCAGGGGGAGCACCACTCAGCCAGAAGCCGGGCTCACGGCTGGCGAGTGCAGTGGTGGCGGCGGCAGCAGCACTAAGGACATCCTCTGAGGGCTTGCGGACTTCGAGAGGGCAAAGACCGGGCTGAGGGACTCCCCCGAGTGCATGAGTTTCATGCACCGGGCCTCTAGTAAGATAATAAGTTGTGTTGTTTTATGCTACTAAGTTTGTAGTAATTTGTTACTGCAGCAATAGAAATTGACACAAGCCCTGTAGTTTATAGTAAGGACTTTTACTGAGTGAGCCAGGGAGCCACTGGGGGGATCTGGGTAGAGGAGTGATCTGATTATCTTGACTTAATAGGATCACTTTGGATGCTGAAGGACTCCTTTCTTCATCTAGATTTTGGCTTAACTTTTCCATATTTGTTGAGAGGTCATCAATTTAAGATTTCTAAGAATATGGTTTTACATTTTTTGTAAGTCAAGGTCTCTAATCTGTTTTGTTGCCAAAAAATGAAAGTCTGAACTGCACTTCAAATTAAGCTTCTTATGGAAAACTCATCAGAATTTCAAAATACTAAGTGCACCAATATATAAAACAAATGAGAGTTTCAAACAGATTAGCTTAGGTTCCAGAATACTGGTAAAGAGACTGAAGATTTTCAGAAAATTATCTTCCTTACAAGAAAGAATACAAAACATTTTCAGGGTTCATAAAACAATTCTTATGTTATTGCTTTTTCAAGTCCTAGAAAACACAATGGGGACCTGGCCAGATAGCCCAGTTGGTCAGAGCATCATTTCTATACACTAAGTTTGTGGGTTCAATTCCCCATCAGGGCATATACAAGAATCAACCAAAGAATGCATACATAAGTGGGCCAACAAATCGATGTTCCTTCTCTTTCTCTCTCTCTCTCCCCTTTTCTCTCTAAGTACCAATAAACAAAAAATTAAAAAAAAACCCCACAGTGGTGCCATCTAAAATTTTCCATTTGAATGATTTTAATAGCATTTTGTTACAATGAACTCTGCTCAGCAAGTAACTTTGCCTGGAAGGAAATGTCTTCATAATGAAAAGATTTAAAGGAAAAACATAAACTTTCCCCCAAATGGATGTAGATGTTGTGAAACTTTGCTCCAGTAATATTCACAATGGTGATAGGGACTCAGCTGTGGAAATGTTGTTTACCTTTGTGTAAATCCTATCCAGCAAGAGTTACCAGAGGAGTGAGCAGAAACAGATACGAGACTAAGTGGTCAATATGTCTAAGTTGTAAATTGATTCCACAATGTCAGAAGTCTGTTTTAAAATATTAAATGATTTATTTGTCTTAATACACAATAAACACTTATTGGCTTGTTAATTACTCTAGCAATTCCACTATTAACTTCTCCACACATTGTTACTTCAGAGCCTTTATAGGCTCTTCACAAAGTGCAATGGAGAAAAATTCTCCTCATATTGTACTTCTTACAGGAACAAGCTCTGCTCTAGACTATACATGGTTCTAAGCAACCGGATTAAAATAGTTGTAGAATAAGTTACTGGCTCAAACAAGGTTCAAAAAGGTATTTTCTAACTTTAAGAAAGAGGTTCTTATAAAACATTCCATAGACAAAGATACTCAAAAACTTAAATGCAATACACCTTTAATGATATACATTATGGAGATGGATAGATGGCATTCATCATTT
Organism: Plecotus auritus; assembly: GCF_963455305.1. Classification (NCBI taxonomy): domain Eukaryota; kingdom Metazoa; phylum Chordata; class Mammalia; order Chiroptera; family Vespertilionidae; genus Plecotus; species Plecotus auritus. The sequence continues at coordinate 166,478,408 of NC_137771.1, read as the reverse complement.
AAAATAGCTAATTAATAATATCATAAAATAAATATATTTAACTTTAGAAAATGTAATAATTTCATCCATAATTTTTCTTAATTATTTTCCTCTTGAACCAATAATGAAATTAATTTTCCATTTTTGAATGCAGAGTAATTGGTTGTGGAAAGAGATGATCCAGTATTTTGATGAGTGGAGGAGAGAAGCTGGTCTAGGATTACAACTTGAATTTGGATAATTCATATTTAGATATCTAGAAGTTGACTGTGTTCTCATGGCATCAATGTTTTTGAGCCAAGATTATTATACTACAGCAGAGTCTTTTGCCCGAGGATCTCCTGTCCTACTCATTCCCCTCTCCATTCCTTAGTTAAATAGACCAAACTATAGCTCTCCCAGAGGTGTGTGTGTGTGTGTATGCGCCTGTGTGTGCGTGCATGCACCGTGTCTGTTTGGGGAGGGAGGCAATGTTATCCAAATTTTACAGCTACTCATGTGGCCGTAGGAATGGGGTGGAGGTGTAAGTGGGATAAATGTTGGGGAGGCATCACCAGTGTTCCTCACAGATGGCTTTAAGACATTATCCTATCTAATAAAGAGGGAATATGCTAATTAACCATCACTCCATCACAAAGATGGCTACACCCACAGCTGAGGCCAAGTTCCCATAAGGAGCCTTAACAAGCATTCAGCAGGGACCTGAGGCTATGCCCTCCCCCACCTGGCAGAGCTTGACAGGGGACCTCAAGGTGTGCTTTCTGTCCTGGTGCTGGGCTAGGGGACCTCAGACTGTCAGACTGCACCCCCCGCCCGGCAGGACTTGATAGGGGACCTCAGGCCACGCCTCCCGCTTTGGCACCAGGCTGGGGGACCTCAGGCCGCAACCCCCACCTGGTGGGGCTTGAGGGGACCTCAGGCTGTGACCCCCACCCCAGCGCCAGGCCAGGGGACCTGAGGCCACGCCCCCCGTCCAGTGGGGTTGATGGGGGACCTCAAGGTGTGCTTCCCGTCCTGGTGCTGGGCTAGGGGACCTCAGGCTGCTCCCCCCGCCCCAGTGCCAGGCCAGGGGACCTCAGGCCACGCTCCCCACCAGGTGGGGCTTGACAGGGGACTTCAGGCCACGGCCCCCACCCCGGCACCAGGCCGGGGGACCTCAGGCCGCACCCCCTGCCCCAGCACCGGGCCAGGGGTCCTGAGGCTGTGCCCTCCTGCCTAGTGGGGCTTGACAGGGAACCTCAGGCTGTGCTCCCCACCCAGCAGGGCTTGACAGGGGACCTCAAGGTGCACCCTCAGTGTTGGGTCGGGGGAACTCAGGCCATGCCCACCCGCCCAGTGGGGCTTGACACGGGACCTGAGGCTGTGCCCCCCTCCCGGTGCCGGGCTGGGGGATCTGAGGCTGCGCACCCCCGCCTGGCGGGGCTTGACGGGGGACCTCAGGACATGGCCCCCACCTGGCAGTGCTTGACGGGAGACCTCAAGGCACACCCCTTGCCCTGGTCTGGGCTGGGGGACCTCAGGCCATGTCCCCCATCCTCACGCCGGGCCAGGGAACCTGAGGCTACGTCCCCTGCCTGGCGGGGCTTGACAAGGGTGGGAATGGCCGGGTCTGGATCTAGCCCAATGAGGGGGTGGGCGGCCAGGTCTGGATCTCACGCAATTTTGAGGCGCATGTGGGTGGGCAGGGACTTGACTCTGGGTCCCGTGGTGTGCCCCAGACTCTGACAGGAGGAAGGTTTTCATATACATTTTACTAATTTTCTTTCATCTCTGACACTTCTATTATAGAGAAAGGGCAAATAGCAATATTAAATTATTTTCTCTAATTAATCCCCTTTTAATGTGCACGAATTTTGTGCACCGGGCCACTAGTGATTTATATAAATTTCTTTAGATGTTGGTTTTTAAAAAGATAAAACTAGGGCAAATGTGAGAAGACCTTGGTTCCAGTTCTGCCCATTGGTATTTGCAATCCTGGAGGTATTCCTTGACCTTTTTGAGACTCATTATCTTACTATGTGAAGGGGGTGGGAGTGACAATACCATACCTGTTTTACCTACCCTCTGGGGTTGCTATGAAGATCAAATCAGATAATATATGTGAAAGTACTTTGAAATTTATAAAGTATTAAACATAAGATGTCTGTTGCTTTAGCACTTAGAATACTTCAGAGATTAAACAAAATCCTACTGTGGTCATAAGGCAGATTAGGATAAAATAATTTATGAAAATCATCATTGCTAATAAAATATTTAATCAAATATATGCCAGCGGTACTATCTCTGTGAATTAAAAAGCACATTTTTTGGGGCTTTGTTTCCTGTGAGGTGCCTTTGAAGCCTCTGTGTACTACAGTTTCCAGTCCCCTGACATGCTTCTTTCAAGTCCACCATGGACCACCTGCCTCCTGCTTCTGGGCAGCCAGATTGCCTCCTGAAATCTGACCGGCCCTGTTCCTTCAGGAGCCACATGTCTTTTTCTATTAAAAGGGCTGTTCCAAAGAACTGTGAGCACTCTGTCATTTTAATAACTCCCCAGCTCCTGTCGGGCCAGGCAGAAGTACGCTGTGGTGACTAAGAGGCACACGAGTTCTCGTTCTCTGCTGATTCATGACAGTGCAGACATATCCCATGTACACTGAAAAGTTATTTAAGGGCGAGGATTGTATATGTTACCATTTATGTCTAATCTTCCACCAGTGCCTTACGTCCTATACTCAGTAGACATATATTTGCTGAACTGACATGCTAAGAAGTATATCAGCTAATTAGCTTTATCAGGGCTTTTCAGCTTGGATTATTAGGTTATTTATTTCATTATATAATAAATATTTAAATCTGGGATGTAGTGAAACTAAGTCCTGCTCTGAGGTAGCACCTGCCAATTGACTGACTTCCTTGGTTTTCTCTTTATATCACTTATTCTTATGCTCCCCTTGTGACTGGGTTAGAATGCAGAAATTGGATTGGACAGAGGAAAAACAAATCTAGTCCTTGCCCTGGAGTTTAAAATGAATGAAAATAAGCCCAGTGATAAAATCAAAATTGAAATCTTAACCTTCTGTTATTAATATCAAAGCCTCTATACGGTTACATCATTCTTTTCTTGCCACTAGACATCTGGTAAGAGATTCTAGCAAATTCATAGTAGAGAGCCAAGTGGAGGCATCTCTAATTCTTAATCAATCTATACCTTTCCAGGGTATTCTTATTAAAGGCGACTGGCATTTCTGAATGTGTTCCCTTTAAAAAAACGTGTAATTATAACAGCACTGTTATTTTCATTTCTACACATATCTTCTAATCTTTGTCCAAATGTATAGATGTTCTATATACTTGCCTTTCTCCTGTGGGTGCTATATTCAGTCCTCAGTTGCCCTGGGAGGATTTTATCTGCTAGATGGGGGCTCAGAATTTCTGAATGCCACCCCCCCCAAGCCTAATCTATGCCACTGCAGAAATTGACCAGAATGGCCCTGGGCAGGCATGTCCTCAAATTTAGAAGGCTAGGGGTAGGGACTGAAGCAGAAAGTGACTTGGGGGGGGGGGGGTAATAAGATATTGATCAGTGACCACAATGGAAAAGGAATGAAGATTAGGTTTTATAAAGGAAGAGGTGGGTAGGTATTCAAGTGATACTATTTCAGATGCTAGTAAGGTTTCTAGTCCCACCCAACTAAAATAAATGAGAAACAAAAATGAAAACCTAACCAAAGTAACAACCGCCCTAATAAAATCACCTCCCCATTAGTTAACAAACACTTGAAATTAGTTTGAGAGAGCTATAACACTTAAAAATGAAAATTTTAAATATTAGAAGTTGACATAAATTTTACAAAAGGGTCAAGAGACGATGGTAATCTCTTTGATAGAATGAGGAGTGCGGATTATGGTATGGCCCCTACGCTCTTTTCAAGAAAGAAAGGGTCGTCAGGAAACTAACAACAAAAAGCTATAGAAGAGAACAAACCTCATCGATTCTTAATTTTGCCGGATCAGATTCTTTCAGATTTTTTAGGTTACAGAAGAGAGGGGTGGGAGAAAGTGAACTGGCCAAGTAGAAATCTTAGAACTGCAACCGAAAGAATCCTTCCTAGAACACTCTGGAGATCAGGGCTGACACCACCTGCCTTGCTAGTGGTTCAGAGTCCCCGGCGCTCGCGGAGGGGTGCGGGGGCGTGGGCCGCACCGCACACAGGTGGCGGCCGCACCAGCTGCGCCGCGCTCGCTCCGCGGGTGGGCCGCCAGGCGTCGCGCTGAAGCCGCGGTTGCCCGGGAGACCGAGCGGGGCCAGTGGGCGGCGCGGAGCCTAGCGGAGCCCGGCTGCTGCGGGAGTAGCTGGGCGAGAGTTGGGGGGAGTGGCTCCCCGGGCGGCGCGGGGGGCCGGCGGGTCCTGGGGCAGCGCGAGGTGGCCGTGGCGCTGCAGGGCGAGGCCGGCGAGCGCGGGACGCCCCTGGCTGCAGCTCATCCTCCGCGGAGCGGGGCGGCGCGGGAGCTGCACTTGCCTAGTCTGCGCGCCCGACGGTCTCCGCCCCGCGGGGCGGTTTGAGACCCGGCGGCGAGTCGGGGAGGACCCAGCTTCCCGGGAGCGCCGAGAGCCCGGCACGCGCCTCCGCCGCCGCGAAGAAGAGCGGAGCGGGCGGCGGGCGCGCTCCCGGCGGCCCCGGCATGACTTCACGGGGCTGCCCGCTGGCGCCGTTGCTGCTCCTCTCTCTGCAAGGTGAGTAGCCAGAGCCCTCCCGGCCAGGTGGGGCCAGGCTGGGCCGGCGGTCCCTGCAGAAGCCGTCTGGGGATCGCCTGTGCCAGGTCGTGGGAGCGCAACTTTCTCAGGGCCTTGCACAGTCGTTTGTTGGCCGAGGCTCACGCGCCCACCCGCCGCCTGCTACCCGACGCGCGCGCCCCTTCCCCGCCTCCCGCACAGCCCAGGTGTTCTCTGAGCAGAGGTGACTACACCTGCTACTCGGTTACCGCGATCCCGGACCTGACTGTGACCCCGCTTTTTTAGATAATGAACTCCCACACTTACTGGGTCTGGTGGGAAAAACAACAACAGTATTTTAGAATCAGTTTCCCTTACCAGGCAGCTCCAGGAAAACGGGAGATGACTTTGAAACAATTTAGAAAACTTTAAATCGTACCTTTACCATAATCTTTAACAAGCATATATAGGTTTCACTGAAATTGTGATCTTTATTTTAAAAATGACTATACAGTGTGCTGCACTATATTTGAAAACAAGAATTTATTCTTTTATATTCTAGCATCTTCCCCAAAGGATTTAAGTTGACTTGCAAAAATACCTAGAATATAACAATAGTACAAAGGGAATAAACGTGTCTTCAGTTTTCTTGTAAACGGCTTCTGGAAACCTAAATTGAATTTTATACTCTCCATTTATTCTTTCTTACATTTTATTTTTATGCATAGCCATACTTAAACAACGACTTTCATCTTATATGGTGCCCTTTCTTTTGTGAGTACATTGTTCCTGTGGAATCAAATTTTCTGTCCCATTTAATTAATTGTTGAGATTTACTGAGATTTATCCGAAGGGTTTTATTTTAAAAGCAGGTTCAATGGTTGATGGAAGATTGTGGTTAACCCTGATCCCTCCCACTCCCTGGAGATTTCAGTATGTTTTCTGTAGTTTTATGGTCTTATTTGAACTGATAATATACCCATAGATCTTGAAGTAACATAATATTTACTAGCTGACTTAAGTTGTACAAATTCATTTGGAAGGGGAGAAGTGAATACAAAACTTTGAATACCTTTCCCATAGAAGCCAGTGAAGGAAATAGTCTAAGTTACAGATAACTTTCATGGAGTTCAATAGGTATATTTTTAGTGATGATGTGTAGATAATAATTAAATGACACCAGTATGTGTTTCCAAATACATTTGTCTGAGATCCAACATTTTTCTCTGTCTTACTTCCTTCAAGTGTGAAATAAGATTGAGTAAATAGTCTTTAAATATTACTATAAGAACAGCTGAAATTTTTGATAAAAAAAAATCTGTTAACCTTTGCGCATTACAATAAATACCACTCTTTTTTGTAAATAGCACTTGTGTAGAGTTTGTTTTTGAATTCTTAGGCAGTACTTTTAAAGTTGACATAATTCTCAGAATCAGGCTTACAAGGTCATCTGTGTTGTTTTTTTTCTTTCAGCAGAACTATTCCTAAGCCACCCTAGAATGTTTTTAAAGGCTTGCAAGGACATTTTAGCTTTCATGATAATCTATTCTGTAAAGACACTTTCACCCTCAAAAATGAAAACGTGTGTTCATATGTTCAACGAATTGTTACTGAGCTACTCTGGTGGGGAGAGATGGTGGTGGAAGACAAAGATACACAAGAGTTGGTCCTGAAGGAGCTCACAGTTTTAAAACAGGCTGTAAGCATGCACAGCTGATTTATGATACAAGGAATATACGATGAGCGCCATTTATTAATGGTGATATCAAGGAAGACTTCATGGAAAAGTTTACTTTTGATCTGGACTTGGAATGAATAGGATTTGCACTGACTGACTTGGCCGTGGTTGGGCTTTTCTAGCCAAAGGAACAACCCGGATGAGGATATGAAATGGGAAATGCAGGGGCATGTTCTGGGAAGGACACGCCCTTCTAGCTGCTGGAACAGGAGGTTGTGCAAAGGAGAAAGGGCTAAAAGGGTGAAAAAAGGAGAATAGAGTCTTGAATGCTGAGTTGGGGATTTAGTCAGCAGGCCCCTCAAAAGCCACTGATACTCAGTTTCCTTAAGATGGGGGTGGGGAAGAGGGTGAACAGCTATTGAGTGCTAGCATAACAGTCTCCAGGAGAATACCATGTCCTGACTGCATTAAATTATCGAACCAATCAATGGCAAAGTTGGTTTCAATGAAATAGGGCCCATCCCTAGGACTTCCAGTATGGAATGAGGTGGTGGAGTGTATATCTGAACAAAGTTACTTCCATTATGAAGAAGGAAAAGGGAAATAGATGCTAGATAGATATCCATTCTGGCAGTGACCACTACAATGGCATAAAGCACCAAAGGTAGAAATAGAGTGTGACTTAAAATTATGAAAGAAAATGGATGTGAAGATATTTCTGTTTAAATATCTGCGGAGTAACGTCAAAGGAATTTGAATTGAAAAGTTGACTACTGTTATATAGTTTTTCCAGTGGGTTAGATATATCTAAAATGTTTCTTGTACTACTGGTGATTCCTTGAAATAGTGGATAACTTTTCAGAATATGAGAAAAGTATAAAATATAGAAAAGACCATATAAAATGAAATAAAAATGAATTGTGAGCCTAATTGTTAGCATGATGAAGAATTTATTGTAAACTTTAATTTCTTAGCTCTAACTTTAGTTATATAACTGTTTTGGAACCATTCACTTTTTAGTAAAAATCTGTAGTCTGACCTACATGAAAGGCGACAGCCACTGGATGGAAATTTTAGGTAAATTAAGCTTAATACACTATATATTCAACATGAACTATTCAGGAAACAATTTAAATATTAGATCACCAAGCGCTTCACAGTGTTATGCTTAGTACTGTTGTCAGACCCAAGGCAATGATGCCATGGGTAAGACGTTCCCCCCCAGTAACAAACAGTATGTGGCACATTTTCAAATGTGTTTTCACACTTCGGTAGTGAAAGCATTTATAATGAACAGTCTCATTTGAATCTTCATATGTAAGCCATGTGATTTAGTGCCAAACAAGGTGACTTGCTGGTACATAAGATCCTTGAGTCACACTGAGTTATACAGAACAAGGGACTGAAGTCCTAGCTGAGTTGGGAGAACGTTGTGAAAACTGTGGTGTTCCCACTTAAATTTGGACCTATAACTAGTTTATTCAGAATAGGGATTGTGTACCTATTTGTATCTACACAAATGATACCAAGTTATTTCTATATGTCAGGCAGATTGAGGTAAGATTGCCGGATTTCTGGTAGTCCAGTCCCCTCCTTTGTTTGATGAGGACTACTTGGCACTCACACAGCTCACACTCATTTTGAGGGCAGCTCCCAGACCATCTGGAGGCTCCGAAATCCTCCCTGGATCATACTTCGAGAGTAACTGGTTTCAGAGAGGTTGTCAGTTCTTGGGTGGTGTTCAAAAGGGCATCTGATTTGAGCTGAATTTGGTCTTAAAAGTGGAAAGTTAATTAGTTTACTTATGCATTAATCGGATCTTACTAAACCGTGGAAGGATTTTTTCCTTTCTATTCAAGTTTGAGCATTGATTCCCTCTGTACTTGGTTTTCTACCGCCTAAGAAAGAGACTATAGAAGTAGTTTGCATTTTGTGATGGTTTTAAAATTGTAGAAATGCGAACTCAGTCAAAGAGAGAAAATCTATTTCCTAATTTCACAAATGATAGACTCGGCCATTGATCTGATAGCTGTTCATCTTTTCCATTATCAGACACTACACAATAGATGCTATATGGTGTGGCTCTGCCTCTCTCATGTATACTTGGAAGATTACATTTTAATAAATATCACTAAAATTTTTGTTTATAGAATAGAATTAACAATACAGATTTGCCAATGTGAGCAAAACGTCTATTCAATAAAAAATCCTTAGAGGAAATCTACTTTCTTGTTCCTCTTCATTTAGCATTTTGATCTTGAGAGAAGTAACAAAGTGACAGGGTTAGATGCACACTTTTATTTAGAAAAGCATATGGGTAAAGAATGTGAGATGCCAGAAGCACTGAGTTTAGGAAATTCTTGTACCCATAGAGTTCTTTGGAAGAATCTTCAAAGAATTTGGTGAATGTCAGTGGCCATGAGTGAAAGCAGGTCAGGATTTAGGGTTGGGACAGATGGTTAAAGTATAATAGCTTTGGAAATTCAATGGTATTTTTCCACCAAGAGTCACAACTATGTAATAAAACAACATGGCATTGTGAATGCAACCCTAATATCACGAGGCCGCTTCTAGGCCAGTCTAAAAGACTCCTTAATTCAACATTTTTAAAAATTGGAAAGAAATTTAAATTTTTATTGAAGCCTGTTGAAGATCACACCAGTGGAAATGTTAATAATGTCCTAATTTTGCCCAGAGTCTTCCTGTTCACAGCAGTTGCTCATGTAAAATCACTTTTCTCTCACTCCTGTATTCTCAGTAACATTGATTCTTTTCTGTCCTCGTTCCTTCTCATCCTCTCCATTTTGGAGGATGTTATCTTCTTCTGCTAATAGCACCAGGTTCTTTTAAGGTAAATAAATCTAGCCATTCCTGTTCCCTTCCCCCCCCCCCCCCCCCAGTAATTTAACTCTTTCTATTTCAAGGATTGATATTAAAAAACCCAGAGCCAGGCAGGCAGACCCAGAAATCACCTTAGAAGGTGGGCATTGGTGGAGCTATGTGAGAATGTAGACATAGTTCTATGTTAATATTTTATTCTTGTTCAATGAAGTTAACTTTATGATGGATACGATTCTGTGTGTGTGTGTGTGTGTGTGTGTGTGTGTGTGTGTGTGTGTGTGTGTTTTCCCTAAAGGACACTACTATGTCTGGCACATAGTATGTGCTTAGTAGATATTTGTGGATAAGTAAGTGTTTACTGATATAAGTGATAATCCTGTCTGCTTGTAGTACCTAAAAAGAATTTTTTTCTCTTTTAAGGAAAATGAGAATTGTGTTAACATTTTCTTTAGGGATTTGGTGTTACTGTGTCAGCTCCAACTTCTTTAAGATTTAGTATATATTTTATAGAAGAGAGATAATAGGGATATATTTTAAAATTCTATAACTAGGGAAGTTTATTTAAAAATACAATACAATACTATACAATACAATACAGATCTTTCAAAATTGAGTCTTAGCTTATATTTAATCATAGAACTTTGAAGTCCATTTTTGAAATATATTTTCCTAAGAAATTCCCAAAAGTTTTGCTCCATTTATTAGTTTTTTAAGTCAAATATATTGGGGTGATATTGGTTAATAAGATTATATAGGTTTCAAGTGTACAATTCTGTAATACAGCATCTGCATATTATATCGTGTGTTCACCACCCAAAGTCAAGTCTCCTTCCATCAACATTTATCCCCTTATAACATTTTACTTAATTTAATAAAGAATGATCTTGGACTTTTGGGAATTCACTTAGAACCTACAAGTATCCCATTTCCATGTCTGCTATTCTTAGTTCTGAGGGCCTGTATGTTAGAACTAATAGCCCAAGCATAGATATAAATAAAATAACACCTCGTATAGTCTAAGCTCAGTACTGGAGATCCTTTTTAGAAATAGGAGCATTAACTAAACCAACTCCATGTAGGGGCATTATAACCTATTCCCAGTAGAGATTGCCAGTTGTCCTCCCCTCCTATTCCCTTCCCTTTTCCTGAAGTCTGCATCTTTCTAATCATAGTTTCTTCCAGCTATGATTCATTTCCTTATTGACCATTCTCTCATTCTGCAGTGATGTTTATCTCTCTAAAAATGACAGAGGTCTTCAGCTAATCATAGCCAAGTTGTCTACCATGTCCTCAAGATGCCTTAAGTAACATCAAACATCGTTCATAGTACTTAATCTTCGTTTCTTTGGACCAGATCCATTACTACCAGTTTACAACTTCTAGCAGCCCCCATGGGTCAAGATCACTTGGTAGAACATAAAATAGTGGCAAAAAGAGAGGTTTGAGTGTAGTAAACATCACTTGTTGCAGAATGTATTTAGCATTTAAGCTTTTATTGGTTAAGAAAGTTGTAGTACAGTTCACATATGCATATTGCCCATGTGTAAATACTAAGTGCTGTACTGGCATTTATTGGCCAAGACTTAAGACAGTAGGCAGAGCACGCGAAAATGTGTTAACAGTATACTGCAGAGACTCTCCAACTTTTGACCTCAGAAGTTAATGGGGCCTTAGAGATTATCCTATCTAATAAAAGAGTAATATGCAAATTGACCATCACTCCAACACACAAGATGGATGCCCCCATGTGGTCAAAGATGGCTGCCCCCATGTGGACACAAGATGGCCACCACAAGATGGCCTGCAGGGAAGGGCAGTTGTGGGAAGTTGGGAGTGACCAGGCCAGCAGAGGAGGGCAGTTGGGGGTGACCAGGCCAGCAGAGGAGGGCAGTTGGGGGAGACCAGGCCAGCAGAGGAGGGCAGTTGCGGGGGACCCAGGCCTGCAGGGGAGGGAAGTTGTGGGTGATCAGGCAAGCAGGGAGGGCAGTTAGGGGTGATTGGGCCAGTAGAGGAGGGCAGTTGGGGGAGACCAGGCCAGCAGGGGAGGGCAGTTGAGGGGACCAGGCCTGCAGGGGAGGGAAGTTGTGGGTGATCAGGCAAGCAGGGAGGGCAGTTAGGGGTGATTGGGCCAGTAGAGGAGGGCAGTTGGGGGAGACCAGGTCAGCAGGGGAGGACAGTTGAGGGGGGGGGGACCAGGACTGCAGGGGAAGGCAGTTGAGGGGGCAGGCCTGCAGGGGAGGGCAGTTGTGGGTGACCAGGCCTGCAAGGGAGGGCAGTTGGGGGGGCCAGGCCTGCAGGGGAGGGCAGTTGGGGGGGACCAGGCCTGCAGGGGAGGGCAGTTGGGGGGGGGACCAGGCCTGCAGGGGAGGGCAGTTGGTTGGGACCAGGCCAGCAAGGGAGGGCAGTTGGGGGGACCAGGCCTGCAGGGGAGGGCAGTTGGTGATGGGGCCAGCAAGGGAGGGCAGTTGGGGGGGACCAGGCCAGCAAGGGAGGGCATTTGGGGGGGACCAGGCCTGCAGGGGAGGGCAGTTGTGGGGGGGACCAGGCCTGCAGGGGAGGGCAGTTGGGAGCCAGCAGTCCTGGATTGTGAGAGGGATGTCCGACTGCCCGTTTAGGCCCGATCCCAGTGGGCTGAGGGACCCCCCCCCCCCGTGCACGAATTTCATGCACCGGGCCTCTAGTTGAGGATGATAAAAAGTGTTTGTGTGGATTAGGTCTATCAATATTTACCATATTAAAAATTAAAAGTGAGAAAAATTTAAATATTTATTAATTAAAACAATAACAAACCTATTATATATGGACATATATGATGTATTTTTTGTGTCACAAGTAAGATCTTTTTTCCTAAAACCAAAAAATATTAGTGAGAAGAATGATACTGTTTTACATTTTTGGAAATCTCTTTACTGTCTTGCTCATTAGGAATAGCTGGATTCCCCTATCTGCTTCTGTATTCAGTTTACTATGATGTGTTGTCTTGGTTTGGTTGAAATATATAAAGAATACATGGCCTCACACAAATACGTAGTTAGAAAAGTAAGAAGTATTTTGATAGCATTAACAGGTAATTTTCAATATTCTTTGATATTCCACCCAAACTCAGTAAGTAGTAGTTTATTAAAGACTAGTGGCCCAGTGCATGAATTCATGCACATTGAAAGGAAATTAATTAGAAGAAATATTTTAATATCACTATTCGCCTTTTCTCTATAAAAGAAGTTTCAACCAAATTCACGATCAACAATGACAGATCAAAACACACGCGTGCGATTGGCGCCAGTGAGAGCTTTACATGTATCATGCATGCATGAGTCAACTTAGCCTTTTATAGATATATAGATAAACTTGCTTAATTAGACCTGTTTTCTGATGTAGCTAAACTTTTTCCAGCCCAGTGAAGCACCCCAACTTCTCTTTCAGGTAATTGTCAGCAACACAGCATTAATTATCAATACAAAGCAGATTATTATTGTAGATCATGCAGGGAGAACAATGGGTAAAATATTTAACTGCAGCAGTATTTGACTGTATTCTGTGCAGTGAGAAAACCTGAAGTCATTTTTCAATGTCCACCATTTCTTACTTTTTTTCAGTCAGGTCAAGTTTCTAAGCTTTCTAAATCTCTGCTTTCTGGCTAACGAAAAGAAAATAGGATTCTACCGAGTCTCCTATCTACCTACTCCAGGACTTCTGTGAGGATCAAATGAGATGAGGCACAGGAAAACGCTTCATAGACATTTGGTTAAAGCGTAAATGTTTCCACCTGGCTATAAAGCAAGTCAGGTTCCTGGGCTAAAGAAACTGCAAGGAGGCGAGTCTCTAGGGAGAGGAAGACGGGCTTTGCTATGTGATGTCCGTTACCTGGATGGTCGGACACTTAGCATATTAGCCTTTTATATATATAGATTGGTTGCAATGTGGAATCAGAAACCATATCAATAAACATTTCTTTGTTATATTAAAACCCATTGGTTTACGTTGTACTTTAAATGGATATTTTATTCATGAATGATTTTTTTGGTAACATTATGCACTAATAATTTGGAAAATACTGGCTCATTGATATAGATGTTAAATAATAAAAATAACACATTTGTTAATATCACCATTGATCTTATCAGGACAGTCTTTAAGTTTTGCGAAACTTTAATTCACAGTGGCAGATGCAAGTTTTCCAAAATTTTAATATTTCCTTCAGTTGGCACCAAACATCTGTCAGTTATTTCCCTTGAAGTAATAATCCTATTTTTGATTTTGAGAAAATGTCTGCCAAATACCTAAGTCTCCATAACCATAGTCTGAGTTGTTCTTCAAGTAAAAATGCTGATACATGAAAAAAAGCAAGTAATTCATCCAACTTTGAGCTCCTGCAGTTGCAGCAGGGTTTTCCTTGGGACAAGCACTGCCTTGGTATGCAGCACAAGTGATTCATGTTTCATACTCCCCATTGTGTCACAGAATATTGTAAAAGGTCAAGATTTAATAAAGTCACTGTTATTGCTTCATCAAAGACACTCTTTAGTGAGACTGGAATTTCTGTTTAGTTGTGAGTGCATGACAGTGACTTGGAGTGCAGTTGTGCCAGGGCCTTGACTTGTGTGAAGGTGCCAGCAGTTGCACTCACCACTGCTTTTGCACCATCAGGGCAGGTGTCAACACTGGCAAAAAGGCAAATAGCACTTTACCATTATTTAAAAAAATAGCTTTTTCCTCATGCATTTTTTGAAAGGGTCTTGGAGACTGTCCATGGGCTATAGTACTTGAACTCTGGTGTGCTGTTATGAAATGTTAGATTTTTAAAAAAATTGCATTAGCGATAAATAGCCACAGAATCATTCCATGCTATGTGGGATGGCATTAATTGGAGTATGCATATTTTATTTTAAAATACTTAATATGCTCATTTAAAATTTTTTATTTTTGTATTATAATTTTTAAAATTACAAAAGTAACATATCCTAGGCATAAAAATTAAAACAATGCAGCCCTGGCTGGGTGGCTCAGTTGATTGGAGCATTGTCCCGTACACCAAAAGGTTGGGGGTTCCATCCCTGGTCGGGGTGTGTACGAGAGGCAACTGATTGTTATTTCTCTCTCACATTGATGTCTCTCTCTCTCGTTCCCTCTCCCTTTCTCCCTTCTTCCCTTCCTCCCTCTATTTTTCTGTCTCTCCTTCTCTCCCTCCCTTCCCCTTCCTCTCTCTCTAAAATCAATAAACATATCCTTGGGTGAGGATTATAAAAAACAAAAATTCAAAAGAAACCTAATGCAGAAATGTTTAAGAAATGACTCATATCTCACCTGCACCTGCTGAATTCTCTGGTTTTGCTGTGCATTGTTCCAGACCTTTTTCTAATTACAAAAAAAGCCTGCCTTGTACATTTATTTTTTAAAAAGTAATGCCCTGAATATTGGTCTACAACTTATTTTTAAAACATAACAATTTAATATGGGATTTTTTTGCCACGTCTATTACATGGATCTGCCTCATTCTTTTTCATGACCTAAGTTTAGTGTTTCCTGGAAAGTCTATAACATAACTTATTTAGCTGTTTCCCCATTGTTGAAAATTTATGTTGTTTCTTATTTTTTTTTGACATCAGAGATGTTATAGTGAACATCTTTGTATGCATAACCTATAAGTCTGTGTAGATATTTTTGCAGTCTGTCTTGGCCAAACTGGAGTTATTGGATGTACCTATCTAGCATTTTGCAGGAGACAATAGCATTGTGTGAAGGCTTTGCATAGTCATACATACTGGGTTTGAATTCCTGGATTGTCATTTTTTGCCCTCTGACGTTGGGAATGTTTAATGTCCTGAGCTTGAGTTTGATTTTCCTGTAGAGTGGAGCTGGCCCCCTCAGTGCATTAAGTACTAAGCTAAGGGAAATGACACATCTTTAAAGTATCTAGCATAGTGGCATACAGAAAAGGCTTGGTTAGTGGTAGTTATCGTTTCAGGGATTGATTAGCCCTGACCCGAGTGAGGAGGCACCATGGAGGTGCGACCTGGGAGACAATCATACAGTTTCTCCAGGTCTGCTTTCATTTGCAAAATGAGGAGATTAGATTCGGTAATCTGTAATCTCGTGGCTCTTTGAGTTGGCTTCCAAGTATTGAGAATACTGTCAATAAAATAAGCCAGAGATAATATATGGCTGGTTTTAACATATCCATAAAACTTTTCCTAAAATAGTTACTTGACTTTCCCTCTGCCTCTCCCTCCAACAATATGGTGGTGTTTATTCTGTGAATTAAAATCATCTTTATCTGTTGAAGAAATATAAAAAGTGGTTTCAAATATAAATATTTTTAATCTGATTTAATTTTTTTATTTAAAAATGATTTCTGTTCATGTTAGCTCAAGCTCTGTACATACCTCATATATTCTCTTACATCCTTTATATAAAAGATATCTCATATGTGTCAGTAAATGGTCAGTTGTAAGCAGGTTATAAATATGACAAAAATATGCATATATATATATATATATATATATATATATATATATACTTTTTATCATAATTACTGTATTCTGGTCTTTTAACTTGATTTCTCTACTTTTCTATCATAATGAATTTTCTTTGTATAAATCACAGTTAGGTGCCTAAATTTTATCTATACTGGGTTTTATGACCAATGTAGATATTTTTAATATTGCTGTTATGGACTAAAAGTGAAAAGACATGAGCTTTTACAAAACAATTTTGCCAGGGAAGTAGTGATACTTAAACTGAAAGCTTTAGAGGGATGTGGTTAGGGCACATCTCAAATCTGACTCTAGATTGTATGTCATAGTGTTTCCCAGCTGTTCTTCTTGCATTTTCATTAAAGAATTTTTTTTATAGAAAACCAGGTGGTCTCCAAAATGGGAAGTTATTCACATTAGCAGAACTTTCAAAATAATCCTGAGATTCATAAATTCACTGCCTGTTGTGTTATCATGGCAATTATAGTTTGTTTTTAGATCATTAAATTTTTCCTGAAACTATACCACACTAGTAGAAAGATTATTGAGTTTTGTACTCGAAAATAGTTATAGAAACTTAAACATGGTTTGTTTTCATGAAAATATTTTCTGAAATAGTGACTTTTAATTCTTCCTAGTTTGTGATTTCATTGTCCGTAGAGCAAGACATGTTTTAGTTTGCCCTTTGGTCAATCTATATTTCCAGTTTCTGTCCTAACATTTGTGCTTCTTTGGACAAATATAGTGTTCTTCTTTTGTCCCTCCCCGGTTACTTCGAATTCAGGGGTTTGGGTTGTCTTTCTAATTAATAAGAAAGTGTAATGTTGTGAGCCTCAGAGAGCTGGCCCAGTAAGATCTCTTAGAGCCCTTTAATTCTATAATGTCCTTGAGCTGATGAAGCCGCTCAGTAAATCCCTTCACAATTTCCACGACCAAGCCATCTGCCTGTATTAAAATAAATCAGATCTGCTTATTCCTTCCCTGTCTAACAAATATTCTATAAAGTAATGATGATGGAGACCGTGACACAAAAATAATTTGCAGTCTTGAGCACTTCCTCTTGAATTCTCAGCTCAGATTCTCTGGACCAGTGTAAGTTGGCATTCCAGCATTCTCTCTGACTTGACTATAAGGGTAGTGAGACCCTTTCCCCTTTTTTATTGTAGTTATCCTCTGTGTGGCAAGTGGACTAATTCAGCTTTTCCACATTTACATTTAACTTCACAAAACATTTACTTGTCATTCTACTTCATAGATACTAGCTGATTAGGTAAAGACACATGCATTTATGTAATTTTAAATATGGCAGTTTGCATATATGATATGTATATATGCTGAACGTCTCAGACAGACTGCTTTTGCGTCTGGCACAGGCTTCTGGCACCATCACACTTTGAGACTGTGTAGGTTGTGGCAGCATCACATGTACCAGTGCATGGTCCCGTGGCCTGTTCTTAGGCAAAAATAGTTATTTTTTTTTTAAATCTGAAAACCCTGGAATCCTTAAGGTATTTCTTCTTAGTATTCTTAACTCTTTATTATCCTTCCTTCCAGTATCACCTTATTAATGTATATCCTTATTGTTTTAAGTTTATATTATGCCAACAGTTTTCTAGCTGCTCTTTACTTCACCTTTCTTCTCTTTGATCCATCTTTTGCTCTATGCCAGGTTCCTTTTCTGTCAAACACTGCTTTCATTACAGTATTCTCTTCCTTCAACAGCAATAACCATAGCAAACTCCAAAAATCTTCCAGGATAAATTCCAGTGTCCTCCATGGCTCTCTACTCTTCTCTGTCCAACCCATCATGTTTCCACCACCCTCTGTTAACACTCTGGGGCTAGCTACCTCTTCAGCATGTTGCTCACATCCCCCAGCCCCTCTGGTTGGTCTGCAATATCTCACCTCCTCCTCTTGATATCTGTACTACTCACCCATCCATGCCAACTCAAGCCTGTTTCCTTTGAGACTGACTGCCTTACTTTCTGGCCTGACTTCTCTGTGAGAGGTCTTTTTCTTTTATAGTTTCCTAAGCAGTGAGTTTGTGTGCTTCCATAGTGGCATCTCCAAAAGCTGTGCCTTGTTCTCTTACACTTTTTTGGCAGGTGCTTAATTTATTGAGTGAATGGATGCATTTTAGGTCCTTGCTTTTCAGCAGCCCTTTTATCTTATGTTAGGTAATAGATGATCCACTTCTTTTATTTTACAGGCAAAACATTGAAATTCTATACATGCAATTGAGATACACATGTGAAGTTGAAAGTTTTATTAAAGCACAGACATTTCTCATGCACAAAAAATGATAAAAATAGGTTCTTTTAGGCTATGGATTGAATTTGCATATCATTTGTGCTCATTTTGAACAGGTTAATACAGTTTCTTAGCCTCTTCCTTTGTGTAAACCAAATTTACATGATCTTCCCACTGTCTTAAACCTATTCCCATTGCCTTGCTCTATACTTTGTTCATTCCACTGAAGAGCATTGATTTATATGTAGTCAATTGTTCTTTTTTTTTAAAAAAATATGTTTTTATTGATTTCAGAGAGAGAAGAGACGGGGAGAAAGAGATAGAAACATCAACAATGAGAGAGAATCATTGGTTGGCTGCCTCCTAAACGTCCCCTACTGGGGATTGAGCCTGTAACTCAGGCATGTGCCCTGACCGGGAATCAAACCATGACCTCTTGGTTCATGGGTCAGTGCTCAACCACTGAGCAACACCAGCCGGGTGTCAATATTTCTTTAATTATGATGTATTTGAAAGCCACTGTATTTATTTGCAAAGACAGTAGTGACAGGGATTAACTGTTTAAAAGTGCAAGATATACAAAACAGTGTAGAAGTATTAACAGTACTATTTAATGAATTATCATAAGTGAATATACTTGTGTAACCATCATCCACACCAAAGACAGAGCATTGCCAACCCCCAGGCTCCCCAGCGACCCTCTCGATCACCCTACCATCCCTTGCCCTGCAAAGTTAACCACTTTTTGACTTCTAACACCTGAGGTTAGCTCGCCTATTTTTGAAGTTTATACAAATAGAATCATGCTTATGCATTATGCATTCTTTTGCGTCTGGCTTTTAAAATTCAACATTGTGTATGCAATTTGTCCATGTTACCTGTAGCTGTCATTTCTTACCTTCATTACGTGATAGTACCTCATTGCATGAATACATTGTGATAGTGATTTATCCATTCTACTACAGATAGACATTTGGGTTGTTTCCAGTTTGGGTCTATAACACGAGTAATACTGCTGTGCACATTCTTACACGTGTTTTCATGCATATTGAACTTCATTCTGTTAGGAATATATATCTAAGAAACAAATTGCATATATTCAGCTTTAGTAGGTTCTGACATTTTTCCAAAGAGGTGTGCTGATCTTTACATCTGACAGCTGTGTATGAGAGTCTGTTTCCTCTACATTCTTGTGAATAGCAGGTATTGTCCATTTATTTTGCTTTATCCATTCTGATGAGTGGATGGTATCTCATTGTGTGCGCATATTTATAGGTGTTTTGAACTTCCCTGATTAATAATGAGGTTGCACGCCTTTTCCCCTTATTACCAGCCATTTAGGTATCCTCTTTTGTAAAGTATCTGTTCAAGCCTTTTGGCAGTCTTTTTAAAAATAACTTTATTGAGATATAATTCACATAACCATATAACTTACCCATTTAAAGTATACAATTTAGTGGTTTTTGGTATATTACATTATTAGTTTTCAAGAATTATGGTAAAATATAACATAAAATTAGCCATTTTGACCATTTTACATGTGTAGTTTAGTGACATTAAGCATATTTATTCACCATGTTGTTCAATCATCATTACTATTTTCAAAACTTTTTCATCACTCCAAACAGAAACTCCATAAATATTAAGCAATAACTCACCATTTTCCTCTTCCCCAGCCCCTGGTAACACCTAATTTATATTCATCTCTATGAATTTGGCTATTCTAGGTACCTCATATATGTGGAATCATACAATATATGTCCTTTTGTGATTGGCTTATATCACTTAGTATAATGTTTTCAAGGTTCATTCATAGTATAATGTGTTTCAGAACCTCATTCTTTTTTCTTTGACAGAATAATTCATTGTATGCATACACTATTTTACTTATCCATTATCTATTGAGAAACCCTTAGGTTTTGCCAGTTTTTAAGATTGGAGAGTCTATGTTTTTTTACCCTCCTCTGATTTTTAAAGTTATAAAATGTTTTTAAAATTATGACTGCTAAGAACACTGGCACTTTATTAGTTATAAGTGTTGCAGAATCTTCTTTTACTAGTACTCTGTGTTGTGGCTTTTCACTCTTATTTTGTACATTTGAAAGAACAGTTCTTAACTCAGTACCAACAATTTTTCCTTTCTGACTAGCACTGTTTGCATAATGGCTGAGAATTCTCTGCCTGTCCCAGAGTCATGAGATACTCCGTTATCTTCCAAAAGCTGTACTCTGTTCCTTTCATATTTTGAGTGGTAGTCCACCTGGGAATGATTCTGTGTGTGTGTGTGATGAGAGTTGGGAGTCAAGGACTAAAACGTACATTTTGAGATGGTTTACCTATTTATGTTTATGTCCAGTCTTTTTGGTTAGATAAGTCCTTTGAGGTGGTTTTACACTTCATTTTACCTCCAGGGTCTAGGACAGTGCCTTGTACATGGTAGGTGTTTAAGAAATGCTTACAATCAAGGACTGAAACAGAACACTGTGAATTTTGACTTTAAGTAGTTTTTATTTCCTCTTTACAGCCTTATTTTATTTTCTCCTTTTTTTAGGGGGGGTATGCTATTTCCCTCTTCTTCTCTATTGCCACTGCCATCTCTGTCATCATCATCTCCTTTTCCTTCATTAATATCATCTTTATCATCTGGAACTGAGGTTAAGTTCTAAATCTTGTGACCTCAATTTTACCATTTAAAAATAGTAATTTCCTTCAAAAATAGTAATTTGCATTTTATATTTTTGAGTACTGTGTATCATAATACCTCCACCTTATATTTGTTTTGTACAATGAAATTTTTGAAGATGGCAAGTTTTTAAAATTTTATTTTATTTATTTTTATCGAGGTATACTTGACAGGCAGCATTATATTAGTTTAAGGTTTACAACTATATTTGTATATATTGAAAAATGATCAGCACAGTAAGTCTGGTTAACATCCATCACTTTTACATAGTTATAATTTTTTTTATGATGAGAACTTTTAAGACTTATTCTCTTAGCAACTGTCAAATATGCAGTACAGTATTGTTAACTACTAGTAGCCCTGTGCATGAATCCGTGCACCAGTAGCTCTCTGCAGGGCCTGGCTGTTCCACGCCCACTGCCCAGAGGCTTTCTGCTGCCCAGAGGCCCTCCGCAGCTGGGGTGGAACGCTTGCCTCGTTGCCGTGGCGACGAAGCAAGCATTCCGCCAGGCTGCTCACGTTGCCTGCTCTCAGTGGCCACCCCCCCCAAGACTGGGGGACTCCGGTGGGGCTGAGAGGACTGGGCACTGCCATCTTGTGACTATGGACACCACCATCTTTGTGACGGAGTGATGGTTAATTTGCATATTATCCTTTTATTAGATAGGATAGTCACCATGTTTTACATATCACCTGACTTGTTTATTTTATAACTAGAAGTTTGTACCTTTTCAAAATTCCCTTTACCTATTTTTCCCACATCCACCCCCTGTCTCTGGCAACCACCAATCTGTTCTCTCTATCTGTGAGCCTGTTTTTATTTTGTTTGTTTATTTGTTTTTTGTTTTTTTTTGTGTGTCTGTTTGTTTTCTAGATTCTACATATAAGTGAGAGAATATGATATTTGTATTTCTCTGTCTGACTTATTTCATTTGGCATAATGCCCTCAAGGTCCATCCAAGTTGTCTCAGCAAGATTTCATTCATTTTTATGGCTGAATAATATTTTATATATTATTTGTATATTAAATATACATTTTCTTTATCCATTCATCCATTGATGGACACAGGTTGTTTTCATATTTTGACTATCTTATATAAAAAAGAGGTAATATGCAAATTGACCCTCACACCCTCGCATCACAAGATGGCCGCCCCCACGTTGTCACAAGATGGCTGGCATAGGAGGGCAGTGGGGGGGACCAGGCCTGCAGGGGAGGGCAGTTGGGGGCGATCGGGACAGCAGGGGAGCAGTTAGGTGTCAATGAGGCCAGCAAGGGAGCAGATTCGGGGTGATCAGGCTGGCAGGCAGAAGAGGTTAGGGAATCAGACAGGAAGGCAGGCGAGTGGTTAGGAGCCAGCAGTCCTGGATTGTGAGAGGGATGTCTGACTGCCGGTGCCGGTTTAGACCCATTCGGGCCTAAACCGGCAGTCGGACATCTCCCGAGGGGTCCCAGATTGGAGAGGGTGGAGGCTGGGCTGAGGGACACCCCCCAGTGCACGAATTTCATGCACCGGGCCTCTAGTTGTAAATAATGCCGCGGCAAACATGGGGTGCAGATATCTTTTCCAGTTAATGTTTATTTTCATTTCATTTGCATAAATACCTAGAAGTGGAATTGCTGGATTATATGGTAGTTCTATTTTTAATTTTTTGAGTAATCTCCATGTTTTTTTTCATAGTTGCTGCACCAATTTACATTTACACCAGTGTATACAAGGTTTTCCTCTTCTCTACATCGGACAACACTTTTTATCTCTTGTCTTTTTGGTAATAGCCATTTCAAAGGTATGAGGTAATATCTTAATTATGTTTTTAATTTAATTTCCCTGATGATTAGTGAGGTTGAGCACCTTTTCATGTACCTGTTGGCCATCTGTATGTCTTCTTTGGAAAAATGTTGATTCAGATCCTCTGCCTATATTTTTGTCAGATTGGTTTTTGTTTGTTTGTTTGTTTGTTTTTTGCTATTGAGTTATATGAGCTCATATATTTTGGATATTAACCCCTTATCAGAATATGATTTGCAAATATTTTCTCCCATTCAGTAGGTTGCCTTTCTAATTTGTTGATTGTTTCCTTTGCTCTGCAGAAGCTTTTTAGTTTGATATAGTCCCACTTGTTTGTTTTTGCTTTTGTTGCCTATGCTTTTGGTGCCAATTCAAAAAAATCCTCACCAAGACCAATGTTACTATCTATGTTTTCTTCTAGGAGTTTTATGGTTTCAGGTATTACATTTATTGTAAGTCTTTAATATAGTTTGAGTTAATTTTTGTGTATGGTGTATGATAATCCAGTTTCATTCTTTTGCATATGGCTGTGCAGTTTCCCCAGCACCATTTATTGAAGAGGCTGTCCTTTTTCTGTTATATAATCTTGACTCCTTTGTTGTAAATTAACCATGTAGCGGTTAATTTCTGGGCTCTCTATTCTGTTCCATTGACCTATGTGTCTGTACAAGGAATTTTACCCTGTTGTCCAAAAATGGTTTTTAGATGAGTCACAGAAATTTTATGCAAAATATAGTATTATATGCACTTGCTATTTTTCTTTCCCTAGGGAGAATATCTCAACATTTTGAAGTGTATTCTTTAATTTTCCAATAAACTGTTGAGAAACCTACTCTATGTACACCACTGTACTAGGTATTGTGGGTTATACAGAGTATTTAATATGGCACCTGGTCGTAAGGTCCTTAATACATGTATAATATAGTTATACTTTATAGTTATAAATATATTTTACAATTATAACTACAGTTACTGTTTGGACATTTGTATGAATTAGAAGATTTATAATCATGTGAGGAGTAATTGTGGAAAAGTTGTCAGAATCATGTGAGGAAATAGAAATGCAGATAAAAAATTGTTATGTGGAAGAAGATATAGCCAGGTAGTGGCTTTGTTCACTGTCTATCTGGTCTCTATCCCAGCTGACGAGGCAAAACACCTGTATTTCTTCTGTATTAGGCAGTTTTTAAGGAAAAAAAAATAGAGGATTTATTATACTCCAGGCATCTGGGGATAGAATGATGAAAAAAGTGTAGGGTCCAGTCTTTCAGACTTCATGCTTTAGTCTAAAAGATAAACACGATTCAGCTCATTATGGTATATAATGTGTTACATTAATGGCATGAATGAAGTGTGGTATCCTGCTCAATTTTCATTGTTCTTTTGACCAAGGCATGCCCTTTCCCTAGGTGGTATGGTTGTTGGGGTCTGCAGGCTCTTAAGAGCTGGCCACTTTTGACATGTGCTAGAGTGATGGTATGGAGGCAGTGCAGAAAGCAGGTGGGGTCTGAGGCGGTACTCCTGGTTCCTCAGGGCCTACGTTCCGTGTGTAAGGACCTAGTAGTGCTTGTGTTTCCTAGTGAGAGAGACTGATAGAGGTCTGAGGTTAGAACGGAGTCCACATGTGCAGGAATTTTGAGATCAGAGACACATGATCAGGACCACTGTACAAGGATAGGAACTGGCACATACCTACCACTATTTCCCATTCAACACCACCACCGCCACCACTGGAAAGGACATCCCCACAGACAACAGTTGTACCCTACTAGTTACCAGTCTGGGTGTAGCCAGTTAAGGTACGTTTAGCAGAGGCAATGTAGACCCAAAAAACTTTGTTTGGATATGAAATCATCTCTCTTCTCCTCTGCCTTGGGGTAGTTTGAGGACTCTCCCCTTCATGTAGTCAGCTACCCTTTTGAAGAAAAGCAGGACAAGGGGGAAGGAATGAAAGACTGATCATTTATCTGAATCATCCTAAAGAGACATCTATACGGTTCCTTCAAAGAGGCTGTTCAATTATTGGATCAGCCTTAGATGACTAGATAGGATTGAATTCAGTTCTCCCTCCTACCCCTGCCAGCCCTGTGGTTTTGGGGTGGGTTGATGGGAGGAGAGAACTAGTAAGAAGATCATATCAGCTTGAGAGAAAATAGACTCTGCTTCTTTGAATATGCTTATTTATTAAGAAAGGAATGTAAATTTACTTATTGTTCTCCTTTTGAAAACATTCTGTTGAGATGCATGGCCAGTCCCACAGAACCTAGAGTCCTCATCGGGCCAGATACACCAGTCTTAAGCGCTGTCCTGGTTTTTAACTTAAGCCGCTGTACCTACATGACAGCCAATGTGTAAGCAATTGCAAGAACTGTACTCCAGTGCATTGTTGAATCTCAGTAAATGATCTTTTCTTTCAAGAAAAGCCTCTTTATTCATTTGATCACTTGGAGTGTTTTTAAAAAATACATGGATTTGGCAGGCTTTTTTGACAGAGGTGCCCACAGTGAACTGAATGTGGTTAAACAGCTTGGAACACTGGAGTTGAATAGGCCCTGGGCACATGTGCCAAAGGGTGGCAAGCCAAGCCACCCTGCCTCCACTGCCAGCTCTGACAAGCTTCAGTTCCGCTGGTGCCACCACTCTAGATGCCTTTCTAAGTCACACACTCTTCTGCTTTTGGTGTCACAAGTTTCTAGACTGGATGTCAAATTTCTATTAAGATCAGAGCTTCCATTATTGGCCACCCACCACGTGTCATGCATTGCCTAGGCATTTTATGTGTTTAACTCATTAATCCTTAAGACAAGCCTGTGAGATAGATGAACATTAGCCCTATTTCCAAGTGAGGAAATTGATTGTGCTTGTGGAGTTCAGTGATTTCAATACCTTGAGTTAAGTGCTGGAAGATTAAGTAAGATAATATATAGAGTGCCTAATATTGTGTCGGGCTCACACAACCAGTACGTGGATTGCTTTTTCTCTTTGAAGCTATATTTAGCTCTGTGGTGGTTTTGTCTCTATTTTAGGGCCTAACTAAGAAAGATTTTGGGAAGCTTTGTATGAGCCGTGAGCTGGGCTTTAAAGACCTTTAGAATCCTAAGCATAAAAAGATTACGGTGCCCCCTCCTGTGGAACTCAAAATGAGACAAACTATAAAGGGTAAGTAAGTACAACACAGTTGTGCTTTTTCCTTCAAGAAGACTGCTTTAATCTTTTGTCCTGATGTATCAGCTATCAGTCTTAAAAATGTTTCTCTCTCTCTCAGTGCTCCTGCTTTCTGTGCCTTAAGTATTTGGTGTGCGTGTTGGTGAGCACCAGCCATAAGAGAGTTTAAAATTTTATTTTTATTTTATTTTTGTTTAATTTAATAAATCTTTATTGTTCAGATTATTACAATTGTTCCTTTTTCCCCCCCCATAGCTCCCTTCCACCCGGTTCCCCCCCCACCCTTTGCCCTTACCTCCACCCCACTGTCCTCATCCAGAGGTGTACACATTTTGTCCTGTCTCTTCCCGCACCTCCCACACCCCTTTCCCCAGAGAATTGTCAGTCCACTCCCTTTCTATGCCCCTGATTCTATTATATTCACCAGTTTATTCTGTTCATCAGATTTTTTTATTCACTTGATTTTTAGATTCACTTGTTCATAGACATGTATTTGTTGTTCATAGTTTTTATCTTTACCTTTTTCTTCTTCTTCCTCTTCTTAAAGAATACCTTTCAGCATTTCATGTAATACTGGTTTGGTGGTGATGAACTCCTTTAGCTTTTTCTTATCTGTGAAGCTCTTTATCTGACCTTCAACTCTGAGTGATAGCTTTGCCGGGTAGAGTAATCTTGGTTGTAGGTTCTTGCTATTCATCACTTTGAATATTTTTTGCCACTCCCTTCTGGCCTGCATAGTTTCTGTTGAGAAATCAGCTGACAATCGTATGGGTGCTCCCTTGTAGGTAACTAACTGTTTTTCTCTTGCTGCTTTTAATATTCTCTCTTTGTCTTTTGCTCTTGGCATTTTAATTATGATGTGTCTTGGTGTGGTCCTCCTTGGATTCCTTTTGTTTGGGGTTCTGTGTGCTTCCTGGACTTGTAAGTCTATTTCTTTCACCAGGTGGGGGAAGTTTTCTGTCATTATTTCTTCAAATAGATTTTCAGTATCTTGCTCTCTCTCTTCTTCTGGCACCCCCATAATTCGGATGTTGGTACACTTGAGGTTGTCCCAGAGGCTCCTTACACTATCTTCAAATTTTTTGATTCTTTTTTCTTTTTTCTTTTCTGGCTGAGTGTTTTTTGCTTCTTTGTACTTGATTTTTGTGGTCCTCTAGTCTGCTGTTAGGTCTCTGTATAATATTTTTTATTTCAGTCAGTGTATGCTTAATTTCTAGTTGGTCCTTTTTCATATCCTTGAGGGTCTCGCTAAATTTATTGGCCTTTTCTAGGAAATTCTTGAAAAACCTTATAACCGTGGTTTTGAACTCTATATCCAGTTGTTTGTTTTTCTCCATTTCTTTCATTTGGATCTGTTTCTTTGTCTCCGCATTTTCACTGCTTCCCTGAGTTGGTAGAGTAGCTTTGTGTGCTAGGTGTCCTATAGGGCCCAGTGGCTCAGCCTCCCCAGTACCTGAGGTGGACACTCTTGGTGTACCCCTTTGTGGGCTGTGTGCACAGTCTTGTAGTTAAGCCTTGATTGTTGTTGGTATCACTGGGAGGAACTGACCTCCAGGCCAATTGGCTGTGAGGATCAGCTGTGTCTATGCTGGGAGAACTTCTGTGCTGGAGACACTCTTATGAGATAAGACTTGCAAAATTGCAAAAGCCTCTGTGCTCAGCTTGGATGGGGCGGAGTTTCAGGGTGGAGCAAACAGCCATGGTTTCTCATCAGCCCTGCCCTCTGAGGCCCCTGGGTCTCAGTGTCCCTCACTAATCACTGTAAGAACCTCTGAGAGAAAGCTGCCCTCGAGTTTTGCCCGCTGCCAGACAGTCCAGTTTCTCCCCGAATGAGTTGGGGTTCCCAGAACCTTGCCCGGAACTGGAGTTCAGCGCAGTCGGGAGCTTCCGTCTCCCTCCCACTTTAGAAAGCCAGCCGCGCATTCAGCCTCCCATGCATTCAGCAGTCAGTCCTCTCTGCATGTGCGTGCCTCCGGACCTCTGCCTTCCACAGCTCCCAAGTCTCAGTGTGCTTTCTCTTTTCCTGACAGTCCAGATTCCCCCTGAATGAGTCTGGTTTCCCAGTGTCTTGCCCGGCACTGGAGTTCAGTGCAGTCGGGAGCTTCCTTCTCCCTCCCGCTTTAGACAGCCAGCTGTGCACTCAGCCGCCCATGCACACAGCTGCCCTTCCTCTCCGCATGCGAGTCTCCGTACCTCAGCCTTTTGCAGCTCCTCTGAGTCTCAATGTGCTTTCCTTTTTAATTCTAGTTGTAGAATTTCCACTCAGCCAGCTTTCCTGTGGTTCTGGATGGTGTCTGTTTTGTCTTTTAGTTGTAGTTTTGATATTGTTGTACAAGGCAGCAGTTT
Source organism: Plecotus auritus (assembly GCF_963455305.1). NCBI lineage: Eukaryota > Metazoa > Chordata > Mammalia > Chiroptera > Vespertilionidae > Plecotus > Plecotus auritus. The sequence goes on along the minus strand of NC_137771.1, from coordinate 166,450,504 downwards.
AAGTGTTTATCTATGCCGCCATCTTGATTACTCCCCTAAAATTTTATTTATTTACTAGTGGCCCGGTGCACAAAATGCGTGCACATTAAAAGGAGATTAGAGGAAATAACTTAATATTGCTATTTGCCCTTTCTCTATAATAGAAGTGTCAGAGATGAAAAAAAATTAGTAAAATGTATATGAAAACCTTCCTCCTGTCAGAGTCTGGGGCGCACCATGGGACCCAGAGTCAAGTCCCTGCCCACCCACATGTGCCTCAAAATCGCATGAGACCCAGACCTGCCCGCCCCCCCATTGGGCTAGGTCCAGACCCGGCCAGTCCTACCCTTGTCAAGCCCCGCCAAGCAGGGGGCGTAGCCTCAGGTCCCCTGGCCCGGTGCCAAGATGGGGGGCATGGCCTGAGGTCCCCAGCCCAGACCAAGGCGGGGGGATGTGCCTTGAGGTCCCCCGTCAAGCCCCACCAGGTGGGGGGGCACAGCTTCAGGTCCCCCGGCCCAGCACCGGGTGGGGCACGCAGCCTCAGGTTCCCCATCAAGCCCCACCGGCAGGGGGGCACAGCCTCAGGTCCCCCGTCAAGTCCCGCTGGGTGGGGGGAGCAGCCTGAGTTTCCCCGACCCAGCACTGGGGGTGCACCTTGAGGTCCCCTGTCAAGCCCAGCCAGGCAGGGGGTGCAGCCTCAGGTCCCCTGGACCAGTGCTGGGGCGGCGGGCGCAGCCTGAGGTCCCCCGTCAAGCCCCGCTGGGCTGGGGGAGTGGTCTGAGGTCCCCCGGCCTGGTGCTGGGGTGGGGGGTATGGCCTGAGGTCCCTGACAAGCCCCATCTGGTGGGGGGGTCACAGCTTGAGGTCCCCCGGCCTGGCGCTGGGGCGGGGGGAGCAGCCTGAGGTCCCCTAGCCCAGCACCAGGACAGGAAGTGCACCTTGAGGTCCCCTGTCAAGCCCCACAGGGCAGGGGGCGTGGCCTCAGGTCCCCTGGCCGGGCGCCGGGGTGGAGGTGGCGGTCTGAGGTCCCCCAACCTGGTGCTGGGGCAGGGGGTGTGGCCTGAGATCCCCCGGCCTGGTGCCAGGGTCGGGGACACAGCCTGAGGTCCCCTGTCAAGCCCCGCTTGGTGGCATGAGTGGGGGGCATGGCCTGAGGTCCCCCGTTAAGCCTTGCCAGGGCCGCGCGGCCTGAGTTCCTCCGACCCAGCATATGGGGGTGCACCTTGAGGTCCCCTATCAAGCCCCGCTGGGTGGGGGGCATGGCCTGAGGTCTCCTGTCAAGCCCCACCTGGTAGGGGGTCATGGCCTGAGGTCCCCCGGCCTGGCGCTGGGGTGGGGGGAGCAGGCTGAGGTCCCCTAGTCCAGCACCAGGACAGGAAGCGCACCTTGAGGTCCCCAATCAAGCCCCGCTGGGCGGGGGGTGTGGCCTCAGGTCCCCTGGCCTGGCACTGGGTCAGGGGGTGCGGCCTGAGGTCCCTCAGCCTGACGCCAGGGTGGGAGGGGGCATGGCCTGAGGTCCCCTGTCAAGCCCTGCTGGGTGGGGGATGCAGCCTGAGGTCCCCTGTCAAACCCCACGGGGGTGGGGAAGGGCGTAGCCTCAGGTCCCTGCTGATTGCTCGTTAAGGCTCCTTATGGGAACTTGGCCTCAGCTGTGGGTGCAGCCATCTTTGTGATGGAGTGATGGTCAATTAGCATATTCCCTCTTTATTAGATAGGATTTATTTTTATTTTTTTAAATATATTCTTGTTGATTTCAGAGAGGAAGGGAGAGGGAGAGAGAGGTAGAAACATCAATGATGAGAATCATTGATCGGCTACCTCCTGCACTCCTCCTACTGGGGATGCAGCCTGCAACCTGGGCCTGTGCCCTTGACTGAAATAGAACCTGGGACCCCTTAGTCTGCAGGCGGACACTCTATCCACTGAGCCAAACTGGCTAGGGCTAAAATTTTATTTCTTATAGGATACGTAGGAGTGTTAGAGTATTTTTATGTTATTAAGTTAGAAAGGGAATGATTAAAAATTAATATATTTCTCAAAAATTGTGCCTGGCATTTGTGTTAGAAAGGAGATAGAAAGGAGAACAAAACTCCCTCCCTGCCTTCGTTGAGTTTAAGTTTTCGAGGGAGGAAACATTATTTGAATTCTTACTAGGTACCAGTTCTTCAATATACATTGTATTATTGATCCTCACCACACCCTTGAATTATTTCCATTTTATAAACAAGGAGATTGATGTTCACAAAGTTTAAATAAGGTCATAGCTCAGATCCTGTGGTTTCCAAATCTACCTCCTTCCTGCTTCAGGAAAAAGAGAAAAGAAAATACTATTGTTTCAACTTGAAATCCTCCTTCCTTCTTTTTTTTTCCCCCTGGGCCTGGGAAAGAATGCTGATGTGTCCAAGGTTGGACGTCACCTTCCAGGTGGTCTCCCTGGGTTGGCTTTTTTCCTTTCCTGACTCCACTGAAAGTTGTTCAGACATTAGTCCATCTCTATTTACTGTAACCTACACACTCACCTCTTTAACGTTCATCTCCCTTCCTTGCCCTTTGCATTGGTACATGGCCAATGCTTACTAGATATTTGTTTCATAAATAATAAGTGGTAATTATTTATAGCTCAGGCTACAAGTGCAGCTGGAGCTCAGAGAGACTTTATGGAGCAGGTGGGGACCAAGGTTCTTACAGCAGCTGAGTAGGTTTTAGTCTAGGGCAGAGGAGGCTGGGTACACTAAATTGGGGACCATGGGGGTGGGGATGCCATCAGAAGCTGTCATATGGAAAGGAGCATCCGCTAGTTCCTGTTAGGAAGTTAAATTTGGACATCATGGTTATTATTTCAGCTCTTTGAAAACTGCCCCTAATGACATCTCTTCTTTAGTTTCCTCAAAATTATCTTTTCGTAGCTATGGTAACTCATTTGAAACTCTTATTATGCTTGTAATCTGTACACATTGAACTATTGGCTTCAGCATTCTAAACATTTTCCTGCATAGTCAATAAAAATCCTGTATTTACAGTGTTCTCTTCTTTCTGGTGAAGGAAGCTTTTCCTTTTAGATTTCTAAAGATGATTTAAAAAAAATTTAGGAATGACAGTTTGACTGATAAATTACCCTAAATGGCCATCATCTTTGTCACAAATGTTCATGTCATTATTTGCTTGTACTGCATTATTTCTAGGCAGTTTTTACTTTGAGAAATTTTGAACACATGACACACACCATCCTGGTTCCCCCAGTTTCCCTGGCTCTGAGGAGCCCTATACCCTCACTCCTGAGAGCCCCCACACCTCCCATCCTCCCTCCTGGACTCCTGCAGCCCAGTGGGACACCCCCTGTGCCTTTGGCCTGGCTCCAAGTCAGCCAGATACATTTCTATGTTTGTGCCTGTTCTCTTCGTGGGCTGCTGCTTACCTGTCGCTAACCTTCCTTGCCCACCCTTTCTGGCTAGTCTCAGACTGTTTGTCCTTTATGTCCTCTCTGTCTGTTTCTCTCAATCTCTCTGTCTCTGTGTCTCAGAGGAGGAGGAGTTTTGCACCTGCAACCCAGATCACCTAGGTACACTAGATAGTCACATGTTTTCCTCTCTTCTTTGGTTAGAGTATTGTTTAACCTTTGAACTATTTTTTCTCCATCTGCAAAGTGAGGCAGGCAACACCTGACTGAGTGGCTGGCTTATGAAGAGGTGGCCTTAATAAACCTGCTACATAGTAAGAGACTTAACTCGTTCTTTCCCTCAGCCCTTGTCATTACAAAACTGATTTTTAAAACAGTTGTTCATTTATTCACTAAATATTGATTGAGTTCCTACTTTGTGATGGGCACTGGGATATAGCAGAGCCAAAAATAGACTAAAAACAGGCTAACAACATCTAAGGCAGTAACAAATAAGATCACACTAATATTTCTTTTTTGAATTCCTGGTTCTTTTTAAAGTGTTTGTTCACCTATAAAATAGTGGTAGGCCAATAATAATGTAATGGATTTAGAAAGAAATTATGTTAACAACTTAAGCCTCCTTTTTAAAGCTTTACAACCCTTTGGTTTTTGTTTGTGTTCTCCGGCTACATAGTGGTTTCCTAGGAAGTCACAGGGTCAGGTGGTTGCAGCCTGCATTACAGTCTGTGCTGGGTCTCTGTCTCTGAGACACTCGAGGTTGGGGTTCAGCAAGCTGGTTCTTACACTGAAATGGGAGCTGACTCGGGTTAGTAGTATGGTTTTATTTCTAACCGAGTGACTCCCTACTCTGAAGAGCAGTAATAACTTTAACAATTTTGTCTGAGACAGTCGTTGCTCAGTATTGCTTATATCAATCACAGCACCTAACACAAGAAAGGTACTCAGGAAAGGTTTATGGGCCCAGAAATAGTTTATTTCTCTGGATGAGCTTTTGTACTTCTCTTTTTGGGACTTTATCAACAATTACACTGGATGTTTATCACCAGTGATTGATGTCATCCTATTTTTTTAAATTAGGAATGTTTAAAAAGGAATGTTTGTTTCCTTTTTCATTTAACTTAGTTTTGTACTTTAGAAATGTAAAATTACTCTGTTTGAACTGTGTTTATTTAAAAAGTAGTTCTATATTGTTTTAGTGTCTACTAAATATTGATTTAACTTTCAATATATATAACATACACTTTAGAGGTACATTGAAAGGTTTACAAATAAATATTTATGGGTTTGCTTCTGGGTGTAATGTTGACTGACCATTTCAAACCCGAGGGGGAAAACTCGCATTTACAGTGGCTTTTTTTGGGTGGAAATGTGCACAGCTGCCATGCAGTTGAAGACTGAGATCCAGAAAACACCATCAGTCTTCTGCTTTCTCTTCTTTACTCAACTCTGCCTTCCTTCCCTTCCTGTCTCTATTACTTATGTTATATAATAAGTAACCCAGGGAGGTAAAACAATCTTTTCAAAACTACATAGCATATAAGTGTCAAAGTTGGAACAGAATCCAGGTAAATGCTCTTTCCAATAAGATAGTGGAAATAAACAGCTAAGCAATATTTAAGTCACCTTTCCTGTCTTGTTAAAGCTTAATTTTAACCTCGATAGAGTCAAAAGTCGTCTCTTTCTAGGGTCTCTTTGTGTCCATCCCCATATCGCCCCAACAAAATATTACACAAGACCCATGTGCATATACTGTGAGTGCACACAGTTGTGTGTAGGTCATGCATGCGCTTGTGTAGTGGTGGAAGGGTCGGTTAAGCACAATGGAGGTGTTGTGTGTGCCAGGAAAAATACACATTGGATACCCTGCCCTTAGTAGTCACTTTCATAAAGGCTTCTGTCATGTCCTTGTATTCCAGACTGTGTAAGGTGCAACAGACAAGAAAATACTCAGATTTCATTTCAGAATCTGTAGCAGCTGGAGTGAGCATCAAGCAGATGGGCTTTTCCACCCTGATTATCCTGACTTCCTAAATTTAGAAATACATGCTTTAAAAAAATGTAAATTACCCGAGGGGGTGGTGTAGCACATGCCAGGCAGCGCTAACGAGTGCAAATAGATGTCATCTGCTGACTTAGATGAAATTTCAGCTCCCACTTTGGGTCTCTGTTATTTCATTCCCTTTATATTTGTTTTATGTCACTGTTTTCCTTTCTGAAAATGCAGTGTCAAGCCTCTTTTTACATGTAGATGAACATGACTTTGAAATGTTGAGCTTTATATGGTATTGTAAACCAAAATAATGTTTAATCTGTGTCTTCATCCAAAATTCCTCCAAACTGAGGGAAAGGGATAGGAAAGAGACATTAGATGAGAAATCTCTTGTATCTTACCTTTGCAATTAACTAGCTGGATGAATTTGGGCAAGGAACTTCCTTTGCCATATGCCATAAAATGGGTGGTCTGGACTTGGTCTCTGATGTGCCTTTCAGTTATAAAGTTTTTTTGTTTCTATAAATTACCCGTATCTATGAAATTATTTTGCCCTGTGTTGTGTCTCTAAAATAAAACACAGTGTCTGGCACACAGTAGGTATTGAATAAACATTGCCAAAATAACCAATACAGTCTTTTATATTCAGTTAACAGAATTCACTGGACAAATTATTTATGGTCATCCTGTCCCTGTTAGAAAATGCTATTTCTCTGCTGTATCTTAAAGTTAAGTTGAGGAGATCAACAGAGATCAAAGGACATAAAAAAGCAATATCCAAACAACTGAGGAGGTTTGAATGTACGCATCAGGTCCCATCGGAGTGTGATTTGTGTGGGGAATCATATTTTATGTACATGAATATGTTGCTAGAACCACCTTTATTCCAAAGTTGCAGGAGGGAAAGCAGAAAACGATCTCTAAGTCCATCACTAAAGGAAGAGGAATGATAAATTTGCAAGGCGAGGGCAGAAACAGGTCTGGATGCTTCATCTTAGGGGAAGGGTGGGAGTTCAGGAAGCAAGGCGATAATGGGGAAGGGAGAGGAAGTGAGAGATCCAGCATTTGTGGACAAAGAGAGCAGACAAGCAGAGTTATAGAGGCATAAAATAGTCTGGGAGCTACAAGTAGTTCTGCATGACTGGAGGGTAGGGCTCAAAAGGACCAGAGGCTGGAGATGGGGCCAGAAGGAGAGGCAAGCACCAGGAATCTGGACTTTAAATGGTGAGCTGTGTGTGGGAAGCTTTCCAAGGGTGTTAAAGAGGAATCACTTGCTCAACTTTGCTCTTTTAGCAATCTGACTTTGCAGCACTGAGGAAGAAGTGGACCAAGAGGGAGACGAGGAGATCAGTAAAGCTGCTTTTGTGCTAAAGGTCATGTGAGGTTCCTCATAAATGTTGAATTAAGTGTAAGTCTAAGAGGAGAGACACATTATCAATAGTCTTTTAAAAACTAGGCATAATTACTGCTTCACCCACTCCCTGCCCCACCCCCTGCTCCAAAAGGAGTGAAGAAGACTGGTAAAGAGAATGTTCTCTTCTCAGGATAGGGGGGATGTAAGAAGGAAATGTTAAACTTGTGGGAGTTTCGTTAATATATGGATATATATGAATAATCAGAAAGCTATTAGTGTTGCATTGAAATTGAAATCTAGCCATTTGTGTCTGTTTTCTAGGTCTAGTGTTGGTGACCAGGTCAGACCTTTGAAATCTAGATAGTGTGGCAACAGAAGAAATTCAATTTTAGTTAAACAGTATCCATTTGAGCACAAACTAAGCCAAACCTTTTCTGGGGGGAGAGGGAGGGAATATATAATTCTGAATATGTTAAATAAAGCATGTAAAATCATAGTGTAGCACTCATTTGGGAATTTCATGAGAGGTCTGGGAAATGTCATCATGAATACTCTGAGAATGGCAGACCTTTGCAGCTTCTCCTTTCTTGAATTTGTCCTGAGAGACCGTCCCACATGCGGCTCTTTGGCCCCTTGAGTGTGGATCTTCCACAAAATACCACGGCCTGGGCGAGTCTATTTTGAAGAAGTGGCATTAGAAGAAGTTTAAGTTTAAAAAATTTGGCTCTCAAAAGAAATTTCAATCGTTGTACTGTTGATATTTGGCTCTGTTGACTAATGAGTTTGCCGACCACTGCCCTAGACTCCCAGTAGAAGTACGTTAAACTAAGTTAGCAGCCCCTTTCAACTATAACTTCCCTGCCACCCTCCACAGGAAATGGTTTTTCAAAATTAATGTTCCGTTTATTTAGGGTAATTTTGGTATGGAAATAAAACAGGATTTATTTTTTAGTTTAGCTGATATAATTATGGCTTTTTCTGACACCATGATTTTTGTGGAAGGTGGTAAGATGGTGCATTGCCTATGACTAGTCTATCAATTATAACCACAGAAAAAGGCACCTTTTGGTAGGTACTGATGATTTAAAAAAATCCACTTTGATTAGGTTCAGTTGAATTATAAAAATATGCATCCATTTAAAGTATAAAATTAGATGACAGTGTATATATCCACGAACCCACCACTACAATCAAGACATGAAACATATCTTCGCCACCTAAAGGGTACGTGTCTCGTTTTGCATCCGTCCCTCTGGGTGCCAGTCTCTTCCTGAGAGGTGAACAGCCAAGCCTGAGCCCTGGCCTGCAGGCTGATGGGAACAGACCTCTCATAATCAGGACCCATAATGGAAGGCATTGGGAGATCAGGCCCAGAAGCTGCTCAGGGAACTGCCTCCTGCATCCTTACACAGGCTCCCATTCCCCCATCTACCTGCTGCTAATGTGTTAGTTTGCATTTTACAGGATTTTTGTAAATGGACTCATACAAACATGTACCCTTTTCGCCTAGCTTCTTTCACTCAGTGTAATGATTTTGAAATTCATTCATGTTGCTGCATTTATCAGAAGTCTGTGGCTTTTTCTTGTGGCGTGGAACTGCTTTGTATGGATATACTTCAACTTGTTTTTCCACTCCCCTATTGGAAACGTGAGTTGTTTCCAGCTTTGGGACTACTGTTTTCCTCAATAGGACTAGTGATGTTTAGCATCTCTACATGTGCTTGGTGGCTATTCATATAATTTCTTTGGTGAAGTTTTTGGTCACAATATTGCTAATTTAAGAAAACTTAGTTGTTTGTCATATAATTGAGTTATAAGAGTTATTTCTATATTATGGATATCATTTTTTTTTCATCAGATATCTATATTGTGAATATTTTCTGCCATTCTGTGGGTTGCCTTTTCACTTTATTAATGGTGTCTTTTGAAGAGCAAATGTTTGATGTTTTCAATTTTGGAAAATCCACTATATTTTTTTCTTTTCCTTTATGGTTTGTGCTTTTTCCTAAGAAATTGTGTCTATCAAAAAGTTGCAGATACTGTTTTCTGTGTTTTCATCTAGGAGATTTATAGGTTTAGCTTTTACTTTTTAAGTCTGTGATTAACTTTGAATTAGTTTTTTTATATGTTTGAGGTAAGGGTAAATGTTCATTTTTAAAATGCAAATATTCAGGTATTCTTTTTAAAAGACGCTGTTTTCCCCATTGAATTACTTCTTATCTTTATTATTTTTCCCTCTATGTAATTTGTTTATGCTCTTCTTTTTCTAGGTTCTTTCAGTGGAAATGTAAGTCACTGATTTTAGACCTTTGTTAAAAAAATGTTTTATTGATTTGAGAGAGAGAGAGAGAGGGAAAGAGAAACATTAGTGAGAAACATCAACATCGATTGGCTGCCTCCTGCACACCCCCTACTGGAGATTGAGCCTGCAACCTGGGCATGTGCCCTGACCTGGAATGGAACCAGCGACCTCTTGGTGCATGGGTCGACGCTCAATCACTGAGCCAAACTGGCTGGGCTAGACATTTTTTATTATAACTCCAGTGCATGAAATTCGTGCACGGGTGGGGGGGGGTGTCCCTCAGCCCAGCCTGTACCCTCTCCAATCTGGGACTCCTCGGGGGATGTCCAACTGCTGGTTTAGGCCCAATCCCACAGTCCTTTCACAGTACGGGACTGCTGCCTCCCAACCGCTCGCCTGCCTGCCAGCCTGATCACCCTCTAACCATTTCCCTGCCAGCCTGATTGATGCCTAACTGCTCCCCTGCTGGCCCAGTTGCCCCCAACTGCCTTCCCCTGCTGGCCCAGTAACCCCCAACTGCCCTCCCTCCCCTGCTGGCCTGGTCGCCCTTAACTGCCTTCCCCTGCTGGCCTAATTGCCCACAACTACCCTCCACTGCCGGCCATCTTGTGGTGGCCATCTTTGACCACATGGGGGCAGCCATCTTGTGCAAGGGTGTGAGGGTCAATTTGCATATTACCTCTTTATTATATAGGATATATAGGATAAGCATATACAGTTATAAGTTTCCAGGTAAACACTGTTTTTCTTGCATCCCATGCATTTTGATATGTTGTGTTTTTTAATTTGTGAATTCAGTTCAGAATGTTTTCTTTCTTTGTTTGCTTATTTATTGAATTGAGAGAGAGAGAAGCATTGATTTGTTGTTCCACTTATTTATGCCTTTATTGGTTGACTCATGTATGTGCTCTGACCAGGAATCAAACCCACAGCCTTGGTATATTGGGATGACATTTAACCAACTGAACTACCCTGCTAGGGCTAAAATGTTTTCTAACTTCCATTGTGATTTTCTTCTTGATCCACAGCTTCCTTAAAAGTGTCATATTTAATTTTTAATCACTTGGGAGTTTCCCTAAATATATTATTGTTATTGATTTCCAACTTAATTCCTTTTCAGTCAGAGAGCATACTCTGTATGATGTCATTCCTTTTAAGTTGATTGGAACTTGTTTTACTGGAAAATACAAGCTCTCTCTTGGTGAATGCATAACATGCACTTGAAAATAATTCATATTCTGTGGTTATTGGAGGTCAAGGTAATAGTGTTGTTCTGATCCTCTTTTTTCATTATTATTTGTTGTCCAGTGTGTATCAATTGCTGAGAGAGGGATGTTAAAATATTCTAGAATTGTTTTGTCTCCCTTTTGTTTGTCAATTTTTGATTCATGTGCTTTGAAGGGTCTGTTATTAGGATAATATATGTTTATGATTGAGTTAACTCTTTTATCATTATGAATTGTTCCACTTTTTGTTTGATTTTACTCTTGTCTTTACTTTTATTCATATGATTTTATTATAATTCTTTCAGACTTTGTATAGTTACCATTTTAATCGTCTTATCTCTTCCCATCCATTTCTTTTTGATTTATCTGTGTCTTTATATTTAACACACATCTCTTGTAGATAGCATGTACAGGTTTTTAATATATTCTGTTAATTATTTGTGGACTTGTAAGCTATTATTCCTTCTTACATTATTATTATTATTGTTATTATTATTATTGGTGATTGCTCCAGAGATTATAATATGCACCCTTAACTTCTCATGGTATAATTAGGTATTATACCATTTCACACAAAATATAGACATCTTGCAAACATAGTTCATTTACTGTAAGCATATACAGTTATAAGTTTCCAGGTAAAGACTGTTTAAAGACACTTTCCTTTATATGATTGCTGTCATATGTCTTATACCTACATATATTATAAATGCAAAAGACAATTTATGTGTCAAATGGTTATATTTATTTTAAAGAAATTAAGAAATAGATATCATTTTGCATTTACCTAGATAATAACTATTTCTGAATGAAGATTCATTCATGAAGATTCATATTTTCCTCTGGCATTATTTCCCTTCAGCCTGAAGAACTTCTTTTAGCAAATCATATTGTGCAGGTCTTCTTATAATAAATTTTCTTTTGCTTCTTTATCTGAACATGTCCTTGTTTCTCTTTTATTGTTCAAGGATATTTTTGATGAATATAGTACTTCTAAGTTGACAGTTTTTTTTTTCTTTTGTTAATATGAAGATATTGTTCAACTGTCCCCTGGCTTCTGTGGCTTTGGACAAGAAGACTGCAGCCATTGGAATTATTTATCCTGTGTATGTAATGCTTCATTTTATCTGACCGCTTTTAAGATTTTTCTCTTAGTTTAAAAAAACACACATTTTGACTGACGTTCCTAGGAGTAGTGTCCTCCGAATTTTTCCTGTTTGCGTTTTGCTGAATTTCTTAAATCTGTACATTTATGCCATTCACCAGATTTTGGGAGTTTGTGGTCATTTATCTTCAACTATTTTTATCAGCCCTCTTTATTCTCCTCTTTCTTGGAATATAATTACTGTATGCTAACATTTTGAAATTGGCACATATACCACTTAGATTTTTAAAATCTTTTCCTTCTCTCTTCTTCAGTTTGGATGATTTCTATTACTCTGGCCTCAAGTTCATCCATTTACCCTCCTTCCCCCATTCTGCTTTTAAGTTTAACCAGTGACTTTTTAAATTTCAGATTTTTCCAGTTCTAAAATTTTATGCTCTTTTTTTTTTTTAACTGAGATTTCATTCATTACAAGTGTACTTAAATATCTTTAAATTTACTTATTCATTTTAGAAAGAGAGAGAGGGAGCGAGGGAGAGAGAGAAGCATCAACTTGTTGTCCCACATATTTGTGCATTCATTGGTTCACTCTTGTATGTGCGCTGACCAAGGATTGAACCCACAACCTTGGCGTATCGGGATGATGCTCCAACCAACTCAGCTACCTAGCCAGGGCCTCACAAGTGTACTTTTTTTCTTTGTTGAACATAGTTGTTGTAAGTAATTTAAAATCCTTGTCTGATAATATCAGTATTTGCCTTATATTGAAGTTAGCATCTGTCAGTTGCCTTTTTCTTTGGGAATGGATCAGATTTTCTTAGCTTTTTTTTTTTAATGTGGGATAATTTTAAATTATATTCTTGACATTGTGAATGTTACGTTGTGGAGGGACTGTTTCTGTTATCTTGCTCTGAAGTATGTTGATATTTTTGTTCTTTTAAGCAGCCATTTTAATTGTCATGCCTGTGGTAGTGGTAGCTCCGATCTCATGTCAGGCTGTCTTGGGTCTGTCCTGTACATTTGTGGTTCAGGGGTCAGCCAGAGACTTGTTCAGTATTTTTACAAAATTTTGGTTTCTCTGCCTTTTCTTTTTGCAGGGTTTCTCCCTCACTGGTGGCCTTTGTTTCTCTGGATCATGATGTTTTTTTTTTTCTGCCATAAACACAAGGAATTATTTTATTGGAGATTTAGTCTTCACATGCTGTGGCCATGGTGGGTGATGGCTCATGTCACAGTTTAGACTAATTTTGGTCTGTCCCATGCATACATGCTTTGAGAGTCTGCCAGAGACATGGACAGAGGTTTTTTTTTTTTTTTTTAATAAATCTTTATTCAGATTATTACAGTTGTTTCTCCTTTTTCCCCCCATAGCTCCCCTCCACCCGGTTCCCACCCCACCTTCTGCCCTTACCTCCCCCCCACTGTCCTCATCCATGGGTGTATGATTTTTGTCCAGTCTCTTCCTAAACACCCCAATACCCCTTTCCCCCTGAGAATTATCAGTCCACTCCCTTTCTATGCCCCTGATTCTATTATATTCACCAGATTATTCTGTTCCTCAGGTTTTTAATTCACTTGATTTTTAGGTTCACTTGTTGATAGATATGTATTTGTTGTTCAAAATTTTTCTCTTTACTTTTTTCTTCTTCCTCTTCTTTAAGAATACCTTTCAGCATTTCATATAATACTGGTTTGGTGGTGATGAACTCCTTTAGCTTTTTCTTATCTGTGAAGCTCTTTATCTGCCCTTCAGTTCTGAATGATAGCTTTGCTGGGTAGAGTAATCTTGGTTGTAGGTTCTTGCTATTCATCACTTTGAATATTTCTTGCCACTCCCGTCTGGCCTGCATAGTTTCTGTTGAGAAATCAGTTGACAATCGTATGGGTGCTCCCTTGTAGGTAATTAACTGTTTTTCTCTTGCTGCTTTTAATATTCTCTCTTTGTCTTTTGCTCTTGGCATTTTAATTATGATGTGTCTTGGTGTGGTCCTCCTTGGATTCCTTTTGTTTGGGGTTCTGTGTGCTTCCTGGACTTGTAAGTCTATTTCTTTCACCAGGTGGGGGAAGTTTTCGGTCATTATTTCTTCAAATAGGTTTTCAGTATCTTGCTCTCTCTCTTCTTCTGGCACCCCCATAATTCTGATGTTGGTACGCTTGAAGTTGTCCCAGAGTCTTCTTACACTATCTTCAACTTTTTGGATTTTTTTTGCTTTTTGCTTTTTTGGTTGAGTGTTTTTTGCTTCTTTGTATTTCAATTCTTTGACTTGATTCTTGTGTTCCTCTAGTCTGTTGTTGGGTCTCTGTATAATATTTTTTATTTCAGTCAGTGTATGTTTAATTTCTAGTTGGTCCTTTTTCATATCTTCGAGGGTCTCGTTATATTTATCGGCCTTTTCTCGGATATTCTTGAACAGCCTTATAACCGTGGTTTTGAATTCTATATCCAGTCGTTTGTTTTCCTCCATTTCTTTCATTTGTGATCTGTTTCTTTGACGCCGCATTTTCACTGCTTCCCTGAATTGATAGGGTAGATTTGTGTGCTAGGTTTCCTGTATGGCCCAGTGGGTTGGCCTTTCCAGTTAAACTGAGGTGGACACTCTTGGTGCACCCCTTTGTGGACTGTGTGTACAGCCTTGTTGTAGTTAAGTCTTGATTGTTGTTGGTATCACTGGGAGGAATTGACCTCCAGGCCAGTTGGCTGTAAGGATCAGCTGTGTCTACGCTGGGAGAAGTTCGGTGCTGGCGACAGCCTTATAGGATTAGACTTGCCAAATTGCAATAGCCTCTGTCCTCAGCTTGGATGGGGTGAAGTCTCAGGGCGGAGCAGACAGTCTTGGCTTCCAGTCAGCCTTGCCCTTGCGCGCGTGCGCGCCTGCAGACCTCTGCCTTCCCCGGCTCCCGAGTCTCCACCCGAGAGTCCAGATTCCCCCCACAAGAGTGTGGGTCCCCAGGGGCTCGCCTGGAACTGGGGTCCAGTGCAGTCAGAACTGGGGCTCAGTGCAGTCAGGAGCTTCGGACTCCCTTCTGCTAGGGAAAGCCTGTGGCAACCTCCGCAGCCTTTGTGCACACTGGCGCATGCGCCTCCAGAACCCTGCCTGCCGGGGCTCCCCCGGGTGTCCCCCGGGCCTCAAGTCTCTGGGTGCCTTTCTCTCTACCTGACAGTCCAGACTCCCCCTTTATGAGCCTGGGTCCACGGGGTTTCGCCCGGGACTGGGGTTCAGTGCAGTCAGAACTGGGGTTCAGTGTGGTCGGGGGCTTCCTTCCCCCTTCCACCAGAGAAAGTCAGCCAGGCTCTCAGCCACCCTTCCTCTCTGCGCGCACAAAGCCCCTCTGCCGTACCTCCAATTCTCTGTGAGCTTTTCTCTTTCCTTCTAGTTGTAGAATTTTCACTCAGCCAGCTTTCCTGTGGTTCTGGATGGTGTCTGTTCTGTCTTTTAGTTGTAGTTTTGAAATTGTTGTGCGAGGCAGCAGTTTAGGTGCTTACCTATGCCGCCATCTTGGTTTCTCCTGGATGGAGTTTTTAATACGGAATTTTATGTCCGTGGGAAGCAGGCCTAAGCCGCAGTCAGACATCCTTAGCACTGCCGTGGAGGCGGGAGAGGCTCCCGTCACCTCACCTCCGCTGTGCTTGTCAGCCCTAAGCCTGGCTTGTGGCTGAGCGGTGCTTCCCCTGTGGGAGCGGACTGACCACCAGGGGGCAGCTCCTGTGTTGAGCATCTGCCCCCTGGTGGTCAGTGCATCTTCTGCTGTTTGGTCGATTTGCATATTACCCTTTTATTACATTGGATTCCTTTTAAACAAGGCTGCTGAGGAATCCCTGTTGAATCTCTAACCTCATGCTCACCACTATGCCAGCAGAAGCTCTGTTGTTGGGTATATTCTATGCTCCATGCAGAGATGTCCCCTGGCTTGAAATAGGGGTGTGGAGGAAAGGACACCATGCTGATAGAGCACAGGGCCCCAGAGGGCAGCCTATGGGATGACTTCTCGTTTTAATTGCCTCTCCTTTCGCTTTTTGTCTCATTCTTCCATCTTTTCTTTCCCGTGTTTGCTCATTACTTTTCCTCCTCCTCTCCTCATTCTGCTTATTGATTTTACTAAATTAATACTCAAAATTATATCAAAATAGTATCTTATGTTTTCTAACTAGTAAAATATTATTTTACTTTTTAAATTGTCTCTGAACTTTGAAATCTAGGTATTATATACTTCAAGGTAGATGTTAGGTCTCTTATAGTACCTTGTTTTCTTCAGTTTGTGAGGTAGCTGACAAAACAGTAAAAAGTGATGCAAAGAAGTCTATGAAATCTAATTATTTAGGATTGAAAATTCTTGGAGAGGCTAAGAGTGTAAACAAACTAATTTTTTTATCTGTTTATTCCTATTGGTCCTATATTTGAAGTCCTCACATACTATTATATTAATTTTTACTAGTTATGTGGGTGTTTGAAAGGGTGTATGGGAGAAGGTGTTGGATGGGGAGAAGCTTCAGTAGAGTTTTAAATATTTTACTCTGAGCCTGTTGGTTGGCTTGTAGAATTTATAGTTTAAGAGACAGAACACAGTAGATTACAAGTAGATTAAGGAATATACGCTCTTCATGCTCAGATGAGCATGTTTATTTGTAAAGGAGGTTAAGCCCTAATTTAGGGGAACTTCAGAAACTTATTTAGAATGACCAAAAGTGGATGAAAAGAGGTCTGTAGGGGAACGTAGGTGCATAGTTAGCCTTTAGCACTGTTGACAGATGCCTCCTCTGAGAAACCCCTTACTTCTTATTTCCTTGTTCCTCTTTCTCCTCAGACTACCCCTTCAGTTTCTATGCGGGATCTTTCAGCACTCAGATTTAGGCTGTGCCCTGCAGACACGTGTCCAACGGAGGAACAGAAAAAAAAAAAAAAAGAAAAAGAAAAGGAAAACTGTCCTGAAAAGATTTCACAGTGGAACTTTATTATTGGGTTTAGATGTTAAGGAATTCATAAAGTGCAAGGCCATATTCCAAAGCAGGCTGAAATGTGCTTTGGATTATGTGTTGCTATATTCCCATTGGCCTTCATTTCGGATTATAAATGTGGGTCTTTCATTTTCTTTTATGGATACCTGAAATAATCTTGAGTAGGGTTCATCTTGCTTGCTTTAGTTTTTTTTTAACCTATAAATTTGTATTCTTCTGGATGGAAGGTTGTCACGATTCCAGGCCACACTGATTCACTGTATAATGTTGTCAAATTAATATCTGACAGGTGTTAGCTTCTTTATCTATGTAACTAGAGGCCCTGTGCACAAAATTTGTGCACGGGGGGGGGGGGCTCCCCTCAGCCCAGCCTGCACACTCTCCAATCTGGGACCCGTCGGGGGATGTCCGACTGCTGGTTTAGGCCCGGTTAGGGGATTGGGCCTAAACCGGCAGTTGGATATCCCTTTCACAATCCAGGACTGTTGGCTCTTAACTGTCAGAGAGTCAGAAACAATTTATGATTAACTAGTGGAGAAGTCATTTGGAAATTGGTGAGGACATCAGAGAGCAGAGGTATTACAAAAATGGTTTGAAGAAGTGGCCAAATCATAGGCTTTGCTAGCAAATTGCTCTTTGGGAAGATCCTACCACAGACCCAGTGCTGGAGCAGTGGTTTCTGTTGTCCTTGAAATGCTAACCTAGACCTGACCCAGAGCCTCAAAATTTCAGATTAGAGAGACACTTTAATCTTTTCTAAGAAGCTGAGCTTGCTTCAAGCTTTATTAACTTGGTTCATGATTATCTAAAATAGTCTTAGTCCCATTTACCGTAGATGACTCTACTTCTGTTAATCCTGAAATAGTGAAGCCAAATGTCAGTTAGGATCCAGGCCCATATTGCCAGTTGCCAGTAGGGTAACTCTACTTGGATGTCCCATAGACTCTTCACACCCAGCAGGCCTGTAGTTGAACTCATCATTTTGCCCCACACCTGATCCTTTCTCTTTCTTTCTTTCAATGTACTAGACATTAGGCACTGAGTGTCCTTAGGTAAATAACTCAGGATGTGTTCCCTGTCTTTAGACTTTTAAGTGCCATGAGAATCTATTTGAAGAGCTTTACACATTAAAATGGGTGGGGAATGTCTGGTTCATGGGCCATATAAGGCCCATGGTATCATTTGGTCTGGTCCTGCCAAGGCACTAGGGGTGAGTTGCCAAAATACAGCAGGCTAATTTTTAAGTTGATAATTTTGTATGGCCCATGAACGATGTTGTAAATATCCAAATGGCCTTTGGCAGAAAAAAGGTTCCCCAATCCTGCTTCAAAAAGATCTTCCTTGGGTAGAGAATGGATTGGAGTGAGTCAAGAATAGTGGCAAGGGGACTGTTTAAGAGGCTGTTGGAGAAATCAAAGATGAGATATTAGTGGCATAAACTAGAGTAGTGGCAGTGGCAATAGAGAGGAGTGGTGGATAGGTGAAGGGAATTTTGGAGTTAGAATCAGTGATACTCGGTAATGGACTGATGTGGGGGCCAGGGAGAGAGATGATAGATGATTCTAGGTTTCTGGCTCAAGCACCAGCCTCATTCTGGTGCCATATACCAGGTTTGGGAGGGAGGGGCAGCAGTCCATTTTGGGAATTATTAGACTGAAATATCTTTAGGAAAGTCATCAGTTGATAGACATTTGAGTTAGTTCCACATTTTGGCTATCATGAATACTTCTGTGAATATATATGTGTGGGCATAAGTTTTAGTTTTCCTTGGAATCCCACGAGTGGACTTGCTGTGTCTTGTGGTGACTTTCTGTTTAACTGCAAACTATTTTCCAAAATGGTTGCAACATTTTACATTTTCCCCAGCAGTGTGTGAGGGTTCCGATTTCTTCACATCCTTACCAACACTTATTGTCATTTTTTAATTGTAGCCATCCTAGTGGGTTTAAAATGGTATCTCAGTATGCTTTTGCATTTTTCTAATAACAAATAGTGCTAAGCATCTTTTCACATGCTTATTGACCATTTGTATGTTTTCTTTCGAGAAATGTCTTATTCACACCTCTTGTTTATTTTTTAAAATTTGGTTGTCTTCTTGTTATTAAATTTAATGATTTCCTTGTAGATGTTGGATACAAATCCCTTATTAGACATATGATTTACAAATATTTTTTCTCGTTATTTTGATTATTTTTTCCACTTTCTTAATGGTGTCATTTAAAGCCCAAACATTTTAATTTTGATCTAATTTAATTTGTCAAATTTTTTCTTTCGTCACTTGTGCTTTTGGTATAATATCTAAGAAATCATTGCTTAACTCTGGCCCAATTTATTGAATCTTATTTTTCTTCAATCTCAAGGTGGCCATGGAATCTTTGTAACTTATTGGAGAACAGACTTGTTATAGCCCCAGGATCAGACTTAGAAAGCCAGATCTGTAGGTCAGGTAGGCCAAGATTGTGTGTGTGTGCATTTGGAGATGGGGTGAGGATGGTGACTATTTGTCCTGTGAATGTTGGAGAGGTACTTGCAAATCTTTGTTAATCTGGTGAAAACAGGCTTAACAGTAGATTCAAATGATGTAAAAATAGGCTTTGTACTTTTAAAGTAAATGTTCAAGAAACGCCATCAAAACCATGTGCTGGAATCTTAGACTATGGTTTACATTTGCATTTAACAAGATATTTACTACAGGGAGGATTTTTGGGTGCAATCTACCAGTGTGGGTTGATAACTGGGAGACCCACAGCATGTAGGTTTATATCTGCTATGTGACTTTTTCCAAATGCTAACAATAGTAGCCTTCATTATTTATTTCACATTTTGGAATATAGGTTATTTGTGATCATTTCTGGTACATTTCCCTGCTCTTCCTCTTAGTGCCAGTTTGAGGAATTGCTAATTGTCCATTCTTGCTGGAAAGTACTGATTTCCATTTGAATATAACAGTCTTTCTGCTAAAACTTTCCTATGGTTGATTCGAGCAAATACAAGAAGCCTTCTGTCTGTGGACTGAATGTTCAGCCAGCCGTGACGTAGTAGCCATTATCAATGAAGCTTATTCATCACTTTCCATGAGAGTGCATTGTACAGGGCTTGCAGAGGGTCTTGGGGACTTTGAATGGAGAGCTTCTCCTCTCTCACCTCCATACACTGTTGGTATTAAGTGATTCTGTTCTCTATCTTTTCCAGACCTTGTGGATCTTTTTGATTTCCATTGTTTCCCAATAGTGTCTTACAGATGGGTAGGCACTAATTGAGACTTTGTTCATTTTCTAATAAAATTAGCAATTAATGCTAGGAGATAGTTTTGTATTCTCTTCCCTTTTATGTGAATATTTATCTTATATCCAATGTCATTTTACAAAGAGATAGGCCATATTATCCTATCTAATAAAAGAGTAACATGCAAATTTACTGTCACTTTGCGATAAAGATGGCCGCACCCACAGCCAATAAGGAGGGAATATGCAAATTGGCAGGACGAAATGGCGGTGTTGGCCAGAGCCACAGAGCCTGCAGAGAGCAGGGGTGGGGTGGAGGGGGGAAGGCTTGGCGTCCTGGGTTGCCCCAGCGACCAGGAGAGTCGGGGGAAGGCTGAGCGGGAGAGTGGGAGGAAGGCTTGATGTCCTGGATCACCCCAGAGCAGAGCGGGAGATGGGTGGGAAGGCTTGGCATCCTGGGTTGCTGGGGAGGGCAGTTGGGGGGGCCAGGCCTGCAGGGGAGGGCAGTTGTGGGCAACCAGGCCTGCAGGGGAGGACAGTTAGGGGTGACCAGGCTGGCAAGGGAGGGCAGTTAGGGGTTACCTGGGCCAGCAGGGGAGGGCACTTGGGGGCGACCAGGCCTGTATGGGAGAGCAGTTAGGGGCAATTGGGCTGGCAGGGGAGCAGTTAGGAATTGATCAGGCTGTCAGGGGAGTGGTTAGGGGGTGATCAGGCTGGCAGGCAGAAGCAGTGAGGGGCAATCAGGCAGGCAGGCAGGCGAGCAGTTGGGAGCCAGCAGTCCTGGATTGTGAGAGGGATGTCCGACTGCCCGTTTAGGCCCGATCCTGGTGGGACTGGGCCTAAACAGGCAGTCGGACATCTCTTGAGGGGTCCCAGATTGGAGAGGGTTCAGGCTGGGCTGAGGGACACACCCCCACTCCCCATGCATGAATTTTGTATACCGGGCCTCTAGTTCTATATAATAAAAGGCTAATATGCAAATTGAGCAAACGGCAGAACGACCAGTTGCTATGACATGCACTGATCACCAGGGGGTAGACACTTTGCACAGGAGCTGCCCCCTTGGTGGTCAGTGCACTCCCACAGGGGGAGCGCCGCTCAGCCAGAAGCCGGGCTTATGGTTGGTGAGTGCAGTGGCTTAAGCCTTCAGTCAGACATCCCCCAAGGGCTCCTGGACTGCGAGAGGGTACAGGCTGGGCTGAGGGCCCCCCACCCCGAGTGCACAAATTTCATGCACCGGGCCTCTAGCGTTTTTATAAAGGAAAATCAAGCAGCAGTTGATGATCTTAGATCAAATGCTTATGCTTTAGCTAAATTGAATTTTTAATATTTAATCTAGTATACTTGTGAAATAATTAGATTAAATTAACAGGCTAACTGCTGAATTTTACTTGTGTAGATACTGCTGTAGAGATACAAAAGACATTATTTGTCCCTGTTCATGACTATAATGAAGTAGAATTGCTATAAAACTAAGCCTATTGTAGATTTTGGTAAAATCATGTGCCTTGAAATGTAGTTGGCACTTACTGTGAGCACCTAGTAAAAAACAATCAGATCACTATAGCAGAGACATTGGGCCTGTCCCACAACAATAGTGTTAAGCTAACTGGAGTTCCCTGTATGTGTTAGTTGTGGGTTCGAATATCCATAGTGGAGCTATATTTGAATTGTTACTGACTATATCTAATGACAGGCTTTTATTTCAAAATAATTCATGAAAAATGGTATACACTTTGCCCTACATTCCCCATCCTTATTGCTTTCTCTTAAGAATCACTAAGTTTTAGGGACTCAGGAAGCCTGTGATCTCTATCTAAGGAGGAGAGTAGATCTCTGGATCACTGTGGAGTGTGCATTGGATTTGGGAGGGCTACCCTTTCCGTGGAGACGGCGTGATTCCAGGGGAGCTGGTTGACTCAGTAGTTTAACTCTGGTGCAGTTTCTTGAGCTTCTTTTTCCCTTGAACATTTTCCTTTAATCTCCAGGTAGCCCTGGAATCGCTGTAAGTGGAAGAGCCTGTGGACTGGCTATAGCTCCAGGATCAGATTCAGAAAGCCAGATCCATGGGTCAGATAGGCCGAAATTGTGTGTCCTTGGTGATGGGGGTTTGAGAGGGCTTCAAATTTTTCTTGTGGACATTTTAGAGAATATTCATTTCTTTTAGCTAAGAAGCCT
The DNA here is from genome assembly GCF_963455305.1 of Plecotus auritus. Lineage (NCBI taxonomy): Eukaryota > Metazoa > Chordata > Mammalia > Chiroptera > Vespertilionidae > Plecotus > Plecotus auritus. The sequence continues at coordinate 166,428,792 of NC_137771.1, read as the reverse complement.
TCTTTCCATGTCCACCAACTCCACACACATGCATACGTACATGCACATGCACATGCATGCACACACCTGCTCTTTAGTGATTCCCTGAACCCATAGAATTCTCTCGATTGAAGATGAGTCTTGGTTTGGTATTTGTTGAAGTAAGTACCTCAGGCCTGCTGTGGTACAGAACTAACTACTAGGGGGTCTCAAGAGACCCCCGAGTTGCCCTGGGCTAGTAGTTAAAGGACTATTCTTATTCCCCTTTGTGTCTCCCATAGTGTTTTAAATTACTGCTGTGTACATAGAATGTGCAAAGGAAATGTGCTGGTTACAACTCCTTGTTCATCACACACACATGAATCTACTTAGATTATTAAAGCCTGATATCATTCTAGAATTTCACATTTCATCCCAGATATCTCTCCTGTCTCTCAGCAACACACTTACCACACTTACATTTACTGGACTTTCACATTTTCTTTCTAGAATTTCCCATTTTACTCTGATATGTCTTCTGTTTTGTAGTAACCCACTCATCATTCTTATACTTACTTACTAATCTCCCACTTACTAATCAGGCCACTTATTGAATTAAGTGAATAGCTATCTAATTAGATTATGATTCATATTGATAAGTAAGGAATATTATACATTCCTGCCTTTAAAACATTTTTCTCAGCCATTCACTTTTGCCTGTTTCCCATAGATTATTCCATTGTGTTCATAAGTGGACTCCGTTTTTCCTGCTGGTCTCTCTCCCTTCAACCTACCTACCACAACGCTGCTGAATTTAATGAAAATATAAACACATCCTTCTAATTATGAAACTATCCAGTGGTTCCCTCTTGTTTTTGGGTAAAGCCAAAAGCCAAAACTGTAGTCATACAAGTCTCTGAATCTCGTTGTAGCTTAACTTTCTGTCCTTTTACTGTTTATTACTGTGCCTCAAATTTATGCTGTAAACATACCATCTTCATTTATGATCCAGGCTCTTGCAGATGCTTGTCCTCTGCCTGGGGTGCCTTTCGCTTCTCACTATCTCTGACTAATCCTTTGCAGCTCAGAGGTTATCTCTCTGGAGCCCCTCTTAGATCTCACAAACCATTTCTTATCTGCACTAGCATAGTGTAGTATAGTATAGTATAGTATAGTATAGTATAGTATAGTATAGAGTACTTCTGTTATAGCACTTTATTGCATTGCTTCTCAAACTGTTTGTGGATTGATAATTTTGTAAAATACAGTAAAAATGAAATACTGGAAAAATGAAGTATAATAGATACACACAAAATACAATATAGAATCCTCAAATTCTTAGATTCAACAGACCTAAGATTACTACTAAATTACTCTAAAGGTTCCTATATGTTTACTCTCAATTTCTGAACTTAGTTGTCTTCTTATGGACTAGTAGTGAGCAATTGGCAGGGTGGCATTGGTCCATGGGCCACATTTGGAGTGGCACTGCTTTATAGCATGGGTCAGCTTTGTATTTATTTTAATCAACTTGCCCCAAGGCAGCCCCAACCTAGGGTGTGCATGAGTACAATGTGAAGGCAGCTGGTCCTCACCCATTTCCTGGAGCAGGGAAATATTTGCTTTCCTCACTGGATAGGGGCTGTGTATTGTATATCTTACTCATCTTACGTTTTTCTTTGTCTAGCTTCTCAACTTTTGTCCCATCTTCTCCCCAAAAATCAGGTCTTAAAATAGTGCATGACCCAGAAATGGTCAGAAAATGTGTTTTTGAATGAATTAAGTGTAGCGTTGGTCTCATTACCTTATAATTGCAAGTGGCTTGTGTTTCTGTTTGTAAAGTAACTAGGGTAGAACTTTTTATTAGTTTATGTGCTTATTATTTGAACTTCATGAGACCATAGTGAAGTTCTGCTAGAGGAAGAGCTTGCAAACACAGTCTGAAGTAGACTTAATTAATTATGTTGTAATATGCCTTAATTTCAGTGGTCTCTAAGAAATCTGCGTGCAAGACATCTCCCCATTCTTGGCACAGGTGATGAAATAGCTCTCTGCTAGGGGAGGAGTACAGAACTAGTAACACCACCGAAGCAACCTTCTAGCAAACCATTGCTTTGGGAATGTTTGCTGCCAATTGCAGAAGAAATACTTTTAATTTTTCTGGCTACTGACATACACGTGCAGATGCCATTCTGTCCGCCAGCTCTCCCACCCTGGAGGACATCCAGCCCTCACACCCCTCCCTCTGTCCCCAGGCACAGTCATTAGTCAGTTTGTCTTCAGAGTCTGCATGTTTGAAAGTGTGTTCACTCCTCAGCTTCAGAGGCAGGAAACTTGCCCATCTGTGTTCTGGAACACTGTGCTGCGATGGTAGAAAGCACTGGAAACCTGAGTACCAGCCCTGGCCTTGCTGCTGATTGAAAATCTGCATGAATCTGGGCAAGTCACATTCCCTTTATGTCTCCATTAGAAAATCTAGATGCAGTGATCTCTAGGTGGTTTCCTAACTCTTCCCTTTGGTCCTCATGGGGGTCGATGCTTACCTGTTTGCTTTTGGTCTTTTAACTCTGGCAGGTGATCTTCATGTACTAAGATATACATATTGTTCCAGCAATTGCCATATTATATTGACATTCCCTTTGCTTTTTTCCCCCCTCCCCCAGTATATTGTATCTCCCCCAAAGACATCTTATTCATCTTTGTATTAGCTGCTCTTGGCCCAGTGTCTCAATTCGTATGCTTTTAATGTCAGTTGACTTGTTAAGCTGAACTCTGTCCTTTGTTTTTGCTTCAGAGTTTTGTCTAGCAATCTGCCTACCAGGTGAGAAACCTTGCATTGGCTGCATATTTGATACCCCATTAATGTATTACTGCTTCAGGTTGTAGAAGTCATAAAGCCCAGTTAGAGTCATGCTGATGGGTCACATGCCTGTGTAAAACAGATGCACATTGTGGTTATTCATTCATTGTTCTCCTATGAAGATCTCATTGATTATTAGCTTGATGAAGGATCTGACTTGGTATTCCTCTGTCTGGGTCTTCTTGGCCTTTGGCAGTAGAGAGAAAGATGTGAATTCTCTGCCCACAGGCCATCCAGCCCCACAGGCAGCCTGCCAAGAGGCTCAAGTCACATGCCCAGTGAGTTGCTGCTACATTTTTTTCTTCCTTGTCTTTTTCAAGGCTGCTGCTATTGGGCTCTCTGCCTGGTGTTCCTGAATTGTAACTCTTTTAGTTCTCTGGATGATGAACTCCAAACATTGTTTAGCAGCCGATGCAATCTTTATTGGGACTGGACTACCTCCGCTGAGTGGGCCAAGCATGTTTTATGACACCACACTACCATGCAGGACTTGCAGAAGCGGGGGCATTAGGACTTGTTCTAGTCCTGGCTCCCGAGCTTGCGGTCCTACACTGAGCCCACAGTCCTCAGTACCCACAACTTGTCCCAGGGCAACCCCTACCTAGGGTGTGCATGAGTACAATGTGAAGGCAGCTGGTCCTCACCCATTTCCTGGAGGAGGGAATTCCTCATCCTCTGGGATGAAATACCCTCACATTTCACTTTTCTAGTTGGGCATTTCACCGTGTATTGTTTGCAGAGTAGAGCCTTGAGCTTGACTGTAATGGCGCTCATATACCAAGATGTGCAAGCCCCATTAGGAAGATTAGTGCTTTGAGTATTTGTCACGGTGGTGATGGGTTAAAACTGAGCCTCTAACCAGTGTCCTGGTCCACGTGTTTGTGAGATGGTTCACTAGGGTTAGGAGTTTAGTAGATGGATGTCTAGTGGAATGAAACTAATTAATGTTTGTTTATTGAACTTTTAGCCTTAACCATTCTTAACACCGTGTTCTGGGCAACAACTGTGGTCTTAGAATGACCCCAGTACCTAGAATCACCTATTCTGATGAGGAATGTGGAGAAAACTCTGAGACTGGAGAACTTAGAACATTCTCTTTTAAAAATTCTTTTCATTGCCTTTTCTTGCCATTTAATTTCTGTGTTCTCTCTCTTATGTGAGGACTATTGAGTTCATCTAAAACCTGTATTACAATATCTGACTGATCCACTTTCCAGCCATGTAATGTTGGGAGAATGTATTACCCTCTCTGAGCTGTGGTTTCCTTGGAAAACCAACAAGCAATGCAACATATGGGTCTAGGGCAGCCATGGGCAAACTACGGCCCGCGGGCCGGATCCGGCTGTTCTATCCGGTTCTCTTGCTCTCCCCTCTGCTCCTTTACTTTGAATTTATATTAGTTCACACAAACACTCCATCCATGCTTTTGTTCCGGCCCTCCGGTCCAGTTTAAGAACCCATTGTGGCCCTCGAGTCAAAAAGTTTGCCCACCCCTGGTCTAGGGCTTAAGTGGAAGGTCAGAGCTGGAAATGTAGCTTTTTACCTTAATGTTGATTGAAGTAATAACATAGGAAGCAAGTAAAATGGTCCTTTGTTCTTACATTGTGACGGGGACAGAAATTTATAATATACCACAAATGAAGCTGTCATTAAAAACGTTCAAAAGACTCCCCTCCACCTCCCTTCCCTTTTACCTTAGTTCTTTCCTTGATAGAGATAGAATATTGTTATCTCCCCCTTTTCTCTCAATTCCCATCGTGCCTTTTGGTTTGAAATACTGCTTTGAAATTAAATAAGATTGAATTTTGAAGGGTCTTGAATTTTAATGTGATACTGTATGTAACTCCATGCTGCATATTAATGTGGCTCAGCATATCTTGTGAAGCCTCTGGGAGTTCTTCAAAGAAATTTATTATTATTATTATTATTATTATTATTATTATTTTATCATTAGCTCTCTGACAAAAGTTTAGAGAATATTATTAGAAAAATCAGGATGCATTTCCTAGGCTCTAACAGGGATACACGCTGGCTTTTTGTCTTCTCACTTGGCACACCCTGCCTTCTCCCTCATGGAGGCTCTGCGGATTTAGATCACAATCAAGGTGTCCCTGAGCGGCAGCCTTCAGTGGCAGAGTTCTTGCAACTCAGAATTTGTTGGATAATCTTCCACACATTCACCTTTTCCCTTACCATTCCCTTCCCTTTTCTCAGCAAGGAGGACAGACTTTTATCTTATTTCAGGGGACCTTAGGAAATCATATTCTTAGGTGTTATTTTATTCCTTTGTGGTTTATACATATTTTTTTTAATTATCCTGTCAGTATTGAGGTTTGTGGTAACCTGTCCCTTTCCTACCCTCTTCCATCTGCCCTGGCTTTTTTGAAATTATAGGGTTATCTGTCTTTAACTTCTCTCCCCCCTCCTCCCCCTCCTCCTCCCCCTCCTCCTTCCCCTCCTCCTCCCCCTCCTCCTCCCCCTTCTCTTCCCCCTCCTCCTCCTCCTCCTCCTCCTCCTCCTCCTCCCCCTCCTCCTCCTCCCCCATCCTCCTCCTCCTCTTCCTCCTCCTCCTCCCCTTTTTATATAGATAAAAATATCCTAGGTCCAATCATCCCCTCCTTCCCCATATACCTGTTAAATCTCTCCATTGCTCTACCTACATGACCAACCATCCTTTCCTTAAATACTTCTTGTGCTGGGAAGTTCACTGTGTCATACAGCTCATTTCATTTTTAGGGGCTTTAATTGTCAGAAGGCCTTCTTTATGTAACAGGTGATACTGTGATAAATTAACCAATGTGCTTTCTGTTCTGGTAGTTCCTGTTGCCCTCTGATAGTTTTACTTTATCTGGAAATCAGGGGAGGAAAGTGACACCTCAGCAGAATGCAGGGAAGAGGCAAGTGTCTGGTTTTGAATTCTGGAAATTACAAAGGCTGGGCCGGACTATAAAGCTAAATTTGAAAAAGTCAGGAAAAGTATTTTATGGACTAGTTTAGGAAGGAGAGTCAGCTACGGAGCTGAGAGAGTCTAGATATTGGCCCTGCTAGGAGGGTTTGATGAATTCTGGAGGAGGGCAAAAAATGCAAAGATTGCATTTCTGTCTCTCAGCTAAATAGGGGCTTATAACCAAAATTAAGTTTAGTTACAGAAAGAAATTTATAAAATGGAGTTACATTTCTTTCCCATGTGATTGGGATTTGTATCTGCGATCTCTATATTGAATAGCAGGGAAATATAGTGGAAAATTGCATAGGCTTGGATGCCAGATTGATTGGGTTTAAGCCCTGATTCTGCATGATATCCTAGTCAAGTTACTAAATCTCTCTTAATCTGTTTTTCTCACGAGTGTAACTGGAATAACAATACCCACTTGTGGGAGTGTTGTGATGCTTAGATGAGGTATCATCTAGAACAGGGGTGGGCAAACTTTTTGACTCGAGGGCCACAATGGGTTCTTAAACTGGACCGGAGGGCCGGAACAAAAGCATGGATGGAGTGTTTGTGTGAAGTAATATAAATTCAAAGTAAACATCGTTACATAAAAGGGTACGGTCTTTTTTTTTTTATTTCAATAGTTTTATTCATTTCAAACATTTTAACAAGAAGAATGTAAACACTAATTATTATAATTTGAAACTTCAAAAAATGGAGGAATCATAGCACAATAACATACCTTATATTGAAGATGGCAAAGGCAAAATAAAATTGCCTAACAAAGGAAAGGTACAAAAGCCTTTCAAATTAAACTTAAATATAATAAAATAATTTAAAACTAAAACAAATAGAAAAGAACAAAATGTGTAAACAGTAAATTAAACATTTTCTTTAGTGCAACTTCCAAATTATGCCCGGGACGTAGATGTAGATGGCAATGTAGACTGGGTTGAAAGGTTTTTGGTCTTTAAAACATCAACTTCAGTGGGAACAGTGTTGTTGGTCTCCTTTTTAGCTAATGCTCTGATACTGTGCTCTCCAGGGGCGTGTCTCCCTACATCACCACGATAACGTCTCTACGCATTCCCAGGGTGATGTGAGGGGTGGGGGGGGGACGCGTCTGCGGGCATTACAAGGAGCCTCTGGAAGATTGAGAGGTTGTTCCTTCTACTGAATGGGCGGATATAAATCCGCCCACTCAGAAGAAGGAGCTGCGGCCGTGTTTCCTGACGTTGCCATGTTAACACTGCTGCTGGTGAAGGAGCGGAGGGGAGAGCAAGAGAACCCTCCGCTCTTTTGGCTCCGCGGGCCGGATAGAACAGCCCAACGGGCCAGATCTGGCCCGCGGGCCGTAGTTTGCCCACGGCTGATCTAGAATGTAGCAGCTAGAATGATGCCTGGCTTATAATAGCCACTCAAATATACTCTGTTTCACTTACAATTTTCCCTCAGTACTACCTCTTATTTGTCCTTTCAAGCCTTATAGAGTCTGTGTAAATCCTTTCATGCTATAGCCCGACAAATACTTGAAGACTAATATCCCTACCAGTTCCTCACACTGTGTCTTGCATATTTGAGGATCATGATGACATAGTATATTTTGGAGCCTATTGCTTGGATTTGAATCCCAGTTAGGACACTTTTTAGCTTAGGTAAGTTACTTAACTTCTTTGGACCTCAATTTCCTTGTTTGTATAATGAAGTGATAATAATAATATCTATCTCATGGAGTGGTCATGGGTACTAAAGCTGTTAATACATACAAAGATTTCCAGGTGCCTGCTAGTTAATTAGGCATATAGTAGTCAGCTCATTGCAACAAAGACAGTGCTACCTGTTCACCTAGTCCTGTTTCATGTTCCTCCCTAGAGCCTGACCAAGGCTGCATTTTCCTGCAGTTGGGTTGGGGCTATGTACTTATTCTAACTGGTGGAGCTGGTAGATGTCATCTGTGAGCCAAAGGCCTTTTCTTTGAAGATACTAAGAAGGAGAGAGAAAGGGATATTATTCAGGAAACAGAAACAGGGTTTAGACTGGGACATAAATGTTTCTTTTTGGAAAGGGTTTCATGTAAATTCATGTCTGGGTGGTAAAATTATTTGCTGTTCCTATTCTTGCCCTATAACCCATAATAGAAATTATTTGTTCTGAGCTTCTTCTAGCTTATTAAATGTCAAACAGTTGTGTTCTGGAATAGTAACTGATAATTTTCTTGGTGAATGAGTTTATCAGATCCTGAATTGGGGAATACGTTTTATCAAAGGGGGTGGAAGAGAGAACATAAGAGCTCCAATTTAGGATTTTGAGGAAGGCAGGGGACATTTCATGGAGGGTGAGGAGGAAGCATGGCCATCCCTATAAGCATGGGCCATCTCACACATCAACTTCCATTAATAAATGAAGGTGGGTTCTGCACCGGTGACTCAGTTGGTTGGAGCATTGTCCCATATACCAAAAGGTTGTGGGTTTGGTCCCCGGTCGGGGCACATAATAGTATGCAATGGATCCATATTTCTCTCTCATGATGATGTTTCTCTCCTCCTTTTTCTCTCTCTCTCTCGCCTCTCTCTTTTTCCTCTCTCTCTAAATCAATAAACATATCCTTAGCCAAGGATACAGATAAATAATTGACATTAGTTTCCTTTGACCTCTAAGTTACCTTAATACTTGAATACTTGATTTGTATTTTTCTTACTAGAGGCCCGGTGCACTAAATTCGTGCATGGCGGGGGGGCGGGGTGTCCCTTAGCCCAGCTTGCACCCTCTCCAATCTGGGACCCCTTGAGGGATGTCCAACCGCCCATTTAGGCCCGATCCTACTGGCCTCCCAACCCCCCTCCCCTGCAGGCCTGGCCGCTCCCAACTGCCCTCTCCTGCTGGCCTTGTCCCCCTGAACTGCCCTCCCCTGCAGGCCTTGTCCCCCCTCCCAACTGCTCTCCCCTGCAGGCCTGGTCCCCCCCAACTGCCCTCCCCTGCAGGCCTGGTCCCCCTCAACTGCCCTCCACTGCTGGCCCAGTCACCCCTAACTGCCCTCTCCTGCAGGCCTGGTCCCCTCCAACTGCCCTCCCCTGCAGGCCTGGGTCCCCCCTAACTGTTCTCCATTGCAGGCCTGGTCTCTCACCCAGCCCCCAAGTTCCCTCCCCTGCAGGCCTGGTCCCCCACCAACTGCCCTCCCCTGCTGACCTGGTCTCCCCCAACTGCCCTCCCCTGCTGACCTGGTCTCCCCCAACTGCCCTCCTCTGCTGGCCCGGTCACCCCTAACTGCCCTCCCTGCTTGCCTGATTGCCCACAACTGCCCTCCCCTGCAGGCCTGGTTCCCCCCAACTGCCCTACCCTGCAGGCCTGGTCCCCCACAACTGCCCTACCCTGCAGGCCTCAGTTCCCCCCAACTGCTCTCCCCTGCTGACCTGGTCTCCCCAAACTGCCCTCCTCTGCTGGCCTTGTCACCCCTAACTGCCCTCCCTGCTGGCCTGATTGCCCACAGCTGCCCTCCCCTGCAGGCCTGGTCCCTCCCAATTGCCCTACCCTGCAGGCCTGGTCCCCCACAACTGCCCTACCCTGCAGGCCTCGGTTCCCCCCAACTGCACTCCACTACAGGCCTGGTCCTCCCCCAACTGCACTCCACTGCAGGCCTGGTCCCTCCCAACTGCTCTCCCCTGAAGGCCTGCCCCACCCCCCCCAACTGCCCTCCCCTGCTCACCTGGTCTCCCCCAACTGCCCACCTCTGCTGGCCCGGTCACCCCTAACTGCCCTCCCTGCTTGCCTGATTGCCCACAACTGCCCTCCCCTGCAGGCCTGGTCCCCTCCAACTGCCCTCCCCTGCAGGCCTGGGTCCTTCCCCAACTGCCTTCCACTTCAGGCCTGGTCCCCCCCAACTGCTCTCCCCTGCAGGCCTGCCCCCCGCAACTGCTCTCCCCTGCAGTCCTGGTCTCCCCAAACTGCCCTCCTCTGCTGGCCTTGTCACCCCTAACTGCCCTCCCTGCTTGCCTGATTGCCCACAACTGCCCTCCCCTGCAGGCCTGGTCCCCCCCAATTGCCCTACCCTGCAGGCCTGGTCCCCCACAACTGCCCTACCCTGCAGGCCTCGGTTCCCCCCAACTGCACTCCACTACAGGCCTGGTCCCCCCCCCCCCCAACTGTCCTCCACTGCAGGCCTGGTCCTCCCCCAACTGCACTCCACTGCAGGCCTGGTCCCTCCCAACTGCTCTACCCTGCAGGCCTGGTCCCCTCCAACTGCCCTCTCCTGCAGGCCTGGGTCCCCCCCAACTTCCCTCCTCTGCAGGCCTGGTCCCTCCCAACTGCCCTCCCCTGCAGTCCTGGTCTCCCACAACTGCCCTCCCCTGTGGGCCTGGTTCCCCCCAACTGCCCTACCCTGCAGGCCTGGTCCCCACAGCTGTCCTCCCCTGTAGGCCTGGGTCCCCCCAACTGCCCTCCACTGCAGGCCTGGTCGTCCCCCAACTGCCCTCCTCTGCCAGCCTTGTCACCCCTAACTGCCCTCCCTGCTTGCCTGATTGCCCACAACTGCCCTCCCCTGCAGGCCTGGCTCCCCCCACAACTGCCCTCCCCTGCAGGCCTGGGTCCCCCTCAACTGCCTTCCCTTGCTGGCCTGGTCTCCCCCTACTGCCCTCCTCTGCTGGCCTGGTCACCCCTAACTTCCCACAACTGCCCTCCCCTGCAGGCCTGGGTCCCCCTCAACTGCCTTCCCTTGCTGGCCTGGTCTCCCCCTACTGCCCTCCTCTGCTGGCCTGGTCACCCCTAACTTCCCACAACTGCCCTCCCCTGCAGGCCATCTTGTGTCCATATGGGGGCAGCCATCTTTGACCACATGGGGGCGGCCATCTTGTGTGTTGGAGTGATGGTCAATTTGCATATTACTATTTTATTAGATAGGGTACTTGATTCCAGCACTTCTTTGCCCATCTTCATAATGACTTAATCTGAGAAACATGTGAATATTTAAATATTGAAAAGAGAAAAATTATACAGAAAACATGTTGAGAAGTCTTATTTTCTTATGTCAATTGTCTAAAGATATTTGAAAACTTGTTTTCTAAGAGTAAAATTCATATTCCATTTTGTGTAGTATGCAGGGGAAGCACAGAAACTGTGACAGGTTGGCAACATTTTGTCACTTGACCCGGTTTTTCGTTGCTACTTCATAACTGTAATTTTGCTACTGTTAATGCATCATAATGTAAATATCTGTGTTTTCCGATGGTCTTAGGCTCTACAGCAGCGGTTCTCAACCTGTGGGTTGCGACCCACACGTTGAGAACCGCTAGCAGGGTTGCCTAAGACCATCGGAAAACACAGATATTTACATTACGATGCATTAACAGTAGCAAAATTACAGTTATGAAGTAGCAACGAAAATTATGGTTGGGGGTCACCACAACATGAGGAACTGTATTAAAGGGTCGCGGCATTAGAAAGGTTGAGAACCACTGCCAGGGTAGCAGCACAGGTGCGTTCTTTGAGCCCCAGGTCATGGCAGTGGTGTTCAGTACCTCCTTTGACATATTGGGAAGTAGGTGAGGAGAGCCCCAGCATTTGGGTGATGATGGTGATTTTCGGGGTTATGACTTAGGGACTTCCTGGATACGAACTACTGTGTGATAGTACAGACAGCAGCATGAGAGGAGTTAGGGTTTGAGCCTGTTCTTATCTTTAGCCATCCAAAAGAAGTTGGGAAAACAAACCTATTTTTAAGGGGAAGATAATGACTTCACTTTTGGAGACTGAATTTGAAGTGACATGTGGTGACATGGTGGTTGGAAGTTTGACACTCCATCTTTTGTGTAAAGCTGGGGCTGACAATGGTTGGGTTAGAGACTTTCGTTGTTAGGCCCTAATTAAAGACCCCCTCCCAATTCTGTATTTGATAGAGCATATCTTCGAGATTATAGGTGGGGTTTGTGCAAGTATGGAATTGTATAAACTTCTGACAAGCAACTGAGCACACCTTTTGTTCAGCAGAGGTACAGATTTATCTCTGTTATATATAGTCACAGAAACCTACATGAAGTGAGTAAATTCTTTTTAAAGGAAAGGTACTATTGAAGAAAAAAGAAAAGTGGGATAGTCTTATTTAAATCATACATTTGACTTGGTGAACAAAACGACTTACCTTTTTTCCAAGGCAAAGTTTCTTTAGTAAGAGGAGAGAAAGGCGAGTTCTTGTCTGTCAAATGTAATCTGTAGCCATCTGCTGCTGTATCTCATTATGTTCTTTGTGTAATTAGAGCAATTAGGATGAGGTTTGCGCCATGTATTTGTCTTGGAAGGAGGGTTGAGCTATTTGCAGGCTTATTTTGAGATATTGGAGATGAATGACCTAATCTTTTAGGGAAACTGATGGAAACTGAGAAATGTTTTAGCCCGTCAGAGAAGAAGGGCAGTTTTGTTCTCTTCTCTGTAATATTGTCTTTTTATCACCATGGTAACTAGGTATCTTGACAGATGTGTTTTTAATGATAGTAACTCAAATGGTGATAGAGAAGAGAGGTTGAAGGAGAGAGGACACAGGTTCTGTGGTGCTGTGGTTGTGGTAGGAACTGCGTTCCAGCTTTTTGACTCTGAGCTGGTTGGGGGGAATGGCAAAAGGAGAACTTAAGGGAGACAGCATTCATCAGTTTTGCCAAACTCTTTGGGAAGCCAGTCACATGAATGTGGTTTGTGTACTGAAGAAGGGGCTTGGGTGCTATATCCACAACCTGCTGAACCACTGTGGGGTCCCTTGCCCAGGACTGCAGTGCCACTCCACATACCCACTGAGGGTCAGTGTGCCTCCCCACATCCTGAAAGGGGCTTCTCATAAGAGCAGACGCTTCTCCCTTCCTCCTCCCTGTCCCCTCTGAGCCCTCCTGTGTTCACTGTGATTACCCATACACTAGTGATTCTCATTACTGATCGCTCAACCACTGCATTATTTTTCCAGCTGATCTTTTTTTGTAATTAATAAGTGTATAATGCATATAAAAATAGACTATTGTGTGGACATTAAGTTCCAGATTAAGCTGTGGGAACACAGAGCATTTGATTTAAGTGGGAAAGTGAAATTGAAACTCATTTAAATTAAACATGATTTTTAGTTGAATGCTTTAAGTTTTGCAATTCTGAATCTTGCTTTTTCATGACAAGAAGCTGTTATAGATCTCTCCACATTATTTTCCTTGTGCTTAGCTACAGTATCAAGTCTAGGATCCTTAGCATGGTCCTTAAAGACCTTCATTTTCTGGCTCCAGCTTCATTTTTTTCACCCTCTTCTCTATCAAGGGACAGCCATAGCCCAGCAAGTCCTTATTTCTAGAACTATCTTTCGCTTTTACAGGTTTTTGCCTTTGAATAATGAGTTTGACTTTCATCTTATCCATCAAGGATCAGCTCACATATGACGTCTGTAATCTCAGATAGAGGCAATCACTGCCTCATTTGTACTCCTTAATGTATCGGGCCACTTCATAACTTTTTATCACCTTTTATCATAAAGAATTGTGTACATCTCTGTCTTTTTTTTCTGAACTATAAATTCCTTGAGCATAAATCTTTTTATTATTTTTGTATCCATACCAACTGATCTTTCTTAAGTCATTAACTACTCCAGTTCAACCTACCTGTGGCCAACAAATATATTTTAATGAAATATCAATTCATCTTTGTCGTTTTGTTTGTTTGTTGGTATGTTTAAATGCTTTTAGTAAACACACTGCATTGCTCACAATGCCAATCAAGCTCCTCTGAAGGGAGACCGACCCACATTATTACCCATAGCTCTTGTGAGTGATCCCTGCTCCCAGCTAGTCCAATGTCTTCCCTGTCTTAACAAGGTGTCATGTTCATCTCTGCCATTGTTTCCCCACACATGCCATCACTCTGTCTGAAAACTTCCTTGTTTCTGTATCTGTGTCCTAAATCCTTCAAGATCCAACTTCACTGTTTTCTACCATAATTGTTTTCTACCACAATTGTCTTGTATATTTTTTCTAATTTTATTTTTTAAGTGTATATTTTTATTTAGTTGTCCTTACATACAGTGTCAGAATAGTTGTTTGTAATACAGTGGGTGGTGAAAAGTTGGTGTTGATTGAGCTATAGGCTTTTAGAAGTGGAAGACACACCAAGACGGCCCATCTTGGTTTGAGTTTCAGGTGGTTATGACACCAGGTCTTTGGAACTCAGACAGCAAGTGAGCTTAAAGAAATGAGTTGGGTCTTTATTTAATTACTTTATTTAACCTCCTGTCAGAGCCTGGTATTACTGAATTTCACCAGGCCTAGGCAGTCAACAGAGAAAACTGTTTTTTTCCACTTTTGAGGGGATTTATCCAGGATGCATTGAAAGCATTTAGCCTCTGGGTGTGTGCCCAGGGCTGTGTGCAGGGAACAATTAATTCTAGGGGCTGTCCATGCACCACTGTGTTCACATCAGGGCTCATTTATATGTGCCAGGCCACTGCTGAGCTTGGCACATACTGGTGGGCAGGAGAGGGCAGCTTGTTTTTCTGCATATGACAAGTTCTGGTCCTGCTGGGTGGGGCATATGCCTGGGTGAGAGATCTGTGTGCAAGACCAGCAGGGAGAACAAAACACTTGGCATGAGAGACTGAGAGTGAGTGTTAAAAGCAGAAAGAAAGGGAGATATTAAACATAGAAGGAATCAGTGTCTACATTCCTAGTGGAAACAGCCAGGGGGAGCAGAGGTGAGAAGCCTTTTTTAGTGTCCTGCATCTTCACCTCAGTCCTAGCATCACCTGAAGGCCACTGACTCCAACTCCTACTCATTTCCGGCATGGTGCATACCGTCTCCGACTCTGCTTTAAGAAGGTGTTCATTTTTTATTAAAGATGCCCATATTTTAGTTCTCCAAGGGCGACTGAACTTTTCAGTTTGCTTTTAGTTTATGCCAGTGAGACCTGAATCTACATATCTGCCACTGTTCCATTTATCCTAGAATTATTCCTCCCAAACATTAAGCTGCAGCTTTTACAAATTCCGTGATGGTGTTTGCCCAAAGTGACCAGGCTACAGCTGTCCAGCCCTGTGCCCATACTTGCTGTTGCAGCCACGTGGATTTTGTTGCTTCAGACTGGCAAATTTATAGCGTGTCAGGATTTGCACAGATTATACAAATCCATCTATTCAACAATTATTTATTAAGCAGTGCTCTTTGATATAAAAAAGTGAAGATCTTTGCCTTCATGGAGCTCCATTTTAGCATGGAGAGATAGACAGTGTTATTACTGAGCATAATAAGTATAATGTGTAGTATGTTACAAGGTGATAAGTACATTGGGAAATAAAGAAAGTAGAGACCCATAAGGAGGTGACTTGAAAATACATGAATGAGACTGTAGTTTAATATTTTCAATTTGAACACATTTAAACCTTATATTTTAACAAATATATGATTTGAAGAGCTTGTGCCTTTTCCTGGGTTTTTAGATTACAGGACCACAAGGAGCCAGGCGTTCTGACCCTTGTTTCTAGACCCACAGGAATAATTGGCCATTTAGTCTGTCCATGTGGGACTGGAAAGGAGGACAGGAATAAAGCCAAACATTTCAAGTCTAGATGACACTTCAGCGAGAAGAAGCTCCAAAGCCAAAAATATATGGAATTTACCGTTTCTGTTCTCATGGACTTGGGAGTTTCTCCTTAAAGATAGAAATGCATCTTGTTCTAATATTTGTCTTCAGTGTAAACTAATAATTATTTGAGTTTTAGGTAGTTTTGATAAATATCTTCTCATTGAATAGATTTAAATGTGATTTTGGGTATATGTTATCTCAAATATACCATTCTTCCTTCATTTATGCACTAAAGTGTTCAGGTGTGAGGAAAGGCTTAAAAAGGTGGGGAACAGGGGAAGGGTTAACATTTCTTTATCCACCTGCTATGTTTTCATATCTTTAATTTTCCCTTTTTCTCCCAGTCATTTCTTTTTAGGATAATCACTCTCATTGGAAATGAGGAAATAAATCTCTGAATTAAGATCAAAATGCATGGCCTGAATTTTTGAGGTTCTGTTTTTTATGTGCACATGTAAACCTAAAACATTTTTCTTTAGGAATTTATTTTCTGTTACTGCATTCTCACTCCCGGAAGTTTGCTAATCTGACCGAAGCTGACCTAGTTAATTTATGATGTGGCAATCTCCCTGTTCCCAGCCCCTGTCTCTATGGCATGCCATGGTGCCCATTGTATGCTTCAGTCATGCCAGTGCTTTTTGCTCTCTCATACTGTAATTGACTCATTTCTTCAGGTTACCATTCAGGGGGAGAGTTAGTGAGGTGGCAGTAGGTACCTCTGTGGGTTCCAAGTCTCACCAGGATCCACCTCTAGGCTTTGGTAGGCTCTGAAGCTGGGACAGTACCCATTTTTCTGTCAGCCTTATTGTTGTCCATCCTGCTTCAGTTGCCTAGATACTGCTGAGACACCACTACATTCATCTTGGTCTTTTTTTTTTTGTAGGTAAATATTTTTTTCAAAGAATAAATAATCCATGTAACTGTTCCTACAAAAGAGACAATTTAATAGACAAGTGTGAATGGGAAGGCAGATTTTAGTGTTTGAAGATTTAATTTTTTTAAAAAATAAAGTTCAGCCAAAACCGGTTTGGCTCAGTGGATAGAGCGTCGGCCTGCGGACTGAAAGGTCCCAGGTTCGATTCCGGTCAAGGGCACGTACCTTGGTTGTGGGCACATCCCCAGTAGGAGGTGTGCAGGAGGCAGCTAATCGATGTTTCTCTCTCATCGATGTTTCTAACTCTCTATCCCTCTTCCTTCCTCTCTGTAAAAAATCAATAAAAATATATTTAAAAAAAAATAAAAAATAAAGTTCAGTTGTGCTTTTTCTTTCATAAAACTATAGCTATTTGAAATCAGATAGTATTTGAAAGCCATCGTAGTGAATCTATTACTGAGAAACAGCTCATAGTACTGATTCCTAGCATAAGACTAAAACCCATTCTGCAGGTTTTTAAATCATCACCTTGAACTAGGAAAATCTATGTGCACATAATTCAGAACCAAGTTCAGAACCTTTTGCACTCTAAAGTGGCTGTCTTGATAAGGCCTTGAATCGCAAAAGCTGGAAATCCTGGGTTGATTACATTTCATTTCTTATTCAGTATTCTCTATTTCTGTCAGTTTTTCCTTTTAACATCTGCAAATGTACCCACTTATTTTCCATTCCCAAACACCCCTCGTTAAGTGCCTCTTTACCTCGTGCTTAGTTTGATGTAATGTTTGAGACAATAACCAGTGCCCCTCCCTGTTGTATATGATTATACTTACTCTGTTTTTCATTTGGCAGTCTTTCTTTTTTCTGGTTGAATATTTGTGAATGTGTGTGTGTGTGTGTGTGTGTGAGAGAGAGAGAGAGAGAGAGAGAGAGAGAGAGAGAGAGAGAGAGAGAGAGACAGAGAGGGAGGAGGGGAGAGTAAGTAAACTATAATCGAAAGTAAACTATATTTTTTTTCAATTATACTTTACTTTCAATGTTTTCGTGTGTGACTTATTTGTTGAAGGAAAAGATAAACACAGCATATCCCATACCACAAAAGTATCGTTATTGACTATTGAATGTTAGAAGTGATGTTTCAGACATAAAGGAAATTGATCTAGAAGATTACAAATCAGTTCTTCCTCTCCTCCAAAAAGTAGAGCTTGGAGAAGTGCAAGGAGGTCCCCTGAGCCCAGCATGGTTAGAGATGGCTGTGAGGGCTGTCTAGTTAGATGGACCTACAATAGTTGGTCATTTTTCCGTGGCAAAGAGGAAAACAGAAACAGGCTGATGTAACCCTGAATTGACTGAAATTTAGTTTTTACTGTTCAGTGGAATGGGGGCCCTAAAATAAATTCAGTTCAGTTATACCGACGTAAACTCCAACCTCTCGCACCCCTGAGTTGTGCTTTGCAGTAGCACCTGTTCCACTGGTTCCTTTCAGTGTTACCTCTCTAATCTTGCTGCTTTTCACGGGGAAGTGTAGCGGGACTGTTTGCAGTACCTGTTGTGATTTTCCAGGTTCTTCACAGTCGGATTCTACTCCACTCTTTCCCACTGAGCCTCATTTAGACAGGCCAGTCCCCTCCTTAGCCTCATGTCTGCCAGGCGACATCTCCGCTCCCCACCCAACACTTTCTTTGCTTATATAGGGTGTCCTAAAAATGTACACACACACTTTGAATAATTATAAAGGCAGTGTTTATTAAAATACACTTCATTTTCAAAGTTAGCTATCAGCTATATACATTTTTGGGGACACCCTGTATTTCTTCTCCTTACATTCTGACATGGATTGCCCTCTTCCTTATTTATTTATTGTATTATATATTTTCCAGTCTAAATCCTGTTTATTTTCAAGGTTCAGCCCAGATTGTGCTGCCTTTTAAAAATCTTTATTTTCAAATTCTCAGTGGTCTTGGTTTTTAAAAAAAATTACAATACCACTTAGCACCTACAGAGTGCTATTTTTTCCTTGATTTTTTTCCTATGGCCATTAGTTTTTTTTTCCTCCAACTAGATGAAAAGCTTCCTAATTAGGAATATGGGCCATACACCCCATATTTGTCCTGCATTCCCTTCAATGCTAGCACATGGCAGGCATAGACTAGATAATGAAAAATTATTCATTCATCAATAGGGTAGAAGCCATTGCTATTTATACTGCTTATGAGATGGATTTTGTCTTTATCTGTGTGCTCTTTGTGCATTTCGGTTTCTCCACCACTCTAGCAGTTAAATTAGAAAAGCAAGCAGTGGGTGGATGCGATGTGCATGTCCCTGACAAGTAAAACAAAGCTGATTTGCTCTATTTTTAGAAAGCTTGATGGTGTTCATTTTTCAAGTGTCACTTATAAATGGGTAGCTAAATGAGTGCTCTGAGTGTTTCTAATGCAATGCTACACTTGGACGAAGAGGCCTTTGAAATACAGGCATCGCAGTTTTAACATCTTTAGTTGTTAGTTGCTCAAAGTTGTTGAAGAAAAAAAGAGCTATTTCTCTTTCTTGTTTAATATTTTAAAAATTATTAAAAATGATTCAACATTATAGTTCCTTTTCGACACAACCTTTAGACTAATTTTGTCACAGAATTTAGTTCTGTGTGTCACTTGTTGGCTTGGAAGAAGCTGAGCTGGTTTCCTGTACTTTATTTTTTATTCAGTGTCAGGGGCCGCTGCATGGAAGGGTCTCCTTCATTAGGTCTTGGAGAGCCTGGATCTTTTTTATTCCGCGTGACTTCTCTGGCTGTAGTAATTCCCTGGAGGCCCAAAGCAGGCAGGAGACCTGGGGGAGGAAGGAGCAGAAACCCGAGAAGCTTCAGGCACGCAGGCATGTTATCCTGTTCCCTTCCCCACCCTCCCCAACAATGCATCTGTTTTCTCCAGTCCCAGAGAATACAAAAAAAAAAAAAATCTATTTTGCAAAAGTAGTCCATATGCCCCTGTTTAGGGATGTCCTATGAAGCATGTATCTTTCTTCAAATGTAAAAATACATAGTGCATCTAATATTATTTGAATCCTCAAATGACCTCTTACAAATAACTTGAGTTTTTGTTTAAAGCTCTCAAAAATTATATATGTATATGTATATGTATATGTATATGTATATGTATATGTATATGTATATGTATGTATACATATACTTTCATACTGGTAATGACCCTAAAGCTGGTGTGTATCACAGTACGGGTATTGGAGAGTGTGTCTTTAGTGTGAGTTAAATCCTTGCATTAACTTGGGGAAGATTCCTTGCCACATTCTGTGGCACTGCTTGCCAGCACATAATAAAAAGTAAAATAAATAGAAATGCTGCTACAAAGAGAAAGTAGTAAAACTATGCTTATTCACTTTCTTGTTTATTTAACATATTTCAGTAGATGCTGAGAAGAGAAAAAAGCACGGGATACTATAGAAAGAATGCATAAGAAAGGGTCGTGTCTGAGAAGGGGTCTTTAGGGAAGTATGTCTGAGCTGACTCCTGAAAGTACATAGGGATTAGAGGGTGAGAAAGTTGGAGGAGAAGCTGCTGCCTGCAAGTGGGAAGTGGCTGAGGTGGTTGTTGGACTTGAAGGCTGGACCTGCTGCACAGCCACTCAGGATGAGAGTTGCAGGAGGTAGAGGCAGCTCATTTAGAAATGCTCATGTTTGCCCTAACCGGTTTGGCTCAGTGGATAGAGCGTCGGCCTGCGGACTGAAGAGTCCCAGGTTTGATTCCGGTCAAGGGCATGTACCTTGGTTGCAGGCACATCCCCAGTAGGGGGTGTGCAGGAGGCAGCTGATCGATGTTTCTCTCTCATCGATGTTTCTGGCTCTCTATCCCTCTCCCTTCCTCTCTGTAAAAAATCAATAAAATATATTTTAAAAAAATGCTCATGTTTAATAATTAAAATATGAGTCTTGGTTCATGGTTGGCAAATAGCAGTGGAAAGGGAAATTGTTTTGGAGAATCTCCTGAAATTCTTATAAAGCGAATTCTTATAAAGTTCTATGTAACTCAGTAGAGAATATAAAGAAAGACTAGAGGAGAGATTCAACACAGGCCAATCATACTATGATCCCTGGCTTTTATAAACTTTATTTTCAAATAATGAGTGGGATATCTGAACATTAACTCGACAAATATATATATTATTTAAATATATATATATATTAAAGTATCTTTTATTTTAATATTTTGGCATTAATTCTTGAAACTGTTTACTAGCATCCCCATATGCTTATTAGCCTTTAACTGAGACTATAACAGGATGACTGGGTTAGAGCCCTCCTTCAGAATCTAGAGGTAACCTTGGAAAGTGTGTCTGTCTTCTTTCCCTTCCCTTCCTCAGCTTATCTGTTAGGTAGAATTACAGAGGCGGTGAGAGCAGTTGTCTCTTCCACAGGTGGTGCCGTGTTACCCTCCTGTGCAGGCAGAGCCCTGGGCGGTCCAGAGAAGGCTTGGGAATGGAAACCAGACAGAGGGAGAGGAGTATGGGCTGGCTTGGTGACGCTGCAGGATGTTCGGTTTAGAGAGAATAAACGATATAAAGAATAGGAAGTGGCAAATAGTTTTTCACTTGTCTCTTAAAGTTAAATCTGAATCTGGCCTTGTAATCTGGCTGCTTTTTATTTGGGTAAATATTTAATTTTTGATATACTTAAGTCTGCTTTTACCTGAGCCTGGAAATCCCTATGTATGTCATTGGAGAGACACAATATGAAGGTGAAGGGTTTCTTTTTAATTCTGCTCTCTGGTAAGACATCGTCAACTTGATAAAGAAATGAAAAATAAATCAGAAAGGTTAGGTGTCTTTTGGTAGACGTTCCACGCCATTTCTGGTTTTTAAGCTGAGTAGAATATAATTAAGATAAAACAACTCATTCAAGCTCGTAAAGGAGCTATATGGTGTAGAGCAAAGCAGCGTGAAGCCGGGGGCCCATGAACACCCGTGCTCTGCTACAGATTAGCCATGCCACTTTGGACAGAATACTAGCCTTTCTCAGCTGTTTCCTCATCAGTAGTTGTGAGAACCGAGTCTCTTCCAGTTGCTGCATTTGTTGTTTGAAAAGCATTAGCAGTGCTGTTTCTGCATCAGCTTTGATTGAATGGCCAGACCCTGGCACTCACAAGGTCCTGAGGCACACAGTGGGCTGCGCGGTGGAAACTCACTGTATCGCTGTCCTGTGGGACCGCACCTGATCAAGGGGCGGAAGAGTCATCCTAGTTTGGCTGCTGCCCAGGTTGTAGACATGCAGGTAACTCCACAAGAATCAGGATGTGGAAGGGAGCCTGCAGTCCATGGAATGATGCTGGGAACCCCACAGTCACGGGCAGCATGGAGGCGTTGTTTGATGGACACTGTGATGAGTTCTGATCATGAGGGCTGGTGAGCATGTGGCCAGGTAAAACTTACCTGTTTTGCGTTACTCATTATGTGTCTTGTATAAAAAATGAGACACTATTTTTGTGCACCAAAATGGGTTGTGATTACATTTTTATCACACTACTTTGATCTGCTACTACTGCAGTTCTATCCCTGTAATTCTTCTTACTTTTTAAATTTTATTCTCCT
The DNA here is from genome assembly GCF_963455305.1 of Plecotus auritus. Lineage (NCBI taxonomy): Eukaryota > Metazoa > Chordata > Mammalia > Chiroptera > Vespertilionidae > Plecotus > Plecotus auritus. The sequence continues at coordinate 166,406,985 of NC_137771.1, read as the reverse complement.
TTCTGTGGCCACCTCTTTCTTATCCTTTCTTAATCTTTTCTGAATACTATGAATGTTCCACCCCCAGAACTCATCCACCCAGCTGCTGAGTATAAAACAAGGTGGCCTTTCCTTACGTTTCTTCCATCTCTCTAAAGCAGTGGTTCCCAACGTGGGGCGCATGCCCCACAGGGGGGCAATTTGAGAATGAGTTATTAACAGTGAATTTTTTGTATTTCTTATGGTTCCGGGGCCTCATATATAGTATATAAATATGTACTGTGACTTATTTATGCTTTTCAGTTCTCTATTATATATTTTGAAACTTTATTTGCTATTTTTTCATATCACTTCATATTATTATTATTTTTTAAACAGTTTCTTAGTGATTTCTCTCTCAGTACTTCAACTGTCCTTTTGTTCTTTTATTTATCTTTCATGGATACCATGTTCTTTGGAAGCTTGTTTAGACCGAGTTAATGGCCTTTTAGGCTTCTTCCACGTGAATAGCTCACTTTTTGAATAATAAGAATTATATGTCATGGGGAGGGGGCGGTGCATCAGGATTTTAGAGATGCTTATGTGGGGGATGGCCAAAAAATGGTTGGGAACCACTGCTCTAAAGTGATACACACTGTTGTGCAGTGACAATGTAGACTTATATTTAATAGTTGCTTCTCTAATTCTAGGCATACTATACATTTTTACAAGAAATTTCATAGATATCATAGATATAGGAAAGTATAAAGAAGGAAATTAAAATTATCTCCGATGCTTTAGCGTCTAGAAGTAATATCTCCTAAATGTTTGGTATATTCTTTCTGTCTCTTAAAAATTATTTAGTATGAAAGCCTGGGGGAGGGGACAGGAGTGAGGAGGATGGTGTGTGTGTGTGTGTGTGTGTGTGTGTGTGTGTGTGTATGTATGTGTGTGAACCATGCCAGAGTCGCTGGATAGCCAAGGCTAATTAGAGTGTGGAGGCCTTGTTGATAGTATGCCAGACGGCCAAGGGTACTCTGAGCATGGGAATCTTAATCAGGGTGTCCAAGGACTATGCAGGTGTAAGGACACATGGTACACCATGCCCTTCTATAACCCAAAGAATTGACGTCACTGTTGGCAGCTGGTCTCTTTTGTCTAAGTGGTATAATACATGTTGTTAACCAGCCCGTATACTGGAGACAGGAGAGTCTCAGGAGAAAAGGCAGGCTCAGAGGTAGCTACTATGTGAAGCTGCAGAAGAAGAGAGGCTAGAGAAGCTAGAGAAGCTGCTAAGGCAGAGAGCTCAGGTGCCGCTGCTATGTGAGGCTGTGAGTACACAGGCAGTGTGCAGCTGCTCAGATAATAGCTGTGGGTACAGAGACTACTACTGCTCTATGGGAAAGATGTATTGGTTTATCAGCCAGTGTGCGGCTACCTGTATGGGATTTTGCTGTGAAGGACTGTTTTGTCTGATGGCTATATGGCCACTGGCTTCTACAATAAAGGCCTTCTTATATACACCCACAACTTCTCATGGCTTCTCCATCTACCACCCGCCTCCAAGAAGGTCCAGCCCCTGGCAGAGGGACTCGGCCCTGACAGTTAGTGCAATGGGCAGGGTTTGAGAAGGAACCTGTGCTAACAGTTGGCATAGTCGAGCATAATTCAGAAGACTGTATGGATTCAGAGCACCAGTGCTCCGGCAGTGCTCTGACAGGGGGTCAATGGGGAAAAGGGAGACATCTGTAATACTTTAAAGTTTAAACAATAAAGATAAATAAAAATAATTTAGTAAATGTTTGGATTTTCAGTGCAACCCACATAGACTTATTGCATTTATAAGACAACACAACCACATTTATTATGAGCTTTGACAATTTAGAACTGTTTTCCCTCAAGAAGTGTAATCACTTCTATAGGAAAGTACTTTTCTTTCCTTTTAGTTACAGGTGTACCGGTTAATAATGAGGATTTTGTGATCAAAGAAAACATGATAATTTCAAGAGAAACATCAAAAGTGCTTTATTCAAAGTAATGTCCATTGCTAGCTACACATTTCCCCATCTTTCAGGTAATTTGTGGATACCGTCCCAATAGAACTTTTCTTGTTTTGAGGCAAACCATTCAGAGACCCAATTTTCCACTTCTTTGTACGTTTTGAAATGCTGCTCAGAAAGTGCGTGTGCCATCAATCGGAGCAAGTAGTAATCTGAAGGAGTAAGGTCTGGTGAATACGGCGGGTGGGTTAATACTTCCCAGGCAAGATCTTTTAATGTGTCTTTAACTGGTTTTGAAGTGTGTGATGGTGCGTTATCATGAAGCAAAATTACTTTGCCGTGTCTTCTGGAACATTCTGGTCATTTCATGATCAAAGCGTGGTTCAAATTGATTATTTGTTGTTGTTAGCAATCAGTATTAACTGTTTCACCTGGTTTTAGAAGCTCATAACATACCACACCTTCCTGATCCCACCAAACGCAGAGCATTGTCTTCTTTCTGAAGCGATTTGGCCTTTGCAGTCGATGTTGATGGTTGACCTGGATCAACCAATGATTTTGTGCATTTGGGATTCTCAAAATAAATCCACTTTTCATCGCCAGTCATCCACGGCAACATTTTACTGATGACTTTTCGGTTTTCCACTTGTCTTTTGTTCAGTTGATGTGGCACCCATTTTCCTTCCTTTAAAATCTTTCCCATTGCTTGTAAATGATCGGAAATTGTTTGCTGAGCAACGTTTAATCTTTCTGCAAGTTGTTTTTGAGTTTGACACGCATCTTCATCCAATAATGCTTGTAATTGTTGGTCTTCAAACTTTTTCAGTTGACCTGGATATTCTTTGTCTTTCACATCGAAATCATCACTTTTAAAGCCTTTAAATCAGTGTCACACAGTATCTTGAGATGAGCATGTTCATCATAGTCTTCCCGAAGTATACGATAACTTTTTCTTCAAAATAAAGTAATGAATTAAAACTTCCCACAAATGCTCTTTTTTGGCACGAAATTGGACATTTTTAAGCGTAAAAATATCTATGATGTTCAGTAAATTTGACATACGAAGTTTTTAAGCTTGCTGTCAATACAACAAAATAGCATACATATCAAATAGCATTTTTTCAACATATGTGTAACTCCATCTATTGAAAAAAATCCACATTATTAACTAGTACACCTAGTATATCTGATACAGTTATACTCTGATTAGTAACCTCAATTGATTTTCGAGCCAACCAAGAAGCAATGAAGTGGAAATTAGGAGAGATAATAGCTCTTCTATTTAGTAACTTATGATACAGCTGCTCAACAGTTGTTAATTTTCTTTTCTTTTACCTTTCCCTCTTTTTATTTTCTTTTATTGTTTTCAGCTCACATGTGTAGCTGAGGAGCCGAGCCCCACTGGATCTCTTTGGGGTTCCTTGGGTGACGCCTTGAATATGGCCCCTTAGCAGATACACGGATTCTTCTAAGTTGGAGGCTTCTGATCCGGGGGTATTCACATTCTCTTAAATTGTATGTCAAAATATATTTATATTTTTGGGGAAGATGATTGGCCCATGAGCTTCATCAGTTTTTCAAATGATTTTCAAATGATCCAGTTACCTGAAAAATAAAAGAGACAGGACCTGAATCCAAAGATCTGGTTGTGGCCTCGACCTTGAATTGTCAATCTGGACAGGTCACATGACTTCTCTGAAAAGAGGGGAAGTTAGTTCTTTATAGTGTACATGGACATTTGTAAAAAAAATTTAATAAAAAATTTATGGCACATTGGGCTTATTGGCCAAGGGACAGTTTACTGTCAATCTGAGCCATATAAATTATTCTGTATTGGAGGACAAAATAGGCTTCAGCTGTAGTGTGATAGATTTGGGTAAACTATAAGGAGATGTTTCCTGTGAGAATTGCAAACACAGGAATGAATTTGCGTAATCTTATACAAGCCCTCATAAATTAGATAACATTTTTATTTGTTTGAGATGGCTTAGAAGTGATCTTATTTGGAGTTAAAATAGGTTGTATTACCTATGAAAGAGCCATATACTGAGTCTTAAAAAACAACAACCGAATACTAGTTAAAAGTATAAAATGTTTCCTCTTCTTTCCATTTGTATTTCCCCCAGTTGCCCTGCTTTTCTTTATGCAAGTAACTTGTATGTTTGCTGTAATGTGTATACTTACCAAAAAAAAATGTGTGTACTTACCTAAGCTGGAGTTTTCAAACCCTCTTCTCATCCTGTGATGTACTGGTGGGAAATTTTCTACCCTGACCCCATTCCTTCCCTCTTTAGTTCTGCCCATTCTTCAGTCCATCCTCTGATTTACACTCATTATCTGCGTGTATGTTAACTGTCTGTGAAACACTGTTGTTTCACATTATTTAAGAATCTGCAAAGCAAATACATCATGTAATGATGCCCTAGGACTATCTTTCCCAAGGTAATTTAACGCAAAGAATGCTACAGATGTGTCAAGAGGAAATAACTGGAGGAACTCAAGAGAAATGAGAAAACCTTTTAATTAGACTTTATGTGGGGGATGGGAGGTGTTGGAATGATTTTTAGATAACAGTGTGTGGAGGGCTGAATAAGGTGGCCTCTCAAGGATCCTCCTGGCTCCAGCATTCTGAGACCTAAAAGTGTTGCTCAGTCAAAGACCACTGCAAACAAAAGGCTTCTGTGCATAACGAGCTCACTGTGCTCCTGACCCAGAGGCTTGGCAGAAAGGCCCATCATAGGACTGCCATTATTCAATTAAGGTCAATACCAATTAGGGAATAGTAATTAAAAGTGTAGGCTCCCTAAGGAAAAAAATAACAGCATTGATTTATTGTGTATGTAGATAAAAACATCGACTCTTTCTATATATAAACAAGTAGAAACATAGTTGTTTTTCCCAAACCAAAAGAAAGAGAATAACACTGAATATCTTCTGACTGTATCTAATAATAGTAGCCTGGTGCTTTTAGGTTGCATGACTTCTTTTTAGCACCTCATTACCACCATGCAGAACTTTTTCATTCGTAGTTTGCATAGTTCACCTAGCCCACAACCCCATCTCCACGGGTGGGTCTCCTAGCTACCCAGGAACTTAATTCTCTCCCACAGCTATGGCCTTTTCCTCAACCCTCATTAGAATAATGGTGCCACATAATAGAAATGGATTGATTTAAACGAAAAACAAGTCTTACTTCTGCCCTGAGTATTTCTGATTATTTTATGTTTATCTGGTAATTTCTGACTTCTGGGTGCATTTTTTGGTAATCATTGCTTTAATATCCTATTTTCAGACAGAGACAAACTCTTGAACTATAGAATGTTAGAGGTAGACTGGACCGTGGAGAGCATATAGTCAAGTTGTCCTCGTATTTTAGCATGCATAAGAATTACCTGGGGAGCTTATTAAAGATGCCTAGTCTTGCCTCCTGAGATTGTGATTCAAATGCCTGAGGTTGAGCCCTTGAATCAGCAATTTTAAACAGGTGTCTCATAATCCTGATGCATGTGGCTCAGGGACTTCATTCTATAGTTCGCTGAAGCCCAGCAAGTCCCCCTCTGGCTCATCTAGGGCTGGGGATGTGAGCTTCTAATCCTGCAGCCCTGTGTCTCAGCAAATGGCCTGGTCTGCCTCCCTTTGGGAATTGCTTTTGTGAAGACCACCAAAGACCTAGTTGCCAATCTAGTGTAGTTGGCTTGCAGGTTTTATAGTAAATTGACTTAAACATACAAATTGATTTTATAGCTTTTTATGTCTGTAACTAGAGGCCTGGCACATGAAATTCGTGCACAGATATGGTCCCTAAGCCTGGCCTGCGATCAGGGCCATCTTCCCCGGCTACCCACAGCCGGCCCTGCATCCCCCCCACTGCCACCCACCCCCTGCTCCCCGTTTGCCATCGGGTGATCGGAGCCTGCTGGCCGGGGGGAGGAACCGAGAGGTAGCCCATTCCACCTGCTCACTGGCCCCGCCCCCCACCACCCCTCACCCTGGTTCCCCATTCACCATCGGGTGATCAGAGCCTGATGGCAAGGGGAAGGGACAGAGAGGTTGGCCGTTTCTGCCTGCTCGCCGGCCCTGCCCCAACTGCAGGTTGCCCTTTGTGTGTGGGTCTACTGGTGGCACAGGGGACTTGGCCTGGCACCACCCACGTCCCCTACCACCCACCCCCAGTTCTCCATTCATCATTGGGCGATCAGAGCCTGCCGGCCAGGGAAAGGGATTGAGAGGTAGTCAGTGCACCTCATAGTGATTGGTCGAGCAGGCGTTCTGGTCATTCCACCATTAGGGTCAATTTGCATATTACCCTTTTATTATGTAGGATAGAGGTCCAGTGCACGGGTGGGGGCCGGCCGGCCTGCCCTGATGGGGGCCCCAGATCGGGGTGGGGGGTCCCTGCTGGGGGGCAGGGCCAGACGGGGCAAGGGGCGGGGCGCGGTCGTTTTGGTCTCTGGTCATTCTGGTCGTTCCACCATTTCGGTCACTGGGGTTTTATTATATAGGATAGGATTACTCTTTTTTCCTTCCTTATTTTACCCTCTCTAGGTACTTGTCTGACCCTTGTAGTCATTCATTCTTGTTCTCTTTTCCAAGTTCCTCATATTTCCAGCTACCTACTGGGTATTTACATCTGCTTGTTCCTCAGAACTTGTCAAACTCAGTGTCTAAAATTGAACCCCAAATCATTTTCTCCAAAATGTTTCCTCCACCTATATTTCCTTATGGTATATGTTTTACATGCACATATTTGACATAATTCTTTTTATAGAATTTTATATCCTGCTTTTTATCACCTAATGTTATAGCATGATCATTTTCCATTTCCCTAAATGTTTTTTCAAAAGCATTTAAAAAATAGTTGTATAGTAGTTTGTTATTGAACTATTTATTGCTGGACATCTAGGTTGTTTTAAAATTTTCACTATTTTAAGTAACCCTGTATTACTTTATAAATCTTTGTATCTGGTTGTTTCCTTGGGACAGATTCCTTGAAATGGTATTACTAGGCCAGATATTAGGAATGTTTTCAAAGTACTGGGTATTAGACAATTTTAATTTCAGTGATCCTTTTTGAGCCTTGACTAAGGATTAGCTACATTACCTAGATAGAAGCTTTTCATCCCACACATTCATTACTTCTTAAAAAAACCCAAAAAACAGCAACATCAACAACAACAAAACACACACACACATACACACACACACACACACACACACACACACCTGTCCTGTCTACCTAATCAAGATTTCCTCAGGTCATACTCTCCTAAGAATTTATGACACCTATTGTCTTTTGGTCATCTTTGAGATGAATTCTCACACTATTAAGAGTAATTGTTCTCCTTCTATAAATTCAACAAGAACAACCAGCTAAGAATGGCTTTGATAATCACTTCTTTCACATGGCCACCTTATCCTGGGATGTTACTCCTCACCTATTGTACTAGGAGGAGTAATTCTTGACATGTGTCTTTAAGGGATTCATTGATGTTTTCTCTGCCTGGAGTGTGGGCCTACCTTTTTTATTGTTTAATTCTTCTTCTCCCTGTCTTTCCAGATCCCACTCAAGACTCAGACTATCCACAGTCTTTCCTTTTGGAGTCAAGCTGTATCAGTTGCTTCCTTTTCTGACATCCAGTAGCATCTTTATCTGAACCAGGAATCTTACATAGGGGCTTGGATCTTCTCTAAGGAGAGCCCTGTGGCCTACAGTTCATGCAGGGATCATAAAAATTGGTTCCCCTTTTAAAGAAAAATCTTCCATACATATTGGAGGGCAGGTAGTTAATTTGTACTTCATGCCTAATCTAGACAGAACCTCCCAAATCCAGCCTTTAACATCCAGAGAATCTGGTGCATGCAACTTTATTTATTGGTAGGACAGCCTTCTCTCCCTCACACATACTTTTTCAGGTGCCTTTGCAGTGCACAACATTCAGCATATATAAATTACTGCTGGGAGGAAAGGGAGGAGTTAGTGCTTGGAGCTATGAAACAGGATGATGACTTCTATTAATGTAGAGAATCCCAAAATGCTTAACTCAATGCTAAGGACAAAATGAACCCTTACTAAATATCTGTTCTCTGTTCACCTACACATCAGTTTCATTTTATTTTTATAATAATGCCTCTTGTGTAACTAGGTAGGATTGAAGAACTTATATTATAAAATATACTTGTTAATCCTTCCAGTCACTGGCTGACCTTGGCTTTAACGCAGATTTTACTCACTGCAATTAAATTTAGCATTCTTCATTTTTTAAATCCACTCCAGTGGCAGAAGCAATCATAACTATCCAATGTTTATATTTATTGATGTTACTATAGTGAAAATGCATGTATCCCTTTGTAATATTCTCTTTATCTTGCTCCTCATAACATCATCCTTGTTTTTTTCCCACTAAGTCGGGAAAGTTGGAGACTAATAAAATGCATGAGCACAAGATTCCTGGCTGTAGTCCTCATATAAGTCATCTTTGAGTACATTGTAATAAAGTAAGGAAAGGGAAGAATTAAACTACCAAATTTAGTCACAGAATATGCCTGCATTCCCCCTTGCTTTTCCCTCAAGCATGCCTGGTGGTCACAGTGATGGTAATTATGATGTTTTCTGGGTTCTGGTTTACTCCACATTTGTCAACTCTGATTTATTTCTCTTCTCCCTTTAGAAAAGAACAACAATGTGTTCATTATTGGCAAGGTTAATTGTTCAACTTTGACTTTTTTAAAGTCCAGTTTCCTGTGAAATAGCATAGAGAACTTTGTGGCAATATTCATGATTCTGAGAAATACAAGAAGAAGTGATTTGCAAGTGATTGTAGAATAAGCAGTGTCAAGTTTGAGTTCCTTTTTCTTTTGGTTTTAGGAGGGCTGTGACGAGAACCAATTCCAGCATGTAATAATTACAAGGGTTTCACCAAAAGGTTGGTGAAGCTTGGGGGGCTCAACAAAGGTGAGCCACATATGTAGTTTACCTGTTGGAAATGGCTAAATGGCACTTCCCCCAAACCTGAAGAGGATTGTCTGCTGCCAGACAGCTCAGGGCATTTTATTGCCTCCTGTTGGCCAAACACCTGAACACCTCTAGGCTATTTCCGAAACTGACAATGCTTCTGTACCCTTTGATACCTTACCCTTTGAAGTGTATATTTCCACCTTGCCTTGGGACAAATTGTGTTTAATAAAAGCATGGGGTCCTTAGTCAAGGAAGAATCTTTAGCTCCCTTTAGCTGGAGATCCTCTGACCCCCAGTGCCTTTCAAAATTATCTTTTGTCCTTGGACTCCTTCTTGAATCTATGCGCAGCCCCTTTCTCCAGAATGCTGAACCCTTTGTAAGGCTGGGAAAAGACCCTGGCAGGCTGTGCAGGTGCTGTGTACCTAGCTGATTTCGCTAATGTCCTCCTAATCAAATGGGAAATATGTAACAGGCCCAGTAGCCCAGTGAAAGTAGGGAAGATAAGGAGACTTAGAGGGTGATGACTTTTCTTGGAGGTAAATAAAGGAGTACTGGTTACTTGACCCCTGCTCAGGTTGGTAACCAAGCCACCTGTGCCTTTCCTTTAGCCTGTAGATGAGGCACCTTCTACTAATGCCTCTTAACAGTTGGCTACTGTCTCAAAGTAGAAATTACTTTCACTCCTCAAAACAAGGCTGAAGTGGGACCTAGTAATTACATTGAAAAAAATGTGTTTGAAATATTTTGCTTGTGAAATAAGTGATTACAAGAAGTAGGGAGCCTGCAGGAAGTGGAGAGCATGGTGGTTAAGAGCATACAAGGACTCTGGAATCGGACTTTTTGCATTCAAAATTTGGCTCTGTCGTTTATTAGCAATAAATTGGTAAAATACTTAATCCCTCTATCTCACTTTTCTTATTTTTAAAGTAGAGATAATAGCATATAATGACAGTTATCTATGTTATATAAAGGTTGTAAAGATTGAGCTAATTAATACATGTGAAGAACTTAGAATCAAGAATTGTTAGCTATAAGGGCCAACCAGGGAGTGCCCTGTGTAAAAGTATTTGATTTGATTAAAAGCCAAAGCTGCAGTGATCACTTATCTGTCAGCCAAAATTGTCCATGGATTACCAGTTTGCAATCCCTGGTATGAGAGATACACAAATGATGAATAGTTTAGCTCTATAAAATACTAAGAGTCTAAAACTGTGCTAACCACCATGTTAGCCATTAGCTACCTGTAGGTAATTACATTTCAGTGAATTAAAATTCAGTTTCTCACTCACTCTGGCTCCAGTTCAGGTCTCAGTAGCCACATGTGGCTGCCAGCATACTCAGGGTGTGGGGTTGGGAGGCATTGTTTCCTGCCTGGTCTTACACTGCAGCTTTTCATCCACCCTCTAGCAGCAGTTTTTACATTTGTTTTTGGAGTATTTTTTAAAAGCTCTTTGTTTGGTGACTGTAGGCCCCTGGTGCTAAGAGAAAATTTCATAGGGGAATGGAATGGGTGGTTTTCCTCAGTGAACTTCAAAGGATACATTTTTAGTGCCTTTCCAGGCATGAAAGGAAAATTGAGTTGGGTTATATATGTATTTGCATGTGTATATTCCCGCACACCCCTTCCCCCCCCACTAAGAAAAGCATATCAGTGAGAAACTTAATCTTTAAATAAAATATATAAAATGCACATCACCCTAGGGATTTTTTTTTTTTTACTGTATCTCATTGTGGCAATCAGTATCTGCAATTGCTAGAATAATGCTTTATCATGTGTAATGGGAAATAGCACACTTAATCATTTAGTGGTGGTTTGAAGAATTTTTCCAGTGTAAAACTCAACTGGAGGAAGAGAGCTGGTGGTGGGATATGACAGATTAAAGCCCTTAGGGCTATTTATGTTGTTGGATGGACAGTGTCTCTGTTGCTATTGGTGATGGAGCCTGTGTTACTCCTTAATCAGAAAGGATAGAGTACAGAGGGAGCCTGTGTGTGCGCTATGATTTCTTTAGGAAGAGGTGGTAGCATCAAGTATTACAGTAATCCCCCTTTATCTGTGGTTTTACTTTTGCAGTTTTTGTTACCCATGGTCAACCATGGCCAAAAAGATTAAATGGGAAATTCCAGAAATAAACAGTTTATAAGTTTTAAATTGTGCAGTTTTGAGTAGCATGATGAAATATTGTATCTTCTTGCTCCATCCCATCCACAGTGTGAATCATTCCTTTGTCCAGCATATCCCACTGTATTTGTTCCTTACTTGTTAGCCACTCAATAGCCTCCCCTTAGTTATTAGATTGACTGTCATGATAATGCACTGCTTGTGTTCAAGTAACCAATTATTTTACTTAATAATAGCCCCAAAGTGTAAGAACAGTGATGCTGGCAATGTGAATATGCCAAAGAGAAGCCATAAAGTGCTTCCTTTAAGTGAAAAGGTATGTCTGTATAGGAAAAACCAGTATAGATAGGGTTTGCTATCTGTAGTTTCAGGCATCCACTGGGGGTCTTGGAATGCATCCCTCTTGGATAAGGGGGAACTACTGTTTATGTGTCATGGGGAATTACCTATTTTCCCTAAACAAGTCTATACTTTCATTTCTGACTCAGTAAATACAGAGTTAATTCTTTGTATTTTCTCTTTACTAAGTTTTTCATTGGTAACTGTCCACACACCTCCCCAACCTAATCTGTAATTTTTTCCAAGTCTTGAGTTTGAGGACTACAACCAGTTGTCAGTGGTGAATAATTTCAGATGCTCACATTAAAATGAATGCATTCCTTCCCCCAGAATGATGTAGGCAGAGGCATATACTTGATTGAGATGTGTGCATTTTTCTTTATGTCTATTGTACTTCAAAAATTTTACATGAAGATTTAAAGTTATAGCTGATTTTATCTTATTTATAACTATTTGATTTATTTACTTTTGGTAAATAAATAGTCTTTAGTGCTGATTAATCAATTTAAACATTTATTGTTCAATTTAAACATTTTATTCCTGATTATAACAATAACAACTGTTATAAATTTTATTTGGTTTGCTATGTAATTTTCTAATATAAGCATTTAGAGCTATAAGTTTTCCTTTAAACACTAATATAACTGCATCCCAAGTATTTCAGGGTTACAGAGAAAAATGCCCATAGCACTATGTAGCAAAACTAAGTTATTAACTCAAAACTGACCCAGTAAAGCCATCATTGCCATGGGGAAGGCCCCTATCTCTATTAATACTTATTTGAGGCCCTATGGAGGAAGAAACTTACATAAATATGAGCAGGGTAGAGAAAATCTTTCTGAAGTAAATCTAGCAACCACACACATACACAAAAAGCTAACAAGCACACAAGTACTTGGATACACAGGGAGGTAATAAAATATTGAATCAGAGGTCCACAGTTTGACCCAATCGGAAATCCCAAGTTTAGTAAAAGAATTTATACAACAAAAAGATTAAAGGGAACCGATTGACTTTTGCATTTCTACAACATAGGTTCTGATGAAATGCTCCTTCATGGTCTTAATTGATTTGGGACTCAAATTATCGTTATACCTCAGTATCCCAATATATGTAAACAAGGTAACCCTATAGACAGGGATCATACCAAATTTGAATAAAGTACCTTCTATACTCATAGGAAAGTTACCAAATATAAAATAGAGAACAAATAGCATGCCTTAAACACTTGAATTATTACCTTATCTAAATTCCCCATGGTCATACAATTTATAGCTCTAAAATATCTCATAGTCAGCATGGGTGTTCTGACTCAGGGAGTAGTAAATTAAATTTAATTTAATTACATCTTTGGCACTTACAATTGGCTTGGGAAAATGGGACAACCTTGACCTCCTCTCCAGTCCATGATTAAAATAGTTAATATTGCCCAATGCAAATTAAAATAGAACCTTCAAGAATTGAAACCCATATATGACCTTTATAAAGAAATGGTGGTCATTCCTACTATTTCTCCATTTAACAGCACAGTTTGACCTCTTGTTAATCTTGGAAAGAATAAAAGGTGCCTCATAGTGGATCACCATAACCTTCATGCCATGATCCTAACAATTAAGGCCTGCATTTCCAGTGTTACTGAAATTACTGACTTACCTAATCACCAACAGGTAACACTTTGCTGTCATGGATTTGGATTATATGTTTTGTTCAGAGCCTATTTCAACAGCCTCTTAGTTGCAATTTGCCTTCATCTTTGAAGGGATACAATACACCTGTACTCAGCTGTCCATGAAGTACAACTTAATATAGTCTTTGCAAGCAAGGTCTTAGCCACAAATATGACATCACACTCATGACATTCTCCTTCAGGGAGATTCATTTGATGTACTCATTCAGGACATACTAATACAAGGAACATGAGCCATTGCTCCACATAGTGCAGGGCCCTGCTTACGGCCCTGCTTACCTTTGTTAAATTCCTGAAAATTGGTAAGTTGAGAGCCATTTCATTCCCTGACACTGTCAAGGAAGAGCTAATGAATGGCCCTTTCAACATCCACAAATGTTAAAACAGGCTCAACATTTTTCAGGTCATTTTGGGTTTTGGAGACAACATATTTTTCATTAATGAACTTTACTTAAGCCAATTTGTACTGTTACTTGAAAACCAGCCTACAATGGCAGGCACACAACCGTGGGCAAACTACGGCCCGCGGGCCGGATCCGGCTGTTCTATCCAGTTCTCTTGCTCTCCCCTCCGCTCCTTTACTTTGAATTTATATTAGTTCACAGAAACACTCCATCCATGCTTTTGTTCCGGCCCTCTGGTCCAGTTTAAGAACCCATTGTGGCCCTCGAGTCAAAAAGTTTGCCCATCCCTGTGTCTAGAATCTGTGCAAATTGCAATAGAATGGCTCTCCCATTAGTGCCCCTCTTCCCATGTCAACACTTATTTACTAAAGGCTTTAGCAACCTACTCTCATGCCTCCTAGACTCCCTGGACCACCCATAATGGCCACAAGTTGTCTGTAGACATTTCTTTTTTTTGCCCTCACCTCCCCGCCACCTCCACACTGTCTTGCGTCCATTGGTTATGCTTATATGCATGCATACAAGTCCTTTGGTTGATCTCTTACCTCCCCCTGCAACCCTCCCCAGCCTTCCTGCTGTAGTTTGACAGTCTGTTCGATGCTTCTTTGCGTCTGTATCTATTTTTGTTCATCAGTTTGTAATATTCTTTATATTCCACAAATGAGTGAGATCATGTAGTATTTTTCTTTCACTGACTGGCTTATTTCACTTAGCATAATGCTCTCCAGTTCCATGCATGCTGTTGCAAATGGTAAGAATTCCTTCTTTTTTTACAGCAGCGTAGTATTCCATTGTATAGACTTTTGATGCAATCACATGCCCTCCTGTGCTTTATACAATGTGCCATTAGATACTGAGATCTGGAAATGGAGGCTCCCATAGACTCTGAGCCCATCAACTTCTGCAGTATCTCAACCTGCAGTATCTCTGTTTAGCTCCTCAGTAACGCTTCTCTATTGAGCTGTGTAGAATCATGTCCTTCATATGTGCAACTAAGTCTTTAGCCAAAGACTTAAGGAAACTCTCTATAGATATCTGGAGCTCTTCATTTCTACAGTTCCTACTCTCTGGTAACATACTCCACAAATCCATCCACCTCAGTAGCCCAAACTTGAATTTCTCCTTCTTAGCTTAATGAGTCTTCTGTGCTCTGCTTTGATACCACCTCTCTACACTAAGTCGGGAAGGGACCTTCAGGCAGCTCACCAGTTTTTCAACTTCTGAAAATAATTGCTTCATGTATTTTGCTCAGTTTTATAGTAATTTATGCACAGTGGGAGGGATAGTAGAAGTTATAATACACTGGTAGTGGAAATTATACACATTTTACTAATACTCAGTGGAAACTTTCTTATTCTCACCATTTCAGTAATAATATCTGTCTTACTGAATGGTATGCTTTGCCTTAATAGTACATTATATTTAGCTCCACTTATACAATCTAGACCAGATATTATTTTTACCACAATAATACTTTTATTCCTAATTCTTAAGTAGCTTTTATTTGTAGATTTTTCTGCAGAACTATTTAATATTGCCAGCTTCAGTTGCCTATAGCTGTGGTACATATTTGTATATTTTATGCTTTACCACTTTTTATCTAATTTAACTCTCGCAATATTTCACTAACTTTTAAAAACTGCATTTGAATGTTTCACAATGCAGATTATCTTAACTAGGCTATCCTGGCAATAATTGTAGCCTAATATCTTTTAAGTATTTTCCCTCTGATAGAGTAAGTTTTCAAAGCTCTTGTATGTAGTTTGAGCTCATACAGAAACATTAACACCAATGTTTGACTTTCTAATTTAGAGATTATTTGTTGAGTTTTCATGGGGATTGTGACTTATATTAGAAGGTTAGGGCACATGAAACATAGATCATTTAAATTATTTAAATCAATTGCAGGTTCTTCTCTATAATTTTAACCTCTCTTCATCTAAAAACTTTAAAATAATAAATCTTCTGGAAATTATTAGAATGGATTGATTTCAGAATCATTTTCTTTCTCTCCATCATTCACCACTTGGTAAATGTCCAAGTGAGAAATGGGATAAATAACAGTGGAAAGACAAAGAAGTAGAAATTTCAGGCTTCTTATTCATAAATACTTGAGATTTATTCCTGGGTATTTGAGTTTCTATCTTTTATGCAACAAATCTGATACAGTGGAAATTAAGCTTATCTGGGAATTGAGGATTGACACTAACTGTAATTTTAGTCCAATGACTTCCCTATTGTGGGGGTACATTTTTTTAAATTTATGAAATAAAAGATATTGAATCAGATGGTATTTAAGCTCACTTTTGACTCTTTTAACTTTCTGAAAGGATCCAAATAAAAAACCAAACATTAAAATGGCATCTAATGTTTAGGACTTACCCTAAACCTTTATTTTTGAAAAGTGAAAGAATCTGTAAGCTCTACAGGAAATATTCAGGGTGGCACATAAAAACCATCCAAAATAAATACTTTCAAAGAGACTTTTAATGAAAGTAGAGCAAGAGGGCAACATTGGCCAATGCCATCTGGTCACTGACTTGATTTCTGAACACAGTTTGGGTAACTGATACTCCCTTAGGAATAGAAAACTCACTGAAGGTAGAGATAGGGATCACAAGGTACAGAAGCTAAAAACAACTTGGGAATGAAAACTAGTGGATCTGAAACAATATATACAGTTAAATACTTTTTCTTTAAGGTTTAATTTGTAACATTTAGAAACTATTTGTTGACTACTCTTTTATTTAAAAGCTAGCTCACTGAGTGTACCATCTGGCCGCTGGATTGGCTGGAGGGTGTCACTTTTTTGTCAAAAACTCAGATGTTGCCTGAGTTGATTGGTTTTATTTTTTCTGACCATACTCCCATGTCAGTTACAGAGCCAGCACCGATACAGTTCTGTCTAGCAGCGTTTGCCACTAAACACCGGTGGGCGAGCACCTAGAAAATGCTATTTTTATTAGCTCCTAATTTAAAAATAGGAAATGATTGTTTTAAGTAGAACAACTACTAAATTATAAATTGAGCTGCTTATCTGATCCAACTCTCATTCTTCAAGCATTTCTGTTATTGGTGTTTTATATACACACACGTACACACACATCTTGAGATGTAGTCACAGAGTGCTCCTAAGTACTACAGCGGAATACCTCAATTACATGGTTACTGCATTTATGGATTGTTTAGACCTCTGGCCTCAGTGTTGTTTTCCTCTTTATTGATCATGTGGAAGATAAGGTGGTGGTTCCCATTGGAGTCTGGCTAGAAGGGAAGATGTGGGGATGAAGGAAGCAGATTTTGTTTTGAGGATATCTTCATTAGGAAAGTGGCTTGAGATGGACAGATCTGTGACCTCCCATTTCTCCTTTTTTTGTGCCATGAAAAACAAAGCTTAATCCTTGAAAATTGTAGATAATGTGGCAGTCTCACTGTTCTCACAATCTTCAGCTCAATGGCTACGTTCTCCATGAAACTTCATTAATACTGTTTATTTTTGTTGAAATCTGACATGAGTGATTTTATCTCCATATTCTCAGATTGTACATGCATGCATTTGTTGGATGCTTCTGTGGTTAATTGGTTGCAAGCCGTTTTGCACTTAGTAGTCTCTTTTCATCTGGCTGAACCTGAAAACCACCGACAGCTTTGGAGAGCCACAGAATTGTCTGAAAGGAATAAATTGGAATGTTGTGAGACTCTCTCTTTAGTTCACAGGGTGCTGGAGAGGCGTTGCCTTCTTGGGTTCAGGACATAAGATGGTGTGCACTGTACAAAGAAAGATAGTCACCATCTAGACCTGCTGCTGCTTCTAGTCCCCCAACTACAAGGTGCTTTGCAGGGGAGAAAAGGAGAAAACAACTTTTAAAATCACGTGAAAGGAACAGATTATTAATATTGTGTAAGTAGTTGTAATATCTTAGATAGGGTTTTGCAATTTTCAAAGCCCTTTCACTCACAAGTTGATGGAAGCACATATTTTATTGCACGTAACTTTTTTTCATGGTGACTGGAGTGGAGCTGGATACTCTTAAACCATCCGCCTGGCTCTCACAGGGAGCAGCTACATTTTTGCAGAAGTGGCAGCCATGCAGAAGGTCCTGCCTGTCCTTTGATATCTCCAGTTCATTTTTTCTCAGGCCAAGGAAACATCTCTCCACCAGCCTGTCTGGGCTCCCTCTGAAGATCAGTTTGATCAAAATTCAACTGAAGTCCCCTGTGAACCCGAGAGAGCTCTGGAAGGGCTGGAGCGGGAGCCCGCAAACCCTCTGCACCTCAGAGCACAGATGTAGGGCTCCAGAGAAGCGTTCCCTCTCCCGTCATTCGCTGGGCCCGTCCGTGGGTGTCAGTCACAACCTTGGCCTTGGTTGCAGGTTGTTTTTCCTGAGACCTGAGGACTTAGCAGTTTGTTTACAGGCGCGTGGTTCCACAAGTAGCTGCACTTATTAGAGAAAAGCCTCTCAAATTATAACCAGAGTAGTGGCCCGGTGCACGAAATTTGTGCACATTAAAAGGGGATTAATTAGAGGAAATAATTTAATATTGCTATTTGCTCTTTCTCTATAATAGAAGTGTCAGAGATGAAAGAAAATTAGTAAAATGTATATGAAAACATTCCTCCTGTCAGAGTCTGGGGCACACCATGGGACCCAGAGTCAAGAACCCACCCACCCACATGCACCTCAAAATCGCGTGAGACCCAGACCCGGCCGCCCCCCCACCTCACTGGGATAGATCCAGACCTGGCTAGTCCCACCTTTGTTAAGCCCCGCCGGGCAGGGAACATAGCCTCAGGTCCTCTGGCCCAGTGCCAGGATGGGGGACGTGGCCTGAGGTCCCCCAGCCCAGACCAGGGTGGGGGGCATGCCTTGAGGTCCCCCATCAAGCCCCACCAGGTGTGGGACATGGCCTGAGATCCCCTGTCAAGCCTCGCTGGGTGGGGGGCATGGCCTTAGGTCCCCCGTCAAGCCTCGCCAGGCGGGGGGTGTGGGTGCGCAGCCTCAGGTCCCCTGGCCCGGCACCGGGAGGGTGGAACAGCCTCAGGTACCCTGTCAAGCCCCATCAGTATGGGGGTACAGCCTTAGGTCCCCCCTGGGCGGGGGGCGCGGCCTGAGTTCCCCCGACCCAGCACTGGGGGTGCACCTTGAGGTCGCCTGTCAAGCCCCACCAGGCAGGGGAACGCAGCCTCAGGTCCCCTGGCCCGGTGCTGGGGCGGGGGGTGCAGCCTGAGGTCCCCTGGCCTGGTGCCGGGGTGGGGGGTGCAGCCTAAAGTCCCCTGTCAAGCCCCACCTGGTGGGGGGCATGGCCTGAGGTCCCCTAGCCCAGCACCAGGACGGGAAGTGCACCTTGAGGTCCCTTGTCAAGACCCACAGGGGCAGGGGAGGGTGTAGCCTCAGGTCCCTGCTGATTGCTTGTTAAGACTCCTTATGGGAACTTGGCCTCAGCTGTGGGTGCAGCCATCTTTGTGATGGAGTGATGGTTAATTAGCATATTCCCTCTTTATTAGATAGGATTTCTCAATCCAGAGGTGCCTCATCCTGAGAAAGAAAAGTAAATATCTTCTGCATAACATTAATCACCATTGTGTTTCATTAACAGCTCTATTTCCACTAGATTGTAGGTTCCATAAAGATAGAATCTGTGTTTCTTGTGTTTGGCCCTCTTTTTTTGTTTTGTTTGTTTTAAAATGAGATTTTACTTTTCATATAAACAGAGGTCCAGAGTCAGGCTATTCCTGGGTTGGTCATTAAAAACTCAGAGGCTTTACCACTTTCTACTCTGCTATGTCCAGGTATCAACAAGGTGCGTGTGATTTGGTTGGTTGCCTGAATTATAAGTGTAAAATTTAAAGTTGGCCTGGGTCTTTACGAGCCCGTGGGCTGAGGTAGAAGCATAACAAGTGTGATGTCCCCAGGGCTCCCTAGCCCCCAGCCATTGCCGTCTCCTTCTCTTCCCCCCACCTCCCTGCCATGCCCACCAGACACCCACCAGTGCTCTGGCCTCAGTTTCCTTCCCATTCTTGAGGAGAATTAAGTGCATTCTTTCCTGTTAGGCTGTTAATCATACTGTTGTCAAAATACCTTTTTCCATTTTTCTTCCACTTAACCTGTTGTGTCCATGACCTTTATTGCCTGTCCTTGCCCTATACTTTAATAAAGGGAGCCATAAAATTTATCTTCCCATGGCATTCAAATGACCAGATATAAATATACTAGAGGCCTGGTGCACAAATTTGTGCATGGGTGGGGTCCCTCAGCCTGGCCAGCGATCAGGGCCAGTTGGGGGGGGGTGGGGGCTGGCCAGCCAAGGGGACGGACCGTGGGAGGTTGGCCCCAGCAGCAAGCTAATCAATGGCCGATTGCTCGAGGAATCGGGCTCCCTCCTCCCTCCTGTCTGGGTCTGGGGTGAGAGTGAACCAGATTCGGGTCTGTCAGGGCCCCAGCAGCAAGGTCTGGGTCAGTGTGCGTCATAGCTACTGGCCTGTTGTCCAGTTGTTCCAGTTGTTTGGTCCTAACAGTGACTTAGGCATATATATATATGTATTCCAGGCCAGTAATAAGGCTTCACCATTTAGTGAGAGAACTAAGATGAACATCTCAGAGTCCCCAGTGAGCAGGCCTTCTGGATTCTAGTGTAGCCTTCTCACCGGTGTTTAGCATCTTCTGAGATGGTGCCCAGGCATCCAGAAGTTAGGAATGGAAGCAATGAGAAGATGTGTAACAGTCTGTCTCTCACAAGAGCAGGTTTTACAGGGGAACACACATTCATCTCATGTTGTCATTACCTTCTCAGCCCTAAGAGGTTTTTATCCTTCCTGTAAATGGGGCTATTGGGGGCAGGAGGCCATGCCTTTTCTGATGAAATCATGCTTCCCCATACTGGCCTGGTTGTAGGACCTCTTCATGCTGAAACCTTAGGTTTTGCGTAAACTTGTTAATCCTGAAGTTACCAAAGTTAAGCCCAAATAGGGGAACTTGGACTGCAAACTAGGGCAAGTAGTTCCCAAAGGCTGACCATAGTCCTTTCTTGCTTTTACCTGGCATAAAAGTCCTTGTCAGTGGAAATGACCCTTTTAGTTTTTATGCTTTTAAACTTCTCACCAGCAGTGCAATGGACACTAAGTCACAATCTTATGACGTTACTGCTATACCAGTCTTAGTGATTTAGGACGGTAGGGGAGGTAATAGCCTATTCTTCTGTACCAAACATTGGGAAACCTGGTAGGCCTCAAAAGATTTTTTTTTTTTTAGAGATTGAATCTGTCACACAGCGCTATAAACATGTTACACATATAAGTATTGTAGAAAAGGAACTATTGTGTTATGCTCACTTCATTCTGGTTTTCAGTGATTAGTCTTCCATTATAATGTGAGATTTCAGGGGAATGTGTGATTTTTTCCCTTTTAAAACCATTACCAAATTCAGAAGTTTTGCAGTTTTGTGTGTATATACCATGTATATATTTTATCTCCCTATCTCTTTCTTGCCACTGCAGTTCTGTGGTTGCTATGGAGAAGGTTACGATAAGAAATTATATCATAAGGTTAGAAGTTCTTCCTGCATCGGGGACAAAAATAACAATTCCCCTCATCTCTCTGCGAACTGCCTTCCTGCGTTCATCTTCAGTACCACACTGCCTGCTGCTGAGGCGAGGGTGGCTCGATGCTCTATTTTAAAAATTACACAGAGAAGCCAATTCTTCTTTTTTACTTTTCAGCTTTATCATTTTACTGTGGCACAGAATGGAAGGAAAGATAGGCACACTAGATTGAATAGTCAACTCAGGACATTTCTGTTTTGTATGAGTGATTCCTCCCCCCTCCCCATTTTATTTGTGTGTTTAATTTTTATTCCTTATTTGCTGATAAGATGGAGGAAGAGCTTAGGGAAAGGACCTGATGTAGAACAGTTGGGATTTGGTTAATCTGCTTAGAAATAACATTAATCGGTGTATCAGATGCTGTCAACAAACAATACAGGGCCTTCTAGCCCATTACCTTCCCCAGTTTTTTCTTGCTTATTCTTCCTGTACTGTCTTTGGTTTCACTGAGATTTATGTTTTCATGTCCTGTCAGTTATTTGTTTTCTAATGTTTCTTTTATATTTTTACTTTACATTAAATGAATTTCACTCCTGCTTTGTCAAGGGAAAGTATCCAGTCTTTTGGCTTTTTACTCGGGGAGTGGAGGATATAGATATGTAATATCACATATACCAAAGGAGGTTTTCTCTTAAGCATAGCTTATATGAGTCTAGGTGAATCCATACCTACTGCTTCTATCTGTTTCTTTTAAAAAAAAAATTTTTTTTTGTTGTTATTGATTTCAGAGAGAGGAAGGGAGAGGGAGAAAGAGAGATAGAAACATCAATGATGAGAGAGAATCATCAATTCACTGCCTCCTGCACGCCCCCTTCTGGGGATCAAGCCCGCAACCCAGGCACATGCGCTGACCTGGAATTGGACCTTGACCTCCTGGTTCATGGGTCTGTGCTCAACCACTGAGCCACACCAGTCAGGCCTTTATCTGTTTCTTACTGCTTGTTACTACTTTGTGTGTTTTTTTTCTTGAAATCAGATTCAATCACTATTTATTAAGAATTTCCTTATGTCAGGTACTTTAATGTTTGCTTCTTCAAAGTGATCTCATGAGGTGTAGATATTCTTATCCCTTTTCTTAAAAATGCAGAACCCCCCCCACAGTGCTCGAAGAGTTTAAGGTTCCATGGCTGTTGTCACATTTTAAGTCCTGCACTCTTCGCTATTGCCAGGAGGCTGTGTGGAGTAGGAAGGCCCTGCAGTCAGACTAGACGTAGGTTTGAATCCCAGTTCTATCTGGGAACATTATTTAATATCTCCGGGCTTGGTTGTCCTCATGTGTAAAATGTGATTAATAGTCATATCACCTTCCAGTCTTGTTTGTTACTAAATTTATGTAAAGTGCTTAGAACAGTATTTCACACTTAAGTTCTTGATGAATATCATCAAATACATATTGGATATTTACTGTATTATGGTTATTGGACATTTACTGTATTGGGATCTGGGCACATGATTCTACTTAGAATCTGGTGAGAAAGACGTACTCTAAGAGAATCTAAAATGTTATGACAGTTTCAAGGCAGTATGAGGTGCTATGGAAGTGTTTAAAGTGGAAAGAAATGTAACCTGTTCTGGGGGTCAGGAAAATTTTGAGATATGGAGAGGTAGGAATTAGAAGGATCATTTGTGTGTTGGGGGAAGGCAGGGGCAGGGGAGGGTATTTCAAGCTAGGGAACGAGGCCATACGAATCCAGGAGAGCCCGGTGTACTCCTGGACCTGGAACATCCACTGTGGACAAAGGTCTGTAAGACTGGCCGGAAAGACAGGTGAACTCTAGATTACACAGGGCGTTGAGGGCCGTGGGAAGTCCTCGGACACCTTCTACAGTACATAATCATGTTGCCATATAACTTTTCCCATCATTCTTAGATTTCTAAGAGCTTCTAACAGGATAGATAAACTCCCTATTTCCACATTTCGGATCTCTTATTTTGTTCAGGTTGTATACACTGAAGAATGCTTTAAACTAGCTAAATGTTAAACCAGTACTGCCACAAACATATCCAAAAAGATCAAGAAATATTTAAGAATAATGTCGTTGGTGAATAAGAATAAAATATTTCAGCCCTAACTGGTTTGGCTCAGTGGATAGAGCGTCGGCCTGCGGACTGAAGGGTCCCGGGTTCGATTCCGGTCAAGGGCATGTACCTGGGTTGCGGGCACATCCCCAGTAGGGGGCGTGCAGGAGGCAGCTGATCGATGTCTCTCTCTCATCGATGTTTCTAACTCTCTATCCCTCTCTCTTCCTCTCTGTAAAAAATCAATAAAATATATTAAAAAAAAAAGAATAAAATATTTCAGTTGAGCCATTGCTTAGAATTTAATTGATTTCAGAATATTACATCCTTCCTGATGGTTTCAGATGGCTTTATTTGTTCATAAATAACTCTGCTTGTTGATTTAGCCACTGTTATCATATGAATGCTTCATTAGACAAATGGAGCTTGCTCATTACTGCCAAGTGGGGCTGTATTCCACCACGTGGTGAAGCTGAGAGAACATGGCTGTATTTAACAGTAAAGGCCATTTATCTGGCCTTTGGCCATCTGGAGACTCGAGTTAGTCTTTCCTAATATGTCTTCAATCTGCTAACCAGACTGATACTGGCATTGAGCTACAGTGTGGCAATGTCAGAAAGGCCTACCAAAATATAAAGTCCTCTGTGGTTTTTCTAGAAAACAAAGCAAAACTAAGCCAGGAAAGAAAAATACATTCTTCCCACCCTAGTCATTGTCCAGATTAAAAACCTAGATTTTTTTATAAGTTCTTTAGAAAGCTAAACAGCAAAGAATTTTGATTTTTCTCCCCCTGAAAAGGGCCAGTCACAAGTTTGGATTTGGATAGAGGGTTACCCTTATAACAAGAGGCAGTGCTTCCAGGGGTGGGCAAACTTTTTGACTCGAGGGCCACAATTGGTTCTTAAACTGGACCGGAGGGCCGGAACAAAAGCATGGATGGAGTGTTTGTGTGAACTAATATAAATTCAAAGTAAAGGAGCAGAGGGGAGAGCAAGAGAACCCTCCGCTCTTTCAGCTCCGCGGGCCGGATAGAACAGCCGAATGGTCCGGATCCGGCCCGCGGGCCGTAGTTTGCCCACGGCTGGCTTAGACTGAAAAACTAGCCCATGGACGGTCAGTTTTCTCTCCCCAGGCCTAGCCCTGTCTCTAAACTGATATCTGAAATGGGGAAGCACAGATATAGTCAAAAGAGTAATTCTTGGGACGGAGCCATTAAGATATATTTTAAAATTACACTTAACCTTTCTAGGACCACAAAGGTTTGCAAGAAATGTCTATTCATCTATTATCTTTAAATCATGTGAAATACAAATCTGAGATTCTCTTCTTACCAGTGTGGCAGGAAATGTAATACCAACTATTATTCAGGCCTCTTCCTGTACCCTGCAAGATCTCTTACAGAGCCAAAATACTGGGGGACTCCTTGGGTCACTAACATTCCTTACGTTTACTGCAGGGTCCTTTGGAGTCTTGCTCTGCAGTTTCTGTGCCTCCTGGAGCCCCGGGAACCTTGTCCCCACAGAGCCCCGTGTCCAAGGGCAGCCATCCTCTGAGTAGCTGCTGTTTCCCTTGGCCTCTAAGGAAAGTAGAGCATGGGTCCCCTCTTCTCCAGGAACTTGGCCAACATCCATGCTCTTCCCAGTAGCCTTTTTCTTCTTTCTCATGTTCAAAGGCAGCCCCTCCCACCTCCTCTTCCTCAGTACAGTCTCCTCAGTGAGCACTGGCTTTCACAGGGACAGGAAGCGTGTCCGTCTTCAGTAGTTTCAGCTTTCAAAACCTTGCAAAGGCCGATGAGGTAAGGAAATACAGAGGGCTTCACAAAGACAGGCTTAAACGAGGTGAAGGAGAAGAGAGAGAAAGAGAAACAACTTGTGCTGTTTTCCGGCTTGCTGTTGTCAACATGTGTCCTATACATGTCTGGCCATCATATATTGAATACTATTTCTACATTTAGAGAAATTTCCACATTATGAGTCCACCTCCCCAGTGTCAGAAGTGAGAACACAAATTTCCAGCCTCTTCTGCAACTAGGATTTTGACTCTCCAGTCAGGAGCACGCTGGTGAGACCATGATGTGGGTGAGAACAGTGGGAGATGTGGGCTCTGTGCTGAGCTTGAGAGAGAGCTGGCATCAGTAGTAGTTTAAGTAAGGCTATGGCATTTGAGCTTTGGTGGCAAGGGACAGTTGCAGCAACTTTCTCAGCAAGCCACTTCTACAGCCTTTAAAAAAAAAAAAAATACCCAGTGGTGGTTCCACTTCTAGGAATATGTCATAAGAAACCCGAAACACCAGTCAGAAGACTATATGCACCCCTGTGTTCATAGAAGCACGATTTGCCATAGCTAAGATCTGGAAACAGCCCAAGTGCCCATCAGTAGATGAGTGAATAAAAAAGCTGTGGTACATCTACACAATGGGATATTATGCAGCTGTAAAAAAAAAAGGATCTTTTACTCTTTGAGACAGCATGGAGGAACTTGGAGAGTATTATGCTAAGCAAAATAAGCCAGTCAGAAAAAGACAAGTATTACATGATCTCACTCATATGTGGAATGTAATGAACAAAATAAACTGATAAACAAAATAAATCCAGAGAAATAGAAGCGTGGATCACTTCTACAGCTTTGTTTTGGATGTTTTCCTAGAACTTTTAGCCTTAAGCTTGTTTCTCTAGCTAATGTAGTGATTCTGTGAGCTTTCCAACATCCTTTTTTTACATTAAAAATATTTATTGAGGCATAATTTGCATACAATAAAATCCCCATATAGTTTGTTAAGTTTTGAAAAATATTTACAGTCTTCTAGTCACCACCACAGTACGTTGACATGGTATTTTATATTGATTTAAAATATTGAATGAATCTTGCATTCCTGGGATAAACATCCCTTTTATCATGATTAATTATATTATTGCTGGATTCAATTTGGTAATAATACTTTGATAAGGACTTTTGTGTCTGTGTTTATAATGGATATTTGTCTGCAATTTTCTATGCATGTATTGTCTTTGTTGGATTTTGGCATTAGGGTAATGCTGGTCTCATAAAATGAGTTGGGGAGTATTCTCTCTTTTTTTCTGGAAGAGTTTATGTATAGAACTAGAGACCTGGTGCATGAATTCATGCACGGGCAGGATCCCGAGGGGGTTTGGGGCGGGGGGCAGGACATGATCAGCCCTCTGGGCAGGTGGTGGGATGCCCTTGCTGGTCCGGGATCTGGATCCATCCTGCTGACATTCGTGCCAGTTGTCAGCCACCTGGCAGGCGCTTTTATATTGTTTCTTCCTTGCGGAGCATCTAGGGAGGGGAATTGGCTGTGGTGCCTGAGGCCAACTTCCAGGAGGCTGGTGGTGCTGTCGGGATTGTGCCAGCAGCACTGTGCCTGGCCTGTTCTCCAGAAATTGGACCTACAGGACTACTGAGGGAGTGAGTGGCTGTGGGAGTGCACTGACCACCAGGGGGCAGTCTGCCCTCTGGTGGTTATTGCGCATCATAGCGACTCATTCACTGGTCATTCCGGTCAATCGGTCGTAATGGTCGCTTAGGCTTTTATATATATTCTAGAGGCCTAGTGTATGAAATTCATGCACTGGGGGGGTGTCCCTCAGCCCAGCCTGCCCCCTCTCACAGACTGGGAGCCCTCAGGGGATGTCCTATTGACGGCTTAGGCCCGGGCCTAAGCCGCAGTCTGGCCTCCCTCTATGGGAGGTGACTGGGCTGATCAGTGGAAGGCGCCAGCCCCATCACCCCACTGCTGCTGCTGCCACTGCTGGCTGCCGCAGCCGCCAAGGTGTTTTCATCAACACGGACTCCAGTCCCTTCACCACAAAAAAATGACAACTTTCTTTAGTCATTTTCAAGATATGTATTTCACAGGATATGACATTTCTTTCTTTTTTTTATCCTCACCTGAGGATATGTTTCCATTGATTTTTAGAGAGCTTGGAAGAGAGAGGGAAAGACAGAGAGAAACATCAATGTGAGAGGGACACTTCGATTGGTTGCCTCTTGCATGAGCCCTGACCTGGGCCCCAGCCAGGGAGGAGCCTGCAACCTAGGTACATGCCCTTGATCAGAATCGAACCTGGACCCTGCAGTCGGCAGGCCGAGGCTCTATCCACTGAGCCAAACCGGCTAGGGCAGGATATGACATTTCTTAGCCCCTCCAGCAGTGGACCTTAGTTTTTTCCTCCAGGAGTGAGGTGGAAAAACCCTAGATCACCTTCTTGGATTCTTATTACCCAAGTTACCAAGAACACTGTGAGTGGTGGCGTACAGGGAGCTTAGCCAATGAGCAGTCAGAAAAGGTGTTTCCTCTGCAGATTACGCGCAGAGGCCGCCCTGTGTTGTGTCAGCTGGGCTTGGGGCATTCTCTGAGCCGTGTGGCGGCCGCCGGGAGCACACCCCCAGCCCTATGTTGTGTCCGCTGGGCTGGGGGTGTGCTGCCTGCCCAGATGCCCTCCCTCCCTCTGCAGCCGGGGCGCAGGATGCTATGTGCGCCGCCATCTTTGTGACGGAGTGCTGGTTAATTTGCATATTACCTTTTTATTAGATTAGATAGATTGTTTTTGTGTGTTTTCTTTTACCATTAAATGTTTGTCAGAGTTCACCAAAAAGCTATTTGGACTTGGGATTACCTTGGTGGGAGAATTTTGAAATGCAAATTACATTCATTTCTTTAACGGACATTGGGCTATTCAAGTTATCTATATCTTTTAGAGGGAGCTTTGGTACCTTGTCTTTCAAATATATTAGCATAAAGCTATTTATAATATCCACTTAGTATTCTTTCAGTATCTTTAGAATCTGTAGTTATGTCCCCCTTTTCATACCTGTGTCTTCTCTTATATATTATCCATCAGTTTGGTTAGGCATTTATCAAGTTCATTGACGTTTTCATAGAAGCAGCTTTTGATTTCATTGGCTTACTCTAATTTTTATGTCTTCATTTTCATTAAATTCTACTCTTTTTTTTTTTTACTTGCTTTTGATTTAATTTGCTTTTCTTTTTCTCATTTCTTAAGGTGGATGCTTATTTAGGTTGTTGATTATAAAGCTTTCTTCTTTTTATAATGTGAGCATTTAGATGTCAATTTTTCCCTAAGTAGTACTTCGTTGCTTTCCATAAATTTTGATATGTTGTGTTTTCATTTTCATGCAATTCAACAAATTTTCTGATTTTCCTTGTAATTTCACCTTTGACTCGTGAATTACATATTTTTTCAATTCTAGTATCATTTTTTTTGTCCTAGTATCTGGATACAATTAAAGGTAGCAAACTGCTCAATACTATTTAAGCCTCATTTTAGGTTCTTTAAACTAAGTATTTGTAAGTACGAGAATCCATATTCCAATAACTGGGAAACAACCCATGATTTATTTAGAAGTGCATTTTTAGAAATATTTTATTATTTCTTAGATTTCTTTTTGTTATTGGCTCTAATTTAATTCACATTATTTGTATGATTTTAATTCTTTTTAATTTGTTAAAGTTTATTTTGTATCTCAGAATATGGTCTACTTTGGTGAATATTCCATGTACACTAGAAAATAATGTGTATTTCATGATGCTGGGTAGAGTGTTCTAAAAATTGGAGTTATGTTAAGTTCACTGGTTAGTTCATAAGTTCATTATTTAGGTTTTCTATATTTTTACTGATTTTTTAAAAACTGATTTTTATCTGTTTGTTTTATGGATTTGTTATATGTCATTGTTAATGACAAAAGAGTGTTCCAATCTCTAATTATGAAACTGTCATTATAAACTGCAAGTGGTTTTTTTTTTCCTTTTTCTTATTTCAGTTTATCAGTTTTTGCTTCATATACTCTGAAGCTTGGTTGTTAGGTACACACACAGAACTATTATACTCATGATGAATTGACCCCTTTATCATTATTTAATGCCTCTCTTTATTCCTATTTTAGTGACCTAGCTCTTCTTTCTTCACATGTTGCTGCTTTTTCAAATGACCCGCAAGAGGGAAGGTCTTATTATATTTGCTGGGCATCATTGTATTTGGTGTATCTTTTGACAAGGACCTTATGATGGTCATCTTATAAGCAACTGTCCAGATTATAGGTGACTGTTTTGGTCCAGTTGTGATTCCTGGGACAATCACTTGTAGCCGGTGTGTGAATGAGATTCTGTGTCACAAACCATGGTGACCTGTGTTTAGGGAACTGCTTTATTCTGTTTTCCCTGCAGGGAATTGTGGCTGTGGTGGTAATCATAACGTCATGTCCATCATAACATTGCAAAACCGATTCTGCCTTTGTGGCTTTCTTCTATAAACAGTTAATTATAGTCCCATTATTCACTGAATTTTCCAAAAGGATTTGCAAACACAAATGCCTACAGGAGTCAGGCAGGTGTAAATTGGGCTATATGGTAGAATAATAAGAAATGGTGGGGATGGTGGGGAGGTGGAGAGCTCATGCTTTGTCTGTGGGGCAGCATGAATAATTTGCCATATAAAATGCAGGCCCAATGATACCAACTCTAAAGATAAGCTGGCCATCAAGAGTTTTGTGTTGTTTTATTATAAGCAATTCAAACTATTAAAAACTTGAGAGGGTCATGTAATATAGGACAAGCAAAATATAGCCAGACCATGGTCAACCCTGTAAGGGACTTTCTCATTGTACTAGAACACCTATTCTTGAACCCAGATATGAACTCAGGAGAGGGCTATAATAATAGGAGACTTGCTGAAGAGGATTCTAATCACATTCAAATCAATTGTCAGGTGCTATTGCTGAGTCAGTGTTACCCACATACTGGGGATGAAGGGGCCCAGTAGGCAGATATATATGCTTTCTGACCATTTGAAAAGTGACAAAGGGAAGTGTTAATGTAGAATATGGACATTGGTTCAGGACAAGGCTTCATGCTTTCCTCTGTACTTTATTGCATCTCTGGACTGCTCTTTGGAACTACACCTGAGGAAATAACTTCTATACTCTAGTACCCTGGCATGCTGTTTGCCCTTGGTATGCTTCCTGAGGAATGTTTAGGTTGAAGAGGAAAAGTCAGTGAGAAGGCACTGCAATGGCATCTAAAGGGGGACTATAATACCATGGAAAAGTAATGTTCTAATACCATGGGGCATGTATGAGTGTCCATTGCTTCAGCCAGAAGACAATAATATATAATTTTATGGTAGCCTATTTTTGTATAGCAACAATAAAGTACATTGTTCAATATGGCATAAAATGAAGTCTAGATGTGGCTATGATCCTATACATTGATTAATGTACTTGACCAGTGCATAATAAAGCCATCTACATTGATCAAATTAACGAGATATTTACTCTTCACTTAGTTTAGTACTGTGTTGATGACCAAAGCATACTTTAATGTCCTTTAACATAAACATTATTTTTAACACACTTTGTATATATTTTTAAAATTCTTTATCGTTTAAAGTACCATATTACATATAGTATTATATATATCTCCTTTTCCCCCATTGACCTCTCCCTGCCCCCTACACCCCCCAGCACATGCCCTCATCCCCCTAGTGTCTCTGTCCATTGGTTATGCTTATATGCATGCATACAAGTCCTTTGGTTGATCTTTTACTACCCCCCCCCCCTCCCCTGCTTTCCCTTTGAAGTTTGATGGTCTGTTCAATGCTTCTCTGTTTCTGGATCTATTTTTGTTCATCAGTTTATGTTCTTTATATTCCACAAATAAGTGAGAGCATGTGATATTTTCCTTTCTCTGATTTGCTTATTTGGCTTAGCATAATGCTCTCCAGGTCCATCCATGCGGTTGCTAATGGTAAGAGTTCTTTCTTTTTTACAGCAGTGTAGTATTCCATTGTGTAGATGTACCACAAGATTGCAGTTTTTAAAATACAATGATATAATACAAATTATAAAGATAGATTATTTTATCTAATTAAAATTTGGTTAAAGTATGAAGATAAAGTGATCTGTTTTAAAAATCACTACCATAGTAGAAACTTGGATAGTCTATAGTTTCCTTGAGAAAACAGGGAGTAGAGCATAGAATTTTTATGATTTGAAAAATATTTCAGTCTGATGGGACCACAAAACTGAATTTGAATAGGTTAAATGAATTGTAACATGTTTTTTTATATGTAAGAAACGTACTTATGAAGTCATAGGGAAATCATAAACGCCAATAAACATTTTGTGGCTGCTGATGTTAACATTTTGGGTAAAAAGACAACATAGATCTTCCCAAATGCCATCAGATCCTTTTGATGCTTTGCTGACTACATTCCCAGAGGGACGTGTTCTGTCAGTTGGGCTGATCCTGAAATATGAGCACACACGTTCTACAGATGTCAGCGAACACTCTACTTTGAAATCTCAGTTGGATTGCTTGGGCCAGTTCTCATTCTGAACTTTAGGTGTTCTGGCTCTGATCTGTAGGGGAGGTTTCTGTCCTTCTAGCATTATCACTGTAAAATATCCTCTGTTCTCTTGGTTATGTATGTAGTGTGTGGATGGTCCCTCTTAAGATTTTAAGAATTCTTTGCTGCCAGCTTATTTTCCTCTAACACAGTGGTTCTCAACCTTTCTAATGCCGCAACCCTTTAATACAGTTCCTCATGTTGTGGTGACCCCCAACCATAAAATTATTTTCGTTGCTACTTCATAACTGTAATTTTGCTACTGTTATGAATCGTAATGTAAATATCTGTGTTTTCCGATGGTCTTAGTCGACCTTGCTAGAGCCCTTGGTATGCTTCCTGAGGAAGTCGACCTTGCTAGAGCCTAAGACCATCGGAAAACACAGATATTTACATTACGATTCATAACAGTAGCAAAATTACAGTTATTAAGTAGCAACGAAAATAATTTTATGGTTGGGGGTCACCACAACATGAGGAACTGTATTAAAGGGTTGCGGCATTAGAAAGGTTGAGAGCCACTGCAACATTATCTCTTGGTCTGAGATAATTGTGAATTTCTTTCTGCTTTAAATCTTGGGAAATAAGGGCCTAAAAAAAGAGTACAGACAACTGTTATATATGATTTCAACTCCTCAGAGGAAACAAGGCTATGTGCTTATGTCTTTCATATTTACTTGCTAAGAATCATTCAGAATTCATGAGTCGACTTAATTTTTCTTGGGTGAAGTTACTAAGAAAAATGCTGCCAAATCAGCTTTTAAATTATGCATTTTACGTGTAAATATTGCAAATTGCAAGATATTTTCAATTACTTTTTAATCCGTTCTTTAGTATTAAAGTTTAAATTCTTGCATAGAATTTCAAATATGGAAATGCACTCTAAAAAGAAATAGGGCTTTTAGTTTTTTGTTTTTGTAAGCTAGAAAAAAAAAAACACACAAAAAACCTATGCATTTAAAATGTGAAAAACACCCATGTAATTCCTGCTTAGTCTTTCTAAGAAAGTTTTAATTATACTCAATTAAACCAGTATGTTAAATAGGAATGCTGAGACTCAATCACAAAGCAACTTCACTTTGTCTCCCATATGCCTTTAAATTTATTCAGAACCAATTATTTCCATAGAGGTAAACTTAAGCAGGTTACACAACTTTTTCTGATCACTCTCAGTTTTGAAATAGAGCAAAATAAGAAAATCTCAATTTATAAACAGAAATACATGTGTAGTTCTCAGAATGCCAGTGATCCACTCTCTAGGAATCCAGAGGTCTATCTCTAGCTTCCTTTTATTGGAAGGTTCATTAGCCATTTGGACAGAATCTCAGATGACCCTGCACCGGCTCTTTATTCAGGGAATGTAGGCCCTTTGGGTGGGAATGGTATGGGATTTATAGCACACCATAGGCACACCAGAGTTCTAATAAAAAATGCTCTCCATAAAGTCCCTTACAGATGTTTACTCCTGACCCAAGTATTCTCTGTGTAGTCCTAAAAGTTTTATAGCCATCAAAATTGTTTCATAGAGATTTCTGAAAGCTAAAGAGCAGAACAGCATTTTAAAAAAAGTTAACTATTTCTATCCATATGAGACTGAGGAGAGCAGATATATTTACAAATAAATTGAGTTTTTATTGCTCAGTGCCAGTTCTGTTGGTACAGAAATATCACTTCACCCAAATCATAATATCTATATATATAAAAGCCTAAGCGACTGCTGTGATGCACAGTGACCACCAGGGGGCACTCAATGCAGGAGCTTCCCCATGGTGGTCAGAGTGCTCCCACAGTGGGAATGCCACTCAGCTGATCGACCCATCCTGATGAGCCACCAGCCCAGTGACAGCCACTCACTTCCTCAGTAGTCCTGCGGTCCAATCTCTGGAGAACGGGCCAGGTACCGATGGACCAGTGCCGCCCTCATGATCCTAACAGTGCAGCCAGCCTCCTGGAAGTGTCAGAGGGATGGATCCGGATCCTGGGCCAGCAAGGGTGTCCCACTGCCCACCCAGAGGGCTGATCACATCCTGGTCCCAGCCCCCCTTGGGGACACCACCCTGCACAAATTCATGCACTGGGCCTCTAGTAGGTAATAATATCATTAGTTTTCTGAGTTATGGTATGTGGAAGACTTTGGTGTGGTAGAAAACCTATTTATTAGAAATCAGAAAATGCAGGTCCCAATCTTAAGACCTTTGCTCTCTTTGGACCCTAGTATTTTTATGTGGAAATTGAATTAGATCAGTTCAGCAGTGTGTATGTATTGAGTTTTTATTGAGTATTTACAGTAATGGAGCTCTTAATGCACTTTACACTAAGTGACAGTCTTAAATAATCACACTAATGAAAGTATGATTACGAGTTTGGATAGTGTTCAGAATGAAAGGAACAGTGTTTTGTGAGACCCAACCTACTTATCCTTCATATTAGCTCAAGCGTTACCTTCTCACGCTTGAGCTAATATGAAGGATAAGTAGGAGGTCACTAAGTAAAGGGATTGGGGTGAGGAACAGAGCAAATCAGACAAAAGGAAATAGAGGACAGAGCAGAGGCTCTGATTGAAGAAGTCAAGAGAAATTTAGTCTGTAAAATGGATCAGATTTGATCAAGGATTGGCTTTGGAAGGTGATGAGAGAGTGAAGGAATCAAGAAAGATTTCTGAATAAAAATTGAGAACCTAATGATTGGACCAGCCACTCACTAGTGTAGGGAACACTCGAAAGGAGCCAGATATATAGTGGATGCAGGCACAGAGGGGAAGATCAAGTTTCATCTTGAACAAGTTGACTTGAGGTGCCTTTAAGATAGCTACATAGAGATGTCTAGGAGGCAGTTGGATATAAGAAGAGAGGTTTGTGGTTAGAGAAGTTTGGAAGCCATTGTCATGTATATAAGAATTGGAGCCATGATAATGGATGAGTCTATAGAGAGAGTTTAGAATTAGAAGGCATTCATTTAGTAGCCAGGCAGAGAAGGGTGAAAAAGCAAAAGAGACAGACGTTTTCTGTGATATAGAAATAAAGCCAGAAGTAAATGATGCCACTGAAGCTAAGGGAAACATGTGTTTCAAGAAGGAGGGGGCACGGTCATTACTGTTCAATGCTCCTGAGAGTCCAGGAATGATCACAAGAGTCGTGAAGGCATCAGGAGGTCCCTGGGAAACCTAGGGAGAACTCTATTTAAGAAGAGGTAGTGGCAGGGGTGCATTGGAGACGGAATAGAGGAGTCTCTACGGAGAGAGTGAGTATAGACAACTCTTACGAAAAGATTAATGATGATATATCAGAAAGAGGACAGTCGCTGGAGAGGACTGTGGAGTGGAGGGAGGGAGGGTTTTTTTTTTAAAAAGTGGAAATACTTGAGGATGTTTAAATGCTACCAGGAAGGCTCCAGTGCAGTGGGAGAGGTTGAAGCTACATGAGAGGGAGCAGTCTCTGATAAGGGTGCTAAGGAGGCCTAGAGGATGGATTATAACATGTATGCCCAGATGAGAGGTTGGTCTTAGATGAGCTCCTTTAATCTAACAGGAGAGAGGAAGAAGAGGATGAGGCAGATCAAAGCTGATTTGTAGCTTTGGAAGCAGGAAGTTGAGAATAGGTTTCCATTTGATGGCTTTACATAAAAGTCCATACTAGTTTTATATTTTGTGATTGTATGTTATAGTAGTGACTGATTTCTGTGTGCTAGTTATGTGTGGTATAATGTATGGTCTGTATAGATAAATTTCTAGGATTTGAATCCAGGCCTTATTATTTCCTATGTGACCTTGAGCCATGTGTCCTTGAGCTGGTTTTGAATCTCTCTGGGCCTCAGTTTCTTCTGTAAAATGGGGATAAGATACATTATAGGACTAAATGTAGAAGTGTATGTATATGTTTATGTATAGTGCTTAAGTGGACTTGATATTTGGCCATTGTGGCCTAAATGTTAGCTTGCAATAGCCCAACTGTCATCATCAGCCATCAGCATCTGGTACTGCCCTTATCATTTCTTTTGGATGATGTGCTGGTAGTATTTAGCCCTGTTGAACAGATAAAGCAACAATCAGAGATTAAGTGATTTATTTGGAGCCACACAGCTAAATAGATGAAAGAGCCAGATTTCAAACCAGATCTGTCCAGCTACAGACCTATACTTTTACAAGTTCTGAAAGCAGCTTATGTAGAATATTTCTTCTGTAGTTCTCTTGATACTTATAAGTTCAGGATTAACCTTACATAAAGATGTGAAGTTGATGCAGCTGAAGTCGGTCTTTCATAGCTTCTCCCCCACCCCCCACTGCCCCCCAGAGGCTTGCTTTCCACCAGCAGACTTGTTCTGCTTTCCCCTGCTCCCACTCCTGTCCTGCAAAGCTACTATTCCTTTTCTGAAATCCTTCCATATTATGGTAGTTTTCCCCATCTACATCTTTCTCATTCATTATTAGTTTACTAGAGGCCCGGTGCACTAAATTTGTACACAAGGGGTCGGGGTCCCTGTACCCTTTCCTGCACCCTCTCGCAATCTGGGACCCCTCGGGGGATGTCCGACTGCCGGGGGATGTCCTAAATCAGCAGTCGGACGTCCCTGTCGCAATCCGGGACTGCTGGCTCCTAACCACTCAACTTCCTGCCTGCCTGATCGCCCCTAACCCCTCTGCTTGCCTGCCTGATCGCCCCAACCACTCTGTCTGCCTGCCTGATCGCCCCTAACCACTCGCCTGCCTGCCTGATCACCCCTAACTGCTCGCCTGCCTGCCTGATTGCCCCTAACCGCTCTGCCTCAGCCCCTGCCGCCGTGGCTTCGTCCGGAAGGACTCCAGAATGACATCTGGAAGGTCATTCGGCTGTCCAGTCTAATTAGCATATTACACTTTTATTATAGACTAGAAGCCTGATGCACGAAGATTCGTGCCAGAATGGGCCTTCCTTTCCCTGGCTGCCGGCACCACCTTCGCTCTGGCTGGAGCCGCCTTTCTGCTCTGGCCTGGAGCCACCTTTCCGCCTTCCCATGCTGCCCAGAGGCCCGGAGCGGCTGGGGGCGTTCTGCACCACCCTGGCCGCTGGGTGCCTGCATATGCAAATTAACCTGCCATCTTTGGTGGGTTAATTTGCATACTCCTGATTGGCTGGTGGGTGTCATGAAGGTATGGTCAATTAGCATGTTACTCTTTTATTAGGTAGATATTGGCCATATATATATATTTTTTTTTGGAACGCAGTGCTTTTTATTTACAAAAGAAAAGTAATACAGTAAAGGTCTGTAGCTAATCAGCTTGGAGACATGGATTAGGAATCTGGGGCCAGGGAAAGGTAGTCTGCTGAGAGAGGGGGGCTCTGGCTTTAAGGGAGCTGCAGAGTCCCAGCCTCTAGGGGTTCCTGAGGGCCAGCCCCATACCCTCTCCCCCGCCCCACCCCAGCAAAGGCTCAGATCAATGGGCTGTCAGTTGGGTCTCTCGCTACCCACTCTGGTTTTTCCAGGAGCCCAAGTTCCCAGCTCTAGGTAGGGAGCTGGAATGGCAGGGGAAACTGAGGCCAGAGAGCCCATAGGTCCTGCCACCACACCTCACTGTGGGGTGATCTTGGCAGCCTTAGCCCGGATAAGGGCAATGAGGTCCTGGTTGACGAGGAAGACGAATTGCAGGCTGGCAATCTCCACCACAGCGTTATTGCTGAGGCGCCATTTGGAGCCACACAGCACCGGCCGTCCATCGATATAGATGGGTCGCCGACCTTCATTGGCAATGAAGAAATCATCGTTGTTTTTCAGTTTGATGACACCTTGCTTCCAGGAGATCTTCCAAGCTGGACCCTCCAGAGACAGGTCCACATTAATCTGGTTATCCTTGGTTGCCCTCTCCAGGGTGATCTCTCTCGAGCGCATCAGGTACCGCACCATGTGGCCCCGTAGCACTGCCAGCGTCTGGTTGTCGAAGTCCGGAGAGCTCATGACAGTGATGCTATCTACAAGCACCTGCCACTTATGCAATTCCTGTTCCAGCTGACGAATCTCTCGCTTCTGGCACCGGTCAGCCACTGTCAGCTCATGTTCTAGCACCTCATCTCGCATGTCCTTGAGCTTACTGTCATCAGTCAGGTCCTCTGCATTGGAGAAGTTCAGCACCTGGTCCCCCTTGGGCAGCGGCTGCACTGTCTGGTCCTCCAGCAGGTAATACTGCTTCATGAGCTGCCAGTGGGCCTGC
Organism: Plecotus auritus; assembly: GCF_963455305.1. Lineage (NCBI taxonomy): Eukaryota > Metazoa > Chordata > Mammalia > Chiroptera > Vespertilionidae > Plecotus > Plecotus auritus. The sequence continues at coordinate 166,369,335 of NC_137771.1, read as the reverse complement.
AGAGCCTTGGCAGTACGAGCCAAGTAGAAGGCATCAGGGTGTCTGTGCAACAGGTCCTAGAAGGTCTCTAAGGTGGGCTGGCTGGTCAATCCCACTTTGCTGAGCAGCTGTTCCTCAGCCTTGCTGAACAGGGCCTTACTTTGGATGGCGGCTATGGCCTCTGGGTGCAGCTGCCTCATTGCCTGGCAGGCCAGCTTGGAGATGACAGGATCGTAGAGTAGGGCGTACCAGCGCTCTTGGACTTCCCGAAGGGTGAAGTGGCAGCTGGACTTCACACCCAGGTGGACCGATGTCAGGTCATTGGTCTGCAACACAGCATTGATGAGCAGGAGGTCATCAGCAGGCTTCCAGCGGCCCGGATCCTTGGTCACCTGAAGTGGCTGTTTGCTCTTTTTTACACGCTTGGTGATTCCAGGAGTGGGGGCTGGGCTGGGCTGGGCGGCACAGGAGTGCTGGGGGCCTTGGACACCTTCTTTTTCTCACTAGAGGAGGGTTCACTCCCAGAACAGCACCCTGGTTCCACCCCCCTGGCCCCCTTTGCCCGGGTAGAGGACTTGGCCAGGCTGCTCTCCACCAGCTCATCGTCAAACTTCTTCCTCTTGATAAACCTGGAGGAGCTTCTCCGTTTAGGGATGGTGCCCAAGGCCTGTGAGGCTTGTTACTCTTTTATTATGTAGATATTGGCCATATTTTTCTTTTTAAAATTTATATCAAAGATTGTATGAGTTCAGTTGGAAATGAGTGACTTGAGGGTGGAGGGTATATATTCTCCTGGGGAGGTTAAGTGGGGAACATTCCTTTCCTTGGAGTATTATCAGAAGCATGAAATGAAGGAGGTTTTGTCACCAGTTTGGCTTTTACACTTATTCTTAATCTCCATGGCATCTATACTAATAAAAGCGTAGGTGGTCCTCGCGCGCAATGTCGTCACAAGATGGCCGCCATAAAGATGGCCCCCACAAGATGGCTGAACTCACAGCGGAGGCGGGGCCCGGCGGCCGCTCTGTGTGGTGAGGCCTGGGGGTCCCGTGGCTCCGTGCAGTGCGGAGGAGGTCGGTACTGTAGGCTCCACTGCCTCACATGGAGGAGGCAGGTTGCTGCAGGGGAGGGCAGTTGTGGGCGATCAGGCTGGCAGGGAAGGGCATTTGAGGGTGATCAGGCCGGCAGGGGAGGGCAGTTGGGGGCAATCAGGCTGGCAAGTAGAAGCAGTTAGGGGCAATCAGGCAGGTTGGCAGGCGAGCGGTTAGGAGTCAAGGGTCCCAGATTGTGAGAGGGATGTCCAACTGCCGATTTAGGCCCAATCCTGGCAGTCAGACATCCCCCAAGTGGTCCCAGATTGGAGAGAGTGCAGGCCGGGCTGAGGGACACCCCCCTCCGTGCATGAATTTCGTGCACCAGGCCTCTAGTCCTATATAATAAAAGCCTAATATGCTAAGTATCCAGTCGACTGGTCATTCAACCAATCAAAGCTTAATATGCTAATGATATGCTTAGGCCACTCAACTGCTTGCTATGACGTGCAGTGACGACCAGGGGGCAGATTCTCTGATCGGCAAGTTAGCTTGTTGCTGGGGTCTGGCCGTTCAGGACTGAGTGATATGGGCTGGACACGCCCTGGAGCCCTCCCGCAGTCCCTACCTGGCTGGCCAACCTCCCACATCTCTCCCTGGCCCTGATTGTGCACCGGTGGGGTCCCTCAGCCTGGCCTGTGCCCTCTCGCAGTCCAGGACCCCTGGGGGATGTCAGAGAGCTGGTTTCAGTCCGATCCCACAGGGCAGGCCGAGGGACCCCACTGGTGCATGAATTCGTGCACTGGGCCTCTAGTTCATAATAATCATTCTAACACATACTCCCTTAACCCACTTCTCCCTGATGATGCACTTGTTCCTCTGGTCATGCTGGTTCTGTGATCAAATTACCTCCCCATTCTGCCTCTTAACACCCAAGGTTCTTTCAACTTCCCTTTTTAAAACTTGAGACTTTCCCTAGTGTTGTTTAACCTAGAGACTTTCCCTGATGTTATAAAGTGCTTTGTATCCTACCACAGATGGGGCTTGTTTTATGAAACATTTTATCCTGCAAATTGAACTCCTGAGAACACTATCAGACTGTATGTGAAGAACATGAAGTTCTATAGAAGGAAGGTGTTATGTACATTTATTTTTGTAAACTCAATGTAATCATAACAGTATTCTGTGTTACTTTTTTGGGGGAGAATTGAGAATATACCACTCCAAAATCAAACTTTGAGATACTGCCAGGGACCTAATGTATTTTTCATGATTAGAATAGCTTCTTTGTTGGCTCTCCCTGACGGATTTTAATCTCCTGTTAGTCCCATATTGTTCTGTAGTCCCAGGGCGCAGGCATTCTTTTCAGAAGAGATAACAGTTGATTTTGGCTTCCCAGGAAATGGCTCTGGTGAACCACTGCTTTCATTTTTTTAAATTTTAATAGAAATATTGAAGTATAATTTATATGTCACAAAATTTACCCATTTAAAGTATAAAATTCAACAGTCCAGTTTTAATAGTTTTCCATCACCCTAAAAATCCTTGAACCTATTTGCATCAGTCCCTCCTCCCTCCTCTCCAGCCAATGTAACCACTGACTTGCTTGCTGTCTGTAGATTTGTCTTTGCTGGGCATTTCATATAAATGGAATAATAAAGTACACTGCTGTCTTTTGCATCTGATTTCTTTCATTCAGCAAAATACTTTGAAAGACTCATCATCCATGCTGTAACATGTATCAGTAACTTACTGCTTTTAATTTCTTGTGTTTAATTGTATGGATATTCCACATTTTATTTATCCATTCACCAGTTGGTGAATATTTTTCCATTTGGGGGTATGATATGAATAATGCTGCTATGAACATTCACAGACAATTCTTTGTGTAGACATATACACTGAGTGGCCACATTATTATGATCTCTGAACACATAATAATCTGGCCACTCAGTGTATATCCTATATAATAAAAGGCTAATATGCAAATTGTCCCCTTGACCAGGAGTTCGACCAGCAGGCAGGCCAGCCAACCGCCCATGTCCCCTCCTCCTGGCCAGGCTGGCTGGACCCCACCCATGCCCATGCACGAATTCATGCACCGGGCCTCGAACATACACACACACACACACACACACACACACACACACACACACTAGAGGCCTGGTGCACGAAATTCGTGCACGGGGGAGGGGATGTCCCTCAGCCCAGCCTGCACCCTCTCCAATCTGGGGCCCCTCGAGGGATGTCCAACTGCCCGTTTAGGCCCGATCCTGGTGGGATCGGGCCTAAACAGGCAGTCAGACATCCCTCTCACAATCCAGGACTGCTGGCTCCCAACTGCTCGCCTACCTGCCTTCCTGATTGCCCCTAACCGCTTCTGCCTGCCAGCCTGATCACCCCCTAACCACTTCCCTGCCTGCCTGATTGATGCCTAACTGCTCCCCTGCCAGCCTGTTTTCCCCTAACTGCCCTCCCCTGCAGGCCTGGTCCCCCCCAACTTCTCTCCCCTGCGGGCCTGGGTCCCTCCCAACTGCCTTTCCCTGCAGGCCTGTTCGCCCCCAACTTCCCTCCTCTGCCGGCTTGGTCACCCCTAACTACCCTCCCCTGCAGGCTTGATCGCCCCCAACTGCCCTCCCTTGCAGGCCTGGTCCCTCCCAACTGTCCTCCTTTGCTGGCCATCTTGTGGTGGCCATCTTGTGTCCACATGGGGGCAGGATCTTTGACCACATGGGGGCAGCCATCTTGTGTGTTGGAATGATGGTCAATCTGCATATTACTCTTTTATTAGATAGGATAGAGGCCTGGTGCATGGGTGGGGGCCAGCTGGTTTGCCCTGAAGGGTGACCCGGATTAGGGTGGGGGTTCCCTTGGGGCATGAGGCAGCCTGGGCGAGGGGCCTGTGGTGGTTTGCAGGCCGGCCACGCCCCCTGGTGACCCAAGCGGAGGCCCTGGTATCTGGGGTTTATTTATCTTCTGCAATTGAAACTTTGTAGCCTGGAGTGGAGCTAAGCCTTCTGCTTGCTTCTTGGGGGCAGCCATTTTTTTTTTTGATTTATGTATCTTCTATAATTGAAACTTTGTAGCCTTAAGTGGAGGCCTGGGCCAGCCAGGGTGTGCGGAAAGCTTGGCTTCCTCCATTGTCGGGGGCAACCCTAGCCTCCTGCTCTTTCCAGCTCCATGGCTGCTGCCATTTCTGTTTGGGTTTTATGTATCTTCTATCATTGAAACTTTGTAGCCTTGAGTGGAGGCCTAGGCCGGCAAGGGCAGGCGGAAAGCTTGGCTTCCTCCATTGCCAGGGAAACCCAAGCCTCCCTCCTGCTCTCTGTGGCCATAGCCATCTTGGGTGGGTTTATTTACATATTCGCTCCTGATTGGCTTGTGGGCGTGGCTTGTGGACGTGGCTTGTGGGTGTAGCGGAGTGATGGTTAATTTGCATATTACTCTTTTACTAGAGGCCCGTTGCAGGAAGATTCCTGCAATAGGGCTTCCTGCGTCAGTCTGCTTTCCTCCCTTCTCCCCTGCCACACCTGCTTCCCTCCCTTCTCCACAGCCCCACCTTCTTCCCTCCCTTCTCCCCCACCCTGCTTGCTTGCTTCTCTGTAACTTCGCTCCCTTCTGCAATGCCTGGCTTCCTTCTTCTACACTGTCTTCAGGTTTCGCTCTTCTCCTGGGATATGCAAATTAACCGCCATCTTGGTTGGGTTAATTTGCATACTTGCTCCTGATTAGCTGGTGGGCATGACTGGTGGGTGTGGCTTATGGGTGTAGCGGGGTGATGGTTAATTTGCATATTACTCTTTTATTATATAGGATATGTGTATACACACACACACACACACACACACACACACACACAAACACACACATATATTTATACTGAGTGGCCAGATTATTATGTGTTCAGAGATCATAATCTGGCCACTCTGTATTTTCGTTTTGTTTGGTTACATTCCTAGGGATGGAATTGGCATGTTGTATAGTAAGTTTATGTTAAACTATTTAATAAACTGAAACTATTTTACATTCCCAGCAGCAGTAAGAGAGGCTTTCAGTTTCTCTATATCCTTGTCAGCACTTGGTTTTGTCTTGGTTATAGCCACTACAAGTGCGTGTGTAATGGTATCTTATTGTGGTTTTAATATGCAGTGTCCTAATGAGTGATAATGTTGAGCATATTTTATCCATTTTAATAGACTAGAGGCCCGGTGCATGAAATTCATGCACTGGGGGGTGTGTCCTTCAGCCCAGCCTGTACCCTCTCCAATATGGCACCCTTCGATGGGATCGGGCTTACATGGACATCCCTCACACAGTCCAGGACTGCTTGCTCCCAACCGTTCGCCTGCCTGCCTGCCTGCCTGATTGCCCCTAACCACTCCGCTGCCAGCCTGATCAATGCCTAACTGCTCCCCTGCCAGCCCAATTGCCCCTAACAGCCCTCCCCTGCCATCCTGATCACCCCTAACTGCCCTCCCCTGCTGGCCTCGTCACTCCCAACTGCCCTCCCCTGCAGGCCCTGTCCCTCTTAACTGCCCTCCCCTGCTGGCCATCTTGTGGTGGCCATCTTGTGTCCACATGGGGGCGGCCATCTTATGTGTTGGAGTGATAAGTCAATTTACATATTACCTCTTTATTATATAGGATTGTTTGTCTTTTTATTATGGAATTTTAATAGTTCTTTATATATTCTTTAAACAAGTCCTTTATTAGATATGTGATTTACAAATATTTTTTTCTAATTCTGTATCTTGGTGTTTTATTTTTAAAAATTAAACATATTGAATCACATAAGTTTTAAAAATTTTAATGAAGTCCAGTTATTAATTGTTTTCTTTTATGATTTATGGTTATTGTGCTATGTTAAGACCTCTTTGACTAACCCAAAGTCACAAAATTTGTTTCTAGAAGTTTTATAGTTTTAGCTTACATTTAGGTTTGTGGCACATTTTTTTATTTTTAATACTGACCTGAGGATGTCTTTATTGATTTTAGAGAGAAAAGAAGGGAGGGAGGGAGGGAAAAAGGGATGGGGAGAGAGAGAGAGAGAGAGAGAGAGAGAGGAGATGAGAGAGAAACATTCATTGATTGCCTCCGGCACACGCCTTGACCGAGTTATGTGCCCTGACGGGATCAGACCTGCAGTCTTTTGGCATATGGGATGATGCTCCAACCAACTGAGCACCAGGCTAGGCTTAGGTCTGTAGTACATTTTGAGTTGAGTTTTCTGTGTGCTATGAGACAAGGGTCTGAGTGTTTTTTTTGCATGTTAATATTGAATTGTTCCAATACCATTTATTAAAAAAACAACAATTCTTTACCGCACTTAATTGTCTTGTACCATAGTTGAAAAGCATTTGACCATAAATATAAGGGCTTACTTAAAGTATAAAATTCAGTTATCTGGTGGTCTGTCCTTGTGCTGGTACCACGCTGTCTTGATCTCATAGTGCTGTAGCAAACTTTGTATGCACATAGTATGAATTCTCCAAATTATTTTTCAGTATTCTTTTTGACTATTCTAGCACTTTCCGTTTTCTTGCGTTTTAGATTTAGTTTGTCAATATCAACAAAAAGCCTGCTGGGATATTGACCGAGATTGCTCTGAATCTATAGATCATTTTGGGGGAAATTGGCACTTTAACAATATTGAACCATCCAGTCCTCATGAACATTTCAAAGCTGAACATTTATTTAGTCTTATTTATTTTATCAGCATTTTAGAGTTTTCAGGCTATAGTTCCTGCAAATATTTTGTTAGATTTATGTGTAAGCGTTTAATATTGCAGTTGTGCTAATATAATAATGCTTTTTAAAAAATTGCCTTATTTTTTCATCCCCCATCACTATGTCAAGTTTTGCTCAAACCCTATCAATTGAATTCTCCTATGTTATATTTGAATCTGGCCAAATACCAAATAATGACTTACAAAATAGAATAGTAGCCTCTACTATTTTTCATTTGTAGTTACTAAGAGGTAAAGAAAGGGATGAATAGTTTCCATTACTTTGTCTCAGTGACTGGTCAGTAGTTGTTTAGTAAGACTGTCATAGTCTGTATACTTCATTAATCACATGAAAACACAGCTCTTTCTGTCCAGAAAGGGTGAGCACATAACCTCCTGTTGGTTCTTCCGTAGGTGTCACGGTTTCCCTGGAGGTCTCAGAGAGCCCTGGGAGTGTCCAGGTGGCCCGGGGTCAGACAGCAGTCCTGCCCTGTACTTTCACTACCAGTGCTGCCCTCATCAACCTCAATGTCATTTGGATGGTCATTCCTCTCGCCAATGCCAACCAACCTGAGCAGGTACTTCTGTTCCATCCTGTGCTGCCTCTAGGATATTAATCTTTTCAGAGGAGGCAGGTAGGAAAGCATCCTGAGTACATGTTTGATTTCTAGAGAAAGGTGGCATGCTCATTGTGCGTTGCCTGTGCTGCTTTAATTCCTACTCCTGCATTAAGTCAACTATCAGAAGAGACTTTTTAGAAAAATTAACAGATGTCAGGGGGATCTTTCTGAAAATTTTATGTAGGAACCTGGAATTGCATAAAAAAAAATCACTGACAGGAAATGCCAAGACTGATTATATACCAAAGCAAAATACATTTTGAAAGGCGGGGACTGAAACTAGGTGGATGAGAAAGTACTTTTTAAAGATTGTGATAATATTAAGAAAGTAGTACTTGAATTATTTGGCTAATTTTACAGTATATTAAATAAAGCCAGCCAGCATACTGGAGTTTCAAACAAATTAGGGTACATGAAAATAGAAGTTACTTCCTAATAAGGTGTATCAATTATAGGCAAAAGATCCATAATATGTGATAGCTACTGCAGAAAAGAATGCTCAGGAGATTAATGCATTGTGATTATGACTATACCTTCATTCCCAGAGTTAATTATTTCTTTTATGAAGCTTTCCTGCTTCAATAAACTTATCACTACCTAAAAATATTTGATAAGCTGAATTTTCTGAAGGGAGTTGGGCTGGCAGGAAAGGGTGAGGACATAACCTCCTATTCATTCCTCTGTGGGGGAACAAATAGATTTAATTGGAACTTCTTGAATTTCTTTAAACTATGGAACTTGTGTAATTGGACTGAGCCTTTGAGATCATTTTGTTCAACCTCATCATTTTAGGAGTCAATGATTGAGTCAAACAGGCAAAGAAAGACTTGGCCATGGTTATGCAAACATTTACGGGTAGAGTTGGAATAGAACCAAGTTCCCCTCTCTCAGCCCTAAGGGCTTTTTGCAGCACCACTCCTTTAAGTCCCCTCCCATGAATAGTTAACTTTGATGTTAGAAATTGATATAAGAACAGCAATCATGGGCTTATAACTCTCCTTCCCTTTTATGACATTCATGTATATTCAGTTATTACCTGTGATCTATTATGTGACCTAGTAAGCATGAGAATAGCAGTGCTCATTTTTTTAAAAAAAATTTAATTTGGATCTAATTTTTTGAACCAGTAAAAATATTTATGGGCTGATAGTAGCATAGCATAAAGGTGTTTTCTTTATTCTGATGAGTTAGGTAAGGAAATAATGTTATTTCAATTGGGTATGTAAAATTTAGAATCCCTAGATGCTTACAGACAGGTGTTATAGTAAGAACTTGGTAGCAACTCTAAGTTAGAAATAAAGTTCTCTAATGTCTGGTGCAGTCTACTGTTTACTAGGTAGTTACAGTTACGTGTCTAGAAGGAGATGCAGTGGCCAGTTTACTGACTTTGCTTTCTTTTGCAGGTCATTCTGTATCAGGGTGGACAGATGTTTGATGGCGCCCCCCAGTTCCACGGCAGGGTAGGATTTGCAGGCACCATGCCAGCCACCAATGTCTCTATCTTCATTAACAACACTCAGCTATCAGACACTGGCACCTACCAGTGTTTGGTTAACAACCTTCCGGATAGAGGGGGCAGGAACATTGGCGTCACCGGTCTCACAGTTTTAGGTGAGTGATAGCAAATGTCCCAAGCACTTGGGCTTTACTTCAGATCTCCTCTCAAGCACGTTTACTACACTCACAATCTGCTTGTGTCCTTCTCATGTCATCTCTCCGCCCAGCCCACGTCCACTCTGCTTCTCCGTGCTTCTTAGTCTCCCCGCCATCCCCCGCCACACTCCATTTTAGTAGCTTTCTAAAGTTCACATCCTGGATAAAGATGATATACAATACCATCACAAGTGGCCTCTCACTTTCCTTAGGATTGTGCAGGAGAGGATGTATTATTGAGAGCAAATTAAATCAAGAATTATTTTATGAGTATGAAGCGGAAGTTTCAGCCCATGTGAAAATAGTTAACTACTACATCATGTCTGTGTAACTCTGAGTAGGCTCACCAGTTGTTAGTTTACACTTCTTGTCCTGGCATGATTTTAATAATACCTCCTCTTACTCTCAAAAGTATCCTTATTTAAATGATAAGTTATATGATCAATTTGGTCTTAATACCAAGACCAAATAGATTAGGACTTTTCCCAAGGTTATATAGACAAGAAGCACAATAAAGTTTAAATTAAAATGTAGGTCTCTTTACTCAAATCAGTATTCTTTCCATTATACTGGCAAGTTAGACTATCTAATACTTAATTATATCCACTCTTAAACATGTTTTATTTCTCAGTTTCACTGCCTCTGAAGTAAAACACTCCCTCCGAAATGGATGCTTATGGCAGAAGTGGCTAAGTGCAGTTCATTTGGGGCAGTGGTCGGCAAACTGCGGCTTGCGAGCCACATGCGGCTCGCGAGCCACGGTTTGCCGCTCTGTTGACTAATGAGTTTGCCGACCACTGATTTGGGGAGACTGAGGAAGTACTTAGAAAAGGCTGATGCTTTTGATGGCCCTTCATCCTGCTTGCGTCTCAGAACCTGCTCCCATGCTCCTTGGCAGGCTCTCTCCCTGTCCCTTCCATTATTGAGTCACTTGAGGACACCAGTGTCGGGGTTTCTTGACATATTTCTTCCTTGGGTGAGGATATGCTATAGCCTCGGTGCCTTGCCCTCCCAGTTTTTAAACAGATTAAGAAAACCAAGAACCAGGTTGGAGAATTCTATCCTAGAAGTATCATTCATTCTAATATATTAAAATTGTAGATTTTAAGATACTCTTGAGTACTATTGGAATTTAATATTGTTCTGATACTTAAGCCTGTAAGTTAGATAACTAGCTTCCCACATTCTCCAAGTTTATTTTTTTCATTTTTTTAAAGGAAGGAAAAAAAAGCCTTTAATTTATTTTATAATTAATGCTGCCTTCAAAGAATTATGTTGGTTTCCCCTCATAGCGTCACAGTGGCAATGTTGAAGACACTAAACTGAGGAGATTGGTTTATCCTATCGTAGCAGGTAGGGTACCCTGAGATTTTTTTTACTCTTCCTACCTATAGGTTACTCTCATTGTTCTTTTTTCCTCCACCCACCTTCTTTCCTGGTTCTTCTGTGTACTGCATTTATTTTTCATTCATTCATTTAGTCATTCATCCATTCATTTTTGCAAGATGGAACACATTTACTGAAAAGCCATTAGCATTACAAGTACATCATTACTTTGATTTAATCTCTACTGCCTGTATTTCCTAATAAGGGACTCAAAGCCATGGGCTTACTTTCTTTATATATATATATTTTTTTGCTTGCTTGTTTTGTTTTGTTTTGTTTTATTTTTGCTATGAATCGCCACCTTCTTCCTTTAGTGTTTTTTTTCCAGTAATTTTTTATTTCATGATCTTTGTGTCCTCATCCGCCTTAATGATTAGAAAATGTGCACTCTATTACTATCAAGTAGTAGGTAGACTTGAACCTTACCATAACTTCCCGTACCACAAAGCAGCTTAGGTATAAAGTAGGTCTGCCTGGTTTTTGTTTGTAAAGTGATAAAGGACCTTGTTGAGGTGATCTTAGCCAGAGTGGAGCTGGCAGGGTAAGTGGTTGCTCTTCCTTGAGGTATCTTCTCTACAAGCGGCCCCTTTCAGTAATGAAAAAAATTTACTGTGGTAAAATACATGTAACATAAAATTTACAGTGCAGTTCAGTAGTGTTAAGTACATTCCCATTATTGTGCAACCAATCCCCATAACTACTTTCACTTTGTAAAACTAAAACTCTGTACCCATTAAACAACATGCCCCTCTATCCCCAGCTGATGGAAATCACCATTCTACTTTCTGTTTCTATAAATTTGATTACTCTAGATACCTCATATAAGTGGAATGATATTTTGTCTTATTATGACTAGCTTATTTCACTCAGCATGTCTTCAAGGTTCATCAGTGTTGTAACATCTCAGAATTTTCTTACTTTTCAAGTCTAAATATTTCATTGTATGTATAACTACATTTCACTTACCCATTTATCTATCTATAGACACTTGGGTTGTTTCCACCTTTTAGTATTGTAAATGATGCTGCTGTGAACATATGTATTCAGCAGTGTTTTTAAAGGCAGTATGTTGAACAAAGAATCTCAAGAATTCTTTAGAGGAAGCAGAGTGAAAGCAAGTCCATAACATACCTTGAAAATGTGGTCAGAGAGTGTAGGCCCTTTTACATACTTGTTCCCTGCTAACTGAAATTGTAGGCACCTATGCCCAAGCCCTGTGAATAGTACATGACTCACTGGCTTCGCTCAGGTAGTCTCCTAGTGTATGTGTTCCAAAAGCAGTGAGGTTCTATTGTACTGAATGTTGGATCTCACCTCTGTCATTGTTTGACTTGTAGTGATTGCATACTTTGCTGCTTATTCTTCCTATTATAGTTCCCCCTTCTGCCCCTCATTGCCAAATCCAAGGATCCCAGGATGTCGGCAGCGACGTCATCCTGCTCTGCAGCTCTGAGGAAGGCATTCCTCGACCAACTTATCTTTGGGAGAAGTTAGACAATACCTTCAAGCTACCTCCAACAGCCACTCAGGGTATGTAGTAGAGTGTTGCTTAACTCACTTAATTAGTTATTGTGGAAAATTTTGATTCTAAAACTCACAAAGTAATAGCTTTCATAGATTTTGAAAAAACACACACCGTATTTCTAACTGCTGAAAAAGCTATCTGGATCATTTTGTGTTTTCAACAATAAAGAGAACAAAACATTGTATTATATCTTCTCATTGCTGGTTTTATGAAATATAGATTATTCAGTGGTAACTGTATATGGAAATTCTGTTCCATCATAGTGAAGATTTTAAAATAGTTCAATGGTAGCTTCTGTGTATTGTTAACTGTAAGATAATCCTTGAAGTTCATCACTGAGAATCCACTTCCTACTTGAGATGCAACTGCCTACTTTTATACGAGGAACCATCTGCATGGTCATGGAAGGGCTAATCATCCTATTTGCAGCCTCATGTCTAATTAGAGGAGGAAGATGGGAAAGAGAACAGGAAAAGGCCCCACCGATCATCCAGGAGTTGATCACACCAGACAGGTAAACATAGGGAAGGCATGAATATCACTGATGGTTTTCTACATGTTAATCCAGCTATTGGTATTTGATGTTAAAAGAAACATCCCTAAAAAATTGAGGAAAAATTATGAAATAAAATGAGGAAAATTATAGAATTATACATAAAATCTATTTAAAAAAATTAGGAATTAGCAGTCTCGGGTGTTGCATCATCAGTAATACAGAACATGTTTCCTATAACATTTTCAGGGCAGATGTAAAAATCTCAAAGAATTGGTAGTTGCTCTAGCCAGTTTGGCTCAGTGGATAGAGCGTCGGCCTGCGGACTAAAGGGTCCCAGGTTTGATTCCGGCCAAGGGCACATGCCTGGGTTGCAGGCTCCATTCTCTCCCTCCCCCAAATAGGGGACGTGCAGGAGGCAGCCAATCAATGATTCTCTCTCATCATTGATGTTTCTCTCTCTCTCACTTCCTCTCTGAAATCAATTAAAAATAATATAAAAAAAAAGAATTGGCAGTTAATGGAGAGATCTAAAACAACCTTAGTTATGCTTGATTAGTATGAACCATGGAAAAGGAAAGTCCTAAGTTGTATGTGAAGTTAGACATATTAAAGGACCAGGACCACCAACTTCTTAAAGGGCTTGTTAGTTTTCTTTCAGAATCACAACAGAAGTATCAGTGGACCTCCCATCACTTTTAAGTTAACCTAGTCCAGATTTCATTATTTTAAAACATTTCTTTCAACATACACCTTTTGGTACTCTAATAATGGTTATTGCAATATTGTTGTTCTCTACTGATTTTTTATTGGTAAATGTTTTAGCCACACTATGGGCTAAATAGCTTTATTTCTGTACTAACTTGTTGATCTCACCATTATAAGTGATATGTTTGAAATAGAACTTGTCTTCAAATCCTGAAATTATATTCAAATTCTAGGTTTTTCTGTGACAGTTTGCCTCTTTTGGCCTGTGTTGCCTTTTGTAAAATAAGGGGGTTAAACAGTATCTTGAAGACGATATCGTTCACCTTAAGATTTTATGATTTATTTTATAACATTTCTTTGAAATACTGGATTGAGTTTGGAATTACAAATGAACATTTAAAAGTGGTTGTTTGTATATAAGTTGTGAAATATCTGTAGAAAAAACTTTCCATACCTTGTTTATGAATAAATATATATCAGTCAAATTTAAAAAAGTTGATTTAGAGGAAGGGACAGGGAGAGAGAGAGAGATAGAAACATCAATGAGGAGAGAGAATCATTGATCGGAGGCCTCCACACCCCTTACTGGGGATTGAGCCCACAACCCAGGCATGTGCCCTTGACTGGAATTGAACCTGGGACCTTTCAGTCTGCAGGCTGATGCTCTATCCCAGCCTTGGGCAAACTACGGCCTGTGGGCCGGATCCGGCTGTTCTATCCGTTTCTCTTGCTTTCCCCTCCGCTCCTTTACTTTGAATTTATATTTGTTCACACAAACACTCCATCCATGCTTTTGTTCCAGCCCTCCGGTTCAGTTTAAGAACCCATTGTGGCCCTCGAGTCAAAAAGTTTGCCCACCCCTGCTCTATCCACTAAGCCAGACCAGCTGAAACACATTTTTTAATATTTTCTTTGTAATTTGAATATTCTTTGGTTCTTTGGGTATAAAAGAGAATTGGGATGCAAAGATGAAAATGTTTATCTTTTATAATTTAAACTCTGGATCGGTTATCAGGATTACTTTAGATAATTTCATGTTTCATAATAATGCACATTAAATGAGTCTGAGTTTTATTTTAAGCCTACCTCTTGATAGCTACATAAATAAAGTAGATCTCAAAATAACATTTAATCTCAACATAATTTTTTTCAGAAGATTTACTTTACTAATATGTTTGCAGTTGCTTAATATAAACTCAGGATGCATCTCTGAGAAAAGAATGTTTGACACCAGGGGAAAGCACCCCAGATGTCTTATTAGTGACAGTGGCATAATATGTGGGAATTAGCATTGATCTTGTGTATAGGAGCCAGCTTGAAGGCATTTCTTCCAGCCAAATCTGAGACAATTTGAACATTAAAGTAAATACATAATCCATTGAATAAAATGAGAGTCCCTGGATCTCTGCTGATATACATAAATAAATGGGGGATAAGGGAAAGCCAGTAGAATAAGGGAAAGCCATTTTCTAACAGTAGAATACCTATTAATGTATATAGAAGGAATGGTGGAGTTAGGAAAGCCATCACTGATGTCAAAATAATGGACAAAAGTTTGATAAGGAACAGGATGTTTACATAGTTCCAAAATATGTCTCCACAAATTACTTATTGCATAGAAAAAAATAATACCGTTGACCTTTGTACAACAAGGGTTTGAATTACAGGGATCCTCTTATATGCAGATTTTTTCAATAAATACTGTAAATGTATTTTCTCTTCCTTATGATTTTCTTTTCTCTAGCTTACTTTATTGTAACAATACCATGCATAATACATATAACATACAAAATACGTGTTGACTGTTTAGGTTATCGATAAGGCTTGTAGTCAACAGTAGGCTATTAGTAGTTAAGTCTTTGGGGAATCAAAAATTATATGCAGATTTTCTACTCCTGGGGGTGTGTGTCAGTTCTCCTAACCCCTGTGTTGTTCAAGGGTCAGCTGTAACATAGTAGACAGACCTGGTGGATACCACTTTAACGAGGTGATCAAAGTGAACATCTGTTCGACTGGTCACTATGACGTTCACTGACCACCAGAGGGCAGACGCTCAATGCATGAGCTGCCCCCTGGTGGTCAGTGCACTCCCACAGTGGGAGCGCCACTCAGCTGAACAACAGGTGCCAGATGCCAGGCTCATGGTTGGCGAGCGCAGCTGTGGCGGAGACAGGTGCCATGGGGTTGGAATGAGTGGGAGTGCTGAGGCCCCCGGCCTGGCCTTGGGCTCCTCCCAGGCCACCTGCCACTTTGCACACTGCTATATCCCTTGGGGGATGTCGGACTGGCCTGCAGGGATCGGGCCAACACTGGCAGTGCGATATCCCCTGAGGGTCCCGGATTGTGAGGGGGCGCAGGCCAGGCTGAGGGACCCTACCTGTGCACAAATCCATGCACTGGGCCTCTGGTTATTAATATTAGAAGGTGTTATCCTTTACCTCCTAATATATACACTGAAAAGGACACAACATTATTGCTGTGGTATTCATGTCAAACACATAAACTGAACCCAATCAGGATGAAACATCAAGCGAACCAAAGGGAAGACAAACTATTGCAGATGGGAAGAGACTAAGGAGATAAAACAATTAAGTGCAATGTGGAATTCTGAATTAGAATCTGGACAGAGGAAGAAATAGCCAAAAAGGACATTATTGGGACAATTGGTGAAATCTGAGTATAAACTGTGGGTTAGATAATACTGTTGTACCAATGTTAAATTTCTTGACTTGGATGCTTGTCCTGTGATTGTGTGAAGAATGTTCTTAGGAAATACTAAGTACTTAGTTGTATAGAGGCCCAATGTCTTCAACTCACTTTTTAAAAAATATATTTTTTTATTTCAGAGAGGAAGGGAGAAGGGGAGAGAGAGAGAGAAACATCAATGATGAGAATGAATCATTGATTGGCTGCCTCCTGCACGCCCCCTACTGGGGATCGAGCCTGCAACCCAGGCATGTGTCCTTGGCCGGAATCGAACCTGGGACCTTTCAGTCTGCAGGCTGACGCTCTATCCACTGAGCTAAGCCGGCTAGGACTCACTCTTTTTTTTGTTTTGTTTTGTTTATTGATTTCAGAGAGGAAGAGAGAGATGATGAAGGAGGGTCATGGATCAGCTGTCTCCTGTACTACCCGCCCCCCCCCCCCCCCCCCCCCGCCACTGGGGACCTAGCCTGCAACCTAACTCAGCATGCGCCCTGACTGGAAATCAAACCTTGACCTCCTGATTCATAGGTCAATGTTCAACCACTGAGCCACCATGGCTGGGCTTCAACTCACTCTTAAATGGCTCAGAAAAATATTTATATGCTTAGTGAGAAAATTATAAACCTAATAGGGCAAGATATGAACAGTTGTTGAATCTGAGTAGATGATGTACAATATATATGGTAGAGTTCCTTGTGACATTCTAGCAACTTGCTGTAAGTTTAAAATTATGTCAAAATAAAAGTTACCCAAAAGTTGTCCTCATATAGTTCATATGTGGGTAGTCAAGAGATGAGTATATTTAGAACCAGTATCCTAGGAGGTACACTTCATTTTCATAGGGAGAAATAATAGTGGATTCAGTATTACCCTTTGGTATCTACTTTTGAATTCTAAGGTAAGTGAAACTGTATTTAAGGTTGATATTATTTCAAGCAAAATGTAGCCCTTTGGTCTGTGCTTCTAAGGCTTGTACAACTGGCCCAGGTTCCACTAAGTCAGTGGTCAGCAAACTGTGACTCGCAAGCCACATGCGGCTCTTTGGCCCCTTGAGTGTGGCTCTTCCACAAAATACCATGGCCTGGGCGAGTCTATTTTGAAGAGGTGGCATTAGAAGAAGTTTAAGTTTAAAAAATTTGTCTCTCAAAAGAAATTTCAGTCGTTGTACTGTTGATATTTGGCTCTTTTGACTAATGAGTTTGCCGACCACTGCACTAAGTGGAAGCATAATGCACAAGACAGTTCAGCAGCCTCTACATCAGGGGTCTCAAGCAAGGACAGTCCCACTGGGCAGTGTCTGGAGATGATGTTGATTGTCACAGCTGGGAGGAGGTGCTGCTGGCAGCTCGTGGGTAGAGGCCGGGACTACTGCTAATGAGCGTCCTATAATGCACGGGACAGCATCCACAATGAAGAATTATCCAGACCAGAATGTCAGTAAGTGAATTACATTAATAGATTTTCAAACATTGCAACATCCTTACATTTCTGAAATAAAGTCTGTTTGTGATTATTTTTAAACAAATTGCTCCATTCGGAATCGTAATATTTTAATGGAATTTTTGCATCTGTGATCATAAGTGAGGAGAATGGCCTGTGATTTTTCTGCCTTCTATTGTCCTTGGTTCAATTTTAGTATCACATTATACAGTGGCCTCAAAATGAGTTTGGGCGGCTTTTCTTCTTTTTCTATTTTCTGCAACAGTATGAATAAGATAGAGATTATCTGATTATTTTATAGAATTTCCCTAAGCATTGCCTTGCTGTTATGTTTTGTTGGTGGATTTTTGATTACTGATTCAGTTTCTCTAATGGTTAAAATTTATTTTGATTTTTCTGTACCTGTTTTTCTAGAAAATTACTTTTTTGTCCAGTTTATATATATATTGTATACATATTGGCATCAAATTGTTTCTGTATACAAAGCAGAAGAGTATTTTAGAACATAGGTTCTGGAGTTAGAGGATGTGGTTGGAATCTTGACTTCAGAAATTACTGGCTATGTGTCCCTGTGCCTTTATTTTTTTACAATCCCTGTTGTGGCTTTCTTTGGTTAATTCTTGCTGGCATGTTCCAGGTGTCCTTGCTTTATGTTTTAGGTGTATCTCCTATAACTAGCATGTGTCTGGATTTAGTTTGCTTTTCAGTTTGCAGTCTGAGAGCCTTTGTCCATTGTTTGATTAAAACCATTTATATTAATTGTGATTATGGATATATTTAGATGGGTTTCTAATATTTTGTTTTATATTTATCCTCCCCTATACCTTCTACTGATTATTTCAGTGTTCTTTATAAATTACGCTGTTTTCCTCCATGGCTCCTAAGGAATCCTCTGTTGTCCTCATCCTTTTATAATTGAAGAGCACAGTGGAGAGAGATGATGAGCTCTGCTTCTTGCTGAGAACTCTGAAGAACTCTGTGTGGAGATCACAGATGGAGCAGGAGGGTATCTTAAGCATCACCATAGTCCAGCACTCGCATGTTATGGGGAGAAGCCTGAGGCCTGGGGAGGATACTGGGCTTGCCTAGAGTCTGTGGATAGAAAGCACTATCTGTGCTTAGGGAGCCTCAGGCATCTTGGTTCTCCTTCCTGAACTTCCTCTGTTGACCCCCTCCCCAGTGAGAGTGTTTCCATAATTCTCCTATGAGAGTAACAAAGTCTTCACCCACTAAAGTTGCTGAATAAACAGGCACTTATTTTTCTCTTTATCGTTCTCACTGAAGGCAAGAGCAAGTCCCATGGGATGTACTCCCTGTTCTTAAAAAATTAAGGTTATCACAACTGTATTTATTTTTTTGCACATTCTTCCATTCTTTAAAGATATGTGTGTACAGTATGTACATACATAGATACAACCCTTATTCTGTACATCTACTTAAGGATAGGGTATTATGGAAGGTAGAGATACATAAATGCAATTAGACATATTTTCGCCTGGCCGGTGTGGCTCAGTGGTTGAATGTTGACCTATGAACCAGAAGGTCATGGCTTGATTCGCCATCAGGGCACATGCCCAGGTTTCAGGCTCGGTCCCCAGTAGGGAGTGTACAGGAGGCAGCTGATAAATGATTCTCATCATTGATGTTTCTGTCTCTCCCTCCCCCTTCCTCTCTGAAATCAATAAAAATATATTTAAAAAACTAGACATAGTGTCTAATGGAGGAGACACATATAAAGGTACTAGAGGCCTGGTGCATGAGTTTGTGCACCGGTAGGGTCCCTTGGTGTGGCCTGCAGGGATTGGGCCGAAACTGGCAATCCAATGCTGCCTGCGCTCCTGCCAGCCGCTCCCGCTCATCCCTGCCCCACTGTACCTGCTGTGGGCTCATGTCCAGTCAGTCCTCACCAGGAGAGGTTCACGCCCGCCAAAGCAGCACTCGTCAGCCATGAGCCCTGCACCTGGTACCCATCGCGGGTGGGGGGAGGAAAGTAGGGGGAGGATGTGATCAGCCCTCTGGGCAAGCGGTGGGTCACCCTTGCTGGCCAGGTATCCGGCTCTGTCCTGCTGATGTTCACGCTGGTTGTTGGGAGCCACCTGGTGGCCGCTTTTATATCGTTTCTTCCTTGTGGAGCATCTAGGGAGGGGAAGTGGCCGTGGTGCCCGAGGCCGACTTCCAGGAGGCCAACAGCACTGTTGGGATCGTGCCAGCAGCGCCAGTCTGTTAGTGCCTGGCCTGTTCTCTGGAGATTGGACTTGCAGGACTACTGAGGGAGTGAGTGGCTGCTGCTGGGCTGGTGGGCCACTGGGACAGGTCGGTCAGCTGAGCGGTGCTCCCACTGTGGGAGCACACTGACCACCAGGGGGCAGCTCCTGCATTGAGCGTCTGCCTCCTGTTGGTTAGTGCACATCATAGCAACCAGTCCACTGTTGTTCGGTTGTTCGGTTGCTTAGGCTTTTATATCTGTATACATAAAAGGCTAACATGCAAAGTGTCCCCTCAGGAATTTGACTGGGAGTTCCATCACTCACTATGACATGCGCTGACCACTAGGGGGCCGGCACGGAATGAAGGAAGGCCCTGGCCGGTATCGGGAAGACCCTGATGGGCCCTGATTGCCAACCAGGCCTAGGGACCGCACCTGTGTACAATTTTCGTGCACCAGGCCTCTAGTATATAGATAATTGTAATACTACATGTGTCATGCTATAAATATGTTTATAGTGCTATAAAATTAAAAATATAGAAGTGTTAATTTTCCCTGAAGAGTCTAGGAAGATCTTTTGGTGGAAAGAGATTTCTGAGCAGAAAAGGATTTTAAAAGGTGAACAGATGTTAAAAGGGGATATTATTAACAGAGGGAATGTCTTGATTTGACATTTTAAATGTGTGAAGCTGGCATACAGATTCATGGAGGTTTGGCCAGAAAGGAGGTAGTCAAGTTCAGGTCCAGATTGTGAAAGACATGATATAACAAGAAAGGGGTTTGGATGTTATCTTTGAGACTGTGGGTATCCACTGGTCTATATAAAGGAAGAGAAGATGCCCAGGTGTGCATTTTAGGAATAGCCTTAGCAATCAGGGTGAGGAATTGGCAGCGAGGTCATAGATGGGAGGCTCTGATAATAGTCCATCGAGAAGTGAAAAGGGCCTGAAATGAGGCCCGGCAGATGGGGATGGAGAAAGAATGGGCAGAGTGGAATCCTGTGAGAGATTGAAGACAAAAATCAACAAAACATGGGGCTTGATTAGACTCAGAGAAAACTCACAGTTAACTCAGATTTCTGCCACAGGCCATTGAATGAACAATAACTGTATTAACTCAGAAGAAATAACTTAGAGATGTGCTTGAGAAGGTTGTGAGGAAGTTAGTGGATGGGGACTGAAATAAGGATAATGGAAACAGGTAATATTTCTTGAGCACTAAGTGTCATTCTTCTTTGAGAATTGAAGCTTAACAAACAACATAGAGACATATTGACTTGAAAGAATCCAAGGGACTTGTATGCATGCATATAAGCCTAACCAATGGACACAGACAACAGGGGGTTGAGGGCATGAGTGGGGGGGATGAGGGGGTAATGGGGGAATAAGGACACATATGTAACACCTTAATCAATAAAGAAATTAAAAAAAAAAGAATCTAAGTTAAAAACAAGAGCACTCAGAGTCAGCGTTTCTGGGAACCCGGATGGAAGTGTCTAGGGAGAAGCAGGCACAATCTGATCAGCTAATCTCACTTGTAGCTGCTGCCATGTTGTGTGTGTTCTTGGCCATGTCTGTTGCTAATGGTGAATCATTCTTACAAATAAATATTAATATGTTTATACATATAGTATATTTTATAGAAATGCCATGGGTGGTATTCTAAGGAATAATAAGTGTTAGAAGCAGAATAAGTCCTTAGCTTGGTAATCCTGATGCGTGATTCTATATAATCTATAATAATAAAAGGGTAATATGCTAATTAGACTGGACATCATTCTGGATGTACTTCCTGACGAAGCCAGGGCCGGAGGGAAGCCAGCCCAGATTCCGGGTGCCTGTAGCTGCCCAAGGGAAGCCAGCCTGGGTCCCGGGTGCCTGCGGGCCGCCGAGGGAAGGCAGCCCAGGTCCTGGGTGCCTGCCGGTGGCCAGAGGAGGGAAGCCCGGGTCTCGGGTGCCAGAGAGAAGCTGGTACCAGCAGCTGGGGGAAGAAAGGCCTACTCTTGCACAAATTTTCGTGCATCAGGCCTCTAGTGTTGTTAATAAAGGGGATCCTAATATCACATTATTCAGATATTGCCCACTAATGTTTATTGCTATTTTCCAGTGTTTGAATATTTACTGTAGACTTCAGTGCTTTGTAAATGCTTCAAAAGCAGAAATGCAAAGAGAAGGAGATGGGAATGTTGCTGTAGAATACACTGACATGAAAACAGAAATGGATTTAAAATCTGAATCGGCAAAAGCAATATGTATTTCAATGACAAAAGCAAAATCAGGCCAAAGAGACAAAACATTTTCAATGTTAAATAAAAGAAATGAGCCAATATGAAGTGGATGTACCCTAAGGTGCTTTTGACCTTCTCTTAATGGGTATAGGTTCTCTTCCTGTCCATTCTCCATCTATATCTTAATTCAGCAATACCACAAAAATGAAATAAAATTTTCTACCTCTGGAAAATTGGCATGAAACAAAGATCAAGTCTGTAGAATAGTACACTTAATGCTGTATTGTTTTAAAATTTTCTTTTAGAACGACAGAGCTTAAATATTAAGTATTTGTGATACTACCTTTGAATATTTATATAGACTTTAATTTGGCATTTAGTTTTACTGTTTTTTATTATCAAACTAGTAGCCCTGTGCACGAAATTTGTGCACGTTAAAAGGGGATTAATTAGAGGAAATAATTTAATATTGCTATTTGCCCTTTCTCTATAATAGAAGTGTCAGAAATGAAAGAAAATTAGTAAAATGTATATGAAAACCTTCCTCCTGTCAGAGTCTGGGGCACACCACGGGACCCAGAGTCAAGTCTCGCCCACCCACATGCGCCTCAAAATCACGTGAGACCCAGACCTGGCCGGCCCCCTCCCCCCCCATTGGGCTAGATCCAGACCTGGCTAGTCCCACCCTTGTCAAGCCCCGCCAGGCAGAGGGCGTAGCCTCAGGTCCCCTGGCCTGGCGCCAAGATGGGGGGCATGGCCTGAGGTCCCCCAGCCCAGACCGGGTGGGGGGGTGTGCCTTGAGGTCCCCCATCAAACCCAGCCAGGTGGAGGGGCACAGCCTCAGGTCCCCCGGCCCAGCACCAGGAGGGGGGCGCAGCCTCAAGTCCCCTGTCAAGCCCCACTGGGCAGGGGGTACAGCCTGAGTTCCCCTGACCCAGCTCTGGGGGTGCACCTTGAGGTCCCCTGTCAAGCCCCGCTGGGTGGGGGGCATGGCCTGAGGTCCCCTGTCAAGCCCAGCCAGGCAGAGGGGCATAGCCTTAGGTCCCCTGGCCCGGTGCTGGGGCGGGGGGAGCAGCCTGAGGTCCCCTAGCTCAGCACCAGGACGGGAAGCGCATCTTGAGGTCCCCCATCAAGCCCCGCCGGGCTGGGGGCGTGGCCTCAGGTCCCCTGGCCTGGCGCCGGGGCGAGGGGCGCGGCCTTAGGTCCCCCAGCCTGACGCCAGGGCTGGGGGCACAGCCTGAGGTCCCCTGTTAAGCCCTGTCGGGTGGGGGGCACAGCCTGAGGTCCCCTGTCAAGCCCCACTGGGGCGGGGGAGGGCTTAGCCTCGGGTCCCTGTTGATTGCTCGTTAAGGCTCCTTAAGGGAACTTGGCCTCAGCTGTGGGTGCAGCCATCTTTGTGACGGAGTGATGGTCAATTAGCATATTCCCTTTTTATTAGATAGGATGTTTATATTAGTTTGAGATCATGTTTTACATATTATTGAAACGTATTATTTTGCCATAGTATATTCATAAGCCATCCATTTATTATTTTGTACAGAATACCTCTAAACTTTTATGGAAGAAATGACTATTATTACGATTATTAATTATTATTTAAAAACACATAAGTCATATAAAAATATAAAGTGGTTTATGATTTGTGAATGCCTATCTCTCAACCTCAAATCCTGAGCTATTAGTCTGTATTGAGAATTTGGAGACATTCAACTTTTTCCTTATGATTTTTTCTTATGATTTTTTTTTATGATTCAGAAAAATGTAAATTTCCCAAGCAATGCCAGGAAGGATTTTCCTTTGGGAAGCATGATCAGGCACCATACTAAGCTTGTTCCATACATTATCTCCTTTAGTCCTCATAGAGACATGATGTAGAGGCACGATGGTAGCTCCATGTCATACATGAGGAAACAAAAACATAGATGAAGATGAGGTAACACATTCGGGACCGCATGTGTTAGGGCAGATTGCAGCTCAGGCGCTCTGAGTCTAGAACACATCTAGAAGTGGTCTGGAACGAAGCAGAGAGGATGGAAGTGGAAATGTACACATTTACTTCTGTCTAACTCTGAAGGGCACTTAGTCCAGCTGCATAGCTTACATGGGATACAGTGTTGCAGCCAACTAAAACAGAGTGGGGGTGTGATGTCATTTGTACTTTCAAATTATGGCTCCACACTATTGAACTTCCCCTATTCTTTAAAAGAAAGCAGATAAAAAGAACATTTATTTTCTAACTCCATTTCCATAAATTGCTTCCATGCCAGAGCAGGCCAAGAGAAGTGAAGGACTGAGGAATCAGCCCAACCCCTTTCTGACAGGCCATGTGCTTGTGTCTGAACCAGTCTGGTGCTTGCTGACGAGGTGCTCCCAGCTCCCCTCTGCGTGGCCTGCACAGATAGCCCTGTGCATCTACAGATGTCCTGATTTGAGTCTTTAAAATTCATGGGAAAAAAAAATCTCTGCACAAAAAGAAAGCTATTGATACTTCTTCCGTGTTTATTTTTATAGTCTTATCTTCTGCTGATTTTTTTGGTTTTCTTATTTTGTCCTCTAAATCCTAACTTGACTGCTATTTTTCTGGCAGACCAGGTCCAAGGAACAGTCACCATCCGGAACATCAGCACGCTGTCTTCAGGTTTGTACCAGTGCGTGGCTTCTAATGCCATAGGAACCAGCACCTGTCTTTTGGATCTCCAGGTTATCTCCCGTAAGTATGTAACATTCTGATGTCCACTTTGGGTCTGAGACTGGGGAATGAAGAGTGATGCTGAATTGTTTTTAAGATTTTTTAAAGGTTAAATAGAAATTTGTTTGTTTTAATCATTACTGAAAATATTTTATAAGTGTATTAGTATACTTTTCAGCGTCAGCAATATGACATCTTCTTTATGACAAAATGTCTTTCTCCCCAGAATCAATAGAATCAAATCAATTCTAATGGTATAATGCTATAGACATTATACAGTTTGTGATGATCTATGGCCATGGTCAAGACAAGACCTTCTTGTATTTTCTCCAAATTCCTTATATCGGCTTAATTGTTGAATGCCCTGATCATAAATGAATATAAAATTTTTCTCTTCATTTGAGAATTCTGGGTTATTGGAATTCTAGTTGCAAAAGGGAGTGGTCTGTTTGGGATGAGCTGATAAGTTAGCCCACAGATTGCTAGGTTCCTGTGGGGTAGATCAGGCAGGTAAGACAGGTACCATCTTCTTCCTGCTCTGCTGTAAGTGTGGCTCTCCTGAAGCTGAGTCATGTAACTGTTCATTCCCTAAATAACTGCGAGCCTGCTGTGCCTCAGTCCTAGCCCCTGGATACAGAAAGTTAAGTGAGGTTTAACTCTATATGGATGTAATACTTTAGGCCAGTGGTCGGCAAACTCATTAGTCAACAGAGCGGCAAACAGCAGCTCACGAGCCACATGTGGCTCGCGAGCCACAGTTTGCTGACCACTGCTTTAGGCAATTTTGTACATTTTAAGAAGATTCTTTAGTAAACTTAGTTTATAAACTTGCATGGGTACATGCTCTTTCTCTCTCTTTTATTTTGTTGTTTAAAAATGCCTTAAATATATTTTGCAGCCCAGCCCAGGAGCATTGGACTAATAGCTGGAGCCGTTGGCACTGGTGCAGTTATTGTCATTTTTTGCATTGCACTAATTTTAGGGGCATTCTTTTACTGGAGACGCAAAAATAAAGAGGAGGAGGAAGAAGACATTCCTAATGAAATAAGGTTTGTGTGTCAGATAATTTGTCCCGCTTAGCCAATGTCTATATTTCCGTTCATTTGGGAAACTAAGATTTCTTTGCTTATCTTATGACTGTGATGGCCAACATAGTTAAAATCGCTAAAGGATATTTTCTTATGTGTGCTATCACTTTTCCTCATGGTACTAGTCATCTTTATTTGCTGGATCATGAAAGGGGTGGACTAGGAGGCCACAAGAGAAGAATGTCCCCTTTCCCTCCCAGATCTCCAGGGTTACTGGGGTTAGGTGGCTGCCACAGTAGAAAAGTTAGATTAGAACATGTGTTTAACATTGACACATATTATAGATGAGAACATAAAGCATGAAGGAATATGGTCAGAGCATACCTATACCCAGATAGGCCAAAGCAGTATGGCTTGGTGTGAAAGACAGTTCAGCCAAGAATATAAACATCTTAAGAAAACAATGTCAAAATGACCTTTAAAGAAAAGTGACTGTTTTTTGTTGTTAATCCTTACCAGAGGGTATTTTTCCCATTAATTTTTTAGAGAGAGTGGAATAGAGAGGGAGAGAGAGAGAAAGAGTGGGAGAGAACATCGATGTGAGAGAGACACATCGCTTGGTTGCTTCCTGCATGTGTCCCAATCAGAACCAGGGAACAAACCCCAACCCAGGCACATGCCCTTGACCAGGAATCAAACCAGTGACCCTTTGGTCCACAGGCCAATGCTCTAACCACTTAGTAACACTGGCCAGGAAAAGAAGGATGATTTTTGGCATATGGTGGAAATATGAGGGTTCAGGCTCAGAATCAGATTGCATCATATCATATCCTTATTGAAAAAACTTTGATGACTTATGCCTACAGTCTTCTTAGCATGACACATACAGTCCTTCAGGATCTGACCCCCTCACCTGCTTCTCATAACTGGTCTTACCTCCCATAACTTCCCTGATCACTTGTGTTTCAATTTGCTCTACATCCTTTCATGCCTCAGGGCCTTTGCTCAGGCCTCTGACCTCTTCCTGGGCAATACTCCTTCCTTTTTCTCCATCTCTTCAGTAAATTCCTTTATCTGATTCAAGACCAGTCCAAGTATCACCTCCTCACATAAGTTACTTTTGCCCTTTATCCAACCCTGCAGACTTACAGATATTCTTATATTAATTGTCATCCCCATTTGATCATAGGTTTATTCGTTATCTGAGCTTTGTCTTTTTTACATGAAACATCTAGTGGAATGATACTCAATAAATGTTAAATGAATTAACCTCTTAAATTAAATTAATTACTTCTCGTAGCATCTTCTAATTTTTAAGGGTTTATGTATGCAGGGACAGATTTTATCCCAGCATAAGATTACTGAGGAAAACTTCTTTTTGGCCATCTACAATGATCTCTCAAACCCCAAAGTGCAATAATATCAGGCCTATTCTAACCATTTCTTGAAATTCTTCACATCCATAGCTTCGTTTCCTAGCTACTTTACAGCAGTTAGCTCAGCAGAATTCTTCATGGACTGTTTTCCTATTTAGAGCAAATGCACACACACACACACACACACACACACACACACTTTTAAGTTATATTGCAAACACAAGTCTTTGAGAGATTTGAAATGTCCTTTTGTAGTCTTGGAGACTGAGAAGATGGGAAAAATTTCTAGGGAATTGTCTCAGAGGGAATGAATGTTAAAGCCAAGGCCACTAGAGCTGCTGTGGCCTTTCCTGAGGATTTGTATTTCACAGACATGTTATCCTTAATGTGGAAGAAAGAGTCCTGGTAGGTAAACCTGAATGAAATCCTAATGACAACTTTATTCTGTTCCTTTTCAGAGAGGATGATCTTCCACCTAAATGTTCTTCTGCCAAAGCATTTCACACCGAAATATCCTCCTCTGAGAACAACACATTGACCTCCTCTAATACCTACAACAGCCGATACTGGAGCAACAATCCAAAAGCTCACAGAAACACAGAGTCATTCAACCACTTCAGTGACTTGCGCCAATCTTTCTCCCTGCACTCAGGCAATGCCAACATACCATCCATCTGTGCTAACGGGACCCACCTGGTCCCAGCTCCTCATAGGACTCTGGTAGTGACAGCCAACAGAGGCTCATCACCGCACGTCATGCCCAGGAGCAATGGCTCGGTCAGCAGGAAGCCTAGGCTGCAGCACACACATGCCCACACTGTCAGCCAAGCAACGCTGGAGCGGATTGGCGCCGTCCCTGTTATGGTGCCAGCCCA
Organism: Plecotus auritus; assembly: GCF_963455305.1. Taxonomy (NCBI): domain Eukaryota; kingdom Metazoa; phylum Chordata; class Mammalia; order Chiroptera; family Vespertilionidae; genus Plecotus; species Plecotus auritus. The sequence goes on along the minus strand of NC_137771.1, from coordinate 166,341,667 downwards.
GAGTCGGGCCGGGTCCCTCGTATAATACATGAGCAGATAGTGTTCAGAAAAAAGCCAGTGAGGTGCTCCATACACGGGGTGGAGGTGGTGGATGAGTGCGGGGAAAGAAACACTCTCCTTAACATGATACTATTAAAAAGCACAGAGAAGAAAGTTAATGCTGTTACCTGGCCACTGAGATTTGTGAAATGAGCCAGAATGTCTGTCCTGAAGACTTGTTCCTCCACCTCCGATGTCCCGGGATCCTAGTCAGTAAGCTGGATCCCAAAGATGTGCCAAGCCAAGGAAAAGATGTGAGCAGAATAGCACGTGAAATCTAAACTGCAGTCCAGACGGGTTTGTTCTCTAGCTCATGCCTAACTTAATAATCTTTCAAGAGACTCAAGTGCCAGAAGAAGTTTAAATAATGACATTATTTTAAAATATAGGCATCTTTAGAAAAGTAATAAACATCCTCTCCCCATCCCCTCTATACGTAGAGGGTAAAGGGCATGAATGGTTAATATCTGTCCCTACATCACAGAATCAAAACTTTTTACACAAGCAGAATTCAGTAAGAAGTGGGAGGAAACAAAAGAAACTTCTTTGAGAAGCCCATTCATAGTTCCTTATTTCTGAACCATGAATTTCATATTTGGAATATTGCTCTATTGACAGATTCTTGCCTGTCTAGGTTTTTCTAGGGTCTGCTACAGGTCCATGACAATTACTGTTCATTATTTCCCGGGAAAATATTTTTTTAAAATAAATTTATTGGTTTTTTAAAAAAAATACACGAAGGCATTGGACTAGGAAAGAAAATACTGTTATTAGTTAACACCACAGTCAGTGACTGTTCATTGGGCCCACGGAGGCCCATCAGCAAAGAGCGAGGCTGGGCGGGGGGGAGGGTGGCGTGCAGCACAGGAGAGGGAGGCAGGCAGGTCCAGGGACTGGAACATCCCTGGCGGCCTCTTGGAGCAGGGCTTCCAGGGTGCCCTGCTATCACACTGGGTCTCTTAATGAGGGCAGCACCTGATGCCTTTTGTACTGAGGGAGACAACTTTCTCCTTGTTTGACAAGCAGAGGTTAGTAGGCTGTTACATGGCAGGAGTTGTTTCGTTTTTCTTCAAAATAATCATTTTTGTGAAAGATGGTACTGAGACCAAAAGGATGTGTCTTCAGGTATGCTCCTGGGAGGGTCTGCCCCATATTTGTCAGAGCTCAGGGTTGCAGTTGTGTCCAAATGCATTTTACACCCCTGTAAAGAGACTCCTTTTGTGATTAATTACCCGGTGTGATCTTAGAGTTCACCCGGTAATTTACAAACTTCTCACTATTTTGTGCTCTGTAGATAGGGTCATACTTGGACTGGTGACTATCTCGCCTTAATCACACTATAAGCAGCACACAAATATTTTTCTTCTCAGACTTTTTCCTAAATTATTTATGATACTGACCCCCGTGATTCCATAGTAGCATCTTTTCTTTTCCCGGTATTGTCTCTTACTCCCTCATCCCACTATGCTTTGCTCTGCTTTCCTACAAGCATAGTTACCACAGGGAGTGGCCTCCTCATTTTCAGACTTATTTGACTAAATGGAAACCAACAGCTGCTGCCTACACTATTTTTCCAAGAGGGCTAAGATCAGAACCTAACCATTCCAATACTGATGAAAACGGAATTTACTTTAGCATTACTTATTTTTTTCATTTGATGGTTCTTGACTTTGTAAAAAATTTAAATAAATGAATATCTATACTTTTTAATAAACACAAGTGTGAAAATACTATGACACAGATATGATAATATCAGATGTTTAGAAAGCATTTATCTTGCATTTCTTTATTTCTAATTATCTAAAATTTAATAAAAGTTTATTCATATAAAAACAAGTTGTCATTAATTATAATACTAATGAATGGATGATTTTCTATTTCCCTTAATTTTATAAGCATTTTCTATTCTGTTAAATAGTTTTCATAATCACTTTAATGAGTATGTAATATTCCAAAAATTAATTTCATTGTTAGAAATTTAATTTGGGTCCAGTTCTCACATGTGTGATTGTAGATGTAATGACCTTTCTCATTAATTGAGCTATTTTTATATTTCATATTTCCTGCTTTTTTCAGCCCTGAAGCTCTGTCACCTAGAACAGTGCCTAACATGGGTGTTGAGTAGACAAATGACTGATAATTTCTGAACTGAAGTTGCCAAGGTTAGTTCATAAAGTTATGATCATGATTGTAACTCTTGATATATACAGGGGTTGGCAAAAGTAGGTTTACAGTTGTTTATATGAAAAAGACAAGTTAGGATTATACTAATACAAGAATAAACTCTTGCTTTGTGTAGTTAGAACTATAAACCTACTTTTGCCCACCCTTGTATATTGGATCATTCCTTTGTTTAACTTCTTATTTTGAGATACTATATATTTACATGCAGTTCTAAGAAATAATAGATTTCCATATACCCTTCATCTCATTTCTCCCAAAGGTAATATTTTGCATAACTCTAATACAGTATCACACATTGACAGTCAATCAACCTTATTCAGATTTCAACAGTTATACATGCACTCATTTGTGTGCGCGCGCACATATTTAGTGCAATTTTATCATGAGTAGGTTCATGTGACCACCACAGTCATGATACAGGATTCGTTATGCTTCCCTTATATAGTTACGCCCCCTCTTCAAGTCCCCAATCCCTAATTTGTTCTTTTTTTCTATAATTTTGTCATTTCAAGAATGTTATATAAATGGAATCATGCATTATATAACCTTTGAAGATTGGCTTTCTAAAAAATTCAGCATAATTTTTTTGAAATCCATTCAAGTTGCATGTATCAATAGTTCATTCCTCTTTATGCTGAGTAGTATTCTGTGGTACAGATGTACCACACACAGTTTGTTTAACCATTTATCCATTGATGGATATAAAGGATATTTGTTTTTTTTTCTCCAGTTTTTGGCTTTAAAAAATAAAGCTGCTGTGGACATTTTATTTTTACTGTGAACATTTTTGTACAGGTTTTTGTGTGAACATAAGTTCTTATTTCTCTGAGATAAATACAGTTGCTCCAGCACCATTAGTTGAAAAGTCTGCCCTTACTTCAGTGAACTGCTTTTATACCTTTGGAAAAAAAATCACTTAGATATAGTTGTGTGTCTCTGGCTGTTCCACTGATCTTTGTATCTATCCCTCCAAAGATAATATGCTGACCACTGTAGCTATTCAAAAAGCTCTATCATCTGGTAGAGTGGTTCCTCTCACTTTATTCTTCTCTTTAAAAATTGTTTTAGCTATAGTGATCCCTGCGCCTTTCCATACACATTTTAGAAGAAGATGGTCTATACCTATAAAACTCCTTGATGTGTTAATAAGGATTGTATTAAACCTACAGTTCAATTTGGGAAGAACCAGCATCTTGACTACTTGGAGTCTTCCAGTCCATGAACTTGGTATCTCTCCTTCCATTTATGTCTTTGATATATTTCATTTATGTCTTTGATATATTTAGTAATTTTGTACATGTTTTGTTGGATTTATCCCTAAGCATTAATTTTTGAAGCAATTATGAATGTTGCTATGTTTTAAATTTTGGTTTCTACATATTAGATTTTAGTAGATAGAGATGTGAAAAAAAAGGAAATGTAATTGCATTGTGTGTTGATTTTATATTCTAGAACCTTGCTGTACTCACTTTTTCAGAGTTTCTTTTCTTTTTTGTAGATTGCTTAAGATTTTCGACATACATAATCATACCACCTGCAAATAGGGGCAGTTTTATTTCTTTTCAATCTGTGTGCTTTGTTTGCATTATTATTATGGTTAGAACTTATAAGAGTAGTGAGTATGGTATCCTCTTGTTCCTAATCTTAGGAGGAAATCATTCATTTTTTTTTACCATTAAATATTTTAAATATCTTTTTCTCAGTCATAAGGTGATGAATAATTTTTGTTTCAACCATCAAATATGATGAATAAGATTTATGAGAAGTCCATATTTCTGCACTTTCCTGTTATACTTTCTCCTTGCCTGATTCTTTCTTTTATCATTTCCTATATTTGAAGAACTTCCTTTAGCCAAGTTGTTAGGATAGGTCTGCTAGCAACAAATTCTATTAGTTTCCTTTTGTCTGATAATGTCTTTATTTCCCCTTCACTCCTCACTGGATACCGTATTCATGGTTGACAGTTCTTTTCTTTCAGCACATGAAAAATTTGGGAAGTGTTCAGCCATTTTTTCTTAAAATACTCTTTCAGCCCTAATCTCTTTCTCATGTCCTTCTGGGACTTTGATGATGGATCTGTTGCTATTGTCCCACAGGTTCCTGAGGCTCTGCTCATTTTTTCAGTCTATTTTATCACTGTTGTTCAGGGCAAATCCTATTGATCTGTTCCCAGGTTTACTGCTTTCTCTCCTCTGTTATTTCCACTGTACTATTGAGCCCATCTAGCAAGTGTCTTTTTTTTTTTTTTTTAGTATCAGTTGCTGCATTTTTTTGTTTGATAACTTACATTTCTTTTTCAAATTTTAATCATTAACTTAAAGTACAATTTATATTGAAATGCATTTTATATATCATAAATTTGTTTATATAAAGTGTACAATTTGGTAGTTTTTAGTTTATTTATAGAGTTGTACAAATATCACCATAATCTAATTTTAGAAAAATTTCATCATTCTCAAAGGAAACCTATACTCACTAACAGTCCCTCCTTACACCACGCTAATTTCAGCCTCCAATCTCTATAGATTTGCCTGTTCTGGACATTTCAGAAATGTGTGCGTGTGTGTTGACAGGCTTCTTTCACTTAGCTTAATGTTTTCTAGGTTCAGCCACGTTGTAGCATGTATTCTTGCATCATTCCTATTTCTTTAATGAGATTATTTAGCTTTACAGTTAGATTCAAGAGAATTCATAATTGCTCATTAAAGCATTTTTATTATAACTTATACAAATCTTGTCAGATAATTCCAATATCTGATTCATCTTGATGTTGGCATCTGTTGATGGTCCTTTCTCATTCAAGTTGTGATTTTCCTGTTCTATGGGGGTAATGAGTGATTTTTATTTTCTCCTGGGCATTTTAGATGTTATATAATGAGACTCTGGAAACTCCTTATAATATATCCATATTTACAGCAGGCATTGCCCTTGTTGAAGTGTAACACGGGAGACAGCTGGGTGTGTGTGTTTATTTCTTGACATGCCCCACCGAGCTCCTCAGCCCCAGTGGCCTGTGTGCACTGTTTGTGAGGATGGGAAGGACCCGAGCCCCCCCAGCCTGTGCTTGTACCTTAGTGAAAGTGGGGCTCCAACTGGTGCGGAGCTGTTGCCGTCAAGTGGGGGTATAAGCTCAGCTCCCGTGGGGCCCTGCTGACACCCAGCAGGAAAGAAAGAGAGCACTGACTCACACCACTTGTTCTACAGGGTGGGAGTGAAACTCACCTCCATGCTGCCCTGGGGACCCCTGCAGAAGGGAGGGAGGCAGGTGCAGTGCCACCTCATCCTGCCTTCCCCACTAGCCTGCTTAACTGAGGGGGGAATGAACCCTGTCTTGAACCATCTCTTTCCACCTTGATACTGGGTGTGGGTTCTTTCCACTGTCCAGTATCTTCCAGTATATCCAGTATTTTTTTTAATTGTAAGAGGGAAGACGATTTTACCATGGAGTTTGCAATGGGGCTACTCCATCTTGGCTGGAACCAGAAATCCTGGGACGTTACTTTTTGAAATAACAGCAGTTAAGCAAATTTACTGTACTTTACCACCTGGAAACTTTGAGGATTCTCATTGTGTATTAAATAAAATTCTTACTCTTTGGCTTACCTCATTCAGTTCCTTCTACAAACAGTTCACTATCTTTCTCTTCTCACATCTGCTTCTCCTCAAATTTTGCTTTAGGCCTGTTTCATTTCTCTCTCTCTCTCTCTCTCTCTCTCTCTCTCTCTCTCTCTCTCTCTCTCTCTCTCTCTGCACCTTCACTGTCTCCAAATATTCTGTCCTTCTTCAATCCCTTTTTTCAGTCTCTTGAGAAGTGACTGGTGCTTTCATGAGCTGTAGCATTTACTACATATAAGGAAATTGTCACCATCTGTATTATATTCCTATATTTGTGCACATGATTGATCTCCCCTGCTCGACTGTAAACTGATTACTTCACAATCATTTTTGATCCCTTGCTGTGTGCTTAACATTATTCTAGGTGTTGAAAATAAAAAACAGAAAATAAGCCACAAGAGCTCTCCTCAAGGAGTTAATATTGCAGGAAGAGTACAGACCCAAAAAGAAATAATTGCAATTAGTGTCATAAGGATACAAATAGATGTTTTCACAAGTTCAGGCAGGCAGGATGGTCTCTTCTATATCTTCATTGTGGTCACAACATTTAGCACATTGCTTCACTCAGAGAAAGTGCTTGAAGGATGTACTAAATTGATGAAACCGAAAATGTATGGTCTCTTAATCTCAGGTGTTACAAGTAGCAGTCAAATATCAGAAAGCATGGGTGATAGAGTCGTTCACCCATGGGGCACATGACTGCATCAATTTCCTGGGTGGCATTTGATTTTATATTACAGATTCAGGCGTGGCTCAGTGGTTGAGCATCTACCGATGAATTAGGAGGTCATGGTTCGATTCCTAGTCAGGGCATATGCCTGGGTTGCTGGCTCAATCCCCAGTGTCGGGCATGCAGGAAGCAGCTGATCAATGATTTTTTCTCATCATTGATGTTTCTCTCTCTCTCTCTCTCCCTCCCTCCCTCTCTCTCTCTCCCTTCTTCTCTGAAATCAATAAAAATGTATTTAAAAAACACACACACCTTCCTGTTCTCTTCCCCCAAAGAAAAGGTGTCCTGGCCCTAAAATAATTCACTCTTAACTTCTTACTCTCACCATTTTTCTGCCTATGTAAGTACCAGTCATCTTTTGAAGTTGGAACATTCTTTCAGGGCTTCTTAAATTTATATCCCCAGGCTATAGTCCTCAGGATGGGCCAAATAAAACTTTCTTAAATTTACAGAGATTCAATTTTCTTTTCATTGACAGAAGATAAATGCAATCTAGAGAAAAGGTGACTTTTAAATTCTATGTGTATGTAGTTTTTTATAGCTTTACCTCATATCTCCTTTCAAATAGGTATTATTTCTCCATTTTAGGTAAAGGCAGGGCACAAAATTCCAGCTTAATCATTAGACATTAACAATAGAGACACAATTATTAGACAAAGCAGTCAGCGCATACTGTGTATTTAACATTGTAAGTTCTGTTGATATCTGATTAAGTTTAGCAGGTTGGATATTTGGATTAGGTAATTTAGCCTAAAATAATTTACATTAAAGCCACAGTTTTATACTATCCATTATTTTTTCCCCAAGTTCATCAGATTTACATAAGTTTTGCATGTTGGGCTTGGACAAAATTATTTGTCCAAGTTCATGGACAAGTTGCAATTGTTCATTATATTAGACAAGTTAAAAAATTCTCCTAAGGCTCAAATTCATCCACAAAATGGAGATAATAGTAGCTTCCTTTGAGATTGTGAGGACTAAGTAAAATGATGCACATAAGTGAGTAGCCATGTGCTCTGGTCAGAGTAAATACTCAATATTAGCCATTAGCAGTAGTAGTAGTTCAGAAGCTTTAAATTTCTAGGCAACAGCTAAGTCATTTACACTTACTCAGTATTCCAACTCTTCTTGTCAGAGGTACTATTTGAGTGCTGCTGCATATAAAATAGCACTTTAAGACTGTTTAAGAGAAAGAAGACTTTATTATCTGGTCAAATAGTCCCTCCTTTCCTATTTTTTCCCATTTCATTCCAAAACTGCACATCTATGTTCTGATTATCATCAATTTTAAATTACTGAGGAGAATTAACAGTGTGGGAAAACACAGTTGTAGAATACCTACTGTATACCAGCCAGCATGCTAATCACTCTGTGTGTATCCCATTTAATCCTCACAACACACTTCCAAGTTTAATGCTATGCTAATTTTATAGATCAGAAAATCGAGGCTTACATAGTCTAAGTAATTTGCTCAAGGTCACAAAGCTAGTAAGTTGTGGAGCCAAGGGTATTGCTCATTTATTGCCATAGACTTCCCTTCTATTAAGACAGCTAATAAATATTTAAAATCTCAGCACTGCCTCAAATTTGCCGTGGCATAGATAGAACTCTAAATCCCCTCCAGTCATTCTTTGCCTATATTTAAAAAAATTAATTGAAAAAATTTTCCATTGCTCTAGCTGTTTTGGCTCAGTGGATAGAGCGTCAGCCTGCGGACTAAAGGGTCCCAGGTTCGATTCCAGTCAAGGGCACGTGCTCGGGTTGCAGGCTCAATCCCCAATAGGGGGCATGCAGGAGGCAGCCAATCATTGATTCTCTCTCATCATTGATGTTTCTATCTATCTCTCCCTTCCTATCTGAAATCAATAAAAATATATTAAAGAAAAAAAATTTCCCATCTTTGACTTTATAGACCATTAAAATCATTTTCTCTATACAGTCAAGCATTTTGAGTCTTCCTTTTCTACATATTTAGGGAATCTCATAGCCTCTTAATTTTTTCTCATCAGTTTCCTAGGGCATTTGTAATGTGCATAAAATGCTAGTTTTGTCACCACCTTTAGCTCTGTAGTCAGAGCTATGGTGAGAGGAGGGTGAATTTGAGGAAATTCTCTTAGACGAGAAGATTGGAGGTGGTCTAAGAAGTCCCTGGAGGCACAAGGTGGATTTGGAGGGAACAGTGAACTAGAAGGATGCACTGTGTTACCCTGGGAGCTGAGTGTCACACCCCAGCTCGGTCATGTCCTTACTGACCCTCTGCAAGCTATTTAGCCTCTCTGAGTCTCATTTTCTTCACCTATAAAATGAGGATCATAATCCTAACATCATAATTCTGAAGATTCAATTAGATAACATGTAAAATGACATAGTTCTTGACAAATTGTAGCTTTGATTTACTTTAGAAGTAATTTATTTACATTTTATAAGGGAGAGGGGAAAGTTCCCATGATGCAGGAGAAATGCTGATTTGTTTATCTCCTGAACCATGTATGTTGGTAACGATTTTTTAAAATGCTTTTATTGATTTTTAGAGAGCGAGGAAGGAAGAGGAATAAAGAGACAGAAATATCAAGGAGAAACATCATTAATTGGCTGCCTCCTGCATGCCAACCGGGCATGTGCCCTGACCAGGAATCAAACCAGGGACCTCTTGGTTCATGGGTCGGTACTCAACCACTGAGCCACAATGGCCAGGTGGTAATGATTTTTTTAAAAAGTTAAACCCTATACAAGTTAACTACATGTGTTGTAGTGTAACCCCCATCTTACAAAGGACACCTCAAGAAAAGGTCGAATTATGGAGTCATTTATTAAAAGCCGGCGGCATACGAGGAAGCAAAAGCGCTCCAGACCTCGCAGCCCGAACAGCTTGCCACTTCTGGCTTATATGCAGAATATCACAAAAGTATTGATTACATCTTTGGGTCTGGAATGAGGAACCTGTTTCGCAAAAAAAGCATTTTTACAGAAGCAGAATTAGAGCAACTTAGTTATCTAAAGTATCTATGAATCACTGAATCAACAGAAACACATTATCTGGGACCACCTGGACAATTTAGAATAATTGTGCTGTCCAGATTCTGGGACCACTGAGTCAACAGGAATGCACTATCTGTAGCTACTGAGACAATTTAGGATCACTATCTGTCCTGGGTCCCAGAGGAATGTGCTTTGGTAACCAGTGAGATCACACTCAATGGGATATTCAAACCACCATCAATGGAGTATTCAATCATACATAAGTTCAGAAAATCAAAATAACTTTTAAATGAGTACAGAACCCAAAACAGCAAGGTTAAAATATTAAACAGCAATTTTTACTCAAGTATGGTTGCTACCATACTTCATTCCCCACTGGTTTTATGTGCATGAGTCAAATCATGGACTCATCCTTATTAGGGGATTGTACTGCCCCCTAACTTCAAGTAGTTTGCATTAATTTTTCTAAACTACCTGCTTGGCACAATTAGTTTCCTATTTACTCACCCCACCTCCTTTAAGGGCATTCTCTGTTCTGTTCCTGCTCCCCTGTCCCCTAGCACATCTAGCCCTACTTGGCCCTGGACTTTCTCACTGGCTAGCAAAAATGTTCTTACAGTTACCAAGGCCCCTAGTACCACGGTCCCCATTAGTACTGTCCTCACTGAAGTCCAGTTCCCCTCTTGCAGGCGTCGAGTCTCCTCCTGGCCTGCGTGGAGCCCAGGCTAGGGATATCACGGGTAAGGCTGCTGGTTGCCAGGATCCAGACCGTTTCCTGGTGCAGGAGCTGGGAGTGGTGTAGCCAGGTCTGGACGCCGTCTACTTTAACAGCCGTGGGCGTGCTCAGGATAACAGTGTAGCATCCCTTTCAGGTTGGGGCGAGTCCTTGGGCAGTGAACTTCTTTACCCACACCGAGTCCCCAGGCTGGAAGGGATGTACAGGGTCCGCGGTGGGCACTGGCAGCGTGTTTCGAACAAGCTTATGGGTGGCTCTCTGGGTATACTGCAGAACCTGTAAGGACTTGAGCAAGGGAATGGTTATGAATTCCAGCTTTCAGTTTCTCCCTGACCCTGGGAAGGATGGGGGGGGGGGCGGTGACATGATCTCAAAATGGGGGAACCCCTCCCGGTAGAGGGTACACCTGGCCCATAAGAGGGCGAAGGGCAGGAGGTTGGTCCAGTTTTCACCGGTTTCTAGGACAAATTTAGTTAAAGTACTTTTTAGAGTCCTGCTCATGCCTGTCCTGAGCTTTGTGGCTGGTATGCACAGTGGAGTTTCTAATTTATGCCTAAGGCTTGAGCTATACTTTGAGATACCTTTGCTACAAAGGCAGGCCGTTATCTGATCCTGTGACTACTGGCAGCCCGAATCTAGGTATAATCTCCTGGAGTAATTTCTTGACTACTATAGAGGCAGTTTCTGTCCTAGTGGGGTATGCTTCAACCCAACCCGAGAAGGTGTCTATAAGAACTAGCAGGTACTTGTACCCTGACGCTGGTGGCTTAATCTCTGTGAAATCCACCTCCCAATGCTCTCCTAGGGAGTTTCCCTGGGGCCCAAATTCCCAGGGGGCCCCTCTTACCTTGCTTAGCATTTACCTGTGCACAGACAGTACTTCTAGTGACTATGCTTTTAATTATCTAAGCTTGGTATGTAGTACCTGCTTCGCAGAAGTCAGAAGTCTTATTGATGCCTAGGTGGGTAGCCTGGTGTAACTGGGCAACTATCGTCCGACCTAGAGCCTCTGGGACCAACAGTCTGTCATCTGGTAGGGTCCACCAACCATGTGGTCCTTTGATGGCTTGCTTCTGTTCTGCCAATTCCTCCTCTTGTTTGGTGTAGGAGGGGGTCTGTCGTAGGTCGGGGTCCGGCAGGGTTACTAAGACGTGTAAAGGCCCCACTGGTTTTAGGGTGGCTTCCTTGGCAGTTTGGTCTGCGGCTCTATTTCCTCTGGCATCAGTTGTCTCCCCTTCCTGATGTCCTTTGCAGTGCACTATTGTGACTGCCTTTGGCCTCTAATAAGGCTAAAATCTCTTCCTTATTTTTAATGTCTTTTCCGGCTGAAGTTGGTAACCCTCTTTCCCGGTGGATGGCACTGTGTCCCCATCGAAGGGCCTGGATCAAGGCCAAAAGTTCGGCTTTTTGTGCTGATGCCCCCCTGTTCAGGGACTGTGCCCAAATGGTGTGGTCCAGGGTGACTACCACTGCCCCTGCATATTGGATGCCATCCTGAACATAACTGCTCCCATCCCTGAACAGTTATGTCTGGTGATGATAGCAGGACATCTGTCAGGTCTGGGCGAGCCGTTTGTACTGTGTCTGTTACCTTTATGCAGTCATGAATGGATTCCTCCGGATCATCATCTGGGAGCAGGCTGGCAGGGTTGATGGACAGTGTCTTCTGGAAACGGATAGGGGCTGGTCCAGGAGAAGAGCTTGGCATTAGGTGATCCTGGTGTTTGACATCCATCTCTCTGGAGCAGCTTGAAGGAGGACCTCCACAGCATGGGGTGTTGTCAGGGCTAGTTCCTGGCCCAGAGTCAGCTTATCTGCCTCCTTTACCAGCAATGCTGTGGCGGCCACTGCCCGGAGGCATGCTGGCCACCCTGCTGCCACGGGGTCTAGTCTCTTAGATAGGCTACAGGTCTCTTCCAGGGACTAGAGTCTGAGTGAGAACCCCTTTGGCAATGCCCCTTACCTCACTCACGTAGAGGTGGAAGGGCTTCATGACGTCTGGCAGGTGCTGAGGAGAGCCTTCTTTAGCTCCTCAAAGCCTGTTGTTCCACTTCGGTCCAGTTCAGCGGCCGAGCTGGAGTGGCGGTGGCTTGCAATTGGACTACTACAGGAGCTTGATGACTTGCCAACTCTGGGGGGTTGTTTTATGCCCAGACCATGGGATAGAGACGCTGTAATTTCTCCAGGTAGGTAGAGGGCTTATGCTCTTCCCCTGGCACCACTTTTTCCATTTCCTGCAAGAGATATTCCTCTGAGAGAGGACAGGTTAAAAGAATAAAGGGCAGGAGAGGATGCAACTGGAGCTGGGTTCCTTGGATCCACGGTGAGGTGTGCTCCGTCCCCCTCAAAGGATATGGTGGCTTGTAGCTTCTGTAGGAGGTCACGTCCAAGCAGGGGGTATGGGCATTCTGGCATGACCAGAAATGAATGGGTTACCGTGTTCCTTCCAAGGTCCACAGTCCTCTTTGATGTCCAAGGAAAACAGGCAATTTGTCCGGTAGCTCCCTGGACTGGTGTCTTCTTAGAGGTAACGGGTCCCATCGGCTCTGTCAAGACTGAATAGGCTGCCCCAGTGTCCACCAGGAAACTAACAGGTTTGCCCCCCACTTGTAAGGTTACCATGGGCTCCTGGGGGTTTAATGGAAAGGAGCCCAGGCCCCGTCAGTTCTCTTCCTCCAAGTTTAAGAGCCTTGGAGTCTGAGTCTCCCCTTTTGCTTCCCTGGCTAACCTGCCAGGACATTCTCTCTTTCAGTGCCCCTGCTTCCTACAATAGGCATACTAATTCCTTCCTATTTGCTACTGGCCTTTTCTTTCTTTCAATATTCTCTTTTCCTTCTCCTCACATACACAACCTTCACAAATCTCACAATTTCAAATTAGCCTTCAAACCTTTCTATGTCCTTCAAAAATGCATAACCATGCCTCAAACCTTCCATTAAGTATTTCTAAACATGTCCAGCAATCAATGTTTCAGTATTGGATGCTATTTTAAAGGCAGAGGGAGGAGGGAGCTGGCCCAGAAGCCTGTTCCCAGGCCTCTAGCTGCTTGAATTGCAGAGGCAGGGAGCGTAGGGTGGGTCCCAGGTGGCAAATGGAGGTGCTCCCACCGAGGGAGAAGGCATTTTCATCTGGCAGTCCTCTCTCTGTTCCCACTGGGAAAAGCGCTTGCTTCCTGCCAACAAAGGTGGCATGGGGGGAACCGGTGACCCTTACACTGCAATCAGACTCCCTGACCTCTCTGAAAAGCCCCTCTGCTTGAGTGTGTTTCCATTAAAAAGTACTGATTTAAAAAACTAATAACTTAAGAGCTGCCACACACACAAGGACCAAGTGGCCCACAAAATATTTTCCTTTTCTTCTAAAGGTTTTACAATGTATTGTAATCATTAACCATATTAAACTCAAATGGCCAATTGAGACAAACAGTTCTGAGACCGTTCCTCCACCACTGATTAAGACTGGGTGGCGGCAGGTGTCAGAAATAAGATTCATTTAGTTTTTGAGCTTTCTGGGCAGACTTGATGACTTTGCCAGTTCTGGCTTCCTTCTTGAAAATAGTTAACTTTAGAATTTGGTCCCTGCTTTAAACCTCTTCGGACCACAATTGTTATAACTTCATACCTTCAAATCAATAGACAGAAATTTTATTAGTTAAGCGGGCGGATTCCCCCTCTGACAGAGAGCAAGCACCCCTGGGAAAAAAGGAATCCTAGTGGCCACTCGGGGCAGTTTGCTATGTGTCAGAGCACTCAGCCTTAAATAAATTAAATGTTTCTTTTTTTTTTTTTTTTCTCACAGACTTCCACACTTACATGAACAAATAATTATACCCAGGCAGACAAACAAAATATCAAACAAACATCTGTTCTTATACCGTTTCAGTGAACAAGTACTCTTACAGTCTTGGGGTCTGAGCAGATAACAGGAACACTGCCCAAGTCCCCTGATGGGGGCCTAACAAGAACAGACATAGGGGCCTCCCTTTCCCTCATCCCAGGACAGGATTCTTGACCCATGTTTCAGCAAAACAGAAATGGCACTGATGTTGGACAAAGGAAACAAGACTAATAGATGCAACAAACAGATAAATGCCCATCCTATAACCTAGGGAGTTTCTGGGGAGCTCGGTCTGCCTCCCATAATGAGGGCGGGACCAGGAGGGAGGGGCGGCCCAGGGAGACTGAGGGCTCAGGAAGTGAACACCCTGAGGGAGGGGAGGGCATGCAAACGCAAACGCTGCTGCTTTTTCTGGCTCCGCTGCCACCGCCACAGGCCATTGGGCGGGACCGGTATGTGTGAAGGAAAAAAGAGGTTAAAACCACTCCCGGAGTCCGCCAGGGACTGTGAGGGGAAAGTCATCCTGCACTCCTGCGTTGACCTGGGAAAAAGAATGCTTAGTCGGGGAGGGGCAGGTTACACATAGAGGGTTATTTCAGGAGAGGTAAAATCCTGCAAGGAACCTTGATAAAAAGATCAGTAATTCAGTCACACAGTCAAAGGTTAAAGAGGAAGGGAAGAACCACTCAATGTTCCCCAAGAGGATTTCAACAAACTGACAAAACCTTGACAAATCCAAAACTCAACAAATAATACACATAGGGCCCAAGTATGTCAAACACGAGACAAAAAGACAAAAGACAATCCAGAAACCAGGAGTGACCTCTGACGTCTCAGGGCACTTCTTGGATGGGGAAGTCCGGGCTGCGTCCAGCCCTTCCCGCCATCCCCAGATGACCGGTCCACCAGTAAACCAGGACTCACCTCCAGGAGGGTTTCCAGGACTCTGAGACAAATTTTTAGGGATGTGCCAATGTTCCCTGTCTGCTCGCTAGATTCGAAGGGAAGTTCTCTGGGGCCCTGGGACTTCTCAGGGTGCGCACCCCCTAGAGACCCCTCAGTCTCCATGACCGGCCCAGGGGAGAATGGCCTCCCTTGGCGTCCGGACCAGCGCCCTCTAGTGGTGGATCTCGCTGGGGCCTCCAAATGTTGTAGTGTAACCCCCATCTTACAAAGGACGCCTCAAAAAAAGGTCGAATTATGGAGTCATTTATTAAAAGCCGGCGGCATACGAGGAAGCAAAAGCGCTCCAGACCTCGCAGCCCGAACAGCTTGCCACTTCTGGCTTATATGCAGAATATCACAAAAGTATTGATTACATCTTTGGGTCTGGAATGAGGAACCTGTTTTGCGAAAAAGCATTTTTACAGAAGCAGAATGTGAGCAACTTAGTTATCTAAAGTATCTATGAATCACTGAATCAACAGAAACACATTATCTGGGGCCACCTGGACAATTTAGAATAATTGTGCTGTCCAGATTCCGGGGTCACTGAGTCAACAGGAATGCACTATCTGTAGCTACTGAGACAATTTAGGATCACTATCTGTCCTGGGTCCCAGAGGAACATGCTTCGGTAACTGGTGAGATCACAATCAATGGGATATTCAAACCTCCATCAATGGAGTATTCAATCATACATAAATTCAGAAAATCAAAATAACTTTTAAATGAGTACAGAACCCAAAACAGCAAGGTTAAAATATTAAACAGCAATTTTTACTCAAGTATGGTTGCTACCATACTTCACATGTCTGTGGGGCTCAGTTGGCCTATGGTCCAGTACTGACACTCTCTTGTTCTAGAACAGATCCATTTCTAGCAGCTCCGTGGGTTGATCCACCCTGGCACCCTCCCCTGTGGAACAGTACCTCCTGACCAGAAACCACTTGCCAGGCACTCTTCTAAGCACTTTACATCTATTTGTTCATTTTAATCCTCACAACAACTCTGTGAGGTTGGACCTGAGGTAGGGTATGCGGCAGAACAGCTACAATTTATAAAGCTACAGGAACTGTCAAGAATTAAACACCCTCCCCCACCACCACCAGATTTATGGCTTAAACTGGCAGAGACAGGCTGGATCCAACATGGCAACTAATGTCACCTAATAATAACCCCTATCCTCATTATACACTCATTGTAATACACTGGCATGCAAAGCACGCCCATTTCAGGATCAGAAATGGAAAGCTCATATATGGCCATAAAATAGCAAGAGAGTTCCTCTGAGAAATCTCCACCCCTTTTGTAGGAAGATCCTGCTTCACTAAAACACTCACTTTCCTCTAAACTCTATGCTGGCTTGCTTTTGAATTCTTTCCTGTGCGAAGCCAAGAACCCACAGTGGTCTCAGACCCTCATGGACCCTCGGGTGCCCAGACCTCCGGAACGTCTGCATAAGTATGACTATTATCCTTCTTTACAGATGATGAAATGAGTCACAGGCAAGTAAGTGGTCCAAGACCCACAGCAGTAGCAGAGCTGGGACCAGGATTCTGATGTAGGCAACCTGGCTCTTGATTGCCACAGTGTGTTTCCTGATATATGTACCTTCAGGAGAATAAAAGATGCATCTCTGACCATTTTTAAATTAAGAGGAAGATTTGAATGATTGAGTCCAGTACACCCCTCTCCCCAGTTCTCCTTATAACAATCTGGGCTTAACCTTTGGAGAGGAGGGGGAGGCTGGTTCTGGCATCTGACTTCCTCTGCTAGGTTCTTTTGAAGGAACGGAGCTGAAAGCCCCCATTGTGCACACCCCCAGACCCCCGCCCCCCTGCCCTGCCAGAAGTCGTGAGCAACGCTCCAGTCTAGAGGCCTATAGAGGAAAACTCTTCATTAGCAATGCATTGATTTGTGACTGCACTTTTATAAAAAGAACAGCTTTAATAGAAGCTTCTGCAGCTTTTTCTTTTAAGTGTAGTGTTTTCGGTTACTTGCAAAGCACTGAAGAGGAATTAACTTTTAGATGGTACAAGGAATCGTCAGATGTGTTGCTGCTAGCACTTTTTTTTCGTTGAGTATAAGGGTGAAAAGAATGTTAAATTTCAGGGAGGATTATCAGGAAACAGAATTTCTTTTCAGTTGATGAAACACAGACTAAAGCAGGGGACATCTTTCACCTAGCTCCGACTTCAATATTACATATGATGAAAAAAATCGTATTATCTGAAAAAGAGTGAAAACTTGTCATTTTAGTCTTGCACTAAAAACCGTATAAATCTGTTCAAGAGAGGAGACCAGGACCGGGTAGAAATTTTTGGTCAGGTGAAAGGAAGGCTCGGCTTTAGTCACTTCACTCTAGGAGCTTACCATGTGCCAGACACAGTCCATACATTATCGTATTTATTCTCACTTCACATCCATGAGGTAGGCATTCTTTTCCCTGAGGTGTTGGGACAAGGCAGTCATCCTTAATTCCCCTCCACTTCCATGTTCCTGTTCTCCACCTCCACACACTAACCAGTGGCTTCAGAGACAGGAGCTACTTAGAGGTGGCAGTCGTTTGGAAAGTGGGCAAAGGAAAGGAAGGGGAGGATTTTTCCTATAATTCTGTTAGCAGAGCAAATATCTGTTTTCATTTTTTTTAAATTTCATTTTATTGTTTAAAGTAATACATATACTCCTTTTTTCCCCCCCATTGACCTTCCCCCAGCCTCCTCCACCCCCTATCTCATGCCCTCATCCCACCCCCTCATGTCTTGTGTCCATTGGTTGTGCTTATATGCATGCATACAAGTCCTTCGGTTGATCTCTTTTCCCCCCTCCCCAACACTCCCCAGCCTTCCCGCTGTAATTTGACAGTCTGTTCGATGCTTTACTGCCTCTGTATCTATCTTTTTGTTCATCAGGTTATAATGCTCTTTATTTTCCATAAATGAGTGAGATCATGTGGTATTTTTCTTTCATTGCCTGGCTTATTTCACTTAACATAATGCTCTCCAGGTCCATCCATGCTGCTGCAAATAGTAAGAATTCCTTCTTTTTTATAGCAGCGTAGTATTCCATTGTGTAGATGTACCATAGTTTTCTAATCCACTCATCTACTGATGGACATTTAGGCTGTTTCCAAATCTTAGCTATGGTGAATTGTGCTGCTATAAACATAGGGGTGCATATATCCTTTCTGATTGGTGTTTCTAGTTTCTTGGGATATATTCCTAGAAGTGGGCTTACTGGGTCAAATGGGAGTTCCATTTTCAGTTTTTTGAGGAAACTCCATACTGTTCTCCACAGTGGCTGCACCAGTCTGCATTCCCACCAGCAGTGTCTGTTTTCATTTTGCCTATTGACTTAGGACAGCAGGAGGTAATGGACGAGCTAGACCTCCCAGCTCCTCAATCCACCCTTTGCCGCCACCACCACCTTCACATTAAGTCCAGACTGTGCACTTGGCGTTTCAATATTCTTCCCTTCCTCTCCTTCCCGACTGCTTTTGCTTTCGCCTTTGTTTTCTCCCTTAGTCACCTGATTGCACATTGGTCTCCTCAGCTAGACTTCCTGCTTTCAGTCCCATCCACGTCCAGTGCACTTTCCACACTGATGCTGATAGAAATGTGGTATTACACATCTGTTTATTGCACTCCTTAAATATCGCTCATTGCTTACAGAAAGAGGTTGAGTAAAAAATAAAGGTAGATCTCAGTAAGGCTCAACTATTCAGTATTACATTAGCCAGGCAGCTGTAGTTTTGAAAGCTGTGTAGGCAACGAAAATGTGAATCTTTGTTAAGAATCAGAGGCCCAGAGTTTCCAGGCTCTTTGGTCTGGCACAAGGCCCTCCACGATGTAGCCCATGCTCAGCTCTCCAGCTTCACTTCTCACCCCATCTTCCCTTACCTTATGCTCCCATCATACCAATATACCCGATGTCCCTCAATTCACCATGCCCTGTTCCTGCACCCCACTGGCACAGCCTTCTATCTGGCATTGCTCTCTTTTTTTTTCTTCCTTGATGTCTTGGGGTAAATTCAGAGATCATAATAGTCTGGCCACTCAGTGTATGTGTTTGGTATGTGACTATTATGTAATAGTCATAAAAGTTCAGAAACTATTGTTTTAAGCATTCTCCAACAGGGGGACATTTAGGTTATTTACATTTTTTACTATTATAAATAACACTGTAATGGATTTTTCTGTGGATAATTTCTTTTTTAAAAAAAATATATTTGTATTGATTTTTTACAGAGAGGAAGGGAGAGAGATAGAGAGTTAGAAACATCAATTGATTGATCAGCTGCCTCCTGCACACCCCTACTGGGATGTGCCCACAACCAAAGGTACATGCCCTTGACCAGAATCGAACATGGGACCCTTTAGTCCGCAGGCCGATGCTCTATCCACTGAGCCAAAACAGGGCTGTGGATAATTTCTTGAGTTTGTTTTCCTAGAAAATATAGATATGGCAAATAACTGGGTCAAAGAATATGAACTTGTTTAGCCTCCTGATATCTTCTACCAAATCATTATCTAAAGAGACTATAGCAAGTTACCCCACTGGTGACAACATATTATAAACTCCGGTGATTTTTTCAGAATTGGACCCTGAGTAATGAATATCCTCAGGCATCAGATGGGGGAAGAAAGCACATTCCAGGCAGAGAAAGCAGAACAGTGAAAGGAACTGGGACAGGTGCTGGAAGCACCTATGATTTGGAGGAATAGAGGGTAGTGTTGTGTGTGGGTGGTTGTTGAAAACAGCAGGCATATACTAACAGAGCTTGGATCCAGGGTGCAAGGCTTTATGTGCCTTGCTAAGTTTTTATCCTTATTTTCTGGAAACGGGAACACCAAAAGTTTTGAAAGCAGAAAGTGAAGTGATGGGGGTCTATAATATTGAAAAACTTAGTTTTAGAAACCAGTTAGGAGACTATTTACATAATTCATGTAAGAAAAACTGAGAAAATGAACTAAAGTCATAAAGGTGAGGATAGAAAGAAGGTACCACTTGAGAGATGCCTCTTATATAGAATAACATGGCTTGAGGGTTTGTCATTAGATGGCTATAGTCAGTAACAGAAATGGGACCCAGTTAGTTTGCAGAGAATGGATGGTAATAAAGTGCAAACCACTCTTGAGTCCCAATAGAGAAATCATCAGACAACCTACCTGAAAGGGATGGGACCCTGGAGGGCTCTGCAGCCCCTGGCCCTCACTCAGTGGTCTAAACCTCCACATGGCCTGTTTATGGCTGTGTTTCTGGAACAATTCGGTAATGGGATGAGATGGGACACAATCCAAGCACAAGGCCGTGAAGAAGCATACCTGTTTTCACCATGCCATATCCTTCTCAAAAACTCAGGAAGCCGTTTCTGATGGACAAAACTTAGAAATCAATAACTTTGGTGGAGGGATGTTTGGATTCGAGATTCTGACTTGAAGAAGGATTATGAAAAACTGTGATATTTAAGTACAACATTTATGAATGCTGAGGAAAGGACAAGAGCTCAGGGAAAAGGCAAAATTGCCTACTACTAAATCTAATTTTCTCATTATGTATTCTGTTTATTAAATAGGCTGAGATATAAAATAGAAGTTATTTACTTCCACTCATTAAGTGACTGAGGCAAACCTAGAAAGCTAAATGATGCAATCGCACAGTGTGGATATTTCCTCTTATTCGAAATTCAGATAAAATAGGTCCTATTCACCAGGCTGCTGTTGTAAATTGGATATGAAAATATGTGTGACATGTTTGGGAGAGTTTTTGTAAGCCTAGGTACCATGGAGGGTTTGATTAGGGAAGCAGAACACTATGAATGATATGGAATAGGAGTTTTATTACAGGGATTAGACCTTACACTACTGTGGAGAAAGCGGGGTAAGTGAAAGTCCATAAGAGGGAAAACTAGAGGATCGGAGAAAAATCACTCATTGGGAACCACAGCTCAGCTGTGGATTGACCAATGCATGTGCCAGCGGCCTGAAGTGCTAGGTCAGAGGGGCAGGCAGCTGGGGAAGAAACTCTGAATGGAGTAAAGCAAGGAACCTGGAACTCATGACCATCTCCCTCTTTTGTTTTCATCAAGATTTCATTCATTATTTTTTTCCCACCAAATATTTATTTATTTATTTTTAAAATATATTTTATTGATTTTTTACAGAAAGGAAGGGAGAGGGATAGAGAGTTAGAAACATCGATGAGAGAGAAACATCAATCAGTTGCCTCCTGCACACCTCCAAACCGGGGATGTGCCTGCAACCAAGGTACATGCCCTAGAGGAATCAAACCTGGGAACCTTCAGTCCGCAGACCGACGCTCTATCCACTGAGCCAAACCGGTTAGGGCCCCACCAAATATTTATTAAGCACTTACTGTGCCAGAGACTCTTCTAGGCACGGGAGATGCAGCAGCAAAGAAAAGGAAGTTTCTCCCCTCCAAGAAGCTTATTTTCTAAAAATTGTACCACAGGTCAGTATTAGGAAAGCCATCGTGGCAGTATCAAATCATAGGTATGGCTGGCACTCTCAATTAACCAGGAAGTTTCATTCTTTATCATGCTAGAGTCTAGATAAATTGGAGAGTCTGGCTTCATGGCTATCAAGACCATTGAAGCTGCTTACCCTCTTTCTGTCAAAATCTACCCACAATGGAACATGCATAGGTTATGCCAATATGTATCTATGACTCTGGTTCCTCTACAGTAGCAGAGTGTGTTCTGGACTTGGACACAGGAGATACAGCACTTGGCTGGCTAGCTGTGTAACCTTGGCCAATTGACTTAACCTTTGCAGCCTAGTTCCACTTTTATAAAATGAATACTGTAATATCTGCCCGCCTCATTGCACAAGGTAGTTATAAGTTTCCAATGAGATTATAGATATAAAAGTTACTTTGAAAAGTACAAAACAAATATAAGGTTATTAGTATCTCCCAGGGTCTTACATAGGCCTGAAAGGGCTTATCCAGACCTAAGGACAGTCAAGTTCATTATGACTTTGGTTTTGCAAAGGAGCAAAGAAGGCAGGGAGAGGATAATGTGCTATCAGGGGTAGCATTGCATTGAGAAGATCCCAGCTCTGAGTGATAATCTTGAGGATTTGGGAATATCAAAGCAGGACAGAACAAGAACAGCACTGAAAAACCTGCTTTAACATTCTGCCACTCCCAGCACTTAGCATAGGTGTCATAAAGGCACTTCCTGATGCCAGTCAAGGAGGGTAGGATGGGGAGAAATACTCTGGTAAAAAGTTATCTGCAAGGTAACATGAAATGGTGCAATATTTCTTTGTTTTTTATTGTTTTGCCCAGGTTAAAATGTAGGCAGTGTCCTGTTATTACATGATATGTTTTACACCGATTCTCTTGATCCTGTTAGGTCTCAAGCATGATTGCTCAGTAGCTCTAGGGCAGTGGTTGACTAATGAGTTTGCCGACCACTGTTCTAGGGTGACACTTGCTGCAAATTGTAGGAACTGCATCCTTAAAAATTCAACATTCGGATTTCCACAGGCAAATGCCCTGTGAAGCGTTAGTAACTGCATCCACAAACCTCTCACGAAAACCAGTTTCACTGCACCACGGAATGCCACGTTCCTGTTTAATTGATGTGTAGCCAGACATTGAAAGCGATGTTTTTTAATCACTTTGAGTGCCACGCTGGGCACTGTGCTGCCCCCGTGTGGCATAAGGGCATAGCAGGGTCCCCTGGCCTTGGAATTAATCAGGACCTGCCATTGAGTTGCAGCCCTGCCACTTAACACCTCTGTAAACTGTGGGTCATAAAACCTATCTTGCCCACTGGGTTGTCATGTGGGTTAGTTAACATGCATATGACAACTCTTTTTAAAAAATGTGTTTTTATTGATTTCAGAGAGGTAGGGAGAAGGAGAGAGAGATAGAAACATCAATGATGAGAATCATTGATTAGCTGCCTCCTGCACGCCCCCTACCAGGGATCAAGCCTGCAACCCGGGCATATGCCCTGACTGGGAATCGAACCCATGATTTCATGGTTCCTGGGTCGTCAGTCAACCACTGAGCCATGCCTGCCAGGCTGTCAACTCTTTTAAATTGTGTGTAAGGCATCCTCAGGGACCTTACCCTCTTGCAGAGCGTAATATAAGCAATAAACGGTAACAGCACAAGACCCATACACAATATGGGTAGCAGAAATAATAATAGCAGCTAACACGCTGGTCGTTTTATACCGTGACAGTTTAGCTAAGCTGGGAATACGTCTCCCAGGGTTCCTTCCTCCTGCGGTCCTGAGTTAGGATGGGCCCAGGAGGAAGTCAGGTGCAGGGTTAGGGTGGGCACAGGAGGAAGTTAGGTTCTGGGTTAAGGTGGGAACAGGAGGAAGTCAGGTTCTAGGTTAGGGTGGGCACAGGAGGAAGTCAGGTTTTAATTAGGGTGGGAACAGAAGGAACTTAGGTTTTAGTTAGGGTGGGCACAGGAGGAAGTCAGGTTCTGGGTTAGGGTGGGCACAGAAGGAAGTCAGGTTTTAGTTAGGGTGGGCACAGGAGGAAGTCAGGTTCTGGGTTAGGGTGGGCCCAGGAGGAAGTCAGGTTTTAGGTTAGGGTGGGCACAGGGGGAAGTCAGGTTCTGGGTTAGGGTGGGCACAGGAGGAAGTCAGGTTCTGGGTTAGGGTGGGCACAGGAGGAAGTCAGGTTCTGGGTTAGGGTGGGCACGGGAGGAAGTCAGGTTCTGGGTTAGGGTGGGCACAGGAGGAATTCTGGGTTAGGGTGGGCCCAGGAGGAAGTCAGGTTCTCGGTTAGGGTGGTCCCAGGAGGAAGTCAGGTTCTGGGTTAGGGTGGGCACAGGAGGAAGTCAGGTTCTCGGTTAGGGTGGGCCCAGGAGGAATTCAGGTTCTGGGTTAGGGTGGGCACAGGAGGAAGGTAGGTTCTGGGTTAGGGTGGGCCCAGGAGGAAGTCAGGTTCTGGGTTAGGGTGGGCCCAGGAGGAAGTCAGGTTTTAGGTTAGGGTGGGCACAGGAGGAAGTCAGGTTTTAGGTTAGGGTGGGCCCAGGAGGAAGTCAGGTTTTAGGTTAGGGTGGGCACAGGAGGAAGTCAGGTTTTAGATTAGGGTGGGCCCAGGAGGAAGTCAGGTTCTGGGTTAGGGTGGGCACAGGAGGAAGTCAGGTTTTAGATTAGGGTGGGCCCAGGAGGAAGTCAGGTTCTGGGTTAGGGTGGGCACAGGAGGAACTCAGGTTCTGGGTTAGGGTGGGCACAGGAAGAAGTCAGGTTCTGAGTTAGGGTGGGCACAGGAAGAAGTCAGGTTCTGGGTTAGGGTGGGCCCAGGAGGAATTCAGGTTCTGGGTTAGGGTGGGCACAGGAGGAATTCAGGTTCTGGGTTAGGGTGGGCCCAGGAGGAATTCAGGTTCTGCGTTAGGGTGGGTCCAGGAGGAAGTCAGGTTCTGGGTTAGGGTGGGCACAGTAGGAAGTCAGGTTCTGGGTTAGGGTGGGCCCAGGAGGAAGTCAGGTTCTGACTTAGGGTGGGAACAGGAGGAAGTTAGGTTTTAGGTTAGGGTGGGCCCAGGAGGAAGTCAGGTTTTAGGTTAGGGTGGGCCCAGGAGGAAGTCAGGTTCTGGGTTAGGGTGGGCCCAGGAGGAAGTCAGGTTCTGTTTTAGGGTGGGCACAGGAGGAATTCAGGTTCTGGGTTAGGGTGGGAACAGGAGGAAGTCAGGTTCTGGGTTAGGGTGGGCACAGGAGGAAGTCAGGTTCTGCGTTAGGGTGGGCACAGGATGAAGTCAGGTTCTGGGTTAGGGTGGGCACAGGAGGAAGTCAGGTTCTGGGTTAGGGTGGGCACAGGATGAAGTCAGGTTCTGGGTTAGGGTGGGCACAGGAGGAAGTCAGGTTCTGGGTTAGGGTGGGCCCAGGAGGAATTCAGGTTCTGGGTTAGGGTGGGAACAGGAGGAAGTCAGGTTTTAGGTTAGGGTGGGCACAGGAGGAAGTCAGGTTCTGGGTTAGGGTGGGCCCAGGAGTAATTCTGGGTTAGGGTGGGCCCAGGAGGAAGTCAGGTTCTGTTTTAGGGTGGGCACAGGAGGAATTCAGGTTCTGGGTTAGGGTGGGAACAGGAGGAAGTCAGGTTCTGGGTTAGGGTGGGCACAGGAGGAAGTCAGGTTCTGCGTTAGGGTGGGCACAGGATGAAGTCAGGTTCTGGGTTAGGGTGGGCACAGGAGGAAGTCAGGTTCTGGGTTAGGGTGGGCACAGGATGAAGTCAGGTTCTGGGTTAGGGTGGGCACAGGAGGAAGTCAGGTTCTGGGTTAGGGTGGGCCCAGGAGGAATTCAGGTTCTGGGTTAGGATGGGCCCAGGAGGAAGTCAGGTTCTGGGTTAGGGTGGGCACAGGAGGAAGTCAGGTTTTAGATTAGGGTGGGCCCAGGAGGAAGTCAGGTTCTGGGTTAGGGTGGGCACGGGAGGAAGTCAGGTTTTAGGTTAGGGTGGGCACAGGAGGAACTCAGGTTCTGGGTTAGGGTGGGCACAGAAGGAAGTCAGGTTCTGGGTTAGGGTGGGCCCAGGAGGAAGTCAGTTTCTGGGTTAGGGTGGGAACAGGAGGAAGTCAGGTTCTGGGTTAGGGTGGGCCCAGGAGGAAGTCAGTTTCTGGGTTAGGGTGGGAACAGGAGGAAGTCAGGTTCTGGGTTAGGGTGGGCACAGGAGGAATTCAGGTTCTGGGTTAGGGTGGGCACAGGAGGAAGTCAGGTTCTGGGTTAGGGTGGGTCCAGGAGGAAGTCAGGTTCTGGGTTAGGGTGGGCACAGGAGGAAGTCAGGTTCTGGGTTAGGGTGGGCCCAGGAGGAAGTCAGGTTCTGGGTTAGGGTGGGCCCAGGAGGAAGTCAGGTTTTGTGTTAGGGTGGGCCCAGGAGGAAGTCAGGTTCTGGGTTAGGGTGGGCCCAGGAGGAATTCAGGTTCTGGGTTAGGGTGGGCCCAGGAGGAAGTCAGGTTCTGGGTTAGGGTGGGCACAGGAGGAAGTCAGGTTCTGGGTTAGGGTGGGCCCAGGAGGAAGTCAGGTTCTGGGTTAGGGTGGGCCCAGGAGGAAGTCAGGTTCTGAGTTAGGGTGGGAACAGGAGGAAGTTAGGTTTTAGTTAGGGTGGGCCCAGGAGGAAGTCAGGTTTTAGGTTAGGGTGGGCACAGGAGGAAGTCAGGTTTTAGGTTAGGGTGGGCACAGGAGGAAGTCAGGTTTTAGGTTAGGGTGGGCACAGGGGGAAGTCAGGTTCTGGGTTAGGGTGGGCCCAGGAGGAAGTCAGGTTTTAGGTTAGGGTGGGCACAGGGGGAAGTCAGGTTCTGGGTTAGGGTGGGCACAGGAGGAAGTCAGGTTCTGGGTTAGGGTGGGCACAGGAGGAAGTCAGGTTCTGGGTTAGGGTGGGCACGGGAGGAAGTCAGGTTCTGGGTTAGGGTGGGCACAGGAGGAATTCTGGGTTAGGGTGGGCCCAGGAGGAAGTCAGGTTCTCGGTTAGGGTGGTCCCAGGAGGAAGTCAGGTTCTGGGTTAGGGTGGGCACAGGAGGAAGTCAGGTTCTCGGTTAGGGTGGGCCCAGGAGGAATTCAGGTTCTGGGTTAGGGTGGGCACAGGAGGAAGGTAGGTTCTGGGTTAGGGTGGGCCCAGGAGGAAGTCAGGTTCTGGGTTAGGGTGGGCCCAGGAGGAAGTCAGGTTTTAGGTTAGGGTGGGCACAGGAGGAAGTCAGGTTTTAGGTTAGGGTGGGCCCAGGAGGAAGTCAGGTTTTAGGTTAGGGTGGGCACAGGAGGAAGTCTGGTTTTAGATTAGGGTGGGCCCAGGAGGAAGTCAGGTTCTGGGTTAGGGTGGGCACAGGAGGAAGTCAGGTTTTAGATTAGGGTGGGCCCAGGAGGAAGTCAGGTTCTGGGTTAGGGTGGGCACAGGAGGAACTCAGGTTCTGGGTTAGGGTGGGCACAGGAAGAAGTCAGGTTCTGAGTTAGGGTGGGCACAGGAAGAAGTCAGGTTCTGGGTTAGGGTGGGCCCAGGAGGAATTCAGGTTCTGGGTTAGGGTGGGCACAGGAGGAATTCAGGTTCTGGGTTAGGGTGGGCCCAGGAGGAATTCAGGTTCTGGGTTAGGGTGGGTCCAGGAGGAAGTCAGGTTCTGGGTTAGGGTGGGCACAGTAGGAAGTCAGGTTCTGGGTTAGGGTGGGCCCAGGAGGAAGTCAGGTTCTGACTTAGGGTGGGAACAGGAGGAAGTTAGGTTTTAGGTTAGGGTGGGCCCAGGAGGAAGTCAGGTTTTAGGTTAGGGTGGGCCCAGGAGGAAGTCAGGTTCTGGGTTAGGGTGGGCCCAGGAGGAAGTCAGGTTCTGTTTTAGGGTGGGCACAGGAGGAATTCAGGTTCTGGGTTAGGGTGGGAACAGGAGGAAGTCAGGTTCTGGGTTAGGGTGGGCACAGGAGGAAGTCAGGTTCTGCGTTAGGGTGGGCACAGGATGAAGTCAGGTTCTGGGTTAGGGTGGGCACAGGAGGAAGTCAGGTTCTGGGTTAGGGTGGGCACAGGATGAAGTCAGGTTCTGGGTTAGGGTGGGCACAGGAGGAAGTCAGGTTCTGGGTTAGGGTGGGCCCAGGAGGAATTCAGGTTCTGGGTTAGGGTGGGAACAGGAGGAAGTCAGGTTTTAGGTTAGGGTGGGCACAGGAGGAAGTCAGGTTCTGGGTTAGGGTGGGCCCAGGAGTAATTCTGGGTTAGGGTGGGCCCAGGAGGAAGTCAGGTTCTGTTTTAGGGTGGGCACAGGAGGAATTCAGGTTCTGGGTTAGGGTGGGAACAGGAGGAAGTCAGGTTCTGGGTTGGGGTGGGCACAGGAGGAAGTCAGGTTCTGCGTTAGGGTGGGCACAGGATGAAGTCAGGTTCTGGGTTAGGGTGGGCACAGGAGGAAGTCAGGTTCTGGGTTAGGGTGGGCACAGGATGAAGTCAGGTTCTGGGTTAGGGTGGGCACAGGAGGAAGTCAGGTTCTGGGTTAGGGTGGGCCCAGGAGGAATTCAGGTTCTGGGTTAGGGTGGGCCCAGGAGGAAGTCAGGTTCTGGGTTAGGGTGGGCACAGGAGGAAGTCAGGTTTTAGATTAGGGTGGGCCCAGGAGGAAGTCAGGTTCTGGGTTAGGGTGGGCACGGGAGGAAGTCAGGTTTTAGGTTAGGGTGGGCACAGGAGGAACTCAGGTTCTGGGTTAGGGTGGGCACAGAAGGAAGTCAGGTTCTGGGTTAGGGTGGGCCCAGGAGGAAGTCAGTTTCTGGGTTAGGGTGGGAACAGGAAGAAGTCAGGTTCTGGGTTAGGGTGGGCCCAGGAGGAAGTCAGTTTCTGGGTTAGGGTGGGAACAGGAGGAAGTCAGGTTCTGGGTTAGGGTGGGCACAGGAGGAATTCAGGTTCTGGGTTAGGGTGGGCACAGGAGGAAGTCAGGTTCTGGGTTAGGGTGGGTCCAGGAGGAAGTCAGGTTCTGGGTTAGGGTGGGCACAGGAGGAAGTCAGGTTCTGGGTTAGGGTGGGCCCAGGAGGAATTCAGGTTCTGGGTTAGGGTGGGCCCAGGAGGAAGTCAGGTTTTGTGTTAGGGTGGGCCCAGGAGGAAGTCAGGTTCTGGGTTAGGGTGGGTCCAGGAGGAAGTCAGGTTCTGGGTTAGGGTGGGCCCAGGAGGAAGTCAGGTTCTGGGTTAGGGTGGGCCCAGGAGGAAGTCAGGTTCTGGGTTAGGGTGGGCACAGGAGGAAGTCAGGTTCTGGGTTAGGGTGGGCCCAGGAGGAAGTCAGGTTCTGTGTTAGGGTGGGCCCAGGAGGAAGTCAGGTTCTGGGTTAGGGTGGGCCCAGGAGGAAGTCAGGTTCTGGGTTAGGGTGGGCCCAGGAGGAAGTCAGGTTCTGAGTTAGGGTGGGAACAGGAGGAAGTTAGGTTTTAGTTAGGGTGGGCCCAGGAGGAAGTCAGGTTTTAGGTTAGGGTGGGCACAGGAGGAAGTCAGGTTTTAGGTTAGGTTGTCACAGGAGGAAGTCAGGTTCTGGGTTAGGGTGGGCCCAGGAGGAAGTCAGGTTCTGGGTTAGTGTCGGCTCAGGAGGAAGTTAGGTCCTGGGTTAGGGTGGGCACAGTGTCAAGCAGCTCCTGGGCCTGCAGCGGCTCCTGCTCGCTTGGGACCTCCTTGGCTCCTCCAAGTTCAGGCAGGCAGGTGTGCAGTCAGTGGAGGCACCGCATCCTTTTTGGGTCACCAGCCATGTGTGGGTTAAATGCGGAGAGGGATTGTCGTGGGTTCCAGGCTCCTTGCTTTCCTCCACTTTGGTTTAGAGTTTCTTCCCCAGCTGCCTTCCCTTCTGACCTGGCACCTCAGGCCGCCGGCACATGGCGAGGCTGCAGCCTTCTTCACAGTAGGCAATCCACGCTGAGCTGGGTCCCCGATGAGCGTTTTTTCTCAGGTCCTCTAGCTTTCCCCTTACGGACCTTCATTTACCCCGCTTTCTCCACAGTAGTGTAAGGTCTGATCCCTGTAATGAAACCCTTACTCCCTATCAGTCCTAGTGTTCCCCTCTCCTGATCAAACCCTCTGTGGTACAGCCTAATTGAGACTCTCCTAAACATCTACACTAATCTACACTAATGAAAGAGAAAAATGCTAATGGACCGTACCTCCTCTACACCCACAGCCAATCAGGAGTGATATGCAAATTAAGCCAACAAAGATGGAGGGCAAATTTGCATATTCAGGAGGGGCAGGCTGCGCCTGACACTGCCTGCGGGGTCCAGGCCACCATTGGGGTCAGGCCACCATTGGTAAACAGGCTGACCAGGCGGGTAGAGCCTGACGCTACCTGCGGGGTCCAGGCAGCCATCGGGGATTGGGCAGGCATGGCGGGGAGTGCCTGACGCTGCCCGCGGGGTCCAGGCCGCCATCGGGGACCTGGGTAGGTGGGGGTGGCCAGGGTCTCTGGGATCACTGACTGCCCCCAGGCCGCCTGTGGACACCGGTGGAGCAGGCTGGGGTTGAACATTTTAATGAAAATGGGATGCCTGTGCCCCGGCCCACCACACCCCGGCCCTGGCGAGGAGAGGGCAGTGGGCAGTTAGCAGGCACCAGGGCTTGGAAGGGACTGAGAGCAACCTGCAGGCATGCTACCAGGAAGAGGTGCTGAACTATGGTGATGCAGAGGGCTGACTGATGGAGGCACGCAAAGGTGCAGATGAGTCGGCTCTCGCTGGCGCTGAGCTTGAAAAGCGCATCGACAGCCTGATGGACTAAATCACCTTTCTGAACAAGGTGCATGAAAAGGAGATCACCGAGCTGCAGGCGCAAATCCAGAGCTGCAGGCGCAAATCCAGTACGCTCAGATCTCCATGGAGATGGACATGTTCTCCAAGTCCGACCTCTCTGCCGTGCTCAAGGACATCCGTGCCTAGTACGAGAAGCTGGTTGCCAAGAACATGCAGAATGCCGAAGAATGGTATAAGAGCTGCTTCACCATGCTGACCGAGAGCAATGCCAAGAACACCTACAGGGTGCGCGCCGCCAAGGAGGAGGGGTCTGAAAGCCGCTGCCTGCTCAAGGCCAAGACCCTGGAGATCAAAGCAAGCCGAGGCATGAACTAAGCTCTGGGAAAGCAGCTGCGAGAGCTGGAAGATAAGCAGAACTCCGATGTTAGTGCTATGCAGGACACAATCAACAAATTAGAAAATGAGTTGAGAACTACAAAGAGTGAAATGGCATGATATTTAAAAGAATACCAGGACCTCCTCAATGTGGCTTTGGACATTGACATTGCAGCTTACAGGAAACTCTTGGAAGGTGAGGAGACCCGGCTCAGTTTCACCAGCGTGGGAAGCATAGCCAGCGGCTACTCCCAGAGTTCCCAGGTCTTTGGTCGATCTGCCTACGGTGGTTTATAGACCAGCTCCTACTTGATGTCTGCTCACTCCTTCCCTTCTTAATACACCAGCCATATTCAGGAGGAGCAGATTGAGGTGGAGGAGACCATTGAGGCTGCAAAAGCCGAGGAAGCTAACGATGAACCCCCCTCTGAAGGAGAAGCTGAAGAGGAGGAGAAGGAGAAGGAAGTGGCTGAGGAAGAGGAAGGAGAGGAAGAGGAAGAAGGTGCCAAGGAAGAATTTGAGGATGCAAAGGAGGAAGAAGAAGGAGGTGAGGGTGAAGGAGAAGATGCCCAAGAAGCTGAGGATGAGAAGAAAGATGAAGGTGCTGGGGAGGAGCAAGCAACCAAGAAAAGATTGAGCCCCCCTTTCCTTAATTATTTCAGGAATAATCCTCCTGAAACCAGGTCAACCCCATCACCAACTAAACAGTTGAGTTCCCGATACTATATGAATTAGGAAGTCAATATATATAACATTCTGAGGTGACTCAGGTTGGACATTAAATGTTGTGCTATGACTTTTCTCCTTATGCAGAGTATCTGTTTGCTTGCAGAATGGCTTCCTGGCTTGCTGCCAGCCTGTGCATGGTCCATGCTTATGAGTCCAGGACCTATGATAATGTGAATAATTCAGATGTTTACAATAAAAACACATGAATACATGAATTCATTGATGTTAATGTTAAACTTCATGGAAAAAAATAGTCCTTTGAATCTTTGGTGGTTAGAAATTAAAGACCTCAACTCATGTGCAATCAACAGTAAATAAAGTTACACTGAATGACCAAAAAAAAAAAATACATTAGGGGCTAGGAAATGTTCAAAGAATTGGGGAACCATTCCCAAATCAGGAAGGGAAGTCACAGGGTGTATATTATTGCTATGAATACAGTATTTCCTACTACTTACAACATATACAGTGTAATGTATTAGATACCTTCCTATCACATGAAGTACGTATTCTCATAGAGTAATACTGGTACATATGTTATAGTTATGGCAGTATGTCATATCCTATCTATATTAATAAAAGGGTAATATGCTAATTAGACCATGAGACCTTCCAGAAGTCCTTCCAGACAAAGCCATGGTGGTGGGGCCGAGGCAGAGGCAGTTAGGGGTGATCAGGCCAGGAGGGGAGGGCAGTTAGGGGTGATCAGGCTGGCAGGCGGGCAGTTGGGGGCAAGCAGGCCAGCAGAGATGACCAGTTGGGGGCAATCAGGCCAGCAGGCAGAGTGGTTAGGGGTGATCAAGCAGGCAGGCAGGTGAGCGGTTAGGAGCCAGCAGTCATGGATTGTGAGGGGGTTGTCCGACTGCCAATTTAGGCCCAATCCCACAGGGGTCTCAGATTGGAGAGGGTGCAAGCCGGGCTGAGAGACACCCACCTCCCCACCCGAGCACGAATTTCGTGCACCGGGCCACTAGTCTATATAATAAAGAGGTAATATGCTAATTGGTCCTAATGGTGTCATAGTCACAACCAGGCTGCGCAGGCACAGGAGTTGGTGGGTGGGGCCGGGGCCGGGGACTTGCACCACCAGGACATGAGGCTGCCACAGGGGACAGCCCCCCCACCAACCCCCTTGCCCGCAGTGGAGGTGCATGCAGGCCTGTGGCACCACCTGGCCCAGAGGGGGGTGTCAGGACGGACTGTGGTGGCGCCTCAGGTGGAAGCGTGTGCAGGTCTGCGCGCCGACCAGCCTGGAGGGGGGCGTCAGGATGGGGGCAGGGCCTCGGCGGAGAGCTCTCGGCACTCCTGTGCCGGGTCTGAAGGCGGGGAGAGGAAGGGAGAGCACATAGGCAGTTAGGGAGTTTAGGCCAGGAGGGGAGAGCAGATAGGCAGTTAGGGGGATTAGGTCAGGAGTGGAGAGCAGTTAGGGCCATCAGGCTGGCAGGGGAGCAGTTAGGGGCATCAGGTAGACAGGCAGGTGAGTGCTTAGGAGCCAGTGGTACTGGACTGTGAGAGGGATCCCAGATTGGAGAGGGTGCAGGCCAGGCTGAGGGACCCCCTGCCCCCGTGCACGAATTTCATGCACCAGGCCACTAATGTCTCATATATTTGCATATCTAATTTACAGCACAAGCCTGGGGAATAGGTCCTATTTTATCTGCATTTTGAAGAAGAGGAAGTCGAGGCATAGAAAGGTTAAATAACTTGCTCAACATCACAGAGCCACTAAGGGGCAGAGGTGGGATTTGAATCCCTGCCTCACTTTGGCTCCAGAGTCTATGCTCTTACTCCCTGGACTATAAAGTTACTTCTGGTTCTTATTTTCGTCGCTGCGGTTGGAGTTCAGTGTCAGGATTGAGCCACGAGGACCGAAGCTGCCTCTCAGGGCACTGAGAGTTGCATAAAAGAGCTGAGCCTGAGGGTACTGGTACTGTGCATCAGAGCAAATGTGAGAGGCACACTGGGCCCCAGTCCACAAGGTCAGGAAATAGTCAAAATTAAACCCCAAGTCCAAGGGCTGAATAGAGGAACAGGGTTGGTCAGGTTCTGAGAGGAGTCCCACGCAGGTTAGCATGGGAGAGATCCGGCTGCAGGCATTGAGAAGCGGGCTAAAAGGACCTGAGATCAGGAGGGGGAATCTAGGGGGAATTCGTTTTCCTCACACAATGACTATGGTGGAAGTAGAAAAAGAGGAACTTGTAGTCAAAATATGACTGGATGAGCAGCTATTAATACCAACCTTCCTAATTGCCCTTGCCTCAGCACTGAGCCTGGGGTCTGGGCCAGATTAAGCCCACCAGTGGTTGTTAAATGGATATGTGTGATTTGTGCTCTACTTTGGGGACCCACTTCCCTTGATTCTGTGTGGTTTAGGTGGGCTGACCAGTCCTCTCACTGTACCCCCAGGCTCAGAGAGGAGCATGAGACAAGGCTTGGGCGGTCAGAGCCTTGTTTGTCAGATCTACTGAAGACAAGTAGGTCGGAGTTGGCTCTACATCCCTGGCCTCAGTGATTGATTGGTTCATGGATAATTATATATCAGCAGGACCAATTGATGGTATCAGAATGATGTCTTTTCCTCTGTGACTGTGAGCTATTAACCACAATACTAGTTGGAACTACTTGTGGGCTATCTTGTCCGGCCAAAGGAAGGCATGTCTTTTTGGAGAGAATGAGCCCTATTTGCAAAGAAAAGCAAAACCGAGAGAGAGAGCTCAATGACACTATTTGAGGATCTAGTCAGACCTCAAGGTCTAGCTCTAGGCCTCTGCTGTCTAATATGGCAGCCACTGGCACATATGGCTAGTGAGCACTTGAAATATGGCTAGTCCAAACGGAAACGTCCCAGAAATGTAAAATACAGAGCAGATTTTGAAAACGTAGTGTGAAAAAAAAAAGTAAAATGTCTTAATAATTTTGACATTCTTATTACATTAAAAATAGAATAATTATAGATATACTGGATTGATAAAATGTATTATAATTAATTTCACCTAGAACTTTTAACTTTTTAAATGAGTCTATTAATTTTAAATTACATGTGTCACACATTATATTTCTATTGGTTAGCACTTCTTTGATTTCTTTAGTTACAGTAGCCAATAAGCCCCCCTTTTTACTGATTCTAATTTGAATTGAGTTTTTGTCACTTGCAAATGGAAGAGTTAGGACAGGCACATATTAGATGGCAGCTTGGGAGGTTAGGAAGACACAGGCATGCCACGCAGAGCCCTGCAGAAGTCCTTAGGAGGGAGACCACAGACCCTCAAGCTCTCTATGCATGTGGCTTCTGCGACCTCTCAAATCACATCTCTTGCCTCCATTTCTCTTTTGAGTGCTAGATACCAATTTACAAATGTTAGCTAGATATTTCTGTTTGGCCTTTCCTCACCACAAAGTCAACATGTTTATCACCAAACTCCCAGGTCCTTCTGGCCAACCACATTCAAATATTTGAAGTAATTCTTGACCTCACTTCCCTCCCCTACCTCTTGATTTTCAACAAAACAGACTTTTGAGCTAGATAGGATAAACTGTTCAGGTCCTCTCTAGTTGGGTATAAACAGAAATTCACAGATATGAAAACCAATTCAAAGTCTGTTGAATCTTTTTCCACGCTCTTTGCCTGGCATAACGCTTCCCAAGTGACAGAAGCGGGCATTTGCTGCATTCTGGTCCTACCCTTTTCTAGAAGAAAGCCCCTGGCCACCTCTTCTGGCTCCTGGAATTACAACTGCTTGGGTTCAATGATCAGCTTGCTTGCACTGCCCCCTTGTGGCACCAACAAATGTTGGTTAGTAGTGAACCCAATAAAAAAGAAGTCAGAATTAGTTACAGAAGTTATTTTAATTTGGTTTTCACTTGCTTATTTGTTTTCAGACAAGAAGATGCATATAGCATTTGACTCATTAACTTATCAAATTAATACCAGAGAACAAACCTTATTCATTATGCTAAAAATAACTAAAAAGAATATTTTAATATTATTAAGAGTGAAAGAGAGGGATTAGGACTAAGAGACAAAGAAAGACATCAAGAATGAGGCAGAGAGAGAATAGCATTTTAAAAATAAAGAGATAAGGAAAGATATAGTGAGAAATACAGAGATATACAAGGACAGATTTTTAAGTGAGAAAAGCAATCACTAAATAACATAGGTTCTACGAATCCTTCACTATTTTCCCAAAAAGGATTCCTAACGGTTCAAGACAGGACTGGGGACCTTTTTGGGTGGTGACTAAATTGGGCATTCTGAGTAAAATAGTGAGGAGGCATTAGAACTAACAGTCAAGACTCTGGACA
Source organism: Plecotus auritus (assembly GCF_963455305.1). Taxonomy (NCBI): domain Eukaryota; kingdom Metazoa; phylum Chordata; class Mammalia; order Chiroptera; family Vespertilionidae; genus Plecotus; species Plecotus auritus. The sequence continues at coordinate 166,306,048 of NC_137771.1, read as the reverse complement.
AGGCTGGTGGGAGGGCGGGCTGGATGGTGACAGGTGTAACACTTGATGCTCCTCCTCTGTGCCTCAGACTTAGCCTTAGCGGAGCTTCTCTCAACTTCCTGTAGGAAGGATATAAAAAGCTGAGGATAGAGGGACACAAACTAACCAGTGCATTAGAAACAAGTGACAAGGCAAGTCCATCCTGTTGGGGACTGTACTAGTCAGCTCCAGCTCCAGCTGCTGTAACAAAATACTATAGACTGGGTGAGTTAAATGGCGGGAATTTATTTTCTCACTGTTCTAGAGGCTATATGTCCAAGATCAAAGTGCCAGCAGGTTTGGCTTCTTATTAAATTATATATGGTTTATGGCCGCTTTTATGCCACAATAGCAGAGTTGAGTGGTTGCAACAGAAACTAGCTAGTTGTACAATGAAGGGAATCCTCCTCTAGACCCCATTGTTGCTGTTGCTGATACTGTTCCTTTGACATGGCTACTACACCAGTACTAGCACTTTTATGACCTCATTTAACCTATCTCCTAAAGCCCTATCTTCAAATACAGTTATGCTAGAGCTCTTACCTTGTCTGGTAGAGTTTGTGTGCCAACCCATGCTCTAAAGTAAAAAAGGATTTGAACCTTGCAAACTTCAGGGACAGTTTAGTTCTGCAAGCAGGTCCTGATGCATTGCGTCTCCCACTACCATGATCCCACAAGCAACAAAAGGTCAGTCAGTTCTCTGGGGTTACTGAGGTCATGAAGTAAAAGCAGAGCTACTGGACTACAAAATCTTGGGACAAGTGTCTTCAGAGGCACCAGCCACAAATCAGCGTCCCACACTGGCTCCCACCTTCCTAACAAATTGTGGCACGTGGAGTGATCCTAGGGAACATCAGCCTTGGAACTCTGAACATGGGGATAGTTGTCTCACCAGACATTATAATTAATTCAACTAAATATTGCAAAGAAATAACATTCTCACCAAAGTACTGGGTTTTCAATTCTATCTCAGGAAGAGTAAATAACAACAACAAACACAGACATGGGACTTTGGGATTATAATAACTCTGAGAAGCAGGTGGCCCAGGGTAGGGAAGCTGAAGCCTTTTCTCTGAGCTTGCTGATTGAGGCAAAATATTTTTACTGATTTTTTAGAGAGATGGGAAGGGGGAGGGAAAGAGAGAGAGAGATACATGGATATGAGCGCAAGAGAGACATTAATCGGTTGCTTCCTGCATGCCCTGTACTGGGGATTGAGTCCACAAACCAGACATGTGCCCTGACCTGGAATTGAACCCGCAACTTTTCAGTGCATGGGACAATGCCCAACCAACTCACACTGGCCAGGGTGGCACTCTTTTTCTGTAAATGGTCGAGTTTCTGTTGCAACCACTCAACTCTGCTATTGTGGCATAAAAGCGGCCATAAACCATATATAAGCAAATGAACATGGCTGTGTTCCAATAAAACTCTCTAAATAAAAACAGGGGGTGGCTGCTGGCTGCTGGCTGCTGGCTGCTGGCTGCTGGCTGCTGGCTGCTGGTTGCTGGCTGGGTTCCTGCAGACCATAGCTCCCTGAAGCCTGATATGAATATGTTTTACAGTCTTCTCCCTTCTTAAACTCCTGCCATCACCAGAACCACCTATATTCCATAGTAATAAGGACAGAGGGGAGGAGCTTGAAAATTCAAGGTTTTTATTTGATGCTTCTCTCTGGGGTCTTGGCCCTTGATAAGTTCAGGTATGTACCTTTGATCAGTCAGCATTTGAAAACCCTCCTGTTCCTGAGTTAGTGAACAGAGTTCTAAGTGTCCTCCCCACTGTCCAATATCAATATACAAGTTAAACACCAAGATTATGTCACCTCTACCTGGCAAATATGGGGTTGATAGAATAATCCAACTCCAACTGTACCCTGATTATAAGAGGACTCTATAAAATGTTTCCAGATAAAAACAGAATTCAGGGTATCACTAAAGTTAAAGAAAGGCAGGTGGGATAAGTGCACATGTAATTTTATTAGAAGTTGCCGTTTTGCCTATCAGGCAGCTAAGAATAAAAACAAATGTTTTTCTATAGCCTCATCAAAGGGTATATAATTAGACTCATGGCCCTTGCTGGGAGACAAGTGAGATATAGTATATCCATGTTGTTTTATGTTTCTCCTATTTAGACTGAGATAAAGCATCTTTTCATATATTCATTTTTCTAGTTACTTCCATCCCTATTCCATCATCCATGCTTCAGTTTGGATAATTTTCCATTTGTTTTGTCTTTATATGCACTTATTTTTTTTCTGTCTCCATTTTGCTATTACAACCATCTAGAGCATTTTTTCTTTTAGTTCAGTTAGCAGTTTTAAGTTATATAATTTCTATTTGGTTCTTTTATGTGGGGTTCCATTATCTCTTCATTTATTATATCTATTTTTTCTCTTAAATCCTTAAATATTTTTATACTACCTATTTAAAGTAGTTGTTTGCTAATTATAAAACCTCTGTCATCTATGGATATGTTTCTATTGATTTTTAAAAATATATATTTTATTGATTTTTTTTATAGAGAGGAAGGGAGAGGGGTAGAGAGTTAGAAACATCAATGAGAGAGAAACATCTTTCAGCTGCCTCCTGCACACCCCCTACTGGGGATGTGTCCACAACCAAGGTACATGCCCTTGACTGGAATCAAACTTGGGACCCTTCAGTCTGCAGGCTGACGCTCTATCCGCTGAGCTAAACCGGTTAGGGCTGCTTCTATTGATTTTTTTAAAAAAATTATGGATCACATTTTCTTCTCATGTCTGGTAATTTTTGATTGTGTGTTAGACAATTGTAGATAATACATTTTTTTAAAACCTGGCTTTGGTTGTCTTCATTTAAAGAGTGTTGGGTTTTATTCTATTGGGCAGTTAATTTAATGGAGGATCAGTGTGATGTTTTCAAGGAACATTTTTAAGTTACATTAGAATAGACCTACTATAGGCTTAACTCTATGGCTAGAATAAGGCAACTCATTTTTGTTGTTTCTGAAGTCTCAGTTGAATTCTTGGAGTGTGCAGTAAGGCTTCTTTACATTGGCTGGTTGGGATACTCACATCTCTGTGTGCACTCTATGACTTCTGCACAGATCTCATCCCCAGTAGCTATTGTCTGTGTGCCTCATCTACTCTCATCCTGTGCACGTGAAACTTAATCTTTGTTCAAAGTGTCAAGACCCTTTGCAGATGTCTTGTTCTCTGGTTCTGTGAAGCTCCCTTCTTGTTAGTACAAGGCTCCGCAAATTATATCCCCTTGAGGTCCTGATCTCCAAGCTCTGTCTCCCAGGCAATGAAGTCAGTATGCTCTGCATGACCATACCTCCCTGAATTATGGCCCAGAAACTGCTTTTCCACAGGGACTTCATAGGGTTTACCTCACCTGCTTCTCCTCTTTTATAGGCTGCTTGTTGGCCAACATCTAAAAACATTTGCTTCATAGGTTTGTCGAATTTTACAAGGGATTGCTGTGAGAATTTTAGTTTGGTATCAGTCCCTTTTATAGTCAGAAGCAGAAGTGTGGTCTGCATTGCTTTTTTTTTGTCCTTGTTACTTGGCATGATGTTTAGGAGGAAACGTTATGGATCAAACAAACAAAACCTTTTCTGCTTCCATTATCCTACAGGATCCTGAAATTCTCATCCATGGAGTTGATTATAAATACAGAGTGAGGCAAAAGTAGGTTTACAGTTATTTGTATGGAAAATAATACAATAATTAATAAATAATAGTACAAGAATGAACTCTGCGTTTTGCGAACTCACATCTGTAAACCTACTTTTTCCCACCCCGTATGTTCTTAGCTCTGTAGCAACTCTCTAAATCATTGTGGCTACCACATTTGCTTTGGAGTTTTGGCAGTTTATCACATTTGCCCCTGAGCTTGTCACTATGTTGACCCTCAAGCGTGGGGCTCTCTCACGGCCTGGGCTCCCTCTGAGTACTCTGGCCCTAACCTTATATCTCATGCCACAGCTGTGCCCTTGCCTAGTCCTTTTGCTTTAGTATATAAAATCTGTGGAAGGATTCGGCTCTTCACGGAATAGGATGAGAGAAATAAGCCTCACCATTCACTGTGGAGTATAAACACACTCCAGTTCATGTGGGCATGGCCTGAGAATTCAAGCCAGCAGCCCCTGGGGTGGTCGCTGCTGACAGCACACCCTTTGCTGCAAACCTCATAGGGATTAATAGTGCTTTGCCTCCAAAGCTTCGACCCTTTGCGGCAATGAGGCTGTCACTTCCCTGGAATTATAGATTCATACAGTGCAGCTGCTTAATTCCCATAGAGAACCAACATGGTTCTCCCTGTCATGCTGAGATGCTCTTTACAAAAGCTCTTTACAAAAACAGCATCCCCACTCCCAGCCTTTCCTTCTCCTCTACCAGGCAGCCTGAAGACAATGTGCAACTGTTCTAGCAAAGGGCATAGGGATGCTGATTCCTTTTATTACTTTATCTTGGGCTGAAACTGTGGGCTCACATGACATCCCGTCACAATTCCATTTTGTCTTTTCTTTTCTGGCTTAGCTTCTCCTATTTTATTTATAGAAACCCACATATCAAAGGAGAGACTGAGGGAGATTTTTATGTCATATGGGTCTTCGCAAGAATCTTTAGATGTTACATGCTTTTCTCCCTCCCTACAGCTATGCAGTCTCTCTTTGGAAAGGGCACAGAGAGACCCAGCCACTCCTTTCTAACAAATAATGATTACCATCTACTAGACCTGTTATGTCCCAAGAGAAGGAAAAGTCCTCATGTGATGGTGCCCAGAAATGGAGACCTCATTTAGGACATTTTCTAGAGAATATTTGACATGTCATTTAATATAAATGTGTTGTGACTAGATTCAGAGACCTTTTACAAAAAATTCTCAGGCGATTAATTTTATCTACCATGGATACTGTTGCTTTATTTCCTCTTCAGCACTCTAACAATTAAGATTTCTTATGAAAGGATTAGTTAATTGGAAATTTAATTTGGAAATAACACACAATAAACATTAATTTCATATAGAAGCCAAAATATCTTGTGTTGCCAGATGTGATGTTCTTTACCTGCTTTGTGTGGCTGAAGACTCAGGGTACCAAGCTGGTATTCCTCACTGGGGCCCTTGTGGAACCCACTCTTTCCCCCAACTCTATTGCCAAAAGCATCCTCTTTAGTTGTTGTTTGGACTCCTGGGTAATAGAGATACCTACTGTGTATGGCCTTCTGTAAGGGACTTAAAGGGGAAGGAAGTGCCGTTCCTTTTCTCTGTGTCACACTCTCTGACTCTTCTGGTCCTCCCCTGGCTAGTTCCCTCCCGTGTCTGACTTCAGTGTTTCCTTTACTGGCCAGTGTGCTGCTGCTGGTCTTTCCCTGAGAGGCGTTTCCAGTCAATTATTCAGCCTCTGCCTCTCTCTCTGGTGTGTTCCTATCTCGCAGCCATATTGCATTATGAAACATCTTCATGATGAACAATTCAGTGTGGCATTCAAAATTAAAAACATTCATCCTGAGGCAACTAGGAGCTCTAGTTTATTGGAATGTGCTTTAACAATAATGTGATAATCCTCAGAAGCAGGTTGTCAAATTACCGTTTGACTCGCTGGGTGGTAGTTATCTTTCTAGGGACCCGGGGCCTAGTGACCCTCTCTGAATTTGCCCTTGGTTCTCACCTAAGCTCTGAGCTTTTCTCACAAGAGCTGATTTTCTAAGAGGAACTTTCACCCAACTTCTCTCTTACCACACCTCTTTGAGAAAGAAGAGCCAGTTTGCTTCCTCCTCCTCCATTTGTTCCAGGTGAACTGCATTGTGCTATTGTATTAATTAAAGTTACACTTTACATAATACACCAAGCTCAGTATCATGTTAATGAACAGAACTTTAAAATTCTCAACATTTCTTAAGGAACTCTCTAGGGTAATCTCAAATTCTTCCTCATGTTTCTTAAGTAAGTGGCATTGCCTTTGTTTACTTATTTATCGTTTGTTAATCCTCATCTGAGGATATTTTTTCTATTGATTTTTGGAAGGGATGGAGGGAGGGAAGGAGGGAGAGAGAGAGAGAGAGAGAGAGAGAGAGAGAGAGAGAGAGAGAGAGAGAGATGAGAGAGATGAGAGAGACACATCGATTGTTTGCCTCCCACCCTCACCCTGACCAGGGCTGGGAATGGAACCTGCAACCCAGGTACATGACCGGGAATCAAACCTGCCAGGGCAAGTGGCATTGCCTTTAAAGAGCTGCTCAAGTCTACCTTTAAAAAGGCAGAACTACAAAAATAGTGGATGCATTGCTTCCTGTATTTCCAAGACTTCACAGCTCACATCTCAGTACCTCAGTTTCTCCAGTGCAAAAGGAGGGTTATAATAATATCCAGCATGTAAGGTTATTCTGAAATACAGTGAGTTCATAACTGTGAAGCCCTTAGAAACATTATTCAATAAATGTTAATTACTATCACTATTATTTGAAAGGACTTGTTATAAATACATATTTTAAAATGTGTATCAAATCAACATTGGATTTAACACTATTCTATCCCTCCAGTGCCCCAGTACCACTCATTAGATTTGTGGTTCAGGTCTTTCCAGGCAGAACCTGAGTGAACTCAAGGCTGTGACTGGGCTTTACCACCTTCCAGTGGACTGTTTAGATATTGCATTCCCGCCTCCACTTGCTGAGTTTCACCCATTCTTTCAATCGTCTCTGCTACCAACTGAGGTAGCCTCCAGTTTTTCCTTTGCTCCTCCTCCTCCTCCTCTCTCCCTAGCCACTGGTGAATATTTACACAGGCTAAGACTGGAGAATGACGTAGATCAGGAATCTCTTGGAATTTGCAGCTGAGTCAGTTTCCTCAGTGCCTGTACCCTGAACCTGGGTCTCCCCCTCTCCCAGCTCCCCTCTACCTATTTTAAGTAGTAATCCCTTCAGATGGGATCCTACTCTCACTATTAAAAATTGCAGTTCATCCTCAACATGATGTAGGAAGACCAATGGTGATGACAAGGTATGTTGTAAGGGCATTTCCCATTTATTTTTCAGATGCTGTAGACTAAATGTTTGTGTTCATTCAAAATTCAGATGTTGAAATCTAATCCACATTGTGATACTATTTGGAAGTGGGGCCTTTGGGAGGTGTCATGAGGGCAGATCCCGCATGAATGGCAGCAGTGCCCTTATAAAAGACACTTCAGAAAGCTCCTTTGCCGCTTTTGCCATGTGAGGTTGCAGTGAAAAGATGATTGTCTATGAACTAGGAAGTGGGCTGACACCAGACACCATACTTGCCAGCACCTTGATCTTGGACTTCCATGACTTAAAATCTGTGAGAAATAAATGTTTGTTGTTTATAAGCCACCCAGTCTATGATATTTTTGTCATAGCAGCCAGAACAGAAGAAAATACACGATGACTGGAAATCTGGCTTTGCACTATTACCAGTTCATCCAGGTTCGTCTCAGTTTATACCATCAGTCCTAGAAATTATTACTCTTTTTAATTGAGATATAATTGACACATAATATTATATTACTTTCAGATGTACAACATGATTTGACCTATGTGCATATAGCAAAAGGATCACAATAACTCAAGTTAACATTTATCACCACACAAAGTTAGAATTTTTTTCTTGTATTAACTTTTAAGATCTCCTGTCTTAGCAATTTTCAAATATACAATACACTATTTTTAACCATAGGCACAGTGCTGTACATTACATCCTCAGGACTTACTTGTTTTCTAACATTAAGTTCGTACCGTAGACCACCTTCATTCATTTTGTCCACCCTCCACCCCCACCCCCCACCTCTGTTAAGAACTAATGCACCAATCTGTTCGCTGCATCTATGAGTTCAATTTTATTTTACTTTATTTTTTAGATTCCACATATTAGGGGATCATACAGCATTTGTCTTTCTCTGTCTGACTTATTTCATGTAGCACAAAGCCCTCAGTGTCCATCCATGTTGTCGCAAATGGCAGGAGTTCCTCCTTTTTTTATGGCTGAATAATATTTAATTGTATACATATCAAATCTTCTTTATCCATTAATTTATCAATGGACACTTAGGTTGTTTCATTTTCTTTGAATAAATACCCAGAAGTAGATTTCTGGAACATATGGTAGCTATATTTTAATTTTTTTTCCAGAATATCCATACTGTTTTCCATAGTGGCTACACAAATTTACATTCCTACCAACAGTACACAAGGGTTCCCTTTCCTTCACATTCTGGCCAGCACTTGTTATTCATTCTAACAGGTGTGAGATGATAGCTAATTGTGGTTTTGATTTGCATTTCCCTAATGATTCATGATGTTGCACATCTTTTCATGGACCTGTTGGCCATCTGTATGTTTTCTTTGGAAAAATGTCTACTCAGATCCTTTGCCCAAATTTTAACTAGATTTTTGCAATTGAGTTATATGAGTTTTTAGTAGATTTTGGATATTAATCCCTTATCAGACATATGATTTGCAAATATTTTCTTCCATTTGATAGGTTGCCTTTTTATTTTGTTGGTTTCCTTTGGTGGGCAGAAACATTTTAATTTGATGTAGTTCTACTTGTTTATTTTTTTGCTTTCATTGCCTTTGTTTTGATGTCAAATCCAAAAAATCATCACCAAGACTGATGTCAAGGAGCTTACCACCTATGTTTTCCTCTAGAAGTTTTATGGTTTCAGGCTTGTAATCTAGGAATTATTAACAGTGTCCCTCCTTCACTCTTAGAAATGCCTTGGTTTGAGCAATAAATTGTAATGTCATTCTCCTGTTGTCTCGTAATCACCTTCCAAATTGTTTTATGAGAGAAGCTCACAATCTAACATCAATTTCCCATAGACCTCCACCTCTGCATTGTAGCTGGTGGCTTCTCTAGGCTCCTCTATTTTAACAACTCTGCTACAAAGCTTCCAGGAGAGTTATGTTGAGAATTATGTTAGAAAAACCTAACATAAACATATTTGTGATGAAAGGTGTGATGAAAAGGACATCAGTTGCCACCACTGTAGAATAGAAAAATCACTTCTCAGGTGAAACCTCCCCAAGCCTTCTATGCTTATATCTATTTTTGAATTTACCATATTATACTCAAATTAACTTTGCCCTGTGACTATATTCCTTCAAGGCAGGGATGATTTTGCAATTATGTGTGCTTTCCCAGGGCCTGGCATAATGCCAGACACTAGTAGGTGCTGAAAAAATGTTTGTTGTTCTGAACATTTGTCATGCTCAATTGAGCTCAAGGCTGTTTTTATAAACTCTATTATTGATTGAAGTTTATTAGTACCTACTAGAGGCTGCTGTCCACCTGCATTATGAACAGATTAATCTGATGTATTATCAGTCATTCAGGCCCCCTACTCAGCCAGTGATTCCAGTCTTCCATGCCTGGAACATTCTCTGGCTTCTACTTCACATGGAGACATGTGAACCTCTTTCCATTCTCCCTACTTTTACTTTTTAATGCATTTTTATTGATTTTAAAGAGGAAGGGAGAGGGAGAGAGATATAGAAACATCAACGATGAGAGAGAATCATTGATTGGCTGCCTTTTGAATGCCCCCACTGGGGATCGAGCCCGCAACCCAGGCATATGCCCCGACCGGGAATTGAACTGTGACCTTCTGGTTCATAGGTTGATGCTCAACCACTGAGCCATGTCAACTGGGCCTCCCTAGTGTTAATAAATCTCATGACACCCCATGTTCTTGGTCATCTGATCCTAAAACATGAAAAGTAAGGTTTTAAAACATGCAACACCTACCTTAGCCAAGAATTTCTTAGTAAGATCATATTAGGGAGTATAGCCAATACTAGAGAGACACTGTTAAGAGGCCCATGTCCAAACCTGTTACCACCTTCCTTCCTTGGGCCTATTGCCACAAGTAAAGCCAATGACCCAGGTAAAGAAGGTGGTAATAAGCTGCCCTGGCCAAAGTCTTCAGTCTGGAGCCTGAGATAGGAGCTGATCTTGACAAAAGAGAAACCAATTAGAACTTAGAATAATTCTCATTCTCTGTGTGTAATTCTGATAAAACATTTGAAAGTAGAGCTTCACATAAGGTATTTACACTCTGTGGATTTAAATGACTTAAGCTGCTGTTATCTTGCTTTACAATGAATAATTGAGATTTGGGCATTACAGGATAAAAAAAGAATGTTCCAAAATCCAAACTGACCATGGCAGTTTCTGCCTTTCAAGTGAGGTAGGGATGACATATTTCATATCAGAAGAAAATGTTCGTCTGGCCTGCTTCCCTCCACGTACTGAGGCCAGAGGTGAGAAAGAAAGGAAAGCTTCATACTTCAAAGTCTGCAAGTTTTTTGGGGGTACCAAAGGTTGTGATAACCCATTGTCTTATCATGGGACATAGTGAGTTTTTAATATATGCAAAAGTGAGCAAAGAGCTAAAATAGAGCAGAGAACTGAATTACTCTGCCTCATAAAATGAGGGGAATTGCGATGTAAGATTTGAGGGAAAGAGACAATTGAGCAACAGGTCAAGGTGGTCTGAAGACTTTAAAGTACAGGAATAGTTTATAATCTCATATGAGGTATAGGCATTGCTTCTTTTTTTTTTTATTAAGGTATTATATCTGTACATATCTTACCATTGCCCCCCCCACCCCACTCCCATACATGCCCTCAACCCCAATGTTTTGCATCCATTGGTTACTCTTATATACATGCATGTAAGTCCTTCAGTTGATCTCTTATTTCCCCTACCTCTCCCTAATCTTACTGCTGTAATTTGACAGTCTGTTTGATGCTTTACTGCCTCTGTATCTATCTTTTTGTTCATCAGTTTATAATGTTTTTCATTATCCCCAAATGAGTGAGATCATGTGGTATTTTTCTTTCATTGACTGGCTTATTTCACTTAGCATAATGTTCTCTAATTCCATCCAGGTGCCCACAAATGGTAGTAATTCCTTCTTTTTTATGGCAGTATAGTATTCCATTGTGTAGATGTACCATAGTTTTCTGATCCAGTCATCTGCTGACGGGCACTTAGGCTGTTTCCAAATCTTGTAAATTGTGCTGCTATGAACATAGGGGTGCATATATCCTTTCTGATTGGTGTTTCTAGTTTCTTAGGATATATTCCTAGGAGTGGGATTACTGGGTCAAATGGGAGTTCCATTTTCAGTTTTTTGAGGAAACTCCATACTGTTCTCCACAGTGGCTGCACCAGTCTGCATTCCCACCAGCAGTGCACGAGGGTTCCTTTTTCTCCGCATCCTCGCCAACACTTGTCGTTTGTTGATTTGTTGATGATAGCCATTCTGACAGGTGTGAGATGGTATCACATTGTCGTTTTGATTTGCATCTCTTGGATAATTAGTGACTTTGAGCATGTTTTCATGTGTCTCCTGGCCTTCCTTCTGTCTTCTTTTGAAAAGATTCTATTTAGGTCCGTTGCCCATTTTTTAATTGGATCATTTATCTTCCTTTTATTAAGTTGTATAAGATGCCTGTAGATGTTGGAGATTAAACCTTTATCAGTGATATGTTCTCCCATACAGTGGGGTTTCTTGTTGTTTTGTTGATGGTTTCTTTTGCTGTGCAAAAGCTTTTTATTTTGATGTAGTCCCATTTGTTTATTTTCTCTTTGGCTTCCATTGCCCTAGGGGCAGTATCAGTGAAGAAGTTCTTTTGGCATATGTCTGAGATTTTGCTGCCTGTGGATTCCTCTAGTATTTTTATGGTTTCCCATCTTATATTTAAGTCCTGTAACCATTTTGAGTTTATTTTTGTGTATGATGTAAGTTGGTGATCTAGTTTCATTTTTTTGCATTTATCTGTCCAATTTTCCCAACACCATTTATTGAAGAGACTGTCTTGACTCCATTGTATGCTCATGCCTCCTTTGTCAAATATTAATTGCGCATATTGGTTTGGGTCGATATCTGGATTCTCTATTCTATTCCATTGATCTATATGTCTGTTCTTGTGACAGTACCAGGCTGTTTTGAGGACAGTGGCTTTGTAATACAGCTTGAAATCTGGTATTGAGATCCCTCCTACTTTATTCTTCTTTCTCAGGATTGCTGTGGCTATTCGGGGTCTTTTTTTATTCCAGATGAATTTTTGGAGAGTTCTTTCTAGGTCTGTGAAATATGCCGTTGGTATTTTAATGGGGAGTGCATTGAATCTATAGATTGCTTTGAGTAGTATGGACATTTTAATGATGTTGATTCTACCAATCCATGAACATGGTATGTTCTTCCATCTGTTTACATCTTCCTCTATCTATTTTTTCAGTGTCCTGTAGTTTTCTGCATATAGGTCTTTTACCTCCTTGGTTAGGTTTATTCCTAAGTATCTTAATTTTTTTGGTGCGATGGAAAATGGGATTGCTTTTTTAGTCTCTCTTTCTGTAAGTTCACTGTTGGTGTATAGAAATGCCATAGATTTCTTGGCGTTAATTTTGTATCCTGCTACATTGCCGAATTCATTTATTAAGTCTAATAGTTTTTTGATGGAGTCTTTCGGGTTTTTTATGTACAATATCATGTCATCTGCAAATAAGGACAGCTTTACTTCTTCTTTTCCAATTTGGAGGCCTTTTGTTTCTTCTTCTTGTCTAATTGCAGTGGCTAATACTTCTAGTACTATGTCAAACAGGAGTGGTGAGAGTGGGCATCCCTGTCTTGTTCCTGTTCTTAGGGGAAATGGTTTTAGTTTTTGCCCATTGAGTATGATGTTAGCTGTGGGTTTATCATATATAGCTTTTATTATGTTGAGGTATGATCCTTCTATTCCCACCTTGTTGAGAGTTTTTATCAAGAAAGGGTGTTGGATTTTGTCAAATGCTTTTTCTGCATCAATTGATATGACTATGTGATTTTTATCTCTCAATTTGTTTATGTGATGTATCACATTTATTGATTTGCGGATATTGTACCATCCTTGCATTCCTGGGATAAACCCTACTTGGTCATGGTGTATGATCTTTCTGATGTACTGCTGGATCCGATTTGCTAGAATTTTGTTGAGGATTTTGGCATCTACATTCATGAGGGATATTGGCCTGTAATTCTCCTTCATTGTGTTGTCTTTATCTGGTTTTGGTATTAGGGTGATGCTGGCTTCATAGAAGGAGCTTGGAAGTGTTCCTTCCTCTTGAATTTTTTGGAATAGTCTGAGGAGGATAGGTTTTAGTTCTTCCTTGAATGTTTGGTAAAACTCTCCTGTGAAGCCGTCTGGCCCCGGGCTTTTGTTTGCCGGAAGCTCTTTGATGACTGCTTCAATTTCTTCCATAGTTACTGGCATGTTGAGCTGTTTAGATTCTTCCTGATTGAGTTTTGGAAGGTTATATTTTTCTGGGAATATGTCCATTTCCTCCAGGTTGTCCAGTTTGTTGGAATAGAGTTGTTTGTAGTATTTTTTAACAATCCTTTATATTTCGGCGGGATCTGTTGTTATTTCACCTCTTTCATTTCTGATTTTGTTTATTTGGGTCCTCTCTCTTTGCTTCTTGGTGAGCCTGGCTAGAGGTTCATCAATCTTGTTTATCCTTTCAAAGAACCAGCTCTTGGTTTTGTTGATCTTTTGTATTGTTTCTTTGGTCTCTATGTCGTTTATCTCTGCCCTGATCTTTATTATTTCCTTCCTTCTGCTTACACTGGGCTTTTCTTGTTGCTTTTTTTCTAACTCTTTGAGTTGTTGGGTTAGGTAATTTATTACCATTGTTTCTTGTTTTTTGCAGTAAGCTTGTAGAGCTATGAACTTCCCTCTCAAGACTGCTTTTGCTGTGTCCCATAGATTTTGGATTGTAGTGTTTTCATTGTCATTTGTTGCCATGATGTTTTTATTTCTTCTTTGATCTCTCTGGTAACCCAGTCATGGTTTAATAGCATGCTGTTTAGTCTCCATGTGTTTGATTTCTTTGGGTTGTTTTTATTGTAGTTGATTTCCAGTTTTATGCCACTGTGGTCTGAGAAGATGCTTGATATGATTTCTATCTTCTTGAATTTGAAGAGACTTTGCCTATGTCCCAACATATGGTCTATCTTTGAAAATGACCCATGTGCACTTGAGAAGAATGTATATTCTGTGGCTTTGGGGTGAAATGTTCTGAAGGTGTCAATTAATTCCATCTGGTCTAGTGAGTCATTTAGGATTGATGTTTCTTTGCTGATTTTTTGTTTAGAGGATTTGTCCAGTGGTGATAGTGGGGTATTAAAGTCTCCTACTATGATTGTATTGCTGTCAATCTCTCCCTTGATATCCTCCAGGAGTTTTTTTATGTATTTGGGTGCTCCTGTATTGGGTGCATATATGTTTACCAGAGTTATTTCTTCTTGTTGGATTGCTCCCTTTAGTATTATGAAGTGGCCTTCCTTATCTCTTGTTATGTCCTTCACTTTGAGATCTAATTTGTCAGATATAAGTATTGCTACCCCAGCTTTTTTTTCAGTTCCATTTGCCTGGAAAACCTTTTTCCATTCCTTCACCCTCAGTCTGTGTGCGTCTTTTTTTCTGAGGTGGGTTTCTTGTAGACAGCAGATATATGGGTCATGTTTTCTTATCCAATCCGTTACCCTATGTCTTTTGATTGGGGCATTTAATCCACTTACATTTGAAGTTATTATTGATAGGTACTTATTTGTCGCCATTCCTATTCTTTACCCCTGTGTTCCTTCTTAGCTTCCTATTTCTTTCTTTCTTTCTTTCTTTTTTTTTTTTTTTTTTTTTTTTTTTTTTTACAGCAGACCCTTTAGCATTTCTTGCATTGCTGGTTTGGTGGTAATAAATTCCCTTAATCCTTTTTTGTCTGTGAAGCTCCTGATTTCACCTTCAATTTTGATTGACAGCCTTGCTGGGTACAGTATTCTTGGATTCAGACCCTTCCTTTGCATGACTTTGTATATTTCATTCCATTCCCTTCTGGCCTGATGAGTTTCTGTTGAGAAATCAGTTGCTAGTCTGATGGGGGTTCCTTTGTATGTAACTTTCTGTCTCTCTCTTGCCGCTTTTAAGATTCTTACTTTGTCGCTGGTGTTTGCCAATTTAATTATAATGTGCCTTGGCATCGGTCTTTTGGGGTTCATTTTGCTTGGGATTCTGTGAGCTTCTTGGATTTGTGTGGGTTTTTTCTTCCCTATATCAGGGAAATTTTCTGTCACTATTTCTTCAAATAGGTTTTCTATTCCTTGCTCAGCTTCCTTTCCTTCTGGAACCCCTATTATGTGGATGTTGTTTTGTTTCCTGTTGTCCCAAAGTTCCCTTAGGCTCTCCTCCTGACTTTTAATTTTTTTTTCTAGAAGTTGCTCTACTTGGGTATTTTTTCCCATCTTGTCTTCTAGCTCACTGATGTGGTCCTCTGCTTCTTCTAGTCTACTCTTGATGCTTTCTATTGAGTTCTTTACAGCAGCGATGTCATTTTTCATTTCTTCTTGGTTCTTCTTCATTTCCTCTTGGTTCTTGCTCATATTGTTGAATTTGTCTTCCATTCTTTTCAGCCACCTTATGACCATTTCTCTGAATTCTTTCTCTGGAAGGTTGCTTGTCTCCATTTCGTTTACTTCCTTTTCTGGTGATGCCTGCTTTTCTTTCATATGCGGGCTGTGTCTTTGTCTCCCCATGGTCTCTCTTTTCTGGGTGTCTGGTTATGTAGTTCTCTCTCTCCTTTCTGTGGTGGAGTGTAGAGCTCCTCTGAACTCGTGTGTTTGCGCCAATTGGGGAGCGTTGTTCTGGGGCTCGCAGCTGTTCCGTGGGTGCCGCAGTTGTGGATCTAGGCATTGCTTCTGTGCAAACCCCTCTATTGCCTCAAATTTGTAATAATCTCCTCATGCTTTTAGGGAAATAAAAGAGCAATGGAGTCCCTCATCTACACTGTTCACATTGAGTATAGCAGAGCTCCTTGAACTTTAATGTAGATGCAAATCACTGGGATCTTGCTAAACTTGCAGATTTTATTCAGTTGGTCTGGGGTAGGGCCCAGTATTCTTCATTACCAACAAGTGTCCAGACCCTGGTCTCAAGACCACATTTTGAGTATCAAGGGGAAAAGCAAGAGAACCATAGGTAAGACATGCAGGTGAGCTGTCACATTCAGATTGAGAAATTTGGAATCAGAAAAACCTTTAGAACGTAAACTGTAGAGATCCTCAGAAATCTTAGTGGAGAGAAATAGACTTCCCACTTCACACAGCAGAAAGGGATGGAATCAGTTTTATTAAATCTCAAATGACAAGGAGAGAGCAGGCGACACTTGAGTTACAGGTACTGAATTACCTACTTCTTGAGTTTTAGGATTGAAACCTCCCTGATTTGCTTTCATGGTCATTTTTTTTTTTTTTGAAATTCTCCACTGTTCTTTCTTTCCCTTTCTTACTTGAATCTGCATTTTGCTCACATCCAATGCATGGTCTCCACTGGAATCTTAGGAAGAAAAGTCAAGCTTGCCCTGAAAGTGTCATCCCTAATTAATATCCTAGAAGGCCACACTTTCATTAGTATTCAGACCTGGTTTCAGCTCAGATCATTAATGGGCTCTTTTCTCTGAGGATGGTAATTACGTGTGACGCTGATGTTTCCTGCTCGTCTGGGGAAGTGAAGAGCTCTATCACGGTGCTGGCTGGGTTCATCAGAGAGTTAAATGGCATGGCTGAGAGCTGTTCCACCAAGAAAACGTCACCTGACATAGTAAACAAAGTTTCAATTGTCACCAAACCTGAGGTCACTGCATAACCTCATGTGAGGGTCATGTAACCGCTGTGGGATGAGAGTGTAAACACTGCTGTGTCCGAAATCAGTAAACACTCTTCATTGTTCTCAGCTCCTCTGTTGTGTTCCCTGTAGGTAGGTTAAGTGCAACAAAATCAAGAGCTCCTCCTCGGAAATCAATGCTAATCTAGGACGCTCTGCATTCTGACTTAGTTAAGGTGAGCTCTGAAATTGTAGATCACACCATGTTTTCAAAAGCCTCATTTTTTTATTCTCAGCCTTTCACTCTGTTGACCATTGTCCAATCTAGACTTTAATAGCTTCATGTATATCAGAGAATTTCCACATATATTCTTATTTGGTGCATATACCGTTCTCTTTCTAATTCTCTTACTCTCTTCTACACCTTCTCAATGGAAAATTAGTTGTCACTTTCCCTGGCTTATATGCACAGGGCCATGTGTTTCACTATATTCTGAAGCATTTCCTTCCCCTCCTGGATATTTTTCAGAGCTCTGGCTATGCCTGACACATTATTAGAGTGTGAACAGCAGCTTTTCTTGTGTGGTAGGTGAGGGATCAAGGTCTGCTATGGAGGGTAGTGTCAGGAATGAGAACCAGGCCACTGAATAGTTAAGAAACCATGCAGGCAGACCAGAACCTGGGGCTACAATTTCCTGAAAAGCAAAGTAGTGCAAGTGTCCTACCTTCCAGGGAGAGGGTCAGGACATGTGATACAGAAGCCGAAGAGATAGAGAAAAGCAAACAAGAAAACTGCAGTTTATCAGAACAGCTGTAAAGTCAAGCTGTTTACTGAAGCCATCTGTAGTCCAGGAGTTTATGGATGCTTCTTGCTAATGTCAAATCTGTTCCCTGCAGTGGCTGCCTCTGGACCTGCAGGTACAAGTGAGTGAAATAACTCGCTAGAGTGGAGGATGGAGTAGGTATCAAGAGCACAAAGAGAAAGGCAGCTCCTGATGTCGACACTATTGTTCGGTAATTTTGCGTATCTCCTGTATCCAAAATTATAGGATGACTCAGGAGTACTGCTGAGTGAAAGGGACAACACCAATCATATTGCAATCCAGATCTGAGAAACATTTATATTGGGCTGGTATGAACTTTATTTCTAGCTCTGACTAGATAGTATGAGCAGGCTGGGGTCTGTACAAATGGAAGCCCTAGATGTGTGAATCAGATAGTGGGGAATTAATATGAGTTAAAAGAAGCAAAAATATTGAGAAAATGGAACATAGCAATGAAAGGCAGGCTGCATGTTGGGAGAAGGGCTGTCAAACAAAGGACAGTGTCAGAAAGCCAGAGGGGGGGCAACCCCAGACTAGATTAATTCAGTCACTCACTAATTAATGTCTTGAATGGCCAGCATCTTTCATTCTTTCTGATCTCCGTGCCCACTGGGGTGCTTTTTCCTTAGGAACAACCCTCCAATGGTGAGATGGCTGCTGCTGTTCTGTAGTTGCCTACAGACACAACATCAAACAGGATTATGAGGACTCATTCTTTCAGGTTCTCCTTCTTCATAAAAAGGTCCCAGTAGACACCTCATACCTCTTTGGCAAGAACTGGGTTCCTGTTAACTCCTGAATCAATCACAAATAAGCAGAATGAGGTTTCAGTGCTTAGCATATATTATACTGAGCAGAATGTATTCCTTGGGGTTTGGGGGCTGGGGTTGGAGCTAGACTCTTTAAATCAGCCTTGGGCAAACTACGGCCCGCGGGCCGGATCCGGCTGTTCTATCCGGTTCTCTTGCTCTCCCCTCCGCTCCTTTACTTTGAATTTATATTAGTTCACACAAACACTCCATCCATGCTTTTGTTCCGGCCCTCCGGTCCAGTTTAAGAACCCATTGTGGCCCTTGAGTCAAAAAGTTTGCCCACCCCTGCTTTAAATACTAAATAGAAGAGGGTGGGCTACCATCAATGTCTATTATAACAGGTATTGAGGGGGTTTGAGAAGCTATCAGAATCAGTCCTTGTGAAGGCCCAAATTTAGTGTCTGATGTGCAGGCCACATTTATCTCACCACTGATAGAATGAGTGTTGCTATCTGAATCACTGAACTGGGGTTGTGCTGAAGACCATGCATGCAGAGAGGTAATGAGGGGACAGGAGGAGAGAGGCTGCACCCCTAAGTCATGATTTTTGGAAATGGAACCCATCTGTTCCCTTTGATGTTGTAGCTGTGTGTCACGGGAGCCTTCTTTTAGAAGATTGCCATTAACCTGGCTCACGGCATAGCTCTACTGATGATCCACAGAAGTCACTTCTCTTGGTCCAGTGACTCTTTTGTATGGTCCTGGTTTAAGGACTAACAATGTGGATGCTTGTTCTTCACATCCCTCTCTCCTCACTAGCTAGATGTCTTCCCACAGTTCTCAGTCTGTCCAGGCCCTATTTCCTTTGCGGTAAGCTCAGGCTCATGTACTTTCCAAGGTCAGCTTTGAACAATGTGGGAATGCATTTCCCTCTGGGGCTTACAGACAGCATCGTGGGGGAGTTGGGAGCAGGATACCACTTTCATGGCACTGCTTGTTTTACTAGATAACTGCTCTACCCAATCTGTTTCCAGATGTATTTCAATTCAAAGAGGCCAAAGTGAATGGTGCTTTCTTCCTAAACCAACTTTTAATCATGTTTTCCACTTACTGTTGAAGTGGTTGCAACATTCATGTTTAGTTTTAGGTTTGGAGGGTGCCTTATTCCTATACCATCCTTTACTCCGTAGCAACAGTTATAAATTCCTTGGTCAAATTCAGTTGGAAATGAGATTCTCCTTATCACATTTTCAATTTCTTTATGTGAGAAAGTCACAAAAAGTACTTTTTATGTTCTGTCTCCTGAGGTTTAAATGCCAGTCTAACCTCTTGTACCCTTGACACATTGTCTCAAGATGATTTGACAATGGAGACATTTTATATACCATAGAATATTTCATAACTTTAAATATTTTATAACGAATTAAATGTTAATTATATGCTGGTCAGGGAAGAAAATTGCCGAAGTATTTAATTAACATTTAATTTATTAGTCATCAAATATTTAAGTAGCTCCTATCTGAGGGACTTTACCTCCTCATTAGTTGTTAGTAACAAGTTATTCTTGTTAGTTGCTGCAGCTCCTACTACTCCAAGTATGTGTGGACTTTCTAGATTTCTTTAAAAAGATCTTTGCATACATGCACAGGTAGATCCCGATATAATAAGTCATATTTCAAGAGCCTTTTTCTCTCTAAGTCTTTCTGTGAGCCCAGTTGATTGCTTCTTAGACATTTTCCCACAGAAACCCTACATTTGTATGGTACTTTATACTTTGAAAAATGCTTTCAATTGCATGTCTCAGTTTGCCTTGTCACTGGTGGAAAACTTTTATGAAATTTGTAGTATGAGTAGAATTACTGCTATCTTGTGGAGTTGGAATCTCAGAGTGTTTGGGTAACCTCCCAATGTCACAGTCTGGCAAAGGGAGAATTGGATCCCAGATTTTCTTCCTACAAGTTTAGCCTTGCATCATGTTCAGTGTCAGGTGGTATTTCAGCCTCAGAAAAGTCCTGACAGTTGCTTTCGTTAGCCACATTCATCTTTTGTTCCTGATATATTGTGAATGGAAAAGGTAGGCTGTAAAGGATTTTCTTGATATATTATTATTTAAGAAAAGTACAAAATCAATATTTTTATAAATGTTTTATGGACAGAAGACAAAATATATATTGCCTATTTGGAGCCATATGATTCTCCATATATTTAATATCTTTGTTGCTTATATTATTCAATTTATCGATTGTGTTATTCAGTTCCTTTAGGTATTTGCTTTTTTTTCTTCTAGTAGCTCTACTCATTTTTGAAAAAAGTATATTGAATCTTCCTAGTATACTTGTTAAGCTTATTTATTAAGTTCTGTTTGCATTTTTAATGCATTTTGCTTAGCATATTTACCTGCTGTGTTATTTGGTAACTTTTATTTATATTTTCCCAGTATGTCTTTATATATTTCTTTATTTTCAACCTTTCACTATCACTTTAAGTATTTCTTGTAAGCTTGGAGTTTTTTTTTGTTTTGTTTTTAGAACAAATCTGATTTTTGTCTTTTGTCTTTTAATGGGAGAATTCAATCACGCACAGTGCAAAGACTGGTATACTTGAAGTTATTCTATCTCTCTTGCTTTGTTTTGTATTCATTTACACAGTTGAGTCCTCTTTTTATTTATATTGCTTATTGAGACAATTAAAGTACATCAAATGCACATATTTAAAAGGCACTATTTGATCACTTTGATACATGTATACATTTGTGCAATCATATCTTCACTCAAGATAACAAGCATTCTTGTCACCATCTCTTCACTTCTGGCTTCAGGCAAATACTTCTGCTTTTTGCTAATATAAATTAGTTTGAATCTTCTGGAATTTTATATGAATGGAATCATAGACTATATACCCTTTTTTGCCTGACTTCTTTCAAATGGCATAATGATTTTGAGATTCATTCATTATGTGTGTGTAGATATAGTTTATATTTAAAAATATATTCCATTGTATGGATATACCATAATTTGTTTATCCAAAGACCTGTTGATGGATATTTGGGTTGTTTCCAGTTTTTGGACTTTATGAAGGAAACTGCTATGAATGTTCACGTAGCAGTCTTTGAATGGACATATGCTTTCATTTCTTTTGGGTAAAATATGTAGAAGTAAAATAGCTAGGTTATATGGTAGGTGTATATTGAACTTTATAAGACACTCCCAAACTATTTTTTCAAAGTGTTTATAGCATTTTACATTCTACCCAGCAGTATATGAGAGTTCCAGTTGTTCCACATCCTCACCAACACAGAGGATTATAATGACATTATAGAGTCTATATGACATAACATTCTCAATTTCTAGTTACTTGATATACAGAGAACCAGGAAAATGTGACCAATTGTCAAAGGAAAAGACAATAAATAGATGCCAACACTGAAATGGCTCAGAAGTTGCAATTATCAGATAGTCTTTAAGCATCAGTTATAACTATGCTCCTTGCGGCCAAGGTAAACACACTTAAAATGAATGGAAAAATAGGAGCTCTCTTCAGAGAAGTAAACACTATAATAAAGAACCCAAAGGGAATTTTGGAATTACAAAACATAATATCTAAAATAGAAAAGTTCACTGTGTGAACTCAATGGCATAATAGAGAGGACAGAGAAATAAGTCAGTGAATTTGAAGATAATCTCATCTGAGAAACAAAGCCATAAAGGGCTGAAAATGTTAACAGAGCCTCAGAGACTTGTGGAACGATATCTAAAGGTCGGACATACACATCATGATGGTCCTAGAGTGAAAGTAAAAATATGAGAGAGAAAACGTATTTTAAAAAATAATGGCCCAAATTTCCAAATCTGGGGAAAATAAACTCACATGTTTACAGATTTAGGAAGCTCAGTGAAACTTAAACTGGAAAAACTCAAAGAAAGTTGTGCCTGGATACATCATAGTCTATCTAACTGATGAAACTAAAGATAAAATTCTTGAAAGCAGCTGTAGAAAAGTGACACATTACATACAGGGGAGCAATGATTAGAATGGCTGTGGACTTGTCATAAAGAAACATGGAGGCCAGAAGAGAGTGAAACAACAACTTTAAGTACCCAAAGACCTCCAAAAGAACTGTCAACCCTAAATTCTATGTCCAGTGAAAACATCCATCAACAATGAAGGCTAAATAAATGTTTTTCTCAGATGAAGAAAAGCTAAGAGAATCCATCATTAGCCGAGCTGTCCCATAAGAAATGTCCATAAGGGATGGAAGGGTCTTCAGGAATAAAGGAAGAGCAACAGGTATGGCAAATCTCTGCATGAATAGAAACTAGGTTTTTTCTCATAAGATTTAAAAAAAATATGTATCATTGAAAAAGAGCAAAAACTTGTGGGATTGTCAATATATGAAGATGCAACAGTATGACAATTATAGCATAAAGGTTGGTGGGAGGACCTATATGGTTGGAAGGCTTCCACCTTTTGCATGAAGTGAAACAACATTAACTATTCTGAGATGGTAAGGTTAGCTATTCACATTGTAATCTCTAGAGCAACCACTAAAGGGCAAGACAAAGCAAAAGATATGTAGCCCAAAAGCGAACAGATAAATTTAAATGGAGTACTAAAAATGTTTAAATAATCTAAATGAGTACTCTTTGCCATTTTCATTGTTTCTGCTGATTTCTTGAAGTTGATATGCATTTCATTTGTTTCCTCTTATTAATTTGAAGTTCTGTACTTTCCTGTTCCCTTTTCTATTACTCAAACTCATTTACATATTTCTGTACTATTTATTTAAGAAAACATTTTGCCTATCTCCCCCATCAAGACCCTGTGTCTTCCCTCTATTTTCCTCACCATTGCTCCAATAAATAAGACTTTAAAGATTATTTTAACTTCCCCCAGATTGTAAGCTCCAAGCTGCAACCCAGATAAGACTTCTGGAAGACATCTTTCTTTTTTCTATCCCCAACCTCAGAGTTTTGGTGAAATAGTTTATTACTTTTAGTTCTCTAGTATTTTAAATTTTTCACTAAAGTATATCCCTTCTGTTTTTATAAACCTTATTTAGTGCATATATCACTCATTCCCACAATTTTCAGTATCCATTTATTGTTCTCTCTCTCTCTCTCTCTCTCTCTCTCTCTCACACACACACACACACACACACACACACACACACACACCCATAAAGCTTGAGGACCACCACTGTTTCTTGTTTTCATTATGTTGCAAATTGAGTTCTTAGCTCTGATTCATTAGGGTTTTTTGTTTTTTTTTTTGCTAAATTCTGTCTTGAACATTTTCTTCTGATGAGGGATGGGTGACATGAATACTATATAGAAATAGTTTTTCTCCTAACAGTTAAATATCAGAGTTGGATTTGGAATTCTTGGGTTTAAATCCTATCCTCTTTGTAGGAAAGATGTCCTCCAACATCTTATCTTCTAGCTTCCCATGTGATGAATACAAATTTCTATACCAGTTCTTAGTGGATAACTTATTCTTTCTATTAGAAACCCATAAATATTTTTTTAACCTTAGAGTTTAGGAGTTTTAATGTGATGTGTTCAAGAGTATATGTTTTTCAGTCATATTTACCTAGAACTTAATGTATACATTTAATCAGAAAAATTGCACTTTCTTTCATCTCAGGAAAGTTCTCTTTTATTATTTATTTTAATTATTTTCTCTTGTCACTGTATTCCACTGGTGATTTCTAAAACTCCTATCACTTGCATCTTAGTTTTCCTGAACCTATTCTTTAAGTCTTTTATCTTTTTCCTCATAATTACTTTTCTGCACTTTGAGATTGTTCTAATTAGAATTCCAGGGCACTAAATTGTCTCTCATTGTTCACCACTTCTCTGTCAATTAATTTACTGAGATGCTTAATTTGAAAAGGAAGGTATTCAGTTCTAGATGATCTTATATGTATTCTTGTGATCTGTGCTTGCATTTCATGAAGCGCTATTGATAGTAATACTGTTAGTCAGTTGTCATCTGTCTCCTCTGAAGCACCACTTTGCTGGGTGTCCATTTTGTTTGGTCTTACCTTCTCTGGAACCACTAGCTGTGTTATTTTCCTTTGTGTGTTACTGATACTCAGATGTGTTATTGGGATGTTGCAAGTGGCAGCTTCCTGATGGTAGTGAGAAGTAATGTGGGATGGTGAAATGGAAACAGTAGTCTAGAATTTCTGGATAAAGTTACCTTCTCCCCAGACTTCACATAGTTTCCTTATCTGAGGAGCAGGTAGACTTCAGCCTCATAGCTCAGCACATCTCAGCTTTCTGGGAACTTGTGAGAACCCTCACAAAGAGCCAATGTTGACCTCACCCTTAGAGGGGTAAAAATCTCTGGACCAAGCTCCTTCAAGGTATCTAGTCATTACCCCAGCTCTTTGATCGTGGTCTTCAGGCCTCCCAGGAATTCTCCTTGTTAGACATGGATTGCAGCCTGAGACCTCTCTGGCATTCAGCTCACCTTCAGCCCCAGCAACTAATTGGGTAGGAACAGCAGACCATGTGGCTTTAGGAGTATAGCAGGGACTTGTACCAGGTTGCCATCATCCCAGACTCCCCCTTCTTGTGGAAGTATAAGAAAAAGCTCAAGCTGAGTCTGCATAAAAATAGTAAGGGAAATGGAATAGGATTTTAAGCTAAATAAATGAAAATAAAATGTACATACACATTTCAGATGTGAATTTACCCATCAGAACAAAGGGAAGACATTTATCTTAGAGGATGATGGCAAATTTGGGACATATTATATTGCTGATGTTGTATTAAGTGGACTGTTACCTAGTGCTCATTGATTAATACGATTTTGTGTTATAGGCTGGAAAATGTGATCAATAAAATAAGGAGTGACACAGCCTTATATGAAATATCAGGCTGTTTTAACTCACATGAGACAGATCTGGTGTGGGCAGTTTTAGAAATTCCTGTAAGACTTTCATATCCTTGGGAAATTTCTGCCTTCTTCAGGGACTACTGGGGCTGAGGGTTGGAGGTTCTTTGAGTAGAGAAGGGCATAGTGGATGTCTCTGAAACCTCTAATAACTTCCCAGTCGGGGGAAATCTCTGGTTAAGGGGGAGGAGAGGAGCCTTGTGCTAGTCAAGAAGCTATTGTTTCTCACCTCCAAAGCCACCCTTCCGTGCCCTGCTTTGTGATAGGCTGCCAATCACATTTATGCTTTGTCAGCTGGTTCCTCATTTGGATTGCCAGTAGGGGGCAGTAAGAGGAAGACTACAAGGCTAGAGGAGGAAGATGGGCTTTACTACTTTTGCTTTTTGTTCTTTTGAGTGTCACCCAGTAAAGCTTCTTCATTTTGGAAGCAGCAGTTCCGTCCTGTAGCAGCAGCTGAATTTGGTTTGCAGTTTTCCCAGCATCTGGAGAATCAGTCTCATCGCAAACCCGCCCCCTCCCCCGCCACCCCAGACACCTGCACCAGTCAGCTGGCACTCCTCTCTCAGAAGACTGTATCCCTCCTATAAGTTTTATTTTTCTAAGTTTTAATAATTACATACTTTTCCCTTTGCTCCTCCAGCCTTAGGGGTGATAGCTATTTCTTGTACTTGCCTCTGTGATACCCTAATGTTCTTTTAGTCTCCTTATATAATTACTTGCATATAATTATATGCATTAAATTCTCTCTATTCACATTTCTTCTGTGCTATTTGCTTCCTGACTGCCTTAACTGATGTGAGATTCTACCTGAGCTTTTGGACCTGGGACAGTAGTGCAGATTTTCAGAAAAGGCCAACGTGGGAACCCTTGACATGCATACTAGTCTGCAGAAAATAGGAAGAGGCATGAACATTCTCACTTTCTCAGTTATCAGGACCCTCTCTGAAAACATATCACATGGATTCTGCCTTATATGTGGGTCTAATTGAGAGCCATCCTTTCCCCAGAATGCTCTTTGGGTCACCAGAAGTTACAGACATCTAGGGAAGGGCGAGACTAAGGTAGGAGTGTTCAGACACCCAGAAAATGAGGCAGTGATGTAGAGGCATGCTCCTTGGCCCCAGTGAGAGTCTGCAAAGCCAGCTAAGGATTGGTTCTGGAAGGGGAAGAGTTAATATTGCAGAACTCGGAGAGACTCATGGTAATGGCTGCTCTAATAGCTGCTATAGGTCAAATTATCATGGTTCTTGGAAAGGCAGAGAAGGCTGCATCTACAATTAAGCATATGGGCAAAGTTTTGAAGGATGATTGGCATATGGCTAATAATAATAGTATTTTCAATTTATTGAGCCCTGTATCTTAAACATTTTACACGCATAAATCTTAATCCTTACGCCAACTCATTTTGTAAATGAGGAAATAGTTTTAAAGAGGTTCAGTAATTTACTGAGTCATATAGTCATATGTTAATTAATACTGGGACTGGGCTTTGGATCCAGGTCTGTCTTGAAACTAGAACTCCTAAACACTCTTCTTGACCTTCTCATGATGCAAAAATTTGGATGAGTGAGAAGTCAGTATTCCCAGTGTGAGGAAGAGCATGCAACCTGCTTTGGCTATGACTGCCTAGTTCCTGCCTAGTTCCTGCCTCTCAGTCTGAAATTAGTTTTAATAAAGTAACATTAATTTGAAATAATAATTGATATATGTTTTATCTCTAGGCAGTTTGACTTTTTTCTCCTTTGATTCAATGTGTGTTTACTCTTTAGTAACCCACGGTATCTCTAGAGGACAAATTGCTTTTCTTTTTTCTAACCGTGCTCTCTCTGTTCCTTCTGCCTGGACCCATATAATTTCATAGAATTGATTGATCTTTAAGTGAAGCAGGGTGACTTCCCCTGTGATGGTAGAGAGAGTCTTGATTCAACCACAATTATTTAGCCCACACATGAATAGAATTAATCACACATCACAGCAGCTGGAGGAAGAAGGAGCCAAAGGAGGAAGGATCACCATCTTCTCTCCTCTCATTAGTAGCAAACTCCTGGAATGCCAGAGCTCTGTTTATGATTCCACACTGCCTAACCGACATTGTTAATTGGTATTAAATAACAGACCTAGGGCTTCTCACTTTAATGTACCTAATAGCCTGTCCAATAAGAACAACATACTTACCACCTGCACATACTTCTGCAGCCTATCCTCATGCCTGATGTTGTTTGTGGTGATATGAATGAAGCTGTGTGATGGGTTTAGTGTCTCATCTACAAGTGGGTTCTAGCTATGAAAACAAAAATAAAAACACTGATACTTCTTTAATAGGCTAAAATATAGTGAACCAAGACTCACATTTTTTTGTTTTAATTGTGTAATGTTGGAATGCTTAAATTCAAAGTCAGTGGCAATCATAAAACTGAAAAAGGGGCTTTTTAGGCCCATATCATGGAGATTGCATGTGACCATGCACTGGCCCTGGTGTCAGAGGACATGAAAGTTGGTTTCATCACTTCATCACTTATTGAATGTGTGCTCTTGTGTCACATCAGATCTCAGAATTTCAGCCTTATCTCTAAAATGGAGATAGGACACTTGCCTAAATCACCTTACAGCATCTATATCAGTTAGGGTGAAATCAGCTACAAGTAACAGAAATTCAAGCCAAATCAGCTTAAGTACTAGAGGGAATTTATTAGCTTATGTAAGTGGAGTCTAGAACTAGGTGGGCTTCAGGATTGGTGTGATTCAGCAGACCCCAGTGTCATTAAGGATTATGTTTCTTTTCATCTCTGTCCTTTTTTGCCTTTCCTGGTGCCAGCTTCATCCCGAGAATAACTCCATCATTGTCAAAACTTATGGCCCATATGCTTCCTTGTCCATGCTTGTAGTGTGTATATATACACATACATACACATATATGAACCCTCTCGAAATCTTTGGAAAAGAGATGATGTTTCTTTTTTGCAGACCCTTAGAAAACTCCAGTGTATAGTCTCATTGGCCCAAAATATGTCGCACTCCCACCCTTGAACCAGTAACGGGAGCCGGTGGGATAATAATTCTTTTCCATAGGCTCCATGTCTAGAACCAGGTGTGGCATGACCTGCCAAAGCACGTGGGCTGCCTGGGTAGGGTGTGGACCTCAGAATGGAAATCTTGTTGCTACCAAGAGGAAGGGGAAGGGAGGTTGGGTGGCAACCAAAATGTCCATATTAGTCACATTGAATATAAATCAGGTAATTTATGGCTGTGCTTTTTCAAATTCTGTCTCCCATTGAGCTTCAAGGGCCACCTCCAAGGATGCGAGGGAATGAGAGGATATGGGGACACAGCCCCAACCTGCTTCTAACATACACCTGCTCCTTCAACCAAAGCAGCTCTCCCTCGGACCAATGGAATGTGGGAAAATAGTAGATCATGAAGCACTGTGTATGGTATCATTATCCTATATAATAAAAGCCTAACATGCTAAGTAAGTGTCATGTCATCCAGTTGTCCATTCAACCAATCAAAGTGTAATATGCTAATGATATGCTAAGGCCACTCAACCGCTCGCTATGATGTGCACTGACCACCAGGGGGCAGACAGTTGACTGGTCGACCAGTCGCTATGACCAGTCCACTATGACCACCAGGGGGGCAGATGCTCTGACTGGTAGGTTAGCTTGCTGCTGGGATCCGGCTGATCAGGACTGAGTAAAATGACCTGACATGCCCTGGAGCCCTCCTGTGATCCCTCCCAGGCTGGCCAACCTCCTGCGCCCCCTCCCTGGCCCCAATCGTGCACCAGTGGGGTCCGTTGGCCTAGCCTGCACCCCTCTCGCAATCTGGGCTGAGGGACCTTCCTCCCCCCGAGTGCACAAATTTCATGGGCTGAGTTCTAATTACTAATAATACCAACAATAATAAAATTACCATTGTCTTAATTGATTTAGTTTCACATTCCATGGACTTCGTTATTCACTTTCTATTTGGCCAGGAGAAGAAACAGATCATTTTGTATCTTGCCAAGGTACAAAAAGTGTGAGTAATGATGATTCCAATAAGCTTATGTCATTCTCTGCTGATAATATATTTGAAAGCACCTTTTCTGCACCTGCAAATGTGGATTGGTTTCTGTTTACTGTTGCAAGAGACACCTTTTATTAAGATGTAAGCAGAGTGGAAATAAAATTATAGACGGAGTCTTCAGTTTTGACCCTCTTGACTTTGTTGCTAATAAACTGTCAAGATAACACATTACCTTATACAGAACACCTTAAAATATTCAAGACTTGAGTGGTCAGATTCCTTAACCAAGGAAAGATAAATCTATGTATAAACAGGTAGATTACCAATTTATATTGTCTGTTTCTTGTTTATCAGTTTTTGAAGTTCAAGGCCACAGTAGCTTGAATTTTTCTTGTTTGAAAGGCTAACTTGGTGTTTTTGGATAAGGACTCTTAGCTTTTCAGTCTTCTGACCTTGGAATGTCTTTCAAACTATAGAGCCTCCCTCTAATGTGGCCTCAATTATTGAAAATGCCTTTAATCTTACAAATTAACCAA